>NC_139694.1:28648447-29848447 GCF_964106915.1 Podarcis gaigeae | reverse complement strand
CTGACCCAACTATTAACCTATGCAACCACTGGGTTCTCAGGTTGACCCAACAACCAATACTACAGCACAGGATCCTCTTCCCATGAGAAATCAGTGTTTTTTTCTGGAATCCAAATTCCAGCAAGAAGTAAAAGTATTAAATGTACTCAAGGTGAAATGGGTTGCCCCTTTACTAAGTAAGAAATCCAGTAACTTTGCTCAAAGGCTTTCCATCCTTGAGCAGACCATGGAGGACCTTAATATTACTGCTTGTGATTAAGGACCTTAATATCACTCTTTTCTGATGCCACTTTGCCTATTAATGGGAATGAGGTTTTGAAAGATTCAGGAGAAAAATGCAGACAGGCCACCTTACAGCAGGAACCCAAGGCATTCACTTTATCAGAGGCGCCTCCTCAGGTTCCCTGTTGGCATATGCTTTCCTTCTTTGCTGAATGATCCAAAAGAAAATCCGAACCAAGATCCAGCCCGGCTTTGCAGAATGTATCAGAAACTCACTAAGCAATAGCTTTCATTACTGATGCCACCCTAGACTTTCCCCACTTTGCAGTCACTTCTGCCTATGGCTGAAGCTATGAAACATGAATACAGCTTCAAGATGTAACTTGGCTTCTGTTCCCTAAAAGGAAACCAAGTTGTCTGAGGTGAAGGCACTGTGAAGTCCTTGTGAAAACAAAGGACAAATGCCTTCTGTACCCAAACAAAATAGCAGATTCCACCCAGATCAGAAAGAAAGGGGGGAAATAAGTAAAGATAAGTTCTGTGAGATACAGCTTTAATTAATATGTTGGTTAATAACAAAACATAGTATGCTCCAATAGTCCAACTGTCCTTTGGGATTGACTCAAGTTTTGGCCAGACCTGCAACTAACCTTTTTTTGTTTGGTTTGTCTTTTTGTTACTGTAGCCAACATTGTCTACCACATTTTCTCATGCTTTGTGCTACTTTGTACTACTTTGTTTTTGTGAAAAAAGTTCAATAAAAAACTTATTTAAAACAAAAACATGAATACCCGGGGTGCCTAATGTCCTGTCTTCTGTCCCAGTCTGAAACCTCCTGAGGATTAAGCCATTACTCAGCTGTCTAACTGTCTCCAGGTCCCATCCTGGAAACTGCACATCATCTTGCAGGGAAAAGCCTCAAGTTTCACATTTTGCAATCACTACAATAACAGAGAACAATGGGAGCTTTATCCCCTTTCAATAGCCAGCTCTGTATAATTCCACAGAGATAGGGGATCTTAAGGTCAAACCCTTCCTATACTCCAAAGGTTTACTATCTCAAACCCTCCCTGTTGAATAAGTTGGATATCAACTCTCCTCTCCTCTGGTTAGGTAGATTAAAGTATCTATAGCATGTGTTTACGAGACCCAAAAATTCACTTTGCCCCTTCATGTCAGGACTTGTTTAGGCAGGCTGGCAGGCCCTGCCAGCTAACACCCCCTACCTCTCATCTTCGGGGCAGCCAATTTCCCCTGCAAAGGTACATCTTGTGGGGTTAGAAGGATTTGCAATGTGAGACGCCACCTCCAGGCATGTCTGCTGGATGGGTAAGTGGTCTTACCAAGGAGAACAAACGGTGAAGGTATAGTGCCTAGGGTTGCCATATTAACAGTGAAAATCTGGACAGAAAAGTTGTTGCGGTTTTTTAGATGGGCAAAATCACTTTTCAAAAAATGGCAATTTTTGAGCTCTTTTTATGGCACTGCCGCCATGGGCTGCCATACGTCTGGATTTTCCCAGACATTTCACCTGATTTCCACCCAGGCACTGCTGCCAATTGCAGTATTCCAGCTATGTGCAGGGAAATCCGGGCATATGGCAACCCTGGTAGTACCACAACACTCATGAAGGTTGGGGATCCAACTTTATATTAGTATAACAGCATAATTCTAGGGTATTGTAGGCAATTAAAATTGCAGCTGCTAACCTTCAGAGGAGCACTGGAAAAAGGGAACCAGAGCAGTGATGCCAGCAGCAGTGGACACTCAATTGCTACCCAGTTGGCTTACATCTCTACTACAAGGTTCAGGCCTTCATAGGAAATTCACTGCATACTTTTAAAAATACTGGATGGCACAATCTACAATCGTTTAAAGTTTGCAACTATAACGGGGCAACTTACCATTTTTTAAGGCTGCTAGTAAAGCACACATACAGGCATCCAGGAGATTCCCATCATAGTCTAAGCATATAATGTCGCAGTATAGAACCCAAGCAATCTAAGGAAATAAGCTCTGTTAATTTAAATACTGAAAAGGCTCTTAAGGGGCATCACAAGAGTGAAAAGGTTTGAAAAACACTTTCGTAAGTAAGTCAATGTGTTCCTTCACAGGGCTTTCCCAAAAACTAAGACTGAAAAAAATTAAAAAGCATGGGCCATTACCCAGAAAACTAAAGTCCCAGTCTGTAAATGTACACAACAAAATGCAGCTATATTGTACTATAACAATGCACTATAACTTTATAAACATTCACTGGCTCTTGCACAAGAGCACTGGCTGCCAATTTGTTTCCAGGCCCAATGCAAGGTGCTGGTTTTGACCTTTAAGGCCTTTGTGCAGCTCAGGACCACCTTTTCCCATATGAAGTTGCTTAGATTTCAGCACCTTTTTCTTTTCCCAGGCATCTCTGCATTATACTGTATTACAGGCACGTCCAACTCCCAAGAGACTGCGATCTACTCCCACTATAAAAAAACTGGCAGTGATCTACCCATTGGATTGATTGGGGGGGGGAGACAATCTATCGCACCACGATCGACCAGTTGGACATGTCTGCTGTATTATATAGTTAAATGTGGACTTGGGAGTTTATGGAAGTTGTAGTCTGGTGGAATCTGGAGAACACCATATTAGTTACCCTGGGTTATAAGCTCCCTGTCATAATAGTAGGAATAGGAAGATATCACAATAATTAATTAACACTTAGAACTTTTCTATGTGAGCTGGAGCTGAACTGGTTCAAGGGTGCCCAACTAGTCCTCAAATCACTCCCCAATTAATATTCTTTATGAACTTTTACTTACCTTCTCCTCTACAATGCACAGGTCTTCTTTCTGAACCATCTGTGAACTAAACCAGTAATGCAATGAAGACAAAAATCCATTTGATCTCCCGATTTTTATTGAAAAAACAAAACAAAAACATTTCTTACTTTTCAATCACATCTGCAATGAATTGACTAGCCGCCTGAGCCTCTTCCCCTGGAGGTCCAGGTCGAAACCTTGATGAACAGAGTGGAGGAAGGTCCACGTTAGGAACTGAGGGGAAAAAATTGTGAATCAAAAAGCAAATTGAATAAATCTAGTTTGAAACACGTTTATCACTTGGTTGTTTGTTTATTAGTGGAGAATGAATCAAAAAAGCTATCTAAATTTTATTAAAGTGCAGGGTTTGAAGTGGTGGGGGAATAAGAAGCTTCACTAGAAGCTACGAAGTAGAGTACTATTCTACAAAATAGTTTAAGCTGCTGTAAGAGCAGTTTCCCAACTTTTTTCTGACCATGACCCCCTTTCGACCTGGTTTCCTGCCTGTGCCCCCCCCCCCCATGAGCGTAGCCAAGAAGGGCAGGGCGGGACTATTATATATATTTCCCTGTGGAATTTTGTGGGCTTTATTTGAAATTACTGCATTTTAAAATTTTTGTGCCTGAAAAGTGCGACTTAAAAATAAATTGCTTTCCAGCAGACATGCATAGGATAATACTTTTACTGTAAGATAATTCGTGTAAAATCAGCAGCATAGCAAGCAACTCGGGGAGGGGGTGCGTGCGCTGCGCACGGGGGCAAGCCAAACTGCCCACAGGGGAAACTGCCCACAGGGGAAGGGTGTTCCGAGTGCCCTCCAGGCACCTCACCCCGTGCTGTTTTTTTCCAGCAGCGCTGGGCCCGCTGGAGGGTGGCCACGGTTGAGCAGGAGGAGGTGGCTGGGGCACCCTGCAGGCTGTGCACCACCCATGTCCTATGGTTTGGCCGCCCTCCGGAAGCTGCCACCCAGTGCTGACTGCCCCCCGCCCCTTCTTAACTACGCCACTGTGTAAAATACAAGTACTGTATATCAATTCACCAATACGCTAACTACATTTCAGAATAAGTGTAATGTTGTAAAACATCAGGAGTACCATGAATTCAAATGGAATTGCCAAAGTATCATTCTAATCACTAGAGAATCAACAAAATCACTTGTCGTTTCAGGAAAATAGTAACTAACCAAACCTTACCAATATATCCCTTGTTACTGGAATCAATAGGGGGTGCTGCAAATTCCTGTATGCAAAATGTTAAGAGGAAATGTTAAGAACTAGAAGTTTAGAAATGGTTTTTCTTGACCTTTTCTTAAGTTCAACACACATTTGGTATCACTGTTTATTTTCCCTATGTTTTACAAATATTTAAAGCAGTTCATTATTATTTTAATGACAAAATGTACACATCCATTAAAATACAATGGCATATCTAGTATTGCAATCTCATTTATTCATGATGTAATAAATTTAAATGGAAACATTGTAAACAGCAGGCTGGGGGCTTTTTCCTATCCGAGTATAACACTTTAATCTTTTTCATGCCATATGATTTAACGTGGGACTAATTTTTGATTCTAACCATTTTCAGGTAAATCCCAATTCTCTTGATATTTTAACGTTTTATCCCACCCAGATTCTAGCAAATTGCAAAACGCACAGCATTTAACTCTGAAAATTTAAAAATAGCAGAGGTAAAAATTCCAAACACACAATGACTCTAAATTGGAGTGGGTGGTGCTTCTGATACATGGGCCAGACAGGCCATCCCCTCACCTCTGGCCTGTTCCCGCATCCAGCCTTTAGTTTCTCCTCCACACAACATCTTACTAACTGGCATCTATGGACACTGATTTTAAACCCTAATTGTTGTGGGGAAGGCAAATGAGCAGAGGTTAGCTCCCACTGTGCCCTTGTGCTGCAAGCTTCCTGAAAATCCCCCTAGTGCACCAATTAAGCTTAAAGAGCTGGGGGAGAAAGAAAAAGAGGACAGAGAGGAGTGCCTCTGGGCCCTTTGCACTTTTGGCTCCACCCCCACCCACTGCCACCATGCAGTCCCCGAGAGATGTCCTCCAAGGAAATGTGGCCTACACACATACACACACACACACACACACACACACACACACACACACACAGAGCTTCTCTCTGGCTATCAAATGTTGTATACCTGCCCCCTGCCCCTGTAGGCAATATCCAAGTATTCCATTATCCAAACAGCCAAGAATTTGTGCCTGCCAAATGGGCAGACAGCCTCAGGTGTAGTCAGCGATTCCTACCCTGAACAGTTCTGGTGGATAGTGCTTTATAGACACTATGGTGGTTCAACACAGCATTCCTACTGCTTGTAGCAAAAAAAGTGCTCTGTGCGGCAATCAATGAGATACAACACAAGTTGCATGTCACCTGTGGATAGCCAAGGGCGTTTATCCACCCTCTCACTTCATCATCTGGGCTCTTCAGGAAAGCAGTTATAGAAGGCCCTTGGAAGACACTGATCTGGCTTAGCAGTAATGGAAAACTGGTTCCTTGTTATGGGAATGCACCATAGCAAGCCTCAACTTCTGTGCTTCCCTCATTCCCTTTCCTCTTTCACACATGAAGTTGAAAGTTTCCTTTTGTGGTCAGGCATAAGCCAGTTTTCCTTTATGTCTGAATGTGGGGAAGTGTGATCAAGGCAGTTAAATGACCAGGATGCCTTTTGACCCTCCTTTAACCATTTGTAGTTTGAACAAGCCAGCTTCCCATATTTGGATATACAAGAAAGCCCGTTTATTTCAAACCACAAAAAGCCTTCATTGCATATGAAGGAGAGAAGGGGACTGGCTTAGTGCTTGAGGCCAAGGCTTGCTACTAATGGGAAAAGATTGGTTTTTGTCTCATCTGAAGTGGATAACTGTGTCAAGTCTGCTATTCCGTCAACAGAGTAAGGCAGAGAAAAAATGCTACAGAGTTCTGAGGCCCTATTGGATCCATAAGGATTGTGTAGCCTTTAACTTAAAAGAAAACTATTCACGAACTTACCGCCTTAATGCCGCATATCACTGTTGTGTTTCCTAACTTCACAAGGGCAGAGCCATCCGCAGTTGTAATTGAACCTAAAAAGAGACCATTTAACAAAATCAAAGCTTTCTACCTGTGAAATAACCTTTGCAAATCACACTGGCAGCACTAACACTGCTTGCAGAATAAGACATTGATTACAAATAGATTATTAGCTATTCAGAGTTGTCGAGGCATTCCATACTCAGGGGCTTTGCTGAGGTTTTTTTTTGAAGAAAAATTCTAAGATTTGTTTTCTTGTGACCCTGCCTTTCTATAATTCTGCAAGAAGCCACCCACCTTTTGAATTCTTACTCTCTGGAATCAGAGCCATATTTTCTAATCTCTTTGGCTGTATTAACAGCTGGGGGAAGAGTGATGCTTATACTGTGGCTAGTTTCAGAACTCACAGGGTTAAGGAGTTCTGAGTGACGTCTCTCCATTCCTGAGGCGTGACTACTAGGTGGGAGTGGTTCTTTCTCACTGCCTGTTTGTCTCTGCTTCCGAAAGAGACAGAAGCAAAATGTGCGAGCTGAGTCCAGGAAAGCTCTGTAATTGTTTAACTGCTTGAATAAAGACTGAGTTATAAACACACTGACGCCTAAGTGTGTTTGATCTGCTTAACACCGGGGAGCAACAGCGCGCTGCGGGAAAACTCTGCAACTGTGGCTGACGGAGGTCGGAGGACCGAGAGCAGAAGCGCCAGACGGAAGTGTGCCGGGCTTCCATTCAAGCAGCTGCGCCTAATTGGGGTCCAATCCAATTAGCTACGCCAATTATTCCACATATACGTCTAGAGCAGCCTAGTGAGGGAGCCCCAGCTGATGAAGGGTCAAGCAAACAGGCGAGTTAAGCAGTGCTGAGCAGAAAGAGGCCAGGGCAGACTACTCTGTCCCTCCACCCTTTGAACAAACTCCCAAGACCCCAAATAAAGTAACACAATAAACTAATAAAATAAATTAAAAGCCACAAGGGGTATGGTGGCTTTCCAGCACATAATACAGTTTGTCACATGTAAAACTATCTGCCTGATGGACAGATGGGTCATGGGTGTGTAATGATGCAATGAGCTCCTGGCCCTCAGGGAACAAATTTGTTCCCTTGAGGTCAAGTTGGCTGACCTGGAGAAACTGAGAGAGGCAGACAGGCTGGTTTCGAATGAGATAACACTGCCCCACTCCCAGGATGACAGTTCCCCTGCTATCATGGAGAATGAGCGTCTTGAGGAAGGGAAATGATCCTTTAGGTGGGATCTATTCCTTGAGGGGCAGTTATCCTCTCATGTTGAGGATACTCCTCCATGGGGTGGAGGGATTCTGGTAGTGGGTGACTCGCTTGTTAGAAACAGAGAAAGTTGGGTGGGATGGACAGGCAGATCACAGGGGAAATTGCCTGCCAGCTGGTGCTAAGGTTGGATGTCACGACAACTGCTTTTTGTTACATCATTAATTAAATTAGAACCTGTCTTTGGTGAGGGTGAGAAAAAGGGAATCTGTACAGTGGTACCTCGAGTTACAAGCACTTCGGGTTACAAACACTTCGGGTAACAGTCTCCGCTAACCCGGAAGTAGTACCTCAGGTTAAGAACTTTACCTCAGGATGAGAAGAGAAATCGTGCAGCAGCAGCGTGGCAGGCCCCATTAGCTAAAGTGGTACCTCATGTTAAGAATAGTTTCAGGTTAAGAATGGACCTCCAGAAATAATTACTGTGAGGTCATAATCAGAGGTACCACTGTATCTGTGTTACACTTCTATCAGTTCCCACAGGAAAAGTTCTGAAATATACAGAAGACCATATCTTTTCTAGTACAGTGGTACCTTGGCTTATGAACTTAATCCATTCTGGAAGTCTGTTCTTAAACCAAAACCGTTCTTAAACCAAGGTGCGCTTTCCTGAAGAGGCCTCCAGCCGCCGGTGCCCTTCCAGTGTTCAGCTTCCTTTCTTAGACCAAGGTAAAGTTCAGAAACCAGGACACTACTTCCGGTTTTACGGAGTTCGTAAACCAAATCGTTTGTAAACAGGGCTGTTCTTAAACCAAGGTACCACTATACATTCAAAGCACAGCCAGTCTACCAAGAAACACTCACCTATGTTGACAGTTGTAGTTCTGAATTCACCAAGGTCCCTTCCATCAGGACGGCAGTTTTCTTTCTAAAAAGATCACCAAGTCTCAAATACAAGCAACTAATCTGATCCACTAGCAATGTAAGAGCTTAACTAAAACAGGCTCTTAAAGACCAGCATTTGATGGACTGCTATGACGTGTGGGCAGAATCCAAGAACAAAGGCATTTTTTCCTGATTGTTCATATTATATGCACATTTTTTGTTATTTGGATTTTATTTTATCAAAGTGATTTCAATTAAAAGAAATAAAGCGATACAGAAAAAAAAGAAGGAACAGTAAGGGGGGAGAGAAAAACAAATATATATATATATATAAATATAATATTTATGTGCAAAAATGCAATATATTATATTCCCATACATTCTTATATAAATTGGTATTATATGCACATTTATGTAGACAAAAAATTCAGGCCATAGCAGATAAAAACCCATCTCTGAGTACAGTCCAAAGTTTGGCACATTCATGAAATTTCAATCTATCTCTCACAATTGACAATATGAAAGTGCCAAATAGGAACACCCATTCCTATATCAGTTATTACATAAGCCAATATGACATTAGCTTCAAGGTTATTGACTGTCTTCATTTTACATGCAACATTGTCATATACCCAATAAATGATACAGAAGAAGTTGTGGTTTTGCATGACCTTCCAGGAGGGCTTCTCCCGAGCTGGGAAACGGCACTGCAATGCTACAGAGGTGCTGGAACGCACCAAAGAGGTACCGGAACTCAGCTCCGGTGAGTTCCAGGTGGAAAAAAAGCCATGCCTTCTACGTATATGAAAAGGAACTGTCAAATTGGCTAAACCAGATGTGCAAGCAGCTTCTAGTCTAGTCAACTGGACTTCTAAGAGACTTCTGATACAAACTTCCCAACCACAAAGGGCCAATTCAGACAGCCACCAACCAGATTTTCTTTGTATGTAAAATCCTGAGAAAGACATGAACATGGTACAATTTGGGTCTTCTTGCATTTAATTTGATGTGTAGAGATCCAATTCCAATGCTAACTGGAAATCTAGCAGTCTGAAAAGTGGAAGAAGCAGGCCCAACAGGCAAATATCATCCCACGGTGCCTTGGGGGAAGATTTTCTGATCCAGACCAAAGGTGCTGGAAAATCAAAAGGCCATTTTGGCTAACCTGATTTTGAAATTCAAAGATATAGCTCACTTTTAAAAAATTCAGGGTCAACAATGTTTTAACACACACAAATGCTCACTGTACTCACTAAGAATCTTCTGTAATACTCCAAAGGTTCCACAGTTCTGAAAACAAATAGAATTGTAAAGACAAAATGTTTTGCAAAGAGACTGCTTGCAAAAAGACAAAGAGCGAGACCCGGACCGAATAATGTTTACAGTAGACCCAATGAAATAAGTAGTACAAAGTAGTCATGACTTACTGAAATCCCATTGATTTCAGTGGGCCTACTCTGAGTAAAATTTTGCTAAATATGTGTCTCAAGGAACAATGGAGGAGTGCGCCCTTAGGGGTAAAATCAAATCGCTGGAGGGTTACATCATCTGCAATTGTTTAGTTTTAAAACTGACAAGCAGCTCTGTGAGGCTGTTTCAATTTTACCTCCAAGAGTAAGGTGGAGCCTAATTATTATCTATTGTGGAAAAATGGTTATTGAAGTTAATGAATTTAGCTGAGATGGCAAAGTTGACATGCTTAATTTGAGAAGAATCACTGTTGGCATTTACTAATGATTGGAAACCAAATTCTGAGAAAATTAATAATTTGAAATGGATAATGAAAAATAAAATAATAAATAAATAAATAAATAAGAAATATTTTAACTGCCTGGTTGACAGATGTGTCCTATTAACTCGGATACAACTAACCACAAATGTGAATTTGGTTTCAGTAAAAATAACTATGAGTAGAGACTTCTCCAAGTTACTTTGCTGCTTGTAAATGGTCACTATTTTCTAAACATTAATTACACCTCTTCAAAGCTGGGCTAGTGCCAAGATGGTTTGAGACATTGAATTTATGTAGCCCTCTATCTTTTTAAATGAAAAAGCATGTGTGTGTGTGTGTGTGTGTGTGTGTGTGTGTACATATATATATGTAGAGGCTTTTCTTCTTCTCTTCCCTTTCACTAAACAGATACAATTATTTTCTACATGACAACATGCTCAATGCTTGGGCTATGCTGCCATCCTCTCTTTTCTCTTTATGTGCCATCCTACATTACCAAAACACATTATTCTTGTTCCATCAATAACAAAGATTTTTCATACACTTTCCTCTGCCAAAGGACACTTTCCCTGCTAGGTCTAAGAATTGAATATACAAATCCTATATATGTGATATATGAGCACTGAAAATAGAAGGCGTCACACAAATATCTACTTACCTATTTTATGTGTTCCCAACTGGGGAAACAGAATTTTTGTTTTCAACTCTAGTGAGGATAAAATTGAACTGAAAGTGAGAAATTTGGCATGGGAAAGGGAACAGAACTCCAGATATCTGTCTAGCCTCATTCTGGCAAAGGGGGGAAGCTCCTGTGTAATGTATTCTGCAGTTGACCTCCTTTGTAATGTTCTATTTTGAAATCTTCGAGATAATATTTTCGTTTTTTGTTATGTTATAACTGTATACTCTATATTTGACTTTCTTCAGATTGTTTTATTGATGTTTTATTGACTTAATATGCTGCAAACCGCTTTGAGATTTTCTTAAAAATATAAAGCGGAATGGAAATAAAATTCTCATTCTTTTAAGCACACTTGTGCATTGAAATATTTATTCATATTTAATACAATTATTTCCCAGAAAAACATGCTCAATGCTTGGGCTATACTGACATCCTCTTTCTTTTTCTCTTCCTGTGTCAGCCCATAGTTCGGGGGAAAAACAAGATTCGCGCCCTCAGGGCTCGGCTTGCTCTCCGGCAACGTGAGGCAAAAAAAAGGCGGCGAAACCCGCCATGAGGGAACGGCAGGACCTCGGCCGGCGCCAAAAACCTGAGCGAAAACTCCCGCCGCCAACTCCTCCTCCCTCGTGCGGTTCGTTAGGCGTTCGTGCCCCAGGAACCCGGCGACTCGCTGCGTTCACACGTGCAGAGCGCTTTCACGAGACCGGAGGGAGGGAGAGAGGGAGAGAGGGTAGCGGCGAGGGCCTGGGAAGCAACGACGCGCGTCCCGGCCGCGGGCTCCAGCTGAGAACCCAGAGCTCGGGCGCCGTGAGGGGAGAAGGGGAGCCGCCGCTCGAAGCTAGTTCACCTACCTGAAGCCAGCCGCCGCCGCCGCCGCCATCATCATCGCCGCCTCAGAGGAGCCGCTGCTTTTTCGGCGGTTGCTGCAAGGCCTCCCAGGCGCAGAGGGCGCTACTGAGGCGAGGCCGGAAGTGGCCGGAAGTGGCCCTCCAAGGGCGGGGAGGGGTTCTTCGCAACGTTTCCGGCAGGGACGGGAAGCTGTCGTTGGCCATCAGACTCACAAAACATAAATATATTTTTTAAAAAAACAAGAGTAGGTCATCTCACCGTCTGGGTATGGAGCTTCCGGGTTTGCGTTGGAAGGCTTCTTCTTCAACTCAGCGTGGAAGCGAGAGGCGCCCATCATAAACCAGCAGAGAAATGCATGAGATCAAATTAATTACAGCGAAGCAACCCACTCTCCCTCTCCCTCTGGAGCAATGAAACTTTATCGCAAAACAAACAATAGTCAGTTTAAAAACAAACGGAACAGACTGAACGATCATTTCTAAGACCTTAATATATAATTATTATATTATATTATTATATTATTGCATATAAGTCGTGGTCATGCGCTGAAATGATTTTATAAGAGGTGGGGCTTTGGGTTCACTGTCAATTCCCTATGCAAAAACCAGTTAGCTCGCAGCATACATGAAAACCTTCGGGTGAAGTGCGGAAAACTAATTTTTATTTATTAAGGTATACCCCGCCTTTCTCCCCCGACAGGTACTCAAGGCGGTTTACAGATAATTAATACCAATAGTGATAATAACACTTTTAAGTGTGCTTCAGATCCCAAACGGAACCCTAATTTGGACGCCATTGTTATATTATTAATTATAAGTATTAATTGCAATTATTTGTTGTTGCTGTTGTTGTTATTATTTTATAATATATCTCCCATCATCCGAAGATCACGGGGAGGTTTACAAGCACAAAATCGCAAAATGGAAAACACAAAATACATATCTTAATAAGAAACAGAACAGAACAGAACAACATCCGCCCTCTCTGTAAAGTCTTGAAATCCCTGATTCTTCCAAACTTATCAATCTTACAGTTCCAGAGTTTGGTTCGGAGGGGGCGAGGAGAATGAGTCCAAAGCCGACTTGCAAGTCTGCCTCTGTCCACGCATCTACACGCTATGGCTCTAGGATGGCCTTGGTGTCGACCAATAGCAACGCTCGACGTGCCTCCGGAAGTGCTGGCGCTCTCTCTGCCTCCTGGTCCTTCTCCACTTCCGCCTCCGTGTCCCTGTGCTCCGAGTCTCTGCTGGCGGCGCAAGGGCGATGGAGCTGCTTTGGCTGGCTGAAGCGTCCGTGGCTCTGGCGGTCTCGGGGCTGGTCCTGGTGAGGGGGGACGGGGCGCGGGGTCCTAGTCCTGGAGCTTTCCCCCTTTTGCCAGCCTGGTCTTCTTTCCATCCCTCATCATCATCCCCCTCCCAAGCAAGAGGACCTCTGAGCTCGCGTAGAGTGCCTTTCACTAACCGCCGAGTAGCCCCTTCTCATGACTGTGGCGCTTGGCATCCCCAGGCCCTGCAGCTCACAACTCCTCTTTATATGGGATTTAAGCGGCTAGAGCCTGTAAAACAGCAGTGAGCCCAAAGGAGGGCTGTTTGCATTTCGCTTTGAGGGGTTTTGTTGTTGTTTGTTGTTGTTTCACAAGCATTGGATCGCAGTACAGTGGTACCTCGGGTTACATGCGCTTCAGGTTACAGACTCCACTAAGCCAGAAATAGTGCTTCAGGTTAAGAACTTTGCTTCAGGATAAGAACAGAAATCGGGCTCCGGTGGTGCGGTGGCAGCGTGAGGTCCCCATTAGCTAAAGTGGTGCTTCAGGTTAAGAACAGTTTCAGGTTAAGAACGGACCTCCGGAACGAATTAAGTACTTAACCCGAGGTACCACTGTATCGTAGAACTGGAAGGGACCACAAGGATCATTTAGTCCTGCGATGAAAGAATATTTTGCCCAGTTTGGGGCTCAAATCCACAGCCCTGAGATTAAGAGTCTTGTGCTCTGCCCAGTTTTGGTGTATAAAACATTTATAATGTAAAAATTGTATTCAATGAATCAATAAATAACATCAGGGCCACCTTCAGAATTTGATTAGAATCAGAGTTGTAGAGTCAGAAGGGACCCACGAGGGTCATCTACTCCAACCCCCTGCAGTTTAGGAATCTTTCAAACCCACGACCCTCAGATTAAGGATCTCCTGCAATAGAAGTCTATGTTTCTATGTTCAACTAGATCATACATGACAGAACTGTAGCGGTGGAGCGGAACCCAAGGGCCATCTAGTCCACCCCCTACAACCCAGCAATCCTGTCCATAGCCACCCATAGGGTGGGTTCTCACCACCAGCCTTCTGGTTAGCAGCCAGACATTGACCTATTGTGCCACTGGGGACCAGTAATTGAAATGTTCCCCACCCCTTACCAATATAATCTCCTATATTTTATATTGTGCTTTGACTTGCTGATATTAATATTTTTTGATAGCAGGCCAGAGAATTATTGCTTTTATTACTATTGTGTGGAGGAGGTCAATAGCCATGAAAAGTCTCCACAGGAATCTGAATCCATGCCCAGCTAGCCTTCATCCCAGTGTTCCTTTAACGGGAACCTGCTATAAATTAACTTCAACCTCTTTTGCTTTCTTCCTCTCCTCAATAAACTTAACTTGACTGGGCTATGAGTATATTGTAGTTTCTTCTTTCCCAACTTTTCTCTTGGAAAAGGCAACTGAATCTTTCCCAAATGACTGACAGGAATCTGTGCTTGCTGTCTGTAGGTAGATGTCAGTCAGCTGATTGGAGCCCTAGGATTTGAAAATGTAGCATAAAGGCTTTCTCGTTATTTCATTGCAATTTAAAGGAAACAGGCCACAAAGAAAAAAATACTTAAGTTCTAGGCAGACAGCAAAGCAGGAGCTCAGAAATTGTGAGGGTCTGATCTAATTTTACACGTCGTGTCCACACCAAGTTGCTTTTGTGCAATCACAAGAGGCACTAATGCAATTGTTGTAAGAGCTCAAAAATGCTGAGTTGCAATAGCTTCTTACATATTATGCAGAAAGCAGTTTCTTTCCCCCACAAAACCCTTGCTTTCCAATTGTATTCCTTTAGATAGTGATAGGTACTTGGCAATTGCAGCTTCACCCTTTCTAAATTTAAGAGGAATTATTTTCTCTCTGCAGAATGCTATTGTGTAAATATTATATAACTTAACTAGAAATCTTCCCCCCCTCCCAGATTGCTGTCATTGCCCACATAACTGCAACAAAAGTTCCAAACCTTAATCGACACGAGGATGAAAAATACTTTTTGAATGCTGAAAATGAGAAGGAACTTGTGCCCAGCATCCATGATCCCCCAACACGAGACCTTTCCGTAGTTGTGCCTTCATATAATGAGGAAGAACGGTGTAAGAATAAGTCTTTGTTTTCTTTGTGTGCATGTATAACACTATAACACTGAAGGTTGTCTTATCTTTTTTTATTTTACCTGTTCAGCGCTACTCAAACCAGATCTGTGGTTTTATTTCCTTCTTTTTCTTACAGTACCATCGATGCTGAATGAAGCTTTGGACTACCTAGAGAAGAGACAGGTATTTTTTTAAAAAAAAATCACATTTAATTGCAATATTTAATAACCATGAGATAAAAATATCATTTTGCTCCTGCTCTTTTTCCCCATTTTTTTAAATGATATTTATTAAAATTTCAAAAAAGTTACAAGTATATAATAAAAAAGAAAAAGGAGAAAAAATACAAAACACAAAAAACAATTGAAAACAAGTCAACCTTTCCATATCCTGACTTTCATTTGCTTGTTTCCCTGACCGCCTCACACCTCCCTTTTTTGTATTCTAGTTCAATTAGTTATTTCAGCAAATCCTTTCCATTTTTGCTTTTATCTTAATAATTTATCTTAATATATTATAACTTTACATTCTCACCTGTTAACAATCCATCTTTAAATACTCCTTTATAACATTACTGCTATAACCACATAACTTCATTCCGACATCCTTCTAACAATATTTCTGTAAATAGTCTTTAAATTTCCTCCAATCTTCTTCTACCCACCATTTTGCTCCTGTTCTAGTCATCGTGGTAAGAGAACATATGATGTTAAGGCAAATGCACAAGATCTGTGTTTCCTTTCCAGAGGCAAGATCCTGCATTCACATATGAGGTCATAGTAGTTGATGATGGCAGCAGAGATCAAACCACAAAGGTAGGAGACATATTTATGACTTGCCGGTCCTAAATATATTGACAGTGCCAGCAAAAGGTAGAACATAAACAGAAGTTCATATTTTCTGTTTTCATGATTACGATTTTGAGGGACTGACTCAAGGCAGTTTACATTTGAGGCTGCCCCTCAAGGGGATGACCATAGCTATTTATGTGCTTATATATATAAAAAAATATCCCCATTGGATTTCTGTGAATTTGTACTTAAGGTGCCTCGAGGACAAATTCTGAGAGAATTAATAATTAAATAATAATTTGAAGTGGCTAATTAAAATTAATAAAGAAATACTTTAGCTGTCTGGTTTCACCTTGATAAACGTGTCCTTGACTTGATAAACGCAGATATGACTAACCACAGATGTGAATTTGGTTTCCTTAAAATAACTATTATTAGAGACTTCTCCAAGTTGCTTTGCTGCTTATAAAGGGTCACCATTTTCTAAAGATTAATACCAGCATTACACCACTTCAAAGCTGGGCTAGTGCCATGGTCTGTGATACTGAATTTATGCCGCCTCTGTCTTTATACATGAAAAAGCATTTTTTTTTTTTAAGTAGAGGCTTTTCTTCTTCTCTTCCCTTTCACTAAACAGATACAATTATTTTCTACACCACAACATGCTCAATGCTTGGGCTATACTGCCATCCTCTTTCTTTTCTCTTTATGTCCCATCCCACATTATCAAAACACATTATTCTTGTTACGTCAATGACATAGATTTTTCATACACTTTCCTCTCTTCAAGTTCTGCCAAAGGACACTTTCCCCGCTGATAGGTCTAAGAACTGAATATACAAATCCTATATATATGTGATATATGAGCACTTAAAGTAGAAGGCGTTACACAAATATCTGCTTAACTATTTTATATGTTCCCAGTCCTTAGGGACGCGGGTGGCGCTGCGGGTTAAAGCCTCAGCGCCTAGGACTTGCCGATCGAAAGGTCGGCAGTTCGAATCCCCGCGGTGCTCCCGTAGCTCGGTCCCAGCGCCTGCCAACCTAGCAGTTCGAAAGCACCCTCGGGTGCAAGTAGATAAATAGGGACCGCTTACTAGCGGGAAGGTAAACGGTGTTCCGTGTGCTGCGCTGGCTCGCCAGATGCAGCTTGTCATGCTGGCCACGTGACCCGGAAATGTCTGCGGACAGCGCTGGCTCCCGGCCTCTAGAGTGAGAAGAGCGCACAACCCTAGAGTTTGTCAAGACTGGCCCGTACGGGCAGGGGTACCTTTACCTTTACCTTATGTTCCCAGTCGGGGAAATATAATTTTTGTTTTCAACTCTAGTGAGGATAAAATTGAACTGAAAATGAGACATTTGGCATGGTAAAGGGAAGAGAACTCCACGTATCTGTCTCGCCTCACATTCTTTTAAGCACACTTGTGCACTGGAATATTTATTCATATTTAATGTAGGCTTTGTTATATCATTAATATAAATGAGGAGAGAAGGAGACATTCAGTTCCTATTTGTGATTGCTGTTCTCTTATTCTGATTTGCACATGCCCTGTAGGTTGCGCTGAAGTATACCCAAAAATATGGTAGCGACAAAGTGAGAGTCCTCCCTCTGGTGAAGAATCGTGGAAAGGGGGGAGCTGTTAGAATGGTAATGAATTTATGTAGTTTTCCTTTCTGTAATTAAGATTATTTTCTTGGTGAAAGCAAACATTTTCTTCACTGAGCATTTAGGTTAATTTTGACATAATACCTCAAAAATCCGACTATTGGCAAATACAGCATGCCCCAACTTGCACATATTTAACTTGTGCACATTCAGCTGTACGCAGTTGGGGGGGGGACATTTAAAAAGGAGGTGGGCATCTGGGCGGAAAGACTTTGGCAATACCATCCACCATTGAACCAAATGTATTTTGACTGTACGCAGTTTTGGCTTTGGGTGCAATCCCAGGAACCTAACCCCCACATAAGTTGCAGGCTTACTGTGGTCATTTTCTATGAATTTCCATATGTAAGGAGAGCCTATGGTGATCATTTTATCCTAGAGTGATCATTTTTATAAGATGGGCATGAAGTAATCCGCTTCTCTGTATTTTATTACTATAATTCATTTGGTACACTATTTGTATTTATATCAAACCATTCCTGACACGAGTCTTGGGAAGAAGCAGAACAGAAACCTGGAATTGAAAGGAAATACAGTGGTACCTCGGGTTACATACGCTTCAGGTTACAGACTCCGCTAACCCAGAAATAGTGCTTCAGGTTAAGAACTTTGCTTCAGGATGAGAACAGAAATCGTGCTTCGGCAGCAGCAGGAGGCCCCATTAGCTAAAGTGATGCTTCAGGTTAAGAACAGTTTCAGGTTAAGAATGGACCCCCGGAACGAATTAAGTGCTTAACCCGAGGTACCACTACATATAAAGGTTTCATTTTTTGACATCTGAGCTGTTCTGCATTTGATTTCTCTGCCTACCCAAAATGCTTTGAAGTTTACCTACTTTAAGGGGAGGAGATGAAGAATGAATTTGCTTCTGACAGGATCCTCATAAGAGACACAGGGCCTTTGGCCCACTGCCTCTTTAGAATTTGCAAGAAATGGAAATGCAGTCATAACTATATAAAAGAAGTGCCCTTCATTCCACTGGAATTTAGTCCACAGCTGCAACACCATCACTTTCTAG
Organism: Podarcis gaigeae; assembly: GCF_964106915.1. Taxonomy (NCBI): domain Eukaryota; kingdom Metazoa; phylum Chordata; class Lepidosauria; order Squamata; family Lacertidae; genus Podarcis; species Podarcis gaigeae. The sequence goes on along the minus strand of NC_139694.1, from coordinate 29,830,138 downwards.
GCACCATTCGGCTGATTGGATGCATCCCTGTATGGGGCCTACTGATTATTTTGCAGGGTTACTGTACCCGGGCTGTAGATTCTGTGTCCAGGGCAGCTGTTTATCAGCTCCATCTAGTACGCAGGCTGAGACCCTACCTGCCTGCAGACTGTCTTGCCAGAGTGGTGCATCCTTTAGTTATCTCTCGCTTGGACTACTGCAATGTGCTCTATGTGGGGCTACCTTTGAAGGTGACCCGTAAACTACAACCAATCCAGAATGCAATAGCTAGACTGGTGACTGGGAGTGGCTGCCGAGACCACATAACACCCGTCTCGAAAGACCTACACTGGCTCCCAGTAAGTTTCCGAGCACAATTCAAAGTGTTGGTGCTGACCTTTAAAGCCCTAAACGACCTCAGTCCAGTGTACCTGAAGGAGCGTCTCCACCCCTATCGTTCTGCCCGGACACTGAGGTCCAGTGTCGAGGGCCTTCTGGCGGTTCCCTCCCTGCGAGAAGCCAAGTTACAGGGAACCAGGCAGAGGGCCTTCTCGGTAGTGGCACCTGTGGAACGCCCTCCCACCAGATGTCAAAGAGAAAAAGAACTACCAGACTTTTAGAAGACATCTGAAGGCAGCCCTGTTTAGGGAAGCTTTTAATGTTTAATAGATTATTGTATTTTAATATTCTGTTGGGAGCTGCCCATGGTGGATGGGGAAACCCAGCCAGATGGGCAGGGTATAAAAACATTATTATTATTATTATTATTATTATTATTATTATTATTATTATACATCCAAAATGCAAAGAATTAGGCTAATGCATGCAGGTGGAGGGGTGGCTCCATCAAAGAGATTTGAAGTCCTGTAGTTTCACAGTATAATTTGCCGAATATGCCCTAATACAAGACTTTTGATCATTCTTACATACAGGGTGTGTTCAGTTCAAGAGGGGAAAAAATACTCATGGCCGATGCTGATGGAGCCACAAAATTTGAAGACGTTGAAAAAGTAGAAAAGGGTCTTGAGAGTCTGCAGCCCTGGCCTGTGAGTTTTCATTCAGTCACATTTTAATTTTATTTCCTTTCTTTTCCTTTCTGCTTCCTTAAAAATATATTAAAATCCTGCTTTGTTTACCTGTCTGTATGCCAAGGTACTTCTTATACCATAGGCAGATCTTGCTGCTTGCAGTTCTTCAGCCCTTAAAATTTTAGGTATAATCCAGAGAAAATTGAATATTCTTATTTCCAACTCAGAATCAATATGACTGGAGCACACAGCTTCTAGGAGAGATTTGTGTCCCCTTCTTCTTTCTCCATTCAAATTAGGTATCCCTGACTTACCCCCTACATCTTCAACTACTTCTTGGCGATTGCCTCTTATCTGGTTCTGTTAGACAGATCCACAGTTTTGGTCTTCTGACACAGTACACTGTGCCCTGCCCCAGGTTCCTCATTTAACCATTTGTCAAACTCTTCTTACCAAAACTCTGTGTTCACTAACTTCCTATTTAAGATTCTTGCTCAAGCTAAGTGCTCAGATTTACTTCTGCTTATTCTGTAAGCGGTAACTGCTTGTAGGTATGCGTCGGTGTTAGGCTTCATGATTCCATAAATTTTGAGTCTCCTTGAGTTCCCCTGTAATTAATAAGAAAATGATTTATTAGCTATATAAATATATAAAGGTAAAGGTAAAGGGACCCCTGACCATTAGGTCCAGTCATGGCCGACTCTGGGGTTGCGGCGCTCATCTCGCTTTACTGGCCGAGGGAGCTGGCATACATGTGGCCAGCATGACTAAGCCGCTTCTGGCGAACCAGAGCAGCTCACGGAAACGCCATTTACCTTCCCACCAGAGTGGTACCTATTTATCTACTTGCACTTCGTGCTTTCGAACTGCTAGGTTGGCAGGGCAGGGCAATTTGCAGGGCAAGTCGCGGGGATGCGAACCGCCAGCCTTCTGATCGACAAGTCCTAGGCTCTGTGGTTTAACCCACAGCGCCACCTGCGTCCCTTATATAAATATATAAGGTACCCCTGCCTGTACGGGCCAGTCGTGTCCGACTCTAGGGTTGCGTGCTCATCTCGCTCTAGAGGCCGTGAGCCAGCACCGTCCAAAGACACTTCCGGGTCACCTGGCCAGCGTGACGAAGCTGCAGCTGGCGAGCCAGCACCAGCGCAGCACACGGAAACGCCGTTTACCTTCCTGCTATAAAGCGGTACCTATTTATCTACTTGCACTTAAGAGTGCTTTCAAACTGCTAGGTGGGCAGGAGCTAGGACCGAACGACGGGAGCTCGCCCCACCGCAGGGATTCGAACCACTGACCATACGATCGGCAAGTCCTAGGCACTGAGGTTTTACCCACAGCGCCACCCGCGTCACCATATAAATATATAAGCACACCTACATGTTTATACAGTGGTGCCTCGCAAGACGAAAAGAATCCGTTCCGCGAGTCTCTTCGTCTTGTGGTTTTTTTCGTCTTGCGAAGCAACCCTATTAGCGGATTAGCACTATTAGCGGCTATTAGCGGCAAAGCGGCTAAGCAGCTATTAGCGGATTAGCGGCTTAGAAAAGGGGGGGGAGCGAAAAAAATCGCAAGACTAGCAAGACGTTTTCGTCTTGCGAAGCAAGCCCATAGAGAAATTCGTCTTGCGAAGCGCCTCGAAAAACGGAAAACCCTTTCGTCTAGTGGGTTTTTCGTCTTGCGAGGCATTCGTCTTGCGGGGCACCACTGTATACACATTTTACAGTAGCCCCACATTATAGATTTTGTAGTTGGCATCTGTCTGTCTTGGGAGACAGTGGAGTGTGCCTCTGGGGGTGAAGTCAGACCACTGTGTTAGCCAGTGGCGTAGCGTGGGGGGTTAGGGTTAGGGGGCGCAAATCCACGGGTTAGGGGGCGCAAATCCACGGGTTAGGGGGCGCAAATTACTTGCCCCGGGTGCTGACAACCCACGCTACGCCACTGGTGTTAGCAGCACTAAAGTCTCCTCCCCCAGTTTGCAAGCCTGGGCATTATGTATGGAGGTCCTGAGCTGTGCAGATGACAAGACCCCCGCTGTCAGCCCCACTGATGGGGTCCAAAGGAAAGCTGAGCAATATGTTTGGCACCAGCTTGGCTGTGGAAGTTGCCAGGAAGGAGGTGTACAAGGTGCCATCTAGCTGTCTTAGGGACCCCACTCCAAATTTGTGTAGGGTTTTTTTTACTCAGCCTTTTCTTCTCCCGAAGATACAGTGGTACCTCGGGTTACAGACGCTTCAGGTTACAGACTCTGCTAACCCAGAAATAGTACCTTGGGTTAAGAACTTTGCTTCAGGATGAGAACAGAAATCATGCGGTGGCGGCAGCGGGAGGCCCCATTAGCTAAAGTGGTGCTTCAGGTTAAGAACAGTTTCAGGTTAAGAACGGACCTCCAGAATGAATTAAGTTCTTAACCTGAGGTACCACTGTACTTTCTTTTTCTAAATATGAAGTGGTAAATAAATCACTATTTTAAAATGGGGAAATCCTTGAAAAGGGAAGTGGACTTTGAATGAAGCCGAATTTTGTCTCGATTATTAAAAACATGAAAGACAACAGAGGTTTAGGATCAGAGTTTTCCTTCACCAAGATGGGCTCCTTTCCAATGTTGACGAGCCCTACCTGCCCTTCACTTCCCTCTACATCACATGCAGAAACCATCTTCCTGACTGCTGGACCCACTATTGGTCTCGTTCTATGTTATGTTAATTGGTAACCCCATGATTGCATGAATCTTGGTGTCACAACTATCCCTTACCAGCAATGGGCATGGTTGTGGTATCAGCTGAATGCGTTCATAGGTATTCCTTGCCACAGAGGCATGGTTTGGTGTATGTTTCTTAACTATTCATGTTTTTTTTTTTTTCTTTTAGGACCAAATGGCTATTGCCTGTGGCTCTAGAGCTCACTTGGAGCAAGACTCCATAGCACAGGTAAACTTCCGTTTGCTAGTTCTTTGGCTGGTGGGCCTTTGCAGTCAGAAGAAGTGGAGTACATGCCTTCCTAAGCTCAGCTTCTAGCTTGCATGATTTTTTTAAAATAATGAGATTAGACAAGACCTTCCCCTCCCTGGGAGCTGCAAGGGTTTTTTGGGGGGCAGGGGTGTAGAGGCTAGTCCTCCAGATGAAGACTGTCTAGGTAGACCATCAAAACTCGTTGACTTCCCACGGCCTTGCTTCCTTTTGATTGCTTGTATCTTCAGCAACAGCAGTCTGAAACTATGCACATGAGAACACTTGGGGACTTGGAAAAACTAGCTGAAGCTGGCTTTAGTTCTAATGCTTGGTTCTTCTAGTTGCAGGGTTGTATTTGTCTTCATTTTAAATTATTCTAGTGTTTTATTAGAACGATGACTTGTACTCGTAAGCAGCAGCTATCAACGAAAGATAAGTTGGCAAAACTATCACATGCACCCTTTGAGTAAAGAACACTTAAAAAGTTGGATATAACATATTCAAAAGCGTTACTGCAGGTCTATATTGTGTCAGCACTTCTACTTGTACATATTGAAACTATAATGGATTCTGTGTTGTCATTTCTTTTAAAACTTAAGTCACAAAAAATGTACAGTATAGGCATTATGAACATTGACATTATAAAGTGACTGGACATATTGAGCTAGTTCCTGTGCTATCTTACCTTTTCTGCAGCGGTCTTATTTCCGTACACTTCTCATGTATGGATTCCACTTTCTAGTATGGTTCCTCTGTGTTAAGGAAATCAAAGACACCCAGTGTGGTTTTAAACTATTAACCCGAGAGGCAGCTTCCCGGACTTTTTCATTTCTTCATATAGAGCGCTGGTAGGTATCACCCTCAGTTTTATTTGATTGGAAACAGCAGTTGAAGCTAGTAATATATGCATTTTCAAGAGCTTAGTTCATGTGTGTACTGTGCAGTGTTATGGCTGGGATCTCCAGTCCCCTTTTCAGGCACATGCCACAGCTTTTGCACATTTAGTTGGATTTCTTACTTTTGTAATCGGTGAAGCTCCTCATCAACGTGCGATTTATGGAGATATAATGTGATGTCCAATGTTTGTCATATTTTGATTTCTGTGCATTGTGTGTTGTAACTGCTAGTAACCCACCCTGTTATAAAGTCCCTCTTTCTAAAAATCTCATCACGCCATCAATCAATTGAATATTTCTGAGATATTAGACAAGGCAAGGAGAGTACCGTAAAAGTAGCAAATGTTTCCCTAGGCTGCCTTGAATGTAATGAAAGCAAAACGAAAAAAGGCTGATACCCATGCAGGCGACTGCAAATTGGAATAGGTCTGCACGGCTTTATTTTATTGGCAATTGTCCCTCTTTTAACACACCTATAAATACTAGCTTCTTTATAAAGGAAGAGGAAGAAGAAAGGCCAATATGCCAAAATGCTTTTCCAGTTTCTTTTATTTCACAAGAGAGAAAATAGCGAGTTGCAACATGTATACCTATATCAGTTTTATTCCAGTTCTTTGTTATGCTCAGAAGGTGGTCAGTAATACAAGCATAAAAAATATGTGATTTCATCACAGTACTGAGCATTCATTCTGTTCTCTTGCAGGGCATTTGATGTGGAACTTCTGTATATAGCTCAGTGCTTTAAAATACCAATAGCAGAGGTCGCTGTCAACTGGACAGAAATTGAAGGTCAGTCATCAACACTTTTCTGTCAATAGGAATTATTCTAGAAAGCAGTTAGGCCAATTCCCCCAGGAGACTGAACATTCCCCTTTAATGTCAGAATATTAAATATGGTCTCCACAAACCCCATATGGGGCAGTTACCAAAAAATGAAGGTCGCCGCCTCCATTCAATGCTTGTTTTGTATGCTCTCTCCTGCCCCTTAACCTCTTATTAGGATTTATGCTACATGTCAATACATTCCATGTACCTGTGGAAAACTGCAGACTTAACCAGAATCCCTGAGTAGTGTCTTCTCTATGACAGCAATACAGTCACCTCACAGTGGGTGGGGCAGTGGCTGCAGAGCGTTCACTCTTCCCCATGTATCCATGCTTATTATTATTTATTATTATCATTTATTGAATTTATATACCACCCTAAATAAAAGTTGGTCATCTTTGTTTGGGTCAGCGCATACACACACACACACACACACACACACATATATTCTTATTGTCTCCTGTGACATCTTCTGGCCATAAAAAGCGACTAACACTTATATGTCTATTTAACAGCTTACAATTTTTTTTCTGTATTTAATCACCATAGGTTCTAAGTTGGTTCCAGTCTGGAGCTGGTTGCAGATGGGCAGGGACCTTCTTTTTATACGACTGCGATATCTGACTGGTGCCTGGCAGCTTCGAACAAGAAAAGTTAATTAGGTTATTTATACTTACCAAATGGGTTGTTTGATACAGCAAATTATTTCTACAGTATGAAATAAGGAAAAAGCCGGGACTATTCTTCCTTACTGTTGTTCTGTGCTGCGCCTATTTTTAAAAAAATTGCCAAGAATGTGGATGTCCTATATAATAAGCTTTTTCAAGTGTTGGGTGTGGGTTTTTTAAGTTTTGCAACTGGGAGTCAGTCTTTTTACTTTTGTATCAGCATTTTCCATTTTCACAAATTATTATTTCACAAAATGTACAGCAGAAATTAATACATGCTAAAAAATCCCATGGACTACTTTTTTATTATAAAGTCTGCCATTGCGGTTAGCCAAAGCTTTGTTCTTTGTATATTAATGTACAAGATGTCAGTTTCAATGGGGAAACCCTTGTGTGTGAGATGTCTTCAGTACCTGCAGCAAACCACGTAATTTGGGCATCTGTTTCTGTACTTGAACTGGTCACTGGCATTTCAGAATGGCACCATCCATTTCTAGAATTGCCAAGGAGGTGTAGACGTTTTTACATTAATTGGAGGGAGTTCTGCACAAATTTCATTTGCTCATTGAATTCAGCAGCATGTATTCTTCTAAATGTACATTTGTGAGCTAGAATGGATTTCCAATAAACCCAAGGAGTTCAGAAGACAAGAAAATGTTTTTGTGACAGGCATCAGTTTTCTGCAGTAATTTTTATCATGTTAAAATTCCACCAAATTGTCAATGCATTATCTCTAAATTATGGAACATTAAAGATAAAATGGTGCTGTCAAAGTGTCTGAGGATCACTGAGGTCTCTACTACCACCATCACAGGTCTGACAGCTTATGAGGGCTTGCAAAGAGCAAACCAGAATACACAGATACATTAGAACCAATAGAACATTTTATTTTAAGCCTAATTCCCCTTGCCCAGCGTCATATTTCTATACCAATATTTCTGTCAGGGTTTCCTTATCCTCATGGAAAAGCAAAAGGTTAACTGACATTCCCAATCAATATTTTCATTTCTCATGTTAGTACAGCGGTACCTTGGTTTAAGAACAGTCCTGTTTACAAACGATTCGGTTTACGAACTCCGCAAAACCAGAAGTAGTGTCCTGATTTACAAACTTTACCTTGGTCTAAGAACGGAATCCAAACGGTGGAAGGGCACCGGTGTTGGGAGGCCTCATTAGGGAAAGCGCACCTCAGTTTAAGAATGGTTTCAGTTTAAGAACAGACTTCCCGAATGGATTAAGTTTGTAAGCCAAGGTACCACTGTATTTTAGTCTCTTAAAAACTGGCTGATGGATTAATGGTGAATCACTATGCAATCCTAGGCATTTTTATTTTTTTTTAAAGTAAGGGACCCCTAACAGTTAAGTCCAGTTGCAAACGAATCTAGGGTTGCGGCGCTCATCTCACTTTACTGGCCAAGGGAGCCAACATTTGTCCGCAGACAGTTTTTCCAGGTCATGTGGCCAGCATGACTAAGCCGCTTCTGGCAAAACCAGAGGAGTGCATGGAAACGCTGTTTACCTTCCCAGCGGTATGATACCTATTTATCTACTTTCACTTTGACATGCTTTCAAATTGCTAGGTTGGCAGGAGCTGGGACAGAGCAATAGGAGCTCATCCTGTTGCGGGGATTCGAACCGCTGACCTTCCAACCAGCGAGCCCAAGGCTCAGTGGTTTACACCACAGCCAGTAGCGGAGGAACCCTCTCCGGCACCTGGGGAAGCGCAGCCCGCATGGACTGCGCATGTGTGGCATCCCGCGCATGCTCACTCCGTACGGAATGCTACACATGCGTACTCCGTATGGGCTGCCGCTTGCACACGGTGGCTGTACAGGCTGCTGCATGAGCGGCATCCCCTATGGAGTGCGCATGTGCGGTGACCGTATGGGATGCCGCACATGCACAGTCCGTACGGGATGCCACTCGTGTGCGGTGGCATCCCGTACGGACTGCGCACATGCGGCAGCCCATACAGTTGCCATTCAAGAGGCAGCCTGTATGGATGCCACAAGAGTGGCGCCCATAGGGACTGCGCACGCCCTCTGCCACTCTACAGCTGGAGGAAGGCAGGCCATCTTGTCACCCCTCCCAGAGTGTCACCCGGGGCAGCTTGCCCCCTCCACCCTCACCCTTCCTACGCCCCTGACCACAGCACCACCCACATAAGTAAATCCCATTAAATTCCTTGGACTTTACTCCCATAGGACTGTTGTCTTGGTTCTTGATGTGCGTTTGGAGTTACAGTATTATAGAACTGTATAAGGGAGGCTGGAAATGGGGGAGTATGCCGTGCACACAAGTCAGGAGGCAACAACTTAATACTGCTCCATCTCCCTCAACCTTTCCAACACCCTCCAGATGTATCTGTGCCTCTAAACACCCCTGTGAGTGATCTATTAGGGTGTGCACTATAAGCAGCAAAATTAATCTTCCCTGCTACTTCCCGCTGCTTGCCATGTTGCAACTTTACTTTACCTACAAGACTTTACTGCAGAGACTCTGTGTGTGTGAACACAGTTTTCAAACCTGTTGCAGAGCGACTTTGAGATGCAGATATCAAAATATCAACATTTGCCCTCATAAATGAAATTGACAGCATGTCCCAGAAAGCCAACACAACTTTTAACCCTAAAGCTAAAATTCTGTGGGCGGAAGAGCAAGGTAGGGGGAATGGAAACCTGCACCTTTGCTTAACAAATCCAAAAAGTGTGAACCGTGTGTGTGTGTGAGTGTAGTAGCATCCCATAGGAACCTATTGCTCTGTTTCTTTGTGTGTCTAGTGTCTATAGGCTCATTCCATAGGATCCTATTTTTGTGTGTGAACGCACGTGCGTTTGTGCATGGAATTTTACACATACACACACACCACATATGTTGTTGTTTAGTCGTGTCCGACTCTTCGTGACCCCATGGACCAGAGCACACCTGGCACTCCTGTCTTTCACTGCCTCCTGCAGCTTGGTCAAACTCATGTTCATAGCTTCGAGAACACCATCCAACCATCTCATCCTCTGTCACTTCTCCTTGTGCCCTCCATCTTTCCCAACATCAGGGTCTTTTCCAGGGAGTCTTCTCTTCTCATGAGGTGGCCAAAGTATTGGAGCCTCAGCCTCAGGATCTGTCCTTCTAAGTGAGCACTCAGGGCTGATTTCCTTAAGAATGGAGAGGTTTGATCTTCTTGAAGTCCATGGGACTCTCAAGAGTCTCCTCCAGCACCATAATTCAAAAGCATCAATCTGCGATCAGTCTTCTTTATGGTCCAGCTCTCACTTCCATACATCACTACTGGGAAAACCATAGCTTTAACTTTACGGACCTTTGTTGGCAAGGTGATGTCTCTGCTTTTTAAGATGCTGTCTAGGTTTGTCATCGCTTTTCTCCCAAGACACACCACATATAGGAGTATTTTATTCCAGTAGTTGCGTAGCAACCGCTTGAGCGACAGGGAACCCGTGAGTGAGCGGCTTTGGGGGGACACAGCGTTGCTTTCAAGCGTACGCCTATGGTGCAACATATAGGTAAATATATATCGCACTGCCGACGCTTCCATCGCCGGCACCAGCCGAGCTGCTACCCGCTTCAGCCAAATGACGGGGGAAAGCGCCGGACGGGCAGCAGGCGTCCTTTGCCACTCCCAACATGGCCGCCGCAGCCGCCGCCGCCACTCACCTTCGCGCACTCTTCCCTTCCCGGGTTGGCCGCCGCCTCCGCCGCCCCTCCCTCGTCGCACGCTGATGAGCGCATCAGCCCCTCATTGCCACGTCTCTTCAGGGCGGCAGGAGCTGCAGTCGCCGCCGCGACAACGAGCGAAGGAGGGACAAGAGGAAACGGGGAGCCGGACCGGGACGTTCCGGGACGGGTCCCCTCCGCAGCCTGGCGGGCCCCCGAGAGCGGGCAGGCGGCTGCTGCTGCTGCGGCGGCGGGACCCCCTCATGGTGCTGCTAGAGAGGCGGTGAGTGGGCGCGAGCGAGAGAGCGAGCGGCCGCTCCTTCCTTCCTTCCTTCCTTCCTTCCTTCCTTCCCTCCCTCACGCTCGTGTTTTCCTCACGGCGAGGGGTGCGCGGACGGGGCGCCCCACCGTCCCAGGAAGGCCCTTCCAAGGGAGGAGGAGGAGGAGAGGGGAGCCTCCCCCGTCGGCCTAGCTCCCGCCCGCCTTTCTTTGTCTCTCAGCCAAAGGGGAAGACCTCCTTTTTTAAAAATTTCCTCTCCTTCTCCTCTTTCTTCCCCCTTCTGCTGCTCTTCATCCATTCCTCCTTCCCGTTGGGTTAATTGCCAGTTTGCTGCTGCTCAGTTACTCACTGGCATCCCAACCCGCCCCCTCCTCACCAATACATACACTTTTCTTCCTCAGGTGCCTTTCACTTCTCTCTCTCTTTCTTTCTTTCTTTCTTTCTTTCTTTCTTTCTTTCTTTCTCTCCCTCTCTCTCTCTCTCTCTCTCTCTCTCTCACAAACACCACTTGAAAATATTTCTTATTTTCTTACTTATGCATTATTGATGGATTGATTTATAGGTTTCTATGCCGTCCTTCACGTAAGGATCGCAGGGCGGTTTGTGACACAGAAACATGAAAACATGTAAGAAACAAAAACTCTAGCCAAGGTTTAAATGCCCATAGGTTGTATAATTAGCCAAAGGCCCCGGGAAAGAGGAACACTTTTGCTTGGCGCCTAAAGGTAGGTAATGAAGGTGCCAGGCGAGCCTCCCTGGAGACAGCATTTCACAAGCAGGGAGCCAAGAAAAGGCCCGTTCCTATGTTCAGGCCTTACAGACATTGATTGCAGAGTTGAGGTTGATTCATATGGGGAGAGGCGGTTCTTCTTCCTCCTACCACTCCTTGATACAGAGTGGCACTCTTTCCCTCACCCAATCCTATTTTTCTAGGAAAAGAGGTGCTGGACTTAACCACGAACACCTCCCTCATTCTCTTAGAATGCTAATGGCACCCACCTGAGAGGTGGCAGAACTGAGTTCCGGTGAGTTCCAGCTGAAAAAAGTCATGCCCCCACTTCATTTTTCAACCCCCCCTTCTTCGTATAGGAATTAGGTTGCCTCACATTTAAAATAAAGAAATGCCACCTCCCGTTCTCCTTGGGTGATATTATGGTTGTACATGAAAACCTAGGGTTACCTAGTTTGTTCTCTCTGAATGTTGCTAGACTTCCAGCTTCCACGTGGCCAACCAGTGACTGGGGTGGTTGGATTTGTAGTCCAACAACACCTGAACATGATCCCTAGCTAACAGGACCAGTGGTCAGGGATGATGGGAGTTGTAGTCCCAAAACATCTGGAGGGCTGAGTTTACCTAGGCTGATATTTATGTTTTTCCATTCTGTGGAGGCTGTTGAGGCTTACTTAAACTTCTCCTTTTCTGTATCCAAAAAAAGAAATCTGGACTTGAAAGGTTTGGCTCTGCATATTAGTGTCAGGCACTTCAGGAGTATCCCTCAGAATCAGGCGTTCAGCAGGAGCAAGTGACTAGCACATTTGACTGCCTCTCTAAACATTGTGTAATTTTGCCTAGGCTTCATCCTGTGCACAGTTTATGGGGAAATAAGCCCGACTGAACTCAAAAAACGTCTGTCTGATTAAACATGTGGCACAAGATAAGGTTGCACATCTGCTAAACAGTAAGGCTTGCCACATTTCAGTTAGAAGGACTAAACAGGTGGGTTCCAAACATAGCAGAGCAAACCCCCCAAAACAGGTTCAGAATTCTCATCAATTTGGTGCCCATCTAAGCCAAAACAGACACTGAAACTGAAACGATTAAAGCATAATATTGTTACCGTACTCAAATGTGTGCAGTTTGCCTGTGTAGATGTAACTTGCATATGTGGGTAAGAATGGGATTTGCTTTTTTCAGTTATCCCCCAAATTTGCAGGTATTTGGGATCTGTCTTTCAAAACACCTCCAACAGAATTTGTGTTTGTTAGGATCCACCTGTGGCTTCTGGCCCCAGTTGAGAAATTGCCCCAACAGGACAATGTTGATCAGCACCTTGAAAGTGTTAATTACAATGCAACCATTTACCTATGTTGTCATCAAAATGCACATTAACACTACATTCCTAAATGTTACTACCTCTGGAAGGAAATCCTGTGTGGAGGATTGTGGTTGTTTTAAGGCGAAAGGTACTTTGAAATAATCTTGTGTGGTTTTGCTGGCTCAACATGAAATGACAAAATTTGTTATATTTTTAGTTCAGCCATGTATTCAGATGTAGTTAAGTAGGGCTTAACTCTCAGGAAGGTGAATTGCAGCTTTAATTTTCTAGTTTAAATAGCATCTCTTCTTACGATGTCAGGAAGCTATATCTTGTGGTCACTTGAACTCAGGAAGTGGCTCATGAATTTTGGACTAAAATAGGTTTGGTTTTGGTTTTACATTAGTGCACATGTGAGTAATGTCTTCATGAATAATAGATATTAAATAATGAATAATTTTTATTCTTAAAAGGGTAAATTCCCATTACTGTGAATTCATTTTTCTGAAGAATAGGCAGGAGAGGTTGGACACTCTGGTGAAGATTGGAAAAACGGGGGATCTTTGGAAACAGACACAATGAAGGGAAGCTGCCTGCTCCATTTTGAAAAATATGCTAATGGAAAAGTTTATGAAGGGCCTACTTCTGACTTACACTCAGAAACTTATTGATATGAAGGGTCACCAAACAGTGTTTTCCTTTTTCTCAACCTTTAAAATGTGTGGATGCTCAACTTAATTTACAGCACTCTGAAACAAGTAGGTTAGCTGTCTCTCACAGATTTTCCATTTTGAAGTTGATCATTTGAATATTTCCATTGGTATCTGCAAAGGGCGTGTGCCTACTTAGGTTCCTTGTAATTACTGGTGAGGAATAGATATATGTATTCATCACTCTACTCTCTGCTAAGAACCATAGGCTGTGCTTACATGCAATGCCAACAAACCATGGCTATCAGCTGGTTTAGTATTCTGTGTTTATCTCCAAATTAACAATGAGTGAGATGCCAGCTACTCTGATTTGTTTCTCTGCTCCAGGGGTAGGCAACCTAAGGACCGTGGGCCGGATGCGGCCCACGGACGGTCCGGGAATCAGCATGTTTTTACATGAGTAGAATGTGTCCTTTTATTTAAAATGCATCTCTGGGTTATTTGTGGGGCCTGTCTGGTGTTTTTACATGAGTAGAATGTGTGTTTTTATTTAAAATGCATCTCTGGGTTATTTGTGGGGCATAGTAATTCCTTTCATTCCCCTCCCCATATAGTCTGGCCCACCACATGGTCTGAGGGATGGTGGACCGGCCCACAACTGAAACAGGTTGCTGATCCCTGCTGTACTCCTTAGAAAAAGAGGATCAAAGTAGGGACTCCTTGCTAATTTGCAGACTAATTAGATTTCTTGGTAGCATTATGGACGAATGTGGCCATTGTCCAGTGAATCGAGTGTTGAGTTTAAATCCAGTCTTTTTCATGTAGCACTGTACACTTTTGTGCTGCTGTGCAATTCTAGGTATAGCCAAGCTGTTGTAAGTGGTGTGAGCATTGGCAACAATACTGGTAAGGATCAACAAGGCCGTGGTGCTATATTCCTGGCTAGGAAACTGTTTTGATTCCTCCAGCTGGTTGTAGCAGTTGCCAGCTGCTGTTGCAAAGCAACTGGGCCATACTGTTTTTCAGTCCTAGGTATGCCTGAGCTTTGCCATGGGCTTTATGCACATGGGCACCTGCATGGCAGTTTTAGTGGGTCACACCTTCTAGTTAGCAATCCTAAGAGTATTTTGAAATGAGACTTTAAAATAAGCATATTGAGGATCGGAGTACTGATACTTGTAGCGATAAATGATTAGATCTCTGATTTTAAAGACAAAATGTGCTAAGGCACAATATATATATCCAAACTAATCCTTGTCACACCATCAGCCTTTATATTTTTCGTGAATATAAAAGTCTATTTTAATTGAAGTCTCTGTCTCTCTCTCTCTCTAGATATATATCTTCAAGGCTAAATGCTAAGAGTGGCTTTATCTCTCCATTCCATCTGAATCAGGCTAGGTGTCTGAGGTTCTAGAACAGTGCCTAGAGGCATTAACGGGCTGGATGGGGGCCAGCAAATTGAAACTTCAGTTAGACAAGTTGGCAGTATTATGCTTGCAGAGTTTTCCAAGAAATGGAAAGACAAGGCTGCTTTGGATGGGATTGCACTCCCCAGAGAAGGGCAGGTTCATTGTTCAGATGTTTTGGCAAAGTGATGGTTGGTGCTAAACAGGAAATAGAGAGAGAAGCCATGTACCAGAGGCTGGAAGGGGAGGAAAGCATGCAAGTCCATGACTCATTCATAATCTTCCAAACTATGTAGGAAAGGTGCCACTCTTTAAATATGCAATATCTTGCTCCCTTGGTTAGTTAAATTAAGAAGCAGGTGACATAGCTTCTTTGTGTGTGTTTTTTTAATTTTCCCCAAGCTTGGTTTCTAAATTGGTGCAACGTTACAAAATATAGTTCCGAATCTGGAAGTATTTGAAGGCTATAAACAGTGTTAGAAACTGAGATATGAAAACTAGGGGCTAAATGGTACCTTAAACCTAGGTTATGGGCGCAACAATGGAATGTCTAGGCACACTTTTTTATAACAAGAATACAAAGCTGAAAATGAATGAACTGCAGCTAAAATCATATGTTCATTTTTCACATGGTCTAGTCCTTCCCCTGCCCACCCCCCCTAATATTCTTAAGAGGGTCTCATTTCCAGTCTTCAGAGAGCAGCTGAAAGTGGGGAGGCAGAAAAGGGTCCTCCTTTCCTTCCACTCTGCAGTTTTAATCTGCACCCAGAGCTCAGAAACTGCTCTCGCTAATGCAATTCCCTGTCGCAAAATGCACCTAGAACAATGGGAGTTTCGAACACTGGATATAATCTGTTGTAAATATTACAATTTATGTAGTCAAAAGAAGAGTATTTCTAGGAAAAATATCCCTTAAAATTCAGGAAAGAATATTTTCCCCTTAATCTGCCTAATGGTTGCTATGATTTCATTGGTGTCCTGAGCACACCCAACCCAAGGAAGACAAACGGTGGGTAGCATAATTCTTTATTGACAAAGCACACAATTACAGTAGTTCCTAAGGTGCACAGAACATGTGCACATACTTCTGCCGACAAGTGGCTGGCATCCCCTCCTCGGGCTTATTCTCTGAGCTGAACTGTTGGTGTAACCACGTCTCCATCCAAACTTAGGTACCTCCGTCTGATGGTCCACGTGCACCATCCAGGTAATAATAATAATATTAATAAATTTTATTTATATCCCGCCCTCCCCAGCTGAAGCCGGGCTCAGGGTGGCTAACAACAATAAAACAGTACAAAAGTACAGCATAAACAACACTCTAAAATCATTCATTATAAAATTAATTAATTCAAGCCACTGGCAGCCATTGGGCCAGAGCTCCGCGAAGATTGCCGAGGGAGGGAGTCAGGCTGTGCCCTGGCCAAAGGCCTGGTGGAACAGCTCTGTCTTGCAGGCCCTGCAGAAAGATGTCAAGTCCCGCAGGGCCCTGGTCTCTTGTGACAGGTACCCTGTCTTTCTCCTCTCCTGGTGCATCCTACCCTTCCTCTCACTCGGGCTCCTGTCCTGCATCCTGCACCCCTTCCCCATCTGTTCCTGCTCAGACTCTTCCCTTCCCTCCAGCCCTGACTCCTGTCTCACAGGAGGCATAAACCCCATAAATTGCTGCTCCCTTCCCCTGGGTCAGCCTCTGGCCCTGCAGCCACCGCCAACAACAGTTCATCTCCTCTGTGCCCTGCCAGTTCACCCTGTTCCATGTTTTCAGTATGAGCACATTCAACCTTGCCCATAATCTTTCCTTCTCTGGCTTCACTGTGCAAAGGTCTTCTACTCCCTCAAAAGATACTGCAACTTTCTTGATGCCCCTCTTCCTTCCTTCAAATCTCACCTCGGAACTCAACTTTTTCCATAAAGCCTTTGGCATAACCCCTTAGTTCCTACGCGCTATGGTAACTAGGGATGGAACTAAGCCTAAATTAAATACATATGAACAGAAGCACCCACATGTTGCTTGATGTTTACCCCATCTCCTCTTTGTTGTAAGATTACACTGCAAGCTCCTCAATGTAGGAAAACCTTTTTATACACTATAAAACATCATGCTTACTGATGGTGCTGTATAAATATAGGTTTACTTTTATCTTCCTTTAATCTACGCAAACAAATGTTACATATGTTTCAGTAAATAATTATCCCCTATGTATTTAGTTAGGCTGATCTTCAACTCTCCTCCTGTAATAAATCCTGCTTGGTCACACTTGGTATGCAACTAGTCACTATTGATAAGAGGAAGTTGATTAATAGTTTATAAATTCTAGTTCAGTAATGAGATTAGGTGGTAGAGGTGAATCAGAATCTCTCACTTAAAAGAATGTCCCCGCCCCCATCGTTTTTGCAGAGGATTCCATGCAAACCTGTATGGGTTCCTCTGCTAAAACAGTTTGGTGGGGCACTTCCCAACTGTAAGATTTCAAAGCATCTTGCACATGGCATTGTTGTGATGTTATGTGATTGACGGGTAGTTTGGCCCATTCACCTGTCAAATATGACCAGGAACTGCCTGTGGAACCACAAGGTTTCTTACTCCTGCTTTATAAGTTTAGATCCAGACTTAGTCTGGTATTCAGTGTTAGTTATACTCAGAACAGATGCACTAAAATCAGTGGTCTTATGTAATTCATAGCACAGTCCCATACATGTCTGCTTAGAAGTAAGTCCTGTTGATTAATGTCTTATTTCATAAGAGGAGAAATGGATCACTGTATGACTCTGACAGCTTAGCCAAACTTAAGAACCATCAATAAGTGCCAGAACTAAGATGCATATCCCCCAAAATCTGAGGAATTTGAATTGCGGTTGACATAGAGGGAGCTTATTGTGTATAGTGTTTACTTAATTGAAGTAAAATTGGTTTTATATGGGTGTTTTAACTTGGAACTGTTTAAATTGTATTGTTTATGGATAAATTTTGATGTATTGTTTTAGATATGGGCCAATGGCCGTAAAAAATCAAACTAACTAAGTCCTGTTGAGGTCAAAGGGGCTTACTTGCAGGTATGTGGTGCAGGTCATCAACCTAAGTTGGATATCACCCACAGTTCTATCTTCAGTCCCAGTGATTTCAGTAGGGTCTTCTCTAAGCACGACTAAGTATGGATCCAATCTTGGTCTTTTTCCAGCACCTGTATCTCTTTCACTAGTGTCCCACTAGTCCAGAGGTCGCAAACGTTTTGAGTGGGCACATTTGAGAATATTGAAAAAGTAGTATAGGTGCATGTATTGCTAGAAACTGGGATAGGAATGCTAGGAGCCATGTGGCTCCTGGGACCTAGGCTGTGGGCGCCAAAACAAAATGTCTAGGCGCCTTTTTTCTTTCTACCCCGCTACCAGACCAGGTAGCCCCACAACAACAACAAACAAAATGCTGCTGGGCCAGACTGGGGGTCGGCAGGGTAGCGCAGCTGCTATACCCCACCAAACACCTCATTGCCCAGCAGCAAAAAATATTATTATTATTGTTATTTTATTATTTCTGCTTGGTGAATCAGGTGACTGCAGAGTAGTGCAGCAGCAAAAAATATGTCTTTCCCTACCAGTCTACCTTGCTAAACACCTGATTCACCTTGGGAGTGCGGCAGCAGAAAAAAGGTGTATCTTTTGCTGCTGCGCTGCTGGGCAAATCAGTTGTTTGGCAGGGTTGCGCAGCAGCAAGAGACATGCATCTTTTGTTGCCCCAGCTTTTGCTGCCGCTGTACCTGGCAGACCAGCTGACTGCAACTAGGAAAGTGAAGATGCTAGGTGCTAAACGTGGCTCCTGGACATTTCCATTCAGTCGCAAAATGTGACTGGTGCCTGGCTAGTTTTGAACGCTGGAACATGGCAGCTGTAGTGTGTCCGACATAACATAAAATGGCTGCCACGTGTAAAGGAATGAAAAGAGACAGAAAAAGATGTGGGCATCCCCCTACCACTGCCAGTCTCATGCATTTTGGATTTTTGAGGAGATATTTACTGAGCTTTTTGCAGGCATCATAGGAGGTACTAGTGGGCACCAGGTTGGCAATCCGTGCTCTAATGTTTTCAATCAATTCATTTTTCTAAGCTCAATAAATGTAAACTGAGAGACCAGTTCCATGCTCTTGGTAAAATGGTGCTGTATAAATAATAAACACTAATAATGTAAACTGATATTTCTTAAAAGGATTCAGTGAGTTTCTGTGGTGAAACAAATATAAAAAATAGATTGAATCCAATCCATGTTAGTCATGACTAACAAGACCCATTGATTTCAGTGGAACTTATGTGTGACTACATTAAACTGGATCCATTCCAGTATATTTTTAAAAGAAATGTCCTTCAAGACAAGGCACCAATCATGCAAATTATGTTGAACTGATATAAAATACCTATATTTTTTGAATACTTTTAATTAGCCTATCCGTCCATCTCCTGATTCTTAGGGTCATTAAAATCTCTTCCCATCACTCAACATGTCATTTCTAGTGGTTTTCAATAGAAGCAAAAAAAATGTGTGCCAAGTTGACTGCTTGTATGTTAACAGAAAGAATGTGTATCCCTAATTCACAACTTGTAAAAATATATCTGCTTTCAGAAACCGCCTTCATTGTGAAAATGTCACCATGTGAAAAGCCTTTCTCTTGTTAACTCATTTCGTTTTCAAAATCCAGTCAGTACTTACGATTGCACCATATTATGCAAAAAAAATTGCACTATTTTGTGCATCTTATTTAGATTATCTCACTTGTTTTGATTCTCTTATGGTGTGGAGTTCCTTGGTGGACAGGTTCTTCGTGGTGTTTATGAGGAGGGATAGGTCCCCACCTCCCTTCATTCATTTGGGCATGTGCCCTCCTGTGCATTCTACACTCTCTCTTGGACTACAGGAGAACAAATTATTTCTAGTAGCAATACAGCAGCGTAGCATGGTTTGCCAGGGCCCGGGGGCGGATACGCGACGCTTCAGCCCTCACTGCCACCACCACTGGAATATGCCCCTCCCCACTAGAGCCAAGCAGAACCATATTGCACTGCCTGCCCACCCACATGGGGGACTGGCCGGCACAGCCCTTGGATCGCCCCAGCCTCACACATTAGATTGGGACTGGCAGGGTGGCGTGCAAAGGATGCAACAGCCATGCTCCCTTCGATCCCTGCTTCACAAAGCAAGGGAGAGACTGGTATCAAAAGGCACATGGCTGTTGCGTCCTTCTCATATCGCCCTGCCGGGCAAATCATTCAGATCAGATCCCAGCCTTGCAAAGCAGCACAGGACTGGCAGGGCAGCATGAGGGGCCAAATGTGCCGCACCCCCTGAAAAAATGTGCCCAGGGCCATCACCCTGGCAACCCCCTCCACCCTACGCCCCTGAATTAATGTGTTTTTCAACCTTGCTTCCATGCATAGTATCTTATTCTGAGGCTGCTGCATTCGTGTTGGCTTGTAAGAACTTGTTTTTTAATCACTTGTAAACATACCTTGTGGTGAAGCAATATGTTTTGCAGACCGCATTGATCAGGTCTGTAGCTGTATAAATATCTGGGATAACACACATAAGGGAATGAATGCACCGAAATAAGAATGACTTAGATTCAGAACAGAATGACTCTGTGAGGTTTCCCCAAGTTTGGAAAAACAAATAGCTGGGAATTGCAGCGTGCTTATACTTGGCAGAAACCATTTAGGGCTTCCCAAAGAAAAGCAAGACCCTTCTCAGATTATTTGTTGCAGTGCGGTCCTATCTTCTCTGGAACCTTAACTTCATGGTACAGTGGTACCTCGCAAGACGAATGCCTCGCAAGACGAAAGAGTTTTTTGTTTTTTGAGTTGCTTCGCAAGACGGATTTCCCTATGGGCTTGCTTCGCAATACAAAAACGTCTTGCAAGTTTGTTTCCCTTTTCTTTTTCAATGCATTCCTATGGGAATCCGTGCTTCGCAAGACGAAAAATCCGCAAGACAAAAAAACTCGCAGAATGAATTAATTTCGTCTTGCGAGGTACCACTGTACTTGCGACCTTGCATGCGACTGGGAAAAGCCGCTTCTGGTGGGCATTAATCAGGTTGTGGCAGAAAAGCAGGTGGTTCCCAGACTTCCTACTTGCATGCTTTTGCCAGGTCCAAACTATCTCCATTGTGGAAAAAGCTGCTGAGCTGTGCAAAACCATCTAATACGGGGAAAGTCTAATACTTTTCCTTCCTACTACTGTTTATCTGCTCCTGGCTGCCCCCACCGATGGTGGCTCGTTGTGATTTTAATGGGTTGTTGGTGCCAAGCTAAACATGGATTAAATATTTGCTACCCACGTGTATACCAGTGATCATATCTCGGTTACAGAATTTAAATTGTCGGCTGCGCTTGGGCCAGCCCTGTTTCCGACTGTCTGTGGGAGTAGTCAGGTTTCGTTTGTGTGAAGCAAACGGGCAAAGTCCCAGTGCTTGATGGTGGCCCACTTTTTGGCTAATATCTAAGCCTGAGTCTAATGTCTTAGATGTGGGGTTCCTTTTTAAGACAGCAGCTGTATAGGTTCTGAGTAGTACAGCAAGAATGAACCACATAATACTGGTTCTGCTGGTCCACTTGCTGCTGGTTTGGGCCCAATTCAAGGGATTAACTTTGGTTTATAAAGCTTTCAATGACTTGAGAGCCAAATATCTGAAGGAGTGCCTTCCTTGGTACTGTATTTGCAGACCTGTGCCTGAGGGCCCAATCCAGCTAATCCATCTTGCTAGCAGAAGCATGCACAAGGACTTCCACAGCGACACTTCCTCCTCGACCACCAAATTGGCTTGGGTGGGTTGCAGTAGCCCCCAGAATAGTGCACTGGGACAGAGGGGGGGATACCAGGCAAGCGAAAATGATATTCTTTGTACTGTGTTGAATTCCTCTCTTAGGATTGACTGAGGGGGTCTTTCTCATGGTTCTGCCAACGAGTGTGGCAGTTGAGAGGGAGCATAATGCAGAGCTTTCTCTGTAAGGGTGCCCCATTTTCCTGGAACTTTCTCCCCATCAGTGGTGCATTGGTTGTCTACCACGTTAAGCTCCTTTGCATGTTTAATCACTTTTTTATGCTGGTGTGTGGAGGAGCTGCTGCTGAATTACTGATTTGGTTCCGTTGACTGTAATTACGTTGTATATCCATGTGTTTATAATGTTAATTTTATATTGATTTGTACAGAAACACACACATCCAGGGTGCCTTTATGATGAAGGGCAGTTTAAAAGTTCAAAAATAATTAATAGTAATGGTTCCTAATAAAACTGAAGGGTGCACAGGATGAGTAATTTGGCTACTGCATGTAAGCAGACATGGCAAGTTATCTGTATGTATAATGTTTATATGCAACGACACTGAATATGGTGTTTGCAGCAACAGTGAATACAGCAGATAGAATTGCCTAGCCATTAGCAAGGCGAGGCAGAAGCGGTTTGCCAGTTCTTTTGATTTGTGGGCCTTCTACTATAAGAGGTAGAGTATATATACACATTTCAAATCAAGATTCCTTGCATAGTAAAAATATTGCCTTACAGTATATTGGTCCAGTTCACACATACCATTAAGCGAGATAAAACTGTGAGCCTGGATACAGACGTAATGGTAGGCCAAACCATGGCTGTAACCCACCCAGGAACCTTAGGGTGAAGGGCGGATAATAAATTAGTAGTAGTAATAGTCCCTCATTCAATATGATAACAATTCAGTGTTAGAAACTGAGATATGAAAGCTAGGAGCTAAATGGCACCTTAAACCTAGGTTATGGGCGCAACAATGGAATGTCTAGGCACACTTTTTTATAACAAGAATACAAAGCTGAAAATGAATGAACTGCAGCTAAAATCTTATGTTCATTTTTCACATGTGCCTAGAATAATGGGAATTTCAAATGCTGTCACAATTGTCCAAAATCTAGCCACATTTTTCTCTATTACCTAGCTCTATCCAAAGCTTAATGGAAAAGTTTCCTTTTTAGCAAGTTTTTAAAATTCTACATTTTGTGATTAGTTGTACTTGCGATGCCAGTAGAATCACTTTTTCTACCAAAGTGGCAGCTCTTTAGGATCTTGTCAGCCTTTGTCGCCAGTAATTCTGGCTTCCCTTAAATGCACATATGTGTTTGTGTTCTCTCACATAATATCATTTTCTCTACTCTCTTTAAAATTTTTCTCTTTAGTCACAAAGCTGGAATCTGAACGAATCTGAACGAAAAGTCAGTTTTATGTACATGTTGCTTTCTCCCCTACTAATAGTATTTTATTCTGATTGACAGTGTTATCCAAGGTCAGTAAATAAAATATTTTGCCAACTTTGAACTCAAAAGTCCAGTGTGTCAATATGGAAGCTGGACCCCATAAGGCAAACAGTGTTGCTGCAATACATACAGGTCTTTAGACATACAAAATAATTGCAACTGAGCAAAGACTTGGCTCTCCAGATCGTAACAGAATGTTGCATATATTTTAATTAAAGCTTTCAGTGATAAAACTAAGCACATTCTGATATCTTTCTCATTAGAATCAACAGGACTGAAGCACTTCTAATGTGGTTGGACCATGCCCTTATTTTGTAAAACGCAGTTGAAAGTGAATCCATGCTGTCATGTGATGCAGTTACTAAATGATCCCAGGAAATCTGCCTAGATACGTATCCTGTCTTGCAGTTTTAATGTGGCAGTAGATAACTCTTACCATGGGCAGGAATGTAGATAACAACACTGAGAGTAAGAAACAGGAAGTGATTAGGACATTGAGTTCTTATCCCCTGAATAAGGGGTAATATTTTGATCTAAGTTTGCATGGCCACAAAACCTATTTTGATATACACAATGTTCTCATCTTTCATTTGCATCTTTTGGCAGCCCCACCATATCAACATGCTTGCTTCACATGTTAATTCTCAATAGAGGCCTATGCCTTGGCAGCTAAATGTCATCTTGTAGCATCTCAACTGGTCAAGTGAAGTAGCGCCATAATCAAAGAGTGCTGCTAGTTCAACAGTTCATCTATTTTGGAATCCTGTTTCTAGCAGTGGCTCCAACCGCATGAGATTTCCAGCCAAATGTCTCCAGGATGTTCACAAGCAGAGCATGAAGACAAAGGACCTCCCTTGTTTTGATCCTTGGCAGCTGGTATCAGGGACCTCCCTTGTTTTGATCCTTGGCAGCTGGTATCCAGAGGTGCAGTGCTTCTGAACATGGGTGCCCCTTTAGATTAATCAGTGACTAGTTTCTACGATCACTACGCTCCATGAACTTGTATTACCCCCTTTTGAAGTCATCCAAGACAAAGGCGATCTTCACAATTTACAGAATTCACTCTAATTATGCCTCATGGGAGGTATTCTCTTCTGTTAGTCCTAAATTGACTGCCATTTTCACTGTGCAACCCTGAGGTCTGGTATTGAGGAGGAAACAGTTCTCTAGGCTGCTCAAGCACTTCCTCAAAGGGAAATTCCTATGGGAACTCCGCTGGAACTCCCTGCCCTAAGTGATCTGGTGCCTGTTAAAGGTTCATCTGCTTTGTCAGACATTTGCCAGTCGTATTTTCTGTGGCTCTACCTGCTTTTAGAAGTTTTTATTGCATTACTTCTGACCTTGTTTTTTATAATGTTAGTTGCCTTGGGCATTATTAATGGAAAGGCAGGGTACATATTTATGTACTAAAATACAAATAAATTAAGGGACTCCAACCCTTTGAGTTTTGTTGCCCTTCTCTGAACTTATACTGTAGATGAGGCAAGCAGGACTGTATACAGATTGCAAACGCAATGTACACTATAAACACATATTGGCTGTCTTTTTTCATTTTCTCCCCTAATAATCCCTAACATGGAATTGTCCTTTCGTTTTTGCTGTGTACCAAGTTGATTGTTTCTGTTCTGGGTTTCCGCCATCCCAAATAAATCAGTGTCAACCACAACCTAGGCCACATCATTGTTCATATAAACCTCCCAATAGGAAACGTCGTATGCTGGTTTTCAACTTTCAATACTAATTAAATATAGGACCAATAGCTATTACTGACAATTATTTTGAAGTAAAGGAGGAAAGCTTGGAATGATTGTTAGTCATGGCAACTTACTCCTTTATGTGAGTCTAGATTAAAGCAATGTCATGCACATCGGTGGTGCTATAAAAATGGTCTGCATTATGTGCCCTAACTATATTATCTTCCTAATTCTGGTGGCTATGTGGCCTTCCTAATGTCTAAAATGTCTATAAAGGTAAAAGATATAGGGACCCCTGACCATTAGGTCGTGACCGACTGGGGTTGTGGCGCTCATCTCGCTTTATTGGCTAAGGGAGCCCGGCGTACAGCTTCCGGGTCATGTGGACAGCATGACTAAGATGCTTCTGGCAAACCAGAGCAGTGCATGGAAATGCCGTTTACATTCCCACCGGAGCGGTACCTATTTATCTACTTGCACTTTGACATGCTTTTGAACTTCTAGGTGGGCAGGAGCAGGGACCGAGCAACGAGAGCTCACCCTGTCACGGGGATTCGAACCGCCAACCTTCCGATCGGCAAGTCCTAGGCTCTGTGGTTTAACGCACAGCTCCACCCAGGTCCCTACAATGTCTGTAGTCTATCACTATTGACCATGCTGGCTGGGGTAGATAGGAACGAGGCACAGGACATTTGGAGAGGCCACAGATTCCCCACCTATCTTCTAACCTATAATGGTTATGTTCCCTGGCATGAGCTGAGGGTGAGGTGTGGATTTCTACTCCCAAGTGGTAGTTGGGGATCAGTGAAAGTAGAAACAAAAGCGCAATTAATAGGCTGGGATCCAGAAATCCAGGTACTGTCTCATATTTGCCATTGTTGTGAAACAACACTGTCTTCATTCAAATCTGTCTTTTCCGATGTATCAGAGTGGAAATATAATTATTTGTTTTAGTAGAATCCAAAGTATCGTGCTTCAAGTTACACTTGCCAAAATGCCCTGTTCATATGAGGGGTCCAGTAGCATTGACTTCTTTGCAGCTAGTCACCCATGTGAGGATTTCTGCAGACATTTTGCAGAAGTCAAAACTCTCGGGTACTGTAAATTGTTAAGGAATGTTGCTAATATTTTAGATAAGAATGTAAGAAGAGCCCTGCAAAATCGGACCAAAAACCAGTATAGTCTTGCATCCCGTCCTTCCAATACCAATCCTAGGGGAATTTCACTTCATCCTTCCAATGGGAAAACTGCCTGTTGTTTCTTCTTTCTGTTTCCTGTTCCTTAAACTTAAGTTAGTACTCCCTAAGTCCTGTTGTCTTATCTCATGGCTGATAAGCTGGTTCAGGATTCTTTGTTGCAGGATTTTATTGAAAGTGTCTGAAGTACACCGTGCCAGCTGAATTCCTCTTATCCATATGCTTCTTGACACTTTGTAAAAGGCTAGTTTGGGGGCCATGGGAGTTATCCAAGGCACTTAGTTCATTTTAGCAGATGCTTGAGGCACAGTTGAACTAATTTCTTTTTTTAAAAAAAAAAAAAGATATTTATTGAGGTTTCAAAAATTAAACAAAAAAGACAATAATAAAAACAAAACACAAACACAAAAAGTAACAAATATAAACAACAAAGTACAAAAACTAAAAACTATTTAAAAACATGTAAAGTTTCATTCCCTTATTTTCTTATAACTTACTTCCTCGACCTCCTCATACCTCCCCTTTTTGTATTCCATTTTCTAATTATTGATTCAACAAATCCTCTCCCTTAATTTTCAAATAATTTTCAACCTTTCTTTTCTTTTTACTTAATCATTACAGCTGAAAACCACTTAATTTCTAAACCAACATCATTCTAACATTCATCAATTTTACAATATTTCCCAAGATAGTCCTTAAATTTCTTCCAATCTTCTTCCGCCGTCTCTCGAACTAATTTCTTTCTTTTTTTTCCTCATTTGCAGAGCTGGAAAGTCTTGCGAATTGTTACCTAGATCTCAGGGCAAAGGCTGCCAGAGGTGGAAGAGGTGGATTGGTTCCTGGTCATGCCCGGTGGAAGGAGGGGACCCAGTCGGCAGCAGCTAAGCCGTTCAGCTTTGCCTTCTCTCCAGACGTTGGTTGGTGGGAACTGTGGCAACGGCACTAGTCTAAGAAACAGGTTAAGTCAAAACGTAATATTGTGGGCTTAAATGTGGGGGGCAGAACTTTTGTTATTACTTGTCATCATCAGGTCACACTTGGGTTCACAAGAATCTTGTTTCTTTACACTTGTTGTTGCCCTGAATTTGACAGTGTGTGATTGCCTGACTCTGTGTTTGGCTCATTTTATATCTCATACTCCTGTTGGGCAATGGAGGTATTCAGGTGGGTTGTCACCTCAGGCATTTGTCTGGAAGACAGGAAATACCTGACCTGAAAGCCTTTGCATACCCCTTTCCCTCAGGTGGCCCATCCGTTCCAGTTCATAAGGTACAGCACACATGAAAAGAAAGCAATAGTTCTTATATCAAGGTTACACATACAAGTGTTTTCATCCAAGCATCTTGTAAGTGTCACAAAAAAACAGTTGTTTTTTGTTCTTCTGGGCATTCCAAGAGTTAGCGCTCAGATTTGGATATTCACTGGGTCATGGGGTGTCTTTTCCAGCTAGTTGGATTTTAATTTCCAGTTGTTCCTTCAAATTGTGGCCTTGACTTGAGCATTGCTCATTAATAAACATTGCATATCATAGAAGTTTTGAAGGTTGAGAAAGCTAAGATAAGGAAGCCAGAGGATTGGAATGCACTGCTAGGCATTCTAATGTCAGGGGGTTGCTTGGTTACATTATCTTATTCTTGGTACAACAGACAAAGCTGGAACAGGATTAGGCTGGGGAAAATTTGGTATCTCTGCTTGAGGGTCTGAGCTCCATTTTTTCTGGTATTGGCTTCTGCAGAAGTGGAAAAACAAGGGGCACCCGTGGAAGGACACAGGACATAAGTGACACGTGTGCTTCCATCCCACCATACTAGGCTAGAAAGTGTCAAATTCTTGACAAAGGCATGCATTGCGCTTGCCTGTGGTGAGGTGCTACTCGTCATTCATGTCACAGCCCATACTACCAGAGGCTGTGTGTAGAGAGAGAAATCACTTGTTCTGAATCACTGAGAGTGCTGTGTGTAGTACTTTGTTTTTTTGTGTTAAGGACTGTTCAGTGTAGCACATGCGGTTAAGCTGCATATCAAAAAGTGCCCAGTTCGGACCTTTCTTCTGTGATTTTCTTACTAGTTGACCTTAGACAAATCTGCCCCATATCTGCAATATGGGGATGAACATATTGACCTATGTTAAAGAATTGTAAGGATCTCTTGAGGTAGTTAACGTTGAACAATTTAAACCTGGTGTTGAACAATTTAAACCAGCACACCAGATCCTTTCTTTCCCCATCCCCCCTAGTGTTAGCTTTGCCAAGAGTGAGCAAACCTTGCAGGACTTTGGAACCGCTGGAGATCATGGTGGCACTTGCATCACTGAAGGTCTGTTGATTGACAGTGCTTGCAAAGTGCACTGTATTTGCAAGCAGCAATAACCAAGCTAGCATTTTGCAGGCGGCAACAATAGCTTGATTTGCCTGTTCTTGCAAAGGAAAGGTAGACCCTACAGGAGCCATGGCTAGAGCATGTGGGTGTTGCTTGGCCAAAATTGCAGGCAGAGGTTTCCCCCAGCACCGATTTAAATACTCTGAATGCTAAGCATTTAACCCACAATAGGGTGAGATATCCCAGGAACACTGGCAAGAGTTAGTGTGACGTGTTGTTTCTCTTTTTTTCAGGAATGGTAGTGCTATCAGCCTCTCTGCTCCTCCAATTACAGCCTTGATCACCCCTGAGCCTGTGCGACACTGCCGAATCCCTGAGCTGCCTGTAGACGGGAACCTTCTGTTTGAGTTCTTCTTTTTCATCTACTTGCTGGTGGCCCTCTTTATTCAGTATATTAATATCTATAAGACCGTGTGGTGGTACCCATACAACCACCCTGCCTCCTGTACGTCACTGGTGAGTCCATGTTGCTGGCCGCATGCCCTTCTTGCGGTTTGCTTAGGGAAGTTTAATCATGGTGTCTCTGTAGCTCAGCTGACATCACCAAGTCTGCCATCCTTTCTTTTTCCCGGACATTATGAAATACACCCCTTTTCTCCCTCAAAGGCAGCCTTTGGGTTACGACTTCTCAAGGCAGCTCTACACTTGGGGGAGTAGGAAGGAAGGGCATTTTGGAGCTTTTGGCCCTGGGGTTCCTGCCCTGGGGTGCACTGTCTCACAACATTCCTTAAACTAGCTGCCTTCCTCCCTTAAGGGGAGCAATGAATCTTCTGGACTTGCCTGTGAATTCCTGTTTTTATCAAGGGAACGAGGGCAGCCAGGTCTCCCCTCTACATGCTCTCTTTATTGGGTTACTATCTACTGGGCTAATGGAGTTCTAAAAGGTTCCCAATCTACCCCTCCCTCCTTGCTTTGTGACTCATCCTGATCTGGTCATTTTCCCACTTACAGCCCCTTCCCCCACCTCCTGTTTTCCTTCAAGGGAGTGAGGCTGTTGCCAGCGCAGTTTTGTGTGTTTGGCCATTTTTCTCTTCACTTAACATTTGAGTGTGAGTGTGTGTGTGCGTCACTGTAATGTCTGGAGATTGATGGGAGTCCCTTCCTCCAGATACCAAAGGCTGGCTTCACAACCCCAGAAGAGTGGGGCCTTTCCCCCTATGCTTACTGCCTTCCTTCCCTCAACCCCCCCCCCCCCGAAATTCACAGGTAACTACAGAATGTCTGCTCCTAGCATTTCCTTTCTAAGTGGCAGTTGTAAATACAGTAGCCTTCCCAAGCTGCTTCTATGTGCTTAATCTGTCCCCTTCTCTTCCCTCTTTATCTGGCAGACTTGGAATGGTTCACAGTGTGTCCTGGTTCTCCCTTATAGGAATTTCCATGCTTCTGCTATGTCATCTCAGCAGCTCCTGCCTTTCTGGCCTCTCCTTCACCCTGGTGAATACGCTGTTCTTTTCTCCTTTAGAACTTTCACCTCATTGATTACCATCTGGCAGCATTTATCACAGTGATGCTGGCGCGGAGGCTGGTATGGGCCCTCATCTCTGAGGTAATGTTGTCACAATTAACTCTCCCAAAGAAATCGGAGGTTTAGAATGAGCTCAGTATGATGCTTGACTTCTTTTTATTTGCCACACATGAAAGCCTACATCATGGGTAGGCAAACTAAGGCCCGGGGGCCAGATCCAGCCCAATTGCCTTCTAAATCCGGTCCGCGGACGGTCCAGGAATCAGCATGTATTTACATGAGTAGAATGTGTCCTTTTATTTAAAATGCATCTTTGGGTTATTTGTGGGGCATAGGAATTTGTTCGTTATTTCCCCCCAAAAAATACAGTCTGGCCCCACAAGGTCTGAGGGACAGTGGACCAGCCCCCTGCTGAAAAAGTTTGCTGACCCCTGGCCTACATGTTTACTCACCTTGGTGAAGTGCTGTCATTTATTGATGTTAACAGCTGCCACATCAGGTGAAAAGAAAAGGAACTGAGGGAGGATTTGTTGTTGGGAATAGTCTTGAGACCCAATGTGGTGTAGTGGTTAAGAGCAGTAGTCTCGTAATCTGGGAAACCGGGTTCACGTCTCCGCTCCTCCGCATGCAGCTGCTGGGCTAGTCACACTTCTCTGAAGTCTCTCAGTCTCACTCACCTCACAGAGTGTTTGTGGTGGGGGAGGAAGGGAAAGGAGAATGTTAGCCGCTTTGAGACTCCTTAAAGGGAGTGAAAGGCGGGATATCAAATCCAAACTCTTCTTCTTCTTCTTCTAAATTTTAACAAACAGAAAGTAGATTAGCCTGGGGTGATTTGCACTAGTAGTAGAGTCAGTGAGGTTCCAGTAGGAACCTATAGCAATACATCAGGCAGAGATTAAGTGAACAGCACTTCATTCAAGCAAGATTGACAGTGTCAGTAGAGGTTGCATCTTAAAAGTATTAACTAAGGGAGAAATTGTGAGATTAACAGATGAGCAAACAGGGTGGGATTCATTGGTGAGATATCTCTTGAGTGCCAGTTTGAAAGTCAGTTGTTCATAGGTCTTTTTAAAATGTGCATGGCATTCCAAGTCCAAGCTTCTGGTGACTTTATATAAGATTTTTGGGTTGAACAGAGTTTGGACTGTTATTGATTGGGCATAAAATAGTGGTTCCTAGACCACTGATACTGCATTTTCTGTTTCCAAAACTTACTTTGCTACAAGGATCTCAGATAGCTCTAGATGCTACATGTGCAGCAACCTCTAAGGCCACTGGAAAGTATGAGAAAGGTTAAGAAACAAAAACACAACAAAACTAAAACAATGCAAAATAGACACTTAAGGCAAAGACACATTTGTCCAGCTTGGAAACCTTGTGTTGGAACAAAAATGTCTTCAGTTGTTTTGAGAAAGTGCAGATACAGTGATACCTCAGTTTTCGAACGTCTCCGTTGATGAACATTTTGGTTTTCGAATGCCATAAACCTGGAAGTAAATGTTTCAGTTTTCAAACACGCCTCGGAACTCGAACATGCCACACGGCTTCCACTGAGTGCAAGATCCTAAAACCTAGCTGTCGGCTATTGAGTTTTTGGTTTTTGAACGTTTCAGAACTCGAACGGTCTTCCAGAATGGATTACGTTTGAAAACCGAGGTACCACTGTAGTGTGTATCTTTCCACAGAATAGGAGCAGCCACCCTGAAAGCCCTATTATGTATTACTGTGGAGCAGGCTTCTGAGATCTTTAGAGCTTGCAGACCTGAGGGCTCTACTGGGTACATAAGGGATAAGGCAGTCTCTAAAGTAACCTGGTCCTGAGCTTTATAGGACTTTATGTTAGTACCAACATAAAGCTTTATAGGACTTTATGTTAGGTCCCAATGTCCCAGGCTATGGAAATCTATGGAAATTACTCTTTCCATGATTCCTCTAATCTTGAATGCCGCTGCACATGTTCATGACACCAACTCGAGCAGGGATAGCCAACTTGATGCTGTTGTGCAACTCCCATCATCCCTGACTATTGGAGTCAATGGTCCATCTGGAGAGTAGAACATTAGCTATCCCTGATCTAGAGCCTTCTTGCCATAGAAGTTTGGAAAAGGGAAGTGGTTGGCTCACTTGTTCTGCTTTTGGTTAGCCCCACACTTTGGAGATGGCTGGGTCTGGTCTTAGATGGATTCCCCAAGCATGGTCCGCAGAAATCCAGTGTTTGACACATGTGCACACCCATTCAAAACAGGCATAACCAGCCTTGTGCCCTCCAGATATTTTGAGCTCCCATTGTCCCCCAGCATGGCCAATGGTCAGATATAATGGGAGCTGTAGTCCACAGCATCAACCAAATTGGCTGATTAAACAAACAATGAGAAAACAAGGTTTATTATTTACTGAAGGCACTATAGTGGGGTAGCACTCACCCCTTGTGGTAGATTTTGTTTTGATTGGTTCTGTATCTTAACAGTACAGTTGTACCTTGGTTTTCAAACAGCTTAGTTCTTGAACGTTTTGGCTCCTGAACGCCGCAAAGCTGGAAGTGACTGTTCCAGTTTGCAAACTATTTTTGGAAGCCAAACGTCCAACGGGGCTTCCACAGCTTCCAATTGGCTGCAGGAGCTTCCACGCTTTGGTTTCCGAATGTTTTGGAAGTTGGAATAGACTTCCAGAACAGATTCCATTCGACTTCTAAGATACAACTGTAATGTCATTTTTTTCCTTGTCTCACTACCGTCTGAGAGAACACTAAGCTAATATTTTACCCTCACAAACACCTGCAGTATTAAGGAGGATATAATTACTTGCTTTCAGTACTCTCCCCCAAAAAATTATATTTTAAGCATTCATTACTATTTTGTTAAGTCTAGCAAAGAAATAAAAATAAAAATGATTTCCTTTTGGCTTTGAGAGCCATGCTGCATCGTGTGGGGATGGTAGATCAGGCTGTTCCTTGGAATGTATTGTGGCATATAGGAAGAGAAACTGTAGGGCTGATGGTTCCTGGTGTTTGAATTTGCAGGCCTCTCAGGTGGGAACTACATCAGTGATTCACTACACGGCACTGATTTTGGCACGCCTGGTGCTGCTCACTTTGTGTGGATGGGTGCTCTGCTGGACACTAGTTAACCTTTTCCGTAGCCATTCTGTTCTGAATCTCCTCTTTCTTGGCTACCCGTGAGTATCATTCTCTTGTATCCTGAATGTAATAAATAGGAAAGGGTTCAAAAGTACAAGACATGACAAAGAGAAGCCCTGTTGATCCACACAAGATTGGCAGAGAATCGACAGGGTTAAAAGTCGCCAGTTGAATAGGTCTTTCGGGGGAAATGGGTAGGAGGAAAACAATGCCTCTCTCAACATCTTTTCCCTGCTAGAATCATTATAAAGGTCAAGAGACATCTGGTCCATCGACTTAATGCAATATATGAGCCAATGAGGAAGAGTAGATTTTAAAGGTGGGTAGGAAAGGGGAGAATGGCAGCAATTGAAGAGATAGAGCCAACACAATGATTGTGCTCCTTTACCTATGGCCTCACTGCTTAGCCCTGGGAGTTGAGGCATACCACAAAAGTAGCATATGAGCGAATAACCTGGGTGTAGGAAATGCAAGCCTCTTGCTCAGGAAGCTCCTTTCAGATGTTCATGGTTGGAATGCCTAATATACCACAGGCTGTAATCTCACCCTCGCCTTTCCCTTCCCTGCAGGTTTGGTGTCTATGTCCCACTGTGCTGCTTCCACCAAGACAGCAGGACACAGCCTCTTCCCACAGACTGTGGCTATTTGGTGCAGGATCAGCTGGTAGATTCTGGTGCCACGGGGGTTGGCAGCCTCGTCAAGCCCAAAGACTTCCTCTCTCTCCTGAGAGAGTCCCTGAAAGAACAGTTCAACAACCCCGTGCCCATCCCCACACACAGCTGCCCCTTGTCTCCAGACCTCATTCGCAACGAGGTGGAATGCCTGAAAGCAGACTTCAACCGCAGAATCAAGGAGGTTCTATTCAACTCCCTCTTCAGTGCCTATTATGTGGCATTCCTGCCACTGTGCTTTGTGAAGGTAGCTGTTGCCCTACTCCTTCATTGCTATTACTGCTGCTGCCACCACCTTCTAAATCTTGTCTGTGGATTGTTAACACAGTGGGTTTCTGGTTAGATTTCCCTTTCTCTGTCTCCCCTCTGGCAGCCTGGATGGCAGAATGTGACTTGATTCTGGAGTATCACTCCCAATTGGCAGATAGGTGTTGCCATACATGTAGTGCCGCTGTGGTTCGTCCACTCATTTTTCATCGCATCTATTAGCCCCGTCCTCTTTCCCAGACAACTGTAACAACTATACAGTGGTACCTTGGCTCTCGAACTTAATCCGTTCCGGGAGTCCACTTGACTCCCGAAACTGTTCAAAAACCAAGGTGCTGTTTCTGAATGGTTGCTGGAACTTCCTGCACTCAAGCAGAAGCCGTGTTGGACGTTCAGCTTCCGAAAAACGTTCGCAAACCGGAACACTTACTTCAGGGTTTGCAGCATTCAGGAGCCAATTTGTTTGGGAGCCAAGCCATTTGAGTACCAAGGTACCACTGTATTTTGGTACTGTTAGCAGGCATTTGATGCCCAGCTCACATTCATGATTTGGCAGTGCCTTGGGTGTTCATACTACTACTACTACTAATAATAATAATACTTTGTTTATATTCCGCCCTCCCCAGCCGAAGCCAGGCTCAGAGCGGCTAACAACAATAAAAGTAACACAGCATTCTAAAATCAATTCAAAATCAAATTAATGGCAACCATTCTGTGAGGATTACCAAAGGAGGGGGTCAGACTGTGCCTTGGCCAAAGGCCTTGTGGAACAGCTCTGTCTTGCAGGCCCTGCGGAAAGATGTCAAGTTCTGCAGGGCCCTAGTCTCTTGTGACAGAGCGTTCCACCAGATTGGGGCCACAGCCGAAAAAGCCCTGGCTCTGGTTGAGGCCAGCCTAACCTCCCTGTGGCCCGGGACCTCCAAGATGTTTTTGTTTGAAGACCGTAAGGTCCTCCATGGGACATACCAGGAGAGGCGATCACGTAGGTATGAGGGTCCTGGGCCACATAGGGCTTTAAAGGTTAAAACCAGCACCTTAAACCTGATCCTGTACTCCACCGGGAACCATTGTAGGATTTGAATTAATATGGTTAGAGAATAGGGGCAGCTGTGATATCCAGGCTGATTTACCAGAGACCTCAGAAAGCTGTCCAGATAGATCACTGGTGCTCTTATCACTGGTGTCTAATGGGCAGATTTGGACCTTCCACACCCAATCCAGTTTCTCTCTGTACCCAAGAAGCATTCTCGAGCTTGTTTTACTTCCATGCCAGTGACCATGGATGTGCACATATTCCATAGTGGCATATACATTGGCTGTGCAAAAATTTCATGTAATGTATGCCAAGGAGAAAGGAAGATCTCAAAGAGTCCTTTGCTGGCCTTGCAGTTCCTAGTTAGCTACTTAAATCTATGGCTGTGGGGCACCGCCTTCCCACTCTTGAGATCTCTGGGGCGTTGGCATTAACACCCTCTTTGGTTTCTTGCAGAGCACACAGTACTATGACATGCGCTGGTCCTGTGAACACCTCATCATGGTGTGGATCAACGCCTTTGTCATGCTCACCACCCAGCTGCTTCCTCCCAAGTATTGTGACTTGCTACACAGATCAGCTGCCCACCTGGGCAAGTGGCAGAAGCTGGAACATGGTTCATACAGCAATGCCCCCCAGCACATGTGAGTGTGACCCCAAAGCATTTGTTGACAAGGGTCAAGGGAAAGTAAATAGGGCAGCTGAAGGTATCCTAATGTTGTACCTTTCTTTAGTTGGACCCAAGACTACATTGTGTCAGTATTCTTCAATGATTTTGTTGTGCGCCATACTATCATTTACTGTTATTGAGATCTGTTTTTGATAGGCTTACCTGAGACTCTTTGCAGAATTTATTGTGGTAACTGGCAGGGTGGGGGTTTTGTTTTGTTTTGTCTTCTCATCCAGTGAGAATTGTAGGAAAAGGGCGCAGAGAACTAGTGTAACATCATTCTCGCTAGCTTAAATCACTTAACAGACAAATCACAAGTTTTCAAATCATCATTTCGTCTCATTTGAATTTAGGTGATCTAGTGCCTGCCCTTTGGGCAACAAAGTGAGTCACCCACAAATAAAACAGTGGATTCTACATACTTGGGGCACTGCCCAGGTATGGATAAAAATGGGTCCACAAACCAAACCAAAAATTGTGAGCGCCCAGGACCCTACCTCTCTCTTTCAGTACATTTCTATTCTGAAGCAAGTCCTGTTGTGTTTAATTGGGCTTACTGCAAGGTAACTGCAAGCATGTGCATGCTTAATTGAAAGTATATCGGATTGAACTCAGTCGGACTTATCTCTGAGTAGACAGGCTTAGGTAAGGATTAGACTGTGATTCTTGACCTCACACTGTGGCTAGGGATAAATCCCTTCCTTCCCTCTCCCAGCTCCAAATTTGAAATTAGACAGGATAGGGTTCTTGCAGTTAATACAGGGCAGTTTCTGCCCTGTGCACATTAGTGGTACTAAAGCAGGCCTTCTCATCAAGTTAGCTTACTTCGTTGCTAATCTTTCCAAAAAAGTCCACTTGCTTATTTCAGCTTTTAGTGTCTAATTTTTCATAATTTCATCTGTATACCTCTAGAGCAAAAATAAAGACGAGAATTAGGATTCCTATGAAATTGGTTTTTACTTATTCAAATTCACATCTAATTGTACAATTGGTTATAGGTTCAAAGTTGTCGTCCAAAATATTTTGGAGGGTATATGCAAAGCTATTTATGATTTTACCCTCAGGGTTTCTTTCTTTTTGTTCTTCAATATATACCTGAGGTATTCTTCTTTTCAGTTGCATATTCGTACAAGAAGATTGTCAGCTTTATTACATAACTCAATGTATCTTTGTTTTGTGTATTTTATGGCTACCAGTGAAAGATTCTACTTTCCAAAACAGAGTTAAAACCTCAGATTTTATGTATGTTTGTATTGACCAATCTAATGCAGAATTCACAACTCGGTTGAAACCTCTTGCTGTTATTTCAGTGTCTACGGCTTGAAAATATGTGTATATAAATACCTAAACCAATCAACACGAATTCGGGGTGTATATATTACCAAGTGTATATATATAACATTTTGAATTGTGAAATTACTCCGGGTTGGCTTTCTGATGCTCACCGAGTCCCTTTGTCATACTCCACAGCTGGTCTGAGAGCACAATATGGCCACAGGGAGTGCTAGTGCGACATAGTCGATGCCTATACAAAGCAGTCGGGCCTTATAACGTAGCAGTGCCTTCAGATGTGTCCCATGCCCGCTTTTATGTAAGTACCGTAAGTATTATTACGTAAGAATTCAAACGCCCCACCACCACATTTAAGCACAATTTTTCTGACGCCTGCAAATAAATAAATGGATGTAAACTGCGGAATGGGCAAAAATGGCCCCCAAATAGCGGGAAAGCTGCTGACAATCCCAGGAGCCTTTGCAACTGCAATCCCATGAGTCTTTGAGGCCTGTTGGAGGAAGTGATTGTGGTGAAGTTGGGAGGATGATTGTGGGTCTTTGGTGGAGTTTGGCTTTTTAAGATGGCGTTCCCCACTATGCACAATTTCACATATACAGCAGTACAGTGGTACCTCGGGTTACATACGCTTCAGGTTACAAACTCTGCTAACCCAGAAATAGTGCTTCAGGTTAAGCACTTTGCTTCAGGATAAGAACAGAAATCGTGCTCCGGCGGTGCGGCAGCAGTAGGAGGTCCCATTAGCTAAAGTGGTGCTTCAGGTTAAGAACAGTTTCAGGTTAAGTACAGACCTACGGAACGAATTAAGTACTTAAACTGAGGTACCACTGTATCTGGGAATATAACCCCTGAGTAAGTTTTTGTAGTCCAAAAACAGCCAGAGACCCAAAACTGGGAAACCCTGTATTAGCCATATAACGGGGTGGATTTCAGTGTAGCGCTAAGCTGAGGAGGAGGGGGAGTAATCATAATATTTTATTATTTATACCCCGCCCATCTGGCTGGGTTTCCCCTGCCACTCTGGGCAGCTCCCAACAGAATATTAATAACATGATAAAACATCAAACATTAAAAACTTCCCTAAACAGGGTTGCCTTCAGATGTCTTCTAAAAGTCAGATAGTCATTTATTTCCTTGACATCTGATGGGAGGGTGTTCCACAGGGCGGGCACCACAACAGGCCTTCTGCCTGGTTCCCTGTAACCTCACTTCTTGCAGTGAGAGAACCACCAGAAGGCCCTCTGAGCTGAACAATGGGCTTGGAGACGCTCCTTCAGGTATACTGAGGAGACTCTTCCATCAACACAAGCATTACTGCTTGCCCGACAGAATGATCTCCTTGCCTCTAGAGAAGGTTTGGGATAGGCGCATGGTGGGGGGAAGCCCTGTTGCACTAGCACAAGTTCTTGCATGGCTTCCTCTAGCAAAACTGAGTAGTTGAATCTGATCCAGTGGTTCAAATAACAGAACCACAGCAGTGTTCTTAGTGGCTACAGCCCTGGGGCTTCAGATGCAGTTGTTGGGCCTCTATTCCTTTTCCCCTGCCCCCCAGAATTTGGTTTTCATCAAACAGTCTGCTTTCTGACCCTTCAAGCACTGTTTTTTTCCCTCCCTACAGTTCCTCTTTCACCGTCCATTACGGCTTCTCAACCTGCTGATTCTCATTGAAGGCAGCGTGGTCTGCTATCAGCTCTACTCCCTGTTGCGGTCGGAGAAGTGGAACCATACCCTTTCCATGGCCCTGATCCTCTTCTGCAATTACTATGTCTTATTTAAACTCCTGCGGGACCGTATAGTGTTGGGCAGGGCATACTCGTATCCTCTGAACAGCTACGGATTAAAAGCCCATTAATCACCTGAAGAAGGGAAGGATATTTTCATACAGTTCTATTTTTTCCTTGCAACTGTTTATAAATATTTAAAAAATATTTTATATTTTGTATACTGCTGGTTTTTTTGTGGGTTAAGGAAGGGCCAAGTGGCAATTAAATGTCGCTATATAAACAAGGTGTTATTTTATATAAAGCAATCATTGTGTATATACTGTATTATCAACATACATCTATGAAGCAAGATCATTGTATGTGTGGTCACTCCATCTACTTTGCATGCACAAGCTTTAGGGTCCCTGTCCTGCCCCCTTCCCTCTCACCACTTCTGTTCTTGCAGCTCAGCTGAAGCATGCAGCTGGCGATTTGCCTACCCAAAAACCTGACTCTGAGAATGAGACCGCTAGAAGCCTAGACTTGTGGACTACCTCAAAACAGCAGAATGAAAAGAATTCCGCAAGATGGATTTTTTGTACTCTGCACCTGCCCTAATCTGAAACCACATATGCAGTTCGTGGGATCAGGAAAGCAGCAGAGGGAGAGGGTTCAATACCAGGTGACTAGAAGGGAAAAGAACGGCAGCACCCCCCCCCCCACCTCTGCCACACAATTGTTTTTCACTGCTACTTCCACAGCTTGCCTATATATAGCTTAAATGCAAGCAGTAAGGTATATATTTCCAATATAACCAGCAGGGTACAGTGCACTGAGGTGTAGACACACATTCAACCCACTGTAGACCGCTGGGGAGTTAAGAGGTTTGTGGCTAAGGCCCTTGCAGGCTAGGCCTCACCCTAACAGAACTGACAAGTCTAGTTTGTTACTTCACCCATGGGAATGAATGGATGAATGACAACTACACGTGAGAAACTAAGGATCAGGATGAGCGTGGGCACTAAGCTTGGCCCTTTCCCTTGGTACTGCTAGTCCCAGCCTGCGCCAATTTCATTTTAACTGCACTCTGAACCTAATAGGACCAGGTTTGATTTCAGATGTTTAATTTGAAATGTAAAATTTGAAAATTTAATAAAAATTATTAATGAAAAGAAAGAAGGAAGCAAGCAACCAACCAACCAACAAGGAATGCACCCCTGCATTTTGGGGACGTGACACTTGGTCACATTATGGTGCTGCTGTCTTTAGCACGTCTTTAGCTGTCTTTAGCACGACCAAAGAGGCAAGTAAAAACTTGTTTTTAAAATATACTTTGAATTCTACCAGAGCGGAACCAGGAAGGGTTGACGCGATCAGAAAATGACATCTCTATGCTGCACCCAGTTCCTCAAACGTGTGGCTGTTGGGTGATAGAGGTGCAGCAGAAAGTATGTTTGCATGCCCGACGTATTCTGTGCCAAGCTCAAGTAGCTAAACTTAGTTTACCTGCTCTGAGCGCTCTCAGGAATTGTGTACAGCTAACCCAGTGTGGTGTGGTGGTTAAGAGCGGTAGACTCGTAATCTGGTGAACCAGGTTCGATTCCCCGCTCCTCCACATGCAGCTGCTGGGTGACCTTGGGCCAGTCACACTTCCTTGAAGTCTCTCAGCCCCACTCACCTCACAAAGTATTTGTTGTGGGGGAGGAAGGGAAAGGAGAATGTTAACCACTTTGAGACTCCTTCGGGTAGTGATAAAGCGGGATATCAAATCCAAACTCCTCCTCTTCCCATTCATTTTGTGATTTGATGTCTACACACCTTGATTGTACACTATTGTAGTATCAAGTGGGATGCGGGTGGCGCTGTGGCTAGGACTTGCCGATCAGAAGGTCGGCGGTTCGAATCCCCGTGACGGGGTGAGCTCCCGTTGCTTGGTCCCTGCTCCTGCCAACCTAGCAGTTCGAAAGCACGTCAAAGTGCAAGTAGATAAATAGGTACCGCTCCAGCGGGAAGGTAAACGGCGTTTCCATGCGCTGCTCTGGTTCACCAGAAGCGGCTTAGTCATGATGGCCACATGACCCGGAAGCTGTACGCCAGCTCCCTCGGCCAATAAAGCGAGATGAGCGCTGCAACGCTAGAGTCGGCCACGACTGGACCTAATGGTCAGGGGTCTCTTTACCTTTTAGTACCAAGTGTGCTCACGCTATTCAAAAGGGAGGAAGTACTGTACAGGAGGAGTTGGCTTGAGGGGGACTTTGGTAAAACATTTTATTTTGGACTGAGTGTCACGGATTTAGTCAGATAAACAACTACTCTCCCATTTTGTGTCTGTGTGAACCAGTGAACAAGTGAAACATTACTGGCACATATCTGTCCCAAGAAACAATGAGTGCACCTCTGGGGGTGAAATTAAACCACTGAAGTGATCTGCCTGGGCAGTGTGTATGGAGATCCTGGGCTGGCCAGAGAATAAGACACTCCTCTCATCTTCACTGATGTGGTCCAAAGGAAAGCAGAGCAATACGTTTGGCACCAGCTTGGCTGCAGGAGTAGCCAGAAGGAAGCGTACAAGGCTAAGTACAGAGCCTCAATTTGACCTGATCTCAGGATTACTGCGATTAACTATAACCTAGGAACAATAGGGCATGCCATTTTAAGGGGGGGTGAAACTCAGTTTTTGCAAATTTCTTCAGTGAGGGGTCTTAAAAATACGTTTCTAGGTGTTAGAAATTCAAATCTATTCCTTTTGAGATTGGACCACATTCACAAGTCTACATTTGATGAAGCAGCACATAAACTGCTTTCAGAAAACCAAACAATTTTACTTTCTGAAAATGACAGGTAATTAGAAATAAAATAACTGCAAGTACTTTGTAATCATTTTAATGTTTCTTATGCAATTTTACACCATCTTTCCATACCAAGGAAAACTAAATTATATTATATTTATTTAACCACAATATCTTTTGAATTCCCAGCTCATGTTAAAACTTTTTAGAACCCCTCATTTTTGGAATCTGAAAGTTGCAAAATTCAACACGCCCTAACAGGACAACCTGCAGACCACAACTCATCAGTTCAGACCTCTGGCAAGAGCAGTCTATTCCTCCCATGGCCTCCTACTGGGTAGGTAGGGGGAGAGAAGATGTGGGGAGCTGCCTGAACTATGGCATGCAGCACCAAACAGATTATCCCCCTCATCCAGCCTGGTTCATCAAATCCTGGGTGGAGATGGCAGCTATGTTGATATATAGATATATAGATATAGATATTTATTCTTTGGTTCCTCACCAGTTTGCCTTCTGTATAATGGTTTTGTACGCCTGCCAAATTTTGTGAATGGGTGTATGCCCCACCACAGCCCTCTTAGTCTGAATCCTGAGAAAACAATCCTGTCTCCATCAGCGCAAAGATCTTGGCAACCGCCTAGCCTTAACCATTTTGACTGCATTTGTAAGAGCACCTATATGGCAACAAGCCCTTTTTCGTGCCCCCATAATCATGGCAACAGATCAATATTAAGGTAATGAGCTATGACCTTGTCTATGCTGTTTCATTTTGAGGGGATGGGCAGTATGTTTTGCAAAAGCCCAAGGCCCATCATTCCTCTGTATCTGTGGTTCAAATACTCTGTATTAACCTTTCTACCTCTAAAAAA
This sequence comes from Podarcis gaigeae, assembly GCF_964106915.1. Lineage (NCBI taxonomy): Eukaryota > Metazoa > Chordata > Lepidosauria > Squamata > Lacertidae > Podarcis > Podarcis gaigeae. The sequence continues at coordinate 29,788,317 of NC_139694.1, read as the reverse complement.
CAAAGAGGCAAAATGAACTTTGTAACCACGGTCATTCTCCCCGATATATTTTCAATTAGGGTTTTAGTCTATTTGATTTGGAGGGTTATTAGTTCAGAGCACCTATTTCTGCTGGCCTCTGCTGCATGTAATTTAAGCCGTGGAGCATTCATTGGCTCAGGATCGGGTACCCTAAATCTGGCCAGTCCCAAAGTAGCATGGGTGTAGATCTAAAGATCTAAAACCTCAACCCAAACCCAAACAATAAGTTATTACTTAATATTCCGTGAATAGCAGATTTTGATGCACAGAAAAAGTGCCTGTTCACCTGCCTCAAGCCACCCAAAACTTCCAAACGCTTTAAAAAAAAGTTTTACTTTGTATTGGTTCGAGACAGCTGGCCCTATTGCCCAAGAATGTCGTAATAAATGGCTGGTTTTGCTGTTATGCCATGAAATTGCTCCAGCTTCAGGCCAATCCGGAACAGTAGTGCTTCATCCCACCACTTCGCCATGATCTGTGTGAGAAAGAGAAGAGTACCTCTATCAAGGTCATTTGTGCTCTAGGTAGACCAACTGAAAGGGCCTGAAGGTATCTCAGTTTAGGGAAAGGGGACTTAATAGCTGTAAGAGAACTGGGATATGAAGTAAAGTCAGGTTAGGAAGAGAACCGGCACAACTTCTTCAGTGTTTTACGGTATTGACATTTTAAAAGCCTGCCCCTTATCTATTTGAAGGAGGCTCAGCTAGACATTACGAATACCACAGAGGGAGCTTCTGGCAAAGTCAGTTCCCCCCTTGCTACGAGCCGTGAGGGCTAGTGTTTACCTTGGTCATCCGAGGCTGGATGACTTGAATACCAGCTGATGGGAATAGCGAGAGGGGACATGGCGAAACTTAGGCATCTGGTTGGCATGGGGCAAAACTAGACTTTATTTCACCTGGGTCAAAGACCCAGTTTGGCATACACACCCCAATGCACATTTGTGCACGCACACAGGCTGGGAGCCTCAATGGCACCTCTCTGGGGACTTCCACTGGGGGCAAAAAAAACACAACTAGCACCCCCACCCCCAAGTTATGGCTCTGAGTTGGTCCCTGTGAGAAGGGGTTGCTGGAATAGACGACTTCTGGGTTTCCTGCAGCAGGGCTGCTCTTGCGTTCTTCAAAATCACACCCTTTGAATGTCATCATATGGCAGGTTCTCCTGCTTGTATCCTAACAAACCACGGGGGCAAATGTGTCTATTTTGAGCTACCACACCTGCCAGCGGATGTATTTCATCTATATGACGGTGTGTGAAAAAGAATGGGGTAGTTGCATTTCCATTGTTACATGGCGTTAGCATTTTACGTCTGGCTAACACATCTAGTATTTGGTCACTGTTGAAACACAACCAGCCAAGGGTTTCTTCGCCAAGAAGCAAGAAAAAGAGGCCTACATACATTTCAGTAGGATCCTGCAGTAATATAAAATGTGACCAGAGAGCACCCATTTTTTCAGAGGAAAACAAACCAGCTTTCAGAGCAGCACACGTGATCCTTGGCCAGGAAGGGGCAAACTCTCATCCTCATTGCCACATTTGAGAGGAACCAGGGTGAGAGGCATCAGGCAGGTGCCAAGGTAGGAGTGAATTAATGTGGTTGTTTCTGCTGTGTGTATGGGGATGAGCTATGAGAGGTGCCAGCAAGAGAGGGAGGGGGTGGAGCTGAGCTTCTTGGGCTTGGTGATCGTAAGGTCAGCGGTTCGAATCTGCATGACGGGGTGAGCTCCTGTTGCTTTGCCCCGGTTTTCTGCCAACCTAGCAGTTCGAAAGCACACCAGTGCAAGTAGATAAATCGGTAGCGCTGCAGAGGGGAGCTAAATGGCGTTTTCATGTGCTCTGGCTCCCGTCACAGTGTTCCATTACACCAGAAGCGGTTTAGTCATGCTGGCCACATGACCCGGAGAGCTGTTTGGACAAATGCTAGCTCCCTCGGCCTGAGCACCACAACCCCATAGTCCTTTGACTGGACTTAACCATCCAGGGGTCCTTTACCCATTTTACTAGCCAGAGAAAGTCGTATTTACCTGGATGCTGATCGGAAGCCCTGAAATAGAATATCCAACTGGTATTACCAGTGCTGGGATGCCAGTCAAGTTGGCCAGTTGCATGTACCTACAAATATCAAGAGAGAAGGGGCACATCAGAGGTGGCCCAGCAGACATCTTTCTCTGATCCTTAGGACTCCCTAAGCCACACCCTCTCCCTCCTAGACCATTGTTTCCCAAACCTGGTTCTCCAGTTGTTTTTGGACTACAATTCCCATCACCCCTGACCGCTGGTACTGCTAGCTAGGGATGATGGGAGTTCTAGTCCAAAAACAGCTGGAGAACCAAGTTTGGGAAAGTCTGCCCTAAGACCATATCCCTCAACAGCCCAGCTTCACATCCTCCTTGAGTACAGTGGTATCTCGGGTTACATACTCTTCAGGTTACAGACTCCGCTAACCCAGAAATAGTGCTTCAGGTTAAGAACTTTGCTTCAGGATGAGAACAGAAATTGTGCTCTGGCAGCACAGCAGCAGCAGCAGGAGGCCCCATTAGCTATATGGCGCTTCAGGTTAAGAACAGTTTCAGGTTAAGTACAGACCTCTGGAACAAATTAAGTACTTAACCTGAGGTACCACTGTACTGGAATGTGAACTGTGACAACTGAAATACTTTATTGTCGCTTGTACAACTTGTATACAGTGAGATTACACGAGCACCCCCCACTCAGCTCTTTTAGTCTTAATTCCCCTCGTTTACTGACGCACACCCACCAAACCCGAAAGTCAGTTGCCCTGTTGTTATCTTTTCATTCAGCAGCCTAACAGCCCACGGATAGAAGCTGTTCTTGACCCTGTTGGTGAGACTAATCATGCTTCTGTATCTTCTGCCTGAGGGCAGGAGATCAAGAAAGTCCTGGCTGGCCAGGGTGTGAATCATCCCTGAGGATTTTCCTCACTCTCCTGAGGCAACATTCTTCCGCTACTTTCTTGCCTGGATGGAAAGATGTTTGTAGAACCCTCCAACATCTGCATGCCTTAAATGCAGCCTACTGCTCAAGGGTCACATCCATGCCCACTTTTCCCTTTGGCCCCATCCTCCATTGGCATGCAGCTCCCAGCCCTGCTATAGCAGATATATACTTGTTGAGCAATGAAGGTCAAGCTGGAAAATGACTTGGGCTGCACATCTAGAACCCCTTACTCTTCCCTTCTTTAAGTCCAGCCAACTGGGGTGTTTCTATCAGCTGAAACACAGCCAACATGGAGTGTTAAAAATCCCAAGAGCATTATTTCTTCTTTAAGATGGCAAAGACAGCAAACCAAAGCAAGTCTCGGTTTCCACGTATCCAATGGCCAATTTCACTTTGGAGGGAGCCAGGTCCCCCTAGAATCCTGCCCTCCTTCCTCATTGCCACAGTTTTGCTTTGAAAAACACATGTCTTTACCTCATGGTCCGGAGCGTTGTCCTAACATCGCTACACCCAGTCAGAAGATCAGAGTCCTGGATTCTTGGGGCACAGCATGCAGTACCTTGCACAAGAGAAAAATGTTTGTGTGGAGTGGGTTTTTGGGGTGTTTTTTATAAGTTGCATGCTTTTATTCTGAGTTATATAGGCTCTTAACGGTCCCTCTTATCCCTCACTGTGAACGTTTGCAGTCAACCCCCATAATTGTTTCCCAGTAAAAAAGGATCAGAAGGTTGGCGGTTCGAATCCCCACAATGAGGTGAGCTCCTGTTGCTCGGTCCCTGCTCCTGCCAACCTAGCAGTTCGAAAGCACGTCAAAGTGCAAGTAGATAATTAGGTACCGCTCCAGCAGGAAGGTACAAGGTGTTTCTGTGTGCTGCTCTGGTTCGCCAGAAGCGGCTTAGTCATGCTGGCCACATGACCCGGAAGCTGTACACCGGCTCCCTCAGCCAGTAAAGCAAGATGAGCACTGCAACCCCAGAGTCGTCCGTGACTGGACCTAACAGGCAGGGGTCCCTTTACCTTTATGCCACACATAAGACTTAGCTGAGCTGGTTCTGAAAGCCAAAATTTACTGAAAACTGCAATTTACTCACAGGAAGGTGATGGATGACTGATGAAGGACCCTGCGTGAGAGGCAGGGAAGGAAAGAACTCCCAGGATGGGAGACTGGCAGAAGAAATGGAAGCTCCCAAATGAGAGCAGGGAGGGTCCTCTCCCTTTTGTGTGAGATAAGGGTTAAAATCTACCCCTGACAGAGGGTTCTGTATTTTTATATTTTTCCCTCTCTTTTCCCTCTTATTTTCTCTCTTTGTTTTCTCTCTCTTTTCTTTTGCTTTTCTTCTCTATTTAGATTAGTCTGACTTTTATTGCATTGTATGTCGAAAACTTTCAATAAAAAAAATATCAGATAATGAAAAAGGGATGTTAGGTCAAAGGTGAAAAAACTTTTTTTTTTTTTTTTTTTTTTTGCTGATGAAATCTGCCTGCCAAACACAAATCCTTTAAACAGGCACTATAGATTGAATCTGAAATGATACACATACAAAGTGCATGTTCTGCTATCTAAGTACCACTTTAATTCACCTAGTTCAGCAAAAAATCTTTAGTGTATTTTTGGCTGCATTAGAAGAAGAAGAAGAAGAGTTTGGATTTGATATCCCGCCTTTCACTCCCCTTCAGGAGTCTCAAAGCGGCTAACAATCTCCTTTCCCTTCCTCCCCCACAACAAACACTCTGTGAGGTGAGTGGGGCTGAGAGACTTCAAAGAAGTGTGACTAGCCCAAGGTCACCCAGCAGCTGCATGTGGAGGAGCGGAGACACGAACCCGGTTCACCAGATTACGTGACTACCGCTCTTAACCACTACACCACACATTAGGCCAGTTTTTTTTTAGTATATACGTTTTATGACATAAATCCATATTTTTCTTTACTTATTTAATTTATATCCCCTGCTTCCTCCCAAAGGTGCCCAGGGGAGTAAAAACATCAAGAAACTGAGCCAAGCCACAAATTACAGTTCAAATCTCCCTTGATATGCCTTATAGGGCGAGGGCATTACACATGTAGAAGATGGCTTACGAAACGTGCCCATTTTAGAGATTCAGCGCCTGGTAGGTGACAACACATATAATTTCCTTTTTTTAACATACCCAGACAGAGGTCATACCAACCAGTCACAAAACATGCACCACCTCTCTCTAGGAACCTCATGATGACCTCATGCCCTGCTGCATTTAAAACACCCAACGTCATTTGGCCAGGCACTACTACACTCAGTATGAAAACATTTTAGTTTAGACCAGAGCACCTGCAGGACGGGAAGCAAATCAGGCCAATAAAGCCCCTACAAGTTGATATAAATAGTGTTAAATTCAGCTGGCATCAGATACCTGGGGTAATAAGACAGTTCACATTCGCAAACATCTGTTGTAGAAGGGCCATGGTGCGGCTCCGCTGCCGATTTGCCTGCAAACACAAGTGGGAATTGAGTCCATGGGGAAGACAGGAAAGCATACCCTACTGTAATACAGCCAAAAAATTAATAATAATGGTGCAATCTTGCAATTAATTGCCTTTTACCTTAATATAATCCAGAGCTGTGAACTGAGAAGCGATTGCAAGATTAAGACGAGTCTCCAGATTCTGGAAAAGGAAGAAACACGGGGGTAAACCCTAATCCTAAATAGTCATGGACAACCTGCCCACCTAGAACAGACATGTAGGTATTGTAACGGCACAGAGCTATGCTGAAGTTAAGACCCCTCTACACACACAACCTTCCGCCAGAGAACAGAGACAAAAAGGCACAGATACAGGCAGTTGAGCCATATGCAGATGTGTTTTCCTCCTCGTCGTCGAGCAAGGTGTGTCGCAATCTCCACAGGGCCAAAACGGAAAGGAGTATGGGAACTGCTAGGCCAGTTCACGTGCCACTCAGTGCGGTAAGCAAGGGGGGGAAAGCACCATTTCTGTGTTTGGAGAAACTGTGGTTAATCGGTGGCCCTGGCGAGGAAGATGCGGCTTCACAATCTATCCCAGGGTTTCCCAAACTTGAGTCTCCGGCTGTTTTGGGACTACAGTTCCAAGTCATCCCTCCACTTACCATTTGGTCAAAGGAATTGTTGAAGTCGGGCTGCAGGAAATCTCTCATCTCACTAAGGATGCAGATCACATGAGCCACTCGGATCTCCTCCAGTTCTGGCAGGGACACATCAACCACGGAGGCACCTAAACCTTCAAGGAACTTCACAGCTGATCATCAGTGGCAGCCGCCGCCAGGGGGTGGGGGAGGGAAATAAGAGAGACTTAATAGCCTAACAAGTGTCCCCATTTGTTTCAGCAAATCTGGGATGTAGTTTACCTTGCTTTCTTTTTTGAGGTTTTTTTTAATTAAATTTCTGTTTTACATTTTAGAATATTCCCTTAAAATATCAATGACTTCCCTTCCTCTCTTTCCATGGTTCATTTTGCACAGCATAAATCCCTGCAAATTTTATATAAACTAAACCATTCAGTATTCTGTTATTACATCTGTCAAAACTTATTTACACTGTTGAATTTATCCACGTTTTCAAATAAAACACCATTTTCCTGCATATATTCAATAAACATTTTCCAATCTTCTTTAAACGTATGTTCTTGTTCTCTTATTCTATATGTTAGGTACGCAAGCTGCGCATATTCCATCTATTTAAGTTGCCTATCTTCTCTGGTTGGGACTTTGCTCATTTTCCATTTTGGGGCAAACAAACATGAGTCGCAGTAGTGGCATACATAAATAACCTTTTCCGACATCTGTGAATTTCCTTCTGAGTTATTCCCAACAAAAAGGACTCTGGGTTTGTTTGTTTTTTGGGAAACTACTATTAAAGATTTTTTTTTCAGTTCATTATGAATGATTTACCTTTCTGGCAGGTGGCTAGGATTTCAGCATCACATGCCTGGCAGACAAGCAAAAAAAAAGAGTTATCCCCAAGGATCCACCTTTGCGGAACCACAATTAAAGAACTTTTCTCCTCCTCTCGTCTATGGCACCCACCACGTTCCCAGTCATGTGACAGAGTCATAGGGCGGCCTTACATCTCCTTAGGGGACGTGGAATTGTAGAGTTGAAAGGGGACCCCCGGGTCACCTGATTCAACCCCCTGCAATGCAGGAATCCTTTGCCCAACAAGTGGGGCCCAGACTCATGATCCTGAGATTAAGAGCCGCATGAAGTGCCTGGAGTCCCCCATCTAACACCTAGGAAGCATCATTCTGAAGATGGAATGGCTGCATCTCAATATAATAGTAAAGGTAAAGGGACCCCTGACCATTCGGTCCAGTCGTGACCGACCCTGGGGTTGTGGCGCTCATCTCGCTTTATTGGCCGAGGAAGCTGATATACAGCTTCCGGATCATGTGGCCAGCATGACTAAGCCACTTCTGGCGAACCAGAACAGCGCATGCAAACTCCGTTTACCTTCCCGCCGCAGTGGTACCTATTTATCTACTTGCACTTTGACGTGCTTTCAAACTGCTAGGTGGGCAGGAGCAGGGACCGAACAACGGGAGCTCACCCCGCCACAGGAATTCGAACCGCCGACCTTCTGATCGGCAAGTCCTAGGCTCTGTGGTTTAACCCACAGCACCACCTGCGTCCCTCTCAATATAGTAATAATATAATAATAATTTATTATTTATACCCCACCCATCTGGCTGGATTTCCCCAGCCACTCTGGGCGGCTTCCAGCACAATATTAAAATACAGTAATGCATCAAACATTAAAAGCTTCCCTAAACAGGGCTGCCTTCAAATGTCTTCTAAAAGTCTGGTAGTTGTTGTTCTCTTTGACATCTGGTGGGAAGGCGTTCCACAGGGCAGGTGCCACTACCGAGAAGGCCCTCTGCCTGGCTCTCTGTAACTTGGCTTCTCGTAGTGAGGGAACCGCCAGAAGGTCCTCGGTGCTGGACCTCAGTGTCTGGGCAGAACGATGGGGGTGGAGACGCTCCTTCAGGTATACTGGACTAGGGCCGTTTAGGGCTTTAAAGGTCAACACCAACACTTTGAATTGTGCTCAGAAACGTACAGGGAGCCAATGTAGGTCTTTCAAGACCGGTGTTATGTGGTCTCGGTGGCCACTTGCAGTCACCAGTCTAGCTGCCGCATTCTGGATTAGTTGTAGTTTCCGGGTCACCTTCAAAGGTAGCCCCACATAGAAAGCATTGCAGTAGTCCAAGTGAGAGATAACCAGAGCATGCACCACTCTGGTCAGACAGTCGGCAGGCAGGTAGGGTCTCAGCCTGCGTTCCAGATGGAGCTGGTAAACAGCTGCCCTGGACACAGAATTGACCTGCGCCTTCATGGACAGCTGTGAGTCCAGAATGACTCCCAGGCTGCGCACCTGGTCCTTCAGGGGCACAGTTACCCCATTCAGGACCAGGGAGTCCTCCACACCTGCCCGCCCCCTGTCCCCCCAAAACAGTACTTCTGTCTTGTGAGGATTCAACCTCAATCTGTTAGCCACCATCCATCCTCCAACTGCTCCAGACACTCATACAGGACCTTCACCACCTTCACTGGTTCTGATTTAAAAGAGAGGTAGAGCTGGGTATCATCCGCATATTGATGGACACCCAGCCCAAACCCCCTGATGATCTCTCCTAGCGGCTGCATGTAGATGAAGGATGCAAGAGAAACGAAGAGGTATACAGGCACCTTAAAGAAAGTCCAGTCAATCCCCAACTTCAAGTCCTTCAGATCAGGTGTGAGGACTCCAGAGAGGGATGGTTTGGGCTGGCCTAATCCTGAAACAGGTGAAAAAGGATCCGTCAACAGGCACGCAGTGGAAAAAAGATATGTCATGCTACTCGGATGGGAACGAATGGGCAGTTAAGACTCACCATATGGATAGCAAGGGTCAGGACCAGCCAAGATCGCATAAGCAACAGCCGCGTCTGCCACTGATGTAGACAAGGGGCCTAGCCAAAAAAAGGGGGGGGGAGAGAACTTGCATTCTGGATCCTTATAAAATAAAAGAAATACCTTGCAAGTAGAAAAAAAATCACAGCAGGCCAAGGTTCTAGCTGGAACTCCCCCCCGCCCCATGTGCTAGCTTTCTATCTGCAGGGACAGGTAGGTAGCCATGTTGGTCTGCTGTAGTCAAAACAAAATAAAAAAATTCCTTCCAATAGCATTTTAGACACCAAGTTTGTTATTGGTATGAGCTTTTGTATGCATTTCAGAAATAGACTGAATAGAAAGAGAATTTCAGAAATAGACTGGAAAGAGAAGTTGCTGAATTGCAATTTATTACCAAACTTAAAGCCATGGAGAGACCTGGTCTGAATAGAGACATTGGATTCTTCTCACATTATACACGATAAAGCTATTTTCAGCCATCTCACCCCTTGCTTTTTCCTGTAAGACCAATTGCAGTCATTAACAGGTTTACCACACCTATCAGCCAATCACCCATTCCTACCACCCTTCTGAGTAATACCCCTCCCCACCCTCTCACTTTATATAAGGATCTGGTGACTTCTGTTTCAGTGTATCTGAAGAAGTGCGCATGCACACGAAAGCTCATACCAATAACAAACTTAGTTGGTCTCTAAGGTGCTACTGGAAGGATTTTTTTTAATTTTTTATCTGCAGGGAGTTATACGTGTGGAGCATCGGAATCAATTGGCTGCACGTATATAATCTGATGTGGCGCAGTCTGTTCCACCACCTTATCCCAACCCCTTTCAGGTGGACGGAAGAATGTGTGAGGGTTTGACGTGGCAGGCGACGTGGGAGCTTCATCTTCGTCTGGTGCTATAATTGTTCTCTCTGTTTTATATTATACAGTGAAATAAGAAAGTACATTAACAACAAGCAAGTTTCCAGTTCATATAGAAAGCTGCCTGTGTTCTCAGGAATATGGTAGACACAGATTCTCTCTCTCTCTCTCTCTCTCTCTCTCTCTCTCTCTCTCTCTCTCACACGCACACACACACACACCAAATTCACACATCACACTAAGCCAAACCACGGCTTCGGAGACTGCAGCTGTTTTGCTTTTCAGATCAGTGCACCACAGCAGCTAAGCCAAAAGTCTGGCTTTCCCAGCCACTCTGGGCAGCTCCCAACAGAACACTAAAAACAGAATAAAACATCAAAGATTAAAAACTTCCCTAAACAGGGCTGCCTTCAGATGTCTTCTAAAAGTCTGGTAGTTGTTCTTCTCTTTGACATCTGATGGGAGGGTGTTCCACAGGGCAGGTGCCACTACCGAGAAGGCCCTCTGCCTGGTTCCCTGTAACCTCGCTTCTCGCAGGGAGGGAACCACCAGAAGGCCCTCGGCACTGGACCTCAGTGTCAGGGCTGAATGATGGGCGTGGAGATGCTCCTTCAGGTATACTGAAGCCACATTTGCAACAGGTCCTGGTTGCGACACGCTAAACCAAACCTTGATTTAGCTGCCAGCTCACACTGACCTAAAAAGACCAGGCATAAGCTCCTCTCTGGAAGACGGCTTGTTCATTAATCTATTTCAGGCTTTAATCTATTTATAGACATGCCACTATTCATTTAAAAAAATCAGGAAGTCTTACAAATAAAAAAAAATGATATACAAAATTAAAATTGAAAACCAGCCAACTACCCTACCTGCCCACAGACTGTCTCGCCAGAGTGGTGCATGCTCTAGTTATCTCCCGCTTGGACTCTTGCAATGCGCTCTATGTGGGGCTACCTTTGAAGGTGACCCACAAACTACAACTAATCCAGAATGCGGCAGCTAGACTGGTGACAGGGAGCAGCCGCCGAGACCACATCTTGAAAGACCTACATTGGCTCCCAGTACGTTTCTGAGCACGATTCAAAGTGTTGGTGTTGACCTTTAAAGCCCTAAACGGCCTCGGTCCAGTATACCTGAAGGAGCATCTCCACCTCCATCATTCTGCCTGGACACTGAGGTCCAGCTCCGAGGGCCTTCTGGCGGTTCCCTCACTGTGAGAAGCAAAGCTACAGGGAACCAGGCAGAGGGCCTTCTCGGTAGTGGCGCCCGCCCTGTGGAACGCCTTCCCGTCAGATGTCAAAGAGAAAAACAACTACCTGACATTTAGAAGACATCTGAAGGCAGCCCTGTTTAGTGAAGTTTTTAATGTTAGACATTTTAATGTATTTTTAATCTTTGTTGGAAGCCGCTTAGAGTGGCTGGGGAAACCCAGCCAGATGGGTGGGGTACAAATAATAAATTATTATTATTATTATTATTATTATTATTATTATTATTATTATTATCATCATCATCATCATCTGCCTGCAAAGGCATGACGGAACAAGTTTTCAGCAGGTGCACACACACTTTCTTCCGCTAGACAGACAACTCCAAAGACCTCCTTCTTACCAAGGCTTACGGTAGAATAGGAGAGAGGGTGACAGCCAAATTCACTGGTGCGTCCAAAGGTACCTTCAGATGACACAAAGCAAGTGGATTAGAGGCATGATGAAGTAGCAGGTGGCCAAAAGGAGAGGCCAGAGGCTAGTTTGGCCTGAACGCTGAATCATATCAGGCTCCAAGCAGCAGCCTATGGAAGGGGAAATATGGAAGGGCTCCATATTCTCCTTCCCCTGCTTCAAGCACCAAACCAAGCAAGGGTCTTAGTCCAAGGGACCAGCTGGTACCCAGGATGGAGTGCTGGATTTGATCCCTGCTCAGTCATGAAGCTCCCTTGGTGGCTGTGGTGCCACAGCTGGCTCTCATGATGAAACAGAGAATTATCCATCCATCTCTAGTTAGATCTCTCGCTACAGTTAACTGGTTAATTACAGTTAATTGGTGCCCAGCCAGGATACCCAGGGAAGCACATGGATATTACCTCTGGACTGGTCATGTTGTGCTGATGCCCGATTATCATCTTCCAAAGCAACTACTCTATTCCGAACTTAAAAATGGAAAGCGTAACGCTGGTGGTCAACAAAAGAAGTTTAAAGACTCTCTCAGGGCAAATCTTTAAAAATGTAGTATAAACACCAACAACTGGGAAACACTGGCCTGTGAGAACTCCAGTTGGAGAACAGCCTTTACCAAAGGTGTCATGGGCTTTGAAGATGCTCAAACTCAGGACAAAAGGGAGAAACGTGCTAAGAGGAAGGCACGCTTGGCAAATCCACACCGTGATCAACTCCCTCCCAGAAACCTATGTCCCCACTGTGGAAGGACGTGTGGATCCAAAATTGGCCTCCACAGTCACTTACGGACTCACTGTTAAAACCGTGTTTATGGAAGGCAATCTTACTCGGCAATGAGCGATCGCCAAAGAAGATGAAGATTACCTTTGAGTCCCACAATGCCACAGAAAGACGCAGGGATCCTCACCGAGCCGCCCCCATCTGTACCAAGAGCCAACGGGCAAAGGCCTACAAAAAGAAGCAGAATTACGAGCCTTCCGTTGAGGGAAACCATCTAGTTCTGCATTCCCCCACACAATCTCCTCAGAATCACAGAACTGTAGAGTTGGAAGGGACCCCGCCGCTGCAGAGAGGTACGGCGGGACCCTCTGCCTCCATGAGAAGGGCCCTGCTGCTGCAGGGAAGCGTGGCACACCTGCCACTGCAGGGAGGTATGGTGGGACCCTCTGCCGCCACTGGGAGGCCCAGCAATGCCCTCCGCTGCTGCCGATATATATCATGATATATTGAGATATCATGATATTTAGCTGGCGATAACCAGCTATCGCCCAGCTCTATCACTGATGGAGTGCAAAAGGTTATGAAAAGCAAACTTGTTGAGTTTCTGGTCCATTGTGGTGTAATGTGTATGGGCAGGGGTGTAGGAAGGGGGGGGGCGGTCCGGCCCGGGTGCCATCATGGAGGGGGTGACAAATTATCAAGGAACGATTACTGCCCTACTAGGGCAGTTCATAAAAAACTTCTTTTTGAAGAACTGGAAGGGGGAGAAAATATCATTATTAGAATGGCAAAGTAAACTCTGTGAGTTTGTGGAAATGGCAAAATTGACGGCAACTATTAGAGGCCATTCAAATCAGAGAATAATTAAAGAGTGGGAGGGAGTGAAGGAATATATGAAAAAATATGGTTCCGGAACTGGAATATTAATAGATAATGTGTAAAATGTGCAGGGGTAAGCAAGGAAACAATAAAAGAATCAGCTGAACAATGATTAAATTATAACAACACAACAAGACGGAAGAAGTAAAAAAAATTAAAAATGAGATCACACATGGGTGAAGGAACGGGAGGTATAGGGGAATTTGAAATATTATTTATAATATAAAAGCTTTAATATAAAATTTCTAACTGTGTTGTATTTGTATACAGCAAAAAGAAGTTTATAGTAATTAGGTATATTTTAATTTAGTTAATTATGTAATAGGTTTATGTTAGAAAATGAATATGGATGTTGAATATGGATAATTTTTCTTTTTTCGGTTTTGGAAATAAAAAAAAATAATTATTATTTTTAAAAGCCTTTATTTTTTAAAATGCCTGCTCCAAAGGCCTTATCTTACTACACTAGGGATTATACAGCCATATCTGAAATTTCCTGCATATCAGTTAATATCTTGACCCTCCTCCACGAAAAGAACTGTTTACTTGGCCATTTTTATATGTTGTGAAGGCTAGAATTTCAATTCAGTGGAGCCAAAACACAACCCATCCTGTAGATTTAAGTATCTGCCCACAGTCGCCCAGAATCCACATTCCTTTGTAAGAAAATATGAAATAACGTAAAACCATTTTGGCAGGCAAACAAAAATCAATGTGTGGGGGGGGGGGGATGACAAGAAATTTTCCGCACAGGGTACCACCTGACCTTCCTACGCCTCTGTGTACAGGGGATACATTTCCTTGCGAAGGGCACAAGGGAACCGATGGATGTCTCTGTTGAACTGCCGCTCTCCTTCTTCCCGCCTCCCCAACTCATTGGACAACCTCACCTGAAGCCACGGCTGCTGCTGACCCACTAGAGCTGCCCCCAGTGAAGTGCTGGGGGTTGTAGGGGTTCCTCGCCGTACCGTGGTATCTGGAGGGAGACAGAGAAAGATTCTGAAGGCAGTGCCGCCAAGACCGTTGGAGGAAGGGAAGGATCTCACCATCTTGCCACACAGGTGAAGTTCAAGGCAGAGGCCACGAGGTACGGCACCCAGTCTCCATGCTCTACCTAGCCCCATGGTTCCCAACGTGGGGCACATGCCCCACGGGGGGGGGGGATTTGATTTTTATGGGGGGGCAATTCGAGAATGTGTTAGACCAAGTTAATGGCCTTTTAGGTTTCTTCCACATGAATAGGAGTTCATTTTTTGGGTACAGTGGTACCTCAGATTAAATACTTAATTCATTCTGGAGGTTTGTTCTTAATCTGAAACTGTTCTTAACCTGAAGCACCACTTTAGCTAATGGGGCCTCCTGCTGCTGCTGCTGCTGCCGTGCCGCCGGAGCACAATTTCTGTTCTCATCCTGAAGCAAAGTTCTTAATCTGAGGTAATATTTCTAGGTTAGCGGAGTCTGTAACCTGAAGCGTATGTAACTTGAAGTGTGTGTAACCCAAGGTACCAATGTAATAAGTATTTTTCGCTCAATAAGACGCACCCGGCCATAAGACACACCTAGTTTTAGAGAACAAGAAAAAAAATGTTCTCTCCCTCTCTGCTCAGCACCTCTCCAGCAAAGCGGGAGGAGAAACAGAGCCCCTTCCATTTCTCCTCCCGCTTCGCTGAAGGGACGCTGCGCAGAGAGGGAAAGCTGCGCGGCGCCTCTCCAGCAAAGGGATCGATCCCTCTTGCTCTCCTGGCTTCAGCAAAAGCTGCGCAGCCTGCATTCGCTCCATAAGACACAAACACATTTCCCCTTACTTTTTAGGAGGGGAAAAGTGTGTCTTATAGAGCGAAAAATACGGTATATGTCACGGAGGGGGCAGTATTAGGATTTTAGAGATGCATAGGTGGAGCATGGCCAAAAATGTTGGGAGCCACTGACCTAGCCTCACAGAGCCACCGAGACTTCAGCAGAGGCTGAACTGGGCAGAGACCATGCAAATGGTAAAGGGCAGCCTCCCTCTCAAATTCCAATACCTTCTATTTTCTCTTTAGTGGGCAGCGGGGTTATTGGGTCATTCTTGCTTTTATTTTTATTATACATTCTGTTTTTATATTGCGATCTTACCTTGTGGACTGCCCTGAGACCTGCAGGTATAGGATGGTATACAAATTTAATAAACAACAACACCGCCACACATATTAACATTTAAGGAACCACACAATTCAGTGTTAATACCATAAAGATTTACAGTGGTACCTCAGGTTAAGTACTTAATTCGTTCCGGAGGTCCGTTCTTAACCTGAAACTGTTCTTAACCTGAAGCACCACTTTAGCTAATGGGGCCTCCGGCAGCTGCTGCCGCGCCGCCAGACCACAATTTCTGTTCTCATCCTGAAGCAAAGTTCTTAACCTGAAGCATTATTTCTGGGTTAGCGGACTCTGTAACCTGAAGCGTATGTAACCTGAAGCATATGTAACCTGAGGTACCACTGTACTTTAAACTCTTCCTTTTTCACGTCTCTTCCTTTAAAGTGAGTTTTACTGCTGACAGCGATAGCTAGTGGTTCTAAACATAATCGCAATTCAGACTCTGTCTGGTCCCTTTTGACCAAAATTATTCACCAACCTTTTAACTTGAGCATTCCAATACAGTGGTACCTCAGGTTACATACGGTTCAGGTTACAAACTCCGCTAACCCAGAAATATTACCTCAGGTTAAGAAGTTTGTTTCAGGATGAGAACAGAAATTGTGCTCCGGCAGTGCGGCGGCAGCAGGAGGCCCCATTAGCTAAAGTGGTGCTTCAGGTTAAGAACAGTTTCAGGTTAAGAATGGACCTCCGGAACGAATTAAGTACTTAACCCGAAGTACCACTGTATAATGCTTTGCTCCACATTTATTACCTTTCTTATTCCACTCATGTTTAAAGAGAAAGCTCCATTCAGTGTTATCAACAAGCCCCTGTTTAATGAATGTGAGCTATTTTACCTGTTGGGGTTACAACCAGTAGTTCCAATACCCAATTCATGCATGTTTGAGACACCGATAATAATGGCCCCAGCCTCTCGCAGTTTTTGGGCCGCAGTGGCATCTTCGGTTTCTGGCTCTGTGCCCAGGTATTGCGTTCCACTTCGGTGATGATAGGGCACCTAAAAAAATGCAGGGAATCAAGGGTTTTTTCCCTATAGAATCACAGAATTGTAGTTCAATGACGGCAGCAAGAATATTATTGGCACAAAAATGGAAGCAAGAAGAATTACCGACAAAAGAAGAATGGAGGGTGAAATTGATGGACTATGCAGAACTGGATAAACTAACTAGAAGAATTCTAAACCTGCGGGACCAGGGATTCACAGAAGACTGGTGTAAATTTACGGACTATTTGAAAAGTAATTGTGATGACCGGATTACATTTGTAGGCTTGCAAGAAGTTTTGTGAGGTAAATTATTTGAATTATTGCAAAAATGGTTAAAGAGGTGGATTGTGAGTTAAGATAATTAAAGGCAATAGGAATTTAGGAAATGATAAAAATGGTGGATCATCAGAGGTGCTGATGGAAGTCCGAAAAGATTGTATAAGATGTGAAGTTCTGTGGAATGTATAATAATTGGTATGTTGAAATTAATAATAATTTTATATATATATATATATATATATATATATATATATATATATATATATATAGAATCACAGAATTGTAGAGTTGAAATGAACCATGAGGGTCATCTATTCCAACCCACACCCCTGAGATTAATAATAATAATAATTTATTATTTATACCCCGCCCATCTGGCTGGGCCTCCCCAGCCACTCTCATTAAGAGTCTCATTTCAATTCAATGATATATAATGAAATGAAAAGGATGTTTAAAATAACCTTTGTAAAAACAACAACCCATAAGGTTTTCTCTTGGGAATTATAGGGACAGAACTACCTAAAATGTATAGAAACTTATTCATATAAGTTACTACAGCGGCAAGAATGTTGCCCGTCCAAAAATGGAAAGAAGCAGAGGTCCCAGCAAAGGAAGAACGGATACAAAAACTTATGGAATATGCAGAAATGGCAAAACTTACCAGAAGAATAGGAAACCAAGATAACAAACTTTTTATAAAAGAATGGAAATGGTTTATTGGATATTTACAGATAAATTCTAAACAGATAAGAACATTGGCAGGGTTATTGTAATAACCTGCAGTTTTATAAGAGTATATATTTAAAGTAGATGAATAAATGAGCAACTTAAGTGAATTTGGATATGCAGAAGATATTAAATATAAATTTAAGGAACCGCAGAAAGAAGGAGAAGTTAAGTTTTAAAAGGTCAAAATGATTGTAAAATTAGTGAAATGTATGAACTTGAAAAGCATTAAAAAAATAATTAAAAGTTATTAAGAGTTTCATGTTCCACTGCTGGTTCTTTTCATAGGCTCGCCAGTTTAGGATTACATTTCATTGTATCCGATGAAGTGGACTGTGATCCAAGGAAGCCTATTTCATAATAAATGTCTTAGGTCTTTAAGGTGTCACAAGACTCTCATTAAACAAACACACAAGCTGCAATATGCTGTGATTCCTGGTGAACGCAGCCAAGCTGCCCCTTTCTCCCCCCTGTGGCAGTCCAAGCAGGATTCCTCAAATCAATCCCAAACCCAGCAGCGATAATTCAGGCAGACCACCACCTCCCTTTCTTAAGACCGGCCTTACTCAGCAAAGGCAACTAAGCGGACTGTGCCTACCACTTTAATCTCCTCCTTCAAGCACACTGGGATCCCGTCCAAAAGAGAGAGGGTCTGCTTGCTTTGATAGCGAGCGGTGGAGTCCTCCGCCATCTGAGCAGGAAGAGATTTGTAAAGTCGTGTAGCTTTCATTAATATAATTGGTGAGCAGGAAGAGAGATAGGAACAGACCAAAGCAGTCCCAACCTGAAGTCTGATTCAAAGGCTTCAGCATTAATAATAATAATAATAATAATAATAATAATAATAATAATAATAATAATAATTTATTATTTGTACCCCGCCCATCTGGCTGGGCTTCCCCAGCCACTCTGGGAATTTTCCAGCAAAGATTAAAAATACATTAAAATGTCACACATTAAAAACTTCCCGGAACAGGGAATAATCAGACCCTCCTTCCCCCTGGCCAAAGGCTGAAATGAATGCAGTGGTTCTCAAACTTCTTTCCTCTGGGCCACACTTTCAGAACAAAAATTTGCTTGCGCCACACTGATTAATTTTTTCCTGATACAAAATACATTGGAAAGCAGAAAGGAACAACTCCCAGCAGTGCTTGTTTTGTAACACAGAAGACAACTACTTTATAATATGATGATAAAAGTACAAAACAATGCAACTACAGAAGAATATGAATCCCGCCCAAAATATAATGATAAAAGGGCCTCTTACATATGTAACTTAAGTAGGTATGCAAACTAAAGGAGAGGTGTGGCGCTTGATTTTGCTGGGTCATCTCATTTCTACGACATCTCACTTGAGAGAAACAAACTCATCTCATCCCCACAAAGAATCCTTTCTCTTTTCTGATCTCCCATATTTCTCAAGAGTTTAAAATCCCGGCTCACAACAATATGTTGTGGAGAAGTGTAGAAAAATAGCCAAGGCTCTCAAAGAAAAGCACAGAAGCAAAGAAGCGTAGAATTGGAAGGGACCCTGAGGATCATCTAGTCCAACCCCCTGCAATGCAGGAATATGCAGCTCTCCCATATGGGGATCAAACCTGCAACCGTGGCATTATCAACACCATGCTCCATCCAGCTGCTATATTGGGGTCAGCAACCTTTTTCAGCAGAGGGCTGGTCCACTGTCCCTCAGACCTTGTGGGGTGCCGGACTGTATTAGGGGGGAATGAACCAATTCCTATGCCCCACAAATAACCCACAGATGCATTTTAAATAAAAGCACACTTTCTACTTGTGTAAAAACACCAGACAGGCTCCACAAATAAACCAGAAATGCATTTTAAATAAAAGGACACATTCTAATTATGTAAATGATAGGTAGCCGTGTTGGTCTGCCATAGTCAAAACAAAAAAAATTCCTTCCAGTAGCACCTTAAAGACCAACTAAGTTAGTTCTTGGTATGAGCTTTCGTGTGCATGCACACTTCTTCAGGTATCTGAAGAAGTGTGCATGCACACGAAAGCTCATACCAAGAACTAACTTAGTTGGTCTTTAAGGTGCTACTGGAACGAATTTTTTTTTTGTTTTAATTATGTAAAAACGCTGATTCCTGGACCGTCCATGGGCTGGATTGAGAAGGCAATTGGGCTGCATCTGGCCCCTGGGCCTAAGTTGCCTACCCCTGTTGCTATAACGTGGATACTATGTGTGTGTGTGTGTGTAGGGATGCAGGTGGCGCTGTGATCTAAGTCACTGAGCCTCTTGGGCTTGCCGATCGGAAGGTCAGTGGTTCGAATCCCCACGACGGAGTGAGTTCCCGTTGCTCTGTCCCAGCTCCTACCAACCTAGCAGTTCAAAAGCACATCAAAGTGCAAGTAGATAAATAGGTACCGCTCCAGCAGGAAGGTAAATGGTATTTCTGTGTGCTCTGGCACTCGCCACTGTGTCCTGTTGCGCCAGAAGCGGTTTAGTCATGCTGGTCACACGACCTGGAAAGCTGTCTGTGGAGAAACGCTGGCTCCCTCGGCCAGAAAGCAAGATGAGCGCCACAACCCCAAAGTCGCCTTTGGCTGAAACTAACCTTTTATAAATAAATTATGTTGATATTATACTAAATTACACTGAAATGTCTCTTTGAGTGTCCTTGAACCTTCCCTCCACACTTGCCATCCTCTTCTGCCACACCAGTGTGGTACAGCACAGCCTTGGGGAACAAACCACAGCTGTAATGTTTAGGTAAAGGTAAAGGGACCCCTGACCATTAGGTCCAGTCGTGACCGACTCTGGGGTTGCGGCGCTCATCTCGCTTTATTGGCCGAGGGAGCCGGCATACAGCTTCCGGGTCATGTGGCCAGCATGACTAAGCCGCTTCTGGCAAACCAGAGCAGCGCACAGAAACGCCGTTTACCTTCCTGCCGGAGCGGTACCTATTTATCTACTTGCACTTGACGTGCTTTCAAACTGCTAGGTTGGCAGGAGCAGGGACCGAGCAACGGGAGCTCACCCCGTCGCGGGGATTCAAACCGCCGACCTTCAGATTGGCAAGTCCTAGGCTCTGTGGTTTAACCCACAGCGCCACCCACGTAATGTTTAGATGAGCCCTTCAAGTAAAGTAGCACAGCTTCGGCCCACCTACTTTGAGGATCTCTTTGCGGTCCCACTGAACAATTGCTTGAAGGGGGAGACTGGACCTCTCGTCATCTTCCAACGTGGCAATAATGTTCTTGGCAACCTGAAGTGGTGTAACCTCACCGGATCTAGCAAACAGAGAACAGTTTCCTTGTAAGCCTGCACACTTCCCCACAGTCAGGCTGTGGGAAGCTGTGCCCAAATCCAGCTCTAAATGGCAGAGTCTCTATTATTCGTTATGCTTCTATCCCACCTTTCCTCCAAGGCACGCT
Source organism: Podarcis gaigeae (assembly GCF_964106915.1). Classification (NCBI taxonomy): domain Eukaryota; kingdom Metazoa; phylum Chordata; class Lepidosauria; order Squamata; family Lacertidae; genus Podarcis; species Podarcis gaigeae. The sequence continues at coordinate 29,767,763 of NC_139694.1, read as the reverse complement.
TTTCATCCTCACAAACAGCCTTGAGAGGGAGGTTAGGCTGAGCGAATGTGACCGGCCCAAAATCACCCAGTGAGCTTCATGGCTGAGCTTGAACCCTGGTCTCCCAAGTGCTAGTCCAACACTCTAACCACCACACCACACTGGCTCCATGTAGGTATTAACCCCTGGGTCTCCAAAGAGCTGGACGCCTCGATTCCACCCACTGGGAGCCCATTTCTGTTTCTGGGGAGGCTACAAAGTCCCGCTTCTGTCAAACAAAGGAGGAGGGTGACCCGTGACAGTTTTGCTGAATACCTGCAGTCACTTACCGGTAGCAGTTCAAATAATCCTGGATCCCTTTGAAGTTGAACATAGGGTGAGCAGAACGTGAACTGTAAAGAAAGGAAAGGTAAAGAACAAAAGAGAACGGCGTTGGTCGCCTGAGAGCGAGAGATTGATGATCAAGCCATCGTGGACCCAGCACTCATTTCTCATCATCCACAGTTAAACAACTTGTGCCGATGACCAATAACGCTTCGCTTTCTGCTGCCTGTTAGGACCTTGTGGAAGCAACTGCATGTTGCTGGCAGATGCCCCAAATTCACATGTATAGGGAAGTTTTTAATGTTTGACGTTTTATTGTGCTTGTATATTTTGCTAGAAGCCGCCCAGAGTGACTGGGGAAACCCAGTCAGATGGGTGGCATATACTACTTCTTCTTTTTATTAATATTACAAAGAAAATACTCTGCTTAGCACACCTGTGACCTTGCAATGAAGAAGGGCGGGGGGGGGAGAGAAAGGGGGGAAATACCGTACTTTTCCGTGTATAAGACTAGGGTTTTTTACTAAAAAAAAATGTTAAAAAGGGGGGGTAGTCTTATACACGGGAGCAACCTCCCCCCATTTTCTTAAATTTGAGTCCCCAAAAATAGGGGGCATCTTATACACAGAAAAATACGGTAAGTGACACTCTGGGCTCTGGCCCCACCACCAAAATTGCCCTCCAAGGGAACATGTCACTTGACAGGAAGAAGATTCCCTCACCCATTCTGGAAGGATTCAGTAAGTCACAAACAGCATCATACACGCCTATATGTTCCGTATACATAAAGAACCGGAGCCAATATGATAAATATGCCTGCCCTTCTTACCTAAACATCTGTTTTCAACAGAAGCAGCTGCATATTTAACCACTTGCCTAGTAATCATAGGCGACCAAGAATTCCACACAGACGACTGAGTGGATTGGCAGGGAAGTTGTTATGTGCTAAGTTGAATAGGATCCAAAATGCAGCAGTCTGATTGGTCCTAGAACAATAGGATCCAGAATGCTGATTGGTCTGATTGGTCCTAGAACAATAGGATTTAGAATGCAGCAGTCTGATTGGTCCGCAGGAGCCACCCAATCCAACTCCAGGTGGGAGTGAATCCGCAACCTGATTGGCCTACAGGAGAATCCCAGAATTAGCCAATCACGTGGGGCCCATTGTGTAAATAATGTATATAAAGCAGACATTTCGGGGGAACTTCCAATTCCTCACTACTATGAGCTGAATAAAGAGCATGAAATCCACATTCGACTCCAAGCATATCTCATAAATGGTGGATCAACATTCCATATCCGCTTTGGAGAAGCAATTGTTGGCCAGCTAAAATGTTGTAATAGCCTTCAGTTCCGTGTTGGTCGTGTGGAAGAGTTCTTCAGCAGCTTGATCCTTCCATCACCAGCATGGAAACGCAGGCGGGGGACTTTTGAGGGCAGTATACTAAATGCCTCTTCCACTTTCCCAGCAAATGATTTCCCCTGAGCTATCTAGTGTCCATGCTGATCAGAAAGTTGGTGGTTCGAATCTCCGTGACGGGGTGAGCTCCTGTTTCTCGGTCCCTGATCCTGTCAACCTAGCAGTTCGAAAGCACATCAAAGTGCAAGTAGATAAATAGGTACCACTCTGGCAGGAAGGTAAACGGCATTTCCATGCACTGCTCTGGTTCGCCAGAAGCGGCTTAGTCATGCTGGCCACATGACCCAGAAGCTGTATGCCGGCTCCCTCGACCAATAAAGCGAGATGAGCAGCGCAACCCCAGAGTCGGCCACGACTGGACCTAATGGTCAGGGGTCCCTTTACCTTTACCCTTTTATCTAGTGTCCAAACGTTGCTCATTTCCAACCGTCCCCAGCGCCCCAGATCTCCCGCCCCTTCCCATTTCTGTACTTACCTTACTTCCATCAGTTTGGGGAGAATTTCCAAGACATTTTCAGACTCTGGGTGGTTGTTTTTCTCTTCCTCAGAGACTACCGGCACAAACGTAGGGTCTTCGGCAAGATCAAGGAAGCGCAGGGCGGTAAAGTTGTTGACCCTGCAAATAAGTGTGTGAAATGGGGGCTTGAAGCAGGAAGGGAGCGTGGCAACATTTTAATTCAGAATTGCACTCCCTCTCTCTGTCGCCCATAGTTTTCCTTCAACAAGATGCTACAAAGAAGGTCTTGCAGATCCTGCCAATAAAAACCATCTTGGCAAACAGATTTTAGCAGAGAAGACCAATTTTTACACCAGTAGTTCCATGACTGTCAAGAAACAGCTTTTTTTTTAATTTGAAAAAAGACTCGGAAGGATGTCTCATTGCATCCACAGATTGTAAGTCACAAATCACTTTCCCACACCTCCAACATCCAGGCTACCTTCAGAGGATCCTCTAAAGCATAGAAACCATCATGAGGTGCAATGCCTTCTTCCCTGACACTCTTCTTCATCCACAAGAGGAGACGCTTCCAATCATGGTTTCAAACAAACCACAGTTTCCCATGTTTGGGTAAACCAGGCAACTGTGGTTGGAAGTTTCATATCTCCTTCCCTTGAACCCAGAGGACAGGGAGAGCATATGGGCACAAACCTTGTGCCAGATTGTTGTTATAATGCCAAGTAACAGAGAGAAGGAAACAGCTGGTTTCTCAAACTCTCCCTTAATTTATTTCTCCCCACCCACCCAAATAAGGTTGTGATCACATGTGAGAAGCGAGCCAAAGTTGCTATTCAGACCAAGTGAAATCAATGAACATGGCTAAGTTAGGTCCGTTAATTTTGATGGGTCTGCCGTGAGTAGAGCTTAGTTGAATCTCACCCCTTGTACCCAGTATCTTGTTGAAGTGGCCCCCATTGAGTACCATTACAGTGGTACCTCAGGTTAAGTACTTAATTCGTTCCGGAGGTCCGAACTTAACCTGAAACTATTCTTAACCTGAAGCACCACTTTAGCTAATGGGGCCTCCTGCTGCTGCCGCACCGATAGAGCACAATTTCTGTTCTCATCCTGAAGCAAAGTACTTAACCTGAGGTAATATTTCTGGGTTAGTGGAGTCTGTAACCTGAAGCGTATGTAACCTGAAGCGTATGTAACCCGAAGTACCACTGTAATGCCAAATTGATTAAAAGTTAATTGGGAAACACAAGACGCACAGTTAGTTTTGCATGTCTGCACAGCTAAAATTGTCCGATGTATTCCCTGCAGTGGGACATGGGAGTTTTCTGTGAATTCTGGACTGTTTAACCAAACCAACCACATAGATATACCCCAAAACGCAACTTTGTGGTGTATAAATGCATCACGATGCCGTTGCAAAAAGCTGGCTGCGCTGAGTATGCATGCAAGATAGAGGAGTTGGCGTCTTAAGAATTTTAGACCATCTGTTTAAAATGCTAGTATTACTCCCCAGAAGTGCCAAGGTGCCACTCATCTTCTGCACTTTGCCTTGGCTGGGATACGGTGTTGCTTCTGTTCAGATCCGCCCCTTCAAGATGCCAGTAGCTTGTGTCAGGCATTGCCAAGTGCACCATGCTTGATACAGAATGTGTATTAAGGCAAGCAAGGCGTCAAAATAGGAAAGAGATCCCGCAGGCTCATCTCTTCAACAGAGAAGGGAATTCCAGCACCCAGATGACTGCAGAGTTCAGCAAAACTGGAAGTAGGAGCCAAATCAAATCAGAGTCCCAGAAGATGCTGAAAAAAACAACCATCCACAAGTTCCTCCATATATGGCCTATGGAAAATCTGTAAAATGTAGACACTGGACAGCATTCTATGAATTATTTGCACTAGTGCAAGGATTAGCACTAATATAACAAATTACATTAAGCGAGGAGGAATTGAAGAACCTTTTAATAAGGGTGAAAGAGTAGAGCACAAAATATGGTCTGAAGCTCAACATCAGAAAAACTAAGATCATGGCCACTGGTCCCATCACCTCCTGGCAAATAGAAGGGGAAGAAATGGAGGCAGTGAGAGATTTTACTTTCTTGGGTTCCATGATCACTGCAGATGGTGACAGCAGCCACGAAATTAAGAGACGCCTGTTTCTTGGGAGAAAAGCAATGACAAACCCAGACAGCATCTTAAAAAGCAGAGACATCACCTTGCTATGGTTTTCCCAGTGGTGATGTATGGAAGTGAGAGCTGGACCATAAAGAAGGCTGATTGCCAAAGAATTGATGCTTTTGAATTATGGTGCTGGAGGAGACTCTTGAGAGTCCCATGGACTGCAAGAAGATCAAACCTATCCATTCTTAAGGAAATCAGCCCTGAGTACTCACTGGAAGGACAGATCGTGAAGCTGAGACTCCAATACTTTGGCCACTCATGAGATGAGAAGACTCCCTGGAAAAGACCCTGATGTTGGGGAAGATGGAGGGCACAAGGAGAAGGGGATGACAGAGGACGAGATGGTTGGACAGTGTTCTCGAAGCTACCAGTTTGACCCAACTGCGGGAGGCAGAGGAAGACAGCAGTGCCTGGCGTGCTCTGGTCCATGGGGTCACGAAGAGTTGGACACGACTAAACAACAACAAATTTCCACCCTCTCTTTCCCTGACATGTGCACTGCACTGTCCCTAAATCTGCTCTGGAGAATTGATGATCCCCTTCCTTGCAGATAGAGTGGTACCTCTCGATGCGAACGAGGATCCGTTCCAGAGTCCCGTGCGCATCCTGAAGAGAACGCAACCCGCGTCTGCGCATCTGCGTGTGCGTGGGTTGCGACTCGCCGCTTCTGCGCATGCGTGTGACGTCATTTTGAGCGTCTGTGCATGCGCGAGCAGTGAAACCCGGAAGTAACGCATTCCATTACTTCCAGGTCACCTCGGAGCGCAACCCAAAAACGCTCAACCTGAAGCAACTTTAACCCGAGGTATGACTGTATTAGGGTGCATAGGGAGAAGAAGGGGAGAGCACTCCATTGCGCAAAGAGAAATCCATGCGCAGACAGAATAGTCTCCTTGGCGCTATGTTGAATGCAACCCACTTCTTCCAGCAACACAGATCTGCTCCCCAGTTTGAACTCTAAAATAAAAAAATACTCACCGCATTAGAAGTGGAACTAAAAAATGCTGTCCGAAAGCCTATAAGTGGGTATAAAAACAAATAAAATAATTGCAGTTCTAGTAGATTTGCTGTCGATTCTCTTGAGCTGCTTAAATATACACATAATTTCAGGGGGGCAAACCTGCTGCACATTCAACACATTTTGGGCATATGGCTCATCTCCTCTCCGGGATTATATTCAGCATAAACTCATTCTTTCAGCAGGAGCCAGATTTGCAAGATATTGACTGGTCAGGCCTTGCATCAATGATAAGGCTCCCTCCACTGTTTCTGGAACAGTTTGTGAAGTGTAGAAAAGCCATTAAAAAAGAATGTGACTCGGAGCCCAGGTGTGTCTCATCGCAGGAGCAATGATGGAGAGGCAGTCCTCCCCCCACAGGAGTAGTAAGTGGAACACACATTTTGTGTGCCAAATCTGGTTTAGACGCATCTCACTCTATTGTGTTCAACAGTACAATTAGTCGCAATCCAGTTTTGATGGCTTAAAGGTAAAGGTAAAGGGACCCCTGACCATTAGGTCCAGTCGTGACCGACTCTGGGGCTGCGGCGCTCATCTCGCTTTATTGGCCGAGGGAGCCGGCGTACAGCTTCTGGGTCATGTGGCCAGCATGACTAAGCCGCTTCTGGCGAACCAGAGCAGCGCACGGAAATGCCATTCACCTTCCCGTTTACCTATTTATCTACTTGCACTTTGACGTGCTTTCGAACTGCTAGGTTGGCAGGAGCAGGGACCGAGCAACGGGAGCTCACCCCGTCGCGGGGATTCGAACCGCCGACCTTCTGATCGGCAAGTCCTAGGCTCTGTGGTTTAACCCACAGTGCCCCCCGCATCCTGATGATGGCTTGCCTGTCCTAAAAATATATGCACTCAGGGAGCCCAGACATTTTTTGCCTACAGACAGGAACTTCTGTAGTGCTGTGGGCAACTGTGTAAGCTTTATCTGATCAAAAAAGTATATGAGTTTCGTCACCAACGTACAGAAACGAAGCGGCTATCCCAGTGGTTGGCAAGACTACAGTCTAGTCCATTGTTTTGGAATTCAATTTTCCCTCCAAAGAGCTCTCAGCACCATCCCTTGGGTTCTCAAGCAGACTCTCATCCAGCTGCTGGCCAGCCTGAACTTGCCTAACTTCAGGGACGGAGTTTCAACAAGGAACCATAACAAGTTGGATGGTTTAGCCCCACACCAAAAAATGTGTTCTGATGACTTCTCCCAAACACTGAAGTGTCTTGCAGTACAGCCCTGGCAGCAGCTGAAGGACTTCCTTCAGGAGACCCCTTTGGCTAGGAAAAGGGGTTTCCATGTAGGCTTGTCTCAAAGGCATGCAGTTTGCAGGGAACCAGAAGCACTGACCACAACCGCACCCTGAATTTAGATCACATGGCAAAAGCAAAAGCAAAAGCAAAAGCAAAAGCAGCACAAGACCACTCCTTCCCTTATTTTTGCAGTTAAGTGTCAATAACTGAGACTAGCAGAAGTTCTGCACATCAAACCCAGACTGAGCTAGATTGCCTGGTCTCTCTAAGTCAGTCACATGCCCTGAAACCATGAAATGTTTCAGTATAGTATTTTTTTTTTCATGAAAGTCAAAGGAACTACTGCTAAGCAGTAACTGAAAGCACATCTCCCTTTGACTGCCAACTCCTGCTCTCCTTTCACTTTCCTAGCACAAGTGGGAGCCACAACAAAATGCTGCGTCGCCTCCCAGTTTTCCCATCCCGCACGCCACTTTGCTACTCAGGATTCCGTGCTGCTGAGTCCTTATCAGGCTGGTTTTTGTGGGTTCCCCTCCCATTTAAGGTTTAACTGCTAGAGATTTTGTTGTCCTTCTGCAAATCGTCACATTCTTCCCAGCCTGCTACTACCTCCCCCTCTTATGCCGGAGGTATTATGTTGCTGTCCTGGCTACCCATGTGAAGGCATGGAAAACCCGAATGCTGGAAATGCAGGTGCAATGATTGCTTAACAACCGGAGCCCAAACCCAGGAAGCTCAAGTTCCTGCAGCCGTGCTCAAAATACAGAGCATGGTTGGGCCATTCTAGGCTGCTCAAGTTCCTTCATTATAACTGCTCCATCTTGGGAGGGTCTGGCTTCACTGAGAACAAGGATAGGAGTTCTAGATATCCACAAGATACTTTTAAAAAGGGCAAAGACTAATCAGATTGGAACAGCTGTATACTCACAGTGTTGGCCAGGTGTACGCAAAGCCGCAGCGAGAAGCCAGACAACCTGGGACTCCACTGTAAGGGGAGAGAGGGGAAGGGGAGACAGAAGAGTTTAGGGTTAGGGTTGTACCAATAGCCCCCCCCCAACTCTCCAACAGCATTCAAAAACCAGCAGAATAACATTTCAGTCCTCTAACACACAGCTGCTGACCTGGAGGAAATTACAGGGCACTGTTCTGACCTTGCATCAGTATGACCCACAGTTAAATTCCTCTTCTGCACAGAGGTTTGGACTGCAAAACTTAGGGAAAGTCGAAGGGAGATAGATGCACATGCTTATTGATTTGGAATGATATTGGGTTGTTTTTGTGGGAATGTTATGGATAGTAGGAGAGGATATATTGATTAAATATTATCCTCCCTCGCGCTAGCGAGTCACGTAGCAGAGCACATTTCCCTTATACACCAGGAAGCTAGTTTGCAGATTCGTTTGAATCTCTTTAGTTAAGCAATCCAGTCTGGCAATCCCAGATTGGATACATTCCTGGTAAGTCCCCTTTTGATCCCTCGCTAAAGAATAAAGACACAACAGGCTTTCTTCAGAAGTAGCAAGAAGCTTGCTTACATTCAGTTCACGGTATGATCCCTGAAAGCAAGCTTTGGCTTATAGTTACAGAGAAAGGTGTGGATTCATCCCATGTGGGGATTCATCCCATGTGCTGAGAGCCAGCAGTGCAGTCCAAGAGAATCAAAAAGAGTCAGAAGGGAAAAGAGAGCAAAAAGAGAAGGATAGCTCCGTGACTGCACCTTTTGTGGGGTCTCCCGGGGTCACGCCCACCTACCTGGTCACATGCAGGGGGAGGATGCTCCAGACCAGGTGTAACAGGAAGTTATACTGGCTGGAGGAACATCCCCCTGTCTGTGTCCACTCTAGGGAAACAAGGAATGTTGTATTTGACTGCTCCAATGGATTACATCCCAGAGTTTTTGTTTCTTAATAGACCTAGGCTCTGGTATGGCTACAGTCCCAGTAGTAGTACGGAACCAGAGGTTATATGGGAACGTTGCTACAACACCCACAACAAAATGACGCCACATTTCCTCAGCCCAGCCCCTGAGCAGCAGTGCTCCTATTCAGCCTGGCATAGGGGCCTTTGGGTGCTCTTTGGGACATGTGGCAGGGGGTAGGGGTGGTTTTCATCTCCCAATGTACATCTACTTTTATCTCTCCTCAGAACAATCTATTTAGAGCTCAAGCAAGCCAATCGCTCCATCCCCAGCCGACATGCTCAGCATTATGTATGTCCCAGAAGCTCAAGGGGCCTTACCAGGACATTTAAACAACATTTTAATATACAAACTAATATATTTCCCTGTACAGTGGTACCTCAGCTGTCGAACGTAATCCGTTCTGGAAGACAGTTTGACTTCCAAAACGTTCAACAACTGAGGTGCAGTGGGCAGTCAGCAAATATTGTTACAAAATGGAGGCATTTACTTCCGGGTTTTTGGCGTTCGAAAACCGAAACGTTCGGCTTCCAAAGCGTTCGACAACTGAGGTACCACTGTACTAGGAATCCTCCCCTCTCCAAAATGACTTTATTTTGGGGTGGCGCCATTTTGCTTCTAAATCTATAGGTGTGGGTTCACTCATGTTCAAATATTTTTCTTTAGTACCAAATTTTTAATTCCATTACAGAATTAATATCGGAGAATGACATTTAGCATAAGGTTAGTACAGTTAATACTCTCAGTCATAGGTTCCTGTTTTAGGTAAGAAGCCGAGGGAAGGGGTCATGTTATTTTATTATCCATTTATACCCCACCCCCATCTCTGTTTACAAAAATCAGCATAATACAAAACAAGATTAAAAATACAAAACGTATCCGGCAAAGGTAGCAATTCAAAACAGCAGACAAATTCAAAAACCAATTTAAATTGCTGCTCTGAAGGGCAGCAAGTAGTGGTAAGGCAAGGAAAGCTAAAAAATGACCTTTGCACAGAGGAAAAGTAACTCTTGAGGTGTCGACATTCAAAGTGTTTGCTATACACATTAGCCAAACCAGTCATCATATGCTCTTTGTGGCTGGAGACAGAATAGGTTTTAAAGGGAAGAGAAAGTAGCTTGAAAGAAAAGCCACTTCCCACAGTGTCACGCGCATTTATTTTGTCCCACTATAGGGACGCCGGTGGCGCTGTGAGTTAAACCACAGAGCCTAGGACTTGCCGATCAGAAGGTCGGCGGTTCGAATCCCTGCAACAGGGTGAGCTCGGTCCCTGCTCCTGCCAACCTAGCAGTTCGAAAGCATGTCAAAGTGAAAGTAGATAAATAGGTACCACTCCGGCGGGAAGGTAAACGGCGTTTCTGTGCGCCGCTCTGGTTCACCCAAAGCGGCTTAGTCATGCTGGCCACATGACCCGGAAGCTGTACGCCGGCTCCCTCAGCCAATAAAGCGAGATGAGTGCCGCAACCCCAGAGTTGGCCACGACTGGACCTAATGGTCAGGGGTCCCTTTACCTTTTATCAAGTATAAAACCTGATAAACCTTCTTTCCAGAGGCAAAAGAAAGCAGCATGATGGTACAGAAACTGAACACACAGTTCTGAGGAATCCTCTCATATACAGCAGTCTTTTCAACCTGGGGATCGCAACCCGCAGGTAGATCCCAAAGCCCGTGTAAGTGGGTCACGGGCTTTATAAGTAAACCCAAAATAATGACTGCTTTTAGTTCTTAATTGGTATGATGTAAACCTCTTAAGAACTTTTTGTTTCGTTGGGACATCAAAATGATGTGTTAACCTATGTCTGATATTTTAACTCTTAGGAAATGTTCTCTGGCAGGAGACGGCAGTCAGCTTGCGACAAAATGCTCCGACCAGTCAAACCACTCTGCCGCCAGGGTTAATTAACAGTTAAATCAAGTCTGACTTGAAGTTTGCTTAGGCAACGTTTGTCCATTACCCTTCCTCTGAATAAACAGAGAAGTCTGAATTATGTTACTCAAAAGTGGTGTTTGTCATGGCCCCAAAATAGCATGGCTCCATCAGCAAGCTCAGGCTATTCAGAGAGAGTTGGAAGGACCCTCTGGTCCAGGGGTCAGGAACATTTTTCAGCTGTGGGCCGGTCCAGACCTTGTGGGGGGCCGGACTATATTTTGAAGGGGGGGGATGAATGAACTCCTATGCCCCACAAATAACCCAGAGATGCATTTTAAATAAAAGCAGACATTCTACTCATGGAAAAACACCAGGCAGGCCCCACAAATAAAGAATTCTACAATTCTACAAAAAAAGCGTAGAATTGGAAGGGACCCTGAGGATCATCTAGTCCAACCCCCTGCAATGCAGGAATATGCAGCTGTCCCATATGGAGATCAAACCTGCAACCGTGGCATTATCAACACCATGCTCCATCCAGCTGCTTTTTCAGCAGGGGGCCGGTCCACTGTCCCTCAGACCTTGTGGGGGGCCGGACTATATTTTGAAGGGGGGGGAATGAATGAATTCCTATGCCCCACAAATAACCCAGAGATGCATTTTAAATAAAAGCAGACATTCTACCCATGGAAAAACACCAGGCAGGCCCCACAAATAACCCAGAGATGATTTTAAATAAAGGGACACATTCTACTCAGATAAAAACACACTGATTCTCGGACCGTCCGTGGGCAGGATTTAGAAGGCAACTGGGCCGGATCTGGCCCCCGGGCCTTAGTTTGCCTACCCATGCTCTAATTCAACCCCCTGCAATGAAGGAACCTCAACTAAAGCGTTCATGACAGATGGTCATTCAACCTCAGCTTTAAAAACTGCAAGGAAGGAGAGTCCACCACCTCTCGAGGGAGTCTGTTCCACTGTTGAACAGGTCTTGCTGTCAGAAAGTTATTCCTGATGTGTTGTCAGAATCTCCTTGTAACTCAAAGCCATTGATTCGAGTCCTACCCTCCAGAGCAGGAGAAAACTAGCTTGCTCCATCTTCCATGTGACCGCCCTTTTAGGTATTTGAAGATGGCTATCTCCTCTCAGTCTCCTCTTCTCCAGACTAAACACGCCCCACCCCTTCAACCATTCCTCATAAGGCTTGGTTTCCAAACCCTTGATCATCTTGGTCACCCTCCTCTGCACACGTTCCAGATTGTCAATATCCTGCTTAAATTGTGGCACCCAGAACTGGTATTCCAGGTGTGGTCTGGCCAGGGCAGAAATGAGTGGTACTGTTACTTCCCCTGTTCTGCACCCTATACTTCTGTTGATGCAGCTAGGAATAGCATTAGCTTTATTTGACTCCTGTTAGGCTTGTGGTAAGACCCTGGGAGCCAAGGCACCCATAATATGTCCCATATAGGGACCAGGCACCCACAAAATGTGGGGACACCCCACCCCACGGAAAGAGCAGGGAGTTCGTGCCAGGGTGTGGAAGAGAGAGCACGGAGTTTGGGCAGGGAGAGGGGAGGAGACTCCAAGATCCTTTTCACATATACTGCTGGTGAGCCAGGTGTCCCCAATCTTATCACAAGCATAGCTGTTGACCTTCCCTTTTTTGCGGGAAATTCCCTTATTCCAGCGCCGTTTCCCGCTGCTTCCCACTGCTATCCCGGATTGTTAGATATCCCGTAGACTGTCCCCGGGACGGGTGAGGCTCCTGATCCCTTATTTTCGAGGCTGCTGATCCCTTAATTTTCAAATCTGACAGTTACGATCACAAGGTGCAGACAGGATATGCCAAGGGGGCAGAACCTCCCTTACTTAAGCAAATTTTATTTCCTCGATGGCAGCTGCCACTCTTGGCTACGCCCATGCATCTGATATTGGAGCATCTGGTTCTTCCTGCCTAAGTGCGTAACCTTGCATTTGTCCCGTGGTATTATCCCATTATTCCATGGTAGCCGTGCAGTTTTTGGTAACAGGAAACCCCAAATTCAGACTGGAAACCTTCCATAGCTGTCAACCTTCCTTTTTTTTGCAGGAAATTCCCTTATTCCAGCGCCGTTTCCCGCTGATATCCCGGATTGTTAGATATCCTGCAGACTGTCCCCAGGACAGGTGAGGCTACTGATCCCTTAATTTTGAGGCTCCCCAGCAGTGGCGTAGCGTGGGGGGTGCAGGGGGGGCCGGCCGCACCGGGCACAGCATCTGGGAGTTAGGGTTAGGGGGGCGCAAATCCACGGGTTAGGGGGCGCAAATCCACAGGTTAGGGGGCGCAAATTACTTGCCTTGCCCTGGGTGCTGACAACCCACGCTACGCCACTGCTCCCCAGGACAGGTGAGGCTGCTAATCCCTTATTTTCGAGGCTGCTGATCCCTTATTTTCAAATCTGAAAGTTGACAGCTATGAAACCTTCTCTTTTAATAATAATTTATTATTTATTATCATTATTATTTGAGGTTCCTATCGCAGAGCACTTAAGTATCCTGGGCTGGCAGGGCGATCATCCGAGATCGAGGCTCTCCAGCCGCGGGGCCAGCGGAGAGCGGATCGCCCCGACGCCCCCCACTCACCGCATCGACCGGCGGCCTACCGCCTCCTGCTGCGGCTCGGCCGGGCTCCCTCCGCGGGAAGGCGGTGCGCGCAGCCCCGGTGACGCGCCGCACGAAGCCCAGGTAGAAGAGCAAGAGCCCGGCGACTGCCGTCGACCACAGCAGCAGCGCGCAGTTTTCGCCCTCCATCGCGGCGCAGCCAGGCAGCTCTTCTGCAACCGAGCGCCGCCTCCTCCCTTCTCCTCCCCTCCGGCCTTCGCGGGCTGGAGGCGGAGTTGCGCCTGCGGGGAAAACAGGCCGTGGGGTTTTTGCGCCCCCGGAAGGAAACGGCAACGGTTGCTCCTGTGGTTCTTTTACTCCGGGGTAACTGCCAGCGCACGTCTAAGTTGGAACTCCGCGCCGAGACTACGGAGGGACAAGGCCAAAGAGGACTGGCCCCTTTCTGACCCCAAAGTGAAAGAACTGCGTTAGCCGAGTCTTTCCGCCAAGTTGGATAAAATATGGGAGGGGGGGCGCCAAGTAAGCGATCACATGACACTATTTGAATAGCAATGCCCATCAACTTTGGGGAGAGGCCCCTGCACCCTCAATTTTTTATTGGGGGGCTTGGCCCCTATGCTTTCTGCACTCTGGGTGGTTGTTTTTGGTTCGCTTTTACGCACAGCACCGGTGCGGCAGGAACAAATTAATAGTAATAATAATAATACCCCGCTTTTAATTGATTTCTGAATCTTTCATTCAGCAGAAAGACAGAGAGCTAGAGCAATGGGGATAAGCCATATGTAAAGGATTAATATTCAGGCCGAAATCCTAAGCACACTTTACATACTGATTGTGGAACTTCTAAATGTACTAATACCGTGTTTCATGGCGGCAGCAGCAAGCTTTAAACTTTGGGAGTCCAAGCGCTTCTTTATCTCGCTTCTTTGCTGGCGCACAGCCTCCTTTGCAGTTCAGTAACTGCCTTCAAAGGGAAAGAGTTACATCCCGCTTCCTAAGGAGAGCAATTGCCACGTGGAGCTCCAATTACTTTTATCAACAGCCTGGGAGAACCTTTCATTAAAGTCCTATATCAGCTCTTTGCCTCTCCCTCTACGATGAGATAAAAAAAAATTGCACTCCCCACCAAGGATTCCCTTATATCTTGCAATTATAAACGTGGTGAGCTTGTAATCAAAGGGGTCTGGGTTAAAGGCGGATCTACACGGATCCTCATGGATCCTCCACTTTTTAAAAAATAACTCCAACAAATCCAGTGTCAAATCACACCTGGAAGGCACGCCTACAGACTGGACTATAAAAAACGTGGATCTAACACTTTGCCACGCTGCAGCACCACGAAAGCATGGATCCAAGGCATGGATCCTCATGAATTCATATGATTTTTATATTGAAAGAAAATAAAAACACCATGATACTGTAGACCACACCTTAGTCTGTAAGCAGAACCCAAAAAATCACGCATCCACTATTTCGTGGTGCTGCAATGGCACAAAAACATGGTTAAAAAACACGGGTCCTCGTGATTTTTGCACTAGATCAGCCCAAAGTCACCATCAGATAAAATATCATGGCCATGAGCACAGCACGCACCACGAAAATCACGGATCCATGGATTCCTGGCGACACCGTGGCCCAAAAATGTGGTTTCGAAGCACGGATCCTCATGGATCCTCACACTTTTCGCATTGGGCCAACCCAAACTCATCGTCAAATCACACATCATAGCCAGGGGCACAGCCTGCACCACAAAAAATCACGGATCCACGGCTTCTTGGCCACTCCATGGCCAAAAAACGTGGTTCTGAAGCACGGATCCTCATGATCATCATGCTTTTTGCATTGGGGAACCCCAAATTCACCCTTTATTCATATGTCTTGTACATAACCACAGATCTGACCACACACATCATGGATCTACTGCTTCGTGGCCTTGGCCAGATGCTACCGTGGATATATTGGCCAATTTTTTGGTGGGTGTGCTGGGATAGAGGAAACAGAGTCAGCTGACTCTCAATCCATTAAAGATGGGGGTCCAATGGCTGGGCTGGAATGATTTCGGTTCAGTTTCCAGCTCCCAGCTCTTCATGGGGCACAGTAGTCACCTGTAGCCTCCATCAGGAGTCCCGGTGTGATCCTGGACGCTTCTGTCTCTATGGAGGCACTGGTCACAAATGTAGCCAAACTGACATTTTTTAATCTATGTCAGGTTAGGCGATTGGTACCGTACCTGTCCCTTTCCATCTAGCCATGGTGATCCATGCAGCAGTCACCTGCAGACTAGACTAACTTGCTCTATACCTGAGCCGGGGAGGGCAGGGTATAAATGCCATAGAGAGAAAGAGAGAGACAGAGGGGGGGAAGGGAGAGATAGAGATGCAGATCGACCTTCGAGACTGCTCCAGAAACTCCAAATGGTCTAAAATGCAGATGCATGAGTTCTTACTTGGACTTTGTGGAGAGCCCACATTCAGTTGGTTGTTCATCAGCTGGATTGGCTCCAGGTGGAGTATCGAATCGGGTTCAAGGTTTTGGTGCTAACCTTTAAAGCCCTAAACAGTCTGTGACCTTTCTTATCTGTGGGAATTATCTTCCAGTACACCCCCCAAAGAGTGTGACGCTCATCTAACAGCAACCTACTGGTGGTCCCTGGCCCAAAACATATCCAGCTGTCCTCAACCAGAGCCAGAGCCTTTTTGGTGGAACGCTTTGTCTAATGAGACCAGGGCTCAGTACAATCTATCTCAGTTCTCTCACTTGTCGTGGTGAGTGTTTACATCATTCAGGGGTGGCCAACTTGTGACCCAGATCTGGCCCCTCATGCCATGAGAAGTGGATCACCAGCCCCTTTATTTCTGATCAGGAAATAAAACAAAGCGCACATAGAAGGTTTTTCTTTCTGATCCTTGCACTGAGCACCATGTAAGAGAAGAGTATAAAACACAACATTTCCAGACACTCTCATCCCAGCACTGGAGTGGTGAGGATTGGCAATGCTGCGTGTGCACATGAGTGTGGAGAATGAGAAAAGGACGAGTGTACTTTGTGGTTACATGTCTGGTGAAAAAACTGTGTGTGGTGAATGTGCTTGTTTAGCGAGTGCATGTGTGCTGTCTGTGTTGTGTTGTGCTGGATGCAGTCACAGGAAGCTCTGCATAGTGCATTGGATTAGCTGTGTTGCTGAGCCAAAAACCACGTTGAGTTCCATGCTGCCTTCTCTTTTCCTCTCTCCCTTTTGGTACCAGCAGTGACACACGGTGTTGGAGGGCTGGAAGAGCAAAGCAGCCTCAGCCCTGCTGGCTACTACTGGCTGTATTTGTATTTTATAGAATATTTATTAAAGTTTTCCAGAAATAATACAATGTGAAATAAAAAAAGAAAAAATAACATAAATACAAGAATATAAAAATACAAAAATAATTAAAAACACATAGAATTTCCATTACTTATTTTCTTGTAACTTATTTTCCAGACCTCCTCATACCTCCCTTTCTTGTATTCCAATTCAAATTGTTAGTTCAGCAAATCCTCACCATTTAGTTTTTACTTATTTCTAAACCTTATTTTTCATATTTCTTGAGCATTACAGCTGGAAACCCCTTAATTTCTGTCCAACATCGTTCTAACATTCATTAATTTTGCAATATTTCTGTCAATAGTCTTTAACCTTCTTCCAGTCTTCTTCCGCCGACTCTTTTCCCTGGTCTCGGATTCTGCCGGTCATTTCTGCCAGTCCCATATAGTCCATCGTCTTCATCTGCCATTCTTCCAGAGTGGGTATACTGGCTGTATTTGTAGTGAGCCTGTACGCACACATATCCTTTGGCCATGCCCAATGCTGCTTGGACAAGTGGCTGATGCTCAGTGTGGCCCTCAGGCTAAAAAGGGTTTGCCACTTATACCATAAATAATAAAGGTGTTCTCAAACCTGATAGACCTGTATATGGCTCAGTGTGCTAAGGACTTCAGTGGAAGTGGAACTTGTGGTAAATTGGCTTTATTGCTGTTGAGAAATCCAAAGATGATCAAGGTAAAGGGGCCCCTGACCATTAGGTCCAGTCATGGCCGACTCTGGGGTTCCGGCGCTTCCGGCGCTCATCTCGCTTTATTGGCCAAGGGAGCCGGCGTACAGCTTCCGGGTCATGTGGCCAGCATGACTAAGCCACTTCTGGCAAACCAGAGCAGCGCATGGAAACGCAGTTTACCTTCCCACCGGAGCGGTACCTATTTATCTACTTGCACTTTGACGTGCTTTCGAACTGCTAGGTTGGCAGAAGCAGGGACTGAGGAAAGGGAGCTCACTCTGTCACGGGGATTTGAACCGCCAGCCTTCTGATCCGCAAGTCCTAGGCTCTGTGGTTTAACCCTTTCTAAATCTTCTGTTTATTCAGTCTTGTGCACTGTACTTATGAGGAAAGCGACCCAAGGTTGGTTTATCTGGGGACAAAGCTGTGTTGAACGGGTCACCTACATGAATGGAAATACTCTTACTGTGAAATGAAACAGTACGTGAAGCATTTGCTAGATTGCTTCAGAAGGAAAGTACCATACCATTCGCATACATCTGAAAGAGACACCTCTCACTTCCTAAGACTCTAGACTGTTGATGTGGAAATACACAGTTAAAAGCAGATAAAATATTCCTGATAAAATTCCATTCCTCAGCTGTTGTAACTGAGTGGTTAGGAGTAGATTTGGGGCTGAAGTAAATGTTGTGAAATTCATTTTTCTGATTCCATTTTTAAAGGAAATGCTCCCACAGGAGGCTGTGACCTTGAAGGGAGAACTAATTTGTGGTGGGTAGCAGGTGGGAGAGAAGGTTGCTTAAAGTTTTGTTAGCTATTTGTCTGCTCAAAATCATAATTGGTGTTAATGTGAAGAATCCTGAAACTACACATAATGTGAAATGTTGAGAAATTCTACTCAGCCATGAAGCTTGGGGCCAGGTCATCGGTGTAGCCAGGATCTTTGTTGGAGGGCAGAGATAATGTGATTGGTCAGTTAGTTAAGTATTTCTATTGCTTTACTTGATCGGGGGGGGGGAGGGAGATGCCCACCCCCAGTTCTTCCCTTTGGCTACATCCGTGGGCCAGGTACTAATTCTTGGTCCAATGTACATCATACTATTCTTGTGATGATAAAAGGAGATAAAGCTCATTTGTAGGCTTCAGAATCCAAATGAGATAAATTAAAGTTTAAAAGGGAAAATAATTTTAAAGCCAAATTCAAATTCCTACTTGGAAATAACTTACACCTAGAAATTATCATGAATTCTATACCAGTACTGGCCACACAGGGTCATTGTTTATTTTTCTTTTGATGTCTTTTCCAGTATTGGCCACACGGGGCCACTGTTTATTTTCTTGTCGATGTCTATTCCAGCACTGGCCACACGGGGTCACTGTTTACTGCATGGAGATGTCTGGGAGCTGCCTCTGCCACTTTTTTCTTTTCTTTGCTTGCCACGCTGCTGGGTGAATCAGGTGTTTGGTTAAAGGAGCTGTTTGGATATTGTCTCAAAAGATCCCCTTTCACTCTCTCGCCCCACAAGGCAGCAGCAGGAGGGCCCTGGCACTGGCATCTTTGGGGCCCTGGCATCTTGTCTCAAAAGATCCCCTTTCTCCCTCCCTCCATCAAGCGAAGCTTTCCCTTCCCCTTTTTTGATCCAAAAAATTCAGCAGAGACCTGAGAAATATCAGTGGGCGGATTTTTTCCCAGAAGAACTGAAAGAGGGGTCCATGCAAAAAGAGGCACAGGATCTGCCAAGCTCAAATTAACGTGCAAGGAATAATAAGGTAGCTCACAGGAAGTGAGGCTGCTTTCTGACCATACAACTAACTTTAAGGAATGCTATTTCTGTTTCTTCTTTCTGAAGCCCTTTCCAAAGAATTATGATGGTACAGTGGTACCTCGGGTTACACACGCTTCAGGTTACAGACTCCGCTAACCCAGAAATAGTGCTTCAGGTTAAGAACTTTGCTTCAGGATGAGAACAGAAATCGGGCTACGGCGGCGTGGCAGCAGCAGAAGTTGTGAATATCTGGTTGCTTACAAGGTTGAACCATATGGCCTTTGCATGCCTCTACAGTGGTACCTTGGGTTAATAACTTAATTCGTTCCGGAAGTCCATTCTTAACTTGAAACTATTCTTAACCTGAAGCACCACTTTACCTAATGGGGTCTCCTGCTGCTGCTGCCACGCCACCGCTGTGCGATTTCTGTTCTCATCCTGAAGCAAAGTTCTTAACCTGAAGCACTATTTCTGGGTTAGCGGAGTCTGTAACCTGAAGCGTATGCAACCTGAACCGTATGTAACCCGAGGTACCACTGTAGCTACAAAAGTTACCTATTGCTCAGACACAATTCTGACACAGCACTACAAGGAAGTCAGACATTTCACCTGGTCCAGTGTTATGCCAGTGGTGACTTTGGAATTCTATATGGTGGGGAAGTCTGCAAATACTTTTTATAAATCAATAAATACGCACAGTGCTTCAAAGAAGAAGTGAAGCCTAGCACTAAAGGGAAACGCTCGGAGATGAGGTCAACTTAAAGAATCAGTTCTTGATCAAGTCTCCAAATGCAACAGGGGAGAGGAAAAATCAATCCAGCACTTTCCTTGATGAGTGTCACACAAGACACTGCCAGCAGCAAGAGTGTCAGAACTGCGATTAGCTTTCTCACTCTGTAAGCCTCTCCGTGTTACCCAAGATAGCTATACAGTCGTACCTCCGCTTACATATCCTTATCGGCAAACCCAGAAGTATATTTCTGGGTTTTTGCCGAGCGCACATGCGTGGAAGCAGTCTCTCTGGTTGCGAAAACCTCAGGATCCGGCCAGGCACTGGCATCAAGTGCAGTACGGGAAGACAAGGGCCAGCAGCTATGCATTCGACTTAATTCATTGCCGCCCCTCCAGTAAAGGGATAAGAGACTGCCCATCTCTATTCAGAGGTGGCTATTCATGAGGCAAAGTGAAGTGGCTGCCTCAGGTAGCAGATTCCCAAGTGCCATTAGGAGTGGCAGAGTGAGACACAGAGTTCTGAACCACAAGACTTACCGTATTTTTCGCTCTATAGAACACAGGACCACAGGACGCACCTAGTTTTTAGAGGGGGAAATCAAGAAAAAAAATATTATTTCCCCCCCCCAGCCCCAAAGAGCAGAGCTTCTCCCAGAGCTTCTTGGGCTGTGGGGGAAGCCTGGGTCCCCCCCCCCCCAGTCCCAAAGAGCAAAGAAGCCAAGACAGCAAGCGGGATCCATCCATCTTCTAGGTATGTGTGCACAGGAATGCACTTTAAGGCTGCAGTCCAATGCACGCTTACCTGAGAATAACTCCCATTGAATTCAATGAAGTTTTTGAGTAGACACACATATAAATTGTGTCGTAAACATTTCATCTTGAAATTAAACCAGCTGCTGACTTTGCATTAGATCATACATGTTACAGAAACAGGCATCATTTCTATTGGATCTAATTAGGGTTATAATATTAGGGTTATAAAAATAATATTAATATTAGGATTATAATATTAAAACCAGAGAAAACTATTTTAATACCTACCCCACTTTTTCAACAGACCTATATCTGTATATATATATATAGTGGGAGCAGCATTTCAGCAATGCTAGTCCAGTGAGACCTTCTTATCTCTCATTATGCAGTTTTTATTCCTTCTGTAACTCACTTTTGTTTGTACAGTGACAATAAAAATGTCATTTGCTAGGTAGAAAGCCCTGGTGCAGATGTGGCAACAAGTCATTAACACAAATTGTTAACTGAAAACCAGATTCTAGGGTCCTGCAGGTTATTCTGCATTTTGCTCTTTAACCCTGGACTTGGCATTAGGCAGTTCCCTTCTCTCTCTGAAAAGGTGGATCTGCAGTTCAGAACCTTCTGGTTTTGTATTGTGAAATACAAAAGAAGAGCATATGTTGCACTATATGTATATATTTTGAGGCAGGATGTAGAAATAATTAAAACCAGACGCACAGAAATACCGTTGGAAAAATCTGCATATATAGCAAGCTCATCTGTAGATGAAACCTTTCATTATACAAATGAGAATAATATACTGATATGTTCACTTATTTTTTCATGATCTGATAGGCAGAAGGACAGTGCTAGGATAAGAGGCCTTCAAAATTTGAGAGACTTTTGGTTGAAAAATCAAGTTGCACGTAAGCTGTGATTCTTGCCTGTCACAATAGTTTTGCTATGCTGTTGTAGCGCTAGTGTTACACTAAGAGCAGGCATAGTGGAGGCAGAGGACGCATCATCACTTGGGCCCAGGGGTTCTGGCAACTGCCCAAAGATGCTTGGTGCTGAAACTAGGTCTGTTCATTGCATTGTCACCTCCAAGTAAGTTTGCATAGGATCAGAACCTTGGAGTCTACACTGCAACAACGTCCTATCATAAACAAAATGTACCACCCTGTGGTAGAATTTGTGACTATTTTTTTTAAATAAATATTTATTAAAATTTTAAAATATAGGTGCAAAGATAATAAACAATATAACATATATCATAACATAGTTTCATAACTTCTTTGGACTCCCTCGCGTCTCCTGCTCCCACTTGCATCATTACAAACTTTTGCCAGCAATTTATCATCTTGTTTACAATCTTACTTCCCGTTCATTTGAATATAATCTATTGATTCTCCAAAAGGTTTATATTTTCCTCAGTCCCACTTATCGTCCTAATAGAATTTGTGACTATTTAAACACTCTGAAAACCTCTCAACATCTCCACTTAAAAATATGATCATACATCATTGGTCCATATAATCATAAACAATTAACTTAAATAGCATCAAAATTATATTTTCCAAAGAGCCAATTTACTGGGAAAATCAACAATGTACATCATGTTTCACACTGGTTTGTTTTATTTTTGTGCTAGTCATTTCTTTTTAATTCCAAATGTGTACAATACTGTTTATTAATTATAATGTATAAAACATGGAGCAGATCTTATCATAGGACACTGCTTCTGGCACAACGGGACACTGTGATGGAAGCCAGAGCGCATGGAATTGCAGTTTACCTGCCCACCACAGCAGTATCTATTTATCTACTTGCACTGGCATGCTTTTGAACTGCTAGGTTGTCAGGAGCTGGGACAGAGCAACAGAAGCTCACCCCATCACAGGGATTCGAACTATCAACCTTCCGAATGGCAAGCACCCAAGAGGCTCAGTGGAAGTTGTTGTAATAGTAGAAGTTGTTGTAATAAAAGATTTTCTCTTTATTTTCTGGCAGCAGTAAACTAATAATTATTCAGACCCCAGAAGCAAACAAATCTCTAATAAAGTAAGCTATCACACTGGGACGCGGGTGGCGCTGTGGTCTAAACCACAGAGCCTAGGGCTTGCCGATCAGAAGGTCAGGGGTTTGAATCCCTGGGAGGGGGTGAGCTCCTGTTGCTCGGTCCCAGCTCCTGCCCACCTAGCAGTTCGAAAGCACATAAAAGTGCAAGTAGATAAATAGGTACCCCTCCAGCGGGAAAGTAAACGGCGTTTCCATGCGCTGCTCTGTTTTGCCAGAAGCGGCTTAGTCATGCTGGCCACATGACCCGGAAGCTGTACTCCGGTTCCCTCAGCCAATAAAGCGAGATGAGTGCCGCAACCCCAGAGTCGGCCACGACTGGACCTAATGGTCAGGGGTCCCTTTACCTTTTATCAAGTATAAAACCTGATAAACCTTCTTTCCAGAGGCAAAAGAAAGCAGCATGATGGTACAGAAACTGAACACACAGTTCTGAGGAATCCTCTCATATACAGCAGTCTTTTCAACCTGGGGATCGCAACCCGCAGGTAGATCCCAAAGCCCGTGTAAGTGGGTCACGGGCTTTATAAGTAAACCCAAAATAATGACTGCTTTTAGTTCTTAATTGGTATGATGTAAACCTCTTAAGAACTGCCCCTGGGACACGCCCCCTCCTGCTCTCCGCCCCCCGGTGCCGGAGCATGAAACTCCACCACTAATTACTGAATCTATCCAGAGATATCTATGTCCCCCACAAGGTCTTCCAGCATATTTGCATGCCAAGTGGCATCTATCCCCCCCCCCAATAATGTTCTCTTTAATGGTGGAGGTTGAAATGATTGATAACCATAACAGTGGTTACCAAAAGGTGGTTCTAGAGTCCTTCAGTCACAGGAACATATATGTTATGAATGTAAGTATAACAAATTATAATTGTAGCCAATGTAGCATCAGAGGTTAAGCAGATTTTAATATGTAGAAGTAGTCCATGAACATTGGAAAATGAGTATGTTCATCCACTTCCTGCCCCAAAATGGTGAGTATAGCAAAGGGCAAGAATAAGAGGAAAAAAGCCTGACATAGTCTGCATGCCTCTAGACTGATTTCAATAAAGTTGGTGCTAGGAAACAAGAAAAGTGAGTTTTGCTCCTGTACTTCTCTGCTGTTCAATCTCAAGCTACAGGGTCTTAGACTTACACAATAAATTGATACTGATATCTAAAAATATTGGTTTAGAGTAAAGAAACAATGGTTTCAGTTGATTTTACTTCTTGTGTCTGTGGATTTATATGAAATTGCTTTCTTTGTTTCCTTAGAGAATTTGGATAGTTGTAATAAAATTTTCAATGAACTTAAGAACTGTAATATACCAAACAACATACAAAGTCAGATTTCAACATTCACACACACACACTGTAATACATATTCTGAGTACAAATTATTATTCATTCCAAGTGGAATGAAAATCCAGTTAAATGGATTTAGAATATACTTCTGCAATATTTTTACAGCCTGATTCCATATATGCCTTATCAAGCCCATTGAGGCTTAGGCTGCAATCTTATGCTCATTTACCTGGGACTAAATCCCAGGAAACTCAACAAGGCTTACTTCTGAGTACACATGCCTATGATGTCACTGTTAAATTCCTACAAATTACAAATTCTTGTCCTAGGAGTTCTTGAGAGACCTCCTGGGGTCATATGAACCAATCTGTTGTATATTTGTAATTCTAATACAGTACTAAGATATGAATTGATTTGTACTGTCCCATTTGGTGTAGCCTAACTTCCAGGGATGTTTGAAGGTCAATAGTCTCAGCAACCTAGTAGGTTCCTGCTCAGTAGCCCCAGAAGATGCAGAACAAGAGAATTAAGAGTATTCAGCCATTGGAGCCTTGCAAGGGAGAACTGAAGACTGAAGACTCTGGGCAAAGATTAACCAGTTGTTGTTGTTTAGTTGTTTAGTCGTGTCCGACTCTTTGTGACCCCTTGGACCAGAGCACGCCAGGCACTCCTGTTTTCCACTGCCTCCCGCAGTTTGGTCAGACTCATGTTTGTAGCTTCGAGAACACTGTCCAACCATCTCATCCTCTGTCGTCCTCTTCTCCTTGTGCCCTCCATCTTTCCCAGCATCAGGGTCTTTTCCAGGGAGTCTTCTCTTCTCATGAGGTGGCCAAAGTATTGGAGCCTCAGCTTCAGGATCTGTCCTTCCAGTGAGCACTCAGGGCTGATTTCCTACAGAATGGTTTGATCTTCTTGCAGCCCATGGGACTCTCAAGAGTCTCCTCCAGCACCAGAATTCAAAAGCATCAATTCTTCAGCGATCAGCCTTCTTTATGGTCCAGCTCTCACTTCCATACATCACTACTGGGAAAAGCATAGCTTTTACTTACGGACCTTTGTTGGCAAGGTGATGTCTCATACCTTCACTCAAAAGCAATCCTGTCTCCTTAGGTAGGCTTGCTATACACCTTGGGCTTCCCCATCTCCCTCCCAGTAAGCAACAGTGACCCACAAAATAGTGAAAATAATGTTGGGAAATGTGTGAATGCTGTATATTAGGAGAAATGCACATAAAATTGTATGAGTTTTTGTGTGGACTTTTTATTGATTGATTTATTTTTAATGAACTGATGTGGAAAAAGGGCAAACTCAATTTAGGATTGGGAAAATGGGAAACAGAGAGAAATTGAAATTTATGGTTTTATCCATCTTTAGTAGTGTCTGATACTAACTAGACCTGTGACCAGAGGTCCCCCACCATTGATTTTAGGCTTTTGGGGTGATTACAAAAACTTCAAATAGCTCCTGAAAATAAATAATAAGCTATTGAATATGATACAGAAGTGGTGAAATGTGATACCTCAAACTGGTCAAAAACTCAGCCACATTCCTAATGTGTGGGTTTCTGAATGCTCTTCAATGGCAGTCCCAGACAGAACACATTGCAGTAATCCAGCTTTGATGTAATTAAGCTATGTGTAACCATGGCTATCTGGGACGCGGGTGGTGCTGTGGTCTAAACCACAGAGCCTAGGACTTGCCAATCAGAAGGTCAGCGGTTCAAATCCCCGCGACAGAGTGAGCTCCCGTTGCTCGGTCCCTGCTCCTGCTAACCTATGGCAATTCCCCCACCTCCCACAAAAGCCCACAGGAGCCGCACACCCTTTAAGGAGCGCACGGCTCCTGCGGGCTTTTCTACGAGGAGGGAGAAGGGACTGACTGGCTGTGTCAGTCCCTTCTCCCTCCTGGGGAAAAGCCCGCAAGAGCCACATGGAGCTTGTGTGCGGCTCTTGGGGGTTTTTCCTGCCTGCCCCCCCTGCATTCACTCCATAAGAAGCACACACATTTCCCCTTACAATTTAGGAGGGGAAAAGTGCATCTTATGGAGCGAAAAATACGGTACTTCAGTTCAATCCATCTAAGTCAAAGTTGTTTCCTCCTGCTCCTTCTTAAGCAAGTACTGTCACAGACTTCCTCTTTCTTCCTTTACTATGAAAGGCCATAAGAACCACCATTTGAAAAGTGGCGAAGTTAAGGCATTTTTGCCTTTGGCAAAGCTGGATGGTAGCTAAAGAAGGAATTTCTGCCCTCACAGTGTTATAGTCCAAGGCAGACAATAGCAATATAGCTAAAGATGCATCAGTGAAGAGGACTACAAAAAAGTTACTGCTGTTCCACTGTGTTAAAGAAGATGAAAAATTCCAAAGTGAATGCATTTATGTGTATATGTGTCAGTGTTTCCCACCCCCAGCCAGTTAATGAATGAATGAATTACTTTGCTTTTCTTCCAAAGAGCTTAAAGTGGTGATTCCCAAGTCGTTTCCTACTCAGGCAGCACAGAGACTTGCTCAATAGCTTGCTAGTTGCAATCATGTAATCGTGGCTTGGTAGGGCATTTAGAAAAGGAAAAACAAAGGCCAGGGTTGGCCAGGGAATATAGACGGCAAGCTGGATCTGAGAGACAGGAGTTCAAGTCGTACTTCACGTATGGCTTTTGGGAAAACAAGGCCTCTCAGCCTCAGCATCCCTTCTGCATAAACTGGGAAAATAATAAGGTGCATCATAGAATTGTTGTGAGGCCAAGCACAGACTGTTAAGCATTATGCAAATTGTGCTGAAGTGCAATACATATGCAAAAACAGTAGTGGTAACAGAAGTCCCTGAAGTTTACAAGCTACACTTGTTCTTTTGTATGTGGTTGTCAAATGAACAATTATAATTCCAGTATAGCTCTCACTCAGTATGCATAGTTCTTTTGTTGATGGGATGGCATGATAAAGGCATTGAATCCTGAAGGTGAGAGCTATCAGACCAATCTAAAGATAAAAACGGGACCAAAATATGCTTTGTCCACCCTTACAAACTGAAGACATTTTAAATGCCAGTTCCACAGAAGTCTGTTTAGAGTCCATTCATATCATAACATATAATAAGCTGAGTTTATTTCCTGGGGCCCTAATTTAGTTGTCAAAAAATGTTTGCCTGGTGCCAATGTATTAAAACAACTGCCTGTTTCCTTTTGGGAAATGAGTAGCTGAGTTAGGGAGAACAATTAATGCCTCCCACATACCACTATTCCTACTTTTCAAGAGCTATTAAAAGTCTGCTGATAGGACTGAATTTTATTTCCTGGTCTCTTTCAGTTGACACAGAGCTATAAGGTGTTAATTTATCTGTCAACTGAAAGTTGTTAGCATTTACCAGTCTGAGTAGATACTTTCCCGTGATTAATTTTTTCTCTTTTGGTAGTGTGAGTCCCTTAGTCCCGGTAAGCACCAGAAGGTTGGAAGATGTTGACACTGACCAGTTAGGAAAGGAATAACTGAATAGTTCAAATTACTGTTCAATGTTTCCTTATTGGATCCTATAATTATTTTAATTTTAAAATATAGCATATTTTAAAAGAGTAAGTATGCAGAAAATACCTGAAAATGATTTATTTCCTCACAATTTTGGGCATTACATGGCAAGGGGCTGGACTAGATGTCCCATCCAACTTTACAATTCTATGAATCTATGGTTCTATGGCTGGAGGTCAGGGGAGCAACAGCACCCCTCTGCACTGCTACTGATCTCAAGAAACACAAGAAACACAAACTACTATGAATATATAAGTCATTTTCCATCCATGAGAGCCAGTGTGGTGTAGTGGTTAAGAGCAGTAGACTTGTAATCTGGGGAACTGGGTTCACATCTCCACTCCTCCACATGTAGCTGCTGGGTGACACTTCTTTGAAGTCTCTCAGCCTCACTCACCTCACAGAGTGTTTGTGGTGGGGGAGGAAGGGAAAGGAGAATGTTAGCCGCTTTGAGACTCCTTCGGGTAGTGATAAAGTGGAATATCAAATCCAAACTCCTCCTCCTCCTATTCTTCTTCTTCCATTGCCAGCCATTTTGAAACCACAACATCAGCCGTGCTACTGCTTGCTAGCATGAGATAAAGAGGCAGGAGTGAGGCATGGCCAGCACAGTGCAAACACATCAGCAGAGTTGACCTGCAATTTACACTACACCTCAGCCCTTGTCCTCCTGATAAGCAGCAGCAACATGACAGACTGGAAGTCTGGAAAGTGGTGGTGCTGTAATGAGCTTAACAGTGCTGTCGGGATCAAGTATGGATTGGCAGGCTCCAACACAGCAGAAACAGACTGAAGAAACAGAGAGGAGGCAGGATGACAGGAACCTAGGATGGAGGAGTGAGGATCTCCCATTTCCACTCTGACTGAAGCTGCTTCATAAGAAGGAGCAGTGATATGGACTCTTCCCTCAGCAGTTGATGGAGGTGGAACAGGAGGAGGCAGCAGTTGAACAGGAGCCTGACCAGGAGGTGCAAACTTGTTGGCTAGAACCAGGGGCCCAATCCAGACCAATCCAATTCTGACCCAAGCTGGACCCCAGACTGAACAGGAGGTTTTGCACAGCCCTAGTTAAACATGCCTGTTGTCTTTGTCCATGGAATTTTCTTGGCAGGGATATTGGAGTGGCTTGCTGGTTCCTGCTCCAGGTGGATCACATTTGGTCAAACTCTCCACTATGAGAGCTGGACCATAAAGAAGGCTGATCACCGAAGAATTGATGCTTTTGAATTATGGTGTTGGAGGAGACTCTTGAGAGTCCCATGGACTGCAAGAAGATCAAACCTCTCCATTCTTAAGGAAATCAGCCCTGGGTGCTCACTGGAAGGACAGATCGTGAAGCTGAGGCTCCAATACTTTGGCCACCTCATGAGAAGAGAAGACTCCCTGGAAAAGACCAGGGAGAGATGTTGGGAAAGATGGAGGGCACAAGGAGAAGGGGATGATAGAGGATGAGATGGTTGGACAGTGTTCTCTTTTTTTTAAAAAAAAAATATTTTTTATTAAATTCTCCATTATACAAATTTGCCATATCAAACAATTTTCACAAATTTCCACTTTTTGGTCTTCCCTCAGCTTCTCTGCCAATCATCCATATTTTCCCATTTTTACACAATTTCTAAATTTAATATTGCATTTTTAGATTACCCTTACTGTCCTGTTTCTGTTTAACAATACGCCTCTCACCTTCACAAAGGCTCTTTAAATCCCACTAGTGTTATTTGTTCATCACATATACTTTTCAGATATTCTGCAAATTTTCCCCAGTCCTCGATGAACTTGTGGTCCCGTTGATATCTTATCTTCCCAGTTAGTTTATCCAATTCTGCATAGTCTATGAGTTTCGTCCTCCATTCTTCAAGAGTCGGTAGTTCCTCTTGTTGGTTGGACAGTGTTCTAAAAGCTACCAGCATGAGTTTGACCAAACTGCAGGAGGCAGTGGAAGACAGGAGTGCCTGGCGTACTCTGGTCCATGGGGTCACAAAGAGTCGGACACGACTAAACGACTAAACAACAACAACAACAGTTAAACATGTAGTCTGCAGTGGGGTGAGGGGAGGAGAAGATACAGATGGCAACCTCTGACTGCATCTTTCTCCCCCCACACCTTGCCACCTGGCTGCCCCCTTTTTCCAGCTCTGGATCACTTAGGTGGATTTATAGCTGGTTAACTGACCAAACCCAAAGAGTACTCATTTATGGTTCCTCGTCATCCTGGCAAAAAGTGACAAGTGGGGTGTTGCAGGGCTCTGTCCTGGGCCCATTGTTGTTCAACATATTTCAAAAAGACTTGGATGAAGGAATTGAGAGGATGCTCATCAAATTTTCAGATGACACCAAACTGGGAGAGGTGGCTAATGCTGCAGAAGACAGAATCGGGATTCAAAATGACCTTAGCAGATAGAAGCACTGGGCCCAAGCTAACAAAATGAATTTCAGTAGGGACAAATGTAAGATTCTGCACTTAGGCCAGAAGAACCAGATGCACAAGTATAAGATGGGAGACATCTGGCTTACTAGCCGTACATATGAAAAGGATCTAGGGATCTTGGTGGACCACAAGCTTAACGTGAGTCCACAGTCTGATGCTGCAGCAAAAAAGGCTAATGCTCTTCTAGGCTGCATCAACAGAAATATAATGGCCAGATCAAGGGAAGTAATTGTGCCGCTCTATTCTGCCTTGGTCAGACAACATAAAGAATACTAGGTCCAGTTCTGGGCACCACCATTTAAGGATATTGACAAGCTGGAACATGTGCAGAGGAGGGCAACCAAGATGATCAAGGGTCTATAAACCAAGCCGTATGAGGATCAATTGAAGGAGCTGGGTATGTTTAGCTTACAAAAGAGGAGACTGATAGCCATCTTCAAGTATCTCAAGGGCTGTCACATGGAAGGTGGGGCAAGCTTGTTTTCACCTGCTCTGGAAGGTAAAACCTGAACCAGTGGCTTCAAGTTACAAGGAAGGCCATTCTGACTAAAAATCAGGGAAAACTGACCATAAGAGTGAAACGGACTCCCATGGAAGACTCTTCTTCCTTGAAGGTTTTTAAGCAGAGGTTGGATGGCTATCTGTCGTGGCTGCTTTAGTTGAGATACCTGCATTTCTGGGGGTTGGATTAGAGGACCCTGGAGGTCCCTTCCAATTCTATAAGTCTTGATCTGCTACAGACAAATCCCTGCTATAATGAAGAACAACTTTTTCTGCATCCTTCTTGTTTGAACATGGACAAAAAGGGAAATGATTAACAGATGTCCTGAGGGGCCACAATGGACCTTTATCACTTAATAAATACATCATTCTTTTTTATTTTTCTAGTTATATCTGTTCTTTTTGAAGTTTGTAGCCATTTTCTGTACTTATGTAACAAAAATGAAATACATATTTGATATGTAAAAACCCTTTCATTTCCTGCTAAATATTGTTAATATTTTCCTTTTTCAGAAGGTATTTGATATGATCTTACACTGTGCTGTTATTGGTAATGATTTCTGGTAGTTTTTTGTTGTTAAAAGTCAGTACTTATTTTAGACATTCCTTTTATGTTTCATAATTTGCAATATGCCTTGAATCTGACTTTTATTATTTATGAAATGTAATGAATAGTAATCAGCAAAGCACTATATTTGAGACATCTTGATGGATACTGTTTTTCTGGAAAACAGGGACTGAGTTCAGGTGTGAATATACAATGCATTTGTGTGCATATTCCTGACACAATTGCCAACGTTTTTCTCAGGACAGGCTCCTCTGCTTTAACAGCTATGTTGCTGGAGGAAATTCAGCTTGCAAGCCTCTCCTATCTTTATAAAAGACTTCAGTACTTTTAAAGCTGCAATTCTCTACTCGCTTACTTGAGCATAAGACCAATTGTATTCAACAGGGCTTACTTCTGAGTAATGTGCATGTACAGGATTGTGCTGTAAAGCTACAATCCGCTGCACATTTGGCGCTGTGGGTTAAACCACAGAGCCTAGGACTTGCTGATCAGAAGGTCAGTGGTTCGAATCCCCGCGATGGGGTGAGCTCCTGTTGCTCGGTCCCTGCTCCTGCCCACCTAGCAGTTCAAAAGCACGTCAAAGTGCAAGTAGATAAATAGGTACTGCTCCGGCGGGAAGGTAAACGGCATTTCCGTGCGCTGCTCTGGTTCACCAGAAGCGGCTTAGTCATGCTGGCCATATGACCCAGAAGCTGTACACTGGCTCCTTTGGCCAATAAAGCGAGATGAGCGCCGCAACCCCAGAGTCGGTCACGACTGGACCTAATGGTCAGGGGTCCCTTTACCTTTACCTTTAAGCTCAGTTGAAGACTAGGATTTTAAACGGAAAACTTTATCCCTGGGAATATCTCTGTTGGGTCCATTATTCTTTTCACATAGAAAATAATTTTTAATTGTTTTTTTCCTATATGGACTGGTTTTTAATTGTTCTAACACACGGAACTCTTGTCAGTTCTATGTAATTGTCAGTGGTTGTGCCATAGACCAGTGTTTCCCAACCTTGTGCCTCCAGATGTTTTTGGCCTACAACTCCCATCATCCCTAGCTAGCAAGACCAGTGGTCAGGGATGATGGGAGTTGTAGGCCAAAAACATCTGGAGGCACAAGGTTGGGAAACACTGCCATAGACCAAGAGCCAAATAGCTCCTAGACCCTTTCCTGGCCTTTGAGAGAATCTAGACATTGCAATGCATTTTTTAAATTTTATTTTATTGTTCCCCTTTCTGTCGTGTGGGGTCAGCTAGGAGTCGCTGTCTCTTTGGATGGAGTTTCATTGGGACGGTTGCGAGAGGTCTCTCTGAACGCCTTCCAGAAATACAATACAGTGGTACCTCGGGTTAAGTACTTAATTCGTTCCGGAGGTCCATACTTAACCTGAAACTGTTCTTAACCTGAAGCACCACTTTAGCTAATGGAGCCTCCTGCTGCCGCCGCGCCGCCGGAGCCCGATTTCTGTTCTCATTCTGAAGCAAAGTTCTTAACCTGAAGCACTATTTCTGGGTTAGCGGAGTCTGTAACCCGAGGTACCACTGTAAAGGGAAAAGGACGTTGAGGAAAAAGAAGGGGAGAAAGTTCTGTGTGAATGACTGGCTCGTGGCCGTCACAGTGGCGTAGCGTGGGTTGTCAGCACCCGGGGCAAGGCAAGTAATTTGTGCCCCCTAACCCGTGGATTTGCGCCCCCTAACCCGTGGATTTGCGCCCCCTAACCCTAACCCCCAGATGTTGCGCCCGGCCCCCCCTGCACCCCCCACGCTACGCCACTGGGCCGTTATCCCGTGAAATGACACACAGCCGTCAAGCAACACACACAGACACGATCCGGAAGGCAGCCAAGGGCCACCACGCGCGCTTCCCCGGCTGCCAGCGTGGATGGCTCATTTTTTGCCCGTGGCGACAGAGACCCCCTGGGTCTCGCCATTAACACGCCTCGTCCGCCCCGAGGACAAGCTGCCACACGACAAGCTGCGGGCGGACAGCGCTCCCGCTAGTTTTCTCCGCAGGAGTCTCTGCTGCGCTCTCTCTCTCTCTCTCTCTTCCCTCCAGCGCGGAAAGAGCGCTGGGAAGAACGCGGGCGGCGCAACTTGGGCGCGCGCCTCCTGTACAGAACGGGAGATGGACCTCCGCCCGCCCCGGAGGAGGCGAGCATCTCCGCCTGTCCCCAAACCCCGCAGGCAGCCTGGCTCGGGGTCGCGCAAGACATATGAGCGGTGACTGTCACAAACCTTGTTTTCCAAGACACGTCCTCTTTTTCATGGGTAGGTAAAATGAGAGTCGTCATAGCGATCCATAGCTAAAAGTAGCAGTCGGCAAATGTGTCTTCTTTCTTGATAATAATAATAATAATAATAATAATAATAATAATAATAATAATAATTATTATTTATACCCCACCCATCTGGCTGGGTTTCCCCAGCCACTCCGAGCAGCTTCCAACAAAACACTAAAATACAATAACCTATTAAACATTAAAAGCTTCCCTAAAAAGAGCTGCCTTCATACAGTGGTACCTCGGGTTACAGACGCTTCAGGTTACAGACTCCGCTAACCCAGAAATAGTACCTCGGGTTAAGAACTTTGCTTTAGGATGAGAACAGAAATCGCAGCGGCAGAGGGAGGCCCCATTAGCTAAAGTGGTGCTTCAGGTTAAGAACAGTTTCAGGTTAAGAACGGACCTGCGGAACGAATTAAGTACTTAACCCGAGGTACCACTGTATGGCAACCCTACCTGTACCCCAACTTGAGAGGGGCAAGTCTAAAGCGAGAAAACAAGGGGAAGGGGACGGTTCCAGCAGGAGGAGGAGATCAGTGTCCAGAAAGAAAGAAAGAAAGAAAGAAAGAAAGGAAGGAAGGAAGGAAGGAAGGAAGGAAGAAAAGGAGGAAGGAAGGAAGGAAGGAAGGAAGGAAGGAAGGAAGGAAGGAAGGAAGGAAGGAAGAAAGAAAGAAAGAAAGAAAGAAAGAAAGAAAGAAAGAAAGAAAGAAAGAAAGAAAGCGAACATCCCTTCGCAATCTCCACCTTCCGGCTCCCTCTTCGGAAAATATTCCTGCTCCAACCGAGAGCCTCTCCCAAGGGGGCCGGACAGGTGGGAGACCCGCGTCGCGCGTGTGCTTGAACTTGGCAAGCCCCAGCCCCCAGTCCCCTCCCCATAAGTGGTGCTTGTCATTCTTGTCTGAGAAGAAGGCAGGCGGCAGATCGGGGGCGCCGCGCTCGGCCCCCGAGCAGCACCTGGCGCTTTGTTGTGGGCAACCGGGTTACCTGGCGAAGCGGACGCTGCCATAGGAACTTTGCTCAGCTGCGCCCCAGGCGAAGGGGGCGGGCGCGGAAAGCGGGCTCCCCCTGGGCGCAGCGCGGCGAAGGGACGCCCTTCAGAACCGCCGGGGAGGGCGCACGACGCAGCGGCTTCTCGGACGGAGCGGCGGCTGGAGCGCGGGCGCCTTCGTGGTCCCCGGGCAGCTGGCGAGTCCGAAGAAGGGGCCGAAGATCGGGCGAGCGAGGGCAGCGGAGAGAGTGCGTATCTTGCGCGGAGGGGACGCGGCATTCCTTGCGCGTGGGAAGGCGGCGCGCAGGGGGCGCTGCATGGGCGACGCGCGATGGTCAGGAACCGCGCGTGAAAGTCCCGGCGAGCAAAACAAAGCGGTCTGGGGCGCGGAGAGTTTAGGGGAAGGAGAAGGGGAAGCGGGCTGATGGAAGGAAGACGCCTTTTCCCCAATGGAAGAGGCGCTTCCTCGACGGCGGCTTGAACGCGCATCGATGTGCCAGCGCGATGATGGGCATGTTCGGAGTGACAGCCAATATGCCCGAGAGCACGGCCACGTCTTCAGGGAAAACAGGAATGCCCCACTCTCAAGCCCTCGCTTCAACAACTTCTCCCTATTCTGGACGATGTAAAGTTCCCGTCCTTCTTTCCACGGGAGTATATTTTAATTTGCCATGGTTGATTCGCCCCCCGCCACTCCGCTCCAAAGTTTCCCGAATTCCTTTCGGATTTAACCTTAGGGCTCTCTCTCTTCTCGTTTTCGCTTTCTCAAGTTTTTCAAAGCCTGCTGCTGAAATGGGAAGGAAGAGAACAATGTCTGAAAAAGTTGAGACAAATATTCCCTTCGGGAGATTTGTCATCTTGTTGATGATTAAACGGGGCTAACCCCTTGGATTTCTCCCCTCCCGCGTTTGCTTTGCTTCTACGGATGCCTATAAGAACTTGAAATCTAAGATAGTGACTAGTGGTAGCCTTGGTAATCTTTCTGTGTTTCAGGTGTGTTTATTCTTCCTAGTCTCTACTATGTTGAACATGGAGTTATCAGAAAAGTCTGGGCAGAGCAGTAGATGACTCCCAGCAGGCTTACTATAGTGAAATTCTGTAACAAAAAATAGGGGGGGGGGGAGAGAAAATACAGGGCTAGCAACTAAATTCTAAGTAGTGTAAACATCTCCAGTGAGATGGGTTTCTGTCCTCCCCTCAAGTATAGTGGTACCTCAGGTTAAGAACTTAATTCATTCCGGAGGTCCATTCTAAACCTGAAACTGTTCTTAACCTGAGGTACCACTTTAGCTAATGGGGGTCTCCCGCTGCTGCCGTGCCGCCATCGTGCGATTTCTGTTCTCATCCTGAAGCAAAGTTCTTAACCCGAGGTACTATTTCTGGCTTAGCAGAGTCTGTAACCTGCAGCGTTTGTAACCTGAAGCGTCTGTAACCCGAGGTACCACTGTATGTCGTATGATGGTTTTGCAAGTTGTGGAAGACTGTTGCTATTACTTTTTCATCCTCACAGCAACTCTTGGCACAGGTAGCTTTGAATCTAAGGCACATGGCTGCTTTAATCCAACTTCTCCAAGCAATCATTTTGTACCTCCAAAGGTACAAAAAATCTTAGAACATTTGAAGTAATACTAATAGATAATGCCTTAGAGCATGTCTAGAGTGCCATCCTCTCATATCAGGCTTGCTTGGAATTATGTGAATATATTTTAGAAACTTGAGCAGGTTCACACCCAGTCCATCCCCAGAAAGGATACTCTGATTATGGCACTCTCCAGAGAGGCAGGTAATTTTCTTTAAAAAAATTAATAAATTATTGAGATTTCAAAAAATTACAAAAGGTAAAGAAAAACAAAAACAAAAAAGAATCAAAACAATTAAAAAAAACAAGTCGGTCTTTCCATGTCTTATCTTTCATTTGCTTGTTTCCTTGACCTCCTCACACCTCCCTTTTTTGTATTCTAGTTCAATTAGTTATTTCAGCAAATCCTTTCCATCTTTGTTTTTATCTTAATAATTTATCTTAATATATTGTAACTTTACATTCTCACCCATTAACAATCCATTTTTACTTAATCCTTTATAACGTTACTGCTAAAACCACATAACTTCATTCCAGCATCCTTCTAACATTCCTCAATTTTACAATGTTTCTGTAAATAATCTTTAAATTTCTTCCAATCTTCCTCCACCGACTCTTCTCCCTGGTCTCGGATTCTGCCAGTCATTTCCGCCAGTTCCATGTAGTCCATCACCTTCATCTGCCATTCTTCCCGGGTGGGTAGATCTTGTGTCTTCCAGTACCTTGCAATAAGTATTCTTGCTGCTGTTGTAGCATACTAAAGAAAGTTCTATCCTTCTTTAACAAGAGAGGCAGGTAATTTTCATTAAGAAAGAAATGGGAGCTGGATTGAGGAAAGGATCCTAGGACTGTTTATAACAATGGAGGTGAAGCACAAGCCAATGCATGTTAACCAAAAAGTAAGTGCTAATGAGAGACGTGGGTGGTGCTATGGGTTAAACCACAGAGCCTAGGACTTGCCAATCAGAAGTATGGCAGTTTGAATCCCCGTGATGGGGTGAGCTCCCGTTGCTGGGTCCCTGCTCCTGCCAACCTAGCAGTTCGAAAGTACATGAAAGTGCAATTAGATAAATAGGTACCACTCTGGCGGGAAGGTAAATGGCGTTTCCGTGCGCTGCTCTGGTTCGTCAGAAGTGGCTTAGTCATGCTGGCCACATGACCCGGAAGCTGTACGTCGGCTCCCTCGGCCAATAAAGCGAGATGAGCACCACAACCCCAGAGTTGGCCACTACTGAACCTAATGGTCAGGGGTTCCTTTACCTTTACCTTTAAGTGCTAATGAGGGCAGTGAAACTTTACCCATAGTAAATTGGTTTTCAAACAGCTTAGTTCTCAAACGTTTTGGCTCCCGAACACCGCAAACCCAGAAGTGAGTGTTCCGGTTTGCGAACGTTTTTTGGAAGCAGTACGTCCGACGCGGCCTCCATGGCTTCTGAGTGCAGGAAGCTCCTGCGGCCAACTGGAAGCTGTGTCTTGGTTTTCGAACGTTTTCTGAAGTCGAACGGACTTCCATAATGGATTCCGTTTGAGAACCAAGGTACTGTATATGCTTAAGACTGAAGTCTTAACATTGGTCACTTCCAGAAAACCTATTTAGTGAACGTGCATCTTAATTTGTTTGTGCAAAGTTTGCACGGAGGTTAGATGGCACTGGCTATTCATTGACCATTCATTCTTTATACCATATTGCATCAGGTCATCATTATCCCACACTTTAATGCATTTTCCAATCACTTTTCATATCATAAAAAGTCTGGTTGGGGGGGGGGGAAGCACGTTTGTTGTGCAGGGCACCAAATCAGTTTAAATTGTACAACCCGAATTTGCTGATATGTGACTGAATCCCATCTGAAAATAGCAACAATTGAGAGTCGGTGGAGGAAGATTGGAAGAAATTTAAAGACTATTTACAGAAACATTGCAAAATTAATGAATGTTAGAATGACGTTGGAATGAATTTATGTGATTTTAGCAGAAATGTTACAAAGATTTAGGAAAAAACAGACTGTTAATTGGTGAAAGGAGGGAAAGTAAAGTTATATTAATATCAAGATAAATTACAGGACAAAAATTTGAAAAGAGGGAAAGGATTTGCTGGAATGGATAATTGACCTAGAATACAAAAAAGGGAGGTGTGAGGAGGTCAGGGAAATAAGCTAATGAAAGATAAGTAATGGGAAAATTTGTTGTATTTTTCCTTGTTTTTTCTTTTTGCTTAATGGATTTTAATTTTTGGCTTGTTCTTTTTTATTTTTATTTTTTATTTTTTGTATTTTATCTTTTTTTTTTGTTTAAAATGATGTTTTTTGTTTTCTATTTTTGTACCTCTAAAATTTTAAATAAATATCTTATATATATATATATAAAAGAAAATAGCAACAATTGAAGTGCCCATTGTTTTGCATAACCTATCTATCGGCATAGTGAGGATGTCATCACTGTGCATCATTGGCCACACAGAGAAGCAGTCATCACCACACTCCTATAATAGCTCAGAAACCACGGACAGTAGAGAGGGCAAGTTAGTGTTTGTCCCACAATGTATTCAGAGGCAATAGATTGGGCCTGCTTCAGATGTAAACTTTGCAGTGTGCTTGTCGGTAATTCATAATTGGTTTCCATGATGCACAAGAAAAATCTGAAGATTTCTATCATATGCTGATCCCCTGCCCCCAAAATGTGGGATGCCTCAGCATTCAAAATATAGACAACCAGAATTGAGCTAGTTTCCCTTTTACTTTTTGTGGCAATCCTATTTGGGGGAAGGTCATAGTCCCATGGTAGATCATCTGCTCTGTATTCAAAGGTCTCAATAGTTCAGTGGGTTAGAGCATGGTTCTGAGAATGCCAAGGTTGTAAGTTTGATCCCTGTAGGGGACAACTGCATATTCCTGCATTGCAGGGGGTTGGACTAAATGATCCTCAGCGTCTCTTCCAACTTTGATTCTATGAAACAGGCCTCATGTCCCATCCCCAGAATCTCCAGATAGGGCTGTGAAAGTTCCCTGTCTGAAACCTTGGAGAGCTGTTGTCGGCTTAGGAGCCAACTCCTAAGGACTAAGGGGTCTTCACCATCCCCAATAAAATATTTGAGCCCCCCCCAATTGATGGGCATTACCATTCAAATGGTGTCCATGTACCACATCATGCAATTGATTATGCGAGGTAGGGCTTACTTGGCAGTGGCGTTGCGTGGGTTGTCAGAACCCGGGGCAAGGCAAGTAATTGGCGCCCCCTAACCCGTGGATTTGCGCCCCCTAGCCCGTGGATTTGCACCCCCTAACCCCCAGATGTTGCGGCCAGTGCGGCCGGCCCCCCCTGCACTCCCACGCTACGCCACTGTTACTTGGCCCCCCCGTATATATTTTATTCAAGTCAGTGTGTAGATCATACTGAGCTGGGTCTGGCTCCAAATAAGGTAGCTTCTTGTTTTACTTACTATGTGTCCTTTACAGAAATCTACAAAGGACAGGATTTGACAAGCAGTGAAAGGAGTCAGGAGGTGCAACTTGTGGGTTTCCTTAAGAGCCTTCCTTCTTTGTATCCCTCCTTCAAGCTCTGTGATATTGGTAAGTGGATTGAGTTAGATTTGGCATGATTACTGCAGCGTGTGCAGAACTGACCATGGGAGAATGGCTTTTATTTAAACCAGATCTCTCCATAGAACAGGGTGGCGTTTTTAAGTGAGTTGCATTTTGAATGTGTTCATTTCAATTCTGTCTAGGAACTATTTTTTAAAATATGCATCCATATCTCTCCTTTCCCCTCTTTTCCCCCTTTGAAATAGCAAATGATTATGGCCATGTCTTAGTGGTAGTTGTGGTGGGGGGTGGGGTGGGTGGCTGTAAAAATCTGACTTTTTAAACCACACAATTTTTGCTATCTGGGCACAGTCAGGGCCAAAATAGGTGGGGAGGGGGAGAGAGAATCTAATTAGGATCTACTATATTGTTTGTGAATTAGCATCCCTGCAAAACTGCTTTGACAATGAGGGAAGTAGAACTCTGAAAGAGTGCTTAGCCTTTTCTTCCCAGGTCCTTTCTGGGATGCAAATCCTCAGCCGATTAAAGCTGTTATTAGAAAACAGAAAATCCACGTTCAGATGCTGTCCTTGTATTTTCTCTACTTCGCAGCTAATAGCAGCTAGGATGGGTTAATACTGTAGAAAGTAAATAAGAGAAAAAGATTAAAATCTTCTTCCAGAGTGGCTGCTTATTAGAAGAGAAGAAGAAGAGTTTGGATTTGATATCCTGCCTTTCACTCCCTTTAAGGAGTCTCAAAGCGGCTCACATTCTCCTTTCCCTTCCTCCCCCACAACAAATACTCTGTGAGGTGAGTGGGGCTGAGAGACTTCAGAGAAGTGTGACTAGCCCAAGGTCACCCAGCAGCTGCATGTGGAGGAGCGGAGACGCAAACCCGGTTCACCAGATCACTACACCACACTGGCTCTCCAATTATTATTATTATTATTATTATTATTATTATTATTATTTAAAAGATCCTCATCACAGATTTCCCAAGTCATTTCTAGTTTGCCTCTTAAATATGCATATTGTTATTCTAATAAAATAAATGCCAGAAAGGACTGATAGGTGCTTACTAGAGAAGTAGTTTCATGTTGTAGCCTTTACATATTGTCACTGGTCATTAATTTGACTTGGAAATGATCTCCAAATCTCTTGGGAATGATGGTATCACTGACTTGACTGTATTGAAGGTGTCTAGTGGCCCATGCGGATAGTGATGATTAAATTTATTACCAGCAGGTCCTCGGGTGGGTCAAAAGAATCCAAAATTCAGTATTCAAACAGAACAAATTACAGTCACAGGCAGTGCCTATTTTTCTAGAAAAAGAGGGGCTGGAATTCACCACGAATACCTCCCTTCTTCTCTTATATTGACAATGGCACCCACTTGAGAGGTGCCATAACTGAGGTTCTGACTGAAAAGAAAGCCCTGGTCCCAGGAATAGGGCAGATCCTGATCAGTCTTGTGTCCTGGTCTCAATCTTTTGTTGGAAGACGGTCTGTCTTTCAGCCCGCAGAGCATCATGAGAGCCAGTGTGGTGTAGTGGTTAAGAGCGGTAGTCTCGTAATCTGGGGAACCGGGTTCGCGTCTCCGCTCCTCCACATGCAGCTGCTGGGTGACCTTGGGCTAGTCACACTTCTCTGAAGTCTCTCAGCCCCACTCACCTCACAGAGTGTTTGTTGTGGGGGAGGAAGGGAAAGGAGAATGTGAGCCGCTTTGAGACTCCTTCGGGTAGTGATAAAGCAGGATATCAAATCCAAACTCTTCTTCATCCCCCAAACATCTCCTGGAACAAGTGAAGAAGTTACATTAAGGAGGAGAATGCTATTAGGCACATGCAAAGTTTCTTTACCTATCACAGAGTAGGATAGCCAGGTCTACACATATCTGGCACGAGGAGGCTGGGCTTTCAAATCAATATGGTTTCTCTACAGACCTAAGCATTACAGCTTCTCTCCATAGAAACCAACCACTGGGGCTGGAGTGTTGTTTAGTGGTTTTTTTGGGGGGTGGCACCTACAAGCTGGGGACGCGGGTGGCGCTGTGGGTTAAACCACAGAGCCTAGGACTTGCCGATCAGAAGGTCGGTGGTTCGAATCCCCACGATGGGGTGAGCTCCCGTTGCTCAGTCCCGGCTCCTGCCAACCTAGCAGTTTGAAAGCACGTCAAGTGCAAGTAGATAAATAGGTACCGCTCTGGCGGGAAGGTAAACGGCATTTCTGTGCGCTGCTCTGGTTCGCCAGAAGCGGCTTAGTCATGCTGGCCACATGACCCGGAAGCTGTACGCCGGCTCCCTCGGCCAATAGAGCAAGATGAGCGCCGCAACCCCAGAGTCGGCCACGACTGGACCTAATGGTCAGGGGTCCCTTTACCCTTTACCTTACCTAGAAGCTGGCTCCTATGTCTACTGCAGATCCATTCTTTATGATGTCACCACCGATCTAAATTTATTATCTATAAACTGCTGTGGATGAAATAATAACAATAAATTTGTTACTCTTTAAAGTTATCACAAGGCTCTTTGTTAGTTTTGCTGAAGCAGCCCAACAGAGCTACGCTTCCCCCTCTTATTCTTACCCGATTCTCCCATGGCAGAATATTACACATATGGGCAAACAGAAGGTGATTGTGCAAACCTGAAGAAGAAACATATTTCTCTTAATTTTGAAATGCAACCGACTGTTCTTCTAGCCTTGATTTTGAATTGTTGCAAAGCTTAGTTTGGTTCCTGAAATCATTCCTCCCTCTGCTGCCACTCCTGTACATAGAAGTTAATGGCCAGAGCTCGTCTGTAATAGAAATAACTCAAATCTAGTGATAAATTATAGCTCAGTAAATTTGATTTGGTCCTTTTGATATACAATTAGGACTCCAATGGGCTTTTATTGTGAAATCAGTGCTCTCTTACTGTCTATTCTTCACATAACATTATCAACACAGCATGGCAGCTAATATCCCTCCTCCACATTTAAACTGCATTTATCCTTTCTGTAGAAAATCTGAAAAGATAAACTGGTTGCCAACAAACTTTTTGCAATGCTTAAATGACACATTTGTGATATTAAGCCCCTGTCCAGAAACACCCTCAATTAAGATGAAGGTTTTCTCTCCCACTTCAGGATTGGTAAATTAATCTAGCAAAGCTTGGAAGCATGTGTTATCACCAATTATTGCTGTTGCTAATTGTCACTGTGTTTCTCTCTCCCATTCTCCCTCTCAAACATACACACAAAGATTTGGCATAAAATTCACAGATTATAACTCCTGCATTTCATGGCTCTTTCACTCTACTTTTCACAATTTGTATTATCTCTATACTCCTATGTATATATGTACATTTGTATCTTCCAACATTCTATGCATCCAATGAACTGGGCTTTAGTCCATAGAAACTTAAACTGAGGATTCAGCTACATTGGCAAGGAAAAAGCGCTTTATATGCGTTGTACAGTGGTACCTTGGTTCTCAAATGCCTTGGTACTCAAACAACTTGGAACCCAAACACTGCAAACCCGGAAGTAGGTGTTCCAGTTTGCAAACTCTTTTTGGAAGCCAAACATGCTCTGTTTTGAGTGTTAAGCTGACAATTTGAGTGCCGCACTTCCATTTTGAGTGTTATGCTGAGGTTTGTCTGCTTTTGCTATTTATTTCATGTTTTTGTTTTTGTGGCTCTTTTTTTTATGTGTGACTATGTGGAACCCAGTTCAGTTACTGACTGATTCATTATGTGACTGCAGTACATTGTTTATTGCTTTCATTTTATGGATCAATGGTCTCGTTAGATAGTAAAATTCATATTAAATTGCTGTTTTAGTGGTTGTTTTTAAAAGTCTGGAACGGATTAATCCATTTTGCATTGCTTTCTATGGGAAAGCATGCCTTGGTTTTGGAATGCTTTGGTTTTGGAACAGACTTCCAGAACTGATTAAGTTTGAGAACCAAGGTACAGTGGTACCTCGGGTTACATACACTTCAGGTTACATATGTTTCACGTTACAGACTCTGATAACCCAGAAACAGTGCTTCAGGTTAAGAACTTTGCTTCAGGATAAGAACAGAAATCATGCTCCGGTGGTGCGGCAGCAGCAGGAGGCCCCATTAGCTAAAGTGGTGCTTCAGGTTAAGAACAGTTTCAGGTTAAGAACGGACCTCCAGAACGAATTAAGTACTTAAACTGAGGTACCACTGTACCACTGTATATGCTTTATAACACTGTGACACCAGATGGCACTGTAGAGTTCTGTTTTTGCCTACCCGATTTCTCATACAAAGTTTACAACACGTTTAATTGAAATGCTTCTTTGATGTGTCTCAATCCAGCCTAAGACTGAATCCGAGCAAGGCAAAGGTGGTATGGCGGGTGGTCCCTGACTTGGGGATTTGAGAAAGTAACCTGTTTTGAATGGATTGCACTCTTCCTGAAGGGGTACCCCTGGATTCACTACTGTTACTTGAGGCAGAATTGGTTTCAATTTCAAGCTTTGGCTGATTCACCAGCTCCGGATTCTTTCTGGACCAGGATATCCTGGTCACACAATCCATTCCAAGTAGACCATTACAATGTGCTTTTTACATTGGAAGCTGAAAGCTGCAACTTGCATAGAATGTGACTACAGTGGTACCTCGGGTTACATACGCTTCAGGTTACATACGCTTCAGGTTACAGGCTCTGCTAACCCAGAAATAGTGCTTCAGGTTAAGAACTTTGCTTCAGGATAAGAACAGAAATCGTCCTCCAGCGGTGGGGCGGCAGCAGGAGGCCACATTTGCTAAAGTGGTGCTTCAGGTTAAGAACAGTTTCAAGTTAAGAACAGACCTCTGGAACGAATTAAGTACTTAACCTGAGGTACCACTGTATCAGGGTTTTGAGCAGTGTAGCAAAATGAAATCACACCACACTGATTCTTAAAGAGCTGTACTGCTTGTCTATATGCTATCAGATATAAATCAAGGTATTAATGGGATATAAGGTCCTAAATGACCCGGGACCAAAATGATTGAAGGAGAGACCCTTTCGCAATAAATGTCAGTCTTGAGATCTGTGAGGAGGCCCTGCTCATTTTCCCAGAAGGCATTTCTTATGGCACAACAGCATGAAACAGGGCCTTCAATGTGAAAGCACCCCAGTTATGGAACCCTCTTCTCTTGAAGGTTTGCCCATCTCCCTCAACTGGTTGCATTTTGACATCAGCCCAGAGACCCATCTTTTCATTCAAGCTGTCTTTTCATTCAAGACAGCTGACATTTGAGGCCCAAGGGTTAGTGTTATGTAACTGGTGCAAAGTGATGTAAGGTTAGGGTGTTTCTGTTGATATGTGTAATGGTTCTAGGGGTTGCTCGTGCGTAAATCGACACCACACCTGGCTAGGTTACCTGGGTGAACCCTTTCTGTCTGGACAGCCTCTCACCTGTGGCTGTCTCAATCGTTGGCAGAATCCGTCAGTGGGAGTTTCTTGAACTTCTTCCAGCAAAGAAGCTCTTTGTCGCCTAGTTGCCGCCTACTCTCCCTGCGCGGAAGCCTTCTGCGCAGGGAGGGTGTGGGCAGCGGAGGACCCGTGCTCTCCCTGCTGGTTCCCGGCGAGGAGTCATGGAGCCACCTTGCCGATTCCCCCATCTGCCCCCCTTCTCCACTGGTGCTACGCTGAATTCCTTCCCCAGAAGATGGGCCGCTTCTCTCCCTCCCAGGACGCTCTCCTGAACCCCTCTGGAGCCCTCCCTCT
Source organism: Podarcis gaigeae (assembly GCF_964106915.1). Taxonomy (NCBI): domain Eukaryota; kingdom Metazoa; phylum Chordata; class Lepidosauria; order Squamata; family Lacertidae; genus Podarcis; species Podarcis gaigeae. Next base: position 29,723,046 of record NC_139694.1, on the reverse strand, counting down.
CATTCTGGCTCCGATGGCAGTTCCCTGACAATATGCTAATGTTTTTAGAGTTGGGATAATTGTTTTTCATGTAGATGCAATTTTATTATTTTGTAAAGGGCTCTGAAAAACTACAGAATGAAGAGCAATATAAAAATGCAATAATTTTATTTTTTTGAGTTTACATGGCTATTCCTCTGGAATTTGTACTAGACTTGCTAACACATAAAGGTAAAGGGACCCCTGACCATTAGGCCCAGTCGTGACCGACTCTGGGGTTGCGATGCTCATCTCGCTTTTTTGGCTGAGAGAGCCGGCGTATAGCTTCCTGGTCATGTGGCCAACATGACTAAGCCGCTTCTGGCGAACCAGGGCAGCACACGGAAACGCCGTTTACCTTCCCGCCGGAGTGGTACCTATTTATCTACTTGCACTTTGACATGCTTTCGAACTGCTAGGTTGGCAGGAGCAGGGACCGAGCAACCGGAGCTCACCCCATTGCGGGGATTAGAACCGCCGACCTTCTGATTGGCAAGCCCTAGGCTCTGCGGTTTAACCCACAGCGCCACCCATGCAATAGGCCTGTTCACATCACATTAAACTATGTTTTAGCATGATGTCAGAAAGCAGCATTTCTTTCTTTCTTTCTTTCTTTCTTTCTTTCTTTCTTTCTTTCTTTCTTTCTTTCTCCCTGTCAAAAACCTATTGCTGCATAGTGGCTTAGTGTAACATGCATTTTAAAGGAAGCTACTAAGAGAAGAAAAAAAAAAGACCTTTTAGAACCATGAGGAATGCATTGACGTAGACCAGATAAGACCCTCTGCGTACTGCATTGCATATAAATATACCTCTGTCAGGTAATCAAAGTACATTGTTTCTGAAGAAAACTTAATGAATGTGCAGTGTGTAATCTCCTGCTTATTATGTTTGCACTTTTATAATGTATTTTAAAGCTACAGACAGGAATGGTTTTGATTCACTGTAGATTTATAATGCTGTAGTGCACACGGTTCCACCAAGAGAATGACTCCTCTTTGTTTTCATGTTCTTTTTCTCAAGACCCAGTCACCTGTGTTAGGGCAAGGTACATTCTGCTTTAATAAAACAAACCCTGGGAATCTAAGAACATTCAGCCCCATCTGTCCCTGGTTGAATGGCAAAATGTGATTTATGTTGCAGCCAGGCATGAAAACAAATGATATTGCTTGTAATCAATAAATGTTCCTGCAATCTGCAGCTTAAACAATGGAAGCTAACAATTTAGCATTTATCTTTTTGAGTTATATAAATTGAGCTGGGATCTGCAACTTCTTAAAGTTGTTAATAGGAATCTTGCTGTTGCTTTTAACATAGATAGGATTAGGCTATTTAATATAGATTATATAGATTAGTAAAGTATGTGAGTGTTCCATATGTGTGCTTTTGTGTGTGAGAGAGAGAAAGGGAGAGGGAGGAAGGGTTATGTCCATATACTGTATGTTCACATATACATACCCTCTAAGTGTACTGATTTTCCAGGGACAGTCCCAGAATTATGAAAGCTAACCTGGATTCTGATTTGATCCCGGAATATCCCTATTTCCCTCACAAGTGCTGCTGCTGCCAAGTTCGGGAAGGAGGATTAGCCAGTGCTTGTCTCAAGCAGCGGCAGCAGCAAGCGATCACCCAGTTGCCTCTCCATGGCTGCCACTATTGGCCTCCTCACTTGGGCAATTCGTAGCAGCTGCAGGAGAGCATTGCAGATGGGGGAGGGGGCAAATCATCCAATGATTGAAGTGGGACTCAAAGGCTGTTGTAGGAGGTGGGAGGGGACCTGTTCTGAATCACGCTGGGCAGGTGCAGACCCTCCAAATGTCGGTTTCTGATTTGATCCTGGAATGTCCCACTTTTCCTTAGGACATCCCTATTTTCAGCAGAGAATAAGCATTCCTTTGAGAATGATTTGCTGCCTCTGTAGTTCCTGCCACCTGAGGCAGTTGCCTCACCTTGCCACATGGGTGGGCCATCCCTGGGTAGTTACAGTGAGGAAAGGAAAGCTGCTTCCTCACAATTTTATTGGTGAACACATTTTCACATATTCCTTGAAAATCATTCTAATTATCACCTGGAACATCCACAACACTTTAACTTATTCACATTTCCTTTATCCAAATGAAAGCTTCTCCTTCAGAAGTCTTCTCCACACCTCTCAGCTGATTATGGAGATGATATTCCCTCAGTTACCTAGTACATATTTGACATGGGGGAGAAACTCTGATTGAAGAAGAAGAAGAGTATGCATTTGATATCCTGCTTTATCACTACCCGAAGGAGTCTCAAAGCGGCTAACATTCTCCTTTCCCTTCCTCCCCCACAACAAACATTCTGTGAGGTGGGTGGGGCTGAGAGACTTCAAAGAAGTGCAACTAGCCCAAGGTCACCCAGCAGCTGCATGTGGAGGAGTGGAGACGCGAACCCGGTTCACCAGATTATGAGACTACCTCTCTTAACCACTACACCACATTGGTTCAGATTTTAAAGCAAATCTACCTAACTCATGCTTTCTGAACCAATATACCAAACTGAAACACAGCTATCCTTAGAAACTCACACTTCTCTAGATTTTGTGATGCTGTACTCCGGCCGAATAATGTGTACAAAAAATGTGCATGTTAGGTAAAAGTAAAAATGCATATATTCATTAAAACATAAAATGCATCATATTAGGGGAAGGTGTATGCCAAAATGTTTATATCAGGGAAAGTTGCATACAGAAATGTTATGTTCAGAGAAATTAGCACTAAAATTCAGATGAATTTTCATGAGGACTTAATTTCGCCCCTGGAAGCTGGTGCAGAATTGTGACAAAGGAAACATAAACTTGGAAATATGAGAAACCGAAATAGAGAGATTTGTCCAGACAGTGTAAAAGATGGCTGAAAAAGTTGTGGCCTTCCAGATGTTGCTCATGTAAAGGTAAAAGGACCCCTGACCAGTCCAGTCCAGTCGTGACCGACTCTGGGATTGCAGCGCTCATCTCGCTTTATTGGCCGAGGGAGCCGGCGTACAGCTTCCGGGTCATGTGGCCAGCATGACTAAGCCGCTTCTAGTGAACCGGAGCAGAGCACGGAAACGCCGTTTACCTTCCCTCTGGACTGGTACCTATTTATCTACTTGCACTTTGATGTGCTTTCGAACTGCTAGGTTGGCAGGAGCTGGGACCAAGCAACAGGAGCTCACCCCGTCGCGGGGATTCAAACTGCCAACCTTCTGATCGGCGAGTCCTAGGCTCTGTGGTTTAACCTGCAGCGCGACCCGCGTCCCTTTGTCGCTCATGTACAACCCCCCAATTGCTGCATGGGAGTGATGGGAGTCAGACACCAATGACATCTGGTGACACCAAAAGGACAGAAAACTGGAAGGAAGCTGTCAGTTGACTTAAAAACTGTGCATTCCACACTGCACTAGATACACTCACAAAGGAGAAGAAGTAGCAGAAGGAGGAGGGATGCAGCCTTTTTAATCAAAACCACATGCCTCATTTTACCTCCTTCCATTTCAACTAAATCATACACACTCCATGTTGTTCTCCAACATAGCCAAAATGTGAGGACAGAAGAGGCCGGTTAAATGTACTTCTGCTGACAAATGTGAAAATACTTAGAGAACAAAATTCCCATTTGTTTGCTGACTACTTAATTTATCCTCTACAAATGCACCCTCTGCTCACAAGTTGCTCTCTCCATATAACACACATTGGATAGATGCGGGAATCACTCATCCCTGATCTACTAAGCACAATAATCTGTTGAGATACTGTTTTTTCTGTTAATTGTAAAATTAACATAGTCAAGTTTGTGTTAGCTAATGGGTGCACTTTGGAAATGAATGCCACATATTGTATTTTTCGCTCTATAAGACACACCAGACCATAAGACGCACCTAGGTTTAGCAGGAGGAAAACAAGAAGAAGAAAAATTCTGAATCCCAGAAGCCAGAACAGCAAGAGGGATCACTGTGCAGCGAAAGCAGCAATCCCTCTCGCTTTCCTGGCTTCTGGTATAGCTGCGCAGCCTGCATTCACTCCATAAGACACACACACATTTCCCCTTACTTTTTAGGAGGGAAAAAGTGTGTCTTATAGAGCAAAAAATACGGTATTTTATTTTTACTTTATTTGCATTTGTCCTTTACATTCCCCCCCCCCTTGCTGGTGGAGTGACGTATTCTGCACTTAGCTGTTTTATTGTGCTCCTCCCCCTTAAAAACATAACCAGACACTGATATTTCACATCCCAGTGCTTTTAACTGCTGTGCATGCTTTTTGGCTCCTCTCTTAAATGAGCAGAAAGTAAAAATAGAGGAATAGGCTAGGGAAGCTCATCTCAATGAAGCATTTGGCTTTCCATTCTCAGCTGACCTTTCTTGCTCAGTGCTCATTCCATTTCATGGCTGGTTAACTAGTACAAAGGTAACTGACCTCACTGTTAACTTCTGCTTTTGAAAGGGCACCATTTCCCTTTATTATAGTTCCCAGCAATCATTTATCCTTATCCCCAGAAGCCTTTTTCTCTGATTGCTTCTACTTTGATGCTCAGGCAATCAATATCTCTTCCCCACATAGTTAAGCAGAGTTGCTCTCTGTGTCGCTTGCATTTTCTTACAGTGTATGTTATTTTATTATGTCCTCTCACCCTCCCTTATAACAGGCTTAATGCACTATGGATACCTCACTGACTCTGGACTGATGTCTTCGCCACCTGGGGATCTGTACTGCGTATCTTTAAGAGTACAACCATTGGACAATGAATGTGAGATCATGCACTATGAGCCATTGGACAACAAGTACTCCTCACAGCAGGCCTGGTGTGGTCAATGGACAGCAGATCCCATCTCTCAGAGTTCATGCAGGAACTCCTTGCTCTTCGTCCAGTGGTAGCACCCCAAGCCCAGCTATGGGAAACCTATCTACAAACTCCCATTTAAAGACATCTCTTGGAGGAGGCGTTGCTCCTCAGAGCAATGTGACCCAGAGCAATATTCACTTAAGTCCCAGGAGACAAATGGTTACAAATGGGAAGGCCCTCTACCATACCCCACAACCTCCAGGCCCGCCTGCGCCACAGTTTTTGAAGCCAAAGCAGCAAGAGCATGGAAACAGTTTAATGACAAGCACAGTTAAAGGTAGGATTTGGGTGTGTGTTTTTGTAATAGTAGTGCCTTTTTATATTTTTACACTCTCCGTAATATTATTGCCAGGAAATGATATTTCAGACATGTTCTTTTATAGTGTGAGGAGACTTCAAAAAATACAGAGGTTTTTTATTTAATATAAGAGGCAACAGATTCCAATGGGTTCTTGTTTAAATCTGAGTTCTGGCATCTTACTTTTCTGCTGGCTTGTTTGTGCAAATAGCCCTACTTGTGTTTGATTCTTTGTTCCTTTTTACCACCATTATCCATTTCTTATTCTCCAACTTACCTAATTGCAGGTTTGGGCAATTGATTTTCCATGTGCAGTACTGCTCTGGCAGAAGTGGTGATACCAATCAGTGATTGCTTTTTAGGAGTTTTAAACTGTTTTTTTTAAAAAGAAGTTGTAATTGTATTAGTATTGATATGTTTGCTGTCCTTAGCTCATTTGGAGGGAGGTGCAGAGTATAAATCTAATAAATAATAATAAAGGTAAAGGGACCACTGACTATTAGGCCCAGTCGTGGCCAACTCTGGGGTTGTGGTGCTCATCTCGCTTTACAGGCTAAGGGAGCCGGCGTACAGCTTCCGGGTCATGTGGCCAGCATGACTAAGCCGCTTCTGGCAAACCAGAACAGCACACGGAAACACTATTTACCTTCCTGCCGGAGTGGTGCCTATTTATCTACTTGCACTTTGACATGCTTTCCAACTGCTAGGTTGGCAGGAGCTGGGACTGAACAACAGGAGCTCACCCCGTCACCGGGATTTGAACCGCCGACCTTCTGATCGGCAAGTCCTAGGCTCTGTGGTTTAACCCACAGCGCCACCCGCATCCCCCATACACAAAGTAGATCCATTTAAATTAATGGCCACAACTAACTTAGGCATATTTATTTAAATAGAGTTACTCTGACTAGAATCTAGCTGGATACATCCCATAGTACTTCCAAGAAGACTCAAATAAGGCACTACTTTGGCTGATTGCTTCTGCCTCTTTCTTCAATTTCTCCCAGGTGAATAAAACAGGGACAGTCTGACCCAGTGACCTGATCCAGGCATCCCTGTATCTGAACAGGAAGGAGGGGGTCAGATATAGGATAGAAATCTGCCCCAACTCCCACCTAAGAGTTCGCTAAACTCATTCTGATGCAGGGTAGCCTGGGTGCTTCCAGGATCTGCTCACACCACCTCATCTCTTTCTCAACCCCTTTTTCCCGCCAGCCTAATTTTAACAGTGTGCCCTTTCACATGGTGTTGGATGGGTAAAATAGGATTAACCTTAACAATCGCTTTGAGCAGTCACAATGCATGGAGTCACTGTTCTGTGCTTGTGCAAATAAGTAGAAACTGCTCTGTCATGCAAACCTATGCCAGCTCAGCTGCACAATATAGAGCCAAAAATGGGCAGAGAGAGGGATGTGGTGGAGTAGGACAGGACACATGGCTAGGTTGGCTGGCATCCTATTTATTACCACTTATTATTATTTTTTAGGGACACGGGTGATGCTGTGGGTCTAGGACTTGCCGATCAGAAGGTCAGCGGTTTGAATCCCCACGATGGGGTGAGCTCCTGTTGCTCGGTCCCTGCTCCTGCCAACCTAGCAGTTCAAAAGCATGTCGAAGTGCAAGTAGATAAATAGGTACCACTCTGGCAGGAAGGTAAACAGCGTTTCCATGCGCTGCTCTGGTTTGTCTGCAGACAAACGCTGGCTCCCTCAGCCAATAAAGTGAGATGAGTGCCGCAACCCCAGAGTCGGTCACGACTGGACCTAATGGCCAGGGGTCCCTTTACCTTTACCTTTACTTTGTGTATGACTAACACTGGATACAGCCCTACATAGATTTAGCTATTCCCTTAAGTGCCATTACCAGACCCTCCAAGTGCCCCTATTTTCCAGGGACGTCCTTGATTTAGAGAAGTCGTCCCAGTTTCTGATTTGATCCTGAAATGTCCCACTTTTACTTAGGAATTCCCTATTTCCATAGGAGGAATGTTGGAATGGATGGAGCCATCTGAAGGCAATTCTGTATAGGGAAGGTTTTTTAATGTTTGATGTTTTATTATGTTTTTATACATATTGGAAGCTGCCTAGAGTGGCTTGGGCAACCCAACAAGATGTGTGGGTTAGAAATATCATTATCATTATGGAATGGGACGTTCCTATTTTCATCGGAGAAATGTTGGAGGGTATGCATTACTCCATCAATGCATATGTATATGCTCTTCAAAGATTTGCATGTCAAGGAATAATTTAATGATATGATCCTCAGAGGGTATGTTATGAATATTGGAAGAAGTAGACCAAGTTCAGTATCTGGAATGCTTGATATCTAAATATTAGCCAGTGATTGTTTTGGCATGACCTCAGACAATGCTCTTTTTGTACTTTCAGCATAGCTTTCCTGAAAGTTTGTTGCAGCAGGCCTAAGACTGCATTAAAATGTTTCCGAATATTGCTGAAACTATAATTTCAGTCAACATACTTTTGGTTTGCATATATTGAGCTAATGCATTCACAACAAAATTCACAACGAATTGTTACAATTTCAACAACTTACTTCTTGGGGAAAGACTGGAAAGAAGGCTACATAATATAAGGAAAATGTGCATACAATTTACATTCCTTTATCGATGACATCTATTAAAATGTGTCCTCATGTTTCAGAATCTCTTCATAACACAACTTTCCCCCCTCACTATGAAACAACATGTATAAGGGGTGACTAATCCAAATTACTCACATGCAGAGTAAACCAACTGAAACCAGTGGGGCTACTCTGAGTATGACTAACACTGCATATCACTCATAGCTCTCAGACTGCTAAGCTGTGTGAGAACAGTGAGTCAGCTATGATGATTTTGTGTAATTGTCAAGAAAGCCTTAGAATGTGAAGAATAGTGGCATAGGTCTGTGAACAGTGTTATGTGTGCAAAAATGTTAATCAGTAAGCAGCTTGAGCCACACTTGAAATCTCTTTCACATAGTTATTATTTTACTCCTTAGGGCCATTGTTTTTTCATCTGTCACTTGGCATGGTCTGAAAAAGAAGTTCATCAGTATGCTATGGGACTCCTTGTACAAAAAGCTGGATTCCATCTTCATTTGTTTTACTCCCCACTTGCTGCCTTTAATCAGTTTCCAGTGGCTCAGTAAGCTCAACCATTGGCGATGTTTTACACTGAAGTGATTAAATGATAAATGCGTAAGTTTGTGCTCAACACACAAGGGTCCTTCTTTTCAGCGTCATGCATTCCAGAAGCATTGAAATGGTTAAACCAAACTCAAAAACAAAACAAGGTTGAAATCACAAGGGGATCACAAATGGTGACTTAGAGCAATTGGCTGAGGGATTCACTTGAAGCCAATAGAAATAGGTCTGGATGAATTCCTCCAGTATTTGTGCCCCTTGCCAAAAGAACAGAATTTAGCACATAATAGTCTCTGGGCTAAATTCCTGGTGTGTGTGTGTGTGTGTGTGTGTGTAAACTTTTTGAAACCACAGTCAGAATGTGCTTGGGATTTATTTCCCTTGATTTCCATTTAAACTGAAGTGTTTATGTTATTGTTATAAAATGTTCCTTTGGCATAGGTTACTTCAGAGAACTTTTCATAGAGTGCATTCTGTGTGTTTCATACTACTGAGCCCTTGCCAGTCTAAATCCTTCAGAGGCTGCTAGTCATTGTTTCACAGACCATCCTTGCAAATCCCCAGGAGTAACTGAAAAGTTCATTGATTTCAGCAATGAGCTCTTGCCTTCTTCACTCTTAACGTAAATCCAGACACCTAGAAAAATTAGAAAACATATCCAAAAGGCCCCAGGGCACTTGCAAACGTCTCTGAAGAGTAGTAGACTGTTCCAAAATGGATCCATTTTATACTAAACACTGTAAAATGCTTTAAACAGTGTTTTCACAGTGCCAAAAAATGTAAAAAAAATTGATCTTGTTATAACCATCATGAATTGGGACAACAAAAAAGGTAAAATACGGAAAAACAACAAGAACAACTGGAGATAACTTTTATCTTCTGTTTCTAAACTATTGTAAGTTACAGCATTCAATCTTTAAATGAATCATTTCGTATTTTATATGTACTACAAAATGAGATAAATAAGCAAATGAAATTCCTATATACTTTACAAACTACTAGTTCTCCCTTGTGTGGCCTAGTGGAAGAGAGTTGGCTTCATCTAACAGTGCTGGTGCTGTCTTGTCTATCTGTGGTTTGGATTCAAAAGTGAACCAAAACTGAAATAATTTAAAAAAGAGGGTGTGTGTGGAATTGGAGATTACAAAGGTGACCCTGTACTCTTAATTACTTTAGTTACTTGGGGGAGTTAGCATAAATCAACAAATCCCAATTTGTTTTCAAGCCAAAGGATGTTTACTGTTACAAGCATCAGAGCAGGATTAAAATTACTGTGTGGCTTGAATCACTGAAATGCAGTAATTGCAGAAGAGCAAAATGGCTCTATCAAACAAAAGTTACAGGCTACCCAGACCCACGTTGTCTGGACCAAGAGCTGGGTGGGGGGAATCTTACTGTTGCCCTATAAGAAGTGGGGAGAGGCACTTGGGACCTGGTATAGTAGGACGGAAGCCTAGATATACCAAGAAAATGGTCAAATGCAAATGATTTATGTGCTCTCTGCAGGGCCGTGTCCCAGGAGAACGGTGTGGGTGGGCTTTGTTGCTGTTGCTATTTTTCCTTTCTGCCCTTGGTGTGTTGTGCTCTGAAATGGTGGTCTTGAGCAGCCTTGATGGATTCAAACTCCTGCTTGTAGAGACTTGTGCTTGTGGGGTTGTTGCTGAGGCCAGTACACCCATGAGGAAGAGTGAAGCCCCTGAGGTGATACCCCCAAGTGGAGCCTATATCGGTGCTGAGGTGGTGCAGCAGGCAATGAGGTGCTGGTAGTGCCAGTGGCAGTGGTTGGCGTCGTGGCAGAGGCAATGGTGCGAGTGGCATGGCAGAGTGAGGCGCCACTTCCTGCTTCGCCTCAAGCAGCAAAACAGGACGCTGCACCCCTGGTGTTGCTGGTTGTGCCCTGGGGCCTTTTCTGTGGTGGCTCCTTGTTTGTAGAATGCTCTCCCCAGTGAGACTCACCTGGTGTCTTTATTACATATCTTGAGGCACCAGGCAGATACATTCCTCTTTTCCCAATCTTTCGGCTAATTAAACAATCTGTGGCCTTTGAAATTGGGGTGGTGGTGGTGGTTATTGTTTTTGTTTGTTACTATGTTATGTGTTTTGGTATTGTAAACCACACTGTGATCGTCAGGAGATGGGCAATATAGAAATTTAATACAATGGTGCCTCAGGTTAAGTACTTAATTCGTTCTGGAGGTCTGTCCTTAACCTGAAACTGTTCTTAACCTGAAGCACCACTTTAGCTAATGGGGCCTCCTGCTGCTGCCGCGCCGCCGGAGCACGATTTCTGTTCTCATCCTGAGGCAAAGTTCTTAACCTGAAGCACTGTTTCTGGGTTACATACGCTACCTGAAGCGTATGTAACCTGAAGCGTATGTAACCCGAGGTACCACTGTAATTAACAATAATAATGTGTTTGTGTGTGTGTGCTCTGTGACATCTGTGTGCATATTGTGTGTATGTTGTGCCCCAACATCACGAGTTCATTGACTGCCTCTATACATGGAAAGCATGTGAACATTGTTCAACACAGCTTGTTATGTACATTGTCAATACAGCTTGTTATGTACTGAAGTTCTCACCCTGGGCCAGCAGGGGGATACTGTAGATAGCTATGCAAATAAGGGATCGAAAGTGACGTTCAGTGATTGGATAGTTTTAGAAAATTGTTACAGTTACGTTGTACTAGATCTCTATATAAGCAGGCTGACTGAACCCTTCAGTTCAGTTCTGTTCTGGCCTGTGAATAAACAAGAGCTGTTTGAAGACTCGCTGTGTTGTCTGATATGTTCACCCACAACTTAACACAGCTCTTGCTTAGTTGACATTGGCATCATTTCCAGGGGCATTATGGGAATGCCTACCATTTTTGCATTGTTTTTCTGGCTGCGTTTCCCTCCTTCCTTCCTGGACTGAACATGATTGCAGCCACTGGTCATTCAGCTTCTATAGTAGGGGTGTATCTTCCATCCTTGCAAAAGATGAACATATTAATTAGGGGATGGTACAATCTGGGATGTTCTCCTGTAATTTTTGTGAACCTTTGCTGCTCTTGGCAACTTCCACGCATTCTGTGAAATTATTTATTTTAAGTACAAAGTATGAAGAATAGTTGGCTTTCTTCCAAAGAAACATTTGAAAATGTTTATAAATTATGTTAAACTATCTGGCTTGTGACTGGATGGAGAGGAGGAAATGGCCATTGTCTTAAACCATCCTACATTTCATGTTTGTTTGTTTGCTTTTTGTTTGGGAGATTTTATTGCTTTATGCTATTCAGGCATGTGGGACGCGGGTGGCGCTGTGGGTTAAACCACAGAGCCTAGGACTTCCCGATCAGAAGGTCGGTGGTTCAAATCCCCGCGATGGGGTGAGCACCCACTGCTCAGTCCCTGCTCCTGCCAACCAAGCAGTTTAAAAGCATGCCAAAGTGCAGGTAGATAAATAGGTACCGCTTCGGCGGGAAGATAAACGGCGTTTCTGTGCACTGCTCTGGTTCGCCACAAGTGGCTTAGTCATGCTGGCCACATGACCCAGAAGCTGTATGCCGGCTTCCTCGGCCAGTAAAGCGAGATGAGCGCCGCAACCCCAGAGTCGGCCACGACTGGACCTAATGGTCAGGGGTCCCTTTACCTTTATTCAGGCATAGCTGTTGTCTGGTTGAGTTGCTTCAACTGTTCGTTCTTCTTTGCTGTTTCTTGACTTTTAACCCAGTTAACCACTTCCACAGCAGGCAAAGGCATACCCTCCCAACATTTTTCTGATGAAAATTGGGACCTTCTTTTCCATGATGATGATGATGATCATGATGATGATTTTACTATTTCTGGCCTGCCCATCTGACTGAGTTGCCCCTGCCACTCTGTGCAGCTTCCAACATAAATAAAAACATAATAAAAAAATGAACATTTTAAAAACTTCCCTATACTGGGCTGCCTTCAGATATCTTCTAAAGGTTGTTACTTATCTCCTTGGCTTAGGGGTCACATACCCTCCAACTACCCATAGTGTAATTAAAGGAGCAAACCCTTTATAGTATTCTAGAATGAACCAATCATAACAAAAGTAGACTAACAAACAGTAACTAAGCAAAGAGTTTATAGTGATGAACATAATAGAGTGAAGGGAATATATCAAGAAGACATGCAAAAAGTACACAGGATGAGTTACCTCCCTCTTCATTCAGGAATGTGTAAATGTGGATGGCTGTTCTCCTATTGAAATTGGAAATGGCGTTAAGAATTGCCACAATTCTGCATGCTTCTTAATTGCATAGCATATGCTGTCAATGAAGCACACCATGTATAATAATGGCACAAACATGCCATATAGGTGCTCCAAAAATATGTGCTCATTTGTAATTTCCTCTAGGAAATTATTTCCTTTTTCACACATACTACAATAAGAATAAGTTGTTTTAGTGCTGTGGGGGAGTTTAAGTATTATGTAGAAGTGAATTAGTGGTGGCAATTCTTGTTTTAGAAAAAGGAAGCAGTGTTAGATTACTTTTGAGCTCAGTCATTTCTTGAGCCAATTACACGTGGCTGAGTGTCAATTCATACGTTGAACCCACCACAAAACGAGGTTCCCAATTTTTGAACCAGTCTCTGTAGCTGGTACTTCATCACCATTTTGATCTCCAGCAATTAGCAGATGTTAATAATGCTCATCTCCATACGATGAAAATCTTTACTAGCTGATTTAATGCAAATCAATAAGCAGGCTAAGACAGTTAAAGGAAACAGGCCAGGCCAGTTATTTTTCTGACTAGTTGCTAAGCCAACCATGGAGAGCCTCCTGAAAACTGTATTTCCTTGGGAATGCTCTATATGCTGTTATAGATCATCCACAATCCCATGGAGATTCTTCATCTCCACCAGCCATTATCCGGTCAGCCAGTTGTGGCATCATGATTCTTCATCTGTTTGGAAGCTCTCTACGGCCACAGTGGACATGAACGGCAGCCCATTGTAGTGAATGTAATGTGTGAGCAACTCTTAGATGTGTGAAACCCTCCCATTGAAAAGTATTGTGTCAGAAAAGCTCTGCTGATATTGTTTGATCTGTGATTATTATTTCACTTGAAGATGCTGGATGGGCGGGTATGTATGATATACTCCTTCACCCCCTGAACACAGCAGAACTTATTTCAGAGTAGACATGGATAGGTTTGTGCTGTCAGAGTCTACCTTGAACTAACCACGAGTGTGAAAATAATTAGATGTTGCAGTGTTTTATTCTACCTTCACCATAACTATGATATCCAATTAGTAATATAAATGGAGAGGGATAAAAATATAAGGTATTTGTACAGAATTTGCATTGAAAAAGGCTGTAACAATAGACTGTGGTCTTAAAGTGTTTGGTATTAAAATGTATAATTTATTGATTTGTGGGAGTGTAATATTCCCCCCCCCCCCCAGTGTGAATAAGGCTAGCTGAGAAACAGCAATCCAGTTTTAAAGCAAATATAACCAGTTCACATCATATACAGTAAAAGTCATCCCAAACAGTACATGAATAATCATGGGCAGATTTCTTCCACATGAATTTTGTCATGAACCCCTTCATTGTGTGGCATACTATCAGTTCAGAAAAGGTCAGAATGATTCGAATGGCGTCCTCTCAGACCACTAAAGCAAAGCTTCAGATAGATTTGCTAGAAAGGGATCAGTTTCAAAAGGTTATCTACAATTATAGTAACTATGTATTTATCTCTCTCGTTTATGCCATGTGGTACAGCCAGATTGCCAAATATGGATACATCATATTTACAGAATGTGAAATAAGAAAAAAGTGTTGCAGCATTACTTTCATGCTCATACACCTCAGCATGACATCAGCATATTTAGTCTATGGACATTTCTAGACTATGTGGTTTTTGTGCAGAGAATGTGTGGCGACTACTCATTTGCTGGGTGCATTCCAGACAACATCGCCTCAGCAAGCATCTGAGATCCAATCCCATATACTCCAAACTGCAACAAACTCTTTCTCCCCCTCCTCCTTGCAAATGTACCTATTTTTCTGTTGAGTGCTGTGCAAATTGCACAAATAATAATACTACACACACACTGTATATGCCCCCCCTTATAACCCCCTCAATAAAATTCAAAGAAATAATTAACAAATTAATCAACAGTTGATCAGGGGTCTAGGGAGACCAGGCGAGTCTCCTAAATCAGAGGTTTTCAACCTTTCTGAGTCCATGGCTCCCTTGACCAACTACATTCTTTTTTGCAGCTTTCCTGTGGGGCTCAGGAATCCAGTTATGCCTGCAGGGCTGGCAGCCTCTCGCCCTTTTTCAAACACCTTCCCTTGTGGAGTGTTCCCTCAGCCTCCTTCCCTCTCCATAGCTGTCAAGCGTCACTTATTTGGTGGGAAACTCCCTTATCCCAGCGCCGTGTCCTGCTGCTGTCCCTTATTGATGATGTCCCTTAAATTTCCCGGGTTTCAAAGGAAGCAGCACCTCTCCCTCCCTCCCTGCTGGCCAGGGAGGAGGGAGGCTCCAACTGTGTTTCTTGGCTGCCCGCCCCGCCCCCCTCCAGCCTCCTCTCACCAGCCTCGGCCCCCAGGAGCCCCTCCTTGCCAGGACTGAGGAGCCTTGAGAGGTGAGCGAGGGCAGCCATATAGAAAGCAGTTCAGAGAGAGGAGGCAGAGGTGGAGGAGCGGGCAGGTGTTCCAAGGGCTAACCATAGAGGGGGAAAGCAGAGGAAGGACCGCAAGCGCTTCTCCCATAGATTTGTAGTGGCAGACTAGCATAGATGGTCTGATCTGCGGGTTTACTTCGGGCGCTATTCCCCCCCCCTTCCTCCCGCCCCACCTGATGGAACTGAGAGCTGCAGATGGAGCACGAGAGAAAAGATACAGAACTGCAGCAGCATCTTCCTGGCTTGGACTTCGTTTTGCGCGAAAATTGGTTGCTGCTTGTAGTTATTTAATTGCAGTGTTTCATCAGCTGGTTTCTTGAGCAGCAACCTCTGGAAACGAAGGGCTAAAAACTGGCGCTGGTCTCCCAAATTATCTGGTCCCTTTTAACTTCACATTTCAGCTGGTTGACTAAAATCCCTTATTTTGGCTGCTGATCCCTTATTTTCAAGGCAGCTGGTCCCTTATTTTCAAATCTGTAAGTTGACAGCTATGCCCCTCTCCCCTTTCCTTGGGAGTCCTCTGGGCAGCCATTGCTGCTGCCTCTCGTCTCTGAGCTGCCCCAAAGAGAGATGCCTCCTTACACTGCCCTACAGGGGCCTGGGACTTGTCTGTCCATTCCCAACAGCAAGGGCTGGCGAACAGGTTGACTGGGCTCCCTCTCCCTTGCTTGCTTGCTTGCTTACTCTGAGGCTGCTTCAGCTCATGGCAACCAGCACCTCCTGACCAGCCATTTGCCTGCAGAGCTTGTAGCCAGGACCAGTGGTGTAGTGTGGGGGGTGCAGGGGGGCCCGGCCGCACCGGGCGCAACATCTGGGGTTAGGGGGCGCAAATCCACAGGTTAGGGGTTGCAAATCCACAGGTTAGGGGCGCAAATCCACAGGTTAGGGGGCGCAAATTACTTGCCTTGCCCCGGGTGCTGACAACCCACGCTATGCCACTGGCCAGGACTGGTGCAGCAAACAGCTGTACAAACCTTTGGGAGGCAGAGATGCAAGGGGGCATCAGAGGAGGGAAGGGAGGGAGGGAAGAAAGGAAAGAGGAGCAGAGGCCAGTGTTGCCCACGGTGCACCTGACCACCATTCAAGGCACCCCAGGGGGCCAAGGCACACTGGTTGAAAACCATGGCCCTAAATGACCCACCACCTTCCCAAAGCCCACCCACATCCTGTCAGAGGCCTGGTACCTCCTTCCCAAAGCCCAGGAAGTTTCTGCCTGTCATAGGGATGGAGCTGTGATGCTCGTGCACATAATAATAATAATAATAATAATAATAATAATAATAATAATAATTTATACCCCGCCCTCCCCAGCCAAGGCCGGGCTCAGGGCGGCTAACAAGCAATAATAAAAACAAATTGAATGAATACAACATAAAAACAAAATTAAAATACAACATTAAAATATTGAAACCTCATCACAGGAGGAGAAAGGAAAAGAAAAAAGAAAGAGGGGGAGGGAATCAAATTGGCTCCAAGCGGAACAACTCTGGCAGAACAACTCTGTCCTACAGGCCCTGCGGAAAGAAATCAGATCCTGCAGTGCCCTGGTCTCATGAGGCAGAGCGTTCCACCAGACCGGAGCCAGAATTGAAAAGGCCCTGGCTCTGGTTGAAGCTAATCTTAACTTCTTTAGGGCCCGGGGCCACTAGGGTGTTGCTATTTATGGACCTTAAGGTCCTCCGTGGGGCATACCGGGAGAGGCGGTCCCGTAGGTAGAAGGGTCCTAGGCCATGAAGGGCTTTAAAGGTCAAAACCAGCACCTTAAATCTGACCCTGTACTCCACCGGGAGCCAGTGCAGCTGGAAAAGCACTGGGTGAATATGTTGCCTCTCCCCATCACACTTGCAAGCTGGCACATCTGACTCTGTTTCCCACGAAAAATATCACCACAAGCCACTGATCACAAGACACCACACACACCATTGGAATGGCAATGCCCATCAATGGGGGGGGGAGCCCCCTTAAATATTTTATTGGGGAGGGGCCAAAGGGATCTCGGCCCCTAGGAGTTCTTACTGTATCACTCTGTCATTTGCAACAAGAGTTTAAATAATGCAATATGTATGTTTCTTGTATGCTCCTAGTGATTTTTTGTTTATCTGTGTAAGCTTTTCCAGAATATGACGTATTTTTTGCTGTGTCTTCTGCAATCTTGAACATACACCAATCGTTAAGTACGAGGAAAGTTATTCACTGGTATGTCAAAATAGCCGCATGGCCAATGCTGTGCAGATTGCTCAGCCCAAAGAGCCGCTGTGGGAATGAATCACAAATGAGAGGATCAAAGCTATCATAAAGATATTTGACATCATTTGCACGAACATTAAATAGGGCCCATGGACACGTTGCACAATTGCCTTCAAAGCAGGCTTTGATTTTTGTAAAATCCATTTGAATCAAATTGTGATGGCAGAACATGTATAACATCCTACGTAGCAGTTCTTAGTATCATCATCATCATCATCATCATCATTATTTTACAGTTGAGAATTTCAGTTTATATTCCTTAAGGCTGAACAGTTTAAACAATGAAAAGGTTTGCAGTTGTACTGTAATGCCATTATGCGAAAATGGAAATCTGTGCATGAGGCAAGAAAGAAACGTATTATAATCTATCCAAAAATACATTTCATAAATTTATCCAGTTATATTTTTGGCTCAGCTATATCCTATCTTTTTTTAATTATTTAATTTAATTAATTTTCTCATATGCATATCCCACTTTCTGGGCCAAAACAACAACAACCCCGCTTTGGGGTTGTGATTTCCAATGGGAAACCAGCACACCCTAAATCAATATTTAGGATAGCCATTTGTTCTACTTTACAGAGAACAGTCCTCTGTTTGAGGGGATGACTGGGGGATGGTTATGTATTTGAAGGAGAGTCTAGTCCAAATCTAGTTTACAGATAAAGCAACCATGACAAGGGAGGGCAGAGCAGGGGCCTTGAAGCTGCCCATCAACAGTTAGACCATGAGTAGGCAAACTAAGAAGGGATGAGGGTGGCGCTGTGGGTTAAACTACAGAGCCTAGGGCTTGCAGATCAGAAGGTCGGTGGTTCGAATCCCCGCGATGGGGTGAGCTCCCGTTGCTCGGTCCCTGCTCCTGCCAACCTAGCAGTTCAAAAGCATGTCAAAGTGCAAGTAGAGAAAAAGTGCAAGTAGGTACCGCTCCGGCAGGAAGGTAAACGACATTTCCGTGCGCTGCTCTGGTTTGCCAGAAGCAGCTTTGTCATGCTGGCCACATGACCCGGAAGCTGTACGCCGGCTCCCTCAGCCAATAAAGAGAGATGAGCACCTCAACCCCAGAGTCAGTCATGACTGGACCTAATTGTCAGGGGTCCCTTTACCTTTACCTTAGGCAAACTAAGGCCCAGGGGCCGGATCTGGCCCAATCGCCTTCTCAATCCAGCCCACGGACGGTCCGAGAATCAGCATGTTTTTACCTTAGTAAAATGTGTCCTTTTATTTAAAATGCATCTCTGGGTTATTTGTGGGGCATAGGAATTTTGTTCATATATTTTTTTTCAAAATATAGTCCGCCCCACCCCAAGGTCTGAGGGACAGTGGGCTGGCCCCCTGCTGAAAAGGTTTGCTGACCCCTGAGTTAGACCTTGACTGGTGCACAGATCTGGCTTCAGTGTCTCCAGGTTACAGTCCTCTCCACTGTGATGAAATGTAGATTTGCATCAAAACATAAAAATCAGCAAATGCTTTTTTGCAAATCTGTATCCTCTTTTTTTGGTGATGCATTTTCTCTTTTTTGGCATTGAATAAGTGGCTATACTAAGTATTACAATAAAAAACTATTTATATTTTAAAAATTAGCTGCAGCCCAATTGATCTGGGGTGAAATTTTAATTGATCGAAAAGTATTAAGATGTTACAGCGCTAATTTTAACAGCTCACAAAAGCACACACGTACAATAGCTATTTATACACTTCCGTCTCTGCAACTCTTCATATTCTCCCACCATTCATTCTTTGCAAATTGTGCGTCGTTTTGGCATTTCCAATATTGTTTCCTCACAGCCATTATATGAAAAGTGGTTCAGGGGCCAATTTCAGATTCTAAACAATGCATATTCTGAATAAATAGCATTCGGGGGGTGGGCAAATCTGTGGTTTAAGATGTTATTTCAAATAAATACGGTAATTTCTGGCAAGAAGGAAGGCTGAGGCCAGGAACAGAAGTAGTCTTTACAAGGTCTGAGGTATTCAAAATGGCCTTAATCCTACCTCTTTTTCTCACTGGCTTTGTAGATGGTAAGTCAGCCCACTTTAACATAAAGGAATGAGCTGCCACTATACGTGTGTGTGTGGCTGTGCACACGGCAGTAACAAAAGTCCAAAGAAATTTCAATTAATTAGCATGCTTTGGGCTAATGAACTGATAGCAATGAAAGAAAAATGCTGATTAGACATATGTAGGAACAATGTGGGTTTTAAATATTTGGGTCTCTTTGTATGATTTTTCCAGTTTGTTTCTCTGAGATGCCAAGGATCAAGTATGAAAAGACATGTGTAAGTCTTTGTTTAGTTCAAGATGCATTAACATCTAGACTTTTACGGAGCTAAAAAAGAAAAAGAAAATGGGCCCTTTCTTTCTTTCTTTCTTTCTTTCTTTCTTTCTTTCTTTCTTTCTTTCTTGAATTCACCATCTATAGAGTGTTACAGTTAAGCAACTTCAGCTCCAATAGGAGCACGTACAAATAAAATTTAGCCCAAAATTATGAATTACTCATAAACTCTTTTCTGCATCTTCCCACTCTAAACACTCTCCATCCATGTCCGCAACCACAACATACAATAAGGTGTGGAATATGCTTAGCAGCCACTTAGCAATGACTTAAAGGGAAAGGGAAAGAGACCCCTGACCATTAGGTCCAGTCGTGGCCAACTCTGGGGTTGCGGCGCTCATCTCGCTTTATTGGCCAAGGGAGCCGGCGTACAGCTTCTGGGTCATGTGGCCAGCATGACTAAGCCGCTTCTGGCGAACCAGAGCAGCGCATGGAAATGCCGTTTACCTTCCCGCCGGAGCGGTACCTATTTATCTACTTGCACTTGATGTGCTTTCGAACTGCTAGGTGGGCAGGAGCAGGGACCGAGCAATCCCCATTGTGGGGATTCGAACCGCCGACCTTCTGATCGGCAAGTCCTAGGCTCTGTGGTTTAACCCACAGTGCCACCCGCGTCCCTTAAGCAATGACTTAGCATCCACTTTATCCTACCTAAATGATACCACAGGAATGTCTACATTTTACCCCTTTAAAGCGTTGTGTTTTTGTTTCTGTAAACTCTACAAAATGTAGTGTGTAGCCACGTAGGCATGGATTTGTGTGAGAGAGAAAAGGTCAATGGGTCTTGCATAACAGACCCTCTAGAGGTTGGCTCATTCCTGTCATTTAGTACGGAGTATCGGTATAGCAGCTCATCAGATCATACAAAACGACATTGCTGTTTTAACAGCGAATAACTCACCTTTTTAAACTTGCTGCTACAGCCTGCTGCCTGCTTCTCCACTGGTATAGCAAAGCAGCCACAGGGCAGCTGGAGGATCTGCTAAGAGGTATCATGTAGAACACCTGTGAAGATGTAATATTGTCTTTGGGATGAATGCATTTGTCAGTTTTGGTTTCTCTCACCCCCCAATTTTTCCCAAGTTTAAATTTAGTTCATCACATTTTCACATTGTGATTAAAAACAAAAAATCCACACCAAAATTTGAATTCCTTTCTCCTAATATACACATTTTCCTATGCAATGTTGCCTAGTATATGCATTCCCCCCCAAGCAATTTCCACAAATATAACACATTTTTCTTATTTCCACCAATAAACATTTTTAGGTGCGCATTTTCCTAATATTTGCTTTTTTCATATGCAGTTTTTGGTTGGAGGACTGCATCACGAATTTGGGAGACATGCAATTTCCTAAGTGTAGCTGCGTTTCAGTTTGCATATGGATTTGGGAAATAGAAATTAGATAGAATTTTTATTATTATATGGCAGTCCAGCCCTTCTTCATAAGAACTGACCAGAGCTCCATAATTGCAGGAGTACAAATAGCTCATTTCTGCTACTGCAAGTAAAATACTCTCAGAATAGCCTTTTAGATGAAAAATAACAACCCGACTTCTCTAGTGCTGAGATGTGCCAAAGCACTGGAACCATGTTCTACAGTTGTACATAGATTTCCTCATGAGCCTGGAAGCACAAAACACTGGGTTGCACTTAAGGCTGGTAAATTTACCAAAACAAACGCTGCAGATTAGGATGCCAAGTTGTCTCTGCATAAGTATGACCTAAGAACTCTGCTCTCTTAATACAGAAGTATTTTAAGATTATTTAAATCTAAGAAAACCAAATGTAAAAAGCACCTTATTTTCATTGAGAAAATATTCCTTTTTCCAAGTCTTTTTTTGCATACAGTTTCAAGCTCAAGCTGCTATAGAAAACTCATCTTTGAAAGTTCCCAATATGCACGCTTGAAATGTATATAACAGTTAACAAGATTATCACTTGAAGAAACAGGTTTTTTTGTAAAGTTTTTTTTAAGGCAAGGAAATGTATTGATATTTAATTAAGCATGAAGCTCTCAAATGAACCATGGAAGCAATAGCTAAACTAATTAACTGAACATAAAGGCTTTCAGAATAAATATGTTATGTGGGCTGTATACTTATTATTTCTGCCTGATTAAATTGACACCCGGGATAAAATTCTCATGTAAGTTTTTCAGAAAGACAGTGTTAAATCTTTCCCCCCTTAATGTTGGGATAAAAAAGAAAATCTCCATTTATAATTCTGGCAAGCCTGGATGGCATATTTAACTCAAGCACATCAGGTTTTAATTTAGGATCCTTTTGTAATGCATTTGATTTGGGAAGCAAAGCATGACAGGGAGCTTCTTGACACCTCTAGCTATTTGCATTTCTATTTACATGAGGCACAGTTTCCTCTAATTCTTTTGATGTTGTGGCATGCAACCTTCCCTTTTCTAGTAGCAAGGTTTAAGGGCTATTTTAATTTGATTGCAGATATTTGCTGCTTAAGAACAGTGGTGATCTAATGTTGGACTTAGGTGCCTCCAGGCTGACAGTATTTTGCGGTAGGGATTCAAGAACATAGTGTCAGTTTAGGTTTGCACTGTTAAAGTGGATTAAAGGGCTTTGTTGGCCTAGTACACCGCATGCCTAGGGAGGGCTCCCTCCAACCAAGCACCGTATTTTTCGCTCTATAAGACGCAAATTTTCCCCTCCAAAAATTAAGGGGAAATGTGTGCGCGTCTTATGGAGCGAATGCAGGCTCCTTGGCTCCAGCGATAGCAATGCGAAGCCTCCGAAGCACAGTGGGAGCACTCCCACGCGTTGCTTTCACTGAAGCCTGGAGAGCGAGAGGGGTCGGTGCGCACTGATAGCCGCCTGAAGCCTCCGGAGTGCAGTGGGATATCCCACCGCGCTCCGGAGGCTTCGGGTTCCTTTCGCTGAAGCCAGGAGAGCAAGACTCTCCTGGCTTCAAGGATAGCCGCCTGAAGGCTTCTGGTTGCCTTCACTGAAGACGAAGGCAATGTGGGAGAGGGAGAGCTGCGCAGCGCCCCTTCAGCTAAGCGGGAGGAGAAATGGAAGGAGCTCCGTTTCTCCTGAAGGGGCGCTGCGCAGAGAGGGGAAGATTTTTTCCCCTTGTTCTCCCCCTCTAAAACAAGGTGTGTCCTATGGTCCGGTGCATCCTATAGAGTGAAAAATACGGTAACTGCTGCACACATGCCTTTTGCACCACACGGATCTCACTGCCACCTCCAGCGGTGACTTGATCAGAAGAAAGGCAGGTAAGTGGTGCGTTCGCACTGCACCATCTCCAGATTTCCCCAGACATATGGCAGCCCTACATTAGTTTCACCCACTGCTTAGGTGAGCGCTGTGTCCAACATGGGCTTCTGAGTCGTCCATATGTTGCATGTCATTCCCTCCTTCTTTTTCTCATTTTTTCCTGAAGAAGAGGGTAGAAATGTCAAACCAAACTGGAATGGCAGCTGAGAGTGCACGATTCAGAGTAGGACCATTCAGAGCTGAAACTAGCATAATCAAAGTCCTGTATCTGACATTTGTGAGCTTCTAGCTTGGGTGTTCTTTCTTTGGGGAATGTAAAGGGACACTCGGACCATTAGGTCCAGTCGTGGCCGACTCTGGGGTTGCGGCGCTCATCTCACTTTATTGGCTGAGGGAGCCGGCATACAGCTTCCGGGTCATGTGGCCAGCATGACTAAGCCGCTTCTGGCAAACCAGAGCAGTGCATGGAAACGCTGTTTACCTTCCCTATATCTACTTGCACTTTGACATGCTTTCGAACTGCTAGGTTGGCAGGAGCAGGGACCGAGCAATGGGAGCTCACCCCGTCGCGGGGATTCGAACCGCCGACCTTCTGTCCCAGGCTCTGTGGTTTAACCCACAGTGCCACCCGCGTCCCTTATTGGGGAATGTAGTTTCCCCCAACTTCAAAGCCCTTGCCCATTGGCCATGTTTTCACATTTTCAAATGGGAGATCACAGAGATCACAACTCATCCAGTGGCTATGAATGTTCCAGCTCCACTTGGGCTCAAGAACGTAGGAAACACATTGGCCTTTCTCTCTTTTTTTAAAGGATATTTATTAAAGTTTTCAATATTAATACAATATTAATACAATAAAAATCAAAAAGAAAAAAGAAAAAGTAACAAAAATACAAAAATAAAAATAATTAAAAACACACAAAGTTTCCATTACTTATTTTCCATTAACTTATTTCCCAGACCTCCTCATACCTCCCCTTTTTGTATTCCAATTCAGATTATTAGTTCAGCAAATCCTTATCAATAAATTTTAACCTGCTTCTAGAGCTTTTTTTCCATATTCTCTTAAAA
This sequence comes from Podarcis gaigeae, assembly GCF_964106915.1. Taxonomy (NCBI): domain Eukaryota; kingdom Metazoa; phylum Chordata; class Lepidosauria; order Squamata; family Lacertidae; genus Podarcis; species Podarcis gaigeae. The sequence continues at coordinate 29,699,193 of NC_139694.1, read as the reverse complement.
CATTACAGCTGGAAACCACTTAATTTCTATCCAACATCCTTCTAACATTCATTAATTTTGCAATATTTCTGTAAATAGTCTTTAAATTTCTTCCAATCTACTTCCACTGACTCTTCTCCCTGGTCTCGGATTCTGCCAGTCATTTCTGCCAATCCCATATAGTCCATCACCTTCATCTGCCATTCTTCCAGAGTGGGTAGATCCTGTGTCTTCCAGTACTTTGCAATGAGTATTCTTGCTGCTGTTGTAGCATACATAAAGAAAGTTCTATCCTTCTTTGACACCAATTGGCCGACCATGCCCAGGAGAAAGGCCTCTGGTTTCTTCAGGAAGGTATATTTAAATACCTTTTTCATTTCATTATAAATCATTTCCCAGAAAGCCTTAATCCTTGGGCAAGTCCACCAAAGGTGAAAGAATGTACCTTCATTTTCTTTGCATTTCCAACATTTATTGTCGGGCAAATTATAAATTTTTGCAAGCTTGACTGGGGTCATGTACCACCTGTACATCATTTTCATAATATTCTCTCTTAAGGCATTACATGCCGTAAACTTCATACCTGTGGTCCATAACTGTTCCCAGTCAGCAAACATAATGTTATGTCCAACATCTTGTACCCATTTAATCATAGCAGATTTCACCGTTTCATCCTGAGTGTTCCATTTCAACAGCAAGTTATACATCTTTGACAAAATCTTAGTTTTAGGTTCTAACAGCTCTGTTTCTAGTTTTGATTTTTCCACCTGGAAGCCAATCACATTGGCCTTTCTCAGACCTTTGTTAAAGTGCACCCATTAACCACAGTTAATAAACCATAGTTGAGCTGTGGGGCCAGGTTCAGATGATCAGTTTAGTTTTAACTATGATTAACTAAACCATGGTTTATAAACCATAACTTAAAATGTCATAACAAAAAAATTCCTTCCAGTAGCACCTTAAAGACCAACTAAGTCAGTTCTTGGTATGAGCTTTCGTGTGCATGCACACTTCTTCAGATACACATGCGAAATGTCATGCGAACTAGGCCATTGATGGGTCTGGCAAATGCTGGAATAACCATTTATGTATTGTGTCTGTTTCTAGTATAATCAGTGGCATTCCTTTGTGAAACACTGGCAATATTTCAACAGCTTGAGCTGGAAGCTTTACAATGGCATGTCTGCCTTTTTTGACTGGCTGAACAACAGATTTTCACCCTGGGTTATACTACCTGTCTCCAGTTATGAGCATGTGTTATTTTATTTTATTTTATTTTATTTTTTTATTTATATCCCAACTTTCTCAGAGTGTAGGAGCCAAGGTAGCTTACAACATGAATCACAAACAGATAGGTGTATTTTTTTATAGAATATTTATTAATTTTTATAACAATTAATGATACAAATCTCATTCATTGTGTTATTTACAATTATTCTCCCTCCCCTCCTCTGGACTTCCCTCAACTCCCCCTCTGCTGAGTTATTTAGTTTTATTTATCGTATCCTGCTTTTTCTTCAGAAAAATAAAATCCCTTATTATTTCTCTAAAATACCTGTTACTCAAATGAAGTTGTGAAAGTTTATTCAAATCCTGCCAGTGAATCCAGTCCATTCTGTTGTTTCTGCAAATAAACTGTAAATGGTTCCCAGACTCTTTTGAAGTCCCTTTTGTCCTTCTCTCATAGTTTGTCTGTTAGCTTAGCCAATTCTGCATAGTTCATCAGCTTTTCTTGCCATTGTTCCTTTGATGGTATTTCTTCCATCTTCCAAGATTGTGCAATCAAGATTCTTGCCTCTGTTGTAGCATACATAAATAATGCCCATTTTTCTTTTGGTAGCTCTTGATTTGAGATACCTAACAAAAAGGCTTTGACAAAATTCATTTTAAACATTTTTTTCAATTCATAGTATATCATTTCCCAATATTTTTAATGCATTTGCAATCCCACCACATATGATAAAATGTTCCTTCCTTTTCCTTACATCTCCAACATCTGTTACTTTCTTTCCTAAACATCTTTGCCATTTTCCCTGGTGTGATATACCATCTATACATCATTTTCATGTAATTCTCTCTTAATAGTATGCAACCTGTGAATTTTATATCAACTTTCTATAATTTCCCCCAACTTTCAAGTTGGATGTTGTGTCCCACATCCCAAGCCCATTTAATCATAACTGATTTAACCTCTTCATCTTTAGTTTCCCACTCTAATAAGATACTACTGTATATGCTTTTTTTAACAATTTAACATTCTCTTCCACTATTGCTTTTTTAAATCTGGAGATTGTATAACTAAACCCCTTTTTATTATCTTCCTTAAAATTTTCATTTAATTGCCTATGGTGTAATCAACTTTGTAAATGGTCTTTCAGCTCATCATACTCTTTTAATTTGAGTTTACCTTCTTCTGTTAATAACTCTCTATATGCCAACCAGCTTACCTACAAATGAAAATGCTTCAGTGGGTGACAGTCACCATGGTGTTTTCCACTCTAACAGATTTTTATATTTTTCCCACACTCTTATTAATGACTTTCTTATTATATGGTTTGAAAAACCTTTATGTATTTTCCCTTTCCCATACCATAAATATGAGTGCCAGCCAAATCTATTGTCATGTCCTAATTCTAACTCTTCTTCTTTTTCTAATTTTATCCAATCCCGTATCCAAACAAGACATGCTGCTTCAAAATAGAATTTCAAATAGGTGTATTTTTAAAGCACTATCAGTTATAAATACTAAAAAGCAATTGAATGACCATATTGAAAACACTGAATCAGAATAACTTAAAACCATTTTAAAACACAAGAGGGGAAGAAAATGTACAACACCCACCATGAGAAGACCCTGGCACAGCAGCCAATGAGTGGCCAAAGGCCTGTCTAAACAAAGAAGTAGTTGCCTGTCAGCAAAAGGAAAGCAGAGAGAGGGCCAGCTTAGCCTCCTGTGGAATGAAGTTCCACAGCCTGTGCTCTCCTGAGCTAACAGCTGCATCTCTGCACAGCACTGGCTGAGAAAGCCTTATTCCCACAACTATAAGATGCATGATTGAATACACATCAAGTTCCTTTGACAGCTGTCCTTCCACACACTTTCAAGTGTATTTCAGCAGCCATAAGACTTAGACATTTCATTTAAAGATGACATGAAAGCTGAGATTCTTGAACTGTAAACACTGACTGCATGCAGGACCTTAAACTGGCAATAGTATGGCATACAGAAATGCACTCCAGTACAAATGACTAAGTGGACTGGCATGATTTTATTTTAGTGCTTTAGTAAATTGGGATCTTGGAAAAACATTTAGGTCAACTGCCCTTGGTTGTGCCAGCTATGAATTTTGCAATGTGGAAAAATTATTGTGACCCATTAGAATGCTGGCACCAATGATTGCTTCATATGTGTGTCTTATAAGATTAATGGCAAAACTGAGGAATTTTGTGGGATATGTGAAGAATGCATCGCTTATCTGAAGACGAGCAGAGATGTGCAATGTAAGGTGGGTGATATTGCTAGGGAGGGTTTGTGGGAGGTGAAATATTATAACAGGCCAACATGTTCTTTTTGTAGAATATTTACCAGTAATCCATCATTTAGCTTGCTGTTCATAAGTACAAAGTAACTTTCCATCACTTTAAAATAAGATAAAGTATGTACTAAAAATATTCACAGGATCTATTCAAACGTGACTTTGTGAACCCTGGTTTACCTCGAAGTCTTGGATAGTATTTTCTTGTTTAATTACCTCTCCCAAATTGCCCAATAAGAATAATAATAAATCTCCCTTTGTCATATCCTCCCCTTCTTGTTATATTTTGATTTTTCCCTTGTCTCTCATTTATTCCTGTGCTGCTCTTCATGCATTTGCCATGCTTGTGTATCCAGATCAGTTTAGGAATAAGAAACACAATGGCAGGTTTCAGTGCCTTCTGGATATGCCTTTGAGTTTACTGCCTGCCATGCAAGCTGTAGAACAGATTTGCACAATTAGATCTATTTGCTTATAGGCATCTTGCCTAATGTTAAAGTAGCAGGCTTTATAAAAGCGGGATATAAATAAACAATGTTCCCCAGAATCAGGACTCAAAGCAGCTTGCAAAAATTAAAACAACACAGATGAACCACAGAAAGCTAAAAACATGCAAAATATGATAATACTTAAAACAGAATTAAACTATAACAGAATTACAGTGGTACCTCGGGTTAAGTACTTAATTCGTTCTGGAGGTCCGTACTTAACCTGAAACTGTTCTTAACCTGAAGCACCACATTAGCTAATGGAGCCTCCTGCTGCTACCGCGCCGCCGAAGCACAATTTCTGTTCTCATCCTGAAGCAAAGTTCTTAACCTGAAGCACTATTTCTGGGTTAGCAGAGTCTGTAACCTGAAGCATATGTAACCTGATGAGTATGTAACTCGAGGTACCACTGTATAGCAATATGAAAAGAGATATGTTAAAATACAGATATTAAAAACTGCACTATTAAAAGTCCTTTGCCTTAAAAGAGTCAGTTACTAAAAGCCTGTTGGAATGAAACTGTTTTCACCTGCCAGCGGAAGCACAAGGAGGAAGCCAGACAGCTCTGTTTTATAATTAATTAACCACAATACATTTGGGTATTCAGTTAAACTTTATCATTACATTGAACTCTTAAGTAATACAGTGGTACCTCGCAAGACGAATGCTTCGTAAGACGAAAAAGTCGCAAGACGAAATATTTTTTCGTTTTTTGAGTTGCTTCGCAAGACGAATTTCCCTATGGGCTTGCTTCGCAAGACGAAAACGTTTCCCTTTTCTTAAAACCATTAATAACCAATGCATTCCTATGGGAATCCGTGCTTCGCAAGACGAAAAATTCGCAAGCCGAAAAAACTCGCAGAACGAATTAATTTCATCTTGCGAGGTACCACTGTATAATATGCACATTTGTCTGGGAATAAGCCTCATTTGAACTCAATGGGGATTCAATGGCCCCTCGCCCACTTTGATGTTTTCTTGAGCTTTGTATCTAGTTTTGTATTTAAAAGCTCACGGAAATTTGTAACATTCCCAGAACATTGTGTCGATAAATGGAATCTAGGGCTCTTAATGTGGGTATATATTTTGTGGATGAATTTTGTCTTTGTTGTTGCATCTAAAGACTAAGGCTATAGTCCTAACTCTACTTACCTGGGAGTAATCCACTGAATTCAATATGACTTACTTTTGAGTAGACATGGTTAGAATTGCACTCTAACAATTTTATCGTGGTGCAAACTTACGTGACAACACACTTGTTACTTTGTATAGTGTAACAGGAATCTGTTATTTTTACTTGTCAGGAATTAACTTTGTTTATATATTCTTAGACTTATTTTCTATTAATCTGAATACATACATATATAACTTGCTTGATCCCCTTATACTGAACTAATGAATTATGTTCTACTCATAGATGCTGTAATGCTAGAGAAAGCTAAAGAAAGTTAAAAAAAGAAAAACATTCCCACTGCTCATGTTAAATATTAACAAGCAAGTGTAGTTAGCTAATAACTTCTTATGCAAAATATCTGTTAAAAACCCCAAACAATTTTTCAGGAAAGAGTTTCCATTAATGGCATGTTGATAATGGAAGTAAAACATAGAACGAATATCATAAGGGGAAGTAAAGTTTGCCTTTAGTTTTTATATATGGGGTATTCCCTGCTCCTAAGGCATTCTTACCTAGTTTCGGTGTTTGCATTTATCTAAACTCAGCAACTAAACAGTATTTCCACAGAAGGAGGTGATCTCATTACTGCCTGCTTTGAACCAGCCAACTTAATTACCTGCACAGAATTGTTTGCGCTGGTCAGTGCTGGATAATTTCTTAGCCTAGTTCCACGTGAAGAGAGGCATTGTTCTTTGTGCTGCTTTGCCAGTCTCTTATAGGCATTGCTGAAAGTGTATGCCTGATTACTTCATGGCACTGAACTGCAAATAGGCCTTGGAAATTAATGCTGTCTAACTGGCTATGAATGCCCTGGAAAGCAAAATTCAAAGGAAACTGCCTTTTGCAAGAGATGACGCACTGAGGATCACTGGTTACTTTATGAGCATACCACTTCCCATACCAAAAACTAATTTAATAATATAAATCCTGCCTCTCCCATATCAAAGGAATGAGCCATCAGACACTGTAACCCATATATGACTGACCAGAGGAAGTGAATCATATGAGACTTATTGCCCTTAGGAATCTATTGGTCACCATCAAATTTTAGTCTGGCTCTAGCTGCTGGTACTGGCTCCTCCTAAAGTTGAGCAGGACTTGAAACTCCTGCTGGGAGGCAGCTTAGATTCTCAGAAGTGTACTGATATACTGTCCTGCCAATATTCAAAAAACCAAAGCAAACACTAGGTCATACTCACTGCTCAGCTCAGGGTTTGAGGCAATTTCTTCTGCCATAGTTTTATTTTGATGTGTATAAATGCATCTACTGTATATAGTAATTTCCACAGTGATTGCAGAACCTGGAACATTGCATTGCAATGAAGAAAAGGTCCTGGAATATTCAGCTCTACAAGCAAACCTTCTACATATTCAGGAATTCCCTTTGCAGAGCACAATGGGGAAGTTTACCATATGAGTTTAATATGTACAGAAAAGTACTTTTGCCAGCACTTAGGGTATTTTTTATGATTTAACCTATGCAGACATAAAGAATACACATGTATCTATTTCTATATGTGATCACCTGGGGGTTTACATGACTCCAGATAAGCAGAGCAAATAATAATAATAATAATAATAATAATAATAATAATAATAATAATAATAATAATTTATTATTTGTACCCTGCCCATCTGTCTGGGTTTCCCCAGCCACTCTGGGCAGCTTCCACAAAGACCAAAAATACACTAAGATGTCACACATTAAAAACTTCCTTGAACAGGGCTGCCTTAAATAGAAGCAGGGAGGAGGCCTTGCCCAGTGCCATGCAGTTCCAGTGGCCACAGCTGCTCCTCTCTCATGCCCACGAGGAGCTTGCCTTTGATACTTTGCCGCGTTTGGCTCAGCCTCCTCTGCGCCATTCGATATTGAGAGGGGGCTGAACCTCCTGCTAAGGAATATTGAGGGGGCTGACAACACCTCCGCCCTGTGGGGTTGGCGAGCCTGCCTTTCTACTAGCTTACACTGAAATGCACTTGCTGTTTTACTGCCCATTCATGCTTTGAACTTCAAGCAACCCCCTTTTGTTTTAACCACCCTGAACAATTTGGTATCATTAGCAAACTTGGCTTTCTCGCTGCTCACACATAATGACTTGTGTGTGTATGTTCAATTGTTTTTTAATGATTGCTTTTCCCCTATGTTTTTAGCTGTTTCTATTTTAGCTATAGGGATGCGGGTGGCACTGTGGGTTAAACCACAGAGCCTAGGGCTTGCCGATCAGAACGTTGACGGTTCGAATCCCCGTGACGGGGTGAGCTCCCATTGCTCGGTCCCTGCTCCTGCCAACCTAGCAGTTCGAAAGCACATCAAAGTGCAAGTAGATAAATAGGTAACACTTCAGCTGGAAGGTAAATGGGCGTTTCCATGCGTTGCTCTGGTTCACCAGAAGTGGCTTAGTCATGCTGGCCACATGACCTGGAAGCTGTACGCTGGCTCCCTTAGCCAATAAAGCGAGATGAGCTCCGCAACCCCAGAGTCGGCCACGACTGGACCTAATGGTCAGGGGTCCCTTTACCCTTTACCTATTTTAGCTATAAGTTGCTTTCCCTGTCAGGGGGAAAGGATGGGTATTTTTTTATTATTATTATATAATCAAATTACAAAATACATTTCCCAGTGCCAATCTTTGGGGGGGACTCCACTTATACATCCTCCATTTGGGAGAACTGTCCATTTAGTTCTGCCTCCTGTTCTTTAACCAGTTACTGATACATAAGCCATATTCTATGGCTGCAGAAGTCATTGATGAGGTACTTCAACAAAAGCTTTTTGAAAGCTTATATACACAATGTCAACTGGATGACCTTTGTCTGTATGCTTGCTGTCACTCTCAAGGAACTCCCTAATGCAGTGGTTTTCAACCAGTGTGCCGTGGCACCCTGGGGTGCCATGAATGATGGGGTGCCTTGAATGATGGGGTGCCTTGAATGATGGGGTGCCTTGAATGATGCGCCACGGGCAACACTGGCCTCTGTCTCTCTTCTTTCCCTCCCTCCTCTGATGCCCTCTTATATCTCTGCTTCTCAGCTGTTTGCAGGGATTGTAGGGAGATTAGGCAATGTTGGATATTTATTGTTCATTCATTCATATTTGTTTGTATGAGACTCTTGAGAGTCCCATGGACGGCAAGAAGATCAAACCTATCCATTCTTAAGGAAATCAGCCCTGGGTGCTCACTGGAAGGACAGATCCTGAAGCTGAGGCTCTAATACTTTGGCCACCTCATGAGAAGAGAAGACTCCCTGGAAAAGACCCTGATGTTGGGGAAGATGGAGGGCACAAGGAGAAGGGGACAACAGAGGACGAGATGGTTGGACAGTGTTCTCGAAGCTACTAGCATGAGTTTGACTAAACTGCGGGAGGCAGTGGAAGACAGGAGTGCCTGGTGTGCTCTGGTCCATGGGGTCATGAAGAGGCGGACACGACTAAACAACAACAACAATAACAATGTTATGTTGATGTATATGTTACATCAAGCAAGTTAATCCTGCAATTTCCATTGCTTGTCCTCTTTCCTTATTACCAAAAGTCTGATTATGGGATGGTTGGGAATGGGCTTGTTGTGCAACATCATCAACTCAACTTTACTTGCACTGTATCAATTTCTCAGTGCATGACTGAATTCCACCAAAAAATAGCTGCAGGGTGGAAGTGCCCTTAATTACAACCAGCAGAAGTATTGTCACAAGTACCTTTCACTGGATCAAGGCCATTAGTCTGTGTGTTGCTGAGTATTCAAATTGGAATGACTGGAACAGTTAAAATCATATGTCATATTTTTAAAGGCCTTGTCAATCTGATCCTCTTGTACCACTTGGTCCCATTTTAAACAGCACATAATCACACAGGTCCATAATAACACCTCTTCCACAGTTTTGAGAAGTGGCATATTCTGTGATTGGTTCCATTACTGTATATGAGAAAGCAACTTTGAAGGCAAAGGATTTACTAATTTGTGAGAGATATGAAAGTATTTGTGAGGGGTAAAATTTAATAAGAAACAAATTACTTATGCTGCAGCAGTGAAGAAAATAAAAATCTGTATGAAAGCCACATTCTTTTGACGATCATTGTGGAATTTGGTTGCGTGTAAAACACAACAGAGGCTTAGATATTAACTAACTACTGAGGAGAAACAGCAAAATAGGCTGGCTGAGGAATGAGGAACTGGACAGATTAAAACATTTCCTCCAAGTATTTTTGCTGTTTGCATTTGTTAATTATTAATTCTTAATTATTGACAAAAGACAGTTTTGATTTATATGGAGCACATCAATTTGAAATGAAACACTGCTTATTTCCGATACTCCATTTTGTAGGCTCTGACAGTATATTCTCATTGACGTCATAAAGGTGGCACCTGAATGGTTCTGGTGTGGCTGAGATAAAATCATGTCAGTCAACACATTTTTTTTTAATGTTAGAAAGATGAAAATATTCCTTGCCAGCTAAGATTGCAGTCCTGGGAATACTTATCAGGAAGAAAGTCCCATTAGTTTCAGGCTGAACAAATATCAAGGAGCCCCTTCCTAGGGCAAGTCCACAAAGGAATTTCCCCGCGTTTCCTTTTCTCCATGTGCATGAGAAGCAATATGTGAGAAAGGAGTGAATGACGTGAGATGCTTCTGCCAGCACTGCCACTTCTGGGGAAAATACTGATTGTGGCCTAGAAGTATCACTCTCCAGAATGTTGTGTAAAGGTAAAGGGACCCCTGACCATTAGGTCCAGTCGTGACTGACTCTGGGGTTGCGGCGCTCATCTCGCTCTATAGGCTGAGGGAGCCACCGTTTGTCCGCAGACAGCTTTTGGGTCATGTGGCCAGCATGACTAAGCCGCTTCTGGCGAACCAGAGCAGCACACGGAAACGCCGTTTACCTTCCTGCCAGAGCTGTACCTATTATCTACTTGCACTTTGATGTGCTTTCAAACTGCTAGGTTGGTAGGGACCAAGCAACGGGAGCTCACTCTGTCACGGGGATTCGAACCGTCGACCTTCTGATTGGCAAGTCCTAGGCTCTGTGGTTTAACCCACAGCACCACCCGTGTGTAGCTGGCTGTTAATGCTGTCCACAAGGCCAGGCCAGTCCCTAGGGCTGTGTGGGGCCCAGGAGAAATCAGGCTGTGTGGGGCCCCCCATTGCCTTCCTCTGACACTTCTCCTTTTGATGATGATAGTGATGGAAGGGGCAGCCTCCCCCCTCCAGCTTCCTACTGTTTGTTGTTTTACTCCTCTGTTATTGGCAGTGGCCTCTCTCCTACAGCCTACATTTTCCTCTCCACTGCAGTGCTTTGGCAGCAGCAGTGCTAGCTTGTTGCCTGCCTGTTCTGTGGCTCTAGAAAGGGAGGAGGTGGAAACCCATGTGAATGGGGTGAGGGCCAGCAGGGCCAGCCAGGCATCAGGGCTGCTGACTGTGGCCACCAGCGCCATGTGCAGGGCTCCCTAAAGTGTGGTGTCCAGGGCAGTTGCAGCTATTTGCCACCTCAGAGATGGCCCTTCCCATGGTGGTGGTAGTATAGGCAGGGGTGTAGCATGGGTTGCTGGAGCCCAGGGCAGAGCAAGCGGTCAGTCCCTTTGATGGCCAGGATCTAATCAATAGAGTCTTTCTTGCAAAGTAGCCTCAACCTGGTTGCAGCTCCTCAGAAATTTGGGCCCAGGGTCATGGCCCCCTGCCCCCTCACACTGTGCTACTGAGTGTAAGTCATTCTTTTTTTGCCACCATGGACTCCTTGGGGACACTGTTTGTGGGTGGAAAGGAAGGCCAGTGAGTTCTTGTGGGTGCATGTGAGTTCATGTTGGCAACTGCTGCACTGATACAGACATAGTTTTAAAAACACTGGTGCAAAAGTTGACACAGTCCCGTTGAAGTCAAGGGAGAGCCTCAGGTTACTGTCCAATTTCCTTCCTACGCCCACAGTGGAGACAGATTCCTGTTCCACACGGTAGCCAATCAAGGTACGCCATTCAGGAATATATATATATAAGGCAGAGCAAGTGAAAAGAGGTGTGTGTCATTTATGCAGTCTCAGTGTCCAGAGAACGATAGCTGAAATATACTCGGAGTCGAGTGTGCCATAGACCAGTGTTTCCCAACCTTGTGCCTCCAGCTGTTTTTGGACTACAATTCCCATCATCCCTTGCCACTGGTCTTGCTAGTCAGGGATGATGGGAGTTGTAGTTCAAAAACAGCTGGAGGCACAAGGTTGGGAAACACTGCCATAGACAGCATGGAGATGCAGCGATGATGAAAACTGCACCTGTTGTTCTGGTGTCTGTCATGCAGTTTTTTTGTGAGAACAAGAAATATTGCCAGCCACTCACGCCCACTGATTGTTCTGTGATGCTGTCAGAACTCACTTCACAGCTATTCAATATGTTGCTTCATGTTGTTTAGTATAAGTTGTCAGTGCTGTCTGTGGCAATAAACATTGAGAGACAGGACAATCTCCCACCTTGCTTGTCACTTACCCCAGCTGCCTTCATGGTGGGGCACTGAAGGGACTTTGTGCCACAACGCTGCATCAGAATTGAGAGTCCTGCCATTTGAGTACTGAGAAGTGATGGGTCTGCACTAGGGATGGGGGGGAGAAATTTGATCCAGTTTACAGGTACCTAAGTATCACTTTCTGAAACAATACATGAATCGAAACACAACCATGCTTTGAAATTTGCACTTATCTGAATTTTGCAATGCAGTTTTCCAGTTAAATAATGTCTACAAAAAATGCATAAACTTGGGTGAAATGTGCATATATTAGTGAAGATGACATTTGAAAATACATTATCTGGAGGAATTGCTTTGTAAAAACATATAATTAGACAAAATTGCATAGGAAATTGTGTGTATTAAGAGAACTTTGCACTAAAATATTGGTGAGATTTTGCAATGACTTTTAAAAAACCCTGATGTGAATATGCAGCGAACTGAACTTCAGACTGGAAAAATGAGAAACTGAATGAAACTAATATTGTTGTTGTTTAGTCGTGTCCGACTCTTTGTGACCCTATGGACCACAGCACGCCAGGCACTCCTCTGCCTCCCGCAGTTTGGTCAAACTCATGCTGGTAGCTTCAAGAACACTGTCCAACCATCTTGTCCTCTGTCATCCCCTTCTCCTTGTGCCCTCAATCTTTCCCAACATCATTGACACGTACTTCCACTCAATGTGCTCAACCGTTCAATAACCTCATGGATATCCTTGGTACTGCTGTGGTTATAAACTGGGGAATTGGGCTGCATGAAATGGAATAATAATAATAATAATAATAATAATAATAATAATAATAATAATTTATTTATACCCCGCCCATCTGGCTGGGCCTCCCCAGCCACTCTGGGCGGCTTCCATAAAAACCAAAAATACAGTAAAATATCACACGTTAAAAACTTCCCTGAACAGGGCTGCCTTAAGATGTCTTCTGAATGTCAGGTAGTTGTTTATCGCTTTGACATCTGATGGGAGGGCGTTCCACAGGGTGGGCGCCACCACCGAGAAGGCCCTCTGCCTGCTTCCCTGTAGCTTTGCTTCTCGCAATGAGGGAACCGCCAGAAGGCCCTCGGCGCTGGACCTCAGCGTCCGGGCAGAGTGATGGGGGTGGAGACGCTCCTTCAGGTATACTGGACCGAGGCTGAAATGGAAAAGGGGAGGGAATAGAAAATGCACATCAGATATGGAGCTGGATGTGATGGAGAAGGCTGTTTGTTGTAGCCCTCACCTCTTCTTACTTTGCAGGCCTCTTGAGCGTTTCCGGGCAGATTGTGTGAACTGGGTAAAATTGTATCATGATGGTATTCATGCTATAGCTATGTGTTGGTCTGTGCACTGACAATGCCTTTTATGCGTGTCAGTGCACATTGTCCTGACCTTGGCAGAGCTGCCAAGGTGTCTGTGAGTATCTGTCTATGTTCCTACATTGTGTTTCATCTCTTGTGCTTTCTGTGAGTGCATAGGATAATGAATTCATTACACCAGCATTGGCCTTTGCATGACTGCCACTGATGTGGTGAGTCCTTAGGATCAGATGATTTAGTATTAAATTGCACAGTGCATTTCATTGCTTTAAATGTGATGTGGAACACTTCTCTCTTCTAGATTACATCCATTGCTTCTGCTGGAGATTCTAGGTTTCCCCCGCCAAAAAAGATGAATTGCTGGGTGCTAATTCAAATTGGTGGTGGCCATGCACAAACTACTGGGAAATACTTATCTGCAGTTAAGTTCCATGTGGTTGGCATGCATTTAAAAGGGTCTTAGTCCATGTACCCTTCTTTTTTATGCATAAAATCCACATCCCATCAAGGTATTATGCATAGGGTCAGATTCCTACCTTTAGTAGTGTTTCTGCTCCTGAAAAATGTGTATAAGGAGTGGGGGGGGGGGGAGGGAGAGAGAGAGAGAGAGAGAGAGAGAGAGAGAGAGAGATTTAAAATTTGCACAGGTGTGCATTAATTCTCACGTGGACCCACTATTAGAAATATTGTTCTTCTCAATATTATTTATGTATGCTATGTAGTGCTTTTAAACTTCTTGTGGATGCAGGGATTGCAAGAACACACATCCAAATTGCGGGTGTTACGTGCCTATGTTAAAAGTTCTCTGATGGCTAACATTTCTGATGTTTGGCCATTTAACTCACAATGAGCTCATGTTTAATCAGGTAGAAATGGTCTAATTATATGGTTTCAAATATTCAGCTTGAACAGTTAGACACTGTGATGCTGTCAGAACCTCTAAAAGAAACCTAAAACCCTTCTGTCATTGGCTAAATGTTTTGAATTGAGGTTAAATGAATGTTGCTTTTATTAAACATTTGTAGATAATATGTAAGTGGCACTGTTCTGTCATGCAGGAAAATCTCTTTGCCAAGATTTGCCAAGATTCTGTGATAAAGTTGTTCTTTTCAAGTTTATCCATTTTGTTTTGTTTTGTTTTTTAAAAAAAACTAAACAAATTTATATGGTAAAACTAGTCTTTTCTTTTCAGATCCCTCCAAGTTTTATTTTTCTTTCCTTTTGAACACAGCTTATTTAAATTTTCAAAACTACAGAATAATGTCAAATGGCAATTATCTCCTACAACTTCTGCCAGATTTGGCAAAAGTTAAAGTTGTTCATGTTTTATGGCACTGACTATTCAAGTAATTTCTTATTTTAGAACATATCTTTTTATTTCTTTTTAATTTCCTTTTAAAATAAACAGGTGTTGCTGCCAGGAGGATAACTCCAGCCCTGTTGTTGTTCAGTCATGCTTTCTGGTTTTCACAAGCTTCAGAAAAATACAGCATCATTAATTTTCTTTTCCCTGTATTCTGAACACTACCTCTTTTACATACTTCTAGGTACAAGTGATTAAGCAGGCAGAGAGAATAATTGTTTGCTGTCATCTCTCACTTTTCCCCTCTCTAAAATCTTTGTTAGGGCAATATGTTTCTTATGCCATAATAAATATACTGTGCTAATATGGATTTTGGAAATTTTCTTAAGTTTTTGTGCTGCTTTCTCTATCTCTTTCTCCATTATCCTTATCTTTTTCTTTCTTTTGCTGTTTTCTCCTCTCCCCCCTCTCTCTGTTTTTGTTTTTATTTAGATTAGTTTCTTTTATCTTATTGTTTTATTACAAAGCTTTAATAAAGCATTATTTTTTAAAAAAAATCTCACTTTATAGGACTGCTTTTAGGTCAGCTTCACACCTGACATGGCAATTGTGTGTATTTTATTATAAATTTAATAGCTTCATATACCGCCTCTATTCTCTGTTAGAGTTACCTAGCTAATTCACAGTATACATGCAAAATAATATTAAGGCTAAAAATACGAAAGCAGCCTAGCTACCTTTGAAGGTGACCGGGAAACTACAACTAATCCAGAATGTGGCAGCTAGACTGGTGACTGGGAACAGCAGCCGAGACCACATAACACCGGTCTTGAAAGACCTACATTGGCTCCCAGTACGTTTCCGAGCACCATTCAAAGTGTTAGTCCTGACCTTGAAAGCTCTAAACGGCCTCGGCCCAGTAGACCTGAAGGAGCGTCTCCACCCCCATCATTCTGCCCGGACACTGAGGTCCAGCGCCGAGGGCCTTCTGGTGGTTCCCTCGCTGCGAGAAGTGAAGTTACAGGGAACCAGGCAGAGGGCCTTCTTGGTGGTGGCACCCACCCTGTGGAACGCCCTCCCACCCAATGTCAAAGAGAAGAACAACTACCAGACTTTTAGAAGACATCTGAAGGCAGCCCTGTTTAGGGAAGCTTTTAATGTTTAATGCATTGCTGTATTTTAATATTTGGTTGGAAGCCGCCCAGAGTGGCTGGGGAAACCCAGTCAGATGGGCGGGGTATAAATAATAAATTATTATTATTATTATTAGCCACACACAAAGTAATAGTGGTAACATAAAAACTACCAGTACCCCATCTCCAAAGGTAAAGGTAAAGGGACCCCTGACCATTAGGTCCAGTCGTAACCGACTCTGGGGTTGCGCTGCTCATCTTGCTTTATTGGCCGAGGGAGCTTTATTGAACCAAAGCAGCGCACAGAAACGCTGTTTACCTTCCCGCGTACAGCTTCCGGGTCAGGCGTACAGCTTCCAGGTCATGTGGCCAGCATGACTAAGCCACTTCTGGCGAACCACAGCAGTGCATGGAAACTCCATTTACCTTCCCGCTGGAGCAGTACCTATTTATCTACTTGCACTTTGAAGTGCTTTCAAACTGCTAGGTTGGCAGGAGCAGGGACCGAGCAACGGGAGCTCACCCTGTCGCGGGGATTTGAACCGCCGACCTTCTGATCGGCAAGTCCTAGGCACTGTGGTTTAACCCACAGTGCCACCAGCGTCCCGCAATCTCCAAATGTACTGCAGAATGAAAAGGTCTTCATTGCCCTTCCGAAAGATCGACGGGAGATGCCCTCATGTCTCTGCAGGAAGGAAATTCACAGGATGGTCAGTTGGCATTGCAGGAGAAAAGCTCTGCTCCTTCAACTTCCCAACTCGCCTCAAAGGACATGGCAGTGTGGTGGGTTGAGATAGAAAGAAATGCACCCAAATGTAGTCTAGACAAAGCTGATGTTTTTTCTGTAGTCAACAACAACAACAATAACACCTGTGATGGCCAGGCATATTTTCCTCAACATAGAAGACACACGGTGGTGATGGGAAAGTACTTTAGCAGTAGAGGTTTATATTTACTGTTGTGTTACAAGCCACCTTTTATGGATAAACTCTTTTAAAGATTTGTTGAAAAAGGTCCAATAGTGTCACTGTGGTCTCTCAGAATTGCAATCTGTTGTTCACTGTGAACGGAACTTAAAAATATTTCCCTAGTTTTTACTATGAAACATTTGGCAGGAAAGTATATCATATTAAAGCAGTTTGCTGGGAAATTACTGCTGTTTGCTTGCTAGATTTGGGTTAAAAGGGAAATTTGAAAGGTGCCAGCGCTTGTCATCTATTTGTCATTATACACCTTGTGCATCGATCCATTCAGGTTGCACAAATTAGAACACTAAGTAGATTGGATGATGGTAAGGATTTTAGTGTGAGTCCTTAAGTATGGGGCAATTGTGGTTGACTGTTTTTGTAATTTACTATCAAGTCTGAGTTTTCCTTATGAAGATAATAGCAAGTCCTTTACATTGTGCATGTAAATTTATTGTGTGAATAGTGTGATTGAACTTTAATCTCTGAGATCATTGGTTTGTCAACAGGTGATATTCAGGAACTGTAGCTTCACACATGACCTGGTTGCAATTATTAGAGATGCGGACTTTGTTCTTTAGCTTTGAATCATATATATGATTTTGTGAACAATTTCTTTTTTGTTTCAGTCATAAATTGTAATATTTGGATTTGTAACTCTCAGATCATTTCATTAAAGCAAATCCTTAAGGGAACATGATTAGAAAAATATAGAAATTTGGGATTTGTGGAATTGATCAGACCAAACAGTCATTCTATAAACTTGTCAAATAATATATGGCTTGATTCGTGATTCACTTTGCTTTATTCCCCTATCTTTAAAATCAGTCTCTTACAGTGCATTCCACCATCAGCCTTTTTCTCAGTTCTTTCCACATGCTTTATACGTATAATACTATGGAATCATTAGACTTTTTTAATGTGGAAAATGTAAGTTAAAATTTGTACAACTCCTTCATTTTCAGGGGGCCTTGCCTTTGGGACTCGGTGCAAGTCAATCGGAAAAAGTAGCTGCAACAAATTAATCGTCACCAGCAGTCCAATGATGGTTCAGCGACTGGGACTTCTATCTCCTCCTGCCCAAAAGGTCTCAACATCATGCAACCAAATCAGCCCTAGCTTACAGAGGGCTGTGAATGCTACCAACTCAAATATACCTCCATCTGATACAAGGTCTTCATTTTATTCTCTAGGAATGTTTTCATGTCTATAAAGTCAGAAAAATATTTTACCACTCACTTTAGAGTTATCCCTTTTGTGCACAGTTGAAATTTAGAATGAAAGCTGCAGTCTAGGTATTGTAAAGGTAAAGGGACCCCTGACCATTAGGTCCAGTTGTGACCGATTCTGGGGTTGCAGCACTCATCTTGCTTTATTGGCCGAGGGAGCCAGCGTACAGCTTCTGGGTCATGTGGCCAGCATGACTAAGCCGCTTCTGGCGAACCACAGCAGCGCACGGAAACGCTGTTTACCTTCCCGCCGGAGCAGTACCTATTTATCTACTTGCACTTTGACGTGCTTTCAAACTGCTAGGTTGGCAGGAGCAGGGACCGAGCAACGGGAGCTCACCCTGTCGTGGGGATTCGAACCACCGACCTTCTGATCGGCAAGTCCTAGGCTCTGTGGTTTAACCCACAGCGCCACCTGTGTCCCTCTAGGTATTGTAGTTCAATATTATTCCTTTGAGATGAATCACAGGTTTTAGAATTTATGCAGTAATGCCCTAAGAAAAATATGTTATAACATGTGCTATGTAAGTAAACTTCGGCTAATGTTGGCTATCTAGAATAGTCACAGGTGGTTGCAGCTCTCTCTCAGTGGTGAGCTTGTAGGTGCTGTCTAGCCGACTGGTGGGATGTTGCGGCAGCTGCCAAGGCTTGGGAGAGGGGGGAGCCTCTTGCAAGATCTCAGGGGTCACTCCATTTCATGTGGTCCACCAACCTGCTTGTTCCCCTTCCTTCCTTCCCTTGGGTGGAGGAAAACAACCTGATTCCCCCCCCCCCCCAGTTTATGAGCTCTCACTGGGACTTGCAGTGGCTACTGGTTAACAAGGTTGGAAATGAATTTTACTGGACTCCTTGGCTGGTTTTGAATAAACATTCACAAACTTTTATTGATAATTATCAGCTAAATAGTTTGAGGATCTATACAACTGTGTAACATTCAGAAAACAGAATTTTTAGAGAAATCAAAGACTGGAACTGAGGAAAGTCGGGGGTGGGTGGGTTCTGGAGGGGGAAGGAGGAAAAAAGGGGGAAAATAAGGATGATATGTTTCTGGATAATATGTTTTGTTTTAATTTTGAATAAAAAAGTAATTTAAGAAAACGGAAATGAATTTTACCGTACACGCAGCTGCAATTAGCCCTGGTTAGTCTCTTGGTCAGTTAGTGGGTTGCACTCACACTCGAGACCCTGATGGGGGCTGCCAAAGCAACTGTCACCACAATAGTCAGTAGGTGATATTCAATGCTGCCTGAGCATCAGGTTGTCTCTACCTGAATTTCCATTGATTCTCCAGTGTAGCTGCATCCTTTGACACCTCTCTCAGGCCTTTGCTGAGAACACCATGGCCCTTGGAGGAATTTTGTGAAGGGCACAGAGAGCACGAGGGACTGCAGGATATGGGGCAATTCTTCTTGTGCAAATATTTGCACTCATGCAGTATTGGACACCACCCATTGCTTACTAATAGACATCCTATGTGTAGTAACTTGGTGTTCAGATTTTGAATATGCAAAAGCAAAGATCAGTTTTGAGAAGGTGATTTTAATTGTCAAAAATAAGCAGCTGAGCTCTGAATATGCCAGCTGCTTCATAGAACTACCAAGAGCTAACATTTAAGTAACTGTTTGCATTCCCTCTCCCTCTTTTCTCCACTGCAGATCCCTTCTGTCCCGAGAATCTTTGGCCTCCACAACCCTGAGTCTGTCTGAAAGTCCATCAATCCAGAGTGTCAAGCAAGAATGGCTTCATGGCTACAGGATTTTTCCTTCTCTTCCTTCCAGCCAAGGCTCCCCAAATGGCACAGACCTCGGGGACATCACAAGTGTTACATCTGGAATGTCCATGTCCAACAATGTCTCTAGCTCATTACCATCTTACTTGTTTGGTGTGGAAAATAATTGTTCTCCTTATCCTAGTCCTCACTATTCTTCAACCAGGTCTCATTCAGCCAAAAAGAGGGCCCTCTCTCTGTCTCCTTTGTCTGATGGAATCGGGATTGACTTCAATACAATCATCCGCACATCCCCCACTTCTCTTGTTGCTTACATCAATGGCTCAAGGGCATCTCCAGCAAACATCTCCCCTCAGCCTGAGGTCTATGGACACTTCTTGGGAATAAGGGGAAGTTGTATTCCTCAGACTTGCTCTATTCCAAATCCTCAAAAAAGACTTCTTGTTGCTAATGGCAATGTTGCCCTTCCAAGTTACGGTGAAAGTGAGAACACTGAATACCAGCGCATGCAACAGTTGGAACAAAACAGCCTACAGCCAGCAGTCACTAACAACATGGTGGTTCAACAAGGAATATCTCTGCTAGATAGCCAATCTGTGGGCATTTTAAAAAGTGGGCGTGCCAATGGTTTTTCCAGGAACACAATGGACATGCCACCTACTTCTCCAGTGGCTCCCCTTGTTCTTCCTCCATCACATGGTCCACCTCCCCCATACCATGCGCATCAGCATGACCTTATAAACCATCCCCACCAGATTTCCTTAGCAGCATCTGTGCAAGGCCCTCTGTTAGACGAAGAAGGCGAACTGGATGAGTTTAATGGCAAGCACTGCTGTTGCTGGATAGACTGCAGTGCTACTTATGACCAGCAGGAAGATCTTGTGCGGCACATAGAAAAAAATCACATAGACCAGAGGAAAGGAGAGGATTTCACTTGTTTTTGGGCTGGGTGCCCTCGGAGATACAAGCCATTTAATGCGCGTTACAAACTACTGATTCACATGAGAGTGCATTCAGGAGAAAAGCCAAACAAATGTACGGTAAGTCTAAAACATGTTAGATATACACACTGGTTTACTGTATATTAAATATAGCAATTTTTAACACTGTGCTAGGTTCCTCTCCCCCCCCCCCCCCTTTTTGGCTAGTACAGCTTGTTCTGAAAAAATAGTAACAGAATGCAAGCTTTGTTGATATTAATGAATTAAAAACTAAGTGAATGGATAGACTTTTCATATGCATGCAGAGGCAGAAACAGGAACAGAGGAAGATGCATTAGACCAAGTCAGCTCATTGGTCCATCTAGTTTAGCATTGTCTATGCTGACTAGCAGTGGCACTTCAGCTTCAGATGGGGTATCAGCCGGGCCTGCCTGGAGATGTAAGTCTTCTGCAAGCAAAACATTCATTCTCCCGCTGACTGATGGTCCTTCTTCTTTTTGAACTTATTCGAGCTTCAGATACTTCAATGCAGTTAGAACTAATCCCTCGTTTGCTTATTTTAGTGCTTTTCTACATCTGAACCTTTTTTAGCTGTTAATTCATGTTTCCTTTCCCAGTGTGGTGTAGTGATTTGAGCGGTAGTCTCGTAATCTGGTGAACCGGGTTCGCGTCTCCGCTCCTCCACATGCAGCTGCTTGGTGACTTTGGGCCAGTCACACTTCTCTGAAGTCTCTCAGCCCCACTCACCTCACAGAGTGTTTGTTGTGGGGGAGGAAGGGAAATGGGATTGTGAGCCGCTTTGAGACTCCTGAAGGGGAGTGAAAGGCGAGATATCAAATCCAAACTCTTCTTCTTCTTCTTCTTCAATAATTTTTTTATTTTATTTTTTAAATAATTTTTATTAAGTTTTCCATTTAACAATCCAATCATATCACATTAATTATTCCAAATTATACCAATACATATCATAAAGTCCAAATATTTTGCCAAATTATATATTCTTGTTGTTTTTGTTGGGGCTTCCCATGCTTCGAGTTCAGTAAGGGTCCAGTCATCTCATATTTCTGCTGCTTTTAGTGTTCACCAGTCCCATCTTTCAGTCTCCTTTCTCAATAATTTTTATTGTTTTTCATGTCAATACAAGAACAACATATAAGTATAGTAACTTGTCCAGTGGTACAGTCTTATTAAGTTTCATATGCAATACGCAATATGCAAGCAACGCTTTTATTTATGCAATATCAATTTAAGTCTCTTCTCCACAAAGATTCTAGTGTTGGGGGTGGAATAAAAGGACCCCCTGTCTCATTTATAAAGGAAAAGAAAGGAGACCAAGTCTCAGGAAAAGTGTCTCTCCTTTCTGCTGTGGTGAGTAAGGTATTCCGATAGAGCCACATTCCAAATATTATTTAACCAGATTTCAATGAGGATTTCTGTAGATGGTTTCCAATATCACTGGAGCAGTTCAAACCCACAAAAAAATTGAATTTGTATGTGAGGAGTGACTTCTGTGTTTCCTGATCATACCAGTAGGCAATTTCCCAGGGCATGAGCACAGACAGCTGCATGGCACCTTGTTTTTTATTCTCTGCCCCACCTAGGAAGTGTGCAAAATCACAAAGCCAGGCAATTATAAATTTGTTTGTGCAGTATTCTGGTGCATACATAAACACACACAAACAGATACACATATAAACACCATTCGGCAGCATGCTGTAAACAGAGCACAGATGGAAAAGAAATTAAAGTAACTGTAAATTCTCAGTACAAACTTTTCAGACTGCTGAAATACATTGCGAGCAAATTTTTAATATGCTTTGCTAATGCAGTTTTCTGGTTTTATGTAAATCTGAGGGGTCAATAGAATAGAGATAGGAGGAGAGAGAAAGAGAGAATGCACTCTGCTCTCCCATTCAGGAACATACTAGAAATAAATACGAGCACTGTCAGAAAAGAAACGAAAGAACAGAGGAAGCAATGGCATAAGCAGAAAAGAAGAATTGTTCCACCCACTCCCAAACACTGAAATGAATTGTCTGCAACCCCAAGTTGGAGCAGCTTTGACCCCAATTTATTTGATTATCGCTGTATTGGGTAAACTCAAATTTACAGGGGGAAAACATTGAGACTTGCATTGTTTAAGGGTAATGTCATATGAACTAGGCAAATTAAAGGGAGGGAGTGGATTAAGTTCTCCTGATTTTGCCGCACATCTGAAGGGGCCTCAAGATGAGCCAATCCAGAATGCCACAAAACACCACCTGGAATTATTTTCAGATGTCATTTTAATCTGGTTTGGGGCGAGAGGTGTTTGCCCATTATTAAGCACAGTGTGGTGTAGTGGTTAAGAGTGGTAGACTCATAATCTGGTGAACTGGGTTCGATTCCCCGCTCCTCCACATGCAGCTGCTGGGTGACCTTGGGCCAGTCACACTTCTCTGAAGTCTCTCAGCCCCACGTACCTCACAGAGTGTTTGTTGTTGGGAAGGAAGGGAAAGGAGAATGTTAGCCGCTTTGAGACTCCTTCGGGTAGTGATAAAGCGGGATATCAAATCCAAACTACTCTTCTTCTTCTTCTTCTTCTTCTTCTTCTTCTTCTTCTTCTTCTTCTTCTTCTTCATTCTCCCTTGATCTCAGAGCAGCATCACATGACACTTATAATGGTATGGATAGGCACCAGCCCCAGAAGACCGAGGCTCTTTGGGCTCCCTCAACCCATTGTTGAGCCCAAATATGGCCCTGGGCGTGGAGTGATGTCACGCACATGACTTCAGGACTTCACGCCTCAGGCCCCTTCAGTGGGGGTTCTTCGGAAGCTGGCTCTGGTGGTATTCATACTGTTATAACTCGAGAAGATGGATGGTGCCTGGCAGATTGAGATTGAATCCTGACAAGACAGAAATAATAATAATAATAAATTTTAATTATACCCCACCCTCCCCGGCCAGAGCCGGGCTCAGGGCGGCTAACACCAGTAAAATTACAATAGAAACATAATAAGGGGGGGCAATTTAAAATACAGGTTAAAATGCAATTTAAAAAGCAGCCTCATTTTAAAAGTAGCCCATAAATCAAAACCATAAGGGGAGGAAAACATAAGGGTCCAAGCCAAAGGCCAGGCAGAGCAGCTCTGTCTTGCAGGCCCTGTGGAAAGATGTCAAGTCCCGCAGGGCCCTAGTCTCTTGTGACAGAGCATTCCACCAAGTCAGGGCCAGTACTGAAAAAGCCCTGGCCCTAGTTGAGACCAATCTAACCACCTTGCGACTTGGGACCTCCAAGGTGTTGTCATTTGTGGACCTTAAGGTCCTCCGCGAGGCATACCACAAGAGGCGGTCCCGTAGGTACGTGGGTCCTAGGCTGCATAGGACTTTAAAGGTCAAAACCAGCACCAGCACACGACCCAGAAGCTGTACGCCGGCTCCCTCGGCCAATAAAGCGGGATGAGCACTGCAACCCGAGTCAGCCATGACTGGACCTAATAGTCAGGGGTCCCTTAACCTTTACCTTTAAGTATAACAGTGACTGTGAAACAAGCTGCAGACGCATAAATTACCGTATTTTTCCCTCTATAACACGCAGATTTTTTCTCCTAAAAAGTAAGGGGAAATGTCTGTGCGTGTTATAGAGCGAATGTGTGGTCCCTGGAGCCGTTTGTCCCAAGTGCATGGCAAAAATCATATTGCGCCATCACGGAGGAGAGGAGGCTGCTGCTTTCCTGCATTCTGCCTCAGGGTCTTACTGCCCACCCTGTTCTGTTTCGGTTGCTGTTTGCTCAGACGGAACAAAGAGCAGTGAAATCCCCTCCCCTCCAGGCAACCCCTCCCCTCCAGGCAAGTAGAGAGGAAAGCAGAGCGTCCCTGCTCCGGTGCTGCTGCTGCGTCTGGGGACTCGGCAGGCAGCGGAAAACATGCAGATGAGAGAGAGAGAGAGAGAGAGAGAGAGAGAGAGAGAGAGAGAGAGGGCTGGCTTGAGTGGGTGGGTGGACTTTTGCCTTCCTTCCCCCCCCCCTTTAAACCCCTCTCCTGCATTCTTAGCCAGCTGCTTCTCCGCACACCCCTCTCGTGCTCCTTGTCCCTTCTATATTTTTCCTTCCCTCCCCACTTAAAACGTGGTTACAAAGCACGGATCCACATGGATCCTCAGGATCTTTGCATTGGGTCACCCCAAATTCACCATCAGATCACATAGCAATGATCTGATGCAAAAACAGGGCTGCAATGGTGCAAAAACGTGGTTACAAAGCATGGATCCACATGGATCCTCAGGATCTTTGCATTGGGTCACCTCAAATTCACCATCAGATCACATAGCATGTCCATGGCTACAGCCTGCCCCCCAAAAATCACGTACCCACTGTTGCCTGGGGCTGCAATGGTGCAAAAACGTGGTTACAAAGCATGGATCCACATGGATCCTCAGGATCTTTGCATTGGGTCAGCCCAAATTCACCATCAGAGCACATAGCATGTACATGGCTACAGCCTGCCCCCCCAAAATCACGCACCCACTGTTACCTGGGGCTGCAATGGTGCAAAAATGTGGTTACAAAGCATGGATCTACATGGATCCTCAGGATTTTGGCATTGGGTCACCCCAAATTCACCATCAGATCACATGTCTGTGGCCACAGCATGAAGCACAAAAATGATACATCCACTGTTTCATTCAGAATGTTTTTTCCCTTGTTTTCCTCCTCTAAAAACAATGTGCGTGTTATGGTCAGGTGCGTGTTATAGAGCGAAAAATACGGTAAATTATCTAATATTTTGGGTGGTTAAATGGGATTGCACATACAGCCCTACTAAAGCAACCTACCAATTCTAAACAAACCTACCAAAGTTCAAAAAATATCTGAAACCTAAATCAAGTTTCAAAAGAGAAAATTAGAGACTCTAATTTTAGGTGAGAAATACACAGGAGATATGTCATAAAATATGTTCAGTAGTGATTGTACTGTCTCATTAGAAATCTGCTTATTCTCAATAAATAGCGGGTGAATAGTAGAATTGTTGTTGTTTAGTCGTTTAGTCATGTCCGACTCTTTGTGACCCCCTGTACCAGAGCACGCCAGGCACTCCTGTCTTCCACTGCCTCCCGCAGTTTGGTCAAACTAATGCTGGTAGCTTCGAGAACACTGTCCAACCATCTCATCCTCTGTCGTCCCCTTCTCCTTGTGCCCTCCATCTTTCCCAACATCAGGGTCTTTTCCAAGCAGTCTTCTTACGAGGTGGCCAAAGTATTAGAGCCTCAGCTTCAGGATCTGTCCTTCCAGGGAGCACTCAGGGCTGATTTCTTTAAGAATGGAGAGGTTTGATCTTCTTGCAGTCCATGGGACTCTCAAGAGTCTCCTCTAGCACCATAATAGTAGAATGCAGAGTTCAATGTGCACATTACATAAAGCCCATTATAAATAATATTTTAGGAAAGGATTTTCAACTTGTTATAAAAAAATACTGGTTCCCTTCTCTACCTAAACTTCACTGTCACTCAAAAAAGATTGTCTGGAAGATTAGTAAAATGTAAAATTCTCCTCCTAACAATCCTGCTGATAAACTTATCATGTGACATAAAATTTGTAATGGTTACTAATATTTTATGGGCACAATAGCTTGGCAATCAGCTTTAAATAACAATGTAAAATGATATCCTTTTCAGGCTTTGACAGCATCACCTTATATTCCAAGTATGCTTGTGACAGTGCTGTTGGTGCCACTGCACTGAGAGATTTGTATCTTATATGTGCTGAGCCTGGGAAGGGGAAATGCACCCCTTGTAAAAGTCGAAAATTGATGGAGGATAAGCTTCTCAAGATGGTTCTGCTCTGCCTCTACTGTCAAGAGGCAGCAATGCCTCTGAATAGCAGTGTTCTGGGGTGGGGGGTGTTGCAGCAGGAAGAGGAGACTCCCCAGCTCCGGCTTCTGCCTCAGCGTCTGAGCTGTGCTCTTCCTATCCCCTCTTCTGCTTCCTCCTCCTCCTCCCAGCCTGCTCTTTCTCCTTCTGGCCATTCAACCCCCTGGCTCTGAGTCTTCTTCCCCTGGGGGTTCCCTGGCTGGTGCTGCATCCAGCCAGTCCACAACACCTTCCAACCCTCCATCTGTTGTTGTTTAGTCGTTTAGTCGTGTCCGACTTTTCGTGACCCCATGGACCACAGCATGCCAGGCACTCCTGTCTTCCACTGCCTCCCGCAGTTTGGTCAAACTCATACTGGTAGCTTCAAGAACACTATCCAACCATCTCATCCTCTGTCGTCCCCTTCTCCTTGTGCCCTACATCTTTCCCAGCATCAGGGTCTTTTCCAGGGAGTCTTCTCTTCTCATGAGGTGGCCAAAATATTGGAGCTTCAGCTTCAGGATCTGTCCTTCCAGTGAGCACTCAGGGCTGATTTCCTTCAGAATGGATAGGTTTGATCTTCTTGCAGTCCATGGGACTCTCAAGAGTTTCCTCCAGCACCATAATTCCTCCATCTAGTGGGGCTCAAGTATAGAATTGATCTGGCTGTACTTTGGGGGGAAATATCTCAGCCCTTTGTAAACCTAATGCTGAAATGATGATGTAGCAAATGAAAGCCAACCTTAGCGGAGGATTTGCAACACTGCGGGGTTTTGTTTTTCCCTAAAACCACATCTATTTTACATTAGAATGCAGTTTTTTTAAAAATTCTGTAGTGCATCTTTTTTCCTCACCCCATAGAGTCTCTCTAGGCAAATGATGCTTTGATATCATTGCAGGACAAGGCTGCCAGTTTTTCTTTGGCAGGCCTCTTCTGTGCTTGATAGCTGCCTGTCAGACGGAACTATTCCCATCTCTTCTCCATGCCATGAAATACTTCATTTGCTAAGTCTTCGACTGCTGTTAAAAGTTGAGAAGCTCTGCCAGGAGGGGAAATAGTTGGCAAATCTCCAGCAATGAGTAAAACATAAGGGGGCACACACAATGCATATTTATCCAATGGAGGGAACACTATTCAAAATACTGTGTATTAGCAGAGATTAAGTTTTAAATCAGCACCAATGCTTCCCAGCCAGGGTCCATAAGCTCTGAGTCAGTGACCCAGACAGATGGAATAAAGCAATGAAATATGCTTATGTATAACTGCATGCATGTTTATTTACAGCCATGCTAATGTATATAGTGTGGAAATACATGAGACCTGGGATTGTTCGTAACTACACTGAAAGCAGTAAGATACTCTCATTAAGGACTAATTTGATCCCCTGGTTTCAGTGGAAACTGATTCTTTTGCAGGTGTTCATACCTAAGAATAATGTGTGTGTGTGCGCGCGCGCGCGCGCAACATCATGGCAACAGCCTCTGCCCTGCCCCCAACCTATACACATTCACTGGATGTCTGTAGGGAACCTGTGTGTGCACAACTATTTGTATAGAGGACTCTGCACATGACTGGAAGTCCTGACTTTCCAGGATTCTTGACCATGTAGAGAACTGCCACATACACTGGCAGAGGAAGAGGAGTGCAGGGGGAGCGCACGCCCCCGATGGAGCAATCCCAGTGGGGTGCCATCACAGCTGCCCCCCCGCCCCCGGGATGCACGCCAGCCCTGCCCCGCCCCGCCCCGCCCCGCCTCCTCTCCGCACCCCATTGCCGGAGCTTGAAGCTCTGCCACTGGCCACATATAGGTGCTGGGGCTGCCTTTGTATATTCTTCTAATAACCCTTTATAGGCTGGAGGGTGAAGGTGATCTCCCTGCATCTCTACATTTATTGTTCACAGTTCTGGATGCCTGAAAATGTCACGGCCAACTTTAGCTGTATTGTGACCTTCCCTTTTAACAAAAAATGGGGCTACAAACCTTCTTGGTGCACTTTACATTGTAGAACACCTACAGTGTGCCGTATTTTTCGCTCTATAAAAAAATATTCTGAATCTCAGAAGCCAGAACAGCAAGAGGGATCGCTGCACAGTGAAAGCAGCAATCCCTCTTGCTGTTCTGGCTTCTGGGATAGCTGTGTAGCCTTCATTCGCTCCATAAGACGCACACACATTTCCCCTTACTTTTTAGGAGGGAAAAAGTGAGTCTTATAGAGCAAAAAATATGGTAGTCCTTTTAGCATGACTGGCATGGTAGTAAATATTGTTATCAAATTTCAGCCATTTAGTTGTTTTTCTGAAAACAACAACCCAGGAAAACTAACTGAATCTTACAAATGGGTTGCCAGTGTTAATGTATTGTTGTAGGAGGGACAAATATCCCATGCAGTTTTTCAATCAAAAACCAGTCTAAAGATCAGTATCGTTCTTCTGTTGCCACTTAAAGAGACAATTGTAATTACGCAGGATATAAATTGTCAAAACAAAGAAATACCAGGTGGCTTTATTTTGGGACACTACCATCCTGACATACATCTGAATCTGGTTTGGGATCTAATAATATACTCTCTGATATTGTCTATATCTGTTTCTTAGTTTCTGTTTAGGAATTAACATATTGGGGTAAAATAATGTCCCATTGTGATTTTTCAAGGAAAACTGGATACAGAGAAACAAATTAAAATGTTCTTTTCCTATATGGCTTTGTTTGGGACATTTTGCTGCCCCAAATTTTATTGGAATTTGGTTTGGGGAAGAAAATACCTGATAAAATTAACTATGGGATGATATTTAATCTTTCTTCAAAGGAATAACTGATTTAGCCATAGAAGGTACACAGTGGTACCTCGGGTTAAGAACTTCATTCACGTCCTTCCACAGTGGGGACATTCCCGGAATGCAGGAATCCCAGCTAAAGCATCCATGGCAGATGGCCTTCTAACCTTTGCTCAAAAACCTCCCAGAAACAAGAATCTACCGCCTTCTGAGGGATTCCTCCCCATTGCCAAGCAGCTCTTTCTGTCAGAAGGTTCTTCCTGAAGTTGAGTTGGAATCTCCTTTCCTGTAACTTGAAGCCATGGCTTCAGGTCCTGAGGGCCTCTGGAGCAGGAGAAAACAAGCTTCTTCCCTCCTCCCGGTGACGGTCCTTGAGATATTGACAGGGCTGCATGGTGTGGCTCTCGTATCCATCTTCTGAGAGAGAGAGAGCAAAACCTTTCTCTCTCTCCTTTCTCCACCCCTTGCAAAATTGCAAGGGGTCAGTGCATCTGGCTGGTAAGAAGAAGGTCGGAGTTTGGAGCCCGGACAGGGCTGGCTGTGGGCAGGATCCTGGCATTGCCAGGGGTTGGACTAGATGATCCTTGGGATCCCTTCCAACTCAGCCATGCTATGATTCTATCCAGCAGATAAGGAAGGGGCAGGAAAGCAAGATGCAGAACAAGGGGAGGCACAACCACACACCGCAGCAGCACACTCTGGCCAGACTCACAGTGGCCTCATCCCAGCACACTTTGACCCCCCTGACTTTATTTCTATTAATTCAGTTGCCTGACAACCCAGCTGCCTGGCCCCTGTGTGCCAGCTGATGTCACAAAGTGTGGCTTTGCAAACAAGCCTTATATGGTCCTGCAAGAGGGATGCCTGTCAGATGATGGTGAGAGACTTGGCAAGATCCTTGCCCATCACTGATCATGAATAGGAACTGTGAAGGTAGGAGGAGCACGAGGCCCAGAGGAGAGGAGTGGCATAGAATTATTATTATTATTATTATTATTATTATTATTATTATTCTCATCCTCATCCTCATCCTCATCCTCATCCTCATTATTAGCATCACCCATCACTGGTGCATGTGGCTTGGCTCCCTGGCTTGACTTGTCAACAGCTGTAGACAGCTTGCCAGGTCCCTGCCTCTCAGAAATGCAGCTCTGAGGACCTAGCCCCTTTTCATGCTGCAGGGGCCCCCAATGGATCCTTTGGTTTTAAGGGAAAGGCATCTTGCAGACTTCATCTTGCATGGAGCAGGAGGTAGCGAGATTTATTTTGTGTTATTTGTTTGCACCGTCGCTGCGTGTGACCCTTGAGAAAGAGGTTCCTGCCCCAAGGGGCTTACAATCTTTAATTTGACACAGGGAGGGAACGGGGAAAGGTTGAGGTCCGAGGTGGATCCTGAGTCCTCCTGCGAGACAGAAGTCAGGCTCTGTGAGTTTAGATTTTGGGATCCCTGGACATTTCCCATCTGTAACCTCTTCCTCTGTTTTCACAATAGGGTAATTAAGGTGATTCTATTAGAATTCCCAAGTGAATGTCAAGAAGGGAGGGAGGGGGGAAGAGAGAGAGTGGAATTCTGGTGGAGATGGAAGGTTGGAGGAGGCTTAGAAAGGGAGAGTGAATGTTGGGGGGGGGGAGGCTGTTTAGAGTCAGTTGAGAGTGGTGGGTTCTAGAAGGGGGGCACTTGGTGGGGGATCTGAAGCTGGGTTGGGCAGCTCTTCATGATCAGAAGTCCAGTAGTAGGATCAAGTGTGCTCATCAGTGACCATGAGAAGGAACTCTGAAGGTAGGAGGAGATCCGAGGCCCAGAGGAGATGAGTGGCATAGAAATATTATTATTATTATTATTATTATTATTATTATTATTATTATTATTAGTGTCACCCATCACAGGTGCATGTGGCTTGGCTCCCTGGCTTGACTTGTCCACAGATGTTGAAAGCTTGGCAGATCCTCAGCTGTGGTCCCCAGATTATATTTTCTGTTGTGAATATCTGGTTGCTTACAAGGTTGAACCATATGGCCTTTCCATGCCTCTACAGTGGTACCTTGGGTTAATAACTTAATTCGTTCCGGAAGTCCATTCTTAACTTGAAACTGTTTTTAACTGTTTTTAACCTGAAGCACCACTTTACCTAATGGGGCCTCCTGCTGCTGCCACGCCACCGCTGTGCGATTTCTGTTCTCATCCTGAAGCAAAGTTCTTAACCCGAGGTACTATTTCTGGGTTAGCGGAGTCTGTAACCTGAAGCGTCTGTAACCTGAAGCGTCTGTAACCCGAGGTACCACTGTATTGTGAAATGATAACGGTACAATACACTGTGTAATATAGCAAGGATTCTGACACCATCTTAAAATATGTTCATAAGTAAATAAGCGGAAACTATTAATTGGTTGAAACAGTAATAATTTATTCATTTGATTCTAGTTCATAAGGGATGTTGTGCCCCAAATTAAGCTCCGCTTAATGAGTCTTGTGTAGCTGCTGCTGTTGCTGGCCAGGAGAACTCAGAACAGCACAGAGTTCTTTTTAAAATGTTTTTAAATTTTCTTTTTTACTCTTTTTAATTCTTTCTGGTGTGGGGGTTGGGATGGATGTTTAGTTGTGTTTGGGAATTTGTTTAATTTTGGTATGTTTGTAACTTTCACTGTTTTTGGTTTTTATTGCGTTATTGCTTTATTTTATTGGTTTTTGTTTGTTTATTTTTGTTTAATATGTTTTATTTTCTTTTTAAAGGGAAGGAGTCAGGGCTGCCTAGAGTGGGTCCCAGCCAACAAAATGGCTGGGGCAGGTTCCACAAGGGGGATGCACTGGGACAACCAATCTCAGTGATCACACTAAGACCAGACCATGTCATTACTGAGGAGGCAGGTTTAGTCGTTGTTTGAGGACTATCCCTGCTTCTGGTCTTGACTGGACGGATACTGGAATCAGCAAGGGATACCCACATGACCTGAAGGTGCTGCTGTGTCCACAGACTGTCTCACCAGAGTGGTGCATACTCTGGTTATCTCCCGCTTAGACTATTGAATGCACTCTATGTGGGGCTACCTTTGAAGGTGACCTGGAAACTACAACTAATTCAGAATGCGGCAACCAGACTGGTGACTGGGTGCGGATGCCGGGACCATATAACACCGGTCTCAAAAGACCTACATTGGCTCCCAGTATGTTTCCGGGCACAATTCAAAGTGTTGGTGCTGACCTTGATAGCCCTAAATAGCCATGGTCCAGTAGACCCGAAGGAGTGTCTCCACCCCCATCGTTCAGCCGGGACACTGAGGTCCAGCGCCGAGGGCCATCTGGTGGTTCCCCCTCTGCGAGAAGCCAAGTTACAGGGAACCAGGCAGAGGGCCTTCTTGGTAGTGGCACCCGCCCTGTGGAATGCCCTCCCACTAGATGTCAAAGAGAAAAATAACTACCAAACTTTTAGAAGACATCTGAAGGCAGCCCTGTTTAGGAAAGCTTTTAGTGTTTGATGCACTATTGTATTTTAATATTTTGTTGGAAGCCGCCCAGAGTGGCTGGGGAAACCCATCCAGATGGGCAGGGAAGAAAGAAAGAAAGAAAGAAAGAAAGAAAGAAAGAAAGAAAGAAAGAAAGAAAGAAAGAAAGAAAGAAAGAGAGTTCTGTATCCCTAGTGGGACTATTGAGGTCCCACTTCTAAACATTACCTGCTCTGTACCATTGGATAAGATGCTGCCCCCCGAAAACTTACAGAAATTTGGAAGCAATATTTAGCATAGCGTGGTGAACTGTATGAAGGGAAACAAATGTAAACTAAGAAGCTCTTTTAATTCTATTTGTATGATTAAGAAAAGTTATAGCTTTGTTCTAAATTCAATTTGAGATGTTTTGTAACACTGTTTTTAATGCTACAATTTTATATTTGATGTTTATTATTGTGAGCTGCTTTGGGCACAGATCACTGTAGAAAAGCAGCATATAAATTAAACTAAACTAAAAATAGAACAGCCCAAAGTTTTACTATTGAGGCAATAATGTTGCAACAATAATACTACTGGCTAATATATATATATATATATTTTGCAAACATCTTCCCAAAACACAATAGGCTGTTTTCGGTAATGTATGCTTGTATATGCACAGTTCACACCAGTATATACTTTTTGTACACACAATTTGCCTGGATAGCTGCATAGCCAGTTTGGGAAAAGTATGAGTATCAGAGGATGGCTATGTTTTGCTTCACATCCTGATTCAGAAAGTGGAAATTAGCTAAGTTTGCCTTTAAATGTGAACTGAATCAAATTTCTTTTCCATGCCTACCCAGCAGTTCATCCTTTTTTAAAATGTATGGTGTTTGTTCTTAAAGTTCAGCTGCCAAATAAGTGATATTTAAGAAGATTTCTGGAATGCAAATGGCAAGCGCAAGGTAATGATGTCATTGATAGAATTGCAAAAATATGTCCTTAAATATATATTGCAAGATATCTGTTCCCATCTTCACAGACAGCTGAACCTTGTTGTAACACCCCCTTTTAATTTTAGAATTGTATGAGAGAGATCTTAAAACAATTTTTTGCTGCTGGTAAAATTTCGAAATTCAGATAGTTCAGAAAATATTTTATTATCCTTTATTCAAAGGAAAATAGTCATAATATGATTGAAAAGTATATGTTATTTAACAAAACTCTGCTGGCAACTCAGAGAGAACATAGACTGAACTTCTGGCAAGCATCAGATATCCCATGAGACACGAGCAGTAAAATGCAAAACATACAACACCGTGTTGTTGTTTTTTATAAATCAGAATAACACTGTAGAATAAATGAATAGTGATCATTATTTAAATCAAGAAGAACTCAGTAGTGCTGAACCAGCCAAGGTTTTGACTATACAGTGGTACCTCGGGTAATTAACTTAATTCGTTCTGGAGGTCCGTTCTTAATCTGAAACTGTTCTTAACCTAAGGTACCACTTTAGTTAATAGGGCCTCCCGCCACCGCTGCACGATTTCTGTTCTCATCCTGAAGCAAAATTCTTAACCTGAGGTACTATTCTGGGTTAGTGGAGTCTGTAACCTGAAGCGTCTGTAACCTGAAGCGTCTGTAACCTGAGGTACCACTGTATGTTGAAATTTAGAATATCATTAAATGGAATTTTCAAAGGATTCCAGCTTTATATACCTAATATCTGTTGGATAAGTACAATAGTGTGAGCACCCAAAAAACAGTCCAAAATGACGAACAACAACTACCAGACTTTTAGAAGACATTTGAAGGCAGCCCTGTTTAGGGAAGCTTTTAATGTTTGATATATTACTGTATTTTAATATTTTGTAGGAAGCTGCCCAGAGTGGCTGGGGAAGCCCAGCCAGATGGGTGGGGTATAAATAAGAAATTATTATTATTATTATTATTATTATTATTATTATTATTTAACTCTAGTCTACAAAGCTGCAATTTCACAGCTGCAAGCAAGTGCTAACTGTATCAGTGTATCTCTGAGGACATAGAAAGAGGGGCTTGCTAAGTCTCCCTCCTAACTCCTCTCGATGCAAAGGTGTTCTAGATCTGTCACAGTACAAGGACTTGCTTATATGATTGTGTGTCTCAAAGACTGGAGATTCTAGGTTAGCACCTTCAGTTAAAAGACTCTTGAACAAATAATCTCACAAAATAGTTCATATGAGCTTTTGCTCTCCAAAGCCAATTTATGAATAAAGTAGCCAAATACGTTTCGGCAACCATCCTCTTCAGCTGCCAGAAATAAAAAGGTAAAAAATACAAAATTGAAAAGGCATCTTCTGGCAGAATCTGTAGAAAGCAAGAAGGCTTCAGAAGTTGCGGGTGATCTTGCTGCCAGCATATATAAATGATTTTTACATGGCTATATAATATATCGATGAGCCCTGCACTTTTATTGCTGGGGTTTATTAGCTGTTTCATTGATGCAGGTCTGAATACTGCCATAAAGTTCTGTTGCTATTACTGAAGAAGTTGCCAGTCAAAATGCATCTGAAAGTTTTATTTACAAAGGTATTTGAAATATTGGCACATTTTTTGATGAATGTTCATTTAACTGTTTTGTGATATTTTAAGAACAATTTGTTAATTTTATTTCTAGTGCAGATGCACTAATTTTCTGGCATGGTACACTTTTTGGGTGGATCTCAGATTCTTTTTGTCTACATAGTTAGGGCTTCACGGATATTTTTTGCCTATCACAAATCTATCTCATATTACTTAGTGTATATCATTGAACTTAATTATCCTTTATATCATTCACAACACTCATACACACACACACACACACACAGTGGTAACTCAGGTTAAGTACTTAATTCATTCCTGGAGGTCCGTACTTAACCTGAAACTGTTCTTAACCTGAAGCACCACTTTAGCTAATGGGGCCTCCTACTGCTGCGGCGCCGCCGGAGCACAATTTCTGTTCTCATCCTGAAGCAAAGTTCTTAACCTGAAGCACTATTTCTGGGTTAGCGGAGTCTGTAACCTGAAGCGTATGTAACCTGAAGCGTATGTAACCTGAGGTACCACTGTATAGAAAAGAGTCCAAGTTGTTCGGTCTGGTTCACTCCTTACTTCATTCCCTACATAATCAAATCATGGTCCTGGCATCTCAGTGCAACTGATTACAGTTTAGGATACTGACAGATACCTGAAACGCCACCCCCCAGTTCATACCTCGGGTTGAATGTGCTTCGGGTTTCGCCGCTCACGCATGCGCAGACGTTCGAAATGACATCATGCGCATGCGCGGAAGCAGCAAAACATGACCCGCGCATGCGCGGAAGCAGCAAAACACGACCCGCGCAAACAGGGCTCCGGAATGGATCCCATTCGCATCCTGAGGTACCTCTGTAATGGCCATGTAGGGTTTTTTGAAATGCCACTCTCAAAAGATGTCTGCATGTGGTTTGGAAAGATGTATATCCTATGAACCCCTGACTTTGCCCTATCCCCAGACAGCTGCAGCTTCAGCCTATCAGTGACACACATACTTTGTGCCCCCTGCTCCAATTTAGTTTGGGTACAGGAGAAGCAATTCAAGCCATCTGTCAGGTCATTTCACTCCTCTGACAGAAGCAGTGTTTATATACAACAATCCAAGCTTCTGGGAACTTCAACAAAGGTCCATTGGGGGCAGCCTAGATGACAATTTGAAAAATAGGTAAAGGTAAAGGGACTCCTGACCATTAGGTCCAGTCGTGACCGACTCTGGGGTTGCGGCGCTCGTCTTGCTTTATTGGCCGAGGGAGCCGGCGTACAGCTTCTGGGTCATGTGGCCAGCATGACTAAGCTGCTTCTGGCGAACCAGAGCAGCGCACGGAAATGCCGTTTACCTTCCCGCCGGAGCGGTACCTATTTATCTACTTGCACTTTGACATGCATTCGAACTGCTAGGTTGGCAGGAGCAGGGACCGAGCAACGGGAGCTCACCCCGTCGCGGGGATTCGATTGGCAAGTCCTAGGCACTGTGGTTTAACCCACAGCGCCACCTGCGTCGCTCCAATTTGAAAAATAGTGGTACACAAAAAGTGCACACTGGCAGTAGGACAGCCTGTCACTGCTAATCTGCTCTTAAATTTAAATAACTAGTAGTGGGGGGGGGGGAGAGGGCAGCCACCAGGGCGAGAAAGTTACAATCAGGGCTTTCCAAGGCAAAAATAGCAGGAAGCTGGAAGTCTGATGGCATGAGACATGTGCACTGGTGTCAACATCAGACCCTCCAACCGTCCCTTTTTTCCAAGGACAGTCCCAGATTTAAAGAATCCATACTGGTTTCTGATTTTATTCCACTTTTTCTTAGGACGTCCCTTTTTCATTGGAAAAATAGTGGAGGGTATGGTAGGATGTTCTTATTTACATGGGAGAAATGTTGGAGGGTATGGAGTTATGTGACCCACCCATCTCCAAGCCAAGCAGATAAGTTACTATACAACATTTAGAAGACATCTGAAGGCAGCCCTGTAGAGGGAACTTTTTTAATGCTTAATGTTTTATTAGGTTTTTATATATGTTGGAAGCCACGCGGAGGGGCTGGGGCAACCCAGTCAGATGGGTGGGGTTTGTTTATTATTATTATTATTATTATTATTATTATTAAGGGCACCCCTATTTTCATCGGAGAAATGTCGGGTGGTATGCATGTCTCAGGCTTCAGGAAATGTTCACTAAAGGCCTCTCTGATTGGTAGGGCCAGATGTGGCAGGCTATTGTCAGAGGAAAAGAAACAGATAAATATAAATGATCAAATAACTGTTACATATGACAATTAAGAAGCTATTAGGGCTTTGTGGGTTTCCTAGAGCCAGTGGCGTAGCGTGGGGGGTGCAGGGGGGCCCGGCCGCACCGGGCGCAACATCTGGGGTTTAGGGTTAGGGGGCGCAAATCCATGGGTTAGGAGGCACAAATTACTTGCCTTGCCCCGGGTGCTGACAACCCACGCTACGCCACTGCCTAGAGCCAGCAGACCATTGTGTACCACACAACAGGCATCCCCCATTGTTAGCTGAATTTTGTCATCTCTGCCCGACCCCGACCCCCCCGCAGCTGTTAGAAGTGCGAGAGGGGGGAGGGGGCAATGGTAGCTGGCAATCCAGACAGCAACTCTAAAAAGGTGGAGTTGCAGTTGCCAACTGCTAGTTTAAGGATTAACAGGCAATCAAAACTTGAAGATCACAAGTTAATCATTTAGAGAGATGTCATTGTGCTGCGATTGGTGTGCGTGCGCATGCAAAAAAAAAAAAAGCTGTTTTATTGCTTACGATACTGAACTATAATATTGTCCATCTGCTCATCTACAGAACACTGGTTACAAAGAGCTGCAAAAAAATGTTTTCAATGCATTTCTCTCCGTTTGTCAATTCATTCTTTTGGTCATGAAGCAGCCGAATATCCAAGAAGGCTCCAGTCCACTCCTAGTTCAAGGCCTGTGGTGCAGCACATCTCATGGATACATTTCCCTGTACATACAGCTGTTTAAATGAATTTTTGAAGTGACACTCAACCCTGTTGTGTTTCACAGATAAAAAAACCAAACTATCCATCTGGATATACCATTATTTCAAGGTGGGGTGGCTGTTCTGTTCTCCCCTCCCCACAGAAGAAGAATCATGCTCAGTTTTCTACCAACATAATTATGCTGTCACCTAAGGGCAAAACTATGTTCTATATTAATACCTTTTCTTTCACAAAAATTAGCTTGGAGGGTCTCCAATCAGGATTGGAACTATGACTAATGTAGCCACTTATGCATCACCAGTAAAGAGGAAATGCATCAATAAAAAGGAAGGCAATAATATTTGCATAATTGGCACAATATTTGCTCATGCCGATGTACCGTATTTTTCGTCCAATGGAACGCTCCGTCCCATAGGACGCACCTAGTTTTTTTGGGGGGAAATAAAGGGGGGGAAATTCCTTTATTCCCCCCCCCCCAAAGCAGGTCTGGGAAACTGAACCAGGTCGAGGAACAGCGGGGTGGCGGCGCTGCGCCTCCCTGCTGTCCTCCGAGCTTGTGGGGCTGGCCGATGTCTGTCCGGCATGCGGGGCGCTCTGCTTCAGGGCGCCCTGCCCGCCGGGCGGCAGGCTGCTATCCGCAGCGTGGGGAGCCCTGCTGCGGATATGTTCCTGAAGCGCCGGGCGCCCTGAAAGCAGAGCGCCCGATGCTCCGGGAAGCAGGCTGCTATCCACAGCCTAGACATCCCTGCGGGACTTCCCGCAGGGCTGCCTAGGCTGCGGATGTCTTCCTGAAGCCTGGAGAGCGAGAGGGGTCGGTGCGCACCGACCCCGCTCGCTCTCCAAGCTTCAGCGAAAGCCTGCATTCGCCCCATAGGACGCACCCAGATTTCCCCTTCATTTTTGGAGGGGGAAAAGTGCGTCCTATAGGGCGAAAAATACGGTGTATGTATAGGTGAAATTTAGAAGTAATAGGAATGCAGACCATCTCACCACACTAGACCACATTGGGGTCTCTGTATCCAGCTCAGTCTGCTGCCTAGCTGCTGTTGTGAAGCTTCAACACCCCGCTTTCCCCCTTGTATGGTTCTTATATTTTAAACAAGACTTGGACTGGATAGCCTTCAAACAGAAGACTAGAATGCCCTTCATATAGAGGATTGTTCTCTGCATAGGTGAAGAACACCTATGGTGAAGGCTGAGGTGTGTTAACTCCCCCCACCCCCCAGGGTGGTTTCCCTGGAAAACACCCCCTGAAAGCTGTTATCTGCCCCTGAATATGCTATTTTTGGGACGCAGGTAGCACTGTGGGTTAAACCACAGAGCCTAGGACTTGCCAATCAGAAGGTCGGCAGTTCGAATCCCCGTGATGGGGTGAGCTACCGTTGTTCGGTCCCTGCTCCTGCCAACCTAGCAGTTCGAAAGCATGTCAAAGTATAAGTAGATAAATAGGTACCGTTCCAGTGGGAAGGTAAATGGCGTTTCTATGCGCTGCTCTGGTTCGCCAGAAGCGGCTTAGTCGTGCTGGGCACATGACCCGGAAGCTGTACGCCAGCTCCCTCAGCCAATAAAGCGAGATGAGCGCCGCAACCCCAGAGTCATCCGCAACTGGACCTAATAGTCAGGGGTCCCTTTACCTTTACCCATGCTATTTTTAGTAGTTTTGCAGGAAAAATTTCCAGCCAGAAAATGGTACATGGGGAAAGATTAAGCTCTCATGGATTGATGTTCCCACAGTTGCTTTTTGTTGCCTAAGTGGTGTGGCCAGTCTTAAACATGGTAGTTTAAGCATGCTAGTAATGTAATATGTAGTTTGGCTTGTTTAATGCAGTTTTCATTAAACAGATTTCCCCTCTACTGGCACTTCCTTCAATGGACTCTGAAGCAGTCATGTTAATTCATTCACTTAATGTATGTTCTTTCTTTTTCTTTTGTTTTTGCAGAGGGTACTTTGCATCAATGCCCCCCCAAAAAAGTTCTCAAACCACATTTTAACAGACTTTTATCAGAAAGTTGAGTAATAGAAGAATGATACTTCAAACACAGAGAAAGCTAACCTGCCTCTCAGTATGTGGAAGCAGCATGGTAACAACTGTCTGGTTTAATATTTTCCTAGTTACATTTAAGGCTCTATTAAGAACATACAACTATGCAAACAAGCTTATCTGAACCAGAAATGAAGTATCATTGCTTCTAATTAGGATTCACGACATAATGGAAAGACAAAGTAGCTTTTGTCTGGGGAAAGCCAGCCTTGCCTGCTTACTGAAAGACATGGCTCATTCTTTTCCCCTAGCCCATATCACCCAGCGCTTTTGGGCAAATAGCATGGCAAAGTCTGAATCTTGTGAACTCCAAGCTCCACTCCAGTAACTCAGCCATACGTGTTGAAACTTGTTTTATGTGTGTGCTTGATGGCATTTGGGTAGAGCAGCTTGTTTATTTATACAGTTCCACCATTCTTTGAAAAACATGTTTACATTTAGGTCGGGGATGACAGGGTCATTTTCTTTGGGTGCAATTTGCCAAGCCTTCCGACTAAGCAGCAACCTCTGCTTTAATGAAACTTGCACAGGAATGCCATTGACATTAATGGAGCCTGAGAAGCAGTACTGCTTGGAGCACGTCCACTTTGTGTGTAGCACCTCACTTAACAAGAATACTATTATTGAGCATTCTGGCCTGTTGTGCAAAGTGAAGAGATGGCCTTTGTCTTCTTTCAAGGCTTTTGTATAAATTGATAGCTGAAGATGAATGCATAATGGTATTTGATCCAAACTCCTAGAATCTGTGTTACACGTTACCTACTTGGAACTGAAGGAAACAGATCCAGTTCGAAACTGGTCAAAGGAAGAAAAAAAAGATAGCTTGAGCATTGTCAGTGGTTGGCAATAATCAACCTTAGGAAGTGGCAGAGTTTTGCTGTTGCTTTGTGTGGGACGAGTGACGTGGGTGGCACTGTGGGTTAAACCACAGAGCCTAGGGCTTGCCAATCAGAAGGTTGGTGGTTCGAATCCCCATGACGGGGTGAGCTCCCGTTGCTTGGTCCCTGCTCCTACCAACCTAGCAGTTCAAAAGCACATCAAAGTGCAAGTAGATAAATAGGTACCACTCCAGTGGGAAGGTAAACGGCGTTTCTGTGTGCTGCTCTGGTTCGCCAGAAGCGGCTTAGTCCTGCTGGCCACATGACCTGGAAGCTGTACGCCGGCTCCCTTGGCCAATAAAGCGAGATGAGCGCCGCAACCCCAGAGTCAGTCACGACTGGACTTAATGGTCAGGGGTCTTTTTACCTTTACCTTGGGTGGGACACCAGCTGAGGGATCTGATAGCAAAGCAGAGAAGCAATAATTTGTAAGGCCAGTGCAGCAGAAGGGGAGATGGAGATACTGCCTATCAGGAACTTATGGAAAGATTGGTGTACAGGAGGCATATGCAAATGAGATGGCTGGGTTCCAGATTTTCTCAAAGGCAGCAACACCAGGGCTGGGGAATGAGAGTGAATACTAGGACTAGGCAATCAGGACCAGCAAGATGGTAAACAACAGAAATCTCAGGAATAGCAGATTCATTCCAGGATAGGAGTCCAGCTCTTTTAATAGTTGGAAGGGAGGGTTTTGGCATGTGCAGCGCTCTCTCTCGCTCCCTCTGCTGTGTCATTGTAGAGAACACAACCTTTACTTTTTCATTCAGAGTTATTCTGTGACATAAGCTGTTAAGTTGTGGGTGAACATATCAGACGACACAGCGATTCTTCAAACAGCTCTTGTTTATTCACAGGCCAGAACAGAACTGAACTGAAGGGTTCAGTCAGCCTGCTTATATAGAGCTCCAGTACAACGTAACTGTAACAACTTTCTAAAACTATCCAATCACTGAATGTCACTTTCGATCCTTCATTTGCATAACTATCTACAGTATCCCCCTGCTGGCCCAGGGTGAGAACTTCAGTACATAACATAAACTATCTCGGTGGATGAAGTTTGACCTGTTCTATATGCGTCACAGTCCACCTGAAGGACCATATGTGCAGCTTGGGGTACTCCAGGACTCATCATTCTCATCAGTGGCCTCGATTGCATCGAGTGTCTTCTCCTAGCTTTCGCTGGTGATCCAGCTGCAACACTGTCTAGATGGGCATAGCCAGCCTTCAGTTGTTAGTTTGCCTAACTTCTAGGTTACATTAGTACTAAGTGTTGTGTGTTGAACTGCCTTTCAAGATGGTTCAGAAATCACAGCTTGAGCAGAATTTAAGTCTAACCTATTTTCAAGTAAGTCTATATGCACTGTAAAATTTTATAATTAACATATTTCAAACAAACAGCGATGTTAAACATTAATGCAATACTTGCTTTTCAAAGCATGCTAGGAGCCTCTACACTATTTCATTTGTTGTATAAATCATCTGGAAAATTGAGTGGTGGGGGGGGGGGGGAGAACCACAAGATTACATTGCCAGCTTTGGGTACACAGTGGGATTGTGCAATCCTTGTGCTCCCTGACAAATTATCAGTGAAGTTTGGGGCAGTTTCACAAACAACTTCTGA
This sequence comes from Podarcis gaigeae, assembly GCF_964106915.1. Classification (NCBI taxonomy): domain Eukaryota; kingdom Metazoa; phylum Chordata; class Lepidosauria; order Squamata; family Lacertidae; genus Podarcis; species Podarcis gaigeae. The sequence goes on along the minus strand of NC_139694.1, from coordinate 29,656,832 downwards.
AGTAGCCAGAAGAGGTGTTGTCCTGGGGAAAGGGGAGAGATGTCCCGCTGCGCATACATGCTTCGAAAAGGGTTTGGATCTAGCCCAGGAAAATATCAGATGACACATTTAACTTTTGTAATGGTGGTGATGGCATGTTGTAAGTATTATTTGCCTTGAGTATTTTTGTCCAGAACAGCTAGAGTGGTGATAGAGGAGGAGGAGGGAATAAAAGACTGTTCTGTTGCTGCTTTTTGTGCCAAAGTCAATAACATTGTCAAGTTTCATTTGGTTTCATTGAACTGCAGGTAAATAGAGATCTCTGGCTACGAGAATGCCTAAATCAAGCCCTTTATTTAGAGGGTGATTAATTACTTTTAAAAACCTCATGGCGATTTTCACTGTACAAACAGTTTATGTTAACTATCAGGAAGAAGCTATTGTGAATGGCCGGGCAGAGTTGAACATGCAACAAAAGCATGGCAGTGCTTTTAAATAATGGAACTCATATTAATTGTTATGGCCGTGACATTATTGTGTTCCAACCCCAAGCAAAAAGGTTGTTGACTATATCTGAAAGCAGGAGTGTGTCAAATCAGACAATAGAGCCATACTGGGCAGTTGCTTATTTAACAGATTTTCAGGCTACCTTTAAGAAGAAAACCTGTCTTGAGGCAGCTTACAAGATAGAAATATTACAAGTTTACAAGACAGTCAAAATGATCAATAAAAGCTAGGCCTAGTTCAAAAAATGCAAAACTATATATTTCACATAGAGACTCAAAATCATGAGCAGTACTATAGAATCATAGAATCGTAGGATTGAGGAGTTGGAAGGGACACCCAGGGCCATCTAGTCCAACCCCCTGCAATGCAGGAATCTCAGCTACAGCATCCAGGACAGATGTCCACACAACCTCTGCTTGAAAACCTCCCACAACCTCCCGAGGGAATCCGTTCCACTGTCAAACAACCCTTACAGCCAGAAAGATCTTCCTGATGTTTAGTCGGAATCTCCTTTCTTATAACTTGAAGCCATTGCTTTGAGTCCTACCCTCCAGAGCGGGAGAAAACAGGCTTGATCCCTCTCCCATGGGACAGCCCATGAGATATTTGAAGATGGCTATCATATATCCCCTCCCCCGCCTCTTTTCTAGGCTAAACATAACCAACTCTTTCAACTGTTTCTCATAAGGTTTGGTCTCCAGACCCTGATCATTTTGCACACATTTCAGTTTGTCAATATTTTCCTTAAATAGTGGTGCCCAGAACTGAACACAGTACTCCAGGTGTGGTCTAACGAAGGCAGAATAGAGCAGTACTATGATTTCCCTTGATCAGGACACTAAACTTCTGTTGAGGCAGCCTAGAAGAGCATTTACTTCTTTTGCCGTTGCATCACACTGTGGACTCATGTTAAACTTGTGGTCCACCAAGATGCCAGAGCTTGAACTGAGAATTTTCTATATGCAAAGGATAGGCTCCGTAGAGCAGGAACTATGGTCCCTGTCTTCAGAAATGTTGTGATATACATGGAGGCCAGCAAGGACTTCTTATGGCCTACAGTGGGAATGTATGCTTACTTCTGAAATGTCAATGAAGAGAAGAGGCATGCACATGCAGGAGTTCCATGTATGCACCAGGCTTCTCACATGTGCAAGCAACCACAATATCATTGTGGTCTCTGTTCTCTCACTGAGCATCTAGGCATGTTACCCCTGCCCATCATCCACAATCTCCTGGACAAAGACACAGCTTTCCTGTCCTGGACAGTTGTTCCTTTTCTGTCTCTTGTGCACATCTCTCCTTGAACAGGTCTGCATACTTTTCTAATGTTTCAAAACCTTGCTAAAGTTGTTCGGCCAGAGATGATAAAGGAACAGAAGGAATGTGTGTGTACTCCATGGAGCATGAGGATGGCTGTATCACACCACCAACAATCTTCAAAAACTACTGTCTCTTGCCTAGATAAAACTTGCGGCCTCTCAGAGGTTGCTAGACTACAACTCCCATTAGCCCAGCCAGCATGGCAATTGGTGGGGGAAGATGGTAATTGTAGTCATAAGAATGGAAGAGCCCTGCTAAAACAGGCCAAAGCCCATCTGGCCCAGCATTCTGTTCTTAGAGGGGCCAAAATGCCTGTTTGAAACCTACAAACATGACATAAATGCAATGGCACCCCCTTCTCATGACCCCCAGCAACTGGGATTCAGAAGCATACTGCATGTGATACTGGAGAAATATACTCATTGTGATTAGTAGCCATTGAGAGCCGTCTCAATTGAAGCAAGAGAGCCAGTGTGGTGTAGTGGTTAAGAGCAGTAGACTTGTAATCTGGGGAACCGGGTTCGCTTCCCCGCTCCTCCACATGCAGCTGCTGGGTGACCTTGGGCCAGTCACACTTCTCTGAAGTCTCTCAGCCCCACTCACCTCACAGAGTGTTTGTTGTGGGGGAGGAAGGGAAAGGAGAATGTTAGCTGCTTTGAGACTCCTTCGGGTAGTGATAAAGCGGGATATAAAATCCAAACTCTTCTTCTTTTACTTCCTTCTCCTCCTCCTCCATTAATTTGTCTACTCCCCTCTTAAACCGGTCCAATGTACAGTCATACCTTGGTTCCCAAACGGCTTGCCGAACAAATTGGCTCCCAAACGCCACAAACCCGTAAGTACGTGTTCCGGTCTGTAAATGTTTTTCGGAAGCCGAACATCTGACGTGGCTTCCACTTGAGTGCAGGAAGCTCCTGCAGCCAATCAGAAGCCGCACCTTGTTTTCAAATGGTTTGGGGAATCGAATGGACTCCCAGAATGGATTAAGTTTGAGAATCAAGGTCCCGCTATAGTGACTATCATTACATCTTGTGGGAGAGGATTTAATAGTTGATCTATGTGCTGAGGGAAGGAGTGCTTCTTCTTGTCTTTCTGGACCCTTCCCCCATTCAGCCTGATTGGATCATGCCTGGTTCCAGGACTGCTTTATTTTTCTTTTACTGTTTATGCCATGCATAATTTTATGCCCCTCGGATTTGCCAATCAGAAGGTCGGCGGTTCGAATCCCCGCGACGGAGTGAGCTCCCGTTGCTCGGTCCCTGCTCCTGCCAACCTAGCAGTTCGAAAACACATCAAAGTTCAAGTAGATAAATAGGTACCACTCCGGTGGGAAGGTAAACGGCATTTCCGTATACTACTCTGGTTTGCCAGAAGCGGCTTAGTCCTGCTGGCCACATGACCCGGAAGCTGTATGCCGGCTTCCTCAGCCAATAAAGCGAGATGAGCACCACAACCCCAGAGTTGGTCACGACTGGACCTAATGGTCAGGGGTCCCTTTATCTTTTTATCACATTGTCATTTACTTGCCATTTTTCTAAACCCAAAGCCCCAAACATTGTAATGGGGGAGTTGCTTCAACCCCTTGACCAGCAACATTTCCTGCAACATTGGGAAGGACACTTATTCCCCACCCCGAGCGCAGAGAAAAAGTGGCTCAGGCAGCTGCCTGGGGAATTCGGCCAGCTGTTCCCTTGATCTCTAGGAGGAGAATCACAGCAGCTGAGATTTCCATGCATGGATGTTTCTGCTTCTGTTTTGGCTTGTCAGAGGGTCTGAACCTCTCGGGTGACGTTCTTTCAAGCCTACTAAACAGTGGAGAAAAATATCCCACAGTCAAAGGCAAGCTGTTAGGTTATTTCTGCTACACAGCAGGAGGTTATGGAGACAATATCTGGTGTTAAACTAAGATTGAAGCAAGATGCAAGTGCCAGACAGGGGGAAACAAAAAAGGGAGATGGGAAGATATCTAGCAGAAGAGTGGAACTACCACAAGCCAAGTAGGAAAGCACTTCTGCGGATGCTAATGAAACATCACTAGACAGATAGGTTGAAACGACATTTTCTTTTTGTCATTTTTTCTAACATGGAAGTAATTGATTTTCCTGCGGTACTGAATGATACAAAGGAAGACGAATGAGCTCTTGCACCTTTCTTTTGTAGAGCCCTTGTTCACATGAAGACGCTGTCCATAACTATAAAGAGGTATTGCCATATGAATAGCATCTAATAGCTCCTAAAATCAGTTTTGTATTCCTTGCACAGATTCAGAACAGGTACTTATTTCACCAAATCCACAACATGAACAGAGTTTAGGGTTGGTCACATGCTGCCTATAATGTTTATTTTTTATATATATAAATTATTTTTATTCAATTTTTCCAATACAAAATTTATACAAATCATACATCTTTTTATATCCATTCTCTTTTTGACTTCCCTCAACTTGCCTGATACTCCTTCCCTTCTTAATTTCTTACACATTTCTAAAGCCTTTCTTCAATTATTTTTATAAATTAATTCTTTGTTTTACTCATATTCTAACATTCTTCTTACAGAGCTTCATTAAAACTTACAAACGTTATTTGATTATCACTTAATTTAAGCATATATTCTGTAAACTTTTCCCGATCTTCTATAAATCTCTGATCTCATCGATTTCGGATCCTTCCAGTCAGTCTATCGAGTTCTGCATAGTCCGTCATCTTCATTCTCCATTCATCTAGTGTAGGCAACTCCTCTTGCTTCCATTTCTGAGCCATCAGTATTCTTGCTGCAGTCACTGCATATAAAAATAACTTCTTTCTTATTAGTCTCATTCCCTGTAATACCAAGTAAAAACACTGCTGGTTTCTTAACAAAAGTGTACTTAAACACTTTCTTCAATTCATTATATATCATTTCCCAAAAGCTTTTTGCTTTCTTACACTCCCACCACATATGATAGAATGTACGCTCTTTTTCTTTACATTTCCAACATTTGTTACATCCTTTATACATCCTTGCTAACTTCACTGGTGTTACATACCATCGATACATCATTTTCATCACATTTTCTTTTATTGTTGTACATGCAGTGAATCTTAAACCTTCTTTCCATAATTTTCCCCATCTTCCATACTGCCTATAATGTTTAAAGGGACCCCTGACCATTAGGTCCAGTCGTGACTGACTCTGGGGTTGCGGCGCTCATCTCGCTTTATTGGCCGAGGAAGCCGGCGTACAGCTTCCGGGTCATGTGGCCAGCATGACTAAGCCACTTCTGGCGAACCAGAGCAGCACACAGAAATGCCGTTGACCTTCCCGCCGGAGCGGTACCTATTTATCTACTTGCACTTTGATGTGCTTTCAAACTGCTAGGTTGGCAGGAGCAGGGACTGAGCAATGGGAGCTCACCCCGTTGCGGGGATTCGAACCGCCGACCTTCTGATCGGCAAGTCCTAGGCTCTGTGGTTTAACCCACAGCGCCACCCGTGTCCCTTCCTATAATGTTTAGGCCAGGCCTAATTGCTTCACCTACCTCAGGATCCAAATTAATACGGAGAAGTTAGGGTGGGGAGCAAAAACAAAAGCGATGGGAAAGGGTGTGTTCAACTCCAAAAAGCAATTTTCTGTCTGTAACCTATTTATGTAATGCTGGAAACAGTAGAGACCAAGAAATTGAGAAGCGTTGGATATTTTTATTATAAGGTAAATCATTTATATGTTGACTACAAGTTTTGAGTGTAAATAACATTTATTATTATTTTTATACCAGCCTTTATTAAATGGGCATAAATCTAAAAGCCTTTATTAGGTTTGTATAAATGTAAGAGTCATTTTTTATACACATATATTTGGAACGTATCAGTTGGTATATTACAAATTTAGAGTTTGCGCTATATATCTGAAGCATTTGATATATGCAGGAGTGAAATAAAGAAGACTAAAGGTCATCTGTTTGATAGGTGTGATAATGGGTAGGCAAACTAAGGCCCAGGGCCAGATCTGGCCCAATCACCTTCTAAATCCGGCCCGCAGAATGTCTGGGAATCAGTGTGTTTTTACATGAGTAGAATGTGTCCTTTTATTTAAAATGCACCTCTGGGTTATTTGTGGGGCATAGGAATTCATTTTTTTCAAAATATAGTCCAGCCCCCCACAAGGTCTGAGGGACAGTGGACCGGCCCTCTGCTCAAAAAGTTTGCTGACCCCTGGGTATGATAAATATTTTTCATTTGTACCCCTACTGTGATTTGGATTCAGATTTAGTCCTATTGAAATCAACACATGTAAAATCAGTCATGATTTACTTAAGCCCTGTTGTTCTCCATGGGACATAACTGCAACCATCTCAATCCAGCCATGCATCATTTTCTAGTTCTGAAGGGGAGCCCTGGGTGCAGATATGAGCACACACACCCCTTTCACAACAAAAAAATTCCTTCCAGTAGCACCTTAAAGACCAACTAAGTCAGTTCTTGGTATGAGCTTTCGTGTGCATGCACACTTCTTCAGATACCTTGTGCATGCACACGAAAGCTCATACCAAGAACTGACTTAGTTGGTCTTTAAGGTGCTACTGTAAGGAATTTTTTTGTTTTGACTATGGCAGACCAACACGGCTACCTATCTGTAACTGGAACCCCTTTCACAGACAGACAGCATTTGTAGGCAGAATTATGAAGCATCCTAGTTTTGTTCACAGGTATAGAGGACTGAAAACGTTAGAAAATGGAATATAGTTTTTCATCCCTTAAACCAACAATGACATTTCCAATCACTGCTTAGTTTTTAAACTGGAAATAGCAAGGAATCAGGCCTGCCTGGCAGTTGTATCCTTTGATTAGCAAATCCAACCACCTAATCCTAGAAAAGGCACTTTGCATACAATTTCCTGTATTGTTAATTCCCGAACCCTGAGCAAATGTTCCATTCTTAAACTACAGATGTTGCAGCTCTTTAACATTTAGTGAATGGCTATTTTGTAACCGAACGGAAAATCAATAGACTTTGTGAGTCCAAGTCCAAGGCTACCCACTTAGATGGTGTACCTGTAAAGATGGCAAGAGTAAGATCAGCAAACATCACTGTGGGAAAATGAGCACTGATACTTTCCCAACTTTCCCATGGCATTCATCCAATGCAGGAGTAAATATTAGATAAATAAGGCAAATAAGGAAATCAGGATATTATTTGCTGGGAAGAGTACTTTTGTAGGATTCACCATGTCCTTTGGGAAATGGAATGGGTTTGCTCAAGGGTGTCTCCTTTGGCAATGTAACAGCATCCTTTTTAATGTGTCGGTTCAGTGGAAAGTGGTACGGTAAGCAGTATAATATGATGCTGCCAAATTCAATGAGTGTTTATATTATCCAACAACACAAGATTATATCAGCGGACCTTGAACCCCCTAACATCTCTTTTACTCCATAGAAGTGGGAAAGACTGAACATGAAAATCAATATGATGACTAAATTGATTTGTTGTTTATGTCAGTGCAATAATTACTCAGAAAGATCAGTGGGCATGCATTCAGATATATAAATCACCACTCACAAAGCCTTGCTGCAGTAAACAAGAGAGCTGCCTCTCTGATTTTACAAACAGAAAGCAAATCTACAGTTCAAAAATGCACATGGTACATCGCTCTGGGTATGTATGTAACATTTCAGGTTACAGGTGAGCGAATGGTCCTTGATGTATGCACATAAGAAGTGAGCATGTCTGGTGGAAGGCTAAGCCACCATGAAAGGTAATGTGAAATAATCTTCACACCGGTAACAAAAGAAAAAGAGACAAAAGACCAAAGGCTTGTCAATTCATTGAACAGGCTTCTGTTGGTGCAGAAATATGCAAAAACACCAATCTTGTTGAGGTAAAGGAAATCTCTTTTCTTCTAGCATATACATTATTATTATTATGGGTCAATCTGATAACAGTTATTATGCTCCAGTTGTACCAAAGAGGTCCGATGTACCCACACAATGAAAAGCACAAGAAACAACTGAAAAATGGCCAGAGCAATCAATATAAGGTTGATTCACAGACAATGGAAAGAACTGAGTAGCTTAGAGACATACAGTATATCTTCAGAAAGATTGATAAACACAACTGTTCTTGAGTTGGTATCAATGTGTGGAAGAACAGCTGTAGTCTAAAGATTGCACTGCTGTCAATACTGTACAGTATATTTCTACATTCTCATGTTTTGGTGCAGTTAGTATTTTTGTGAGTGTGATAAATTCCTGGAGGAATAAATGGCAAACAAACTGGCAACTTTATTGCATTCTTTAAAATGTTCATTAAAGGCTTCATCTCATTCATCAACAATAATTGAAATTCAGTTGAAATCGCTATTGTATTGCAGTATTGCAAATTGGGAATGAAGGTGGAAACAAAGGAACTTGCAAAGTCCTTCAGTTACAGTCCTATGCTTCTTTAATCATTAGTAAGCATGAATAGTCTCAGGCTGCAATCTTAAATATGTTTTCACTGGAGTAAGTCTGATGGGCTGTACTTATTTCTGTGTAAACATGTATTTGTTGTTGTTTTGTTTAGTCGTTTAGTCGTGTCATGACCCCATGGACCAGAGCATGCCAGGCACTCCTGTCTTCCACTGCCTCCCACAGTTTGGTCAACTCATGCTGGTAGCTTCGAGAACACTGTCCAGCCATCTCATCCTCTGTCGTCCCCTTCTCCTTGTGCCCTCAATCTTTTCCACCATCAGAGTCTTTTCCAGGGAGTCTTCTCTTCTCGTGAGGTGGCCAAAGTCTTGGAGCCTCAGCTTCACGATGGCTGATTTCCTTAAGAATGGAAAGATTTGATCTTCTTGCAGTCCATGGGACTCTCAAGAGTCTCCTCCAGCACCATAATTCAAAAGCATCAATTCTTCGGCGATCAGCCTTCTTTATGGTCCAGTTCCCACTTCCATACATCACTACTGGGAAAACCATAACTTGAACTATACAGACCTTTGTTGGCAAGGTGATGTCTCTGCTTTTAAGATGCTGTCTAGGTTTGTCATTGCTTTCCTCCCAAGAAGCAGGCGTCTTTTAATTTCGTGACTGCTGTCACCATCTGCGGTGATCATGGAGCCCAAGAAAGTAAAATCTCTCACTGTCTCCATTTCTTCCCCTTCTGTTTGCCAGGAGGTGATGGGACCAGTAGCCATGATCTTTGTTTTTTTGATGTTGAGCTTCAAACCATATTTTGCACTCTCCTTTTTCACCCTCATTTAAAAGGTTCTTTAAGTCTTCCTCACTTTCTGCCATCAAGGTTGTGTCATCTGCATATCTGAGGTTGTTGATATTTCTTCCGGCAATCTTTATTCCGGCTAGGGATTCATCCAGCCTATTAGTCTGCATTGGAGATTAGACTCAATTCTTCTGAATCATGAAATCATAGAATTGTAGAGCTGGAAGGGATCGTCAGTACTTATCTAGTCCACCCCCTGCAATGCAGGAATCCCAGTTCAAGCATCCCTAACAGATGGCCATCCAACTGCTGCTTAAAAACCTCCAAGGAAGGAGAGCCGACAGCCTCCCGATGGAGCAGCTCTTACTGTCAGATGCTTCTGAGTTTATTTGTATAACTTTCCCATCATCTCTGATATATATGCAAAGGTTGAAGTCCACTAATTTTCATATTCTCTGCTTTGATGGGACATTTACATATCATTAATTCATTTATTGATTTATGGTACTTCTCTTTGGCATACGTATGTGCAGTGGCATACATAAAAATGGTTAAATACATATGAATGCTACAGTTAGTTTTCAGTAACTTGAAATAAGTTGTTTTCCCATAGGATGGTTATCCCCCCCCCTTTAACCAACACAATAACACAAAATAATATTTTAAGCTTATTACTGAGTTCCTGTTGCTTTGTCTCAGCTCCTGCCAACCTAGCAGTTCGAAAGCACACCAGTGCAAGTAGATAAATAGGTACCACTGCAGTGGGAAGGTAAAAGACGTTTCTGTGCGCTCTGCTTCTGTCACGGTATTCTGTTGTGCCAGAAGCAGTTTAGTCCTGCTGGCCACATAACCCAGAAAGCTGTCTGGACAAACACCGGCTCCCTTGGCCTGGAGCAAGATGAGTGCCACAATCCCATAGTCGCCTTTGACTGGACTGAACCATCCAGGGATCCTTTACCTTTTTACCTATTACCACTATTATGAACAATTATTGTAAACAATAAGAATCATACAATAGTTTCCCTTTAGAAACTTACCGGTACATCACATTTTTAAAATTCAAAATAGGCAAATGATGTCCATCAATGATGAAGGAATCAGACATGTGAGTGGGCAGACCTGTCTGAATCCATCTACACTGTACCTGCCCCCCCCCCCCCAGTGGGTGCCCCTCTTTCCCCAAGAATCCTACACTGGGTTTATTTAAAATCATCCGGGCAACAACAACAGCAACAATTCGCAGCTTCCAGCACATATAAAAACATAATAAAATATTAAACACTTATTTATACCTAGAAGTATTACTGTTTTACAATATCGAGAGGTTTTACAGATCAAATGACTCTTTAAGCTGCTAAGAGGCTTTTCTGAGAAGACAGTGAGATACGAATGATGAACTGGTCTCAGCTCTGCTGCTCTGATACTGATTTCTGATACTGTTGTATTTTAAAAAGTTCTTCGCTCTCTTCCGTACAGAGATTGTTTTCATTTTTATCATTATTTTTGCCTTTTGATTAGTGACCTTGTAGGACTACTATCAAAAGTTTATTGTCTGTGTATGCTTGCCAAAATGCAAAGCTGTAGCATAGTACCATTTTAGAATAATATATAGTTTCAGGGCAGTTGTTTAAAGAGTTTCAAAGAAAATCAACTAGGCAGCATTAATCTGTTTTAAAACCAATCAATCCCAGTCCTGTTACACTAAGACTTTCCTCACTGGCCGTCCCTGTCCTCTCCCCCATCGAAAGATTTCGACCTTGAGTGCAACACAACGTCCCCTCCCCACTTTCCCTGTGACTCACTTGGAAGAGTCTTGACCATTAAGTCTTCCTTCTGACCTAGATCATCATTAATCAGCAATACTGAATTCCCATCATTGTACCTCAGCTGTATATTTTCACTCCTTCCTTTGGCAGGAATGGAAGGCTCTTTCTTATTAGCCAAGAACTGCCTTCCACTGACGTTAGGGTCCCTTGGTATCACACACCCACCCCACCGCACACATGGATTTCAGGAATCTTTGTGAGTACCCCACTGCAAAATTAATTTGCTGAAAAACCATATAACAGTTCTTTGAAAAAGCAATGCTTTGAAATAACTAATTTGGCATCATAATCATGGGCATGAAAGCAAGACGACATTACAAGATAATATATAATTGTAAGTTTATGCATGGTAATATAGAGATTGTTTTTCAGATGTGAAAAATGCCATTCTTTATCAACTCAGTTTCACAAAGGCTTAGAGATTTCATTTTCTCAAAGCAATGAAATGTGCAGAGCTGTGCATTGTAGAATGGGTATGTGTTACTTATTACTTTTAACAAGATTTTTAAAAAGTGTTTAAGGCTGCAGTAACATTCAGCTTTAATCTTTCAGACATATATTTTCTTCTAAGGAAGTAACTGGCTTAATCGGGGCACAATATAATAGATGTCAGTCTTATAGGTGCCTGTTGTAATCTGTATGACAATTTATTTCCAATTTAGTTAAAACTGTTTATTCAGTTGTAAAATGACAGTGACTCATATAATTAAAGGTTTCCATGTGTGTCAACAAAAAGAATCTTTATTGCTTGGTAACGAGTTGTGCAACTCTTTCTGATGAGTTTCAAAAGAAACAATCATTCAAAGGATAACATTTTTGGAATGTCAAAACTGAAAAATGACTGGCTGTTAATCACTTTGGAAAGATGGTCTTTGATTAATTGCTTAATGGATTATTCTTCTATCTCTGTGATTTATTGAGTCTCCTTTTCAAAGTTGCAAATCTTGGAGCATTTCCAGTTGATGATCCTGATTCATAAAAACATCAAGTGCCATTTTTCTGCGTGATTTACTATTTAACTTTAGGAAAATATGGCATATTTCTTATGGAGTAACTCAAGAGGTATGCAAAAGTCCCTTCACCCCATACTTGGAGAATAGTACAAGTAGTGGGTTTTATCCAATGGGGTACCCCTGCCCCAAGAAGGCTCTGTGATCAAGAGAAGGCGTCCATGACCAGAAGGGGAGGGAACCCCCACTCTTCCCTCTTCCCTCTGCAACCTCCCACATTCCTTTCATTTTCTCCAGAACAGTGTGGGTGGAAGTGTGGGGAACTGCAGCAGATAGGAGGGGTCTGTGGAAACCACTCTCCTTTCCTTTCCATGAATGGAAGCATCCACAGCAACAAAGAGCCTTCCACAACTGGATGCAACCCCAAACCTCAGGTCTTCTAAGCTGAAGGGGTTGAAAATCTGAAAACTTGAAAAAAAAAATCAGTAGCTATGTTATGAACACAGTGCTAAGCAAATTTACTCAGAAGCAAGTCCCTTTAACTTGAATGGAAGTTATACACTAGTAAGGGTGTTCGATAATGTCCTCAAGGCCCCAATGGCACACAGGCATGGATACTGAGATAACTGAATGCAAGAAAGGTCATGGAAAAGCGATTCTCACCTCCCTCTCGCAACCCAACATCCCATGTTGCTCAGGAGGACTCTGTGGCCTCTGGAGAGGGGAGGAGGAGGAAACATAAGGAAGCCTTCATTCTGTGAAATTCCTGCTATCCACCTATATTCAAATCCAATGCATGATTCTTGAGCGACCCTTTTAGAATAGTCGTATATGGATAACTAAAGCACTGGAAGTGTTTGCCACTTCAAACTTTATTCAAGACTGTTGTTTTAAAAAATTGGGGGGGGGGTAGTATTGATGTCATCATAAAATCATAGAATTTTAGAGTTAGAAGGGACTCTGAGAAACATCTAGTCCAACCCCCTGTAGGAATATTCCAGGCATATGGCAATTCTTGTTATGAAAAAGCAAAGTGCAATTTTAAGGTTGGAGCTGATCTATTTGGTGGAGCATTGAATTACCTTTGTATAGTTGCTTTTCAGGCCAACCAGAAGAAGATTCACGAAACAGAGATTGAAATCTGGGTATCTTGTTGTCAGAGTTCCGTTGGGATCGCAGCAGCACAAGTATACACATAGAGAGTTGCTCTCATGGAGTTATTTCAGGAATATTTGGACTGCTTGGCTTTGAGATATGGAGTTGGCATTGTATATGTTATTTAAGATTTCATGTAATAGAAGGTGTGGAAATGCTGTACACTGTTGTTAATGGGTTTTCCCAAACCACATACAGAGTTGTTTAGTTTGTGATTTATCTCTCTGTATTCCTTGCGTGAGGGACGCAGGTGGCGCTGTGGGTTAAACCACAGAGCCTAGGACTTGTCAATCAGAAGGTCGGCGGTTCAAATCCCTGCAACGGGGTGAGCTCCCGCTGCTCGGTCCCTGCTCCTGCCAACCTAGCAGTTCTAAAGCACGTCAAAGTGCAAGTAGATAAATAGGTACCGCTCCAGCGGGAAGGTAAACGGCATTTCCGTGTGCTGCTCTGGTTCGCCAGAAGTGGCTTAGTCATGCTGGCCACATGACCCGGAAGCTTTACGCCGGCTCCCTCGGCCAATAAAGTGAGATGAGCACCACAACCCCAGAGTCAGTCATGACTGGACCTAATGGTCAGGGGTCCCTTTACCTTACTATTCCTTGGGTGTGACATTGAATGTAGGAATATGGAGCTGTCCCACAAAGGGATCAAACCTGCAACCTTGGCATTATCAGCACCAGGCTCTAACTAACTGAGCTATCCTCCTGGTTCTTGATTGTAAGACTGAAGCTTGATCAGACAGGAGAGAGTTGATGGAGCCAGTAGCACTACCAGAGATCACCTTGATGGCTCTTGCAGAAGGAGAGACGCATTTGGGGACCAGGGCTCAGCTTCACCCTTCCCTGTGAGAGGGGATGCCTTCAAAGTATCTGCATGTGTGGAAGAGGACAAAAGACTGGCAGTCCTGGGATTGAGATCGAGAGGTACAATAAGGCCTAGAATGCTCACTATGAAAACCTGGTGCAGTGGACCTGGAGAGCACCCATGAAACTGAATGGGGAAGCTGGATCTGCTGGAGTGTTTATGCCATTCCAACACAGATTCCAATACCCTTGATCCTTTATCAGCAAGACTTCGTGCTGGCACGAACAGCTAGGGATTTTTATAGTTGGGAAAGAGTGAATGTGACTTGCCCTTTGGAGGTTGTTTCATAACTTTTAATGAATTAGCAATGGTATGCAGGATCCCCCACAAACATGTTTTTCAGTATTTACAAGATTTAGGAATCTTATGGCAAAAGTGTCAAGAGATTGTGAAGTGACCCATAACCTTATAGAGTTTGAAAAATCCACAACAATGTAATCTAGCAATGGGAGGAAAGGAAATGTGGACTATTATGGTTATATGGAAATTTAAGGTGAGATCTGGCAGTGCTCTTGCTGTGACTAATTTTTGTTGATCTGAAAAAATGAATAGGCTAGTAGAATGAGTAACATCCATAAGAGACAGACTGTCAGTGATGAAAGCAAGGTAATAAATAACACTCACATATTATAATCATAATAAGATTGTTTATGGTATTATTTTAATTAAATATTAATAGCACATAAAACATTGTCTTCTTATTTTTAAGCTTAGTGAGCACTGAAACCTGTGGAGCAGTGGTTGATGGGTTCAACATGCACTCACACTGTTTCTTACCACTGTGTTGCCATTGAATTTTTTTTTAGAATTTTCCTGTATATGATACAAGTTTATAGGGCCATGGCTTCCCTGGCACCCCCCACGCTACGCCCCTGGATCCATGTGGCTTTTTGGATGTGTGGAAACATGCCATCATTGCTCTCTGTATGCCAGATAAGTTTTCCCAGTCTTTGAGTGTTCTTACAAGTGTCTGGAAACAGGTAATGAAAATTAACATTTTTATTTATCAGAAACTAGTAATTTTGGCTGTTTCTCAAAGGAAATTATGTGTACTTACAAAACATAAAGTTCTTTTACTGATTATTTGAAAACTCCAGTAGAAAAAATATTTAGCTCAAGTCATATTTAGGAAAAGCATATTCATCTTTTTAGAAATGCTTTTAAATAAATGGATGGATAGATAGATGATAGATATAGATGATAGATAGATAGATAGATAGATGATAGATAGATAGATAGATAGATAGATAGATAGATAGATAGATGATAGATAGATAGATAGATAGATAGATAGATAATCAAGCCAATACAGTGGTACCTCGGGTTAAGTACGTAATTCGTTCTGAAGGTCCGTTCTTAACCTGAAACTCTTCTTAACCTGAAGCACCACTTTAGCTAATGGGGCTCCTGCTGCTGCCGCACCACCAGAACACGATTTCTGTTCTCATCCTGAAGCAAAGTTCTTAACCCGAGGTACTATTTCTGGGTTAGCAGAGTCTGCAACCTGAAGCATCTGTAACCTGAAGCGTATGTAACCTGAGGTACCACTGTAATCCATTTGCTTCCCACTATTCAGCTTCTGGATTTAGTTGTGGTCTCCAGGTGCCTTCCTGCTACAGTGCTCTTGAACATGCTTTCATGCTCTTGAACAGTTGCCAGTGTCCTAAATCTCTTACATTGTTTCAAAAATTTTAATCTCTTGCAACTCTTCTGCTGCCCCTCTTCAATGCTCTGACTCCACAACATTCTGTCTCAACAAGGTGTCTTATTTTCCAACTCAGCAAAATGTTCATTTCTCCTCCCTCCCTTTCAACCGGTTGGTTTAGGTTAAAAAAAAAGCAGAGTCCGGGTTAATTTTGCATTTCCCCCTAATTGCCAGATTCTTAGGCTGAACTTTTGACCGTCCTGTGCACAACTTCCTGGGCAAAGCATTCTATTATACTTTTAACTTTCTCATGACTGACTTACAGTGAACTTCTTGCCCTCCTATGAAAAAACCTTTAAAGAAAAAAAGAAGCCATCATTTTATAACCCTAGTTTTACAACCAAAAATCCAACACGAAATGCTTGAACTCCTCCTCCTTCCCATATGAGTACTTTGTTTTTGTGATGTTCTCTATTAATAAAGTGAAACCTCTAGTTAAAATAAATTGCACACCTGAAGATTCTTTAAACTATATTTCTAATTACCTGAGCTCTGGACTTACTAGCTTCTCTAATTAACCCAATGGAGGACAGGATTGTACTGCAATTTGTTAGCGTCTTCCTCATTGTTTAAGGCTCTTGAAGATCCTGAGTTGACCCTCCTTGTGCATTGTAGCATTTCCTTTGTTCTTTGTACATTAATGTTCTTCTTATCATATCATAGAGTACACAACCAAATTTCCTCCAACTTAAGCAGGTATTAGGTTAGGCATCCAATCTGTACTGTTAGGAGCAAACCTGCATTTGGGGTGGGACTTGCAGGCCCTGTTGGGGCCATTCCTTCCTGGAGGGGGGAATGCAGGTGACACTGGGGGACTCTGGCTTGATGCCTTGGCTGTTGTCCTGCAGGGTTCCTCAGGGTCCTGTTCTGTCCCCTATGCTATTTAACTTTTATATGAAACCGCTGAAAGAGGTTGTCCAGAGTTTCGGCGTTGAGTGTCACCAGTATGCTGATGTTCTACTGCTCTGTTTTTCCTTTCTACCTAAATCCAAGGAAGCTGTCTTGGTTCTAAACCTTCTGGATGAAGGTGAACAAACTGAAACTTAATCCAGGCAAGACAGAAGTGCTTTTGGTCATTCAGAAGGCATAACAGGGAATAGGGATTTAGCCTGTGCTGGATGGAGCAACACTCCCCCTGAAAGCAAGGTTGAGCATGTGTTTGGTCTTAGCCCTGAGCATGAGTACCTCAGTCTCTCCAGTGCCCAGAAATGCATTTGCACAGTTGTGCCTGTTCCTTGAGATGTCTGATTTGACCACAGTGACACATGTTTTAGTTACATCTGTGGCGTTTGCCTCCTAGGTGGGTCATTAGGAAAGGGTTAAATGAGTGAGAATGTGATTGGCCAGTGGGAATGCAAGGGAGAGTAAAAGTTAGAGTGGGAGGTTTTGAAAGTCAGTTGAGGTTTGGGAGTTGAAGAAGGAAGAGGGAGGATTAGGTGTGGGTTGGTAGAGTTGTATTGTGAGAGGAATTGTTAGGTGGTCAGATAGATAGTTGGGAAGTCAGATAGATAGTTGGGAATAATCAGTTATGAAGTTGTTAGGAACTAAGATTAAGAAACTGCCAAGAAAAAATAACTGTAACCACAAGCTTGTTCCTGCATTTAAAAATAAACTTGATTAGTTGTTAATGTTAACAACTGACTGGACTCCGTGTGTCCCCGTGAGATACGGGGTGGTGGCAGAGGAAAAAGCAATCGCAGTGGTGGCACAGGGTCAATAGACTGTCAAACGTCCAGGGGCCCTGTGTGTGATCGCCACAACATCCCATTTTGATTACTGTACAGCCTTTGACAAGTGCTCAGAAACTTCAACTGGCTCAAAGAGCTGCAGCCAGATTGTTGCCGGGAGCTGAATAGGGGGCAGATGATTCCCTTGTTAAAATAGCTCCGCGGCCTACCAGTCTGTTTCCAGTCCCAGTTCAAAGTGCTAGTTATCACTGATGAAGCCCTACACAGCTTAGGTCCCAGCTATCTGAAATATTCCCTCATCTGAACCTGCCTGGGTTTGGAGATCTTCTGGGGGAGCCCTTCACTGATTCCCACCATCCTCACAGGCACAGTTGGTTGGGACATGGCAGGAGGTCTTCTCAGTCCCTAGAGAAGTGAGACTCACTATGTCCTTGCTGCCCTTTCTTTCTTGTTCTAAAAGGCTTTTGGGAATTGACTGCTTTTAATGAAAGGGCTGGTGCCATGCTGTTCTATTATAATTATTGGTATGTTTTTAACATATATATTTATGGGTGGTGCTGTGGTCTAAACCACTGAGCCTCTTGGGCTTGCTGATCAGCAGTTCAAATCCCCACAATGGGGTGAGCTCCTGCTGCTCTGTCCCAGCTTCTGCCAACTTAGCAGTTCAAAAGCACACCAGTGTAAGAAGATGAGTAGGTACCGCTGTGGTGGGGAGATAAAGGGCGTTTCTGTGCGCTCTGGCTTCCATTACGGTGTCCCGTTGCGCCAGAAGCTGTTTAGTCATGTTGACCACATGACCCAGAAAGCTGTCTGTGGACAAATGGCAGCTCCCTTGACCTGAAAGCAGAGATGGATGGCGCACCCTATAATTGCCTTTGACTGGACTAACTATCCAGGGTCCTTTTCCCTTTACAATCTCTCTCTCTCTCTCTCTCTCTCTCTCTCTCTCTCTCTGTGTGTGTGTGTGTGTGTGTGTGTGTTTAATTGTATTTTAATGAGTGATTTTTCTGTGTTTTTAGTGATTTTTCTATGTTTTTAGCAGTTCTTGTTTTCTGTGTTTTTAGTGATTTTTCTGTTTTTAGCAGTTCCTGTAAGGTGTCCTGTCAGGGGAAAAGGAGGAATATAAATAAATATATAATAATAAAACTAATAATAAGATTAGACAACTTCTTGCAAAGAAAGAAAGAAAGAAAGAAAGGAAGGAAGGAAAGAAAGAAAGAAAGAAAGAAAGAAAGAAAGAACAACATTAACATTTCCCCCTCAATTTATCACATATTCTGGAAGAAGGGGAAGCAATGGATTTGTAAACATATCAGTGCATAACTAGCCAGTTAAGTACTTATCACTTCCTATGATTAAAGCTGCATTAAACTCAAAGGCACTTGTACCCCGGCTACCTTGGCCAATGTTCTTCTGTGCAAGAACTCCTTTACATACAACTCCTTTTGCCCAATCACTCAACACTTAAAATGGCCTTATTTTGCTGTTTGTGCAGCTGTTTCAAAGTCTTAACCACAGCTACCACATGCTGTTAGAGGCAGAACAACTCCTGGGAAAAATTGTATTTGGGAATGTCATGTTCTTTTCTGTTCTCTGCATTAGCAAGTAAATATAATAGTGTGGCAAGAAAACAAAAAGAGGAATTAAAATGTACCATTCTACATAGGCATAATGAGCTCACAATCTAGGCCAATCTAGGAAAGTTTTCTCTTGCGTAAACAGATGTATTGCTGGTGAAACAAGGTCTAATTGAAATGACCATTTTTTAAAAGCATGCCAACTATGGGCACAAGTGGCTGTAACATTTTCCTGCACACATTCCATTGAAAGAAACTGAAGCTGCACAAGAGCACAAATTCAATATCAGAAACCATTAGGAAATGGGTGGGAAAGTAAGCAGCAAGTTTCATACTGCTTTTTACATCAGTTTCTGGTATTACTGTATTTAGAATACTCTGTGCTGTTGTGATTTCTGCACCTCAAAAAGAATGACACAGGGAGAGAAAAAGGGACAACTAATATGATACAGGACTTAGAGCACCTTTCTGAGAAGAAAAATCCAAAGCATCTGTGGTGTTCTATTTTAAAGATAATTAAGACATCACAAGGGACGCAGGTGGCGCTGTGGGTTAAACCACTGAGCCTAGAACTTGCCGATCAGAAGGTCGGCGGTTCAAATCCCCGCGACGGGGTGAGCTCCCGTTGCTCAGTCCCTGCTCCTGCCAACCTAGCAGTTCGAAAGCACATCAAAGTGCAAGTAGATAAATAGGTACCGCTCTGGTGGGAAGGTAAACGGTGTTTTCGTGTGCTGCTCTGGTTTGCCAGAAGCAGCTTAGTCCTGCTGGCCACATGACCCGGAAGCTGTAGGCCGGCTCCCTCGGCCAATAAAGCGAGATGAGCGCCGCAACCCCAGAGCTGGCCATGACTGGACCTAATGGTCAGGGGTCCCTTTACCTTTACCTATGACATCACAAGATAAAACTTTGTGAAAATTATGAACTTCATCGAATTAGCAGAGAGAATATTCCTCTCTCAATATATTATAGTTTGGGAGCGCCTAATGAAATTGGTTTACAATAGGTTCAAAACTGACAAAAGAAAGGACGTCTTTAAACAGTGCACAATTAACTTATTGAATGCTGTGGAAGCAACTGGTTATGCTGCCCTCTCCATGAGATACAGTGACCTCAGTATCTCCCCAAGTATTGACCCCAACTATTTACAGCTGTATGTCTGCATGCAATCTCATCAAAATGCCGCTGCAATATCAGCAGTCAGCTCACTGGGCGAAAGTGTACAAAGAAACTGGTCTGTGTAAACACATTATTAAAAAAGCGCACTTCAGAACTATGAGTAGAAATAATTGTTCTTTCTTTACAAAGCTCCCAGCATCTTGCTCTGGTTGTGGTTAGAAGCAGGGACATTCCAGCAGAGAGGGCATCTTGGCTATTGAGACTTTGATCAGCTTATGGGATGGCAGAGTTCCTTCTCTTTCCTTTTTTCCTGGCAGCTTTCATAAAGAGGCAAGGAGCTGCTTAGCCAAGAGAATCTACAGTGGGCGACATCCCAGCCTCACAAAAGTCAGGTTTGCAAGCCCATAGCTCTCTCCAGCCAAGCAAAGCAAGAGGCATTCTGGGAGTTCAAGGGCATCTCTAGCAGGACAGAAGCCCTCAAGGAGTCACAAAGCCGGACCAGTGAGGGGCACGGCAGGGAAAGTGGGACATTTCCTTGGGGGAGACCCAAATGCCAGACAGAGGCATGGAGGGCATGCATTCAGTCCCTGAGCCCCAGCTTCCCTTCGCCAGTTTTAATGCTTTCATATTTTAATGTCTAATTGCAGATTAAACTTGCGCTTGAACTTGATGTGAACTTCCCAGGCAGGGGTGCCAACTTGAATAAAATATGGGGGGGCAGGTAAGCCCCGCCACACATAATCGATCACATGACGCAGTGCGTGCACGCCATTTGAACGACAGTGCCCATCAATTGGGGGGCAGCCCCCTCAAATATTTTAGGGGGGTGAAGCCTCCTAGGCCCCTAGGTGTTGGCTCCCATGTGCCATAGGGACATACCGTATTTTTCGCTCTATAAGACACACTTTCCCCCTCCTAAAAAGTAAGGGGAAATGTGTGTGCGTCTTATGGAGCGAATACAGGCTGCACAGCCATTGCTGCGCTCAGGAGGTTTTGTGTTGCTTTCGCTGAAGCCAGGAGAGCAAGAGGGATCGCTGCTTTCACTGCGCAGGGATCCCTCTTGCTGTTCTGACTTCGCTTCGCTGGAGAGGCGCTGTGCAGCTTTCCCTCTCTGTGCAGCGCCTCTTCAGCGAAGTGGGAGGAGAAATGGAGCCCCTTCTGTTTCTCCTCCCACTTTGCTGGAGAAGCGCTGTGCAGAGAGGGAGAAAAATTTTTTTCTTGTTCTCCTCCTCTAAAACTAGGTGCGTCTTATGGTCGGGCACGTCTTATAGAGCGAAAAATACGGTAACTGATTGAGCAGTCAGCAAATTTTACAGATAAAATTTTAAAATAGTCATGGCTACAGCAAATATAGCAAAGAGCTGACAGCAGGTTCCAGCCAGTTTTCATGAGATTATTGTGAATTTATTGTTGTTTTGCTGGTGTTAGCTGCCTTGAGCTTATATTAGGAAAGGTCCATGGTACAAGCTGAATAAATAAATAATTGGACTGCTTTTGTATATTCCCTTCCAGCTACATTACATCTGGGTTACTTCTCACAATAGTGAATTATTATTATTATTATTATTATTATTATTATTATTATTATTATCATCATCATCATCATCATCATCATCATTATTACTTTCTGCATTTGTAATACTATGCGCTATGGCCCAGTCCATTTACTACTGAAAGTGTTTCTTCCACTTGAACCACTAGAAAATTCTTCGCTCTACTGTTGTCCCATAGGAAGTTTTGCCAAATAAATAGCTGAAATGCTTGAATCAGTATTTCCTCTTCTTCAACAATGTATCACTATATCATATAGAAACTATGTTACTCCTCTAGTTTACCATAAATTGTTGTCCTCAGATGATTTTCAAATTATAGGATAAGCTTTCATGAAATAAAATTATCCTATATTCCAGCCATATAATCTGAATTCAATCCTATGCACAGTTGGGCAGTTTAGCATCCTTTGAATTGACTTTATAACTTTCCTTTTTAAAAGGTGTTTTCAAATATTTTATTACTTCTTTAAGGAACACACTGACTTTGCCTATTTCACAGAACCCGCCGCCTGTAGTTCTTGAACCACAAGTCTTCAAAGTACATAATGGAACTGAATCAATGGTAGTGAGTAATTTAATCCCATTTTAGAAGGTGAAATTGCCTCAGTAAAACTCAATTCTTCTCCTTTCACATTTTGGTAGCTTTACTCAGACTTGAAATATTGCAAATATGAGGGGTCTAAGCTTCCATTCTGTTGATGAACACTTTTACATACTTCATAGGTATTTATAAAAACGTTTTGAGATCATTCTTTTAAACTTTAGCAATTTGATTTGAAATTCCACCTGAACTTTCTAGCCTTTCCATTTATGGGAAAATAGCTTTTCGCAAAGGTGTATCTAGTGCCGCTTGACTTCTTTTTGAGAGTAGCAGAATCCATCTATAGTAACATGAATATCATTTTCCACCAAATAGCTCAAGAACATTAACAAGAACTAGAAAATTCCAAGCAGAGAAGTATTTTCTTGTATGGTAGAGGCAGTTGTTGCTGATAAAAAGTAAAAATTAGATAACTCAGCAGCCTACACTGAAGCATTTCACATAGCTCCATGTTAATCAAGGGAAGACTTAATATAAAATGAGAATTCTCAATATAAAATGAGAATAAATTACTGTCACATTTCAACAATGAGTTTGCTGGCATTGGCCTTGTTTAGACATAACAGTATACAGTTTTGTATACACTCTTCATCCCATCTCCTTATCAATTCAACCACGAAGAGATTGGAAGCTCTTGCTTTTGATTTCAGTTAACCACAGTTTAGTGGTGGATATGAACCCTAATGTGTGGTTATCTTAATTAAAGTTAGTTGAAATCAACCAGCTTCAAAAACTATGGTTTGACATTTTTCTTGTTTTAATTAAACATGGTTCAGAATAACTGTACTTTGTCTGGGTTTGAACATAACCCTTAAGCTTTCAAATTCCTTGCATCAGAAGAGGGTAAGAGAGGGGTGAGTCCATTGTAAGGTGCTATGGTTCATTCACAAAACAAAAAAGCATGGTTTATCATGACATCTGAATGGTGTTTTTTTCAGGGGTAATCAAGGGTACACAGTACTGTCACCTCTCCTTTTTTTGTTAAAAAGTGTGGCACTTATTGTAACAACTTCATGGTTGTTTTTCATAGGGTGAAAAAGCACTGCATCTGAATGAAACCATTGTGTCTCTGCTTTGTTTAAACTATAGTTTCAGAGAAAACCAGGATCTGAAGCCATCTTTTGATCCTGGCTTCTTTACACTTACCATAGTACAAGCCAGAATTTCCCGACTTTGAACATCATGAGGAACTATGTTTGTTTTAAATCTGAAGTGAAAGCTTCCATTCTCCTTGTCACAAGCACAAAAGACAAGGGATGGGAAGTAGGTTAGCCTGAGGAATCATTTACTCTGAAACTCACCTACAGGTGGTACCTAACACCAAGAAAACTAGCGCTAATACGCCCAGGAACCTCACCAAAATGCTGGAGAGGTTGCACCTCCACAGGCACATACTTCCACATGTGGTGGGAGTACCCCAAAATCCAACTATTCTGGACAACAGCCATACGAGAAATATGTAAAATAACTAAGCAAGTATTAGACATCACCCCAGAATTGGCCCTACTAAACCTCTTCCAAGACAACAATGCCCATTTACACCGTAAAGCACTCATAACCCACCTACTTTCAGCAGCCAGAAACATCATAACCAGACACTGGAGAGACCTGTCAGGAGTAAGCATGGACCAATGGTACCAAATAGTATGGGAAACAGTCCTACTAGAAAAATTAACCAATAAACTGAAACTGACACGGGGACAAACAGAAGAAGACACCTTTACCCTGGTATGGCTCCCCTTTATCATGTACACAGCCCAACAAGACAATGACAATAATCCACCAACAGCATATAATTCAATATGGCTAACCTGATCCAAAACACCCACCCACCTCACTCACACACAAAGATCACCACAGCCAATCACAAACAAACAACCACACCCTAGGCCAACCCCAACCTCTCTCACCACCAAAGGAACACAAGTGAACAGCAGAGAACCAGCACAAGTAACGCTGACACCAAACCCTACATACATTAAGCAAAATAGAAACATTGCCACCCCACCCCACCTATCTTCCCCCCTCCATCCCTTTTCTTCCTGATGTCTCAACAAATGAAACTGATTTGCAAAAATGTTACATGAAAAAAATACGAGAGACGTTACACATACTTCTGTAAAACAAGAAAATCTTTAATTTTAAAAAAAGCAAGAAACCATGGTTTCCTGTTACACCTGGAGCATGCCCCAGACATACTCATCCAAAAAATCTCTCTAATATAGCTTTGGAATAATATCAAACCAGAATTAGCTGAAATGTGCATTATTGTTAATTATTCTAACTTCCAACAGCTCCAAGGATCAGGTGTGCTGAAAGGTAAATACTCAGAGGTGGCTAAACTCCTTCCTCTCCTCCATGAATCAAGAATGCGGCAAGATATTTCAGAAATCTGGGGTGTGATAGGTTTAATTGTTATAGCAGAATAATTTGTTAAATATGAGACAGTCTTCAACAGTACTTTTATTAAAGGCTGACGTGTAAATAGCCCAAATAGAGCATTTCAAAGATGCCAATCTGATAACCGCAGCCCTGTCATGCTACTCTGTGCATCGTGGATGAGTGCTTATTATGTTTACATTTTGGCTTGACCGTCTGGCAGTCAGGATCCCAAGAGAGACGCATCATTTCCATTGCAGATACATCTTAATTATGGGGCTGATTTTGACTGTAAATTATTTTGCACATGCCATCTTAAACAAGAATAGTGGCAAAAACACATAGCTGGTTTGGAAAATGTGCTCTTTTCAAGTACTATACCTGATTTATCCTCTGTTGATTGAGGCTTGATTTACGCAAATATTTCTGAGTTTTAGGGATGCAGGTGGCGCTGTGGGTTAAACCACAGAGGCTAGGACTTGCCGATCAGAAGGTTGGCGGTTCGAATCCCTACGACGGGGTGAGCTCCCATTGTTCTGTCCCTGCTCCTGCCCACCTAGCAGTTCGAAAGCACGTCAAAGTGCAAGTAGATAAATAGGTACCGCTCCAGCGGGAAGGTAAACAGCGCTGTTCTGGTTTGCCAGAAGCGGCTTAGTCATGCTGGGCACATGACCCGGAAGCTATATGCTGGCTCCCTCGGCCAATAAAGCGAGATGAGCGCCGCAACCCCAGAGTCGGCCACGACTGGACCTAATGGTCAAGGGTCCTTTTACCTTTACCTTTACCTTTACCTTCTGAGTTTTATTCAATTTGACACCCCCCTTCAGACCTGTTTTGGTGTGCATTTTTTCATTGTAAGCTTACAAGTTATGTGAGTAGTTGTGTTGAAAAAAGTGGGGCCCTTGCATGCATTGATCATAGGCAATTACTAGGTGCTGTTTCAAAGTCGCTAACTATAAAGAAAAAGCCAAACCCATTAGAAAAAATAGAGACAACCCCACCCCACCCCACCCATATCACGTAGATTGGACTGAATGTGGGTTAATGTGACAGCATAATAAAACACATATTTACTTTTGACATACCTCATTTGCACCATTAGTGAATATTTGTCATGGAATTTATATACAAATACTTCTGATTTGTTGTTTCCAGTGCAGCTCAAATAGAAGGCAAATAACATAATGGAGCATCTGAAGAAATTCCTACCCTTTCCCATATTTTGCAGCTTTTGGAAATGTTACATTTTCAGATACCATCTGATCATCTCTCTCTGTGTGCTTAATAATAATAATAATAATAATAATAATAATAATAATAATAAATTTATTGACTGGGTTTCCCCAGACATTTTGGGCATCTCCCAACAGAATATTTAAAAAACGATAAAACATAAAATATTAAAAACTTCCTCAAACAGGCAAAACTAACTGAGATCCAGTGGTGCAGTTAGATAATTTTAGACTCTGAACTTAATAGCCTTATGGTCCCCCACTTCTTTAAATAGTGATGGTTAGGTTCATGGCTGTGTTGGGCTAAGCCTGGACCAGACCTGAAGACAAGCAAAGTAACCCTGGCTTGTTTCACTTAATGTTGGTCTCATTTTCTGTAGCAGGACAAGTATCTGGGTCAGAGTGCTGAAACGAACCAGTATCAAGACAGGATAGGCTATGCTCTGGTTCATTGTCTGGGGTGGCTTTGATTGTGTAAACAAACCATCGTTCTTCTAAACAAAGCATGGCTTGCCTTGTGTGTGAACCAACCCACGGTGTATTAATTTCAAAATGTCATAAGCCAGTTCCGCTTTGTTTGGGGCCCTCCAGCGCATTGAGGTCCTGAGCATCTGCCCGAAGTCCTTCCCCATTGGCACTGCAGCTGGCGGAAGTCAAAGGACTTCCATTAACCCAGTCTGCAGCCTTCAGATAATAAACCTCTTTAGAGTCACTAACACAACCAGCTTATTATTATTATTATTATTATTATTATTATTATTATTATTATTACCGTATATGAAGTGGATACCATATGTTGAGTCTATATATTAATTACTGAGTAAACACGGTCTGACATTTAACATGTTAACATGTACGTAAATTGAATGGCATATTATGTACTGTAGTTTCATTACCACACATAAGTGAATCATGCAGGCCATTTGGAAATCAATGATAAATGAGATTAACTTAAGAGCAGGCCATCTGGCTGTAGTCAAGTATAAAGGGAGTGGGGAATAAAATAACTCCAGATTTCCAAAGGTTTTGGGCTGGGATCTGGAGGGTTCCTTCTGCCTACAGAATCTTCTTTCACACAGCTAATTCTGCACACAGCTTGCACAAGAGCTTGAGCATTCATGTGCAGAACTTCACAAGTGAAATCTTCTCTCTCACTCACAGACTTCTGGATCTTAGCTCTAGTTCCCTTTTTGCATCATGTTGAGGAAAATGCTATAATCATCACTCTTTTTCAGTTCATTTTTAAAGAATATCTAAACAAAATACAAGGTAGGGTGTAACAACCTCAGTTTTGAACAATATCCTTTTACTTTTAAAAAATAATAATTATGGAATCTGTGTTGGTTGGCAAATCGTATTTTATAATTTTATATTCTCTATTACTAATATTTTAACTGGGAAAAGCTGTAAAATTAAATTGATTTCTGCTATTCTATTTTTAAATGAGCTCTTGTGTGACACGGGGGAAGCAATGATTTAAAATTGCAATCTAGCTCCTGGCTTCAAAAATTGGGCTTTGTTAACCTGGCATTTGCCAAAATTTTTGGCAGCTTGTATTACTGAAGGAAGGAGGGGGAAGCAGAGCTCTTTTGCCACCAGAGATTAAAGGCAGAATTACATCATTAGGATTGAGCAGAGTCTTTGGGATCTCACCGAGCACACTTTCCTCTTCCTGCCCTACTCCCTATGGTTTCTTTTTCTGTTTTGCTGCCTTCAGCTGTTTCTTCAGAAAATATTATGTTATTAAAAAGGATTGCATCAGAGATGAACCATAAACCCGTCAAATTTCCTTGAATGCATTTTGGCAGGCCAACCCTGAGCATTGCCTCTTAACACTTAATTCTGTTTACTGCATTTCTTCACATTCTTCATTAAAAACAAAAACCATCCTTCTCACTGTGCAACAGCCCCAATCCTGACTGGACTTTCCGAGTTGCTATTTAAAAACACAGGCATTCCAGCATTTCACATATTGTTTTGTTAATCCCCAAGTGAAATTTATTTAAAATCACCAGACATCTTCTTTTTAAACTTTTGTTCTAGTCAGGGCTTTTTTTCAGCCAGAACTTGCCGGAACTGAGTTCTGGTACAGTGGTGCCCCGCAAGACGAATGCCTCGCAAGATGAAAAACTCGCTAGACGAAAGAGTTTTCTGTCTTTTGAGGTGCTTCGCAAGACGAATTTCCCTATGGGCTTGCTTTGCAAGATGAAACGTTGGGCGAGTTCTTGCGAGTTTTTCCTCTCCCCCCCCCTTTTTCTAAGCCGCTAAGCCGCTAATAGCCGCTAAGCCGCTAAACCGCTAATAGCGCTAATCCACTAAGCCGCTAATAGCCGTGCTTCGCAAGATGAAAAAACCACAAGACGAAGAGACTCGCAGAACGAATTAATTTCGTCTTGCGAGGCACCACTGTACCTCTAAGGTGGGTGCCATTGTCGTTATAAGACAACAAGGGCGGCCTTCAGGGTGAGTTCCAGCACCCCTTTTTCTAGAAAAATAGCCCCTGGCTCTGGTGACCCTTTAATAATTTCTTTTTCAAGAGCTACAAACTATGCAACTCTGAAATCAATGCTGTTTCCAAGTTTTCTCACTTGTGTGTAAAAACGAAATAGATAACCCTGATCCTCAGAAACTAAACTCCAGCTCAATTCAGTCTTTCAAGTCCCCCTTGTTCATCCTCCAGACTTGCTTATTGTTCTCCCACCCACCCCCCCAAAAAAAGATTACTACATGACTGTTGTGACCCATGTAACTTAACTGATCCTGTCCCTTGTCTTAGGAGATCAGAAGGCATTTTTGCACCAGACAATCAGAACATGCAATGGGGCTCTGATCAGACATTTGCATCCTCCTGATGCAAGGCACTGTTAAGTTTTGATACTTGTGCTGCTGTCAGAGGCAATGAGGGTCGGATGTTGGGGTGACAAATTAGTTCTGACAAGCTTAATGACCTCAAGAAAGGAAAGTCTGCAGTCTTGATAGCATGTGCAGAATAACTGGTTAGCTCAGCCAAACGGGGAATGTGTTAAAAAACCCAAATTCTCTTTGGCAGGCCAATTTTACCGTTCTGCGGGGTAGGGTGGGGTGGGGAAGAGGCTGCCACCAGCTTCTTTATGTGTACAAATGTATCAACCGGCTTTATTTCAAGCCATTAGACTTTAAGAGGAACAATCAGAACTTTCAACCACTGCTCATGGTATAAAGTTAAGCAGACAGTGATGAGGAAGTTGGCTTTATGAGAGGTATTTAGAACTATGATAATTATTACAATTTGGAAATGGTCAGCTATTTGTGCATACATATGCCTGTATTTTTTTATTTTAAAAATCTAATTTAGTGGGGTTTTAAAACTGACGCCACAGTATAATAGGAATAGTAAATTATGTGGAAAAATGGCAGTGGGTATAAATTCTCTCTCCTGCCCACCTAGCAGTTCGAAAGCATGTCAAAGTGCAAGTAGATAAATAGGTACCGCTCCGGCGGGAAGGT
The DNA here is from genome assembly GCF_964106915.1 of Podarcis gaigeae. NCBI lineage: Eukaryota > Metazoa > Chordata > Lepidosauria > Squamata > Lacertidae > Podarcis > Podarcis gaigeae. The sequence goes on along the minus strand of NC_139694.1, from coordinate 29,627,721 downwards.
AAATGGCGTTTCCATGTGCTGCTCTGGTTCGCCAGAAGCGGCTTAGTCATGCTGGCCACATGACCCGGAAGCTATACACCGGCTTCCTCGGCCAATAAAGCGAGATGAGCGCCGCAACCCCAGAGTCGGCCACGACTGGACCTAATGGTCAGGGGTCCCTTTACCTTTATAAATTCTCTTTTTTTTTTTAATAAATTTTTATTAGGGGTTTTTACAAAATAAAGTACAGAAATAAACAACCTTTCTTTTATCTCAACAAAGTTTCATAACTTCTTTGGACTTCCTCACATCTCCCGCTGCCATTTTCATCATCATAAATTTTTCCCGGCAATTTATCATCTAATTTGCAAATTTTATAACCACTCATTTAAATATAATCCTCTGTAAATTAGTTTCTCTTAATCTCACTTTACATCCCATTTCGATCCGATTTTGTGGTGGCCAATTATTTATGATCAAACATCCTACTTAACTTTCCGCCAAATCACAATATTTTTGTAAATAAATCTTAAATTTCCTCCAATCTTCTTCAACCCTCTCTTCTCCCAGGTCTCGAATTCTGCCAGTCATCTCGGCCAGTTGCATATAGTCCATCAGCTGCATCTGCCATTCTTCCAGAGTGGGTAGATCTTGAGTTTTCCACTTCTTGGCGATAAGTATCCTTGCTGCTGCTGTTGCGTACAAAAAGAATGTTCGGTCCTTCTTTGGCACCATCTGGCCGACAATGCCCAGGAGGAAGGCCTCTGGTTTCTTAAGGAAGGTATACTTAAATACCTTTTTCAGCTCATTATATATCATTTCCCAGAAGACCTTCACCCTGGGACAAGTCCACCAGAGGTGAAAGAATGTTCCTTCATTTTCCTTACATTTCCAGCATTTGTTGTCTGGCACATGGCATATTTTGGCTAGTTTAACTGGGGTCATGTACCACCTATAAATCATTTTCATTACATTTTCCTTCAGAGCATTACATGCCGTGAAGTTCATCCCCGTGGTCCACAACCTTTCCCAATCCTCAAACATAATATTATGCCCAATATCCTGTGCCCACTTTATCATGGCCGACTTAACCATTTCATCTTGTGTATTCCATTTCAACAGCAAGTTATACATTCTTGAAAGTACTTTAGTCTTAGGTTCTAACAATTCTGTTTCCAACTTCGATTTCTCCACCTGGAATCCTAACTTTTTATCCTTTTTAAAAATTTCTTGAATCTGAGCGTAATGTAACCAGTCTCGCACTTTATCTTTCATTTTTTCCAAACTCTGCAATTTCCAATTGTTACCCTCTTTCTCTATTATTTCCCAATATTTCGGCCATTTGGCCTCCATATTGGGTCTTTTTCGGGCCTTAGCCTCCAGAGGTGATAGCCATCTTGGAGTTTTATTTTCCAATAGGTCTTTGTATTTTGTCCAGACATTAAACACTGCTTTCCTGACAATATGGTTCTTAAAGGCCTTATTGATCTTAACTTTGTCATACCATAAGTATGCATGCCAGCCAAATGCATTGTTAAAACCTTCTAAATCTAACACATCAGTGTCCTCTAGAAGTAGCCAGTCTTTTAGCCAGCAGAAAGCTGCGGCTTCGTAGTACAACCTTAAGTCTGGCAGGGCAAAGCCCCCTCTTTCTTTCGCATCAGTTAATATCTTAAACTTAATTCTGGGCTTTTTGCCCTGCCAGACAAATTTAGAAATATCTCTCTGCCACTTCCTGAAGCACTCCGTCTTATCCACAATTTGCAATGTTTGAAATAAAAACAACATCTTAGGCAATACATTCATCTTAATAGCAGCAATTCGGCCTAACAAAGAAAGCTTCAATTTTGACCAACTGTCCAAGTCTCTCTTAATTTCAGACCAACATTTTTCATAATTATCCTTAAATAGACTCAGATTTTTTGCTGTTATGTTTACCCCTAGGTACTTTACTTTTTTAACCACAGTTAGTTCTGTTTCTCTCTGAAACCGTTCTGACTCTGCATCTGTCAAGTTTTTTCCCAACACCTTAGTTTTCTGTTTGTTTAGTTTAAAGCCCGCTACCCGACCAAAGTCCTGAATCAATTGTAACACTCTTTTTGTACTAGATTCTGGCTCTTGCAATGTCAAAACAAGGTCATCTGCAAAAGCTTTAAGTTTATATTGTTTCACTCCGATCTGAATCCCTTGCACCAACCGGTCCCCTCTAATCAAGTTCAAGAGCACCTCCAGGACAGAAATAAACAGCAAGGGGGAAATCGGGCAGCCTTGTCGTGTCCCTTTTTCAATCTTAAACTCTTCTGTAACCACATTGTTAACTATCAGTTTTGCCTTTTGTTCTGAGTAAATCGCGTCAATCCCATTTTCAAAACCCCGCCCCACTCCCATTTCTTTTAAATTCCCCTTCATAAATTTCCAAGAAATATTATCAAAGGCCTTCTCCGCGTCTATAAAAATTAGAACTGCTTTAGTGTTAATATTTGTTTGCAAGAGTTCCAAAATGTCAATAATGTTCCTTGTATTAGCAAATAAATGTCTTCCTGGGAGAAAGCCTGCCTGGTCTTTATGAATTATCTCATTTAAAACTCTTTTGAATCTTCCTGCCAAAACGTCAGCAAATATTTTGTAATCCACATTTAAAAGGGAAATGGGGCGGTAGTTCTTAAGTTGTGTCTTTTCAGTTTCTGATTTTGGTATCAATGTGATGAAAGCTTCCTTCCACGATTCAGGCGCCTTCTTTCCCTCCATAATTTCATTGCTGACCTCCAGCAGTGGTTGAATCAAATAGTCACTTAATGTCTTATAGTACTTGGAGGTCAAGCCATCTGGCCCTGGAGACTTGCCCAACTTCATATTCTGAATGGCCTGTTCTATCTCTAGTCGTGTTATTTTACTATTCAGGAGTGATCTATTTTCTTATGATAGTTTTTTAAGTCCATTTTTCTCCAAAAATTTTGCAATCTCTTCCTCCTTTTGTGGCCCTTGAGTGTATAATTTCTTGAAATATTTCTGGAAACATTTTCTAATTTCCACCGGGTTCTGAATATTCCTTCCTTCTATTTCCAAATTTGTTACTATGTTCAGCTTTTGTCTCTTCTTCAACTGCCAAGCCAGCAGTTTCCCACATTTATTAGCCGATTCAAATGTTTTTTGTTTCATTGATTTAATCTTCCATTCTATTTCCTGATTTATCAGTTTGGAATATTGTGCCTGATGAAGTTTAATTTCTCTCAAAATCGGCTGTGACTTCGGGTTTACTCTTAGTTTCTTCTCTAACTCTTTAATTTTCCCCAAAATCTTGTCCTTTTTCTCATTTTGTAGTCTTTTCTTTATGGCGTTCTGTTGTATCAAGAACCCTCTCATCACAGCTTTGCTTGCGTCCCAGATTGTTCTTTTTTCCACAGCAGTGTTCAAATTTATCTCAAAATAGTCCTTTATTGTTTTTTGGGCCTTCTTGATAATCTCCTGATCTCTAAACAAGTTGTCATTCATCTTCCATCTAAAGGAGCCGGTTGGTAATAATGTCATGTCCATTTTCAACGCGTTATGATCGGAGCAGGTCTTTGGGCAGATTTCCACTTTCTTCACCTTAGGAGCCAGACCTCTAGAAATCCATATTTGGTCAATTCTTGTCCAAGTCAGTTGGGCTTCAGAGAAAAATGTTCCTTCTTTCCCTAAGGGGTTCTTTGTCCTCCATATATCAATCCAGTCCATGTTGTCTGTCATTTCAAAAAAGGTCTTTGGTAGTCTGCCTTCTTTAGTAACCTTTTGGCTTTGTGACCTATCCATGTTTGTAGAAACGATCCCATTCATATCTCCCATCATAATGATGTTATCATAGTCCAGATAATCCAGCATAATCTCATGCAACTTCTTGTAGAATTCTGATTTCCCTTCATTTGGAGCGTAGATTCCTAATATCAAAATTTTCTCTCCTTGGTGCTGTATTTCAATTGCCAAAATTCTTCCATGTTCATCTTTAAATAGAAATTTTGGTGAGAGGCTCTCCTTTGCATATATCACCACTCCTCTCTTCTTAACTAAATCCGAAGATATAAATTCTTGGCCTATCCTTTTATTTACCAATATTTTTCTGTGGAGCCTAGTCACATGTGTTTCTTGTAAACAAGTAATGTCTAGTTGCTCCTTTTTTAATAAGTGAAAGATTTTCTTCCTTTTTTTCGGGCTGTTGCAGCCATTTATATTCCAACTTAAAAGTTGCAGAGACATCCTGGATAGATCTGTTTAGTTTCCTTGGGATGGTATTTTGTTCTGTGAGTCTTCAGGGTTCTGAGGTACAGGCACCTGTGGTGGTTCAGACCCTGAGGGTAGTTCAAGTCCTTTATGAAGGTCCTCACCGTAGGCAGTCAAAAACTTATCCCTATCTTCCAAAGTTCTAATTTTGATCTTCTTCCCTCTAAAGGTAAAAGATAGTCCTTGGGGAAAGTCCCACCTAAAGATGATTGAGTTGCTTCTCAGCAGTTTTACTAAGTCCAAATATTCAGATCTAAGATCCAACAGCTGTTTAGGAATGTCCTTAAAAATCTCAATTCTTTTGTCCGAAATGTTCAAAGAGCTTCCGTAGTGCAGGCCCAAAATCTTGTCCCTTTCCTCCTTTGATCTCAACGTAATCAAACAGTCTCTGGGCCTTTCTCTCTTTGTAAGTCTTCCAAGTCTGAAGGCTGACACAATTTTAAAATCTTCCTCCTCTAAACCCCAGAACTTGGAGAATTCTTTGGTCAGAAACTCAGCTAGATTACCTTCTTCCACTTCTGGTATCGATCTTATCCTTAAATTAATCTCCCTGTTCCGAAGTTCCAACATAGAGAGATAGGTCTGATGTTCTCCGACCTGCTTACTGAGCGGCCTTACTTCTTTTTCCAACTCTCCCACTCTTTGGCTGGTCTCTTCGGCCAGTTTCTGATTTTCACCTGCAGCCTCCTTCAGTTGTCCGATTGCTTGTGCATTCTGTGCAACTTGCCCAGATAATTTGTTTAAAGTTTCTGTATTAAGGTCAATTTTCGCAGTTTGTTGGTCAACTTTCCTCTCCAAAGACTCCAATTTCTCAAGAATTCTCTCTAATACAGAACCAGATCCTCCTGAGGCCATCTCTTCTAGTTGTAAATCCTCAGTTTCTTCCTCCCCTGCCTGTGACAGGGAGGTAACTTTTTCCTCCGAGGGCAAAGTGGGCACAGATGATCTGCGTGCTTGTGAGGCTGCAGTTACGGTTGTCAGAGTTGTTTGTCTGGTTCTTAATCCCTTTCTTTTTGCGCCACTCATTCCAAAAATATCTAACAGTCAAGGTCAAGCTGAGTTATTCCCATGGGAAAGCTACGGCCCAGATGGTAGCAATCAAACAGAGGGCCGGGAAATAGAAAGTAAAACAATGTTTTTGTTGTAAGTCCTCAATCCTCTAGGGGGAGCATAAAATGTCCTAGGAAGAAGAGTCCATTCCACATACAAAATCTAAACCAATTCTTAGGGATCTTCACAAAAGTAGTTTTAGCAGAGTTGGTTTTAGGTTTGCCACAATATTTCAAGTTGTGCTTACTGGAGTTCCAAAATGCAAGAACGTAACCATTCTGAACTCCCTCAGACTGTCTCCAAGTTTAAATAGAATGTATCCAAATTTGCAGTCTGACAGTTCTACTGCTCAGGCAGTTCTGACACCTGGGCTTCTTAAACAGAATTGTAATCCACAAAGAAAGGAATATATAAGTCCTAATAAAAGTCCAAAAATCAATTGCTTACAGTCTTTAAAAGGAAAAGTAATTTCTGCGGGTGCTCAATCTGAGCTGTCAAAAGTTCTCTCTATGCCTCCACTCCTCCTGCTCTTTGCTTTAAAAATCAATGGCTGCGGAGGACGGACTTCCTTTTCCTCGTCTCTCCGCTTTCAGCTTATTTTCAATATTTTAGTCCCGAAATTTAGTAAAGTCCTCAATTACTCACGGGTTGTTACGTTTTGGAATCTTGTGTTGAAGGAAGAAAGGTCGGCGCTCACCGGCAACGGCAACGCGGCTTCGCTCCGCTGAATGCGCATAGACCCACAGCGCCGCTACCCCCTCTGCGATCCGGAGCCCCTTACGGGGTTCCCTCAACGTTTCGGGGGTAGCTCCTGGCGCCCGCCGGGTCCCGAGACCGCAGGCTTCCGCTGCCTGCGGTTTTCCAGAATGGGTCTCCGCTTCGCCGTAGCGGACGACCCTTTTCCAGCGTAGCTTCCCTCTCCCGGTTAGGAAAGGGCAGCCATTACCGTTCGCGCCGCCTCCGGAAGTGTCTATAAATTCTCTATAGCTACCAGTGGCGTAGCGTGGGTTGTCAGCACCCGGGGCAAGGCAAGTAATTTGCGCCCCCTAACCCGTGGATTTGCGCCCCCTAACCCTAACCCCCAGATGTTGCGTCCGGTGCGGCCGGCCCCCCCTGACCCCCACCCTCCGCCACTGACAGCCACAAATATAGCGTAGTAAAAATGGAAAGTCCAGTCTTACGACTTACAAGATGAAATATCCACTAAAACAGCACACATTTTGTTTATTCTTTTCAGTTTGTTTGTTTGTTTGTTTGTTTAGATTTTTTTTACTTTTAATGTTGGTGAGGCAAGAATTCCCAAGCCCATCTGTTTTTGCAGAGGAAGCAGCAGGCAAGAGGACAGCTGTGCAGGTACCCACCGTGGGCCTGACCCACAAAGCCTGCCTTGCATGGCCAGAGAATATGCTACTGAAGACAGAAAATGTGGTTTCTGGAAAGGCAGCATGTGACGTGTGTGGCTGTTGCCTGATATGTCATGAATGTTAGAAGTGGCACTTGGCTGAGCATATAAAATGAAGGATGAACCCCCTGCCCCTTGTACACTTATTATTTACAGTTCCCAGCAGAATGCAAACATGTATTCTAAAAGAATTTCTTGTATATTTCTAGTTTTAAATTATTTCTCTGTAAGATACAGAGCTTAATCCTTTTCTAAACAAATAGGGCCTAATTGAAAAAAGCAGAGGGAGCTAAGCAGCAAAGAATAGAAAAATGTTTACAGAGCTAGGAAGTACATACTGAATGTTGCAGAAAATTTGCATATGGATTACTTGTGGAGAGAAAAGGAGAAACATTCTCAGCCTGTTTGTTACTCTGATGGACTCCCACCGCTTCAAATACAAGTCCTTTTGCCTTTTTCTTTTTAATCCAACTGTTCTTTTTGGCAATCTTTCTCTTGAACCACTAATTGAATATTCTGTTTTTGTATTTCACCCTGGGCAAAAAAAGAAAGAGAATGAAAAATAGCTGTGCCCAGAAGAGGAGGCTGGTTAGGTTTTAAATATTAGGCTATATTAATTTAATTTGTTTTCAACTAAGGGTAATTGAATGAAGGTGAGAGTGTATCTGATAGAAAATGCAGAATGTTTTCCAGAATGGTTTATTACATAAAAGCATGTAGATGTGAGATGTTAATATACGCTAATCAAATAATAGCATCCTGCAGTGAGCCACCTGCTCAGTGCTAAATTCTTGCTCAGGAAGAATTACCATGTAGGTGCTGCAATTTATAAATGTTGATAACCGAAGCACAACATATTTTTGTTGTATTTTTTAAATAACGGACATAACACATGCCTAGGAAGAGAGCAGGAATGGCACTCATCCCAGGGGTATATTTCATTTCAATGCAGACCCTTCTGTCTGTGTACATTATGGTGTTCTACCTCAATCATTCAAAATCTGATGTTAATGCACATAAATAACTCAGAGAATTACACTATCCAATGCTCCATTTTAATGAGAACTCTTCAAGCTGTAATTAAAACCAGTGTTAGTTTATCTGAACAATTTGAAGACATCAAAACACAGCCATTTATTTTAAGGGCTCTCTTTTCCCATAAGCAAATAATACCCCTGATCATGAGACCTATGTTTATGAAGGTTCTTCAGTGTATTTTAGCATTTTTAAGATAAATTCTATGCTATTGAGAAATCAAAAGGTGCAATCACTGCTTTTTCCATGTTCTTTGTTGTGAACCATGCTCGTTTTGTTTTTAAAGAAGATGTACACTGTGAACTCAGAAATAAGTCCCGCTGAATTTGATGGGACATTCCAGTACGCTTGGATAGAGTTACATATGGAATATAGGCTACAGAAATCCAGCAAATTACAATGTTTGCTCATAGGAAGATAAAATTTATGTTTGGCAGGAAGTCTTAAGTGAATGTAAGGAGGAGGATTAAATTTTAAAGTTGGCAAGTTTCTCCTTCCACAACTAATGGCAGCTTCAGAGGGGGGTGATTTGTATTGGGCTGTTCTTATCCTGAAGCAAAGTTCTTAACCTGAAGCACTATTTATGGGTTAGCGGAGTCTGTAACCTGAAGCATATGTAACCCGAGGTACCACTGTACATAAATCCGGCACTGCGCGTGCGCACACACACACATGTGCAAATAGGATAGTTCTGGGATGATAATATGAGGTTAGAGTCAGGTAAGCAGGGGAAGATGACTTTTGCCAGTTCTGTCCCCAGTGCCATCTCCTGCATGGCTCCAGAGAGTCCTGGAACAGGATGGAGGTGGCCCTGGGGGATGCAGGAGAAGCAGGAATTCGCAGACTTCACTCCTCCCTAAGCTAGCAGGAGCAAACCATTCACTCATTGACTAAGATGTGAATGTTTGTAAGAAGAAAGAGAGCACTTACAGTACAATAAAATTGGCAGAAATGAAAAATAAACCATACAAGTATTTGAGCAGTTGGGAAAGGAAGGCAGAAAAGAGAGAAAAGCAGAAAAGTTCCAAACTGCTTTCCAACAAAGAGTTGCAGCAAACTAATTCTCAGGTTCTTCGGGTTTTTTTCTTCCGATGGCTTTCATTCCACATTGTTTTCAAATTATTACCAGCTGACACATTCAAAAGTAATTTCTCTTCCAAGAAGCTTGTCATAATATTTACTTTCTTCACAATAACAACAGAAAAGTCAGCCAGGACTGAAATGGGGAGGCGTACTAAACCTGAAGCCCAATCCTAAGAATCTTTACTTAGAAATAGTTCCCACAAAGTCAGTATGTCTGTGTGCGTCATTTATAGGTACATGCATACAGCACGGCCATCAAATGTTCAAGGCATCTGTGTTGGGTTGTAATCGATTCCATGTTTACTCAGAAGTAAGTCCTGTATTGTTCATTGGGGCTTACTACCATGTAAGTGTACAGAAGATTGGAGCCCAAGGAACAAAAGGCAAGTTACACATGAAAGGAGTGTACAGTCTAAAGTTCCCGTGATCTTTTTTCCAGTGCTAAGTTTTCAGCTTTTATAAATACAAAAAAGGTGCATCTCTGTGGTGACTGACTTTGTCAGGTCTAAACTTTGTTGATATGCAAAGTTAAGTGCATCTGTCAATCTCTTAGTCATAGAATCATAGAATCATAGAGTTGGAAGAGACCACAAGGGCCATCGAGTCCAACCCCCTGCCAAGCAGGAAACACCATCAGAGCACTCCTGACATATGGTTGTCAAGCCTCTGCTTAAAGACCTCCAAAGAAGGAGACTCCACCACACTCCTTGGCAGCAAATTCCACTGTCGAACAGCTCTTACTGTCAGGAAGTTCTTCCTAATGTTTAGGTGGAATCTTCTTTCTTGTAGTTTGGATCCATTGCTCCGTGTCCGCTTCTCTGGAGCAGCAGAAAACAATCTTTCTCCCTCCTCTATGTGACATCCTTTTATATATTTGAACATGGCTATCATATCCCCCCTTAACCTCCTCTTCTCCAGGCTAAACATGCCCAGCTCCCTTAGCCGTTCCTCATAAGGCATCGTTTCCAGGCCTTTGACCATTTTGGTTGCCCTCCTCTGGACACGTTCCAGTTTGTCAGTGTCCTTCTTGAACTGTGGTGCCCAGAACTGGACACAGTACTCCAGGTGAGGTCTAACCAGAGCAGAATACAGTGGCACTGTAGTCAAGGGTAGGAAGGGGCAATGGCCACACTTTGCAATCCACTGCGTACATGGCTTGGTTTGGTATTTCTCCTGGAGAAAAGGGCTTCATGTTATTCATGAAGGATACTGTATGTGTTTTTAGCAAAAAATAAATAAATGGGGGAAAACAGCTCAGCATTCAGACTTTTCCAGTAATTGGGTTGTCTTGGGCCTCTGAGTGTACAAAATCTCTGTGTCTGTTGTAGAGGTACTTTAGAATTATTATTATAAGGGAGGGACTCAGAGATTGCGAAGAAGCATCACAAGCTGCTTGCATGACCTCTTCACACAACTTTCCTACAAAACATTCTTTTTGGACATTAAAACACACGACGCCAGCCGGGCATGAACTTGATTGTGCAAGTGGCTAGTGGTATAAGTTTGTAACATCCGAAAGCTATGTTGAGGAACAACTTCGCCTCCAGCAGTTTCTCTGCTAAAAATAGCCTCCATCTGTCCCCCCCCCCCCCGCAGGAGCTAAAAGTGTTGGTATCTCCCCACCCCACCCCCAAGCATGTCAACATAACAACAGCTGACTGGTTAAGAAGCCTCCAGGGTCCCATCTCTGGGCATCTTCCGCTTCAGATTTAAGCCTCTAGGTGCATGCTAGAAAGAAGGGAAAAGTCAAGGAATCTCATCCCATCACAATGGATAATCATGTATAGTTTTCCTCTCAGTGAGAGAAAGCCAACCATCTATAATGAATTCATTCATAGCGAAATTAATATAATAATTCACATTTCCCTTGTTCATAACCTTCACTATAAACTTTAGTGTTTAAAAACCTCTTATTTCAATTAGTGCTGTATATATATATCCTCTATAAAGAGGGGGGAATCTACATGTAAATAGATTCAAACTCCATTTGATTAGTAAGAACACTAGCACAAACACAAAATTAAAAAAACATAGTCCAGGAAATTATCTTTATAAGTTAGTGTACAGCATCAGTTTAAATGTTACAGTACAGAATAAAATACAGTAACCAGGAAAACATTACAGAATTCTGTTGTTTTTATATTATTTCATTAAATCCATGAATTTTTTATGCTTCCAGAAAGTCTGGATGATTCAGACTTACTTCTATGAGTGTTGAAAGGTCTTAAAATGGCAAAAGCTTGACAAGTATTAAAATGATTAATTGTGGTTAAGGTGCTACATCCTCTTTCATACTTATGTTTTAATAACTCAGAAGTTATGAACGTTCCCATTTGAAAAATATAACTGAAATCAACTTGGTTTCATGTTTCAGCACCTAATTGTAGCTAATTTGGGAATAAGCTAACTAAGCCTAAAATCCTATTAGGAAAGAAAACCATGCCTGTTTTGTCCCGTTTAGAAAAATGTCATTCTGAGAAATGTCAGTCTATCACCGTGGACTTAATGCCTAATTCTGAAGGTAATCTAACACTATTTGCAGTCATTCCATAAGAATCTATTTGCAGTTGTTGCTGCTGCTGTTGATGATGATAATGATGATAGTAATAATAATAATAATAATAATAATAATAATAATATCACACATTCAATGTGCACGAGACTTTAAAGCAGGCATGGGGAATCTTAACTACAGTGGTACCTCGGGTTAAGTACTTAATTCGTTCCGGAAGTCCGTACTTAACCTGAAATTGTTCTTAACCTGAAGCACCACTTTAGCTAATGGGGCCTCCTGCTGCTGCTGCGCTGCTGGAGCACGATTTCTGTTCTCATCCTGAAGCAAAGTTCTTAACCTGAAGCACTATTTCTGGGTTAGCGGAGTCTGTAACCTGAAGCGTATGTAATCTGAAGCGTATGTAACCCGAGGTACCACTATACTCAGCAATACATGACTAATAAAGATTTTCAGGCTGCTTACAAACCATACCTTTAAAACACATTTAAAGCACATGACCTCCCCTCCAAATTCCTGGGAACTGTAGTTTGTTATGGGTGCTGGGAATCGTAGCTCTGTGTGATGTAACCTACAGTGGCCAGGATTCTTTGGGGGTGAAGCCACATGACTGAAATGTATAGGGAGTAATTCAACATTGCGCTCCATTGATTGTTCCGTCAGGGCTTGCCAGCCAGAGCAACCTCCCCTCTCCCACCCCCACCCATGCCAATTTTGGGGGCTGTGGGGCGGAGGAGAGGGAGAAAGCCCCACTGCACAAGCAGAAGTCTTCAACTCATCCGTTGAAGTGTTAGGGAATGCATTAGAGCAGGGGTCAGCAAACTTTGTCAGCTGGGGGTCGGCCCACTGTCCATCAGACCTTGTGGGGGGGCTGGACTATATGGGGGAGGAATGAACGAATTCCTATGCCCCACAAATAACCCAGAGATGCATTTTACATAAAAGGACACCTTCTACTCATGTAAAAACATGCTGATTCCCAGACCGTCCATGGGTCGGATTGAGAAGGCGATTGGGCCGGCTCCGGCTCCTGGGCCTTAGTTTGCCTACCCATGTATTAGGGTAAGCCCACCAAACATTTATCGGAAGGTGTGGATGTTGGTTGCACACAGGGAGGGCTTCTGTCATTTCCATGGCTGAATAGACGCATATATAAAAAATGCAGCGAATTATTATTATTTTTTTTAAAAAGTTTTGAAATATATATGGAATTTGCCATTAGCTCATCAGCGCCATCTAGTGCCATATTTGTATAATGCACTTAAAATGCCCTTTAACATTAGATTTGCAGCTGTATAGCTGAATCCCAGGTTTCCTGAACACACAGAGCTATCTACCATATTTTTCGCACCATAGGACGCACCGGACAATAGGACGCACCTTGTTTTAGAGGGGGGAGAACAAGAAAAAAAAAATCTCCCCCTCTCTGCCCAGCGCCCCTTCAGTGAAGTGGCAGGAGGCGCTGCGCAGAGAGGGGGAGAATTTTCCCCCTCTTGTTTTCCCGCTCTAAAACAAGGTGCCGTTCAGGCGGCTACCTTGGAAGACTGGAGAGCGAGAGGGGTCGGTGTGCACCCACCCCTCTCCCTCTCCAGGCTTCAGGTTCCTTTCAACCTGGTGGTGGGGAAGCCCACCACCAGCCCCAAAGAGCAGGTCAGGGAGCAGCGGAGAGGCTGCTGCCATAGTCGCGCGTGACCTCTCCATCTGGGAGAGGGTTGCGCGGCTATGGCTTCTTTAGCCCCGCGCACGCTCTCCCGGCTGGAGAGGTGACGCGCGGCTATGGAAACTCCTTCCATAGCCGCGCGTCACCTCTCCAGCCGGGAGAGGGTCGCGGGGCTATGGCATCTTCGCTCCATAGGACGCACACACATTTCCCCTTCATTTTTGAAGGGGGAAAAGTGCGTCCTATAGAGCGAAAAATACGGTACTTATCGGCTCTGTTCAGATACTTGGATGAGCCTGCGAACAATGAAAGTGGAGACGGCGGCCATAATCCTATGACACGAATTCTTTCCCTCACACTCGTTCACAGGCTGCAGCCTTGTTTCAAAATCAGGAAATTAACATGAATGTGCAAGAAGCATTTGCTCAAAAAGGGGGGGGAGTTCCTTCCTCCTTACCCTATTCTTCAATCTTAGCAATGTTCTTTTGCCCCACAGTTTGAAGGCTGCAAGAAGGCCTTTTCTAGACTAGAAAACCTCAAGATTCACTTAAGGAGCCACACGGGAGAAAAGCCTTACCTTTGCCAGCATCCAGGCTGTCAAAAAGCATTCAGTAATTCCAGCGACCGAGCCAAGCATCAGAGGACTCACCTGGACACGGTAAGGGAAGAGCCGGATTTCAGATTGTATATTGCTCTCCTGCTTTGACTCTGCTATAGCTCTTGTTCTCTGCAATTAGAACTTTGAAAGGGGAGATTGTTGGCCATGAAGAATTTGGGCAGAGGCAGAAGGTTAGATGAAGATTGAATCACACTTAAGCGCCGACCCATTGAAATCAGTGGGCCTTCAGTTGGTCCCGGCTGAAGTCCCATTGATTCCAGTGGGTCTGCTCTATGTATGACCAGGGTGGAATCTACACATATATTAAAAAAACAACACTGTGAAAATGCTTTTAAAAAAACATTTTGAAAAATACATTGAATTTTCCATAGCTCACTATTGCCCTCTAGTGTCACATTTGTAAATTGCACTTTACAACACATTTAAAATGTTTTATTTGCAGCTGTGTCGCTCAGTCCTATGTCTGGATGTATCTCAGAGACACTAACTTTTGCAAGAGGCAGTAGCAAATTTATTTAATTGAAACTAGATTCTTTGTTTTTAACAGCAGATGAGATCATTTCAAGAAATAAGTCCTTATTTCTATAACTGTTTCAAGGAGGCAGAAGCTGCTGTCTGATAATAATAATAATAATAATAATAATAATAATAATAATAATAATAATAATAATAATTTATACCCTGCCCTCCCCAGGCAAAACTGGGCTCAGAACGGCTAACATCAAATGTATAACACATTAACATGAAATCAGGCAATCAATTAAAATACATCCTAAAATCAGATCAGGATCAGAATAAAATCCAATCAGATGGCAACCCACAGATTAGGGTTGGGGACCTTAAATGCTCCCCAGGCCCAACTGTTTGTGCTGAACTTATATGGGCCTGTGAGAAAAATTGAGAGGCCACTTTCATGCAAGTGTAGTTCTTCCCCCTCTGTGCCCTGCTGTCAAGGCCCATTCTCCAACATGGCCAATCCATGCCTCATGATAGACTCCCCTCCTCTCCCAGGCCCACAGCTCCTGCTGGTGGATCCCTTGTCAGAAATTGCTGCTGGATCCCCTAAGGCGAAGTGCAGAAGGAGTTCAGCTTAGGGAAGCCTTTTCCCAGCCTGAGACTCTCCAGGTGTTACTGAAGTACATCTGCCATTAACCGCCCTGCAGTCTACAGATGAAGTATGCATCTGTATTCTTTAAATAAACAAAAACCTTGACCACTACCTATGCTGGCCAGGACTGATCAGAGCTTGGGTCCAAGAATTTCTGGGTGACAACAGGATGATTTAAGGCAATGGGCCTGTTGAAACACTACACACTCAACCTGTCTACACATTTTGCAAAACTGTGCAATGCATTCAGATGAAGTAAATGTTCTCTAATATACACAATAAAAGGTAAAGGGACCCCTGACCATTAGGTCCAGTTGTGGCCGACTCTGGGGTTGCGGCGCTCATCTCGCTTTATTGGCCGAGGGAGCCGGCGTACAGCTTCCGGGTCATGTGGCCAGCAGGACTAAGCCACTTCTGGCGAACCAGAGCAGCACACGGAAACACTGTTTACCTTCCCACTGGAGCAGTACCTATTTATCTACTTGCACTTTGACGTGCTTTCGAACTGCTAGGTTGGCAGGAGCAGGGACCGAGCAACGGGAGCTCACTCCGTCGCGGGGATTCAAACTGCTGACCTTCTGATCGGCAAGTCCTAGGCTCTGTGGTTTAACCCACAGCGCCACCCGCGTCCCTAATATACACAATATATTCCACTAAAAGAGTTTGGAATGTAGAAAGCAACAGTAGCTGTGTTGTTCTATGAGAAAACCACAGTTGGACAGCAACTTTATTGGGAGCAACCGAAATGTCTCCAGAACGCATCATCACGCAGGATGCTATGCAAAGCAGTGGTTGGGGGAGGGAGAACCTAAATTATGTGCAAACCAGACCATGGTCGGCTTGTAGACACAGTTCATGCAAGTCATTAATTAGCAAAGTTATGGATTAATATTAGATTGTACACTAAGTAAAAAGAGTTTAGAATACTTGCCTACAAGAGCAGGTCACAGGCAAAGCGTGATATAAAATGTTCATATATACATTCAGATGTTGACTTCTCAATAATTTCAATCAATTTCTATGCACATACTAATGTGCATCTGTTTTAGTCAACTTTTGCTCCTGAATCCAGCGAGGAACACCCATGTAAGTAAGTTGGCTTTGACTTGCACGCAGTGGCCTTGTTCACATGTAACACTACACCAAACAATGGCTTAGCAGGAATGAGCACGTACACTGGTGAAGAGTATGAACATCATGACTGCTTCTCTCCTCGCCTGCCACACAACCAGGCCCTCAACCATGATTTGGCTTGCTAACCGAGGCTCATGGGTTGCTTCCACAAAATAAATCATAACCGGTAAACCAAGAACAATCTTGTCTACAACTTCTGGTTTGTTTACAGCAAGACAAATCCCAAGTCCATATTTGGATGCAATGCTATTCCAAAGCATGGCTTGGCACACAATAGGACACTTTGCACAACTACCGTATTTTTCGCTCTATAAGATGCACTTTTTCCACTTCAAAAATTAAGGGGAAATGTGTATGCGTCTTATGGAGCGGATGCAGGCTCCTTGGCTTCAGCGATAGCAATGCAAAGCCTCCGAAGCGCAGAGGGAGAGCTCCCCCGCGCGCCGGAGGCTTTGCGTTGCTTTCGCTGAAGCCGCCTTAAGCCCCTGGAGCACAGCGCGAACTCCTGCTGCGCTCCGGGGGCTTCAGGCAGCTATCCGCAAGCCTTCAGAGTGCAGCAGGATTTCCCCCCACGTTCCGAAGGATAGCCGCCTGAAGCTTGGAGAGCAAGAGGGGTCGGTGGAGAGGCGCTGCACAGTTTTCCCTCTCTGCGCAGCGCCCCTTCAGCAAAGCGAAATTGAAGGGGCTCCGTTTCTCCTGCCGCTTCACTGAAGGGGCACTGAGCAGAGAGGGGGAGAATTTTGTTTTTCCTGTTCTCCCCCTCCTATGTTCCGGTGCGTCCTATAGAGCAAAAAATACGGCATGTTCATTCACACTATGCCATATTGTTACATACGAACCAGGCCATTGTCGTTGTGTGTGTGTGTGTGTGTGTGTGTGTGCATCAGGATGCACATCTGCATTAGAGTTGTGAGTCTCATTTGGGTCCCAAGAAAATGGCTGTTTGAAGATGACAAGAACTGGTTCACGGTCATGATTGTCCAGTGCTTGTGGAGTAATACTGCACCCAAAGGCAGGTGAAAATATGTGCTAATTTGTTTTTATTTAAGCTTGCGTCTTGCAAAAGATGCTTCGTTCATTACAATTTCCTACACACAAAAAACAGCCCATATCATAAATAATTACGTATAAGAGTTATTGGTTGAAATGCATAGATCAGGCCTAAAAACACCTGGGAAAGTGTTTCACTCTAATGGCACAGTATTATACAAATACCTTCCTGCATGGCAACTGTTGCTCATGAAGGAAATTGTGATGAATGGAACAAAATTACGATGATACAATTCTGGCTAGTAATGCAAATGAAACAACGGCGAAACACAACTTTTTCCAATAAGCTTTAATGTTCTTTTAAAAGCTTGTATTGATAGCAGTGTGTGTTTATAATTAGTGTTTAAAGTCAAATACCTCAATAAACAATCCCTGAAGATTCTTTGTATAGCCTTCAGTATTTTTGAAGCTTTCAAATGTAGAGTGTGCTTTCTGCTTTGATTTCTTGTCTGCCATATCTGACTAACCTTTCCCCTTCCTTCTCTCTTCTGAAGCAGGTTTCTTCTATATCTCTATGTCTGGGACTTTTCCACAGCTTCTTTTCCTGGCCCACTAAAGAAATGTAATCTCTGACTATACCAAAGGTTTCTATGAGGGTTACATAATTGTAAGTACAAGTGGAGATAATGATTTATTTGATCAGTGTGTGAAATTCAGTCAGTCCTGCCTTTGCCACCTTTTGCACCAATGGGCATCCACCATGCCCTGGGCCCTGGCTGAGATTTCCCCTCATCCAGCCAAACTGATCTTTTGCTTCCCACATAAAACTTCACTATTTGTCAACATGCGGCTATTGATTCCCACACCCCAGTAGAATGTGCAATGCAGGCTGATGAGCAAGTAAGCAGTTAAAAATAAAAATAAACTATCAAAGATATTCATATGAAATATATGAAATAACAAAAGACACTTGTAGAAAGAAAGCAAATGGTTCCCTTTCTCTTTCTTACCAGTCTTCCTTACTTTCTATCTCTTAGCTGTGTTTTCAGTGTCATGACCACTCTGCTTGTGGCATTATTCACTATGATAATAGCATTACAGTTTGAGTATCAAACCCACAGGCTTTAAAGATACATAGATGTATGTATCTTAAAAAGTGACTGAAGAACCTTTCCTCTGTTTGCTTCAGAAACCTTACGCTTGCCAGATTCCTGGATGCACCAAACGATACACAGATCCGAGCTCTCTAAGGAAGCATGTGAAGGCCCATTCCTCCAAAGAACAGCAGGCTCGGAAAAAGGTAACAGGGCAAGGCAGTTCTGCAAATGCAAGGGTGCAGTCCATAGAGGATGCAATTATTATTATTATTATTATTACTACTATTACTACTATTATTATTATTGATGATGCAAATGAAAGGGTGCAGTCCATACAGTGGCGGAGAACAGGCGGGGCGGGGCTGGCATGCGTCCCGGGGGCAGGGTGTGGCGCCTGCGGGGGCAGTGCGCCCAGCACAGGCGGGGGGGGGGGGCAGCTGCGATGGCACCCTGGGGATCGTGCTGCCGGGGGCGGTGCGCTCCCCCCGCACTCCTCTTCCTCCGCCAGTGAGTCCATATCCAATTGTGATGCTTTTGAATTCTGGTGCTGGAGGAGACTCTTGAGAGTCCCATGGACTGCAAGAAGATCAAACCTATCCATTCTGAATGAAATCAGCCCTGAGTGCTCACTGGAAGGACAGATCGTGAAGCTGAGGCTCCAATACTTTGGCCACCTCGTGAGAAGAGAAGACTCCCTGGAAAAGACCCTGATGTTGGGAAAGATGGAGGGCACAAGGAGAAGGGGATGACAGAGGACAAGATGGTGGGACAATGTTCTTGAAGCTACCAACATGAGTTTGACCAAACTGTGGGAGGCAGTGGAAGACAGGAGTGCCTGGCGTGCTCCGGTCCATGGCGTCACGAAGCGTCGGACACGACTAAACGACTAAACAACAACAACAACCCTCCAAGTGTCCTGATTTTCCAGGGAGTCTCGGAATAACGAAAGACGTCCTGGCTTCTGATTTGATCCCAGAATGTCCCTCTTTGCCACTGAGCTGGAAGAGGAGGGGAATCTGGCCCTGGTCCCAAGGGGCAGCTGTGAGGGAGCATCCCATTGCCTCTCCATCGCTACCACTCCCAGCCTCCTTCCTTGTGGCTGCTCAGAGCAGCTTCTGGAGAGCAGGGAAGGAGGAGGAGGGGCTGTCACTGCCAAGGCCCTGCCTGTTGCCCTGGCTCTGAGGGGCAGGAACCAAGCAGGAACCAAGCAGAGCTCAAGGAAGCTTGGCTTTTGTTTTTTTTTAAAATGCTTTGTGCATCGGCATCTAATCTTGCCCCTTTCTAAAATCTATTTAGCGGTGTGTGTTTTCCTTTTTGTAAAGCTTCCAAAAAATAAAATAAAATCATGATGAATGATAATGATGAGGAGAAACTGCACCTGAAGACAGACATGTATTGGGAGGTTTTTAATGTTTGATGTTTTTATTTTGTTTTTAGATATGCTGTAAGCTGCTGTAAGCTGCTCAGAGTGGCTGGGGAAACCCAACCGGATGGGCGGGGTAATAATAATAATAATAATAATCCCTGACAGATGGCCATCTAAGCTCTGCATAAAAACCTCCAAGGAAGGAGAGTCCACCACCTCCCGAGGGAGCCTGTTCCACTGTTGAACAGCTCTACTGTGACAGATCTAGAACACCTTTGCATCGAGAGGAGTTAGGAGGGAGACTTAGCAAGCCCCTCTTTCTATGTCCTCAGAGATACACTGATACAGTTAGCACTTGCTTGTAGCTGTGAAATTGCAGCTTTGTAGACTAGAGTTAAATAATAATAATAATAATAATAATAATAATAATAATAATAATAATAATTTCTTATTTATACCCCGCCTACCTGGCTGGGCTTCCCCAGCCACTCTGGGCGGCTTCCAACCAAATATTAAAATACAGTAATACATCAAACATTAAAAGCTGCCCTAAACAGGGCTGCCTTCAGATGTCTTCTAAAAGGCTGGTAGTTGTTCTTCTCTTTGACATCTGGTGGGAGGGCGTTCCACGGGGCGGGTGCCACTACCGAGAAGGCCCTCTGCCTGGTTCCCTGTAACTTGGCTTCTCGTAGTGAGGGAACCGCCAGAAGGCCCTTGGCGCTCGACCTCAGCATCTGGGCAAAACTATGGAGTGGAGACGCTCCTTCAGGTATACTGGACCAAGGTCGTTTAGGGCTTTAAAGGTCAGCACCAACCCTTTGAATTGTGCTTGGAAACGTACTGGGAGCCAGTGTAGGTCTTTCAAGACCGGTGTTATATGGTCTCGGTGGCTGCTAGACTATGTCTAGTCGGAATCTCATTTCCTGCATGGGTTCGAGTCCTACCCTCCAGAGCAGGAGAAAACAAGCTTGTTCCATCCTCCTTGCGACAGCCCTTCAGATATTTGAAGAGGGCTCTCATATCTCCCCTCAGTCTCCTCGCTTCCTGATCTTCAGAAGGCTTGGCTTCTAGACCCTTGGTCATCCTAGTTGCCCTCCTCTGCACACATTCCATTCTGCGAATATTATGAACTGTGTCATAATTTCTAAATAATCATTTATTACTGCTTTAGAATGCAGTCGTACCCAATGCTGATGGAGAGGAGAGGAGCCAAGTTGCTTCTCAGTACGTGAGAGAGATCAGTGGAGTGAGGAACTCACTGTGTCTTCCTCATTCTTCCCGGCAAGGAAATAAATCAATGAATGACCACTTTTATTCCTCACTTATGCTTAGTATGAGAGTTTACCTTCATTCTTGGTTTACTTTTGTATTCTTTTAACTTATCAACCCGAATCGGGAATACATTTGCTGAACAAAGTGTGGTGCTGGGGGGGGGGCACAAAAGGATTTGTGGCATTGATCAAAAGGGTTTTTAAATATGCCTTTAGGTTGTAATGTATAACATTTATAAGCTACAGTAAACTTATGGGATCTTTGAGAACCTCTGATGACTAACTCACTTCAGGTTTTGGTATTTGAAATATTTCCTGGCGTAATAATAAAATGTAAGAAACAATAAACCTTTAAAGTCAGAATTAAGGTTATTTACGATTTTAATTAAAAATGAAAATTGGCTTAATATATAAAAAAAGTCTTTAGAAAAATGTGAATTCATCAAAAATAACCATAAAAATTCCAAGGTGATAAAAGCACAGTGAGATAATAGCGCCAGCCCTAGGGAACCATTGACTTGAATAGAATGAGACCCTTTGCTGTTCCACCCTGTTAGTCATGGATTTGTTTAATATATCTTGCTTGACTGCCTCTAATCCTCTTTTTAAATCTCCCCTCTGCACACCAAATGACATTATTTTGCTGTCTTGGGATATACCTTGCCCTTCAAACTGCCTCACACACATTGTAAGCATTAGCGAGGGTCTGTTTATGTGCCATGAAGCCCATGTCCTTGTTTACTTTGAGAAAACCTGACCATAACAATAGGATGTCCATTGATTCCAGAACAGCTGGGATTTGTGTAATTGCGTCTGCATGTGGTTCCTCCGATATTGCCAGTATCCTAATTAATCATTAGGGCATTTTCCTTTGCCTTCTGGGAATTCATTCAAGGTTTGG
Organism: Podarcis gaigeae; assembly: GCF_964106915.1. Lineage (NCBI taxonomy): Eukaryota > Metazoa > Chordata > Lepidosauria > Squamata > Lacertidae > Podarcis > Podarcis gaigeae. Next base: position 29,606,260 of record NC_139694.1, on the reverse strand, counting down.
GTAGTAATTTAAAGTGAGCTCCACATTCTATATGTACTTACTATTTGTACAATAAATGTAAACCACATCCAGGGAGACTGCAGGAAAAAATAGCAACTTTTTGCTTTTGAAAGCAATGACTAATGGCCTCCTCCCCTGTTGAGAAATGTAAGGGCCTTTCCCGGCAGTGTAAAATCACGTATGTCTATTTGCATGGTTATAAAGCCCAACCATAACTGAAAAGATTGTGCTAATTCAAAGGGTTTCCTAGTGATTAACTGTCCCTTGGCCTAAGGCAGACGGAACCACCGGAGTTTAACTAACTGAAGAGCCAAACCACCAGATACTTTATCTGTGCCCTTAAATCAGGTTTTTTAAAAAGACAAGTTGTCAGCACTGATCCAGATTAATGTGTGGACAGGGGATTTCAACGCTTTGCCCATAGCTGTCAACTGTCCCTTATTTGGCGGGAAACTCCCTTATCCTAGCGCCATGTCCCGCTGCTGTCCCTTACTGATGATGTCCCTTAAATTTCCGGGTTTCAAAGGAAGCAGCTCCTCTCCCTCCCTCCCTCCCTCCCTGCCGGCCAGGGAGGAGGGAGGCTCCAACTGTGTTGCTTGGCTGCGTTGCTCACCCAATAAGGAGTCTAAGAATGACTGGGGGTGGAGCTTGCATGCCTTGTGCCGATCAAATCGGCCACGTTGTCTGGGGACTCGCCTTTGCTCAGCGCTTCCCAGCAGAGAGGTGAAGGTGGTTTTCCTTGCTGCATCCCCTTTGCTGGGTTGCTGCACTGTGGGAACCACCGCTTCAGGCTTCGTTTGGCTGCTGACTGGGCTTTCTGCCTTTGGCTCGGAGGGGCTCAGAAGTTCAACATACCTGTGCTTGGAAAATCCCTTATTTTGGCCACTGATCCCTTATTTGTACCCCGCCCATCTGGTTGGGTTTCCCCAGCCACTCTGGGCGGCTTCCAACAAAGATAAAAGATACACTGAAATGTCACATATTAAAAACTTCCCTGAACAGGGCTGCCTTCAGATGTCTTCTGAATGTCAGGTAGATGTTTATCGCTTTGACATCTGATGGGAGGGCATTCCACAGGGCGGGCGCCACTACCGAGAAGGCCCTCTGCCTGGTTCCCTGTAACTTGGCCTCTTGCAGTGAAGGAACCGCCAGAAGGCCCTCGGAGCTGGACCTCAGTGTCCGGGCAGAACGATGGGGGAGGAGACGCTCCTTCAGATATACTGGACCAAGGCCGTTTAGGGCTTTAAAGGTCAGCACCAACACTTTTAATTGTGCTCGGAAACGTACTGGGAGCCAATGTAGGTCTTTCAAGACTGGTGTTATATGGTCTCGGCGGCCGCTCCCAGTCACCAGTCTAGCTGCCGCATTCTGGATTAGTTGTAGTTTCCGGGTCACCTTCAAAGGTAGCCCCACGTAGAGCGCATTGCAGTAGTCCAAGCGGGAGATAACCAGAGCATGTACCACTCTGGCGAGACAGTCTGCAGGCAGATAGGGTCTCAGCCTACGTACCAGATGGAGCTGGTAAACAGCTGCCCTGGACACAGAATTGACCTGCGCCTCCATGGACAGCTGTGAGTCCAGAATGACTCCCAGGCTGCGCACCTGGTCCTTCAGGGGCACAGTTACCCCATTCAGGACCAGGGAATCCTCCACACGTGCCCGCCTCCTGTCCCCCAAAAACAGTACTTCTGTCTTGTCAGGATTCAACCTCAATCTGTTAGCCGCCATCCATCCTCCAACCGCTTCCAGACACTCACACAGGACCTTCACCGCCTTCACTGGTTCTGATTTAAAAGAGAGGTAGAGCTGGGTATCATCTGCATACTGATGAACACCCAGCCCAAACCTCCTGATGATCTCTCCCAGTGGCTGCATGTAAATGTTGAAAAGCATGGGGGAGAAGACAGAACCCTGAGGCACCCCACAAGTGAGAGCCCAGGGGTCTGAACACTCATCCCCCACCACCACTTTCTGAACACGGCCCAGGAGGAAGGAGCGGAACCACTGTAGGACAGTGCCCCCAGCTCCCAGCCCCTCAAGACGGTCCAGAAGGATGTTATGGTCGATGGTATCAAACGCCGCTGAGAGATCCAGCAGAACTAGGAAACAGCTCTCACCTTTGTCCCTAGCCCGCCGGAGATCATCAACCAGTGCGACCAAGGCAGTTTCAGTCCCATGATGAGGCCTGAATCCCGACTGGAAGGGATCCAAATGGTCCACTTCTTCCAGGCGTGCCTGGAGTTGTTCAGCAACCACTCGCTCAATCACCTTGCCCAAGAATGGAAGGTTTGAGACTGGGCAATAATTGGCCATCATGGCCGCATCTAAAGATGTTTTTTTAAGAAGCGGTTTAATAACCGCCTCTTTCAGCGGGTCTGGGAAGGCTCCCTCACGGAGGGAAGCATTCACCACCCCACGAAGCCCATCGCCCAGTCCTTCCCGGCTAGCTTTTATAAGCCAGGATGGGCAAGGATCCAGGAGACAGGTGGTTGGCTTCACTCGTCCAAGCAGCCTGTCCACATCCTCGGAGGTAACAGATTGGAATTGATCCCACTCAACTTGACTAGACAGAACTCTAGCACTCTCCCGCCCCGGCCCTGCTCCCACGGTGGAGTCTACTTCTTCCCGAATCTGAGCGATTTTATCTGCAAAAAACTTTGCAAAATCATTGCAGGAGAACATGTGGCCCGTACTGGGCCCTGATGTTGCAGGTGGTTCCGCTAAATTGTGAACCACCTGAAAAAGTCTCCTGCTGCTGTTTTCTGCAGATGCAATAGAGGCGGTCAAGAAAGTCTTCTTCGCCGTCGCTATCGCCACTTGGTAGGCTCGACGTTGAGCTCTAACCTGTGTCCGGTCAGATTCGGAATGAGTTATCCGCCACCGGCGCTCTAGCCGTCTCAACGATTGTTTCATTGCCCTCAGATCCGTGGAAAACCATGGGGCTCTCCGGGCTCCATGCAACCGGAGAGGGCGCTTCGGAGCCAAACAGTCAATAGCCCTGGTTAACTCCACATTCCAGCGGGCCACCAGGGAATCGGCTGAAAGGCCATCAACATGGGATAAAGCATCCCCTACCACTCTCTGGAAACCATTTGGATCCATTAAGTGGCGGGGGCGGACCATCCAAATCGGTCCCACCTCCCTGCAGAGGGGATGGGTCGCAGAGAAGTCCAGTTGCACCAGGAAGTGATCTGACCATGGCACTTCTTTCATTTCGCTTTTACTTAGTGTCAGATCACCAATATCCATAGAGGTAAACACCAGGTCCAAGGCATGTCCGTGGCTATGGGTTGGGCCAGACTTATTCAGGGACAGCCCCATGGAGGCCATGCTTTCCACGAAGTCCCGAGCGGCCCCTTGTAAGGTCGCGTCGGCATGGATGTTAAAATCCCCTAGGACAACCAAGCTAGGTGTCTCCAGGAGAACATCCGCCACGACCTGAAGCAGCCCGGGCAGGGAATCCTTGGTGCAGTGGGGAGGTCGGTACACCAAAAGGAATCCTGTACTGCCCCTATTGCCCAACTTCCAGAACATGCACTCGGAAAACCGTGTCTTCCCAATAGGATGCCTGGTGCAAACTAATGACTTCCTAAAAATCACTGCAACCCCCCCCTCCCCGCCCACATGACCTGGGTTGCTGTGCGTAAGAGAAACCTGGTGGACAAGCAGCGGCAAGGACAGGCCCATCTGCTTCATCCAACCAAATCTCTGTTACACAAGCCAGGTCGAGTCCTCCATCCATGATCAAGTCATGAATGGCAGTGGTCTTATGAATCATTGACCTGGCATTGCACAGCAACACTTTCAGGTCATGTGGGTATCCCTTGCTGATTCTAGTATCCATCCGGTCAGGACCAGACCCGGAGGCAGGGATAGTCCTCCGACAACGACTAAACCTGCCTCCTCTGTAATGACATGGTCTGGTCTTAGCGTAACTCCTCCTCCTACCCGTGATCACTGAGATCGGTTGTCCCAGTGCATCCCCCCCTGTGGAACATGCCCCAGCCATTTTGTTGGCTGGGACCTACTCCCAATCTATAAACTGCTATAATTAGAATGAAAATTCTGCATTTTCCCAAAGAAAATGTGAAACTGTATGTGTTGCCGTTGTTGCTTATTTACTTGCAATTTCGAATTAATTGTCATTCCAAGTTGGATCCACACGTAGCAGTGCATGAAAGGAAAAACTCCTCCTCTCCACAGAAAGCTTTTGATCCAGCTGAGAGATTTTGCTGAGAAGATGGTGGAGGAGGAGTTTTTTCACCAACTCACCTTTACTCCCTGCTGCTCTCCCACTAGGTGAAGGAAGATTCCTCAGCAAAAGACAGCCCCCTATTTGACCCACCATTGAGAGCAAAGCTGGAATCCAAGCCATCATATTGAATCAAAATAGTGATTTACAATACTTTTTAAAAGTCTGTCTTTTAAGGATTAGGTACCAACTGTTTCTTTGTGATTTTTTTTAAAGTTGCAGACATTTAAACAGCCAAATTAATAAAACCACACTAAGATAAACATTAGCATTTGCGTTCATGGAAAGAGTCCAGACGATTTATTTGTACTGCACACTGACTCAGATTATTGTTTTCAGTGCTGGAAAAGAAGCTGCCATCTTTGCTGTGTCCCAGCTTGAACAGCGTGTCTGGCATTCGGATGTTGTTCAGAGAGAAAACTAAAAAGAGCAAGGATATCATTGATGTCAATGTCAACCATGCTTAAGATAGATAAAGACGAGCTTTTTTGAATTTTTTAGTGGCAAGTGTGTGTCATAATCCTGATGCATGGTAATTGTGCTCTGTGTGCAATTAATCTTTGTTCCCTAACTCGATTATTTTTAGTTTCGCCACTGTCTATGAGGCAAACATATAATAGCAACCCTGGTTATATTTATTTCAATGAATATTTTTAATCTGGTGACATACTGCCAAAGTCAGTGTGCTGCCTTGAGGGATGTCTCGATGCATCTGTCTTTCTGGGTTTCAGAGGCATGCAGATTTTATAGAAATTAAAAAAGAAAATCAAGACTCCAGGGAGAACAGAATCCTTCACTACAAGTCTGGCCCAGTTGAACGGCTGTAAACAGAAATGCTTTATCCAAGTTGGCTATAGAGCTTTCTCCACAGTGTCTGCATATCTTAACTTTTTGACACAGGAATGACTGCCAATTAGCAGGGAAAGAACTACTCTACTCCATAGTTTTTGGGTGGCTTCCGATTTTTACCGTTAATTGCTATCACTTCAGAAAGGAAATAAGATTGGACAAGAACAGTCAAGAACAGGCTATTTTAAAACACAAACGTTTGCATGTATCAAGCATAACGGCTGTGTTTTTGAATGCCATGTACAGCTGCAGGTTTTTTGGGGTGGGGGATGTGTCTATTAAATGGATATTAGCTGGGTCTGCAGTGATAATTTTCCTTACTATTTCAAACGATTCTTACTGCAAGGCAAAGAACTTTGAAGCCAGATCTACTTGCCGGGGGCTGTTGTGTTCCTCCAGCAGTTGCCTCCACACAGGCCCAGTCCTATCAATGGGCAGAGGAAAGCAACCACCTCCGACAGCAGATCCCAGGGCATGGGTCCAGCAGCAAGGGGGTAGACAACCGAGCTGGGAGTGCCATGGGGCCTGTGCTGCACCCTCCAAGATAAGCCTACAGCCTACAGCCTTAGCAGAGTGTTGTTATTGTTTAGTTGTTACTGTTATATTTATTTATTTAAAGTATTGGAGTCTCAGCTTCAGGATCTGTCCTTCCAGTGAGCACTCAGGGCTGATTTCCTTCAGAATGGATAGGTCTGATCTTCTTGCAGTCCATGGGACTCTCAAGAGTCTCCTCCAGCACCATAATTCAAAAGCATCAATTCTTCGGTGATCAGCCTTCTTCATGGTCCAGCTCTCACTTCCATACATCACTACTGGGAAAACCATAGCTTTAACTATACGGACCGTTGTTGGGAAGGTGATGTCTCTGCTTTTTAAGATGCTGTCTAGGTTTGTCATTGCTTTTCTCCCAAGAAGCAGGCGTCTTTTAATTTTGTGGCTGCTGTCACCATCTGCAGTGATCATGGAGCCCAAGAATGTAAAATCTCTCACTGCCTCCATTTCTTCCCCTTCTATTTGCCAGGAGGTGATGGACCCAGTGGCCATGATCTTTGTTTTTTTGATGTTGAGCTTCAGACCATGTTCTCTCCTCTTTCACCCTCATTAAAATGTTCTTTAATTCCTCCTCACTTTCTGCCATCAAGGTTGTGTCATCTGCATATCTGAGGTTGTTGATATTTCTTCCGGCAATCTTAATTCCAGTTTGGGATTTATCCAACCCAGCCTTTCGCATGTTGAATTCTGCATATAAGTTAAATAAGCAGGGAGACAATATTTATATATATTTATATCCTGCCTTTTTCCTTGGCAGCACTCAAGGCTGCTTATAGATAAAAACAAGAACCTCTGAAAACAATGGGGGGGGGATTTTAAAAAAAAACACACTGATAGAATTAAAACAATATACATATATAGCATCTGTTTAAAACATGCAAATAACTACAATAAAAACAGCAAAGCAACAGCCCCTTAAAGTTAAAGGCAGGCCTGTTGGAATAAGGACGTTTTCACCTGCCGGTGAAAGATAACAAAGAGGGAGCCAGGTAGAGGACGCTATGCTATTGCTAGCACTAAAAGAAGACTCACCTGTCAATCAAGTCAGCTTCTGCATGTGGGGCGCCATCTTGCCTTTGCCTCCGGCAGCTCAGTAGCCCTCCGTCCACTGCATGATGGCAAACCACTTCTGAAACGAAGGTGTCTTTCAAAGCCAAATGGATCTTGACAAACCTCAGAGGAGGCCCTGCTGGCCACACCATGGGCAGCAAACTGCCACCTGGAAACCTCATGAAAATGGGCCTTTTTGGTGGTACCCTCTGGAATACACTTTCTGTGTGGGCTAAGACCTTACACTCCTCATTATATTATACAATGTTTCTCCAGGCAATGCTGATTGTACACTAATAGTTTCTGCAAAGATCCAACAGTGTGCTTGCAGGGGTGGACTCTGGTAATCTTTCATAACATGGCACCCTGTGCCAGGCCAAGATGGAGCTTCTCGATAATGGATCATCTCCATTTTGTGCCCCCTTGGCTCAGCGCCCTGTGAGGGGGAACAGTGCCCTCAGTCTGGCACTGATGCTTGGTTTTGTCTGCTAGACATTCTAGCAGACGTTTTCACAGCAAAATGGTGCAGGAACACAGGCAAAATAGTAGAAGGACTGGCAGCAATGCAACTTGCAAAACATCAGTTTGGTTGTTATTATGTTTTGGTGGTAGTTATGAGTTTTCAGTTTTCAGTTGTTGGTTCTACATGCAAAAAAGCAAGCATCAGAGATGTTTGTAACATTTGTCTTGGTATTTATTTTTATTCCTTGGTAATTTATTTAAATGTGTTTCTTTCTAAAAATAATGCTATTGCTCTTTGCATGAACTTTTATAAATTTAGCAACAAAACTCCCTTTCATCTTTCTTCCTTCTCATAAGTGGAATAAAATAGAACGGAACACGCAATCATCATAATTGTCTTGAATCGCCTTCTATACCAACGTCTCAAGGAAATTTACCATAAAAATAATCAATTACATTTCTGCATTGTATAGGTTTGATGCAATATGGCAGCAGGTTAGGCAAAGTGTCTTCAGAGCTCATACCTTTTGAGCACTGAGTCCAAAGTATTTCTCTTTTCTATGGTACCATCTCTTCATATTCCAAGGGCTGTGTTTCAACGTCAGTTTTAGTTTCTAGTTGCCCTTCTTCAAAATTATATTTCACATTTCATTGCGTGGACAGGCGGAGTCCCCAGATCCTGCACGGTCCCCCCGTCATGTGGAATAACGACTCAAGACAACGTGCTATGGGATTAAATTGGCCACAACTTTATTAAATTTCAAATGTGGGTAGACCTTGGCTCAGGCATTGGGCGTTCTCCCTCCCCAGTCCCCAGCCGAGGACCTAGGGAGCATCAGGGTTATCCAGTGTGGGGGGGGGGGATGGGCCGGCTCTGGAGAACATATGTTCAAGGAGAGATAGCCGCCCCCGTAACGCCGCCGCCGCAGGGGAGAGCAATGACGACCTTCCGGCGTGCGGTCAAAGCCTCCCTTCAGAAACCCCTTTAACGGGGAACCCTGGTATCACTGCTGCAAGAGGAAGATGGACAAAAGGATTCCGCCCAAGGCCTGATACCACCAAAGTTGTGACGTTTTGCTACGGGAAAGGCGAAACCTGCCAATGCAGGGAAATTCCTTTCCGGCCCTTTAACAGCGACCTTAACGTAGCAGCGCCCGCATACCTGTGAAGAAACGTTAACCTGCAAAACCTGTGAGGAAAATTAACCTGCAACATAAGACATTGACTGAGGGTGGGTGGGGTGGGAGAAGCTCTGGAGCCAAGTGAGAATTCCCAGGCAAGATCCTCCCTCCTTTGTGTGGGCAGCTAATCCCTCCCCTACCTGGCCTGGTCTCCTTGGCAACACTTCCCCCAGGTGGGATTGGACAACTGACTGAGGTAGGTGGAGACCTCCAGGTATCCCACCTGAGGGAAGGCAAAGCCTAGCCTATGCTGTTGGAGCCGCTCCAGGTCTAGGGGCTGCATGCTTCCACGCAAAGGGCGCCCCCCGTTTTAAGCGGGGAGCAGTCATTGTTAAAGCTGCAAGAAAGAGTAGAAAGGGGACAGGAAAATTTTAAATTTATTACTTTGTACACACTTGAATTTTGAATGTATCTTCATTCATTTGTTTTCTACGGAATCCAATTGAAATATTTCATTAATGCAAGAGGAGGAATTGCATCTGGGGGCTAAGGGTCACTAAGCAGTGCCCATGGCAACTAAGAAGCCATTCCTCACAAAAATGCTGCAAAGAGTAAGTGTTTTAATCCTAACTGTAATCCCCTTACTTCCTGTTCTCAAATGAAATATAAATCAGGCACTGTGGAGCAGAGCAGTTTTTCTCAAAGGGGATGTTGGTGCAAAAGGATTAGAGATGGGCAGAAGTGTTTGAGGAATTTAATTATGCTATTTGTTGTGAAATGTTGGTGACTCTGATCACCAATTCTTTTGACTACAGTGACTGAAAACAACAAAACAGACTTTGCACATGAATGGTGGGTTGGCTTTTGTCCCCATCCCCTTTTGTCCCTCTTGTTGCATCATTACTCCTAATTGTTGTGACACAAAAGCTGTTGCATTTGCACTCTCCTCAATGTGGGGTGTAAGCATTATAGGGTCTCCACCAACCTATAGGAAAGAGGTGCAATTCATTAATTTATAGCTTTCCACGTACCTTACGCATGTCTGATACTGTTGTATTTGTTTAAAAAGTGTTTCTACATTGCAGTATTTTGTTCATAGAGGATTATGAAGTATTTGGGCCCAATACAAGGAGGAAAGGCAGGAGACTAGAAGTGCCCATTGCAACTGAGCTCATCCTGAACTGACCTCGGCTGCATCAGAAACGTTCAGGGTTTGCCTGAACCAAATTGCAGACCTTCCAACATTTCTCAAATGAAAATAGTAAAGGTAAAGGGACCCCTGACCATTAGGTCCAGTCATGACCGACTCTGGGGTTGCAGCGCTCATCTCACTTTATTGGCCGAGGGAGCCAGCGTACAGCTTCCGGGTCAATGGCCAGCATGACTAAGCCGCTTCTGGCGAACCAGAGCAGTGCACGGAAACGCCATTTACCTTCCCACCAGAGTGGTACCTATTTATCTACTTGAACTTTGATGTGCTTTCAAACTGCGAGGTTGGCAGGAGCAGGGACCGAGCAACGGGAGCTCACCCCGTCGCTGGGATTCGAACCGCCAACCTACTGATCATCAAGTCCTAATGATAATTTTACTATTTATACCCCACACATCTTGTTGGGTTGCCCCAGCCACTCTAGGCAGCTCCCAAAAACATAATAAAACATTTAAAAAAACTTTCCTGTACAGGATTGCCTACAGACGACTTAAGGGTCGGATAACTGCATACCCTCCAACATTTCTCCGATGAAAACAGGGACATCCTAAGGAAAAATGGGATGTTCTAGGATCAAATCAGAAACTGGGATGGCTTCTCTAAATCTGGGAGGTCCCTGGAAAATAGGGATAATTGGAGGGTCTTAAAATGGGATCCCTCTGAGTCACCCCAAACGGAATCAGGAGCCTCCAAAGTGGTTTGGGGCTATTGAGACATTTTAAAAACTGTGCAGTCAATGTGTCGACAAAAATTGAAATGTTGCCCCTCCCCTCACACATGCCACATAAGAAAAATACAGTGGTACCTCAGGTTACATGTGCTTCAGGTTACATACACTTCAGGTTACAGACTCCACTAACCCAGAAATAGTGCTTCAGGTTAAGAACTTTGCTTCAGGATGAGAACAGAAATTGTGCTCCAGCGGCAGCGCAGCAGCAGGAAGCCCCATTAGCTAAAGTGGTGCTTCAGGTTAAGAACAGTTTCAGGTTAAGAACGGACCTCCGGAACGAATTAAGTACTTAACCCAAGGTACCACTGTACTACCACGTAAGAAAAAAGGGCAAGGTCCTTTGTGGCAGACAGCTATAGCTTCTTACCAGAGGGAATGATTTTCTGAGCTTTCAAATCACAGTGCTTTGGGCTAGGAGTTGAAACAACACATCCCCTTCTTCTTGTTCCCTTGCTAGTTCTGCTACTGGTTCATGCTTGAACTATACTGGACGTTCAAGTCCTCCTGACTCTCACTCCTCTCCACCGCTGGGCTACACACAGATCAGCCCCAGAGCTCACTAACATTCACCACACCAAGAACTTCCTCTCTTGGTTCTTCTCTATTATATACTCTTCTTGAAAAGTATGAAGTCAGACCTTGGTAACATGGCGCCCTGTGTGAGGCCAAAATGCTTGCTTCGGGAAGGGGGTGTAAGGACTCTGGCAGGGTGCGAGAGCCCCCCTGCCTCCTTCCCAAAGCTGGGTATGCGCTTACTAGGCTTGGGGTGGGAAGGCACCCCCTTGGCCCCCATACCTTGTGGGGGGACAGTTTGCGCTGCCCTAGATCCCCCTCTGCTTTTGAATTATGGTGCTGGAGGAGACTCTTGAGAGTCCCATGGACTGCAGAAGACCAAACCTCTCCATTCTTAAGGAAATCAGCCCTGAGTGCTCACTGGAAGGACAGATCCTGAAGCTGAGACTCCAATACTTTGTTTTTGTTTTTTTCCAAATTTTTTATTAGGTTTTTTTAATAAAAGAGATACAAAAATGAAAAACAGCATTGTTTGTGTCTTTACAAAATTTCATAACATCTTTGGACTTCCTCGCGTCATCGGCTCGCACTTACATTGTTCATAAAATTTTTCAAGCAAATTACCATCTTATTTGTAATCTTATAACCAATCATTACAATATAGTCTATTAATACTCATCTAATTTAGTGATGGCCAGTTGTTTATAATCAAGCATCCTTCTTAGCATTCCATCAAATTACAATAATTTTGTAAATAAATCTTAAATTTCTTCCAGTCTTCTTCAATCCTTTCTTCTCCCAGGTCTCGAATTCTGCCAGTCATTTCCGCCAGCTGCATATAGTCCATCAGCTGCATCTGCCATTCTTCCAGCGTGGGTAGATCTTGAGTTTTCCAGTTCTTTGCGATGAGTATCCTTGCTGCCGTTGTTGCATACATAAAGAAAGTTCTGTCCTTCTTTGACACCTTCTGGCCGACAATACCCAGAAGGAAGGCCTCTGGTTTCTTAGTGAAAGTATACTTAAATACCTTTTTCAGTTCATTATATATCATTTCCCAGAAGGCCTTCACTTTAGGGCAAGTCCACCAGAGGTGAAAGAATGTTCCTTCATTTTCTTTACATTTCCAACATTTATTGTCAGACGAGTGGTATATTTTGGCAAGCTTAACTGGGGTCATGTACCATCTGTATATCATTTTCATTATATTTTCTTTCAAAGCATTACATGCAGTAAAGTTTAGCCCAGTGGTCCACAACCTTTCCCATTCCTCAAACATAATGTTATGCCCAATGTCCTGTGCCCATTTTATCATAGCCGATTTAACCATTTCGTCTTGTGTGTTCCACTTCAACAGCAAGTTATACATTCTTGAAAGTACCTTAGTCTTAGGTTCTAACAGTTCAGTTTCCAACTTCGATTTCTCCACCTGGAACCCTAGCTTTTTGTCGTTTTTAAAAACTTCTTTAATCTGAGCGTAATGTAACCAGTCTCGCACTTTATCCTTCATTTTTTCCATACTCTGCAATTTCCAGTTATTTCCATCTTTTTCTAATATTTCCCAATATTTTGGCCAATTGGCTTCCATATTGGGTCTTTTTCGGGCCTTAGCTTCCAGAGGTGAAAGCCACCTTGGGGTTTTATTTTCCAATAAGTCTTTATATTTTGTCCAGACATTAAACACTGCTTTTCTGACAATATGGTTCTTAAAGGCCTTATTGATCTTAACTTTGTCATACCATAAATATGCATGCCAACCAAAATTATTATTAAACCCTTCCAGATCCAACGCATCAGTGTCTTCGAGAAGTAGCCAGTCTTTTAGCCAGCAGAAAGCTGCGGCTTCATAATACAACCTTAAGTCTGGCAGGGCAAAGCCCCCTCTTTCCTTTGCGTCAGTCAGTATCTTAAACTTAATTCTGGGCTTTTTGCCCTGCCAGACAAATTTAGAAATATCTCTCTGCCACTTCCGGAAGCATTCCGTCTTGTCTATAATCTGTAGTGTTTGAAACAAAAACAACATTTTTGGCAATACATTCATCTTAATAGCAGCAATTCGGCCTAACAAAGAAAGCTTCAATTTTGTCCAACTGCCCAAGTCTCTCTTACTTTCAGACCAGCATTTTTCATAATTTTCCTTAAATAGACTCAGATTTTTTGCTGTTATGTTCACCCCTAGGTACTTTACCTTTTTCACCAATGATAATTCTGTTTCTCTCTGAAACTGTTCTGATTCAATATCTGTCAAATTTTTCCCCAACACCTTAGTTTTCTGTTTGTTTAACTTAAATCCCGCCACCCGACCAAAATTGTCAATCAATTGTAAAACTCTTTTCGTACTAGATTCCGGCTCCTGCAGTGTCAAAACTAGGTCATCTGCAAAAGCTTTAAGTTTATATTGTTTCGCTCCGACCTGGATCCCTTGCACCAACCGGTCCCCTCTGATCAAGTTTAAGAGCACCTCCAGGACTGAGATAAATAACAAAGGGGAAATCGGGCAGCCTTGTCGTGTTCCTTTTTCAATTTTGAACTCTTCTGTTACCACATTATTAACAATCAATTTTGCTTTTTGTTCTGAATATATTGCGTCAATCCCATTTTCAAAACCCCTCCCCACTCCCATTTCTTTTAAATTTCCCTTCATAAATTTCCAAGAGATGTTGTCAAAGGCCTTCTCCGCATCTATAAAAATTAGCACTGCTTTAGTGTTTATGTCAGTTTGCAAAAGTTCCAGGACATCAATAATGTTCCTTGTGTTAGCAAACATGTGTCTGCCTGGGAGAAAGCCTGCCTGGTCTTTATGAATTACTTGACTTAAAACTCTTTTAAGTCTGTTTGCCAAAACATCAGCAAATATTTTGTAATCCACATTTAAAAGGGAGATGGGGCGGTAGTTCTTGAGCTGTGTCTTTTCAGTTTCTGATTTTGGTATCAATGTGATGAACGCTTCTTTCCACGATTCTGGCGCCTTCTTTCCCTCCATAATTTCATTGCTGACCTCCAGCAGTGGTTGGATCAAATAATCACTTAATGTCTTATAGTACTTGGAGGTCAAGCCGTCTGGCCCTGGAGATTTGCCCAATTTCAAGTTCTGAATGGCATGTTCAATCTCTTGTCGTGTTATTTTGCTGTTCAGGAGTAGTCTATTTTCTTGTGACAATTTTTTCAATCCGTTTTTCCTCAAAAATTGTTCAATCTCAACTTCATTCTGCGGCCCTTGAGTATATAATTTTTTAAAATATTTTTGAAAACACTTTCTAATCTCCACGGGGTTCTGTATACTTCTTCCTTCAATTTCCAAATTTGTTACTATGTTCAATTTTTGTCTCTTCTTCAACTGCCAGGCCAGCAGTTTCCCACATTTATTTGCCGATTCAAACGTTTTTTGTTTCATTGATTTAATCTTCCATTCTATTTCCTGGTTTATCAGTTTTGAATATTGTGCCTGATGAAGTTTAATTTCTCTCAAAATCGGCTGTGACTTCGGATTGGCTCTTAGCTTCTTCTCTAGTTCTTTAATTTTCTCCAGAATCTTGTCTTTCTTTTCATTTTGTGTCCTTTTCCTTATGGCATTCTGTTGTATCAAGAACCCTCTCATCACAGCTTTGCTTGCGTCCCAAATTGTTCTTTTTTCCACCGCGGTGTTCAGGTTTATTTCAAAATAGTCCTTTATAACTTTTTGGGCCTTCTTAATGATCTCCTGATTTCTAAACAAATTGTCATTCATCTTCCATCTAAAGGAGCCGGTTGGTAATAATGTCATGTCCATTTTCAAAGCATTATGGTCGGAGCAGGTTTTTGGGCAGATTTCCACTTTCCTGACCTTAGGTGCCAGACCTCTAGTAATCCAAATTTGGTCGATTCTTGTCCAAGTCAGTTGAGCCTCAGAGAAAAATGTTCCTTCTTTTCCTAGGGGGTTCTTGATTCTCCATATGTCGATCCAGCCCATATTTTCTGTCATTTCAAAAAAGGTCTTTGGTAGTCTGCCATCTTTGGTAACTTTTTGACTTTGCGACTTATCCATGTTAGTTGATACAATCCCATTCATATCTCCCATCATGAGACTCCAATACTTGAGAGTCCCATGGACTGCAAGAAGATCAATACTTTGGCCACCTCATGAGAAGAGAAGACTCCCTGGAAAAGACCCTGATGTTGGGAAAGATGGAGGACACAAGGCGAAGGGGACGACAGAGGACGAGATGGTTCATAGTGTTCTCGAAGCTACCAGCATGAGTTTGACCAAACTGCGGGAGGCAGTGGAAGACAGGAGTGCCTGGCGTGCTCTGGTCCATGGGCTCACGAAGAGTCAGACACGACTAAACAACAACAACAAGAACCCCCTCACCCTTCTGTCTCTCCAACTGCCATCACTCACCCTGCAGCTAGTATCCTGCAGCTAAAAGAAAGAGCCTTACACCACCTTCAAGGATGTATCTTATGAAACAGACTGTGACCCAGAAAAGCTTATGCCATAATGTATGTGTTTGTTTGTGTGCCTTCAAGGTGCCTGAAGACTGTTGCTTTCACTCATCATTAGCTTCCTAGGCACTATCCATCTTCCTCTGTTGATAGAACAAGGCAGCTTCCCATCTCTCCCTCTCATGCACCCTGATTTGTCAGGATGGCCATCAAAAGCCCTGCTTAACTGTATCTTCAGACTATAGGATTTGTCTCAGCACTGTGTTATGCAAAGAGTAGTCATGTTTCTCCAAACTTAAAGCCACTCCTCACAGCTGTAATGATGATAAAAAGCCCCAAGGTGCTCAGAAGAAGATGAAAACCATGAATCTTATGGCAGGCTGCCACCTGCTGCAACTCGCTAGGACAGCGGCCTCACTGCTATCTGTCATGTTTGCCAAGCTGCAGCTGGGTTGACTTTGCAACTTTCTGTAAAAATAACAAAGTTTAGTATGCTCTTGCAGGATCAAATTAAGATTGGGTCAAAAAGGCCTGTGGGAACATCATTGGTAAAACTGGAAAAGAGAGTGGCTGGGCAGGTTTCTCACCTTTCGGGTTCTGGATGGGAAGATGAGAGTCTCTGTATGCTTGTGATAATCTTTCTGTATGGTGCATTGGTGGGGTAAAGCGTGTTCTCCCTAAAATAAGAGCACGTGTTGCGGTGGGAACTGCCAGGCCAACCCTCTGTTGCCAGGCAGGTTAAATGGTTATTGCCTGAAGCAACGATTGGATGACTGGGTTGCTGGGGCAAATTGAATGTTGCAAATTGGGTGGGTGGGAACAAAGGCTTTAAATATTGGGGGCACTCTGCTTTTGCTTTCTCTTTCGCAGAGTGCATCGGATCACCCGCCCGCCCGCCCGCCCTGTGTTCCAGTTGACCTTGCTATGCCTGTCATGGGGTCGTCTGCCATTGGGGAAGGGGCCTAGTAGGAATTTTGTCCATTTGGCTGATTGGCTGGTGCCATTTGGCCTACTACTTAGCAATTTGTCACAACTTGTAAGGTTGCGGTTAGGCATTGGTTATAAAAATTGGTGGAGGAGGGGTCAGGATAGGCTGTGCCTGCCCCTCCAATGGTGGTGTGGAAGGGAATTCAGTTAAAGGAATCCTGGGGCTTGCCACGATTTCGTCCAATCCCTGAAATGAGACCAGGGCTGGCAAGCCTCGGGGAACTGGTTGGGTGAGCAGTGAGGGACTGTCGCTCAGCTCAACTGATCCCCAACATTGTTTTCCCTTCACTGGCTTCCGAGGAAAGTCAGTTCTGTCCCAGGTGGGGGGACAGATAGTCATAACCAATGCCTAAGCAACCACTCACAGATTATGTATTTTAATAAAGTTGTGGCCAAAATTATGCCAAAAACCTTAAACAAAAATTATGTGTGATTTGTGAATTATTTTGAGGGGTGGCTTGGGGACCTCCACAAGCAAGATACTGTTTCCAGCTCATATGGGATCTCAGCTTCAGGGCAAGTGTTTTGAAGATGTCGTTTCCCAGGAGTATATATCTGTGGGTAGATGAGGGCTTGTTTGGCTCTCCCATCTCTGTAGATGCAGCCGGAGTTTTGTGGCATCCTTGGAGGTCTTACTCTCATTCAGGATTTCCTCTGACTATCATTCCAAACTTTGGGACTAGGTCTGCAAAAGGTTATTTTACCTAATGCTGCAGCCACAGGAAAGGCCATCACCTGCACCCTTACAGCACGTCTCTCTGACTCCAAAATGCTTCTCAAGTGTCTTTAATGTCAGGCTTCAGATGGATTCCGAAATGCTACAATAATAGGAAATATGAGTCTAGCTATCGAAGGCACCATTATTCTCTCAAAAATGTTTTGATAGCAAGCTTATCTGCGTGGGTGTACATACATCAAGCTATTTTTCTCCTGGCTGAGCTTATTCAGAAGCATATTTTAGTGGCATCTGATTTCCACGGAACAATGATGACTACCAAGGTGTCCATGAAGAAAACATGAGTCTGATAAACAACAGCGATAAGGAAAGTGCTAAAGAAAAGGTCTTTTGATGGAGAACCTTTTCCTTTGGAAGCATCTCATGCCTCCGACCAACTGAATGCCTGTTCTTGCACTCAAACGTAATGTAGCCGCAAATTGAGGGATTTAGGGGCCTTGTTCCCTTTCAATTACGTTCCCTTGATTTGCTAAATCTTGGGTGATTATCCAATCATACCTGAAATGAGGAAATGATGGGAGTTGAGTTTCCCTCTCTTGTCCTAAGAGATTATAAGCATTAGAACTGTCAAGGGGGGGGGAGCACGTGTGTGCATGTATATATCTCGCTATAAATGGTGCCTTGTTTTCTGCTGTACCTAAGTAAGAATAACATTGCTCCTGGGAACTGCTCAGGTTCCAGATGCAAAGTTTGTCATATTAAAAGGACGATCTGAATACCTCGCATGAAAACAATGTATTGTATATTTCAAAGCAAGTAGATCACGTGTGCAGAATACTGGAGAGCAACTCCATTAAATACAGTGAGCGAAACATTTAGGTTCATACCATTATTATATCTTTAAATTCAGTGCAAGTACTTTGGAAACATTGCAGCAGATTTCAGGATTGATGGCTGGGTTAATATATCACTTACTAGTGTATTATGGAACATATTTCCATGGGCACAAATTGGGCAAGATTTTGGTCACAGGCCAAATCTGTAGGACGGATTATTTTTCATCTAAGAACACACAATATTTGACTTCATATTCATGAATCAAAGACAGTATTACAACTGTAAAATCACAGCAAACAAGCTTGAGCATGGACAGAATTCAATTAACCAGTGCACTGGTTTGTTTCCAGGTCTAACTAAATGTTGCAAGTGTAATAAAAGCGGATTAGGGAGGGGGAGATTTGGGGCAGAGAAGTTATGGGGTAGAGGGGTTATTTCCCCCTGCATTTCTGATTCCAAGCAATTTTTCCTACCCTCAGCACCACAAACATGTCATTTATTTTGCAAACAATGTGATAGGGTGGATCGTTGGACATTTATTACCACTATTCACATTTGTCCTTAAAATATATGCATATAGGAAACCACATCCTTTTTCGCAGCCTGCATGTGACTTGAGAAACAAATCTATTTTGTGTGTGTATTCCCAATCAGCATTTCAAAGCATTTCATTCAGGTTCCTAAAAAATGCAAAAACTCAAACCACACTTTGCTTCATTCTTTATTATCCCTCCTTTCCCCCATATTCTGAATCCAATTACACATAGCTGGGATGCTGATAAAGGAAAGAGATCAGCTCTATACAGAATAATAATAATAATAATAATAATAATAATAATAATAATAATAATAGATACATTGCTGGCAAGCTGAGTTGTAAAGGAACCTTTTTAAAGGCAAATATAAACATAGGATAAATAATGTAGCCTTGAAATCTTTCTTGGGAAGGTTAATTGTTTTTGAACAATATTTCATGGCAATTAGTGCCACTTTCACTACTTATTCTAAGAATCTGGATGGGGAAAATGTAGATACCTTTGACCTTAGAAATATACATGGATAATAGCAGTAATAGCTGTTAAGCAAGGCAGAGTGGAGTTCATGGTTACAGCATGAGAAACATCTGGGTCCTGGAGGTGGGAGACGCATGAGGGATAAACGAGAAAAGATACAAGAACTCATCGTACATAATTCTGGTTTTGCTTCTTAGCAAAATGGGGACAGGAGTGTGAGAGCAGCTATCAAGACAGGACAACAGCTTGGGATGGAAATGGCCACAACTTTATTGATTACAGATGTCTGAAGGCTTTGGTATAGGCACTGGGGATGCATGCGGAATCAACCAACCCAATTTCTAGTTGATTTCTTCATCAGAACCCCCTAGGATGCAGATCAAATAGGGAGAACTCCCTAGGATGCTCTTTGGGGGAGTTCTGAGGTCCATTAGCAACCATCTTGGCCTTCAAACAAAACTTCCCCCCTAAGCCCCTTTACCGGGATACTCTGATAATTTGTTCCAGTTGGATAGACTGCGAAGTCATTCTGTCTTATGCTGTCCATAAGCGTCAATATGCCGTTTTCACCATTCTCAGCAAATGCATTTGTTATGCTCCAAATGTTGGGATTACTGTATTTTTCGCCCTATAAGATGCACATTTTCCCCTCCAAAAATTAAGGGGAAATGTGTGTGCGTCTTATGGAGCGAATGCAGGCTCCTTGGCTTCAGCGATAGCAACGCAAAGACTTCGAAGCGCAGTGGAAGCGCTCCTGCCGTGCTCCGAAGGCTTCGGGTTGCCTTCACTGAAGCCAGGAGAGTCTTGCTCTCCAGGCCTCAGCGAAAGGAACCCAAAGCCTCCGGAGGCTTCAGGTTCCTTTCGCTGAAGGGTATATGTCCCTTCAGCTAAAGCGCAACACCCCTTCAGCTAAGCGGGAGGAGAAATGGAAGGGGCTCCGTTTCTCCTGCCGCTTCGCTGAAGGGGCGCTGCGCAGAGAGGGGAAGATTTTTTCCCCCTTGTTCTCCCCCTCTAAAATAAGCTGCGTCCTATGGTCAGGTGCGTCCTATAGAGCGAAAAATACGGTACATGCTCGCTCCTGGTCTTTAAAACATGGGGGGGGGGGGATGTAATGCAATCTTCTGATTTCATTTTGTTATCACTGAAACAGAATTATATTATTATGTTTCATTATTATGCTGTTTGTTGTTTCTCTGTAACACATGGTTTTTCTCTTTTCTGTGCTTGTATTTCAGTTGCGTTCAAGTCTAGAGCTTGACCAGGACATTCTCAATGACTGTCTCACGATCCAGCCTCTCCAACCTCCTGCATCTCCCCAGGGCACTTCTGAAAGCACCGTCAGACAATCTCCAGGACCTGTGCATGACATTTACACAGGTAAGGTATAGGGGGGAAAGGGAAAGAAACGTTATGTACAGGGTAAGGTTCCAGGAAATAATTTTGTCGCCCATAAAAGCAAAGGAACGGACAATAAAAATGAACTGACAATAAACACAAAACAATTTTAATCTGGAGTCAGTATGAAAGTTTCATGAAGGATACAAGTAGGATCACGAAAAAGGAAAGAACTGTAAAGCCCAATTAAATTTACAGGGAGAAAATTAAGAGCAATTTCCGCAAGAAACCAAAGGGAGTTTACGGTATCATCTTGGAAAACATCTTAATTCAGTTTAATCCAGGCCTCAAAGCCAAAAATGAAGCTTCAGGCACCCCTATCACTATTATGGGAAAACATTTTTAAGGCTGTAAGTTTTTCTCTTTTTGAGAGACATGGATGGAATTACAGATATAGAAGCCCCTCCTGAGTGGATATATGCATGATATACGTGCCTTTAAAGTTGCTTGGAGGAGGAAATAAAAGGGATTCCCTTCCCTTCTGTGGTTTTAGGAACAGTGATTTTATTAGGAATATGGCAGGCATTGAAGGAGTACAGACTTCCAAAAGGATGGGAGATGTAACAAATGAGAGAAGGTAAATGGGGGGGGGGAAAAACTAGACTGAGACTTGAATTCTTCTCAGCATAATTGTGATGGCCTGGGATTCAGATTCAGATGCTTAACCTGAGGGATCCCAGCCTGCACAGGACCCCCCCTCCAGAACCAGCTGAGCCGGGGCTGGGGCTTGAGCCTGAAGGGTCCTCACCTGTGCTGGATCCTCAGGTGCAGGCACCAGCTGAGTCTGCTCTGGCTCCTGAGGTGATGGAGGACCCATTGTCTGCAGGTGCTCCTCTCCCAGCCCTGTCAGGGAAAGGTGAAGCTGCCTCTGGGTCCAATAACCCTCCAGCCTCTCCTGAGCTGCAGAGGCTCAGGGCAGAGAGGCGGAGGGAACTAAGTTCCCGCAGGAGGAGTGCTCGCCTCCAGGCCAGGAGAGGCGAGTCACCTGAGGTTCGGGGCCGCCCTATGCCTCGGGGCATATAAAAGCCAGCCAGCCCCAGTCCCAAGTTGCGGGAGCAACGTTAGTGGTTGTCAGTCCCTGCCTGAACCCTGCCCAGCACCCAGCTTCGACTTTTACGGACTGCCTTCATATTGCTTCATCATCCACAGACTGGACCTGGACCTTGCCTCTTGATTAACCCCCGGGACCAGCACCATAATCATAGAAAGCTCCCTTATATTGAGCCAGACCATTAATCTATCTGGCTCATTATGATCTGCACTAATTAGGCAAGTAGAGTTTCTGACGGGACATGGGTGGCGCTGTGGGTAAAACCTCAGCGCTAGGACTTGCCGATCGTCAGGTCGGCGGTTTGAATCCCCGCGGCGGGGTGCGCTCCCGTTGCTCGGTCCCAGCGCCTGCCAACCTAGCAGTTCGAAAGCACCCCTGGGTGCAAGTAGATAAATAGGGACCGCTTACTAGCGGGAAGGTAAACGGCGTTTCCGTGTGCTGTGCTGGCTCGCCAGATGCAGCTTGTCACGCTGGCCACGTGACCCGGAAGTGTCTGTTGACAGCGCTGGCCCCCGGCCTCTTAAGTGAGATGGGCGCACAACCCTAGAGTCGGACACGACTGGCCCGTATGGGCAGGGGTACCTTTACCTAGAGTTTCTGACAGGGTTTTCCCACCCTTACCCTACATGGAAACACCAGGGAGCGAATCTGGGACTTGTAATAGGTAGGGCATGTGATTTATCCCGATTCATGGCCCTTCTTCCAAAGGAGGATGGCAATACTCTGCCTTTACTTTATATTTAATGCCTATGGAGGAGGTCATTTGGGTCACTGCAGGTTACTATACAGGGCTGAGAAAAAACTGCACTTGTTTAAATTACCCCTTATATGCAAATATTAAAAGTAAGCACACCCTGTCCGTCATTGCAACTGGTCACAGATTTAGCGGCAGTAAAGAGCAATTCAGTATCAAATGATGGGTTAACTGATACAGACACAATTTGTTTTCTTTCCCTCCCGCTGGTGCCAGACTAAACTGGCTAAAATCAAATGAGGGATATGCAATGCACCCAGGACAACTTGATGATAGTGAGGAAGCTGACGCATGAAAAATGTTATTATATAACGACTGAAGATTCATTGGACCCCTCGCTGCTTTAGTTAGCCAGCTTTTTATAATCCCCATGAATAGTCTCTGCTGCGACCCTCACAATCATTTTGAAAACTAACTACAAGAGGGGGGAAAGCACCAATAAAATCCCTACATGCTGCTAGCATGCATAGCAATAATGGGGGACCTGCTGTGAAACAATATAGAACATGTCAGAGATGCCGGAGGAAAGGGTGAAGTTCGCGATGGAGCTCCGTCCTGGTCCCAGGAGGTCACAGCTGTTTCTTTGGCTGGCTGATATCCTTTAGGTTTGCCTTCAGATATTTCTAGTGATTGGCAGCTGGAACAATTGATTAACTGAGGCAGATGAACATATTGGAAACTCTTATTGCTTTTGTGATTAAGAGCCAGCAGAATCCCCAAAGCAATAAATTGTGGGATCTGGATTAAAATCTGTCTTGCTAAAAGTGAAGGTCATTACATTAGATTGCTGCCATTCAAAAGATTGCTGGCTCTTATCTGGTTCAGAAGATTGTCGTTTGCCTTCTGAGTTCTTGTCTTATGTAAAAAGGAAATATTTATAGTCATTTATGCCAATGCAATTTAAAAATCATAGCCCACAAGATCCTAAACAGTTCTACAGATTTGAATAGAACAGCTTTAGTTTTAGTTGCACAGCTGTATTCCTGGGTGAATCTGGAAATGGAACTTTGGATATTTTTGTCCTGCTAGTGAACTATATAAGAACAAATACTACTTTTATATATTATTAATCCTAACTCCTGCGTTACTTGGCCAGGTAAACAACAATGACTTCTTTTTCTTTCTTTCTTTTTAACTAAAAGGATATTCAAATTATATTTGCATGTCATAATTAAATATTTGAGTTGCTTAGTCAACTTCATCCACAACAAATAGATTAATCAATCAACAGCACAAATAGATTTATCCTCAGATATTTATTTATTTATTTATTTATTTTAATCACTTTATATACCGCCCTTTATTGGCAGATCCCAGAGTGGTGTACAACATTAAAAACATAATTTGCATAGCATAATAATAATAAAACAATCCCAGCCTCACCCCACTCTGGCAGACACCATGTCACCGCCCTGGGAGAAGCTGCTGTTGTTGAATAGAAACACTTGTTCTTGGAAGGAAGGTCCATTTTAATAGATTGTCATTATGGCCCCTGTAGCATCTTCACTTCCAGGGCAAATGGCATCTGGTGGAGTGATTTTCACTGGTACTTCAGGATGGAAGGAAAGGGTCAACCTTTTTCACCTTCGTCAAGATGCCAGTCCATATGGGAGGAGCCCTGTGTGTCTATCACTTAAAAAGCTAGGTAAAGGTAAAGGGACCCCTGACCATTAGGTCCAGTCATGACTGACTCTGGGGTTGCGGCACTCAGCTCGCTTTATTGGCCAAAGGAGCCGGCGTACAGCTTCTGGGTCATGTGGCCAGCATGACTAAGCCGCTTCTGGCGAACCAGAGCAGTGCAAGGAAACACCGTTTACCGTTTACCTTCCCACTGGAGTGGTACCTATTTATCTACTTGCACTTTGACGTGCTTTCAAACTGCTAGGTTGGCAGGAGCTGGGACCGAACAACAGGAGCTCACCCCATTGCAGGGATTCGAACCGCCAACCTTCTGATCGGCAAGTCCTAGGCTCTGTGGTTTAACCCACAGTGCCACCCACATCCCTACTTAAAAAGCTACACACACACACAATTGTACAGGTAACACAGTACAATGTCATCATGCACAGCACAGCTCTGAGTTGATTCCTCTATCAATTTAACAACAAAACATCGGAAAACCCCAAACCAACCCCTTATTTTGACACTGATTTGTTTAAGTCCACCTGCAGCCCTGAGACACAACTGGAAGGCTCCCAGTTTGAGCAGGATTTTTCGGCCTATGAAAGCCCCATTTTATGGCTGCTTAGACATTTAAGTGGGGAGTCGGCAACACTTTTGCACTTTGATTATTGTAAATGGAGGTAGATGATGTCTTTTTTTATGTGAAAAAGATTGACAGAGAACCATAATTTAAGAATAATATACCCATGGAAATGAGTTACAACATTATTGGTAGTTTGCAGGAGGAAAGGTGGCAATTCTCCATTTCAGAAAGGTTCTTTAAATTACAGAGTACTTTCTGTGCTAAGATGGGAAGAAACTTTTTTTTTTAAAAAAAAGAAGCTTTGATTTGGAGAATTTGGAATTTGGAAGCAGTTTGAGAATGCAAACTCTCATTTCTTAATTGTGTGCAAGGTGACGCCGTCCATCACCTCTACATGATTTCTTCTTAAAAGCTTTTGGGAAGTATAAATGTGAAACTTCATAAGCACAATGCATGTGAGGAGCCCTGTTTCAGGTGGACAGCCCTTGTGTTCGATGCCTCTATATGATGAGCATCATTCTTCCTGCCACAGTTACTGTCATTTAAATACAAATTATTATATATATAATTTTAGCTTCAATGCAGAAACGTTCTGTTGATTTAAATGCTGCAGCATAAACATCACAAGGATAAGATGAAAACTGCAGAGAGCTATTATCTTCCCAAATGGCTGATTTCTCTTTTGAAGAGATTACAACACTATAGGCCTCGAGTTTTCCAAAGGTGCAGGAAAGGAGCCGTTGGGATGAGAATGAAGAGATGGGAGCAATTAAATAGATTAAAACGGGCCATCAATGTATTCATAAAATATTAATAAGTAAAATGCGTATAAGCCTTGCAAACATCAGGAGGAGGTGAGGTAGCAGGCTTCACGCCCCCAACACATGCGGAGGCTGGTTTCCAGCCCCCGTGTGATCAGGGGAATCCTCAGGCCGTGTCATCCCCTGAGCCAGCCAATCAGCTGGCTAGGAGTGTGTGGCTAGGAGTGCGGCCCCGGGATCTCCCTCTTTTTCCTGCGCAGCTGCTGTTATTTCCCACCCGCCTGTCCTTTAAGGTTTCTCTTTTGACCTTGTTATGGACCTGGGTTGGTCACCGTTAAGGGGCCTGGTAGGAATTTCTTCCACTTGGCAAATTGGCACCGGCCATTTGGTTTTTCGCCTACCTCATAGCAAACAACTCCTTTGGTTTTGGTGGTTAGGCATTGGTAGGGGTATTGTTATTTAGATGTGCTGGGAGGGAGGAGCGCCATCACCTCCCCCAAATATTGAAGGGTAGTCCGGTAAAGGATTCCGGGGGATGTGGCCTCATCCAAAGCCTATGGAGGTCAGGGCTTAAAGCGCGCCCTTGAGCGGTGACCCCGGGGGAGTCCCTAGTTGATGTGCATCAGCAGGGCTCCCCCTGCTGGTGTTAACCCTTCATGCAAGCAGGCTGAAGCCGGATAGTCGGATAGGACCAGTGCGTGTAACCAATAAAGTTGTAGCCAATTTTAGCCCATTAACCTAATACAATGGTGCCACGTGTCTTTATTACTATTGGGGGGAGGCGGGAACTCGCCACGCAATTAAGTCCTGCAGTAACAATTTAGGTAGTTCTAGAGGGAGGCTCATGTTGCCCTTGGTAGGCTAGGGATTCCCCACGATGGCTCTATCAGTTCTGGAATTCTATGTGCAGGTCTGGTCTCTGGCATCCATCCATCTCAGGAGACGATGGAGGAGGGTGCCTTTGGGGGGAGGGAGTCAAACTGTAGGAAGGTTGCAGTGTCTGCTGTGGCTGTGGAGACATGTTTAGTTGCAGCTGGGGCAGATGAAAGTGTCTGGCTGTGCTGCTGCAGACGTCCCATGACATTTCTTCTCTCTGTGCTCCACCCAGCGGTTATTTCTCCTCTGGTCACTGTTAGTTTCTGTTTCTCACTGAGCAGCTGCTGGGAGTCACAGGACTCTGTTTACATTCCAGAGTCCTTGCAGTCTCACGGGAAAGGGAGACGGGATGTGACGTTAGTGGTTTCCAGTTTCCTTTGTTCCTTTGTTTCAGTTGCTCTCTGCTCTCACAGGGAGAGGATGTATATTTCTTTGCTCTCTGCATAGCTAGAAAATAAAGCATAGCAATGTAGCTCATACTGTCTCATCCTTCCCTGTGTTGGGAACTCTGCTAGGAGTATGTGCATTGGAGCCTCATCAAAGGCCCGAGGTCGTTAAACACGTCGGGAGGCGATTCCAAAGATGAGCCTTATCAGCTTGGCTGAGCTGAGGTTCCGACAGTCACTGCTATGAATGCATGACTTGAATGCCTGTCTGCAGGCACTGAGGTCGCCTGCAAGGGATTCCCATCTGGCAGAGTTGATGTGGCCAGCCTTCATGTCTTCATGTTTACAGACATCTTTGTAATGCAGAGTTGGTCTGAAGCCTGAAGCCAGCACCCCATAAAACACATCCTTGGGGATCCTGGCGTCTTCCATTCTGTGGGCATGACCAAGCCAGTGTAGACGTCGCTGAGACAGGAGTGCAAACATGCTGAGGATGTGAGCTTGGGAGAGCACATCTTTGTTTGAAACTCTGTCCTGCCATGTGATACTCCAAATCTTTATGATACAGGACATGTGGAAGGTGTTGAGGTGTCACTTCTGATGGTTGTCTGTTGCCCAGGACTCAGTTCCATAAAGCAACATGCTCAACACTCTTCCTTTTTTATTTTATTTTTATTTTTAAAAAATATTATTAAAATTATTCAAAATTAATACATACATGTTACGAATATACAAACATACATTTCATACAATCCTTAAGAATATTCATACATATCCACACTCAATCCCACAAATATTTCATTTTCCCACCACCATCCCTCACCC
This sequence comes from Podarcis gaigeae, assembly GCF_964106915.1. NCBI lineage: Eukaryota > Metazoa > Chordata > Lepidosauria > Squamata > Lacertidae > Podarcis > Podarcis gaigeae. The sequence goes on along the minus strand of NC_139694.1, from coordinate 29,579,335 downwards.
CTCAGCCCACCCCTGTGATAAACTTCCAATCTACTCAATTGCTATTTCTTTCCACTTCTATTACTTTCTTTCACATACTTTTAAACCAATTTTCTGCTTCTTTTTCTGTTACACATTGTTATCCATCTTATTTAGTATTTCAGTAATTATAACGGAACTTGTTTATTCTAATAGGAGTTCTGATCTTTCAATATAACGCTCTTCCTTTTGGGTTTGGACAGTAGCATCACATTCTCCCATACTCTTTTGGAGAGGTGAGACACTGCTGTGGCAGCCTTGCCAATATGCTTGCCCAGTTCAGCACTGGTGGAGAGCTGATCTTTTTCATGCCTAGTTGTGGCCTTTCCAGAAACATCTGGCTGCTGATGAAAGCAGAATTTTGGGCAAGAGCATCCCCTACCCTGATCTGGCAGGGCTCTTCAGATACTCAGTTCATCAGCTGTAGGAATCGTAGCGTAATTCCACTACATCCACCTTTGGCAGACAAAGCCCTGCAGATGGCTTTGGATAGCAGCGCTGGCTGGGGCTGTGGGGAGATCAGAACATCTGGAGGATGCCCCAGGCTTGGTGAAAGCTCTCCCACCTAGTGAACTTAGCAATATCATCTCTACAGAGAATGCTTCTTGGATCTTCATGGTCATGGTTTCATATTTTATTATTAAAACCACAGTGAAATACACTGTCCGTTACGGAACTATCAAAGACAGAATGCACCTCGTTGCTGCTCACCCATTACGGTCACATTCCAATATCCACACATCTTTACAAAGGGGGCAGCCAGTTTCTCTCACTCATTTTAATGCTGTTGGTTTGCTCATAAATATTGTTCCCTATGATCCTTTTCTGAAGGCGTGACTACAGACATCCAGTTTTACTATACATATTGTAGCAGTTGTTAATTAGATTTTGCACCAGATAAACATGCCTTGCTCTTTTAACAATGCCAATAAGCAGCGTGTTAGTGATAAAGGCTATGTACAGCTTATTATCCCACAAATACTTTCTAATATCAATTTCCAGTAATTATCCTAACACAATCTAGCCTGTGCCCCACAGAAGACAGCAGCAGCAATTATCTCAAATGCTGATATATCTACTTTTAATCCTTTTTAGTGTATTATATCACCTGCGTAAGATTTTATAAAAGCTATCTTTAAGGATTACTGAAAATAAGTACTTGAGAATCCCTGGACCCCTGTATAAGTCCAGTCCGCTTCTGACAAAGGTGGTTTTAAATTCCTCTCTCACTTTAATCCACAAGACTTCAGTCTGCTCCTCCAAAAGGACTTTATAGCAGGGAGGGGGGACCTTCAACCCAGAGGCTTGGTGGGGTCCTCCCAGTCTCTCTATCTGATCCTCTGGATTCTCCCTGGGCTTTTGCCTGGCTAGATGTGTCCTTTAACTGTCACAATACTGTACTGCTTACTTGCCAAGATGGAGAGAATATTATTATTATTATTATTGTTGCTGCTGCTGATGTTCTCATTGCTGTTGTGATTATTTACATTTGTATCCCAGTTTTTCTTCAAGGAGCTCAAGGTGGCTTATATAGTTCTCCTCCCCAGTGGTGCTGGGGTCTAAACCACCAAGCCTCTTGGTTGGCGGTTCGAATCCCCATGACAGGGTGAACTACCATTGCTCTGTCCCAGCTCTTGCCAACTTAGCAGTTCAAAAGTACACCAGTGCAAGTAGATAAATAGGTACCGCTCCGGCGGGAAGGTAAACGGCGTTTCCGTGTGCTCTGGTTTGCGTCACGGTGTTCTGTTGCTCCAGAAGTGATTTTAGTCCTGCTGGCCACATGAAAGCTGTCTGTGGACAAACACTGGCTCCCTTGGCCTGAAAGTGGAGATGAGCAGCCACACCCCATAGTCAAGTTTGACTGGACTTAACCGTCCAGAGGTCCTTTACCTTTTTACCTTTTACCTCCCCATTTTATCCCCACAACAATCCTGTTGTTGGGCTGAGAGTAATTGGGTGGCCCAAGCTGCATGGCTGAATGGGGATTTGAACCCTGGTCTCCCAGGTCATAGCCTGATGCTCTAACCCTCAAGCCACACTGGCTCTTCCCAGGGTGGGGGGAGACAGTGTAGAAATAAGACTGTGTGGCTGAGGTTTGCCTTGCTGTACAAAGGGGTAAACATCATCTTAAAGGTAAAGGTAAAGGGGCCCCTGACCATTAGGTCCAGTCGTGACCGATTCTGGGGTTGTGGCGCTCATCTCGCTTTATTGGCCGAGGGACCCGGCGTACAGCTTCCGGGTCATGTGGCCAGCATGACTAAGCCACTTCTGGCGAACCAGAGCAGCGCACAGAAATGCCGTTTACCTTCCCGCCAGAGCGGTACCTATTTATCTACTTGCACTTTGACGTGCTTTCGAACTGCTAGGTTGGCAGGAGCAGGGACTGAGCAATGGGAGCTCACCCCGTTGCGGGGATTCAAACCGCTGACCTTCTGATCAGCAAGTCCTAGACTCTGTGGTTTAACCTACAGCGCCACCCGCGTCCCATCATCTTACTCATGTTTAAAACTCCTGGTGTAGTGAAAGCAAAACCTCCTATTTGCAGCCGAAGACTGAATTAAGATGCTCACTTGAGGAATCTGAAGATGTGTGCCTGTCCTAAAAGTGAATGTTTTTGCTCTCCTTGCAGCAGCCCTGTTCTCCAACACCCACGCTAGTCAAAATGGAGCTGCTACGGGCTCCCTGCCCCCATCACACTCGGTGAGCCAAGCTTCTTCAGGACACAATGTGCACGGCAGCCCCCACAACCCACCAACCCAGGTGCCCCCTCTCACAACAGGGGACTCAGAAACAGAGAGGTAAGGCCACGAATGGGGGGTATTTTTTCTGTCCTGTCTCACTTAACCAGACCAAAGGGAGTCGTCTTTGCGATGCTGGCTCAGGATTTCCAAAACAATGAAAAATCTGAGCCCTAGTGTCTAAAACCACTGAAATTCCTTACATTTCTAAAGAAGTGCATTGCATGCAAGTAAAAGATGTCTGATGTGTTCTGTACAGCTCTGATATTCACAAATAAGAGACCACACTTTAAAATAAGGACATTCCTTAAACTAATTGACATATAATCTTTCTTGTTCACATTTACTACCAATCTGCTATATGGCTGATTTGTGATGACTCCAATTGTCCCATAGCTTAAATTTGCTTAAACGATGATCACCATCCACCACACCATCAAATTCAGAACCTACCAAACCTCTGAGATTAATAATTTCTTGGGCAGGGCCAGTCCTACCATTAGATGGAGTGCGACTACTGCCTCAGGTAACAGATGCTGGTGGGGGTGGCATTAATGGCAGCCTCCCACCTTTCCTCCTGAACCCAGCTGGACTGCCACCCTCTGATGGTGGACAGAGCTGGGAGTCCTGTGATTTATTTATTCCTTTCATTTTTACATGATCCAAGGATGGAGCTTATCAGATATAATATCAAGCAATACAACAATCCCATCAAAAACAATAAAACTCACTCTCTCTCTCTCTCTCTCTCTCTCTATATATATATGGTTTAACTACTTTTCCTTAATGCAGAAGAAATAAATCATAGACCCACATCACCAACACCTGCCTAAAAAGGCAGGTTTTCAGCGGATGCCAAAAACAACCAATGACAATGTCAGACAGATTTTAAAATAGAAGACATTCCTATTCCAAAGCCTGCTGGCTCATTCACTCACCAAACCTTCAATCACAATATATTGAGGCCCTAAATAGGTAAAGGGACCACTGACCATTTTTCCAGTCGTGTCCGACTCTGGGGTTGCGGCGCTCATCTCGCTTTATTGGCCGAGGGAGCTGGCGTACAGCTTCCGGGTCATGTGGCCAGCATGACTAAGCCACTTCTGGCGAACCAGAGCAGCGCACGGAAACACCGTTTACCTTTCCACCAGAGCGGTACCTATTTATCTACTTGCACTTTGACGTGCTTTCGAACTGCTAGGTTGGCAGGAGCTGAGACCGAGCAACGGGAGCTCACCCCGTTGCGGGGATTTGAACCGCCGACCTTCTGATCAGCAAGCCCTAAGCTCTGTGGTTTAGACCAGAGTGCCACCTCACCTGCATCCCCTGAGGCCCTAAATAGCATGGAATAAATCCTTGTCCTCCCCCCCCCCCCCCCCGCACTAGTTCTGAGTTTAACACACTTGAATGGATTTCGGTGGGTTTAAATCTGCCTTGTGGCTGAACAGTGTGTCATGCATAGAATGGCATTGTAAAAGTTTTTGCTTTGTCATCATTAAGCCACACTTGTAATACACAGCTGGTTTTATCATATACATATGCAATCTGCTAATAAATGTTACATAGCTATGCATTCAAAAGGCAGCTGTAAGAGATTACTCTAGGCTGTGAGCAGCTATTTGTTGCTCATTAGATTGTGATCTCACATCTTTACTTATGTCTGGAATGTTAGACATCACAGCAAGGTAGAACTGCATTTTCCTAGATTCAGTTTTCATCTGCAAGACATATAATTAAAGGCAACAATTTTGGAAAGATATAAGTTGCAACCATTTATTTCCTCCAGGTAGATTAAATGAGAAATTTCCTGTATCACATAATAAAAAATTAACTGCTTTTTCTAAAATAGAATGTTTGATATATGCCTCTTAAATCAACCGCTTTTCCTGTATAACCATAAACAACTGGAACATATTTTGCCGTACTGAATCTTTTTTCAGACCAGCAGAATTATTATTAATCTATTTATATTTAAGAGTTTAGTGTAAGTTTATATTCCAGAGAAATTGAAATATTAGAAATTATTCTCTGGTGCCAAATTTGCATAACAAAAAGAACCTCCCTAATATAGTTCTCATTTTATTAAATGGTGTTGGTTATCTCCCAAATATTTTTATACTTAGTTTGAGAGAGACCTTCATAACTAGAAGTTTATTGTGGGCAAATCAACTACTTTTTAGCATCCTGAGAATCTTACCTTAAATTTAAGTAGAGTGGTACCTCGGTTTAAGAACAGCCCTGTTTATGAACTATTCAGTTTACGAACTCTGCAAAACCAGAGGTAGTGTCCCGGTTTGCGAACTTTACCTTGGTCTACAAACGGAAGCCGAATGGTGGAAGGGCACCGGCAGTGGGAGGCCTCATTAGGGGAAGCGCGCCTCAGTTTAAGAACAATTTTGGTTTAAGAACGGACTTCCGGAATGGATTAAGTTCATAAACCGAGGTACCATTGTATGCGATGTACCACAAACAACATTTCCTGATAAGGTGTGTAATACCTTATGTCCTGCTCCATCCTATCTTGGAAAGCTTATCCAGATAATCAGGGCAGCATGTGTCCCTACCCCATTTTACCTTTCATGGAATAATCCTGCAAGTCCTAGTTCAGTTCAGTCCTGGCCTGTGAATAAACAAGAGCTGTTTGAAGAATCGCTGTGTCGTCTTATATGTTCACCCACAACTTAACAGAGGGAAGTGGCTTTGCTTTGTTGGTGGTGGTGCAGTTCTGCTGCTGTTCTCTTTCTTAAAAAAGGTCGATAGACCTATGTTTGCATTAGGATACCTGCAGAAGTTGTTTGTACAGCAGATAAAATAGGCTAGTCTCAAAGCAAAGTCTGGACAGCAGGTTCAACTAAAATCCAGTTAAAGGGAGACATTTTTTAAGCTGTAACACTTGACTCTGGTTTAGTACAGGGGATGCCAGTGCAGTTCCCACCAGTTATCTGACGACAACTCATAAAGAAATCAGCCCTGGAAGGGTTGGTCTGGAACAACTATTGACCAATAAGCCCTTTGCGGGGGTGGGGAGTGGAGATGGTGGACAGGGTTGTGCAGGGTAGCTGTCAGCATTCTTGGATCTTATGAAGTATGTAGATCTATTCCAATCTAGGTTCAGGTCTGTCCATGGGACTGAGTTGCCCTTGATCACCCTGATGGGTGACCTTGACAGAGAGATGGACAAGGCAAGAGTGACCTTGCTTCTTGATCTCTCTGCAGCTTTAGAGATAGTTTTGACCATGGTATCCAAGAGGACTGTGTTGCCATGATTCCAGTTCTACCTCTGCGACCAAGATCAAAGAGTGCATTGGAAGAGTGCTATTTGGCCCCTGGCAGCTATGCAATTTTTATTCCCAATACTATTTGATATCTATATGAAGTTGCTGGGATCAGTCATTAGGAGTTTGGGGACAGTATGCTGATGACAGTCATTTCCATTTTTCTGTAACATCTCCATCAGAAAAGGCCATGCAGGTCTTGGACATAGTGGTGGGATGGATGAGAGAAAATAAGTTGAGCTGAAATCCTGGCAAGACATTCAGTTGCACTCCTACATCCATCCATAGCAATGGTTTCAATTATTTAATGTTTACAAAGGAAAATGAAGGGAAAAAATAGTAGACAGTGAACTGAGAAGTAGATGAGGGATTACTGGAATATGGAGCTGCAAAATCAAGACAAATATATAAGAAAAAGACTCTGAGGAAACAGGAGAAAATTATACGGGTGAAGGTACATCAGGAGGAATATGTCTAAACATAAGTATGGAGTATTATTTATAGCTCCTTTTTATTTTGATGACATCAATCCTAGAAGAGGAGCACTAATTAGTGCCCATTCTCAGGTTGTGTAGAGAAGGATAGTTGGATGGCAGAAGCCTTTCAGAGTACAAATCACAGGAAAATTAAATGACTTGTTATAGGAAAATCTACACTCAACATCTTATTGCAATGTGATTTTAGGGTCAGCATAGCAATTTCCTCTCATGTCTGGGAGGCAGTGAAGGGACGGTGTCTCTTTTTTCTATTTATTGAGGAATTGTCTCTCAGCTAAAATGGCAGACACTGAGGAAACGGGGATCAATAAATCAAAGCTTGGGCCTGGATGAAACCAAGCTATCATAACGAAATGTTTTCCTAAACCCATTTTTTAATGTCACAATTCTCTAAAGAGAGCGAGAAATACCAGCAGTTTTATGTTCCGGTATTCATTTTATGGTATGTATTACTGCTTGTTCTAATATAGGTTCAACTGTCAAGAAAACGGGGCTCTTTGCTCTTGCTTCTTTCCCTCGGAGATTTTGTGTTTACAAAAGTCAAACTGCACAAATCCCTGATACTAATATTTCCGCAAATAGCTCATCTGTAAGCAAGTTAGTATCAAATTTTCTTTCTTTGCCTTTGACTCTGAACTGAGCTTGAGAACCAAACTACATGTTTCTCGGGAGATTCCATGACTAGATCTCCTAAACATCGCTCCTGTTAGTCTCAGAGATGTTACTGTTTGTAATGAAAAGTAGCCATGGGAGAGAGCCAGTTTGATCAGGCTGGAAGGACTGAAGAGGAAGTGGTTTTATTCATTTGTAATTTGTACTTGATTTATTTTACACAGTTCTGTTCTGCAGTTTCACTGAATAGATGCTGATGGCAGCTTGCAGTATAATTAGCCCTCAGGTCTAAAAAGGCGAGTCAGCCCTGAGTTAAAGGGATTGTTGTTATTATTTATCTATTAATGGCACCTCAAGGCGACGTACAGGATACCTGGAGATGCTACCACCCCAATACTAAGCAGTTTTCCTGGTGAAAATATGCACGTCTCTGGATGTTGGCTGCCCTGACAGGGTGGAGAATAGTTTAAATTTTATTATCACAGGGCAGCAGCCAGAAGAGGACATATTTTATCTGGAAAGGTTAGAGGAAAGGGTTAAGAACAACTCACCACCACCCGCGCCACTGTTTTTCAGAGAGAGAGAAAGAGAGAGAGAGAGAGAGAGAGAGAGAGAGAGAGAGAGAGAGAATGGAAATATTAGAAGGGCTGATCTCCTAACTGGCTCTCAAAGGCATTACCTTTTGTGAAGGTAAGAATCTAAAGGGAAAGAACATCACTATGATTGCCCAACTAGGATGCTCAGAGAAAACGAAATCCTTCTCAAGGCACAAGCACAAGAAAACCGAGTGGGTGGTGATCAACCTTCGAAACACCAAGTATAGTTCTTGTAGCTCCAGTACACTCTCCAGAAATGTCTGAGCAGGCAGTTAAGGCTTCCAGGAAGAGAAGCACAATCTGAAGAGCAGAAGCTGAGACAGAGACAGGAGTCTCGGCAGGCTTTCTATCATAGCAATAAGTAAGCAAATCTCCCTTTGAGGCACAGAAGGAAATTCTTCCCAGGGGCCTATAAACCAACCTCTTCTTGCCTACAAGTACAATGAGGGACGGTCACATTTCTTGTGCTTGTAAAATAAAGAGTTGCTTCTATAGGACTTCAGCAGAGCACTCTATTGAAATGGTTTCCTTCAGGCAAGTAAAGTGCTGGGAAGAATGATATAAAGCTCAAGTGGATCAGCAGTTAAAGAAAACCAACTATTCTGTGCATTGTTCTGGATCTCTGGTAGTAACATTTATGCGCCAGAGTGTGCCATTATTGCAATAGGGAGATAATCTGACATTTCCTTGCCACTCAGAGACAAGGAGCCCATCTGGCTGAAGAAGCCTGCTTTCATTGTGTGAAAATCAGGGCTGGGAAACCTTTGATGTTTTTGGACTCCAATTCCAATTCTCCCCAAGCATTGGCCTTATTGGCTTGGGCTGATGGGAGTTGGAGTTCAACATCATCTCAAGGGCCATAGCTTCCCCAATCTGGACGGTGGGTTGGATGCAAATATGAAACACACACATAGGCTTCTGGGAGCTCCAATGAACCATCCACTTCTGCTTTTGAGATTAAAAGCCCCTCAACTACCTCATTGTCCCAGAAGCAGCTACTTATTCCAAATAAAGCTTGAGATTTTTTTCCTTCAAAATTCACCTCCAGACTATTTCACATACTTCAAAAGTTATCCAAGCAGATGCTGACATGAGAATGATTTGCTTTGTGATGTCTCACTACTTCAGAACTTAACATGAGACTCAAAGCTCAGATTCCCAGTTGGACAATCATAGCGGAGGGAAGGGGGGGCGAAAGTGCTGCAGTGAGAAGATGGGTGGTACAGAACAGGCTGGCGACTTAGGCATCAGCAGAAAAGAGGACAAAGATGAAAACATATTTGCTCATGATAATTTATATGTATAGATGAACATTTAGAAATGGTTGTTGTTTAGTCGTGTCCGACTCTTTGTGACCCCATGGACCAGAGCACGCCAGGCACTTCTGTCTTCCACTGCCTCCCTCAGTTTGGTCAAACTCATGCTGGTAGCTTCGAGAATACTGTCCAACCATCTCATCCTCTGTCATCCCCTTCTCCTTGTGCCCTCCATCTTTCCCAACATCAGGGTCTTTTCCAGGGAGTCTTCTCTTCTCATGAGGTGGCCAAAGTATTGGAGCCTCAGCTTCACAATCTGTCCTTCCAGTGCGCACTCGGGGCTGATTTCCTTCAGAATGGATAGGTTTGATCTTCTTGCAGTCCACGGGACTCTCAAGAGTCTCCTCCAGCACCATAATTCAAAAGCATCAATTCTTCGGTGATCAGCCTTCTTTATGGTCCAGCTCTCACTTCCATACATCACTACTGGGAAAACCATAGCTTTAATTATACGGACCTTTGTAGAAATAGTTACTTTCATTTAAATAGAAATATAGTACATCTCACATAGTGGGGAGGACAGCATGCCTGCTCAGTCTGTTCTCCATGGGCAACTTGAAGGCTCCTGCTTTCCCTAATTATGTTTTTTTCTCCTCATCCTGGACTTGGAGCAAACAGCCCTTCAGATAGGGACTCCATCAAACAGAGGAGTGTCCTATATGCACTATAGGTCCCTAGTGTACAAGGGTGTCCCTCATTTCATATGTGAAATGTTGGACATGCTCAATGATTCTGCCTTACAGCACAATCTTAAGCATACTTACTCAGAAGTAGGTTGAATTCAATGGGACTTACGCCCAGCTAAGTGGGTTTAGGGATAGGAATGTTAGGCATTATTGGGTGTGGGGGCTTTAATGAGGCTCCTTATTGCAGCCACCCACAGCTGGTTGCATTGTTAACTGCAGAGTGAGGCTCTGGACAGGGGAGAAGAGGGCAATCGCTTTGTCTGAGCTGATCTTCCCCAGCCTTTGAAGACAGAATTCTCTCTCTGTCTCTCTCATAACCCAGCTTGTGATTATCTGCTTAGACTGCATGGCATGGCCACAATTTCTGGTGGTGGTTTCCTGGTGGTTACAAGCTGGTATTGATTGTTGCATACACAAAATTTAATTTGCTGTTCCCCCAGTAACACGCTGTGATTTATTTGGGGACAAATCTGGATTGAAACACGGCCAAGTTTTTCTTTTGTGAGATGGCAGGCTGTATAAGTAGGTGCTATAGTCACCAACTTCAGTAAGCCAGGAATTCATGAAACGATTCATAAATCATTATAAAGACCACTAAAGTCTACTAAAAGGGAGATCTGTCTGGCTATACAAAACATTGTATTATCTTTTGCAAGCTTTTCTTAGATGTTAAATCCAATCTGAAATCTTTAAAACTCTGCTTTCATGTAAAGGGTTCTAAAGGATTTGTCTCCCTTCTGCTCTGCTGTTGGCTGACAGTTAAAGCCATTTTTCATTGATTAGATTTCACAGGTGAATTTTGTATCAGCCCCTCCCCTGCACACACACCAGAGGATAACATCAAATAATTCTTTACACAAGAAAGGCATCCATTTGTGCATTGTTCCAGCTCCCTAGAAGCTAATCAATAATATTTCCCTGTAAATGCAAAAATTGTAAAAATGAATCCCAGAGTATTTTGGTCTGAACGACCGGTAAACCTACACTGTAATACTTCGAACTTCTGCATTGGGCAGTTTATGAATGGAGTCTGCAGTTCCAAAATGTTTGCGTAATCCTGCAGTGAAAACTGTGCAGTGAAGATGCCATGGCAGAGAGTTCCTCATCTGAGAGCATCAGGTGAGCCTTGGAGGAGAAGGGGGGGGGGTCCTGACTTTACTGAGATACACTTGCACCTTATCACTGCAGCAGCTGATGCCATATACCGTATTCTTCGCTCTATAAGACACACCAGACTACAAGATGCATCTAGTTTTTGGAGGAGGAAAACAAGGGGGGGAATTATTCTGAATCTCAGAAGCCAAACAGCAAGAGGGATCGCTGCGCAGTGAAAGCAGCAATCCCTCTTGCTGTTCTGGCTTCTGGGATAGCTGCACAGCCTGTATTCGCTCCATAAGACGCACACACATTTCCCCTTACTTTTTAGGAGGGAAAAAGTGAGTTTTATAGAGCAAAAAATACAGTAACTTCCTAGCGGGTGGCACATTCTAAGGTCTATATTATAGGTTTTGTTTCACTGTGCATACAAATCGTCATTTTGCAGTCTATGGCACGGAACAAAATGTATCTGGAACTAAAGTAATCTAACATTCCCTTTTGACCATCTATATTCCTGTCCCCCCCCTTTATTCTTCAGGTTTTCAGCTTCTGCTTCTTTTTCTCCACATCATATAAGCCCGAGGAGAATTTCTGCTCCTCCTCCTTTGATACAGAAAAAGATACCACAGGCTTCCAGCATCCACCAACTTGGAGGAACCCATTTGAAGGCATATGAGCCGTCAGCAAACCTGTCGTTTCAGCCAAACAGCATCCAGATCCAAGGTAAGGCAGCAAACTGCTTCCATATTCCTCTGTATTCATGCTCAGAAGACAAACTGCCATGTTCCAAAGTGCTTAAGGTACTTGCCTCCATATCCTCATCTAATGAAGCTGAGAAGTGTAGGCTGGGCTTTTCAAGGAGCTGTCGTGTCCCTTTGAATATGTATTCCAAGTTCATGCACTTTGTTTTTAAATATTTAGCAAAGCTGTTCTCCAGAAAGGAACAAAATTGGTATAGGCAAAGCATAAAGCATCCTCAGAGTCTCCCCTTTCATTTTTCATTTTTTTTCTTTAATAAAAAAAATTATTGATTTCCACAAAATTATAAACAAAACAAATAAACAAACAAACATGGATCATAACCTTATTAAAATTACACTTATTAACATTCTTAAATGGCTTCCTCGCCTCCCCTTGGTTGAATTTCCATGCACTTCCTTTTAACGGTTTTCCAAATCAAAGTTCTTATGAAATTTAACCAAAACATTAACATCCTTATATCTTTTAATTTTAAAATTAAACATATTGATTCATCACTTAACTTATATAAAATCCTAAGCCAATTAAATATCTGCAAGCTATTTTCAATTAATTTAATTTTACATATTTAACTAAATAATCATTAAATTTTGTCCATTCTTCCTGATACTCCTCCTCCTTCTAGTCGTGGACTCTTTCAGTTAGGTCGGCTAGCTCCGAAAACTCCATCATCTTCCCCTTTCATTTTTTAAAAAGCATGTTCCTAGTCAGTGTGGTGTAGTGGTTAAGAGCGGTAGTCTCGTAATCTGGGGAACTGGGTTCGATTCCCCGCTCCTCCACATGCAGCTGCTGGGTGACCTTGGGCCAGTCACACTTCTCTGAAGTCTCTCAGCCCCACTCACCTCACAGAGTGTTTATTGTGGGGGAGGAAGGGAAAGGAAAATGTTAGCCACTTTGAGACTCCTTTGGGTAGTCATAAAGCAGGATATCAAATCCAAACTCTTCTTCTTCTTCCTTGTGGCATTGGAAAAAGGATCTGGTCAATGTTTGACAAAACATCTTAAACCAGAAAGGGATTCGGTGGGGATTTTGGAGATCAGAGGGCAAGGCCACATCCCACTGCACTGGATACTGGATGCCATCCTCAGCTCCCTCCCCTGCTCTTTTTTCCCCTTTTGTCATTGCATTAGCAATGACCCTGCTAGCTGGCCCTCTCCCCCTGCTCCCTGCCTCAGAGCGAGGTACATTAGTGCCTTGGTTGTCAAACGCCTTGGTACTCAGAAGTTTTGGCTCCCAAATGCCGCAAACCCAGAAATGAGTGTTCCAGTTTGTGACTGTTTTTTGGAAGCCGAACATCTGACGCGGCTTCCGATTGAGTGCAGGAAACTCCTACAACCAATCAGAAGCCGTGCCTGGTTTTTGAACTGTTCCAGGAGTCGAACAGACTCCCGGAACAGATTAAGTTCGACAACCAAGGTACCACTATATTCTGGGCAAGGTGGCTGGGGGAGTACCCTGTAACTTGAAACACAAAGCAACTTTTTAGGAGGATTTCTAGTTACCCCAAATGCCTCTCTCTGAGGAAGATCCCTCCCTTGGCCCTTAGAGGAGGAGAGCCCCACAGAAGCCTCTCGCAGGCAGCAGCAAGAGCTGCAGGGCTGGTTCAGTAGCCAGGCCAGGGACGAAACGGACCTAGAGGAGCATGGTGAGTTCAGTCACATGGGATGCTACAGAAAGGGCCACCACTGTGGTGCCCAACAGAAGGCGAAAGGCTGGGGGTGTTGGATTGTGGTGTTGTACAGGATGCTGCTGACAGTTGAGGCACAAGGTCTGCCACTGCAATCCTGCAATCCCCAATCCTGCTGCCTAAGCCAATTGTCTCATCCTGCCCTGACTAACAGAGACAAAAGAAAGTATCTCAGATAAACAAGCTTAACTGGCATAATTTATATACAGTGGTACCTCGGGTTAGGGACGCGGGTGGCACTGCGGGTTAAGCCACAGAGCCTAGGACTTGCCGATCAGAAGGTTGGCAGTTTCAATCCCTGTGACAGGGTGAGCTCCCGTTGCTCGGTCCCTGCTCCTGCCAAGCTAGCAGTTCGAAAGCACCTCAAAGTGCAAGTAGATAAATAGGTACCACTCTGGTGGGAAGGTAAACGGTGCTTCCGTGCGCTGCTCTGGTTCGCCAGAAGCGGCTTAGTCATGCTGGCTCCCTCGACCAATAAAGCAAGATGAGTGTCGCAACCCCAGAGTCGGTCACGACTGGACCTAATGGTCAGGGGTCCCTTTACCTTTACCTTTACCTTTACCTTTACCTCGGGTTACATATGCTTCAGGTTACACACTCGGCTAACCCAGAAATATTACCTTGGGTTAAGAATTTTGCTTCAGGATGAGAACAGAAATCGTGCAGTGGTGGCATGGTGGCAGCAGGAGGCCCCATTAGCTAAAGTGGTGCTTCCGGTTAAGAACAGTTTCAGGTTAAGAATGGACCTCCGGAACGAATTAAGTACTTAACCCGAGGTACAACTGTATAATACAAAATTGTGCTATCTTGGGGCAGAAGTTTGAGTTAGATTTTTAGCTGCACAGCATGCCTTGTCTCAGCCTGCATCAGCTCCCATGCATGCCTTCTGCTTTTTAAGCTGAGTGCTCCTGCAGGACGGAAGAAACATGGCACTTTTACCATAAAGGTGTAATAAAATGTAGGCTGGGATATATTAATTCGGCACAATGTAGATGTAGGGGTGCTTCCAGGCTGGCAAGTCCCAGCACTGCCCAATCGTGGCTTCTCCACTTTCAGCTCCATTCAGAACTGCCACTGGGTTTCCACACTTAGGCAGGTGATAAAGTGCTCTTTCTGTGTGCAGATCTTGTTATCTTCCATCCACACTGGGGGGTGTGACATAAATATGGGGGTGGGAAGGGAAGAGACAGTTCCCTTAAGCACACAAGGTTTTAATTAATTTCCCCCAATAATTTCTGAAATCAGTTCTTAAAACTGCACTATAATGGAGGAAATATGGCACATTAGTTATTGACTGTTGACTCTCCTGTCGGCAGAGATAAATATGTGGTGATTAGGAAAATTAAGGTATAAATCTTGGTTATCAAAACTCCCTTTTGAGATAAGGTGTTCAGTGATAGGGCCTCACAAGCTCAGAAGACATTCATCACACCAGAGACAAAGATTTTGAGGGGTTGAGGATCATCTTGAGTGAGGAACACTCACTGGGCCCACACACTGCAAAATAGCCCTTCAATTAGGGCAGATCTCCTTCTTTTAACTATTACTAAGACTGGAAATATCAGCAACCTCAGATATGCAAAGACACAACCTTGATGGCGGAAAGTGAGGAGGAATTAAAGAACCTTTTAATGAGGGTGAAAGAGGAGAGTGCAAAATATGGTCTGAAGCTCAAAAAAACAAAGATCATGGCACTGGGTCCATCACCTCCTGGCAAATAGAAGGGGAAGAAATGGAGACAGTGAGAGATTTTACTTTCTTGGGCTCCATGATCACTGCAGATGGTGACAGCAGTCACGAAATTAAAAGACGCCTGCTTCTTGGGAGAAAAGCAATGACAAACCTAGGCAGCATCTTAAAAAGCAGAGACATCACCTTGCCAACAAAGGTCCGTATAGTTCAAGCTATGGTTTTCCCAGTGGTGATGTACAGAAGTGAGAGCTGGACCATAAAGAAGGTTGATCGCCGAAGAATTGATGCTTTTGAATTCTGGTGCTGGAGGAGACTCTTGAGAGTCCCATGGACTGCAAGAAGATCAAACCTAACCATTCTGAAGGAAATCAGCCCTGAGTGCTCACTGGAAGAACAGATCCTGAAGCTGAGGCTCCAATACTTTGGCCACCTCGTGAGAAGAGAAGACTCCCTGGAAAAGACCCTAATATTGGGAAAGATGGAGGGCAGAAGGAGAAGGGGATGACAGAGGACGAGATGGTTGGGCAGTGTTCTCGAAGCTACTAGCATGAGTTTGACCAAACTGCGGGATGCAGTGGAATACAGGAGTGCCTGGCGTGCTCTGGTCCATGGGGTCACAAAGAGTCGGACATGACTAAACAACTAAACAAAGACTGGAAATAGCACAGAGAGTGGGCAGGCTGCTCGGGGCCAAAAAAAGAATTGGTTAAGTGACTAGAAAACAAATCAAAAAATTAAATTAATTACCGTACTTCACTTTGAAAGAATACAACTGATAAGATGGCTCTGAACCTGCTTTAAATCTTCATTTTATACTGCTTGTAAATCATAGAATCATACATTTGGAAGGGACCCCAAGGGCCATCTAGTCCAACCCCTGCAATGCAGGAATTGCACACGTGGGAGTCCTTGCACAGAGTGTCCATTGTCAAGGCTCCTTAGGTGAATCCCACCTTTGGTTCTTATTCTCTTTCCATTCCTTGGTCTGTTCCATTATGGAGTAAGTTCCTTTATTTTAATTTGTTTTTTGTTTTTTACATGAGATGCCATCATCCATGTGTTTCTCTTACCACTCATAGCAAGAGTTGCAAGCATCAGGCTGCAAACCGTTGCCCTGCCCTGACATTTTTGCTGTATAAATCACTCCCCTCCACTCAGCCTCTCTTTTTGGCACTTCAGTGAAGAGGAAACAATGAGACCGAGTTTTTAGTTAAGCATCTCAGTAACCTGCAAAGAATAAAAATCTGCTGTCCTGGGTCATGCTACTGCAACTCAGTAGAAGAATCCCATGGAGCTACTCCATCAGCCTGGTCTGTTTGGTATATATATCAGGTAGTGGGCAAAGCTTTGTTAGCCTTTGTCTCTTGCAATTCTTCTCCTGCCTTCACATGATTTAAAGGGCTGCAGCTATTGCCATTGAACTCTCAGCTCAATCTGCTACCAAACAATACTGACATTTTTCTGTCTCAATATGTAGTCTTAAACTTGTCAGCTTAGTTTAAATTGGCTGTACCAATAAGAAAAAGGGTTTAGCGGCCAAGAAGACTTTTGAACAAATTGTAAATGGTTTCCTAAGCTGGAAATAAAAAAACCCTGAGGATTTTAAAAGCTTAATGGAATCACTGGATGTTAGAACTTAAAAGAAACGATACTGCAGTCAAATACAGGCTAATATAACCTTTCTTACCAGTTACAGTGGCCTCCACTTTATAATGTACTTATTCAATGCTTGACAGCTGCTTACACAGAAAGGAAAGAATAGCCAACCCTACAAGCAATCCCTCTGATTTTCTTTTCTTTTGAAAAATGTATAGAGTTTGAGTCCAGGGCTTCTCTGCTGGCACAACATCAGAGTCTAGCGTGGGGCATTACTGTTGCGGCCATGATCATCACTGCCAGATGCAATGTCTTTGCAGGGTGCAAAAACTGTTCTACTGCAAAGGACGAGACACTTGAAGCAAGACAAGCTCTAGGTTTTTGCTCAGGACATGTGCTTCCGTCTATGACTGAAAATAAAATTTTCTCTTTGGAGCCCTTCTGTAGTACAAATGCCTGGGGGAGATTCAGCTCAAATGAAACAGGGAATGTTCCCCTCCATGAACCTGACTCTTTTCTTCTGAAAAATAGGCTTCTGTCAATCTGGGAGCACTGGCCCAGAAATTAGCAAAAGATGCAAGCGCACAGAGAGTATGGCTTTAGGACTGTATTCTAGGTTCCCAGTGTTACGGAAATTACCGGGGGGGGGGCATCTCTTTAAAGTTAAATATTACAAATATTATGCCTGAATGTATCCTTTCAACTTGACAGCTCAGGGAAGTTTGAGGTTGTTGTTTAGTCCTTTAGTCGTGTCCGACTCTTCGTGACCCCATGGACCAGAGCACGCCAGGCACTCCTGTCTTCTCAGGGAAGTTACCTAGCTTTAAAAATAACATAAAATCAACTCCTTTCCCAGTTTCCTCCATTCCAAAGGTATTTTCCCCTTGGAAAAGGACTCCAGGAAGTTCCCAGAGGTGACAATTGCTGGGCTCATTGTTAGCCAAAGGAAGCCAAATCTCATCACCTGACTTGCCTCAGGCTCCAGACATACAAAGGAAGTTCTATTGTACTTTTGGGTGGTGGGTACTTAAGACATATTTGTCTATGCTAATCTTATACCTGAGTCTTGCCCTGTCATGTCTGCTTATGCTAATCTTGTACCAAGGACTTGTCTGGACATGTTTGCCAAAGTTAACCCCTCCCCTTTTGTGACATGTCAGTGATGTAGCAATGATGTAGCAATGATGCTGTACGAACTATATTCTGGGATATGGTAGGAAAGTTTTAAAAGTATTTGTCACCCCATTTTCGGAGTTCAAATCTGCTCTTTGAACCTATTGCGCAATAAACTTTGGTCTATAGCTATTTGCTCTGGTTGGCTGGACTCCTTCCTTTATTCCGCAGGGACCCACGGGCTCTGCCCGATGAGGTGGGTGACTGAGCAGCCTCACACCTAGATTTTTCCTTAACACCAGGAAGGGGCTTGAGGCCATCCCAGAGAAGGAAGGAATATAGCAGGGAGTGAGAGTTGGGGGACAAACAGACAAAGGAGGCTGTGCAGCAATGCTTCTGTGTGTCGGGAGGAAGGTGAGCACTGGAGAAGTGGAAGCTGAAATACTAGAGATGAGAATGATGGTATAACTTTCTGTCCTCATGTTCTATCCAAAAACACAGAGGGGAGCAGTAAATGGATGGCCATCCTGACTCGGCCCCAGACACACTGATCAGATGTTTGGAAGCTGTGGCTGGGAGCCGGTTGAAGTTAAATCTTTCGAAGACAGAGGTCTTTTGGCTGGGTCGGGATGATATGGGATTGGGGAGGCAACTCCCATCTCTTGCAGGGGCGCAATTAGTGCCAGCACCGTCCGTTAAGAGTTTGGGTGTAATCTTCGACACCTCCCTTTCCATGGAGGCGCAGATTGCAGCTATAACAAAGGCGGCATTTTTCATCTCCGCCAAGCTAAGCAGTTGGCTCCTTATCTCTCTCGCCCTGACCTAGCCACTGTGATCCATGTGACGGTCACCTTCAGACTGGATTATTGTAACTCGCTCTACGTGAGGCTGCCCTTGAGACTGACCCAAAAACTCAACCAGGTGCAGAATGCCACGGCAAGACTCCTTACGGGGTCCTCGCTGCGGAATCACATTCACCAAGTGCTATACCAGCTGCACTGGCTCCTGGTGGAGTACAGGATCAGGTTCAAGGTGCTGGTTTTAACCTTTAAAGCCCTATACGGCCTAGGACCCTTGTACCTATGGGACCGCCTCTCCTGGTATGTCCCACGGAGGACCTTACAGTTTTCAAACAAAAACATCTTGGAGGTCCCGGGCCACAGAGAGGTTAGGCTGGCCTCAACCAGAGCCAGGGCTTTTTTCAGCTGTGGCTCCAATCTGATGGAACACTCCGTCACAAGAGACTAGGGCCCTGCGGGACTTGACATCTTTCTGCAGGACCTGCAAGACAGAGCTGTTCCACCAGGCCTTTGGCCAAGGCACAGCCTGACCCCCTCCTTTGGCAATCCTCACAGAACTCTAGCCCAATGGTTGCCATTAACCTGATTTGAACTGATTTTAGAATGAACTGATTTTAGAATGTTGTATCATTTTACTGTTGTTAGCCACTCTGAGCTCGGCTTCAGCTGGGGAGGGCGGGATATAAATAAAATTTCATTATTATTATTAAAGATCCTTGGCTCAAGGGTAGATTTTAAAGGAGTCAGTCAGAAAGAGCCAATTTCCTCAGCCATGATAAGGCTCTACAGGGCAAGGCTCACTGGGGGAGGGGGTTCAGGCATGGACACCCGTAATCCGTGGCTCCAGGAGTCAGTCAGACAAAGTTTATGCCAGCAGAAGAAGAAGAAAAGAAGAGCTTGGATTTGATATCCCGCTTTATCACTACCCGAAGGAGACTCAAAGCGGCTCACATTCTCCTTTCCCTTCCTCCCCCACAACAAACACTCTGTGAGGTGAGTGGGGCTGAGAGACTTCAGAGAAGTGTGACCAGCCCAAGGTCACCCAGCAGCTGCATGTGGAGGAGCAGAGACGCGAACCCAGTTCACCAGATTACAAGTCGACCACTCTTAACCACTACACCACACTGGCCCAGCATCACCTCTCCCAGGAATTATACTGTTTATGGGATCTGGTGGACTCTTGGAGGTCAGCCAGGCAGAGTTTATATCCCGGCAAGGTGCCTCTCCTGAAACCGAACCAAGTTCAGGTGTCAAAGACTTTTATATCATAAGAAAACAAAATAATACACAAGTCTGGGGTGGACAATTTCCAGATGAACAAAGAGAAGGATGTGCACAGTTCATCATCATGCAGGATAAGGGCATCCATATGTATTGGTTGCAATGCAAGTGCCATCATAACTCTTTTACACCAAGAACCAGCAATACAGTGGTACCTCGGGTAAGTACTTAATTCGTTCTGGAGGTCCGTTCTTAACCTGAAACTGTTCTTAACCTGAAGCACCACTTTAGCTAATGGGGCCTCCCGCTGCCGCCGCACCGCCGCTGCACAATTTCTGTTCTCATCCTGAAGCAAAGTTCTTAACCCGAGGTACTATTTCTGGGTTAGCGGAGTCTGTAACCTGAAGCGTATGTAACCTGAAGCGTATGTAACCCGAGGTACCACTGTACAATGTGGTCAGTAATGAGAATTAAGGCAGCCTATCCTCAGTCACTGCAGTGCAAATGCCCCTTCTGCATCTACAATGGAGCAGTTCAGGTGACGCTGCAGCTCTAGTAATGAGGTAATTTCCACAATTCCAAAAGGCAGGAGAAGAGAGTAATATTTGTAAAGGTTGGGGAAGCTCATTTGTTCTGCTTGGCTTCTGCTCAGGAGTAGCAAAGGCCCAATATTTCCCAGCTTCCGTAAGCTCCATCTCTCACCTTTGGCCCTGTTCACCTGGTGTGGCATGATTATTTGCATTAGGATTCTCTCCTTCTTCGTGTGCAGTATTTGCCCACAAAATTCCTTTTAGAAGTGTGAGTATGTCAGGAAAAAAGAGATGATGAGCAAAATCAATCATTCTTCTGCTTTTTATTCAAACACTTGTGATTGAAAGCAGCTTTGCCCTAGACATAAATTCTTTAGAGAATCACATACCTGCAGAGCAATGTATATAGACTCGTTCCACCCAAGATTTAAGTAAATAAAAAGTCAATATCTCTAAAAAAAATTAATATACCCTGATCATTCACCCAGATCAATGGGTGCATCCGTTTCCATTGTGTTTGGCTGACAACCAGAGCTATGCTTAATCAATGAAACCCTGATGTCTTTGCTTCTGTTTATCTACTATTTATAATACTTATGTGCCACTTTTTGACACAGAGTTGTCAAAGAGGTTGACACAACACAAAGATGGCTTGCAAAAATAGACTCCCTCACCTTTCACCTGATATCTGCTCAGGTCTTAATGAACTTAGCAATAGGGCAGAGAGCAGCCGCTCCTTGAAAGCACCAGTCCCCCTCACTGTGTCATTTATTTAAATATATCTTTAAATAAATGACACACACACATGTATGCTTACAGTACTGCCGGGCATGCTGAAAGTGCAGTGGTGGTGAGACCACAGCCACCCACCATCATGATTTACTCAGAGCCTCAAATTTGCAAATGTCATGGGCCTATGTCCTGAATCTTGTAGGAGCCTAGCAACACACAGCTAGCTCAAATCTTGATATTTAAATAGGGCTAGGAGATGTTTCAAAGCAATGACAAACCTAGACAGCATCTTAAAAAACAGAGACATCACCTTGCCAACAAAGGTCCGTATAGTTAAAGCTATGGTTTTCCTAGTAGTGATGTATGGAAGTGAGAGCTGGACCATAAAGAAGGCTGATCGCCGAAGAATTGATGCTTTTGAATTATGGTGCTGGAGGAGACTCTTGAGAGTCCCATGGACTGCAAGAAGATCAAGACTTTGGCCACCTCATGAGAAGAGAAGTCTTCCTGGAAAAGACCCTGATGTTGGGAAAGAAGGAGGGC
Organism: Podarcis gaigeae; assembly: GCF_964106915.1. Taxonomy (NCBI): domain Eukaryota; kingdom Metazoa; phylum Chordata; class Lepidosauria; order Squamata; family Lacertidae; genus Podarcis; species Podarcis gaigeae. The sequence goes on along the minus strand of NC_139694.1, from coordinate 29,557,826 downwards.
ACAAGGAGAAGGGGACGACAGAGGAAGAGATAGTTGGACAGTGTTCTCAAAGCTACCAACATGAGTTTGACCAAACTGCGGGAGGCGGTGGAAGACAGAAGTGTCTGGCGTGCTCTAGTCCATGGGATCACGAAGAGTTGGACACGACTGAACGACTAAACAACAACAACAGCAGATGTTTCCTCCATGCTTCTGAACTTAGTTTGGAATCAAAGCAGGCCCCCCCCAAAAAAAAACAAGGGAGTGGTTCCCACAAACATGGCAGACTTCCTAGGTGTGCAGAAATACAAAGGTTTGTGGATTGAAAGGAAAGGGAAATCTTAACCACCACCACCCCAAAAAGCCAAACAAAGACCTCTGATCTTCCTGACCAATCAGAAGAACCAGAAGTTGAACAGACTACAGTGGTACCTCGGATTACAAACTTAATCCGTTCCGGAAGTCCGTTCTTAAACCAAAACCGTTCTTAAACTGAGGCAAGCTTCCCCTAATGAGGCCTCCCACTGCCGGTGGCCTTCCACCATTTGGCTTCCGTTCTTAGACCAAGGTAAAGTTTGCAAACCAGGACACTACTGGTACTTCTGGTTTTGCGGAGTTCGTAAACAGGGCTGTTCTTAAACCGAGGTACCACTGTACATGAGTCTATCACAGGGGAGGGGAATTGGATCTTGCTGGTGGTAGTTCCTGATCTCCCCACCTCCCCCCCCCCCCGAGATAAGTTTGACAGGAGGCCAAGACTGCCTCTCAGTCAATCACCTGATGACACAATACCTGGAAGGAGAGAATGTGGGCAGGAAAGGATTGGAGGGAGAGGAAATGGTGAAAGCAGGGGAAGGATGAAGCAGTCAAACAGCTCTCTGATCAGCTCTAATGATCAGTTCAGACCTCTGACTGGAGCGATTTGTCCCTCTACCAAAGTCCCACTGGACAGGGAGGAGATCTGCGGGGGAAAGAATGGCTCCGCTCATGTTTGGCTCTGGCTCCTCCCATTATCCACATGCAGCCCTAACATATGCCTGAGTGACTGTGGCCCTCAGTCAAATAAATGTTCTCCAACCCCTGATTTATATGAATGTGCACATCATCTCTGTCTGTGCATATTCACCAGTCAACTTACACCGACTCATCTCTCTCTCTCTCCCACAAGTGTGTAGATAGATAGGAGCATGTGCATGAAACAAAATACTTATTATTGCTTTCTATCTAGAAACCATTGATCTTTGGCTTTGGCACCTGAAAACACTCTTGAAAAGAAAATAAGCACTTTTTTTTTACACATAAGATAGAATAAATGCTTCTATTGAGTCTCAGTGCCCTAGAGTACTTCTGACACCCTGTGTTTTACAATTCTTCTGTTTGCAGCTGGGATTTGCCTTCGAAAGTGGAAGAGTAATTAATGGTATCAAATAAATCCAAACAGGGATGGGTGGTGATTACTTAAAGTTGGGGGAGGTCAAGAACATCTGGCTTACCAGTAATAAGGTTGGCATGTTAAATAGAAGAAATACAATAAAAGATAATATTGGTTGTCTTGGATTAGATGCATCAAGCCATCTGGAAGCCAGTTCATAGTCTTGTAGGGAGTGAATGTGGAGACTCTTTGGAATGTTAGCATGGTCTGAGAAGTGCCTTTAAACGTGTCCTAGGGTGTGTGTTTTTTAAAAAAATCACTGGATATCTTGCAGAGGTTTTTTTATCTTGCAGAGGAAGGGACGCGGGTGGCGCTGTAGGTTAAACCACAGAGCCTAGGACTTGCCAATCAGAAGGTCGGCGGTTTGAATCCCCACGACGGGGTGAGCTCCCGTTGCTCGGACCCTGCTCCTGCCAACCTAGCAGTTCAAAAGCACGTCAAAGTGCAAGTAGATAAATAGGTAGCACTCTGGCGGGAAGGGAAACGGCATTTCTGTGCGCTGCTCTGGTTTGCCATAAACTGCTTAGTCATGCTGGCCACATGACCTGGAAGCTGTACGCCGGCTCCCTTGGCCAGTAAAGTGAGATGAGCGCCACAACCCCAGAGTCGGTCACGACTGGACCTAATGGTCAGGAGTCCCTTTCCCTTTTTTATCTTGCAGAGGACCCAAGGACTGAAGAGTTATTGACTACAAAAAAAAAATCAGAGATTGTTGTTGCAAAAAATTCAGGGGGTTGTTGCAAGACAACACAATAATGGGCCTTGCTTCACAGCCAAGCTTCCTTGCATCTTTCTCTTGCCATACTTAGCTACATTCCCTGCTGCCATTCACTTTTGATTTTACTTCATCTTGAAAGCTAGCACTTTGGATGCAGCGTTTATCAGCATCTCAAGCTCATAAGTGCTTTGGGGTGATATGAAGACAGCACAGGCTGTGTTCTTATGTAGATGAATTGTTCTGCATTTATTGCAGCTTTTTTGTTATTCCTTTGGTTTTGCCATATTTACAACCTACCGAAGGCGTAGAAGATAACTGAGCTAAGCTGGTCCCCAGTTCCAGAGCCTCATCTGAAGTGCATTTCTGCTGTAATACCGGACTGGTTGGCTTCCATAGTCACGGTTCTTCGTCCAACCAGCCTTTGGGCATCCTTCGCTTATTCATGGGCTTCAAGTACAGTGGTACCTCAGGTTAAGTACTTAATTCATTCCAGAGGTCTGTACTCAACCTGAAACTGTTCTTATCCTGAAGCACCACTTTAGCTAATGGGGCCTCCTGCTGCTGCCGCTCCGCCGGAGCACAATTTCTGTTCTCATCCTGAAGCAAAGTACTTAACCTGAAGCACTATTTCTGGGTTAGCGGAGTCTGTAACCTGAAGTGTATGTAACCTGAAGCGTATGTAACCCAAGGTACCACTGTATACACAGATTGGCTTTTGTTGCTCTAACAACAGTCTGTGTTCACAAATGGGTCAAATTCTGTCTGCCTGTTGCCATTCTGTTACAGAATATATGTAGCAAGCAAGCATGAGTTGCATGGACTGCATGTAACTATTTAGATTACAACAATGTTTCTAGGATATAATATAGGATAGCTGCTTTTTTACAGTGACCTTTGCAGACCAGCTATATGTCATACATAAGTTTCATTCACAGTGCTAACACCTGATTTCTGGTGGCATCATACCATAATCCTGTGCTGATGTAGTGATCTTATTTGGAGCACAACTCCACAGCAGGAACATTGTGCTGGTTCAATAATTGTTCAATCCTTATTTTCCTGGACATTTGTGTGCCTCCCCACCTTCCTTCCACAAACCTCCACTCATGCACACAAAAGAGCAAATTTTTCTTAAAGAATGTCACATTTTGTAATCTTGACAACAGACAAGGGTTTTGTGCCTTCATCTTGTTCCTCCAAATCAGGCTCCCCTTAGTGCATTGAGAAAGGACTCAGGCATTGCAGAGTAAGTTCAGCACAGCCAGGGAGAACTTTTCCCCAGACTTCTCATAGCAACTAAGGGCTCATCCACCCTGGAGTTTAATGTTGATTTATTTCTTTTAATGGTGTCAACATGACGTCCTCATCCAAGTGGCAGCCTATGCACACACAAACACACAGACCCTGCAGATAATCCGATAGCGGAAGAAAATAAAAAATAAAACCACAAATTAGCGGACTGTAGATGTACTGAACTGTATTGTGCTGAAAGACTTCTTTACATGTGTGTTACATTCCAGGATGCAGCCTGCCGCTTTCCGTCAGTTCTTGCTGTTTTGGCACTTGTATTTTTAAAACAGCAGAACTGCTCTTGCACACGACAGCTATGTTTTAAGAGAAAATAAAACTTGCCCTTGCAGGTATAGGAGGTGTGAAAGGAAAAGGGAAGTACAGTGGTACCTCTGAATCTCAGAAGCCAGAACAGCAAGAGGCATCACTGCAGAGTGAAAGCAGCAATCTCTCTTGCTGGTCTGGCTTCTGTGATAGCTGCGCAGCCTGCATTTGCTCCATAAGATGCACACACATTTCCCCTTACTTTTTAGGAGGGAAAAAGTGAGTCTTATAGAGCAAAAAATACGGTAAGTTTCAAAGGCTTAAAACTGAAGCAATCATTGGTAGATTGAGGCACACAAACTTGCATATGGAAACATCCATCTGTGTGCCCATGAAGACGTCAACACAGGGACAAGGCACTACAACTCTCTTCACTCGTAATGCTTTCACCTTTCTTAACTCTTTTTCCTCTAGGAAAATAAGCTACCTTCTTTCTCTAAATGAACTGGTTTGCCAACTGTACTGGCTATTTGCAACAGATCTCCCCTCTCCTGCTCTATGCTGACATTTAAGAAGAAAAGTGGCCATAGTAAAATAATAGAAAACAACAACTTTCCAAAACGGTTTTTAGCTCATTACTCTCAATGGCGCTTTGTGCATACTTGAAAAGCATTCTTAAAAATAACTGCTGTCCCAACCAGCCGTGGCTGCACTGTGAGAGTTTACAGCTGAGTCACAGCAGTTACCAGAAACAGCTATTTCCATCTCTGGTACGTGAAGCCAGCTGGCAAGACTTAGGCAAAGCCGGGCTGAAAATGTTCTTTGACATTGTTCCACACTCCTTCTCGGTTTAGAACTTCTCACAATGCCCTATTCTGAATCCCAAATGCTCTGAGTGGAATGCTGATTTACACAAAATTGCCCAGTCTTAAAAAGTATGAGTCATGGAACAAAATATGTCCCTCTCTCCCAAGACACAAGAATGTAAAATTATAAATGTATAATTATCACCCTTTGCCTATTATTTTGGAAGCACTAATTTCCCCACCTTCCAATACAGTTTAATAGTAAAACATTATATGCATTTTTTTTCAAGCTTCACCAAAATCTATTGAGGACTAAATTGAGGACATTGCTTCATATATAAAGAACAATTTTAAAGAATATTTATAATCCCTTCTCTCTCTTTTCTAGAGACTTGTTGTCACCAAAAACTAATCTTTCTTTTTGCTCAGGACTCAGGATATGGTACACAACAGATTACTATTACTTCATTTCACAGAACAGTGCTAGAATTCAGAAAATTTAGGGATTCAGGCCTGCAATTTAACTGCCTAGGACTAAGAGAAGCATAGCTGTGGTTTCAACTTCTGCCATAGCTTTGGTTTTCGTGTGTCTCTCCATTTTTCTCATCAAGGCTGAATTTGTGTAATTAGACAAAAGATACTCAAGGAGAAGTGCAACTTTCTGAAGGTTAAAGAAGGGCAAGCAAATATGATTTTTAAGAGAAAATTCTCATGAAAATGCCAAGACAATTAATTACTATGGTGGCACTTGCTTTAAGGACTTGACGGCACAGCTTTAAAATAGTCTGAAATATATTGCCAAAGCTTCCTGGAAAAGTGACGTCAAAGAGAAGTTTCTAATGAAACTGGTGTAAATACAGAAAATGAATTTGATCTATTTCTATGTCTTTTCTCTTTCTAGGTGTTTACGGGCAGCTGCAAACATTCTGTTCCCCACATTATGCCGACAATCAGAGAAATTTGCAACATGGCGGAACTTGTAATATGGTCCCGCCTTTTGAAGACTGTCTTGTACCCACATCTGTGGGTCAGGGAGGTTTTGATGTTTTCCACAGAGCATTTTCAGCGCATTCTGGCATTACAGGTAACCCCCTACTGTGGTCGCGTTAGTTAAAGGTGCACTCTGTGGTAAATCTTTCTAGAGCTCTTAGTTTCATGAGATCTTTTCTGGAAAGGATATTCTATGTTTCCAAAGTGTGTACTGATCCCCAACACCCATTTGAAACTCATTTCATACTGCTGTACACCATAATCCCCCTACATCAACACTCCTCCCTAGTCTAGACCTTCTAAGAGGCACTTTGGACCTTTATTAAGAAAACCTGGGGTCAATTCAAATGTTATCACACCTTGTAAGATATCAATCTGGTTCCACATGTCAGTCATGAATTGCAACTTGCATGTAAGATACTGAGAAATGAGCAGCCAGTTGTGGCAATTTTGTAGCCTTCCTTCTTAAATAATTTGCTGCATAGGAATTTGGTAACCTGTGAAGTGGTTCTCACTAAGTTTGTAACCTTGCCAGCTTTAAACTGGATTACACAGCTAGCTGTAAACATTTGTTTCTTTTAAAACAAATTTCTGAGAATTCCCATCTGCTCTTTCACCATGTAACAGATTTTCATCTGTGAAGAAAATCGGCAGTTTCTGTCCCTTAATCCAGTCTAGACTGGGCCTCTAGCAGGCCAGTGACAGAAATGGACAGAAATAAAGAACGCAGTTCTTCTGCTGCAGCCTTTTAACCCTGAGCACCTGTGTCTTAGGACTGGTTCATAGGTCTGTATAGAAAACTTGGCTACTGGGCCTTTGGTGACCTGCCAAAAATGTGAACAGGCAGGTGCTTTTTGAAAGGTAGTTCATAAATGTTATTAATAAATAAGTAATAATAAATAAAATACTCCCTCATGCATAATAATGCTTAACATCTGTGTAGCCCTTTAAAGTCTTCAAAGCACTTCCTGTTCATCATTCAGTGGTGAACCTCAAAGTTGTGTTGTGAGGAAAGCCAGCGTGATAATTCCCCATCTTGCAATGAGAGGACTGGGGCTGAGGAAGTGAGACTTGCTTGAAGGTGATCCCGGGAGTTCAGGCCTCCCCATTGACTCTCCGATTCGCCACTACACCAGGCCAGCTCTCCATTGCGTAACATATTGGCCACACCTGCTGTAAGGATATCAGTGGGTTACTCGCGAGCAATCAGGCAAATGCCTCCCTGGTCGGGTGTAAAGCCTTGTTATTGGTGCCAAAGACCCTTCACCATGCAGAGCGCCACTATTCCATGGCTGGCTCATTCACTGGCAGAATCTGTGAGTGGGCGGTCCTTAAACCTTCCCCAGCAGAGTAGTTTCTTGACGCCCAGTCTGCGCCTCCCCTCTCAGCATGGAAGCCTACTGCGCAGGGAGGTCATGGGCAATGGAGGACCTCTCTCCTCCCCGCTTTGCCTAGGCAAGGTCTCCTGGCACTGCCTCGCCTCCTCCGAGCCCTGAAGCTCCTCTCCACTGGAGGTGTGGTTACTCTCCTCCGCTGAGGAGGTGCTGCTTTCCACAATCTTTGGGGGGCTCTCTGTAATCCACCCGGCTTTTCCCCTCTCGCCCCTGAGCCAGTGGCAGTTTCCTGACACCCACAAATATGCCGCACCTTTAAAATTCAAGGGGAGGGGGAGGAAAAAAGACAAAACCCAAATATAAGCCGCTCCCTTAAAACTGGGTTACAGGCTGAAAATCGCCACGGTTGGTAGAATTGTAACTCCAAGCCCATTTAAGCCTTTGATCTCGCAAGCCCCAAAAAGTGACCATACAGTCGCTCAAATCGCAAATTGCTATTCAGTCGCTACAATTCTGCAGGCACTCACACCCGTCAATGGCAAATGAGCAGTCTTGAGCTCACAAATCAGCAAGGAAACATTTTTTTTGTTCCGTTTTGCCATATGTAAAATGGCTGTGTGGGAGCCGGTTGAAGTTCAGTCCTTTGAAGACAGAGGTCTTCTGGCTGACTCAGGATAACATGGGGTTGGGGGCCAAATCTGATCTCTTGCGGGGGCTCAATTAGTGCCAGCGCCTTCTGTCAAGAGCTTGGGTGTAACCTTCGATGCCTCCCTTTCCATGGAGGTGCAGGTTGCAGCCACAGCAAAGGGAGCATTTTTCCATCTCCGCCGTATTAAGCAGTTGGTCCCTTACCTTTCTCACCCTGATCTGGCCACAGTGATCCATGCAACGGTCACCTCCAGGCTTGATTATTGTGACTCACTCTACGCGGGGCTGCCCTTGAAGCTGACCCAGAAACTCCAGCGGGTGCAGAATGCCGCAGTGAGGCTCCTTACGGGGTCCTCGCGGCACGATCACATTCATCCAGTGCTTTACCAGCTGCACTGGTTCCCGGTGGAATATGGGGTCAGGTTCAAGGTGCTGGTTTTGACCTTTAAAGCCCTATGAGGCCTAGGACCCTCGTACCTATGGGACCGCCTCTCCTGGTATGCCCCGCAGAGGACCTTAAGTTCCACAAATGACAACACCTTGGAGGTCCCAAGTCACAAGGTGGTTAGATTGGTCTCAACTAGGGCTAGGGCTTTTTCAGTACTGGCCCCGACTTGGTGGAACGCTCTGTCACAAGAGACTAGGGCCCTGCGGGTCTTGACATCTTTGCGCAGGGCCTGCAAGACAGAGCTGTTCCGCCTGGCCTTTGGTTTGGACTCAGTCTGACCCTTATGTCTTCCCATAGCTGTCAATGTTTCGCTTTTTTAAAGGGAAATTCCTTTATTCCGAATAGGATTCCTTGCAAGAAAAGGGAAAAGTTGACAGCTATGATGTCTTCCCTTCCCTTATGATTTTGATCTATGGGATTCTTTTAAAATGAGGCTGCATTTTAAATTGCATTTTAACCTGTATTTTAAATTGGGTTTTTTTTCTCCCTCCTCCTTTATGTTTCTATTGTAATTTTACTGGTGTTAGCCGCCCTGAGCCCAGCTCTGGCCGGGGAGGGCGGGGTATAAATAAAATTTATTATTATTATTATTATTATTAATTGTAAAACCCGATTTTTGTAAGGTCACGAATTTAAGCCACACTTTAACTTTTCACAGTCGGAATTTGGGGAAAAGGTGTGGCTTATATTCGGGCCAATATGGTATATATGTTCTTTGCGCTACAGTCCACAAGCGATGAGCATGCGTATATTACCCCGAACCATTTATAAACCTAGCCTGTGCTTTTTAGCTAGATATTTTATAATAGTAAGATTCACCAATATTCATAAGGAAATGTCAGGAAATTATGGCATTTACTAATAAATCTCAAAGCTAACTGAGCAGATAAGCAGCAGGTGCAGTGAATACTGAGAGCCTGAAGACTGTTTTGTGTGTAGAAAAGAAGATTTGTGGGGGAGGGGAGGCTGGCGGAAAGGGGAAAGGGTGCTTAACCCTTGCCCTGCCAACCACTCTCTGCTGCAGATTGCCTTCCAAGCAGCTTTATCTTCTGCGGTGCTCCATATATGTTTTCCTCTCTGAAAATACACAAGAGGAATCCTGTGTTTGCATGCAACATGTAATTATACCCAGATTTCTACTGTGTAACCTACCCAGTTCAATCTATTCGATGTACAAAATTTCTTCATTTTCACCTTCTCTTCTCAGTTTATGATCTTCCATCAGGCTCTACAGAGATATTTGGTGATTCATTGCGCAATGGAATTGAGGACTCCAGTTTCCTTCAAATAAATGCTGTAGATCGTTGCCCGAGTCAACTTTCTTCAGTTTACACCGAAGGCTGAGGAGGGGGAAAAGCTACACTTCTGCATCTAATCCCTATCAGAACCATTCTATCATGGACCATCTTTTTGTGGTCAGTTCAAGTGCTGAGTGTATTATCCAAGAAACGAAGGAAACACTACCAGATAGCATTGACCGTCACAGATGCAGCTAATAAATATACAGTAAGGGAGAAGATTCTGGTTGAAACTTACCTGCTGAAGTGTGAGCAACTGCTTTTTAAATTCAGTCTCTTTTTTGTGGTAAAACCTCTTTTCAAAGGGAACGAATAAGAAAACCACTGCTTCTTATATTTCTAGATGAATTGTTGAAATTTTCACTACAGTTTTTGGAAACCCTCTGAAAGGACTCTGTAGAAACTTGCAACAACTTTCTTGGAAAAAGCAAAGGTGCCTTGCATAATGAGCTTGTTTGGTGCTTTGCAGGCCCAGTACACAGCCTTGCAAGGCTGAAGACAAGGAGCGGTTTTTGAGGCACCAATTGGAGGTGGAGACAGCACCATTCCACTTTCTTTTTGGATTCTGGGAACATCAATCCTCTTTAACAACACAGTATTAACTGTATTAGCCGAAAGAGAGACAGTTGTTTGTGGTGTTTTTGCAGTCCTTCATTGGAGAGAGTTAATCTCACTTGATATTGAATAATGCTTTATAATTTAATTTTTATATTCCATGTGTAGAATTCTGTATGGAAGGTTCTTTTCAAAAAAGCACACATATTTAGATTAGGTGTTCCCCATGAAGAACAGAAGTTCCCTGTGAATGTTTGCAAATATTTGAAGGTGTTTCCAGCAAGCTTCATTGGGTCTTGAAGTCAACATAAAGAAGGTGTATTCACTACTGTTGCCAGAAATGTAAGGTTTTCAACACTGCCTTGCTGGGTCCCACAAGTGTTGGGTTCAGACTTCACACACTGTAGTAGATCTCCCAGTATCCCTTCTTTAATCTGGTGGCTGGTGGCTAATTTCAGATGGTGTTGTTATTTTGGGGGAAGAGTGCTAAGCTTTCTCCAATGGAAGCCCACCCCTCCCAAACCTTGTGTTTTGCTTTTTTGCTATGGGGGCGGACAGGTACAGTGAAGAAGCTTATCTTTTCACCCCCTTCCAGCTAAAAGCAGCCTCAGGGAAAGAAGGGTTTCCATAGAAGAAACATAACATTGGGAGAGGGCTTGTACTTCTCCCTCCCAGCATTGTAGCCTTGATCCAAGTTGCCCCTCCATTTGGTCAGAGGTTTATTGTGTCCCATGTTGTTCAACCCTGCATATTCTGCAAGAGAGCACCTTCCTGGCATTGTCCCTCATATATTCTAGAAGATTCTATGGAAAGAGCTATTATAATTCCATCTGCTGTAAATATGGTATGTTAGTATTTCAATCATTTTTAAATCTATGCATTCCTTTCCTCTTCTTTCTACTTACTTTTTCTTACAAAAATAAAAACGACATGCCATGTTTTTAATGCATCCCAAAATAATTCATGTAGCTGGTAATTCTCTGTTGTATAGTTATGAGCCTGTGTGGGCAGTAGAAAATGAATTTTCATGGTCAAGATGTGGCCTTTGTCATGGTTACATTATTATATAATTAAAATGGCAGACTTCTTTATGCAATGTGTATTGTGGGCCATTCGTATTGGGGCCAAAGCATTTCAGCAATTTCTAAATGTGTGTTTTTCTTGTTAATAGCGTGTTACCGCAGAGGAACAAAATGTGACTATGCCAAGAGCCAAAGGAATTGATGCACTTAATTTTTAGCAAGGATAAAGAGAAGAGTTTTTGAAATGGTGAAGCAGGCTTACAAAAGCTAAATCATTATTTTGAAAAATTAATCATTTTTAAACCAGTCATAATTGTACAATTATGGGTATACTGAAGCCACATGCTAAAGCTATTCCCTGTGGTTATGAAAGCCAAGCCCTGGCTCCCCATTCCCACAAGGGGGATCTCTGTTTGGCTCCCCTTGCCAAACCAGATCCTGAATCCACCTTAACCAGCTATGGGAGATAAAAATATCCTACACTCAGAGCCTGGGGTCCTTTCAGTCTTGTTTTGATATGGAATTCCTGCTCTCTGCCCTGCAAAAACTAAGTGAACTTGACACAGCAGAAGACAGAGTGATGTGGCCAGGCGCTTAGGCTTGTCCCGCTGATGTGTTGAGCACATCATACAGTGTGCAAACGTCGCTGTGTGGTATTGAGGGGCCCCGGCCCCCTCCTTGAAACTTTGGGGGTGCCAAGGTCCCTCAGCCCCTCCCCCAAGCTGGTGCCCCTGGATGCAGCTGAAAAGTCTAGAAGTGATGTAACATACAGTGGGAGAAAAATCAGTGAGCGGTGCTTAGAAACTTCAGTTGGGATGAACCCTCGTGGTTTATGGCAAATCCAATCCATGCTGGATCAGGTCTATACATGCCGCCCATGAAAAATGGTCAGCTTTGACAGGGCCAGTCACTTCCTATTCGATGGATGGAGAACAGATTCCTGAATGCCCCATTTTGCCAGACAAATCAACACAGTGACTAGAGACAGAAGCAGGTTCCTGGGTGCAGGTGGGGACCTTTGAATCTGGGCTTAACATCTGGAAAAAGAAGGGAAGATTCCAACCATTCTGTGAAGATTTAGTTTTAGTCTTTAGGAAATTCTGTGACAATCCTCAAAATGATTGTGCTTGACAGTCTAAATATTAGTCAAGACTCAATCATTGTACCCTGGAGTTTGGGGGTCCAAGAAAGACCAGATGTCTTCAGTCAGGACCCAAATTACATCTGTTACCTCTACAAGCATAGGCTCATTTTAACTAAAAATGCTATAGTGTCCTAAGGGCAGGATTTGGGGCAGAGATCCAGGACTGCTCTCTGCAGAATGAGCAGGAGGTTCATGACCACATTTTGAAGAGCGGGAGCTTAATACATCCTCTCTCACGTAATGGATCTTTATTTGAGATGTGTCTTGTGTGCTTCTGTATGGGCTGCCATGATCTTATGGGGCCATTTTGTTTCTTACACTACAGTCCTTTACATATCTACTCAGAAGTAAGTCCCATTGACTTATATTTTGTCCCCATGTGGTGGTGTCCAAGTGATCCTCAAGTCTAGGCTTGCGTTGCTCCAGGGGAAAACCGGGTCTGCTATTCTGCAGTCTGCAGTTTCACATTGACTCCTCTATTAGAAGCACCCACTCTGACTTGCATCCCAGAATGAGCAGATTCCACAACTCATCTTGTACTCCAACTGGTTTGTTGAAAAGAGGGCCGCACTTTACCAAACTCTTGGATATTTTATTTCACTAGGGGACTGTTGTGTTACAAAAACGGTGCTTCGTTTTTTTTGCTAGCTGGATAATAATGCCTGTTTAAAGGGATTCAGTATAAACTATTCTTATGTAAAGATTTAGAAAGGGGAAGACATTATACAGATGCACACTAGCTTGCATCTTCCACTCTTCTCGGAGTAGGTCTATGGCAACACTGCAAAGTTGTGTTGCATAAGCAACTAATTCCCACTGCACTTTTAATAGCCCCTTGGCTTCTCTGTGCAAGAGAGCAAAAACGCCCACACATGTAGAAGAGAATCTTGTTTCTCCACAGCCATTAGTAGGTATATCACTGCAGGACAAGAAAATCACTACAGGTTTGTGCTGTTTTAACTCCTTCGTTGCCACCCTCTAGACTCTTATGTGAGAGTTAAAGGCTTACTGGAGGCTTCATAATAAACAAATTTTCTCTCAGGCTGGCTCTGCTAAATCAAGAGATGGGGCTGCCCATCTTCATCAACTTCTGATAAAGTCTTTATATCTATCTTCAGAAATGTACACTGGAGTTCACATGTACCTTCAAAAAAGGATTTTTTTTTTATCAGAAGTCAATTGTTCCGGTTTACTTGTGTCACTTGCAGAAGCATTTTCATGTTAGTACTGTTCTTCTCATTCCATTATTATAATATATTTTTTAAGAAAGGCAATTAATTGTGTTTTGACTGTACCATTTTATAGCAGCATTTTAAAAAAGGAATGCAAGAAAAACCCGAGCACTTTTTATGTGAGATTTTTTTAAAGGAACAGAAATAAAAGAGATGGGTTAGTTAACAGGGTGTTGTGTTCATTTTATAGGCAAAGTGGAGTATCTTGTTGTGTAACGTTGCTCATGCAAAGCACTTTCATGGGAGAAGATGGTACAGTATGCAGAAACGTGTTTTCTATCTCACATTTTCTTGTACATATTTATATATGTTCCTCCTTTATATAGAGCTGAATCCTTTATACCATATTGTATATCTGTCTGATTTTTATTATCATTGGCATATATCTGTTGCATATGGCATTGCCTAAAAAAAGAAATAGAGTATCTTCTTTTTTTCTATTAATATGTATAGATATGTGATTGGTTAAAGTTACATTTCATATAATCATAAGTTATTTTTGTTTCATGAAGTCCTTTTTTAGTATAAAAAGTGAAATGAAGGGTTTGTGCACATGATTAAATAAATAAATAAATAAATAAATAAATAAATAAAATGAACCTGCAAATCTATAACATATCAATATGAAAATGGAAATCTTCTTTCAAGTTCTGATCTAAAAAATAGAGGGGGCATTCTCTAACCATTGAATTTCACCAGAAGATCCCATAATAGTTGAGCTTGTTCATATAATTAGGAACATGTTGGGAAAAGGGGAGGAGGAAATTGGAGGCTTATTTGGGAAAACGTCCTTGCTTTGGGCCAATATTTAGGACTGCATTTAATTATAAATATTGGACTCAGGAGGGAAGAGCAGGAACTGAAGGGGGAAAACTGAACTGAAAGCCTTTTTAAATGACTTACACTTTGGAAAAATGTCTACATAAAACACAATAGTGTGCTTAATTATATTATTTAGTTTTTATTAGCTTTCAATGCTCTAATTAATACTCACTACCAATGTCCACTAAAACCTTTTCTGTTTCTGTTTTGTTCCATATGGCGTGTTCTCTTAAAACACACGCATGCACGTGCACACCCACACACACACACACACACACAGAGGCCCACAGCACTAAGTTCTGTACCACAGGATAAAGGCATGCTAGATTGTTGTTGACAGAAATATTTTAAGAATAAATAAATGCTACAATCGGTGGCTTTTTTCCAGCACAGTGAAAAGAATATGTTCTGGTATCAAACTTGCACTTGTATCAATGCTCATGGCATTGATAAAATATAGTATTTTGGGCAATCGTCTAATCTTATGTTTAAATTATAACCAATATGCTAGAAATGTGCTCACATCAAGCAAATTTGCACAAACCATACAATCTGATACATGTGTACTGTGAGGGAAGGGCATAGAAGAAGAAGAAGAGTTTGGATTTGATATCCCACTTTATCACTACCCTAAGGAGTTTCAAAGCAGCTAACATTCTCCCTTCCCTTCCTCCCCCAAAACAAACACTCTGTGAGGTGAGTGGGGCTGAGAGACTTCAAAGAAGTGTGACTAGTCCAAGGTCACCCAACAGCTGCAGGTGGAGGAGCGGAGATGCGAACCCAGTTCACCAGATTACGAGTCCACCGCTCTTAACCACTACACCACACTGGCTCTAGGAAGAGTCCTCCTGGCTGGATCAGTCCAAAGCCCGTCTAGCCCCACATTCTGTTCTCAAAGTGGTCAAGCAGATGCCCATGGAAAGTCACAAGGAGGACACCTGCTGTGTCTGATCTTGAGGGCAAAATAGAGCCATAATAACTAGTAGGTGTTGGTAGTTTTAGTTCAGTGGGATTTACTGTCGGGTGGCGCTGTGGGTTAAACCACAGAGCCTAGGACTTGCCGATCAGAAGGTCGGCGGTTCAAATGCCCGTGACGGGGTGAGCTCCCATTGCTCGGTCCCTGCTCCTGCCAAACTAGCATTTCAAAAACACATCAAAGTGCAAGTAGATGAATAGGTACCACTCTGGTGGAAAGGTAAACGGCATTTCTGTGCGCTGCTCTGGTTCGCCAGAAGCGGCTTAGTCATGCTGGCCACATGACCCGGAAGCTGTACACCGGCTCCCTCGGCCAATAAAGCGAGATGAGCGCTGCAACCCCAGAGTCGGTCACGACTGGACCTAATGGTCAAGGTTCCCTTTACCTTTAAGTGGATATATGATTGCAGCCTAATCAAGGAACTACCTTGGTTGATTTTTCTCCTTTTAATAAGAAACGTTGTTCTTGTTGTCATTTTTCATATAGAATGGTTATTGACATAAGCACATGCAAAATGCAGTAAGAATAATGAGTTTAACAAATAAAAAGAAAAATAGCACAATAAAATAAAAATACAGAGGGGAGGGGGAAACCAGGAGACAACTCAAAGTACAATGCTGCATACAATTATCTCATACAGTGGTACCTTGGGTTACATACACTTCAGGTTACATACGCTTCAGGTTACAGACTCCACTAACTCAGAAATAGTGCTTCTGGTTAAGAACTTTGCTTCAGGATAAGAAAAAAATCGGGCTCTGGCGGCGCGGCAGCAGCAGGAGGCCCCATTAGTTAAAGTGGTGCTTCAGGTTAAGAACAGTTTCAGGTTAAGAACAGACCTCCAGAACGAATTAAGTACTTAACCCAAAGTATCACTGTATAAGAAGAAAAAGGTGAACCCATTTCATTCAAGAAAGCCTTTCCGTTATATTTCTCCATGGAGCAGGGGGTCTTATGGGCTGTGCATATGAGTTTCCATTGTTCCCTCACAAGGGTCCTCCAAGAGCGCCACGTAACCGGGAGCTCTAGCTTCCTGCCAGTCAAGCCTTGCTAATTTACTTTTCGGGTCACGCAAGCCCTGCAGCATTACCTTTCAGGAGGTGTCCTGAGAAAGAGGAGAAAGAGCAATATTACAGTCCTTCGGGGAGATTGTATTCCCAAGGGTGCCAAACTCCCTTGGTTGAAACAAGCCGGCCACCCAGATTTGGAAGCTGAGATTGTCCAAGGATTGTCTAAGCCTAGTCTCCACAAACAAACATGATTAACTACAGGCAGGCCAGTTTGTGATTGAATCGAATGTGGGAACGACAACAAAACGACAACAAAAATTACCCTCCTCATAGATGACTTGATGTCAAGGAAAGTTTATGCAATCTTATCCCAAACCTAGACAGCATCTTAAAAAGCAGAGACATCACCTTACCAACAAAGGTCCGTATAGTAAAAGCTATGGTTTTCCCAGTAGTGATGTATGGAAATGAAAGCTGGACCATAAAGAAGGCTTATCGCCAAAGAATTGATGCTTTTGAATTATGGTGCTGGAGGAGACTCTTGAGAGTCCCATGGACTGCAAGAAGATCAAACCTCTCCATTCTGAAGGAAATCAGCCCTGAGTGCTCACCGGAAGGACAGATCATGAAGCTGAGACTCCAATACTTTGGCCACCTCATGAGAAGAGAAGACTCCCTGGAAAAGACCCTGATGTTGGGAAAGATGGAGGGCACAAGGAGAAGGGGACGACAGAGGACGAGATGGCTGGACAGTGTTCTCGAAGCTACCAACATGAGTTTGACCAAACTGCGGGAGGCCTGGCGTGCTCTGGTCCATGGGGTCACGAAGAGTCGGACACGACTAAATGACTAAACAACAACAAAATCCCTAACATGCTAGAATTCCCTGTGCAGGGAATTCAAATGGGGTGGGGTTATACACAAGCATCCTGGTTCCTACAATATGGAGACCCAATGCATTGCAAGGTAATGTGGAATTCAGGTCTCCTGTGCAAATAGTCTCTCCATGGCAGGTTCAGTTCATGCAAAGATCATTTCCACATGTTTGCTCCAGCTGTGCTCACGGCAGGGCCTGGCACACTTTGGAGGCAATCAGGAGTCAGAACCAGCTCTCCGAATGGTTACAATTTGTGACAAATGGGACATGGGTGAATAGAAAGGCTATGGCTTGTTAATGGAGAAGTGAGGGTGAAATCGTAACTAATCCCAACTAATGTCAAATTTCTTGTTGATGCATCTGAAGACAGGAATTGGGTTTATTTTTCTATCCCTGACATGATGCTACCTTTAGTCCAGCCCCCGTGATTTTAAATTTATCTCTTCCTAGTACCTTTCATTCAACTCAAATGTTCCAATTTGGAAGTCAGATATAGAAATCATTCTACCACATCTTCCCATGTCATTTATAGATTTACAGCCAAAGTAAATTTACCAGGCCATCAGCATCATTAATGATTCACAAAGGAGATGGGCTAGTTTAGTAAATTGTAACAAAGAACTCCTTTCTCTGTACCTTGTTAGACGTCTCAGCATACCTTTGAAGCAACTAGCAAATACCAGCCTCATGCATGGTTGCTGCTGTGCGTTTGTGCAAATACACACCCGCAAGCCAAAACAAACCACTTGTTTTCTCAATACAGTGGTACCTCGGGTTACATATGCTTCAAGTTACATACGCTTCAGGTTACACACTCCACTAAGCCAGAAATAGTGCTTCAGGTTAAGAACTTTGCGTCAGGATAAGAACAGAAATCGGGCTCCGGTGGCGGGGCAGCAGCAGAAGGCCCCATTAGCTAAAGTGGTGCTTTGGGTTAAGAACAGTTTCAGGTTAAGAACGGACCTCCGGAACGAATTAAGTACTTAACCTGAGGTACCACTGTACATTCCTTGTATCCATGGTCTGGTGTGCTAATTGTATCAAAATGATGAAAGGAATATAGGAAATAAAACAAGTAATGGGAAAATGGAAGCAATTGTCATACATGGTGACAAAACATTTTCTCTCCATGCAGAATGTACAGCCGATGCTGTCTGAATTCTCTCCCAAGACACTAAACACTGTCTTCCAATCTAAGCTCAGAGACTCCTTTCTCTTAGAGTGGATGTTCCACACAGAGAACCAACTCTTTGTCTCTTTGTCTCTTCCTCCTGCTCTCTCTGCAACCATCTCCCGATCAGAAATGGCTCCTTTCATTCTCTCTCCCAAAGTGCTGACTCCACCCCCTTCTGGCCTGGTAGCCAATCAGAGCAAGACCTCAGCCCTCTGGTGGAATTCTGAGGCACTGCATCCCCAGGCTCTGGTCTGGCTCTGCTGTCCATTACACATGGCTTCCTTCAAACCATCCTAGGATCTGGAGCTCAATGAGACCCCACCATTCTTCATTGGGGATGCCTTGTTCTCAGGATTCCACAGGTGGAAGTAGATTGTTACTGAATACAGTAAGTTGAAATAGGAAGCCCAGCTATGTCTCTATATTGTGTGCTTTACAGAAGGAACAAGTGTCTCTCAGATGTTTCCACTTTCTCACTCTTTCCTACCAGGTTCTGTTTCCACCCACTGCCCCAAACTTTGGGGGGAAATTCTGACAAGGGGAAGCTTTGCTCTAAATGCACTGGCCTCAGTTCTGCAGGCTTACCTCATCTACCAGGCATTTAACAAAGGCAGCATTATTGAATACCAAGTTCCAACTAATTATCGGGGGGGGGGGTTAGGGTTAAAGAACACCTGACACAGCAAAGCATTAATCATTCACCCAGCTGTCTTGGGTAAAAGAAGCCACCAAGAATCTGCAAGAGTTCTCCTAACAGGCTTTCCTATTTAGAGGGGGTTTGCAGACCCACAGAACTCCCTATAAAAGGCATTTGAAAAGGGCAACAGGGGTGTTGTCTTTCTGATCACATTCTGTCCCCTAATAAACCAGCCGGTTTCCTGCTGATATGCCTTTGCCTTGCAGAAAACCAGCATGTGCATCGCTCCACTGGCTTCCAAGAATTCATTATGACAATTGTAAGAAGGAATGCCAGGCATGCTGTATTGTATGGCGAGTCAAGTTAACTAGCTGTGGACCCAAGCCCAGTGGGGGCAGAGAGGAGTAAAGGAGCATGGAGAAGAAATGATGCCATAACACACCTCCTTCAGAGGTCACATTCTTTGTTCAAGTCTTTGCATAGTTTAAAGTGTTGTAAAATGCCAAAAATGTCATACTAGGAGAAGGACCATGTTGCTGAGGCAAGCGCTTGTGCTGCAGTAATGAAAGATGCATCCTCTCCAGTACAGACCCATCTGCGCCTCAAAATATCTAAGCTCTCTTCCCCTGCTCCCAGGACAACAGTGAGTTGCTGGGTGCACGGAGGATATGAAAGCTGTGATAATATGTAATGTTAGCTGTTGATGGTAAGGTAAAGGTATAGGGACCCCTGACCATTAGGTCCAGTCATGACCGACTCTGGGGTTGCGGCACTCAGCTCGCTTTATTGGCCAAAGGAGCCGGCGTACAGCTTCTGGGTCATGTGGCCAGCATGACTAAGCCGCTTGTGGCGAACCAGAGCAGCGCACGGAAACGCCATTTACCTTCCCACTGGAGTGGTACCTATTTATCTACTTGCACTTTGACGTCCTTTCGAACTGCTAGGTTGGCAGGAGCTGGGACCGAACAACGGGAGCTCACGCCATTGCAGGGATTCGAACCGCCAACCTTCTGATCGGCAAGTCCTAGGCTCTGTGGTTTAACCCACAGTGCCACCCACATCCCTACTTAAAAAGCTACACACACACACACAATTGTGCAGGTAACACAGTATAATGTCATCATGCACAGCACAGCTCTGAGTTGATTTCTCTATCAGTTTAACAACAAAACATCAGAAACCCCCAAACCGACCCCTTATTTTGACACTGATTTGTTTAAGTCCACCTGCAGCCCTGAGAGACTACTGGAAGGCTCCCAGTTTGAGCAGGATTTTTCGCCACCCGTGTCCCTTTTGATGTTGATGGTGGCAGGCATCAAATGGATAGCTCCTGCCCCAGGGAGGCTGGACAAAATTCAGAAGCCATGGTTCCAGAAGCCCAGCACCCAACCCTTTGTGATGCGCCACTGCTGCTGAACAACACACAACAGCACATGACCCATCTGTCAGTCACCAAGCAAGGGTGTTTAATGTTAGGATGAAACCCAGTCTTGGTCTTCAAAGGAGAGGCAGAGATAAGCACCTTCTGCTCAATTGAAGCACTACACATCGATCAGACGTTCCTGCTGCAAAACTGAGGTGACCAGAACAACCCTGGAAGAGCTGTCTTCATGCTTGTGTGATAGGCTTCCTGGAAGTATCTTGGCCACTGTGGAAGGCAGGATGCTGGAATAGATAAACATTTGTTCTGCTACAGTAGGCCTCCTCATGCAACAGGAGCATTACAGAGGTATGAGTGCAAGGTTCCTAGAACAATGGGACTCCTCTGTCTCATGAGCAGGAGGTGGGGATGGAGGCCAGTGTGTTTGCTGAGTCTCTTAAAGGACTGTCTTCTCACAAAACCAAATTGGAATCAGGATGGGCACTAACACTCGGCAGAGTGAGACAGCTCCTCCTAAGCTAACCTTCTGCTCTTGTGATGGCCGTTGTCCCATCAGCAGCACTGAAATAAAGTTCAGTTGCCAGCCTGGTCAGATTCTGGATGTGGAATGCGGAAGGCAGCAGAATGCCTTATGTGGAATTATTACCAGGGTTTTACATAGCTCCCCAACTGGGTAGAGGCATAGCTAGCCGCTCGGGTGCCCAGGGTGGCGCACACGCCCTGCAGCCAGGGATGGAGCGAGCCGCCCATGGGGGCAGGGCAAGCTGCCCATGGGGGTGGTGCGAGCCAAGGCAGGGTGCGCTGCGTTGAGCCTCTCCGCAGCCTTCCCCTCATCTGTAGGGCGGCTGAGGCAGTGGGCAGATGCAAGCCCCACACTGCTCAAAAAAGCAGCACAGAACTTGTAGGCAGGAGAGATGCGTGGCTCAGGCAGGCTGCAGGCCCTGCAGTGTGGCACCCAGTGCCCCCGCCTCACATAGCTACGCCTCTGGATTAGGCCGATTCATGGAGGAGAGGGCTGTCAAAGGCTACCAGCCATAAAGGCTGTGCTCTGCCTTCAAAGTTGGAGGTAGCAATGCTTCTGGTCTATGGAAATCACTCGTGGGGAGGGGGCTCCTGCAGTGGTGTAGGAAGGGGCGTGTGGTGGTTGCGAGAGTTGTTTTTTCAAAAACACATATTTTTGATATTTTGTCACCCCCTCAGTGATGACACCTGGGGCGGCCCACAACCACTGCACCCCTCTTCCTAAGGTAAAGGTATTAGGACCATTAGGTCCAGTCGTCGCCGACTCTGGGGTTGCAGTGCTCATCTCGCTTTATTGGCCGAGGGAGCCAGCGTACAGCTTCCAGGTCATGTGGCCAGCATGACTAAGCTGCTTCTGACGAACCAGAGCAGCGCACGGAAATGCCTATTTATCTACTTGCACTTTGATCTACTTGCACCTGGTCAGACCAGGAGGCTGGGTTGTTTTTATGAGGACTGGATACAGTAAAGCAAGTGTGCATGAATACCTAGCTGTCAGGATGTGTCCATGAGACCATTCAGGCCAGTTTGAGTGTGCCAGTTGTGTCTGGACTGGGTTCCTGGCCTTCACAGGAATCACCCAAATGGCTTACAGGCAAGAAGATGGCCTTGGAGAAATGATGCTTTCACTTGCAATTAGCTTCTCTCTGCCTTCAGAACTCTTTTAAGCATATTGTGGGCTTATAAGGTTTCCTGGAGGCATAGGATAACAACAGTTAGCTACTGTTTCCCCCACCCCCTGAAAACCAAGGCTTGTTTCCCATTAGCTCTTTTTTATGAGTCATACTCCCTTACCTTACTTGTTTGAAGTCCCCTAATGTCACCATGACTAGAATAGGCTTTTATAATGCTGCAGCAAGGAACAGGTCTTGCAACATTTCCCAACTGGTAGCTAATGATTAAATCTGTGGGCAGCAGTGTCATGCAGATGTGGCATTATTCATGAGGTCTTCTTTTGGCCAAAATCCGTTGCGCAAGTCCATTGCAAACACCAGTGTCTTTATCGTCTTCAATCCCTGCTAAATTCTGAAGAGGGAGGGGTAAAGGGGGTATTTTTGAACAAGGAGAGTTTCTCAAAGATTTGACAGCAGACAAATCAATCAATCACAATGTGCCAAACAGCTGCATTTCGTATACACAGCCACATACTGGCCAAAGTGAGGCAGCCAGGCTTGGACTTCTCTCCCTTGTGTTGAGATCTCCTGAAGACCTCCTTTTGGACCCAGGTTCAGAAAGCCTGAAGGACAGGCCTAAGAGATCATGTAAAGGTAAAGGGACCCCTGATCATTAGGTCCAGTCGTGGCCGACTCTGGAGTTGCGACACTCATCTCGCTTTATTGGCTGAGGGAACCAGCGTACAGCTTCCAGGTCATGTGGCCAGCATGACTAAGATGCTTCTGGCAAACCAGAGCAGCGCACGGAAACGCCGTTTACCTTCCCACCGGAGCAGTACCTATTTATCTACTTGCACTTTGACGTGCTTTCGAACTGCTAGGTTGGCAGGAGCAGGGACTGAACAACGGGGATTCGAACCACCAACCTTCTGATCGGCAAGCCCTAGGCTCCTTGGTTTAACCCACAGCGCCACCCGCGTCCCATAAGAGATCATGAATAAAGCCCATTAAGATCTCCCTCTTTGTTTGCAGGTGCCTTGGAAAGAAAGGGTTCTGCTAACTTCTTTAGAACCTAATTTTACTCTAAGTCACTGCATGCTCCGACATTCATTTCCTACTGCAGGGCTGCTCCGATTATCTTTGACAGGAGAACAAAAGTTGTTGTAGGGAAGGAAAACTGAGAGATTAAAAATTTAAAAATATCCAGTTCCTACTTTTTTTTTTTTTTTTGGAAAACAGTGTAAGAAAGAAAAGATAAATGCTATGGGTTTAGGTTGCACAAATTATTCTGTATCAAGATAAATATACCCCCCAAAAAAATATCGCTCTGACTTCCAAAGAATTTCCAGGGTATGCCAGAAGATTACAATGCAACAATGGTTACCCGGGAGCTTACTTCTAATCCATGAAAAGGTTTTAGTCTTCCTCTTATCCCACAGGAAGCAGAAAATAAGCAAAATGAGTTGAGCCTGTCAAATATATTTACTGCTGTTTTTGTTTTCAGGGCGCTTTCTCCTAATGACATGATTTTGTGGGCCTCGGGGTTTCGTCTGTGGTTAAGATGCCAACATTCAATGTTGCACATCACATTGTTCTCCAAGCAGAGAATTCAGAGAGCCTCAAAAAACTTACTAGGATGAAAACAAAAGACAAAGCTGCTGCCTCATTGGATTGCTATTCCTTGTTGCTGGTGCTTTCCTGCATTTACCAAGAATGTCCCAAAGAGCCAATACAAGCCAGCTGGCCAGGCTTCCACTTCTGTGACCAACTGGAGCAGCTCCATCAAACCTGTGTGGACCTAAACGCTCCAGATCTCATTAACTGTAAGATCTGGACCACTGAAGGCTGCAGGATTAAGAAAGATAACATGACAAGCAAATCCTGCGCACACAGTTAATCTTTCCTTGCTTATGAATTGTTATATTGCTGGCAGGTTTTTCTTCCTCTGTCATGAGAAAAAAAAGAGGCTACAATCAGATTGGATTGGTTCATGCAATTCCCTGTGGAGCAAATGTCAAATCAAAACCCTTAAAAGAATCTGAGAATAGAAAAGGAGAGAGTCACAATTCAAATCCAAACAATCTGAAGTTTGAAAGATTGCAAGATGGAACCTGCCATGTGTTGCTGAACTTTGGCGAATGATTGGCATCTCAGACTGGAAGGTTCTGAAAGCCCTTGTGGGAAAACGTGGTCACCTTCGCAGGTCTCCTCATGGAAGGAGTTTGATAATTCAGTGCAAATCTTATCCATCAGTGTTGCCTGGATTGTACAGGAAGGGGAAAGTAAAAACTCTGAGATGTCTTTAAAAACAACAACAATTATGCTGATGAAACAACCAACAATTCCTCTTTGTTGCCTTCTTGGGACATTGTTCTTACCAGGAACGAGCAGATTCCAGCTCCTAATGTGGTTATCTGAGGATGAATTTGACAGAAGGCCTGAATGCTGGGCTCCAGTTAAAAAACCAATTGCATCTCAGGGAGTCATTTTTCCTGGAGATGAGGAGAAAGGCCCTGTGGGCCCAATCCCTTCTCCCCAAAATCTGACATTGGTTTTGCCTGCAGTGGAGACTCAACTGGCTTGCTTTGGATGAGAGAAAGGGCTCTCTCCACACCCAGATTAGAGAAGCCTTTGCCCTGTAAGATTCACTTGACTGCTGCCCTCACCACTTTCCATTGGTTGGAGAAACCATTCCTGTTCTATCAAGTTTTTCTCTCACCAGGAAGATAAGGTTTTATATGGTGAGATCTGTTTAGGGCTTTACTCTGGTAAAGCAAATGCCTTAGAAGGACAGAATATGAATCTCTGAATAAATGTTATATATTTAATGTATGCCTATATATAAATAAGATGTTAATAATATAATACAGTCTAATAAACACGTATGGATAATACAATGTAACAAATAATAAAACATTAAAAACAGAACCAATAAGTGAGGTGATAATATGCACCTCCCAGGATAGGGAATTCCCAAGATGTGGGGCCACCATTGAAAAGGATCTGTTCCTTGCAACTGCCAATCTGATGGTTTTTAGCGGCAGGCTAGAGAAAAGGGCAGGTTCCTCTGGGTATTGGTGGTCCTGTGTGGCCCCGAACCATTTAGGGCTTTAATGATCAACACCAGGAGTTTTAAAATGATCCCAGAAATGAGTTGGCAGTCTATGCAACTGGTATAGAATTGGTGCACCATGTTCTGAACGTCTGAATTCCACGAGCTTTCAGGTGCCTTCTGTACCAGCTGAATTTTCTGAGTTGCCTTTAACAGCCGTTGCAATTCATACCTACCCAAGGCGGCAGGTGAGCTACTTCCCCGTGTCTGCTTCCTGCCTTACTGAAATAAAGTCTGCCTGAAGCACTGCCCTTGGTCTGGTGACAGGTTTGATTGTTTCCTATGACAGCATCATTCCTCCTTAGTTTGGAAACTTCAGCTGGTACAGAATTCCTCCCTGACTGGTGAAGTTGACATGGGAAGTAACTGTTTGGCTGACTTTCCTGATTGTTTCCTGTAGACCTCAATGATGTGGTGCACAGCTACCCTGAAGTGGCTCCCATGCTGCTCAGAAAACACAAATTGGCCGTTAGTGAGATTGGCGTCCTATTTTGAGAGCCATGTGACTCAACGATTTACCTAAGTAGCAGAAAACAACTATGCATCAGAAGGCGTGCGTGTGCCAGTTCAAGAGATCGCCTCACTATTAGCACTAATTGATTTGAAAGAAGCATTTTAGAATCTGGCTCATGGATTATGAACTGCTGGACACAAACTCTCCAGGCAACCTCATTAAGTATCAGCAGCTTCCTTCAAGGAACAGAATGCAGTAAAGAGAGAGCAGTTAAAAAGCTTGCTGGGGTATGTTATTTTATGAAGCCAGAGTTCTACCATGAACCATTCTTTTCTAAAACACCATTTATACTTTGTTCACAGAATTAAAATTCGATGTCCAAAGGAAAAGAGACAGAATCACTCTTCTAAAGGGCACATTGCAGACTTAATCCTCTTGCCATGTGATTTTCCCCTATAAAAATTAATTGCAGCATCTGATTATTGATTATATACCTCACATATAATGATTGATTTTGCATTCACCATGTTTTCAAGATGGAGCAAGCTTTCAAAATGGAAGAGGTACACCCTGTGAGCCATTCCTAGGAGAAGGGTGAGGAACCGGTGGCTTTCCAGATGTCGAGGGACTACAACTTCCATCATCATTGGCCATGATGGCTGGAGCTGATGGGAGTCTCACAACAACTGGGGGGTTGCAGCTCGGCCACTCCTGTTTAGATGAGAAGGACTCAAGGGCAGTGGCGTAGCGTGGGGGGTGCAGGGGGGCCGGCCGCACTGGGCGCAACATCTGGGGGTTAGGGTTAGGGGGCGCAAATTCACGGGTTAGGGGGTGCAAATCCACGGGTTAGGGGGCACAAATTACTTGCCTTGCCCCGGGTGCTGACAACCCACGCTACGCCACTGCTCAAGGGGGGCAGTGACTGTGCCAAGAGACAAGCTAAATGTACTTCTCAGACTTGTTAGTGTTGGGACTTGGTGAGGGTGCAGTCAGCGGGTGCCTTGCAGGTGTTTATTTGTATTTATTTGCACTTAGGAAGGTCGGTGCTGCCAAACATGACAGAACATGAGCAAGTATGAAGCTAGACTCCTACATCACAAAGCAACTTTCCATGCATGGCCATTCTTTTTCCCACCAGATTCCACAGCTCACATTGCTACTGCTTTTATTAATGTTCTGCTATTTAATCACAAAGAAGATACCCTCTGTCAGAGTAAGAACAGCTTTGCAGGCAAAGTCTTAAAAGTCCCACCCCCCTTGCAAATCTGGGGGGAAAGAATGGCTGTCTTGTCAGCACCCAAAATTCAAACAAAAAAACCTAACTGTACAGCTGCAAGAGATTGCTACAGAAAAATATCAAATACTAAATCCTTGTGGAGGCTTTGAAATTTCCTAGTGCATCTGAGAGTCAACAGGTAGACAAAGGAAAATCAGACCTTCGATGACCCCTGGTGAATAAATTTAGCACTGCATTGAAATCCAAGCTTTGAAATGGTACTAAAAATGCAGTCTGGGAAATTTTCTCATAATCAAATAACAAAGAGAAAATGTTTTCAATCTGTCTTGCATACCAAAGAAAATAGCTTTTCTGTATTCAGACTGTTATCACTGCTTATAGGAATGCTTGTTTTAGAGAACCTAAACATATCTTCAGATAATAAAATAACCTCTCTAAACCCCTGTAATGTGGATTTGGTAAGCTTGTTATAGAAGAAAATAGTTGACAGAACAAATGTATACTATAACTCTCATTACCATCAGATCAGAAAAGCAAAATCCACAGAGCAGTAGAGCAAGCATAAAAGGAGTTTTTGTTTCAGAATATGTATGATCTGTGGAATAGTATTTTAACTTAAACCTGAATCTTGATGTTTATACAAGGCAACTTGACAAAGACAAGGGTTTGACAAAAACAAGGGCTGAGTATATTCGTGTTGTAAGAGTAGACACAGTCTGGGTTGGGGTATAGTGTGCAAAATGTATTGTAAACATTTGGTTTTAAAAGAACACACTGGAAACAGAATGTGAAGTTTATGAGATACAAGAAATAAACTGAAACTAGAGCACCGTTTTGGAAATCTATGCATCATTAACCAAATGGGAGCTAGAAAGAGAAAAACACAAAATCCAGAATGCTTCTGTATTACATATAAAGATTATAGATACCATGCTGTGATTTGTCTATTATAACAACCTTGCATATTATTCTGGAACATCCAGCTTTTATAATCTAAATCTGCAAAGTGAAAGTCAGGGGAAGCAGAGGCAGGCTTGCTGCTTCCTTACCAACCATGGATTGTAGATGAGACTAACCCTGTCCTGACCATAAGCAGCAGACATCTTTGCTTTTGCCTTGGTCAGGAGAGGCCACCTAACTCACTCTCACTCGCTGGATCATCACCTTGTGGTGGTGAGTGGGCTTGCACATTCCTATGTCCCTTGTGAGCGAAGCAGCCGGGATTGTCATACTCCCAGCAGGGTCACCCAAGGTGGTAAGGTCAAAGGGAAGGAGCTAGACAAAGAATGATCCAAGAAGTCCTCAAGGGAAGAACAGGTGGAAGATAGCAAGGGGCATGTTACAATGGCTGTGAAGGTGGATGAAGGCTGCAGCAGATAAGACTCTATCACCACTAAGAAAAAACCCTATGCCAACTCTAAGGTTGAGATTCAAAAAACAACCAAAGTATTAAAGAACACCTGGTGGATAAAAAAGCTTAAGAAATCCAGCACTTAGCTGACACTCATGATGCACAGTTTCTTTAAAGCCACAAAGACCACCTATGGGACAATAAATCAAGGCATTTGCCCCCTATGCTCAACAGATAGTGCCACACTTCTAAAAGATAAATAAGCTATTGCACTGTGCTGCTGGAAAGAAAATTGCCAGCATCTTCTTAACTGCAACTCCCCCACAGCTGCTGAGGTCCTCTCACAAATTCCGCAAAAATAAATCAGAGATGAGCTTGCAGTATCTCCAAATCTGGGTGAGTTGTGTACAGCCATTAACCAAATGAAAAAACAACAAAGTCAGAGGACCTGATGAGATACCATAGTTCTACAGTTGGGAGGAAGGCAAGCATTGCTATTTCATGTAATCTCTCCAGCATCATCTCTTCATTTTACCCATGCAACAAGGCAGTAATTATGCAAATAATGCTGATAATTTGCAGTAGATCTGATGGTCATCGACAGGCAAAGTTTTGCCATCTAAGACAAACCATACATCCTTGTGAATTTCTTCTTCTGGAGAGTATTAGCTGCCAGGGCTGATCTATTCATGGTAGCAAAACTTGCATCTTTATTTCAGACAGGGTTGCAATATTTCAAAAAGTAAAAACCAGGACACCCTAGAAGTTGCTGAGCTTTTTAAAGGCAAACTTCAAAGTTGCTGAGCTTTTCTTTACATAAATGCAAAACAACCATGATTTTCTGATTGACTTATCTAAAATCCAGGACAAAGTGCCGCCTTTCAGAAATCCTGCTGGATGTCAATTCTGCCTTTGAAATCCCAATAATGTCCTGGAAAATCCAGACGTATGGCAGCCCTATTTCAAGTAATCTTTTCAAAGACAAAAAGGTAGGGGAACAGAGCAGGGTTAATGCCTGTTAATAAAGTCAGAAGTTATCTTGCTATGGTTCTGCATATAAAAGGAAATGGGATCTTTTTACTGTATATATATATCTCCAACATAGCACATTCAATGTATTTAAATATTTTAAAAATCTAATTATTGGCACGGCTTATGCATTTTGTTTCATTCTGATATTACACCTTCTGTTTCTCAGGATTTTAGAAAGCTGTAACCTTTGGATCTGAAAACCCTCAACAGAAGGGGACTTGGAATGAGACTGAAGCTTACAAGCTGGTTAAAATAAAGGGGAAATGGTCTAATAAAGGGGAATAGTCTGCTTTTAACCAAGCAAAAACTGAGTTTTCTTCAAGATTCAACTAATACTAATAGGGTATTTTAATGCCACCCTCACAAGCATTATCTAGTTGCAATCCAAGACTTGGGTGGGGAACCTCTGGTCCACAGAAAACCCACTATGTCTCCACATTTGGCCTGCAAGACTGTTTTCCAAAAAAAACGCCAAACCGTCCCCCCAACATGATGTCATCAGGTGAATCAGGGGTGGGGAAAGTAGAGGTGTGGCTGGATCACAGAGCCAATCCCTGCTGGAAGCAGGACAGAGATGGGATAAAGATCTAGCCCAACTGGGAGACTGGCATGCGGCAGGCAAGTGAATGAGCAGATCTGAGAGTTGAACAGTGGGCTTCTCAATTCATGGATCAGTCTCTGTTGCTTAACTATTCATTAAAGGCTGAAGAATTAATATTCTTTAAGCAAATGTGATGGAAGTGCCAGCAAAGGGAACTTTTTTTCCCTTTTGGAAATACTCATTTCCTTTATGAGATCAGGTTGGAGGGATGGCAGCCCCATAAAAGATCAAGGGAAGGAATGGAAGATTAAGCAGCAGAGATAGCAGACAAGATAATTACACAGCATTAAAGCCTCAGATTTATTTTTAAGACGTTTAAGCTCTTTTTAGAAAAGCCCTTGCTAACTTTTGTGGAATTAAAAAAAAAAGAAACCTGCTTGATGATGAACATTAATGCTGTCTGTGTGAATATTGAAAGACAACTTGAATTTCACCAAATATAGCAGAAGGACATAGGATTTCAGACTATTGGGCTGAGGAGGGCTCGATGCACACTATTTGTGCTTTCAATAATTTTTTTCCAGGGTCACTGTGATGGAAAACTGCCCCTGGCCTAAGAACAGATGTCATTAGAACATATGTCAAGAGTCCACAGGTGTGCAGATGTGAGCCTGGACAGCATTGTCACAGGAGAAGAGCAATGGTCAGAGAACCAGACTAGGTCTAGGTCTTGATCAAGAAGAGAGAGAGATCTCTGAGGCTCACGCAGGGGCTCTCCACAGATGTTCAGTCAGATGTGGGCCAGGATTCCTGGATGCAGCGAATCATTGTACATAGAGGGGACTCCTTGGAAGGCCAGGCATTCTGAGGCAGGGGCATCACCTCCGAAGGCCGTACACAAAGAAAGTGTGTACAGGGCAAATCAAGAATAGTGCATAGGATCAGTGCTGCTTCTCTAGACAAAGAGGTGCCAGAACTCACCATGAACGCCTCCCTTGTTCTCTTAGAATGGCAATGGCACCCACCTGAGTTTCAGTGAGTTCTGGCTGAAAAAAAGCCCTGCATATCATTCCTCAGCTTTTCAGCAGTTCTGCTTATTCCTGACTAGGTAAAGGTAAAGGGACCCCTGACCATTAGGTCCAGTCGTGACCGACTCTGGGGTTGTGGCACTCATCTCGCTTTATTGGCCGAGGGAGCCAGTGTACAGCTTCCGGATCATGTGACCAGCATGACTAAGCTGCTTCTGGCAAACCAGAGCAGCACACAGAAACGCTGTTTACCTTCCCGCCAGAGCGGTACCTATTTATCTACTTGCACTTTGATGTGTTTTCGAACTGCTAGGTTGGCAGGAGCAGGGACTGAGCAACGGGAGCTCACCCTGTCGTGGGCATTCGAACCGCCAACCTTCTGATCAGCAAGTCCAAGGCTCTGTGGTTTAACCCACAGCGCTACCTGCGTCCCAAAAAGGTGATAGGGAGTTGCCCACAAGCTCTCACAGCCTTTCCAGTGGATTCCACCTTTCTTCCCCTTCTGCTCTGTGTGTCAGGGGACTGATGGCTGTTTCAGCTGGTTTATTGGCTTGACTGAAGACTCCAGCTTCATTGGCTCTTGTTGGAGTCCAGCTCCCATCAGCCCCAGCAAGCATGGGCAGTCCCACAATTGAAGGGCCTTGGGCTCCTCTCTTCTGCTTTATACCATGAGGCTGCCACCCAGCAACTGAAGCTTTCACAACACTGTTGGGTTGCGATGTAGTGAAACAGATGAGAGAGGCAGACATAGCCAGACCCTCTTGCTTTGGAAACTCTCCCTGTTCTGAAACCGTGCAACTGCATCTTGCCTTCCCTTCTGTCTCAAGAGCACATTGGTAAGTTGGAACATTCTGTATTGTTAGCCTGTCTGTTTACTCTCGTTCCCTTTCCCAGAATGAGCTATTCTGCATGACACATTCATTTGGATACTGACCCATCACACTTTTTGCATAAATCCAGATCCTGCCGAGAACCAGCCTAAACATTTGGGGGAGGGTGCAACATTGGATCCGTTGACTTATTCAGCCTTGTTTTGCAGGAGAGCGTTATGCATCTTACAGAGACAAAAATAACTACAACAAGGATGTATTGTATAAACCTTGGAAAAGCCTGTAAAAACAGTAGAAAGAAATCAATTAGAGTCACCATGGCAACAACTAACAATGTTACATGCTAGAAGGAATGAAAAATAAAACAAGGAAACTAGCAAAGCACAACATGCAAACACTGATTGAGATAATCTAGAATGGTAAGATAAATGTGATGGGGTATTTTCATGCCAAAGAATTCAAGGCTACCATCGAGGTACAATGAAATGTGGTAGGGAATGTCAAATGCAGGGAGAAATCGCAAATATTATTGATGAGACAAAAAAATTCCTTCCAGTTGCACCTTAAAGACCAACTAAGTCAGTTCTTGGTATGAGCTTTCGTGTGCATGCACGAGGTATCTGAAGAAGTGTGCATGCACACGAAAGCTCATACCAAGAACTGACTTAGTTGGTCTTTAAGGTGCTACTGGAAGGAATTTTTTTGTTTTGACTATGGCAGACCAACACGGCTACCTATCTGTAACTGGAATTATTGATGAGGTTCAATTATGTACTGGAGGCTTAAAAGATCTTTAAAGATCAGAAGTAAAAAGAGCCATAGGAGAGTACAGCAATACAACTCTAACAATTACCTCATATTATTTCATATTTAGTGTTTCAGCTCTTAAAAGAGATGAGAAAGAATGGATGAGAGGGGAAAGGATGTTAAACATTCATATACCAGGACTCTGAGGCTGGATTTAATAAGTGCTGGTGGTACTAATATGCCATAGATCTCTAGCTGAAAATCTGTTTGCTTTAAATTCTTAAGGAGAGTGCAAAATATGGTCTGAAGCTCAACATCAAAAAAACTAAGATCATGGTCACTGATCCCATCACCTCCTGGCAAATAGGAGGGGAGGAAATGGAGGCAGTGAGAGGTTTTACTTTCTTGGGCTCCATGATCACTGCAGATGGTGACAGCAGTCACGAAATTAAAAGACGCCTGCTTCTTGGGAGAAAAGCAATGACAAACCTAGACAGGATCTTAAAAAGCAGAGACATCACCTTGCCAACAAAGGTCCATATAGTTCAAGCTATGGTTTTCCCAGATGTATGGAAGTGAGAGCTGGACCATAAAGAAGGCTGATCGCCGAAGAATTGATGCTTTTGAATTCTGGTGCTGGAGGAGACTCTTGAGAGTCCCATGGACTGCAAGAAGATCAAACCTATCCATTCTGAAGGAAATCAGCCCTGAGTGCTCACTGGAAGGACAGATCCTGAAGCTGAGGCTCCAATACTTTGGCCACCTCATGAGAACAGAAGACTCCCTGGAAAAGACCCTGATGTTGGGAAAGATGGAGGGCACAAGGAGAAGGGGACGACAGAGGATGAGATGGTTGGATAGTGTTCTCGAAGCAACCAGCATGAGTTTGACCAAACTGTGGGAGACAGTAGAAGACAGGAGTGCCTGGCGTGCTCTGGTCCATGGGGTCACGAAGAGTCGGACACGACTGAATGACTAAACAACAACAAATAATGATGGTTGGGTATGCATAAGGAAGGAGGGTAAAAACTGGCTTGGCATGATCACAGAGGGAAAACAATAGAATCCCATGACCAATTAAATAGGACAAAGTTTTGATTTTGATTCTGAGGCTCAAAGAACAGAAAACATAATAGGCTGGGGTGACCCTTCCAAAATTTGGAGGAAAATTTGCTAGGGGAAAGTGGGGGGGGAGGTAAGGGGGGGAGCAATAAAGCCACCATGAAATCTTGATTTTAATACACCTCCTTGTTCAAAAGCCAGTCTGCTGACAAATGTTATCATTTTTGACACTCACTCAAATTCAGCTGAGTTGGTGGATCTGTTTTCCTTGTGGAGCCTTCCATCAGCAGAAAAGGGTTCAAGGCCATTTTCAGCAATTTCCTTTCACACACCACCCAAATGCTCCAGAGGGTTGAGGAACCCTCCAGCATGGAAGAGAAAGGGGAGGCGACTGCAGGAGGAATCCCCAAAAGTTCTGTTCTGCTGCTGGAAGTCTCCACCGGATCAAAGAACCTTTCATCAGAAGAGGGGCATTGACAAGCGATATAACCCAATACCTCCAATTCACTTTATTTTATTCAAAATGTTAGTCTGAGCAACAGAAACTGAATGATGTGGCATTCCAAAGTTTTCAGGAAAGACATGACTCTGTGCTTATCACAGGCTTGTTGTGAAAAGCTTCAGTATTCTCTTACACAGAAAGGAATATTTCTGGCTGTTTAGTTCCATGGGAGCTTGAGACTCATAGGGGAAGCAGGCACATAGTTGTCAACTTTTCCCTTTTTTTAGTGAAATTCCCTTATTCCGAATAGGATTCCTCACAAGAAAAGGGAAAAGTTGACAGCTATCAGCAGGGGGTGTCCAGTGAAGGCAGGTCAGGATGGAGATGAGATGAAAACAGAACCTTAGAAAGCTCTGTGAGAGACCTGCTGGCTGAAGCCTTCTCTTCCTAATTCAGCTACAGGGAGATGTTATCTCTGCAGGGAGCTTGAACTCTCTGTAGGCTCTGCCTCCCCAGAGGAACCGGATGGCTGGTTCAAAGCCTTTGACTTCTGCAAGACTAGGGGTGGGGGCAGAAGTGCTGCAGAGGACTCAGGTTCTGACTCAGAAAATGATAACCCTCCACCCCCATTGTTCAGCCTGGACACTGAGGTCCAGTGCTGAGGGCCTTCTGGCAGTTCCCTCACTGTGAGAAGTGAGGTTACAGGGAACCAAGCAGAGGGCCTTCTCAGTAGTGGCACCCGCCCTGTGGAATGCCCTCCCATCAGATGTCAAGGAAATAAACAACTATCTTACTTTTAAAAGACATCTGAAGGCAGCCCTATTAAGGGGAATTTTTAACTTTTAATGCTGTATTGTGTTTTTAATATTCAGTTGGGAGCCGCCCAGAGTGGCTGGGGAAACCCAGCCAGATGGGTGGGCTATAAATAAATATATTATTATTATTATTATTATTAACCTGGCTGTGTCTTTCATCCAGGAAGTCCCTAAGTAAGAAAAAA
The DNA here is from genome assembly GCF_964106915.1 of Podarcis gaigeae. NCBI lineage: Eukaryota > Metazoa > Chordata > Lepidosauria > Squamata > Lacertidae > Podarcis > Podarcis gaigeae. The sequence continues at coordinate 29,523,319 of NC_139694.1, read as the reverse complement.
CGACCCTTCCCCAAAAGATTAAGCCTGAAAACTCATTAAAGTTCACTACAACCCTGAGGTAGCCCAAATGGAGTCCAGGGCAAAAGACACGCAAGCAGAATTGGTGAGAGAATCGCTGATAATTCAGAGAATTGTTGCTCTATGAGAGGAACAGGGGTCTCCTAACAATTCTCAGCACCCTTAATGAACTACAGTTCCCAGAATTCTTTGGGGGAAGCAATGGCTGTTAAAGCAGTATCACAGTGCTTTCAATGTGTGGTGTGCATGTGGCCCTGGTTAGTAGCCGTCTGCTTCTGAAGTGTTTAATTTTGGACTGTAGATCCTGGAAGTTGGGACTCCCTTACAGCCTGTGCCAAACGACACCCTTTTATCTGTGGCAGTGTTTAGGAGGAGCAGCGTATTGTGGACTTTGAAATCCCACTGCGTGGCTTCACAGATCTACTGAACACTCCCAGGCCCTTTCGCCAGGAAGGGATAAACCATGTTAGCTGCTTAGAAGACAAAGTGGGAACTCGGCTGGCATGCCTATCTGTGGCATGATAAAGAGAGAGTACATAGGGGCTTCTCTAATCACATCATTAGAGGTTCGCTGTTGGAAGTTTGGGACAGGAACAAAAGACTTATTGAAAAGGATACTCCCTGGTGGTTATCACCAATTGACATTCTCACTATTAAAAAATTAAACATGGAAGGAGAAAGACGGACATATGAAGACCTCCTGGTAAGGTTAGGAAAAGGATGGAAATTAAAACCATATGGAGACTTAAAGGATAAATTAACAGGATGGTTCCACCAAATTAATGCCTTATGGAACGAACACAAAAAAATGGGGATGAATGAAAAAAAGTCCAAATACCAAGTGGAAATTATAGAAAGTGATGTCAAACTCCTATCCAAAATGTATAATCAGTTGTTAGATTGGGAGACAAAGGATGAAGAAATAAAGGAGGTCATGATTAAATGGGCCATAGACCTCGGATACAATCTAGAGTACGATAATTGGGTGAAACTCTGGTGCAAGGGTATGAAATTTACAGCATGTACTGGACTTCGTGAAAACATGGAAAAAATGATGTACCACTGGTACATCACTCCAGTGAAACTAGATAAAATGTATAAGACGGGGGACAAGACGTGCTGGAAATGCAAATCCAAAGAAGGGAGTTTCCACCACATGTGGTGGACCTGTGGAGAAGTGAAAAGGTTTTGGGGATGTATTTATGATGAACTAAAAAAAATACTGGGATATACCTTTCCCAAAAAGCCCGAGGCTTTCCTTCTAGGTATGGTAGGAGATGAGATCAGAAAAGAAGACCAAACATTATTCCAGTACGCAACGGTAGCCGCTAGGATATTGTTAGTGCAAAATTGGAAAAACCCCAACATTCCAACTGTCAGACAATGGCAAACCAAATTATTTGAGTACATAGAACTAGCCAAGATGACACAGAAAATCAGACATCAGAAAAATATAAAATTTATTAATGATTGGAACAAATTTACAACATATACAGAAGCAAATTTAGGAAACATTAAAATCACAGTAGGTGAAATATAAAACCGGTGACGTAAAGATTTAGTGAAATAAACTGCAGAGAGATATGGGGTCTGAACAGCCCAATCTGAGATGGAGGGAAGTCAATTACTGTTTTTAAAGTAGATTTGTTTGTAAATTGTTTGTGTGTTAGTTTTTGGTCTTTTCTTTTTTGGTGTTTTCTTTTTTGTTTGTGTGTTGTTATGTTTGTATCTCTAATGTTTTATGCCTTTTTTTGTGTAGCGAAGAATTCAATAAAAAGATATTAAAAAAAAAAGAAGACAAAGTGGGAACTCATAGAACATCAGGAAAAAGATCTGAAAACAGTCAAACTCTTTAGCTAGCAGCCTATTAGTTCTCTGGAGTGGACTATATTTCTGCATTTCATGTGTTCCACAGACACAAACTGTATTCCTCTTTATGGCTCTCCAAAAGCTCTTCTTTTGAACCTTTATGGAAACAAAGCGTAGATACGGAGCTATTTAAAGTGTAGAGATCTCCGGCAGCTCTTGGAAGCTGAAGCTGGCAACCTTGGACTTGCGGGTGGGGAAATGTGTCTGAGATGGGAATGTGCTCTGCCAGTAACAGAGAAACAGCAGGGGCAGCCCAGCCTACACAGGCACTCCAGAGATTATAGGTTACCAAAGAGCACTGCAGCACTTTCAGAGAGTGACGTGAAGGAGCACTTAGAGAGGAGAAGGAAGAGGATGGAACAAGTGGAAACGGGCGTTCGCTGTTAATTTTAAATTGGTTTTATTTTATTTGCATTTTGCACATCACTTTGAGCCTCTCTGCCCACCTCCCCCCGCCCTCTTTTCTTTCCCAGAGAAGCCATTTAAATCATAAAGAACAAAAGGCAAACAAACAGAATCAGGAAGTTACAGTGTGAACCTGTAGATTAATTATGTAGGTTCAGAGAACCCAAAAATGAACAGCTGCTCACAAGCCAGATAGCAGGAGGAAGAAAGGGAAACTAATTAGAAATTGCTGCAGCTACGACATTGGATTTGTAGGCCATCTCTTTCCAAAGGTGAGTCAGGATAGGTCTGAGGATGTAAATCACGATGTTAAAAATTATTTATTTCTAGAATTTCTACCTTGTATTTGTAGCTTACAGAACCCTCGCAGCATCTTCCAGTTAAATATGAAAACTATTCAAAAATGTATGTCATGAAATGAACAGCACAACCATAGGTTTATTCATAAGTAAGCCCCACTGTGCTCAATGGGGCTTAGATTTCAGCCTAAACCATGTCAAGGATAAAGTCAAAGCTCTTTAGAAGGGAGGCTGAGCTGCCATTAAAGGCTGAGATACCTACACCCTTGGGGGGCGGGGGGTGTCATAAATCTGCAGGATCCAAAGCCCTCTCATTCCCCAGACACACACACCAAATCCTCCTCACCTATGCCAGCCCTGGCACTGACAAAGCCTTTCATGGTAGCAGGAGGGGAAACCTATGCCAATCCAATAGAAATAAATGGAGAACACCACTCCCATTCCACAAGCTGGCAGTGCTTTCAGTCCCCTGGTAGATCTATCACTGAAATCTCCTCTCTAATTGCTCTGCTCAAATTACAAAAGTTGAATCTAGAACTGTGCTAAAATTTATCCTCCGGTTTCTTGAAAGTTTTCTTCCTCTGTACAAGAGGTTTCCATTTTTCTGCCTCATTCATGGAACACATTGGGATTTCTTTAGAATTTTGGTGGGTGCGAGCTTTTCAGATTACCTTATCATTGCCATCCTGGGCTGCTTTGGGAGGAAACACAGGATATAAATTGAATAAATGAAGATGAGTTGCAAGATGGCCCTGGGTGGGATGGGTGTTTTTCTTTCCAGAAAACACTTCTCCTGTCCTCTGCAGCCTCTCTGGCTGCTCAGGCTTTGTGATGTGGGAAAGGCTCATGGAAGGAGTTGCCACATGATACCTTCCCCTGGGCTGAGACTGAAGAATGGGCACCCAGGGAGGCTGCAGAGTTCAGAGCACAGGTGAGATGACTCCCAGAATGAAAAAAGGGGCACTCATAATCAGCCCTTGGTCAATGATAAGGTAAGCATGACAAAAACCTTGTGCACACCCCATGGTAGTTTTATTGGCATTTTCTCTCTCCTTTGATAATTTTTGATTGCAATTTATTTTCTCACTAACTGATAATGGTTTTTAAAGAAAAAGGAGGAGGAGAAAATTTTGGCACAGCATTAGTCAATCTACTGAAAACCCACACAAAGAGAAAAGTTGTATAGTGTTGTCACATGCACTCAAATATTGAGCTGTCGTTTGGTAAGCCTACAGAGGAAGCAAGTTTTGATGTTTTGGAGCAACCACTGAAAATCCTTCTATATGTGCCCTTAGCAGGAGTGATTCTGCATACCTGTGACCCCTAAATGTTCTGAATCAAAACTTCTCCATTCAGTGGGAAGGATCATAACACTGAGAATGCCGTGATCTCTTAGGCATCATGTCTACTGAAGTCAAATTTCTGAATCTCCCTCTTTTTAAATATTTGGAAATTAGTCTTTTCCCAATAGAAGCTGGTCCACACCATCCAATCAGGTGCCGCTAATTTCATATCCAGAAGGCACCTTGCCCCTTCAGTGGCTGAGATTAGAAGATTTAGATATATAATCCTTTTTGAGCGGAATCAGAAGGTACCTTTCTGCTTTACCACATGCAGAATTTAATCAAACTGCTCTTTCTGAAATCCGCAGTTGAAATCTCTTGTTTTTGCCATTGTGCATCAGGCATCTAGCATTCCCTTCATTTGCCTATAGGAAGCTGCTCGGCACTGAATCAGAACACAGTGTGGTTTAGTGGTGAAGAGTGGTAGGCTTGTAATCTGGTGAACCAGGTTTGCATCTCCACTCCTCCACATGCAGCTGCTGGGTGACCTTGGGCTAGTCACACTTCTCTGAAGTCTCTCAGCCTCACTCACCACACAGAGTGTTTGTGGTGGGGGAGGAAGGGAAAAGGAGAATGTTAGCCACTTTGAGACCCCTTTAAGGTCCAGATAGTAAAAGCTATGGTTTTCCCAGTAGTGATGTATGGAAGTGAGAGATGGACCATAAAGAAGACTGATCACCAAACAATTGATGCTTTTGAATTCTGGTGCTGGAGGAGACTCTTGAGAGTCCCATGGACTGCAAGAAGATCAAACCTATCCATTCTTAAGGAAATCAGCCCTGAGTGCTCACTGGAAGGACAGATTCTGGAGCTGAGGCTCCAGTACTTTGGCCACCTCATGAGAAGAGAAGACTCCCTGGAAAAGACCCTGATGTTGAGAAAGATGGAGGGCACAAGGAGAAGGGGACGACAGAGGACGAGATGGTTGGACAGTGTTCTCAAAGCTACCAGCATGAGTTTGACCAAACTGTGGGAGGCAGTGGAAGACAGGAGTGCCTGGCGTGCTCTGGTCCATGGGGTCACGAAGAGGCGGACATGACTAAATGACTAAACAACAACAACAAAAAGGTAGTGATAAAGCGGGATATCAAATCCAAACTCCTCTTCTTCTTCTTCTGAGGGGCAGGAGCTCTCCAGGGTTTCAGGAAAGAGTCCTTCCCAGCCTCAGACCATCCCTTGGACTTCTCCAGTCAATAGTAGGAAAAACAACACTTCAAAGTGGCTAGGCTAGACTGGAATGAGGATTTAGTATCAATGCCACGTAGAATCAGATCTCATTTGTGCAAACAGCCAATCCACAAACAAAAATCAATACTAAGGCCAGAGCCTTTTCCCCACTGGAACTCACCGGAACTCAGTTCCAGCACCTCTCAGGTGGAAGCTGTTGCTATTGTAAGAGAGAAAGGGAGGCCTTTCTGGTGAGTTCTAGCTCCTCTTTTTCCAGAAAAACATTACTAACTAAGGCCTACATCATTCAGCCTATAAAAGGGTCAAATGACATGTTGCATTTTGTATTAGCCTGATGGTCATCTTTCTGTTGTAAACTATCATCCAGAAGGAGTAACCTGTGAAATGAAAAAGGAGGGAAAGGGGATCTTTAACTCTTTCTTCCTGACTGTTCCCCCCTGAAATGTCCTTCTCCAGCTGTTTGAACTCCTACAAGTCTACCTAACTACATATACCTTGCAAACACAGGTTTGGAACTTGGATGGAGGAAAAGTGGCTAAGGAAAAAGTGGTGAAAAAGAGAAGCGTTAAGTATTCCTTTCTCCACCTCTTCGGTTTTTTGCACTAGAGAAAGAGCATCCAAATAATGTTAGCTGTGGCTGTGTTGTAAAACCTTCTTTTTCTTAAAAAGAAAACTTATTTCTTAAAAACAACTTATACCAACTTATACCACCTACAAAAGCTAAAATCAAGGAGTGTAGTCACACCAGCAGCATCACAATTTATGTTGTGTCTCGATTTCCGCTCTTAGGACAGTTTCACTCAGCACTGAAGTCACCCTTGATGGCTCTCTTCCCTTTGTGGTGTGAATGTACGGATTATGTTAATGCCAAGTAGAATGTACAGTGGTACCTCAGGTTAAGTACTTAATTCGTTCCGGAGGTCCGTACTTAACCTGAAACTGTTCTTAACCTGAAGCACCACTTTAGCTAATGGGGCCTCCTGCTGCTGCCACGCTGCCGGAGCACGATTTCTGCTCTCATCCTGAAGCAAAGTTCTTAACCTGAGGCAATATTTCTGGGTTAGCAGAGTCTGTAACCTGAAGCGTATGTAACCTGAAGCATATGTAACCTGAAGTCCCACTGTACAAGACACAGGATTTTAAATGCGACACAATTTAGCCATTGTAGGCTTTGACTATGTATCATAGGCAGAAAATGTGAACAGTCCAGTTAGTATCTTTTATGCAAAGAGATGTAAGAGCCTCTGCCTGTTTGACTAGCAGCCCCCTCCCTTCAGCAGAGCAGCTTATGCCAAGGAATGAGGGCGCAGAATGGCAGCCTTTTCCTTCTGCAAAAGGTCCAGGCACACGCAAGGAGAACATATGGACAGTTAAGTCTCAAGCAGATCAAGCCACAGAACTGTTACTTGGTTGCACTCTCCGTTTTCAAAAACAGGCACCAGCCTCAGATGCCCCCCACACAGGCGCAAAAGGCTTTTGAGCGCCAGAGTGACTTTTAAGCAGCAAGTGTGCTTATCTGTCTGGCAGAGGGGAAATGGCTTTGAAAGCCCTGCAAAACAGACCCACTAGATAGGTGGTACGCACAGTCGAGACGTGAGCCGATTTCTTTCTTTCTTTTACAACTTCCTTAGTACCGTAAACTGTCAGCATAAACTCGAAAGATATTGCAAGCCAGAGAAGCAAGGAGGAGGGAGAAGGAAGGGCTCAAAGTTGAAGAAATAAGAGAAAGAATTTATTCACTGTGGGGAAATCTGTATATTTTGAATGAAAATTCACATCCAGTTTTTGGAAGAACTTTCAAAAAGAGGCAGCCAGTAATGGCGACCTATCCCTTCTTGAACCCTGTACAGATTTATAAAAAGGTATTGTTTTTCTTTTCTTTAGAATGGGGACAGGGAACCCCTGGACCTCCAGATGTTTCTGGACTCCATCAGCCTCAGTCAGCAGATGGGCGACGGAAAGCTCAGAGGTCCCCCATTCACCTTTTAGGAACATGTCATCATCTTCATCAACAACCGTCAGCTATTAATGGCAGCACCTTCTCCATTTCCCTTTTGGTTTCCCCTCAACTGACACTTTGAGATTCAGGGATATGAACTTGAATAAAATATTTGTGTGGGGATGGGGCATAGCTGTCAACTTACAGATTTGAAAATAAGGGACCAGTAGCCAAAATAAGGGATTTTAGTCAACCAGTTAAAAGGGACCAGATAATTTGGGAGAGCAGGACCAGTTTTTAGCCCTTCGTTTCCAGAGGTTGCTACTCAAGACACCAGCTGATGAAACACTGCAATTAAATAACTACAAGCAGCAACCACTTTTCGCGAAAAACGAAGTCCAAGCCAGGAAGATGCTGCTGCAGTTCTGTATCTTTTCTCTCGTGCTCCATCTGCAGCTCTCAGTTCCATCAGGCATGGTGGGAGGAAGGGGGGGGGGGAATAGCGCCCGAAGTAAACCCGCAGATCAGACCATCTATGCTAGTCTACCACTACAAATCCATGGAGAAGCGCTTGCGGTCCTTCCCTTGTAGCCCTTGGAACACCTGCCTGCGCCTCCTCCTCTTCCTCCTCTCTCTGAACTGCTTTCTCTATGGTTGCCCTCGCTCTCCTCTCAAGGCTCCTCATCAATTCATAGACCATGCCAGGCTGCCCATCTCATTCAGGTCCTTCGGTGGCACAGCCGCAGTACGGCCTAGCGGGAGCAGGAGCAGCGGTGACGGGCAGAGGGGAGGCCCCAGGCAGAGACGCTCAGTTTGGCGGCCGCGAGGAGGATGGTGGTGGAAGGGCCCGAGGCTCCCACCAGTCCCAGCAGGGAGGGGTTCCCGGGGGCCGAGGCTGGTGAGAGGAGGCCGGAGGGGGGCGGGGCGAGCAGCCAAGCAACACAGTTGGAGCCTCCCTCCTCCCTGGCCGGCAGGGAGGGAGAGGAGCTGCTTTCTTTGAAACCCTGGAAATTTAAGGGACATCCATCAATAAGGGACAGCAGCGGGACATGGCACTGGGATAAGGGACTATCCCTCCAAATAAGGGACGCTCGACAGCTATGGGAGGGGGAGGTAAGCCCCATAATCAGTCACATGATGCGGTGCATGCACACCATTTGAATGCAATGTCCATCAATTTGGGGGCTCCTGAAGACCCCCTCGGCCCCTTGCAGTTGGCTCCAGTGCTGAGTTTCCATATTTCAGTGGCTCTCAACCATAGACTAAATGAATAGACTCATGCACACTGCCAAACTTCAGCTGCCTATGGAACTTTCTTTCCATCCATCCATGGGGCGGGAGTGAGAGCTGCTCGTCTAAAACAAGCACAGCTATCACTGGGCAGGAGAGTGATTTTTGCAGTGAAGATCGACCAAAAGGAGCAGGCAGGGATGCAGTATCGTTCCTGCTAAATTCATATGGATTTTGCATTCTTCTCTAAGAAGAGAAAATCTTTCTCGCGTTACTTTTTCTTTTGTTTTTTTACAAGAACCCTACTGGTGAAATCCAGATGCTGTTATTGGGGTGAATAGGATTTGATCATGTGGGGGTGGGGGTGTCAGGTGAGGAAGAAACCCCCTCTCCTCCATGCTCCTAGGTGGTTGGCTGATTTCCTTGAGTTATCTGAGTTTTCCCTTCCCCAGAATCTTCTTGTGCATAAACTGCTAATCTGATGGCAGATTGAACTTGAGGAGCTGGAGAGGAGGACAGGCTGCTCCTCTGTGGTCTCTTGAAAACATGTTTGGGAGGAGATGTCCCTTCTGTATTGTATTAAAGGTAAAGGAAAAGGAAAAGGACCCTGGACTGTTAAGTCCAGTCAAAGGTGACTATGGGGTTGTGGCGCTCATCTCGCTTTCAGGCCGAGGGAGCCAGCGTTTCTTCACAGACAGCTTCCAGGTCATGTGGCCAGCATGGCTAAACCGCTTCTGGCACAACGGGATACTGTGACGGAAACCAGAGTGCATGGAAACGCCATTTACTTTCCCGCTGCAGCTATACCTATTTATCTACTTGCACTGGCATGCTTTCGAACTGCCAGGTTGGCAGAAGCTGGGACAGAGCAATGGGAGCTCACTCGGTCGCGGGGATTTGAACCGCTGACCTTCTCATCGGCAAGCCCAAGAGGCTCAGTGGTTTAGACCACAGCACCACCCGCATCCCTATTTTACCTTTACCTATTGTATGAAGTACACCTTTGAGTTCTGTATCAATGGTACTCGTTTAGCTAGGCACTGAGACAAATATCCAAGGTAAAAAGTCCTTGAGAGAAGGCTGAAGTTCTTAAGTAATCACATCATTATTACCAAACGACTCTTCTGTTGGTGGGCAGTATAATATATGGTAAAAGATGTCTTTGTTGACAGTGAGTTGCAAGCTTGTTTCTTAAACACCTGAAGTGATGGAGTGCCCTGCTCATCATGCTGCATCCCTGACACTCAGGACAGCAGCACTATCATGCTCTCCTTAGACATACGTGAGACACCCTTTTAAAGCATCTCTCCAAGTCACCAGTGGCATACAAACAGATGGATCCAAAGCGTTTTTTAAATAGATCAATTCATCCCAGAGGGCTGTGTTTTTGCACACTTGTCTTGAAGCTGTGTATGCATTCGCTGAAGTCATTAGCACTTGGGTCTTTTGAGGAACAAAACAGAACACTTCCTTCTCCTTTGTAAAGGTTTGCAGCTCAGCTGAGCCTTATCAATACCTCTGGCAAGCTGACTATTTCCCTCCCCCCCTACTAGGAAATAATACTGGGAATGAGTTTCCATTCATTTCCTTTGTGCATGCTATTCTTTCAGAGGAGGCAGGCATAAAGAAGTCAGCAGGTGGAGCTGCTATTCCCTCAGCAGGGCTAATATAATTTTCAGGGTTGAAAGAACTTTCATTTACAGGAGCGCTCTCTCTCTCTCTCTCTCTCTCTCTCTCTCACACACACACACACACACACACACACTTAGAGATCCCATTCTGGCAAAAGGCATTGGAATAACACATGAACGTGGAAGAATGTCATGGTTTAATCATGTCGCAAAAGGATGCATGGCTGGAAGAGGGGCAAATGAAAGGTCTGATACAAGCCCAAATGAGAAAGGAATAAGTGGGTGCTGCAACACAATGTTGCAGTGCAGAGAGCTCCTGTCCTGATCAGCCATGCCTTCTTCTGCAAAGATCCATTTTACTACCCCCCCCCACCCAAACTGGCTTTTTGTTCTTTCCTCCCCATTCTCAGTTGTCATTCCAAGGCTACTGAGCACACACAGGTTTTATTGGATATGCATTAAAACTGGTGGTGTTTAACTTAAATGATCTGAAATTAGGAGTGAGCAGTGTTTGCTGAGGACACTAAATGATTCAGAGACTCAAATGATTGGCTACACTCTCGTCAGGTTAATGAAATGTTTAAACAGGATTTTAAAGAAAAAGGATTTGATGAAAATAAATCAAAGTTTGAAGTTGAGATATTATGTAATAAATATAAAATTTTGTCTAAAATGTATAAATGTCTGCTTGAAGGATGAGGAGGTAAAGTCGGTTATGATTCATTGGGCTAAAGATATTGGGTATAATATACAGCTGAATGATTGGGGGAAATTATGGAAGGAAGGCTTAAAATTTACTGCATGCAATGCTTTAAAATAAAATGTGATGAAAATGATGTATAGATGGTATATCACACCCGCTAAATTGGCTAAAATGTATAAGGTAAGCAATAAATGTTGGAAATGTAAAGAAAAAGAAGGAACATTTTATCATATGTGGTGGGAATGTAAAAAAGTGAAAAATTTCTGGGAAATGATATATAACGAGATGGAAAAAATGTTGAAATATACATTTATTAAGAAACCAGAATCATTTTTACTGGGCATTGTAGGAGATGATATCAACAGAAAGGACTGTAAGCTGGTTTTATATGCAATGACGGCAGCAAGAATATTATTGGCACAAAAATGGAAGCAAGAAGAATTACCGACGAAAGAAGAATAGAGGATGAAATGGATGGACTATGCAGAATTAGACAAATTAACAGGAAGAATTCAAAGCCGGCGGGACCAGGGATTCACAGAAGATTGGTGTAAATTTACAGACTATTTGAAAAGTAATTGTGATGACCAGATTACATTTGCAGGTTTGCAAGAAGTTTTGTGAGGTGAATAATTTGAATTATTGCATAATTGGATAAAAAGGAAGGTGTTAGTTAAGATAATTAAAGGCAATATGAATTTAAGAAATGCAGAAGAAATGATAAAAATGGGGGGTCATCAGAGGTGCTGATGGAAGTCCAAAAAGATTGTATAAGATGTGAAATTTTGTGGTATGTATGACAATAGGTTTAAAAATGAATAAAAATTATTTTTTAAAAAATGATTCAGAGACTCAGAAGAGTTCTTCAGACTGGGAGAAGGAGCATTAAAGCAGCATATTACAACAACAACAACAACAACAACAACAACAACAACGTGGTTCAATGAAAACAAGTTTAAAGTGATGCAAAGAAGGGAAAAATAAAAATAAATTCCCTACCTTCACAGTGACTGACCAGGAAAAAGCTATTTGAGTCATGGTGCAAAGCACATCATGTGGCAGCCGGGGAAAAGGTGAAACCCACATATGGGGTCATTAGGAAAGTGATTAGAAATAAAGGTGCCAATATCACAACAGCATAACACCAACTGTGATGCAGTCCAGTCTTCATTGTTGCACCTAAAAAAAATATATTGTAGAGTTGGAAAATATGTAGGAAAAAGCAACTGAAATGTTCAGGGTTGTGTGTGCAACAGCCCTATGAGGAAAGGTTGCAATGTTGGGTTGGTTGTATAGAAAAACAGATAAGAGGATATAAAATACACCTGGAGTGGAGCTGATGGTGAGCTTTTCTCCCTTGTTCTAGAACCAGGAGTTATCCATATAAGCTGAATATTTGGAGCCTTGTGACGGAAAAAAATGAAGTATTTCTTCACACAGTGCATTGCTAGCCTATGGGATTCATTGGCACTAAATGCAGTGGCGACTACTGGCCTGCACATTTTTGAGAGGGGATTAGACAAATTCATTGAGAATCTAGTTACCAATGGAGACTAGTCATGATGTCCATGCATCTCCTCCACTGATGGATATGATGAGATGTTCTGTGAGGTTCTATAGCAAGAGAGACTCTCTTTTCACTCTGGAAGACACAAACACTTGCTCAAATTCAGCATGTGCTTGTAGATTCCTCTCCCTCTTTTTTCTGTTTTTGTTGGAGCTCTGGCAGCAGGGGTCTGTGAGATGGCAGGCTCTGTGGTATTCCTTCATTTCCAGATTGCATAGCACGTCTCTTAGGGGAGCAGAAAATAAAGATCACACAGCAGACATGTTTCCCAATTCTCTTTCCTTTCCTTTCCTTTTCAGTAAAAGGCAGCTCTCAGGGGAGCATTGAGTGGGGATATTTACCCCTTTTCTTGCCAGCTATTTTCCCACTCAAAAATCCCCTTCTCCACTGCTTCTCCATCTCTGGGAAAGAAGAAATGCAGTGGTGTAGTGTGGGGGGTGCAGGGGGGGCCGGCCGCACCGGGCGCAACATCTGGGGGTTAGGGTTAGGGTGCGCAAATTACTTGCCTTGCCCCGGGTGCTGACAACCCACGCTACGCCACTGAAGAAATGTAGACTGCAAGGAAGACAACCCACTGCAGGGGAGGGGATTTTGAACAGAAAGAAGATGTTGAAGTAGTCCCACAACCCAATATTCCTTCTCTCAAACTGGCAGCCAATAATAGCTGGTTTTTAATTTTTAAAGAAAATGTCAGGAGACTGTTTCATGCCTTTGCTGTGTGTGATCTAATGGCCCTCACAGTCTAATAATACATAAAGCAGATCTTCAGCAGGCTATGGACAAATTGTGAGTTGGTTAAGGGTGTCAGAAGCCATATGGATCTATCCTAGAAACATGTCTGTAGATTTAAGGGATGGAAATATGAGATATCCCTGTAAATATATATCTTCACATCAAATCTGATAACATATGCAAATCAGATGCAGATTGAAATTCAAGACCAGAACACATAAGTGGACAACCTGAACATTTGGGTGACCAAAGAGAACCTGCTGTCCCATCTGTGGTCATGGGGTGTGAAAAGTATGTGAGAGAAAATAGGTTTGTTGCTTTCCTTTAAACTTTCTGTTCCCAAAGCAGGCATTTTATTCCCTATTACGGATATTTCCTCAGACTTGAAACCTGCAAAATGCCATATGCACTTAATCATTTCTAAATGATAAAATAAAACTAGCTAAGAGCTGGGGGTGAAATCAATTTCCTATACGGACCTGGCGCATAAAACCATGTGACAGCAGATGGTGTGTGAAAGCTATATATCTGAGAAGGATGGCCAACGTAAAAGACGGCTGGGAACGTGTGAAGAACTCATATCCTGAAGAGCAGCCTGGATCTGATCAAATATCTGAAACAAATGGGGTGGGGGAAGCAGCAGTGCAGATGTGCTGAAGTGCTTAAAGAAGCCTTTGCTACCCTAGGACTGCCCAGATGTTGTGGCCTAGGCCCTGTGTGCTGGTCCCGAGGGTTATCCGTACGGCGAGCTCCAAGTCCGGTCTGAGGTCGAGGGTGTGGTTTGGAGGCTGTCTGTCAAAGCTGTAGCTGGGTCCAAGGCAGGGAGTCAGGTGGGGTCAGGAACTCTGGCAGGACAGGGTGCAGGCAGGAGTAAGCTAGCAACAACGTTGCTCCTGCAACCTGGGACTGGCTGGCTTTTATCTGCTCTGAGGCATAGGGCGGCCCCGGTCCACAGGTGACTCGCCTCTCCTGGCCTGGAGTTGAGCACTGCAGGAACGTAGTTCCCTCCGCCTCTCTGCCCTGAGCCTCTGCAGCTCAGGAGAGGCTGGAGGGTTACCGGACCCAGAGGCAACCTCCTCTTCCCCTGACGGGGCTGAAAGTGGAGCACCTGCAGGCAATGGGTCCTCAATCACCGCCAGAGCAGATTCAGCTGGTGCCTGCACCTGAGGATCCAGCACAGGTGAGGACCCTTCAGGCTCATGCCCCAGCCCCAGCTCAGCCGGTCCTGGAGGCAGGGACTGTCGGGAATTCAAGCCCATATCAGGAGAAACTGGCAACAATCCCAGGCACCCGGCTTGATTCCCTGTTGACCTCCCTGGCTGTATTCCCCAGCAAGCACAGGCTAGGTCTCGATCGGCGATTCTTCTGAAACGTGAGAAGAACACCCCCCCTCTTTCCTGCCCCCTGGCAGGGGAAAGAGATAGACAGAAACATATTTACATGCCTTTATTTCTGTCTTTGCAGCATTACAAAAAACATGACTGCTCTCTTCAAACTCCAGCAGTGTAGTGACAAACACTTCCTGTACTTCCTGGACAGGAACAAACGGAAGAGCTCATATTACACTCTGAGCTAATTCCGGTGCTTCGCACTGTGAATTGACTGTCCCTCTGTTTCCCACGGGCAGTCCCAACATTCCCATCATGTTTACTTTTCAAGCTAGGACTTTGCAGCAGCATTGCTTCAATATCGTAACAGGGACTCCTGTGTAGGCTGGGATTCCTCAGGTTCAGCCTCTGAATCCGATTCCCAGGCCATCACACCCTGCTTCCCACAGTTGGGCTGGCTGGGGCTGCTGCGCATTGTGGCCCAGAACATCTGGAGGGCACTGGAGTCAGGAAGCTGGGTTCGAGTGTTGTACCTGAGCCAAGAAAACTTTGATCCACATTCAGCTATGAAGGTTACTGGGTGAGCCTGAGCCAGTACAGGGTTGCTCTGAAGAGCGAAAGGAACAACCCCATTTGGCTACTTGGAGGAGAGGTAGGATGCACACGTACAACGTCCCTGAAGTTGTTTGTGTCACACATCCCATAGAGCGATTGAGGGGGCCAGTGCTCTGTGAGACACACATACCACAACATGACGTGCTGATGTAACTCCTGCATGCCACGCAACTTGCTGACATGTTGCCTGCATGGCACATGGCTTGCCTGAGTGATGTGAGCACGCCACATGGTGTGCACGAATGGTGTGCATGTGGTCGCCGTGCAACATTGAGGGGACCCGGTCCCCTCATTGAAATGGGGGGGGACATGGCCCCCCCGACTCCCCTAGATGGCACCCCTGAATGGGAACCAGTGACTGGAAATAAAACTGCCAGTATCATTACATCCTTATAGAAATCTGTGGTGCAGCCACACTTGGAATACCCTGAATGGGAGCCAGACACAGTGGCTGTGCTGCTGTGGCCCATTCAGCAGGGAAGGTCCTTTGGGAAATGTTGGTTTCTGTTTGTGCCACTGTGCAGCTGCTTGGAGTCACAAAGGAACAGGAAAACCAGTAATATCACATCTGTCTCCTGTCTCCCGTGAGACTTCCAACAGCCTGGAATGTCTCTGGAATGTAAACAGAGTCCTGAGTAGGGAACAAGTCCTTCTCTTCTCTGGCTCTCTGATGCTCAAAGTGATACAGGAGTTTCTGTGAGTCTGCTCAACACTGGGAGATCCTTTGGCATAGCTAAGGTTGTCAAGTCTTGAAGGAAAACGTTCTTCTTCCTGGGCAGGGTGAAACCTGGAGGAGCAGAGTTCAGGAGCAGAAGAAAAGTTTTTGTTTTTAAGGGAAAATACAGAGCATCAGGGGCCCCTACAGCTGTAATTTTTCTTGTGCATTTATCACGGATTGTGCTCATGATACAGTGGTACCTCGGGTTACATACACTTCAGGTTACATACGCTTCAGGTTACAGACTCCGCTAACCCAGAAATAGTGCTTCAGGTTAAGAACTTTGCTTCAGGATGAGAACAGAAATCGTGCTCCGGCAGTGCGGCAGCAGCAGGAGGCCCCATTAGCTAAAGTGGTGCTTCAGCTTAAGAACAGTTTCAGGTTAAGTATGGAGCTCCGGAACGAATTAAGTACTTAACCTGCGGTACCACTGTACTATCAAAGTGGTCCTACATGATCCGGCTTTCAATGCCCTTTCTCCTTGCACAGGTCCCACTCCCCTTGGATGTCTTCACTTTAAATTAATGGGATTGAGGTGGCCATCATACTTTAAGGAGTAAGGGTTATACTTTAAAGCGTTTTCTAAATTCAGAGTGCGGTTTGACACAATGTTTTTCAAATGCATTTTATATAGCAACCAAAATATGTTTCTTTGAAGCAATTTATGTTTCTCAGAAATGTTTCTCGAGAATGCTTTGAACACTAACGATCAAGCCGCTGTCTGAGTCAAGCAGTTAACAACAGGGCTACATTGGGTGAACAGCATTTAATGCTTAGTAGTTATATAACATGAATGCTTGGCTGCATTCTACAGTTTCCCAAGTTTCCGTAGGTTTACTGTTTAAATCATGATTCAAAGTAGTGGACCAGATTTCCACTGCAGGTTTTTTGCTTTCTTCAAGGCTAAAGTAGATAGAGGAACACAGATTGCCTTGGTTGTCATCCTCTCTGTTGGAATTTTGTAACGTTTCAAGTTTTCCACTCCCTTTAATGGCACCTTTCAGCATTGCTTTCAACTCATTGTGAGCTGTGGAGAGTTCTTGTCTGAGCAATCAATCAATCAGTCATTTTATCTGTATGCCACCTTTCCAACGTTAAAACCATGCTCAAGGCAGCTTACAACATACCAAAAAAATTACACAACTACAAAAATAAAAAGTAGTCATTGTACTACCCTTCTCCTAACACCCCATACACCATCAACAATAAACAAAACATCAAAAGGACACAATCAAATTGAACAATTTCCAAAATATTCAAAATAAAGATACAAAAAGTTAACAGCAACAACCCACCGCCACTAAACCCCTAACCAATCCCCCAGCCAGCCCAAGATTCTGTTCAGCAGCCTCAGGTTTTGTAGCTGGAGTCAGTCCCTAGGCCAGGCGGAAAAGGCCAGCAGGGCAGGTGGCAGGTCTTCCAGGACTCACAGCCAAGATGAGCAGTAACTGATTCAGTGTTTTTTTAACATTTGAAATTTATTTATCTAGCAATGTGGGGGGAAGGTGGGAACTTTATTAGCAGCATCTGAAAATGTTAAGGACCTGCTGGAAAATGTCCTTCATCCTCACAAGAGAGCTCCTAGTCAGGGTGACAGTCAATCGTCTTCATACTGTCCAACTTTCTCAAGCTCCAAACCAGGACGCACATCTTCCAGGATGTGCTCGACTCATGTGACCCGCACTTCACCCCTCCCCCCCCAAAAAAGTGTTTTTCCCAAAATGGCTGCCAGGATCTCATGCAAAAAAAAATTGGCTGTCTAATTTCTTCCAGGGCCGCTGGGAGGTATGCATCTCTCCATGCAGGGCATTCTACTTCCACCACTGCCCTTGAGGTATATTGTTTTTCTTTACGGTTTTTCTTTTCAGTCCATAATCTGTGGCTCCTGAACAGGGTCAGCCTTCTCTGCACTGGTTGGGGGAGGTACGGTTGGGCCAGGGAAGGGCCCCTGCAAAATTGGGGGTTACCCAAGCATCGTGATACTTCACTCTTTTTTTCTCAGTGGCAACATTCTGGCTGCAACCATGGTTTCACTCGCCAGCTGAGTACACAATTAGAAAGAGTGATATGGATATTCTTTAATAGACCCTATTTTTGTTATACAGTGGTACCTTGGGATAAGTACTTAGTTCGTTCCAGAGGTCCGTACTTAACCTGAAACTGTTCTTAACCTGAAGCACCACTTTAGCTAATGGGGCCTCCCGCTGCTGCTGCGCCGCCAGAGCACGATTTCTATTCTCATCCTGAAGCAAAGTTCTTAACATGAAGCACTATTTCTGGGTTAGCAGAGTCTGTAACCTGAAGCGTATGCGACCCGAGGTACCACTGTATATGTATTGTACTGGTTGAACCTTTGCTATGTTTGGGGGTGAGCTTCTTCATTAAGACTGTAGGTTGTCCAACTTTCTTCTCCAGTCTCACCAACAACTACATAGGCTAACTCCCCCCCCCCCCCCAGTTTTCAACAGTCCAGCTTGCCAACAGCAGAGAAGGGGGGAGAAAGTCAAGAGTTGGGTCTTTCCCACAGATTTACAAATATCGCTGCCTCTGTTTTCAGCCTCTGACGTTGCTCCCTGCTTCTTCTCTCCCAACTTTTATACCAGTCCTGTATTGGGGGGGGGGGGGAGACCCACATTTGCTGTCACAATCAAAGCACTCCAACAAGACAAAATATTCTGATGGAAGGCTCTGACAGCTTAGTGCATAGTTCTGGCTCTTGGGGAGATTGGATGCTTGGATTCTTACACTAATCAACTGTATATTTTCCCAGCTACTAGGCATTTATGCAAGTTCCTTTCTCCATAGTAGATTTGGTTCAACAATGTAGAGCATGCTAATGAGAATCATTATTACTAAGCAATATAGATGTTGGCATCAATCAACAGCAATCTGCTCAGCAGCAGCAGCAGCAAAAAGGGCAGAACAAGCAGTCAGAAAAGCTGCTTTTTGCAGCTGATTTGTTTGGGTTCCTCTCAACATCAGGCAAGGCCAAGGATAATAGTATATTTAACAAACGCGACACATTTGTCTGCTGATACGGTCCACCCTTCTAGAGGAGGTTTTTGGCATTTGTCAAAAATAAACACTCTCGGCATATTTTGTAACAAATTGCGGTGACACAAGCCCGGTCTTCAAGCTGTTGTTTTTGCTGATTGGAATCTATAGCTGAAATGTTCCGATGCATTTTGCACAGTTCTCTCAAGGAGACCCATTCCTGAGCTGGGGTGCTTTAATCCCCCAAATTTCATTTGCCTTGAGAGGAAGATCCCTACACACTCAGGGTTGATCAACCCTTTTGGAAAGTCAAACCAGGATGTTATCGCTCTTTGCACCAAGTGGTATGCTGTTATTTTCCACAAACATTTGAAAGGCCACACCTCTTGCTCTTGATTACGATAGCTCTTGTCCTCATGGCCAGAAGGGAACAGGCTGTTAGTGCGCTGGACAGGCTGTCTCCTTGCTCTCTCCTCTCACCTGCAATGATTGCTTGCGGATGCTGCTACTGCAGAGCCTGGGAAGTCACCGAGCGGCAATGAACCCCATTAGCGGCTGAGAGCACCGCTACACGACAGCAGCAAAGTTCTCCTGACCACTTGCTTCAGAGTAGCCGGTGCTAATGAAGCTCTAACAAGGCAACCTGCCCAGAGTGCAGCAAACTGCACATCAGCCCCTGTTCACAAGAACAAGACGTTCATTGTTATCGGAGGCATGGTTGAGACGGAGAGTGAAAATTAAGACTCTCAGAGACAAGCCACACACCATTTGCCTGGAAGACCACTTGTTCACAAAAAGAATACCAATCTGATTTTTTAAAAAAGAACAATATCTTTGTGGGAACAATTCTTAGATCTTCAGAGATGAAAAAACACGCAGGGGAGAAGGGTTCCAGGAAGGCAAGTGTTGTTGAGGAGAGACTCTTATAGTAGGTTGTCCTTTCTGTTTTGAGTAAGAGCACAAGAGCTCTGCTGGATCAGACCAAAGGTCGGCCTGGCCTAGAGTCCTGTGTCCCACACTGACCAACCGGATGCCACATGGGAACCCCAGTAGGATGACATGGGACTTTTGTCCCTCCCGGATGCAGTTCCCCAGCAAATGGTGATCAGGGGTTTGCTGTCCCTGGTTCTTGGACTAGCAAGTAATCACCCCCAACTAGTAACCATAAATATGCTATAGGTAAAGGGACCCCTGACCATTAGGTCCAGTCGTGACTGACTCTGGGGTTGCAGCGTTCATCTCGCTTTATTGGCCGAGGGAGCCAGCGTACAGCTTCCGGGTCATGTGGCCAGCATGACTAAGCCGCTTCTGGCGAACCAGAGTAGCGCATGGAAACACCGTTTACCTTCCCGCCGGAGCGGTACCTATTTATCTACTTGCACTTTGACGTGCTTTCAAACTGCTAGGTTGGCAGGAGCAGGGACCGAGCAACGGGAGCTCACCCCGTTGTGGGGATTTGAACCGCCGACCTTCTGATCAGCAAGTCCTAGGCTCTGTGGTTTAACTCACAGCGCCACCCACGTCCCTTAAATATTAAATATTAAATATGCTATATTTGAATGCAATTGAAGGTGGTTATTGGATCAGCTCTTCATATTGCTACAAAAGCTGGGTGCCTCCCCCGTTCTCTGCCAAGCAATAGCAAGATCCCAGGGGGTTCCAGTCACTCACCCAGGGGCTGTGTTCCTTTGGAGAATTGAGACACGGCCAAGACTGTCATAGCTTTAAGAAATAGGTTTTATTCACCTATTTGCACCTTCAGTCGGCAAGGAGGGAGTCCAGATCTTACAGCACGGTCATTTCAAGAGGGGCTTGTTGCCCACCCCACTGCAACCCTGGAGTCCAAGGCATCTCTTCTCCCCATCCGCCTGCAGCCAGCCTGCCCAAGATGGATCCCAGTCTTTCTCCCTGCCTCGCTTCCTCTTCCCAGTACACCTTGCTGAAAGACTCTCTTTTCCTGTCACCTCACACCCAGTTACCCAGGCAACCTTCCAAACCTCTGTCTCTGTTCACACCTCAGGACAAGGCAGGTGCACAGTTCCCTTGCTTTGCCAATGGTCTTCTATTGTTTCTTAATGGCCCTCGCTTGGCCAGGTCGTTTTTTGCATAGGCTAGGTCAGGAATTCCTCTGCAGCTGGTATTTCTCCCATCGCATCTCAAATAACCAAAATCCTACTACTTAGTAATTTTTAGGGTTTGGGGGGGTCCCCTCTCTAAGCTATAACAATACAGTGGTACCTCGCAAGACGAATGCCTCGCAAGACGAAAAACGCGCAAGACGAAAGAGTTTTCCGGTTTTTTAGTCGTTCCGCAAAACGAATTTCCCTATGGGCTTGTTTCGCAAGACGAAATGTCTTGCGAGTTCTTGCGAGTTTGTTTCCTTTTTCTTAAAGCCGCTAAGCCGTTAATAGCCGCTAAGCCGCTAATAGCCGTGCTTCGCAAGATGAAAAAACCGCAAGACGAAGAGACTCGCACAACGGATTAATTTCGTCTTGCGAGGCACCACTGTATGTTATCCAAATGGATAAGTTAGTTCTCCAGTTATGCTTTCTTTCTCTTCAACACGGAGTATGCTGCTCCCTGGGAGTAAGGATTCCCCCAGCAGCAGCCACCCACCTGCAACAGGTGATCCCCACACTGACACAATTGCTCTCCCACCAACATAATGCTGTGGTCTAGATGCTTGTGGGGATTCCAGAGCAATCCTCTCTTGCCTAGTGGGACAACTTAAAGAAAATATCACTCTGGGAACAGCTGCTGCATTTCCCCGCTCCCATTACCATGCTTGTCTACTGCTACTAGGAAGTAGCTCCCGTAACCATGTGTAGGAATTAGTCAAAGATTAGTTCCTCTGCGCATTTATGTCCATGTGCTGCTGCTACTCCATAGGGAGGACTTTTAAGCAGCTGAAATGCCCGTAAATCTGGTTAATGCCAGCCAGTCTAGTTTAACTGGATTGAGGAGGACAGTGAGAGTAAATGGTAGATTTGGCTGTGCTGATCCACATCAAAGCACCTTTCCCTGCGGCAACTTTCAATTCTAATAAAAGATATGTAGCCTGTCCCTCATCTGGGCTGGCCCACCCATGAAACAAGGTGAGGTGGCGGTCTCAGGTGGCAGGATCCAAAGGGGCAGTAGATCCCAATGTCAATCATTATCCTCCCCCCCCCCCTGTTTGTGATGTAGATCTTCATTCACCCCTTCTTCTCTGATGGTGGGGGATGCCATTTCAGGGTTTAACTCAGGCACCCAAATGTCTTGGGCTGGCCCTGCCCCTCATCCAGTTCAGCACATGGGTACCCACCTGTTTTTATAAACACACATTTTTCTTATTGTCATGTACTGGGTTGAATAGGATCCAAAATGCAGCAGTCTGATTGGTCCTAGAACAATAGGATCCAAAATGCAGCAGTCTGATTGGTCCTAGAACAATAGGATTCAGAATGCAGCAGTCTGATTGGTCCTAGAACAATGCAGCAGTATGATTGGTCTGCAGGAGCCACCCAATCCGGCTCCAGATGGAAGTGAATCCACAACCTGATTGGCCTACAGCAGAATTCCGGAATTAGCCAATCACGAGCAGCCTATTGTGTAAATAATGTATATAAAGTAGATACTTTGGGAGAACTTTCATTCCTCCTCACCACTATGAGGTGAATAAAGAGCATGAAATCCACTCTCGACTCATGTACTTTTAACCACCTGACTTCTCTGGAAACCGCGAGTGCAGCCCCACTCGTTTGCATCTGCTCCTGTTTTCCCCAGCCTGTTCCCTATGTATAAATCACTCGTGGGGAAATGTTTTGAATATTCCCTACTGTTTTCCGTGAATGAGACAGGATCAAGGAGGCTGCCGTTCAGAAAGGGGCTCAAGGCAGCTGGGGCATGTGCTTAGGCCGGTGGATTTCTGTCAGAGGGGGCCCTTCCAAGACTCTCAAGGCTCTCCCGCTGCACCCTTCCTCTTCAGGCTGCATCCCTCGCTTGTGTGACTTTGCAGCCTCCTTGACTGCTTTAACCTGGCTGGGATGTGCTCCTGAGAATGCCTCTTGCTTGCCACAATGTGTAGAAACTAACCTCCTTGAGAAGGCAAAAATGTACATTTTGCCCTACCCAACTCTGCCTCTGGTCCTGTCCCAAGTCAACGGCAAAGCAGCTAAAACCTTTGTGACCATCTTCCTGCTTTGCTTTGCTATTGCTCCCTCCTGAGGGGGATGGAGAGATGCTGGACCATCCCTGGAGGACCGTGGACCCCCACAGCACTGATCTGCAACAGCTGGTTTTGACACCCGACTTCTAGGTGGGGTGGGCAGGTCAAAGGAGAAAAATGGTTGCTTTGAGGTGAATAGTTGTTGGACATGGGGAAGGTTGTGGTTTTGTTTATGTTTGTTTCTTTGTTAATTAGCGGGTCTGAGTATTATTATTTGAGTATTTTAATGGATGTCATGTTATATGAAATATTAAAGTTTTATATGATTCCCCCACTTTCCTCCCTATGGTAATATGTATTGTATATCTTATTTTTTCTGCTGTTAGTCGCTTGGAGACCTTTGGGTGACAAGCAGCAAATAAGTCTAATAAACAAATGAAAATGACACACACGCACACAGGCCAGAAGTTTGCCCCCAAAGGAATGCAGCCCTCAAATTAAAAACAGCCCCCCCCCCCCGTCCACTACAGACTCTATATCTTCTTGGCCCGTCCACTTAATATTTCAAAGGAAGTCTCCTGCCAAAGGAGCAAAAATCTCACTCGTAGCAACAGACCCTAATAAAGCAGCAGATGGAAACTTAAACGATAATGTTCATAATTCCCACCCACCCCACCTTTCTTTTAAACCAAGCAAGATTCTTTACTCCCAGAACTATTCCAGAATAGCGTTCATTGGATAGTGAGAAATCTTGCCCAAACTCCATGTTTAATATTCTAAATGGACAGCATGTCTTCATTTATGAAAATGAAGCCCATCAAGAAATGGGAGGGGGAAATTTGCAGTGAGGTGAGAGGTTAAAATCATGTTACACTATTGGTTTGAATCTTCAGTGCTGCAGAAGGTAAATTTTTTGTTCCTATTCAGATTCAGAAATTGTCAATGGGGAAGCAGATGGAGAGAGTTAGTTGCAGTGCTTTCATTCAGACTTGTTCAAAAGCCAAGTTTAATCAAAATGGTTGTCTTGGTAAAAATCAATTTGAAAATTGCAGTTATGGGGGTGGGGAGAAACAGCCTACAGTGCATAGATATACAGGCATATATATTATTATGAGTTTGTACGGGGGTGGTGGAGGCAGACTCCCTGTAATACTTGGATTTAGCAAAAGTGGGAATTAATCAAGGTTCGATTAAAAACTGTGCCAAACGCTGAAGCCCAAGGATTAAGTTTCTGCTAACACAGCCAGCTTCCTCATGAGGTAAGTGGCTGAGCGTTTAGCCTAACGAAAGGGAAGCAGATTGGGCGTCAAGAGATTCAGTGTGAGGCAGCAAAAGGGTTGAAATCACCCTGGGCTCTGGTCTTAGCGAATAACACAGAAGGCCGTAGCTTTGGTGCAGGACTGCAGTTTGTCTCAGGTAAACAACAGGGGGGGGGAACCTGTCATTTTACGATACATTTGGGGATTGGAGGAGGCTAGAGTGATGATGGGCGGTGATGTGAATGGAAGTGGGAGTCAGGCAAGGGATTCTGGGAAGAAGAAGCAAGAACTCCAGGCGAGAGAACTCCAGGTGGGCAGAGACAAGGAGGTGAGGTTTGGATGCCCTGGGATTTAATGCTGAGATCCTGCAGGAAGAAAGCCCCTGTTGAGATGTGCATGCTCTGAACTCTCTACAGTAGGCTCAGGTGAAAATATGTGTTAAAAAAACATATTTCATATAGACACTGCAATCTCCACTGTGCCTAATTTCTGAAGGAAACACAACCCTGGCTGAGTGCCAAGACACCTGGGATCTTGCACCACGGGGCAGAGATTGGGGTGGCCCATAACGATGGACAGATAAAGATAGATATATATTCTCCACTTTCGTGACAGTCAAACAGATCTACAGTGGTACCTCGGGTTACAGATGCTTCAGGTTACAGACTCCGCTAACCCAGAAATATTACCTTGGGTTAAGAACTTTGCTTCAGGATGAGAACAGAAATCATGCAGCAGCAGCGCAGCAACAGCAGGAGGCCCCATTAGCTAAAGTGGTGCTTCAGGTTAAGAACAGTTTCAGATTAAGAACAGACCTCCAGAACGAATTAAGTTCTTAACCCGAGGTACCACTGTATTGCCTTGGAGATGTATTCGGCAAAGTCATTCCATTAGTGCAGAGGTTTTCAACCTTTCTGAGTCCATGGCTCTCTTGACCAACTACATTCTTTCTGCTGCTTCCCTGTGGGGCTCAGGAGCCCAGTTATGCAACCCCTTGCCTACAGAGCTGCCAGCCTCTTATCCTTTTTCAAACAGGTGTATAGTGTAACTCATTCTATAAGGATTGGGGATAAATTTGATGCAGTTCACATTTAAGGGCAAATTTACCTAATTCACACTTTTTGAAACAATATGTGAACTGAACCACAACGTATTTGCAAAAATGTGTATAATAGGCAAAATTGCATACCAAAAAAAGTACATATTGGGATAAATTCACACAAAAATGCTGATGAATTTTCAGGAAAGCTTTTTTTAAAAAATGCAAGATGATATGGAAATGTGGAGATGTGAATTGAAGTTTGGAAAAATGAGAAACTCAGAGAAACCAAAACTGACGGATCCACCAAACCCGAAGTCCATACAAATTCCTGGAGTGTGGAGTTTCCCCCACTTCCTGGTTGAAAATGGAATTTAAGGGAGAGATGAGCTTTGCAACTCAATTATTGTGGTATCTTCTGTGTTTGGTGATTCAGCTTTGTTCAGTGGTTGGGGAGGTGATCTTTGTGTGGCAATTCCCGCCCCCTCCCACAGATGGAGTAAATAAAGACACCAGACACCGGAATTTAGGTTAATGGGCGAAAATGGCCACAACTTTATTGATTACAGGTAAGAGTGGTATTGGCTTTAGGCATTGGCCCTAACAGACTATCCAGTCTAACCGGGAAGGGTTAAGCACCAACAGGGAGAGCCCCCGAGATGCACATCCCTACGCGCTCCCCAAGGGGTTACCGCTCGGGAGCACGCTTTAGGCCCTAGCCTCCGTAGGTTTCGGACGAGGCGACGCCCCCCGGAGTCCTTTAACGAACTACCCTTCAAGATTTGGGGGAGGTGATGGCGCTCCTCCCCCCCAACTTCATTTGGATAACAATACCCCTGCCAATGCCTACCACCACACGAGCCAGGCTCGCTGCCAATACCCTCTGACCTGTAACCAATCCCTGATCCCCTGAAAAATGTCAGCCAGCCAAATATCGTTACCAGCATCGGAGAGATGCATGCCATCCCCGTGGTAGAGTGCTTCCTTGCTAAACTAGATGCATGGGTGCTCAATGACCCGGCCACCCGTCGCAGCCACTCTACGCGCCACCAAGCGCTCCAGTATCCTCCTGGCCTTATTCACAGCCACGGGATTTGTGGCGTCCCGCCAACAGCGCCTCTCAAGCAGAGATGACCAGATAATTGTCATATTCGAATAAGAGGCACGCAACTCCTCCAGGTCATTGAAAATATTCCACATTAAGTCCACCCCCTTTCTGTAAGCCAGGTCGTTCTCACCCAGTTGGATGACCAGCGCATCGGGTCGGCCTTCAACTGCAATTCTTTTTGTTACTGCTGGGAATAATTCTACCCAACACATTCCACGACGTGCAATCCAGGTCACTTCTACATTATTTGGGAGTTGCAGATCCCCGCCCCAGCCTCTGTCAACTGCCCGCGCTCTTGCCCAGTGGATGATGCTATGGCCAATGATCCACAGAGGCACGTTTGTGTGGTTTTGTTTTTTTGTTTTTTTGCTCTCTCCGCTCAAAACCACAGCTGCTGTAAGGAAAGAAAGGGGCGAGCCAGGGCTGCCCCGACCTTAAATGCCCTTTGTTAATCCCGCCCCTACCGCCAGCCGATTGGCTGGCGCCGTGGGTAATGAATAATAATCGGAGTGGGGAATCCCTGAGTCCCGCAGGGCTGCAGCCAGCCCCGCGAGAATGTAGACGGGGG
This sequence comes from Podarcis gaigeae, assembly GCF_964106915.1. Taxonomy (NCBI): domain Eukaryota; kingdom Metazoa; phylum Chordata; class Lepidosauria; order Squamata; family Lacertidae; genus Podarcis; species Podarcis gaigeae. The sequence goes on along the minus strand of NC_139694.1, from coordinate 29,496,619 downwards.
CGTGAGCCCGCAACCCCCCCCCTCCTTAGGTCGGGAGTGGCTTTGTACTACCTGGGATGGCACTGATCATCTCTGAACTATTAGCTCTGCTGCTCCATTTAAATCAGGGACAAAATTTATTTTTGCTTGTAGACTGTGATATTGCCGTAGCGTTTATTTGTGTAGGCATAATACAGCGGCAAAACAATGGAAATCTGCAAAGAAAAGAAGTATTTCATTTTCATCATGTCCTTCTAGGAACAAAAGAGTTAAGAGTAAACTCCCCCCAAAATTATTTCAGTTCCAGGGGATGTCAGCAACACAAAAGGAGTTTTTATTGTCTCAGGAATGAGAAAGTCTTAAACAATTAGTCATTAGCACGGCAACACAACCTCTCTGATGCTATGTGTCTAAAATGGAGTGTATAATCGCTTCCAAAAGCAACACAAAATCCATTTGCTACCTGCTCTTGTGCAATCACATACACACAAATATAATTTAATTATCATAAAATCATATGCAATGGTGTGTGGGTGTGTACCAAAACCAAAACCAATAACAAACACTTTACACACAAAACAAGCTTCTCTCCAGTCATATGTGACCACAAAACATGTCCCTATTTGTGATGAAAATATACCCAGCTCTCAGCTCCTGTGACTTGCTGCCGTGTTTCCTCCTTCCAATGAGCTACTTCCAGTGGTGCAGGGGGGCTGGCCGCACCGGGCGCAACATCTGGGGGTTAGGGTTAGGGGGCGCAAATCCACGGGTTAGGGGGCGCAAATTACTTGCCTTGCCCCGGGTGCTGACAACCCACGCTACGCCACTGGCTACTTCTGTTAGACTTTTTTTTAGTGTACCAGCCAAGTGATCTTAGTTGCTACTATCAAATCTGAAACCAATAATGATGCTATAGTTGGTAAACTTGATTCTATATCATTGAATAGTGTGCAGATATTAATTAATGTAAATGGATGAACATTTTTAAATGACCAAATTCCTAGCATGGAGGTTGAGCTAAAAAAGAAAAATGACTATGATGGAGGAGGAGGAGGAGGAGGAGGAGTCAGGCTGACTTTTATACAGTCATACCTCATGTTACGTTTGCTTCAGGTTGTGCATTTTCAGGTTGTGTCCCACAGCAACCCGGAAGTACTGGAAAGGGTTACTTCCAAGTTTCGCCACTCGCATATGTGCAGATGCGGAAAAATGACGTCGTGCGCATGCGCAGAAGTGGTGAATTGTGACCCGTGCATGCGCAGAGGCGGGTTGCGTTCTTTTCAGCTTGTGAACGGGCCTCCGGAACGAATCCCTTTTGCAACCAGAGGTACCACTGTAATGACCTTGATGAAATCATTGTAAAAAGACGGGGGAGGAATGTATGGAAGCCAATTAATAGGTACAGTGGTACCTCGGGTTAAGAACTTAATTCGTTCTGGAGGTCCGTTCTTAACCTGAAACTGTTCTTAACCTGAGGTACCACTTTAGCTAATGGGGCCTCCTGCTGCTGCCGCACGATTTCTGTTCTCATTCTGAAGCAAAGTTCTTAACCCGAGATACTATTTCTGGGTTAGCGGAGTCTGTAACCTGAAGCGTTTGTGACCCGAGGTACCACTGTATCTCCAAAGGGACTGTTATTTTTGTGGCACTCACCCCCTACTTTGTGAATAAATATGAATGTGAAAGCAATAAAGTCCTCAAATATTCTCCAAAAGATAATCTGAGAGACGTCAGCAGGGGCAGCCATGTATCAGGGAGTGGGGAAATATAACAGCACTGCATTCCTTGGGACAGGGGTGGCTTAGGGAAAGACAGCAGCAGCACCTCACAGGTATGTGTACACCTGCAGGCCGCTGCCAACCCCAAGCTGACCTGACCTGGCTGCCTTGCACCATCGCATCCCCATGCCAGCCAAGGAATTGTGGCTGCTGCCGCTCTACCTGTCCCCCATGGCTCCCATCAGAACGCAGGCAGCTCCCAACGGGTACTAGCCAAGATGGTGACGTGTGGCATCAACCACCAGAGGCAGTCTACCCCCGAATGCCCACTGCTCAGAATTGCCAGTGGGCAGAGCACGGCTGAAGGCAGGTTCTGCTTGAGAGCGTCTCATAAGTATCTGGGTGGCCATTGAGAACAGGATGCTGCTGCCCATTTGGCCTCTGGCAGGGTCCAGCAGGGGGGCAAGAGCAGAAGAAGCTTCTGCATCTGTATCAGGAAGACTTGCGAGGGCAAATGTTATGTACTGAGTTGAATAGGATCCAAAATGCAGCAGTCTGATTGGTCCTAGAGCAATAGGATTCAGAATGCAGCAGTCTGATTGGTCCTAGAACAATGCAGCAGTATGATTGGTCTGCAGCAGCCACCCAATCCAGCTCCAGATGGAAGTGAATCCACAACCTGATTGGCCTACAGTAGAATTCCGGAATTAGCCAATCACGTGCAGCCCATTGTGTAAATAATGTATATAAAGCAGATACTTTGGGGAAACATTCATTCCTCCTCACCACTATGAGCTGAATAAAGATCATGAAATCTACTCTCGACTCTGAGTATATTTCAGCAAATCTTCTTCTACCTGGGTGGAGAGGGAGATTTGTTCTATTTATTTCTGGTCACTTATAGTCCCAGCTTTCTTCGGCCCTAGAACTCAAGATGGCGCGTGTACAAGTTCCCATTTGGTGTCCCATCAGACCATGTCTTGACCTCACTCTGACCTTGGTTCTATGACCCTGAGGTGCTCTCACAGGGACCATAGGATTCTGCCCTCAATAAGACTGGGAAAAGAGATCTCTACTGTATTGCGAGATGTACACAAATTCATCCGAGACCGTCGGCATTCACAAGTCCCTGCTGACACATCCCCTGCAATGTTATCCTTTGAAACGCTGCGCATGCAGAGCTGGGTGACGTGACTCACTCCAAGCATTCTGCTCTCAGTGTAATCACACCTGGTGTCACCTCTGCAGTTTTGCTCTTTCCTAGGACTAGGGAGTAATGGGGGGGGGGGACCTGGGTAAGGCCCTTTATGCCCCAGTTGAGAGTGCTGGGCCTAGTCGTCTTGCCAGATCATCCCATATGGACATGGAAAGGAGCAGCCAAGAACTTTCTCGCGACACAGACAGGCTCTGCAGAACACTGGGTGCTTTTCCCAAAGCAATTAGCTGTATCTGGCAAAGGAGGAACTAGACAGCAACCTTCTATAGTGACTTCTGTTCCCTCCCAAATGCAAGAAAAACACAGTTAGAAAACTGACCTCTCCAATTCTGCTCCTCTTCAAAAAGGAGGAACAGGGGATTAGGGAAAACCATATAGTAACCTGATGTCTTTCATGGAACTGAGCTAAAGGTTGTTTGCTAATCTTCAGTGAGTGGCTGATGGAAGAGACTTTCCTTTAGCACCTTAGTGTATGTGCTGGAGCAAAGGGATGGGACAAAGGTGCAAACAATCTGTGCTGGTCCTGGGGGCTAACCGGGAGGCGAGGTCCAAGTCCAGTCTGAGGTCAATGGTGCGGTATGGAGGCTGTCCGTCAAAGCTGTAGCTGGGTCCAAGGCAGGGAGTCGGGTGGGGTCAAGAACTCTGGCAGAAAACCAGGACAGGGTGCAGGCAGGAACAGGCAAGCAACAACGTTGCTCCTGCAACCTGGAACTAGGGCTGACTGGCTTTTATCTGCCCCGAGGCATAGGGCAGCCCCGATCCTCTGGTGGCTCGCCTCTCCTGGCCTGGAGGTAAGCACTCCTCCTGCGGGAACTTAGCTCCCTCCACCTCTCTGCCCTGAGCCTCTGCAGCTCAGGAGAGGCTGGAGGGTTACCGGACCCAGAGGCAACCTCAGCTTCCCCTGACGGGGCTGAGAGTGGAGCACCTGCAAGCAATGGGTCCTCCATCACCTCAGGGGCCAGAGCAGACTCAGCTGGTGCCTGCACCTGAGGATCCAGTATAGGTGAGGATCCTTTAGGCTCAAGCCCCAGCCCCGGCTCAGCTGGTTCTGGAGGCGGGGAATCCTGTGCAGGCTGGGATTCCTCAGGTTCAGTCTCTGAGTCTGAATCCCAGGCCATCACACAAGCAAGCAAGAGGCAGGCAGGCAGGCAGGCAGGCAGGCAGAGGAAGAGCATGGCAGCAGGAGAGGAGAGGAGGGAAGCATGAGACACAGTGGTCCCCCTACTACCACGACATCACTGCTGCTGGGCTCCTTGCTCCCTGCCTGTGTGGGGTGGAGCTGCCCTCTCCTGCCTTCCTCCTCCTGCTTGGTCCCGAGTGACTAGAGGGGAGGCTAAAGGGGCTCCACCTTCTCCCTTGTGGTGACCCAAAATGCAGCTCACAGCTACTCCTTTTCAGAGTTAACATTAATGTTGGCCAGCTGCAGTCTCAGCTACAGACTGGAACCCCAAGGCTTGTCTCTCTAATGTCCCTGGGAGCCCCAGTTGTAAAACATGGCTTCTGGCCCAGGGGCACTACTGGAGAAGCATGATGAGCAGTGGGGGGCTTGGAGACTGAGGGCTGTCCATTGTTGTTGTTGTTAAGTCGTGTTTGACTCTTCGTGACCCCATGGACCAGAGCACACCTGGCACTCCTGTCTTCCACTGCCTCCCGCAGTTTGGTCAAACTCATGCTGGTAGCTTCAAGAACACTGTCCAACCATCTCGTCCTTTGTCATCCCCTTCTCCTTCTGCCCTCCATCTTCCCCAACATCAGGGTCTTTTCCAGGGAGTCTTCTCTTCTCATGAGGTGGCCAAAGTATTGGAGCCTCAGCTTCAGGATCTGTCCTTCCAGTGAGCACTTAGGGCTGATTTCCTTCAGAATGGATGTGTTTGATCTTCTTGCAGTCCATGGGACTCTCAAGAGTCTCCTCCAGCACCAGAATTCATAAGCATCCATTCTTCGGCGATCAGCCTTCTTTATGGTCCAGCTCTCACTTCCATGCATCACTACTGGGAAAACCAGAGCTTGAACTATACGGACCTTTGGAGGGGTGTCCATACCTTGGCTTAATGTGGATGATGAACCCCTTGTGTCTCGTACAGGTGGTGCGTTATCCTACTCCTGAAACCCAAAGATTCTCTATGCTTTAGAAATCTGAATAGGAGATCTACATTGATTGTACAGGGAGGCACAAGGGGTTCACAGGAGGCACAAGGGGTTCACAGTCCACATTAAGGAAAGGTATGGACAAGCTCCTGGTTGATTCTTCTGGTCTGGATTGCATCCCAGAGATGGACAAATAGCTTGGCTGGGTATAAGACAGACAGCTCCCTGTGCTTTCCCACTCTTTGCAAGGTTGACAGCAAGGGGTTAGAATATGCCAGCTTCCATGTTTCTTCTGCAGATGTCTGTACAGGACTCGGTCTGGACTTTGTCCCATCTCTGTGTGTGTTCACCTGTGAGCACAATATACCTTTAAAGCCCATCTGAGGCACATTTCCCCCCTCAAAAAAATCTGGGCACTGTAACAGACCTCTCACCGAGTTACAGTTCCCAGAAACCCTTAAGAAACTTTTTTGTTTCGTTTAGCTATTTAGTCGTGTCCGTCTCTTCGTGACCCCATGGAGCAGAGCACGCCAGGCACTCCTGTCTTTCACTGCCTTCCACAGTTTGGTCAAACTCATGCCGGTAGCTTCAAGAACACTATCCAACCATCTCGTCCTCTGTCACCCCCTTCTCCTTGTGCCCTCCATCTTTCCCAACATCAGGGTCTTTTCCAGGGAGTCTTCTCTTCTCATGAGGTGGCCAAAGTACTGGAGCCTCAGCTTCAGGATCTGTCCTTCCAGTGAGCACTTAGGGCTGATTTCCTTAAGAATGGATAGGTTTGATCTTCTTGCAGTCCATGGGACTCTCAAGAGTCTCCTCCAGCACCAGAATTCAAAAGCATCCATTCTTCGGCGATCAGCCTTCTTTATGGTCCAGCTCTCACTTCCATACATCACTACTGGGAAAACCATGGCTTGAACTATACGGACCTTTGTTGGCAAGGTGATGTCTCTGCTTTTTAAGATGCTGCCTAGGTTTGTCATTGCTTTTCTCTCAAGAAGCAGGCGTCTTTTAATTTCATGACTGCTGTCACCATCTGCAGTGATCACGGAGCCCAAGAAAGTAAAATCTCTCACTGCCTCCATTTCTTCCCCTTCTATTTGCCAGGAGGTGAAACAGTTTCAGGCAACTGTGAGAGATATGAACTACAATGCCTGGGATTTTTTGAGTGAAAGATTGTGTCCAAAAGTATCGTGTGAACACGTGTGGGGTGGAGAGGGAAAGAGAAAGAGATGGCAGGGGCTCGTGGCTGCTACTGCTTTACCACTTCCTAATATTAGATCTGGCTAATTTCTTCAGCTATCGTCAAATGAAAACAAGCCCACAACTGGCAGGAGGGTTAAAAAACTGCTTCTCAGGCCCCAAGGCGAGCTCAGCTGATGAAGCATTCCCTCCTAGTATTACAGCTGATAATGAATATGATAAGGCAAGCAGGGTAGAAACAATTAAAGTTTTGGTCAGCCGCAGGGGGGCTTAAATCTAATGTAATTTACATGTAGTTGTGTGTGTGTGACTGTAAAAATTAAACTACTGGAAGTTTTAGGGCTTGGGGAATTTGCATTTTTGTTGCTTTATTACTCAGTGATTATAAATGCTGAGATGAAAATGTTGGGAGAAACGCCCTTGTCTTTGGTGACAGATGGTTTAAATCGCAATTATACTTTGTGATGATAGTGGCTTGAAACAAGTGCAGCCCCATGAGACAGGTGGAGCTCTGCATCGATAAAAGCGTGACAGAGATCTTTCCCACTGCAAAGTCTTTACAGCACAGATACAAGACAACAGGAAGGCACAGGGTAGGAACAAGGTAGGTCCAAGGAACTGCAGGATGGCACATAACCCAGTTCCACAGCTGATATATTATCGTGGGCTGCTTCACCATCTGATTTGTTGCCTTGTCTGTCCACAGATGGACAACTAAGATGACAGACGGGTAAATGATTAGGACAGTGATGATGGTAGGCAATAGAGCAGAGGATAAAAGGTAAAGGGACACCTGACCATTAGGTCCAGTCGTGACCAACTCTGGGGTTGCGGCGCTCATCTCACTTTATTGGCCGAGGGAACCGGTGTACAGCTTCCGGGTCATGTGGCCAGCATGACCAAGCTGCTTCTGGCGAACCAGAACAGCACACAAAAATGCTGTTTACCTTCCCACCAGAGCGGTACCTATTTATCTACTTGCACTTTGATGTGCTTTCGAACTGCTAGGTTGGCAGGAGCAGGGACCGAGCAACGGGAGCTCACCCCGTCACGGGATTCGAACCACCAACCTTCTGATCGGCAAGTCCTAGGCTCTGTGGTTTAACCCACAGCGCCACCCGTGTCCCAGAACAGAGGATAGGACCGTTCAGTGTTCTGAATGGTGGATAGGGACCTTACCTGCTCAATTTCACTATAGCCTGCCTTATTTCATCATTCTCTCCCACTCCCCACAGTTACAATCACATGTGAGGAGGAAGGGAATAAAACTGCTGCTCCTGCCTCCTCCTGCATATCACCATCCTAATTCCTCTGCTTTCCTCACTGGCAGCAAAGAGACTTTTCTGATGAGTCAGCGCCATTAGATTTCTAAGGTGGATTGAGAGATCGTTCAGGAACAGCGGACTCCACACCACAGGACTGCAGGGTGACGTAGGAGCACAGGAGCCAACAACTAGGGGCTGGGATCCTTTCACCCCCCCTAAAATATTTGTAGGGGCTGCTCCCCCCAAGTTGATGGATGTTGCCATTCAAATGGTGGGTGGGTGGGTGTATCATGCCTTGTGATCGTTTATGCAGGGCAGGGCATACCCACCTCCCCAATACAGTGGTACCTCGGGTTACATACGCTTCAGGTTACATACGCTTCGGGTTACAGACTCTGCTAACCCAGAAATAGTACCTCAGATTAATAACTTTGCTTCAGGATGAGAACAGAAATCGTGCCCCGGCGGCGTGGCAGCAGCGGGAGGCCCCATCAGCTAAAGTGGTGCTTCAGGTTAAGAACAGTTTCAGGTAAAGTACAGACCTTCGGAGCGAATTAAGTACTTAACCTGAAGTACCACTGTATTTTATTCAAGTTGGCTCCCCTGTCTGGGAGCGGTGTCCCCGCTCTCTGTGGAGGCATGGGGGTGGCCAGATGTGTGCACTAAACATGGGGTTCAGTAGATGACCTCCAAGGCCCCTTCCAGCTCTAAGTTTTCAAAATTTGCTGCGTTTCTGGCCTAGTCAAAGTGTTGGTGCTGACCTTTAAAGCCCTAAATGGCCTCAGTCCTGTATACCTGAAGGAGCGTCTCCACCCCCATCATTCTGCCCGGACGCTGAGGTCCAGCACCAAGGGCCTTCTAGCAGTTCCCTCATTGCGAGAAGCAAAGCTACAGGGAACCAGGCAGAGGGCCTTCTTAGTAGTGGCGCCCACCCTGTGGAACGCCCTTCCAGCAGATGTCAAAGCGATAAACAACTACCTGACATTCAAAAGACATCTTAAGGCAGCCCTGTTCAGGGAAGTTTTTAACGTGTGATATTTTACTGTATTTTTGGTTTTTATGGAAGCCGCCCAGAGTGGCTGGGGAGGCCCAGCCAGATGGGCGGGGTATAAATAATATATTATTATTATTATTATTATTATTATTATTATTATTATTATTGTCGAAGCATGCTAGCTTTCTCTGTGTGTCCTTTTGATGTGGGGCAGATCTGTGGGGCAGAAGAGTAAAAGGGGATGAATGGGATTGATTGAATTAGTCTGTAGGCAGCATTAAGGAGCCTACAAAATGATCGAAACAAAACATATTTAAAAGACCACATAAAAATAGACACAATAGAGAAGATTTTATATTGCGCTTATAAAAACAAAACTAGGACTAATCTGAGAAGCACATGTTAGAATAAGTGTGCAGCCTCGAAAATCAGAATCAGCACAGCGGATTCCCAACATCTTATCCTGTAGCTGGGAGCCTTTGCAACAAAAGGAGCTGCCCCCCAAGCCACATATTAATTAGTCACAGAAAGCTTAATTTTTCTCCTCCCCCAATCCTTCATTTCCTTTAAACAGGATTCTAAATAGTTTTCACTAATATTAGGATAAAGAAGACTCTCTGTGATCTATCCTCCACTGCTGCTGCCCCACAAATACAGAATCTGTTTTGAACTGGCAGTCTCCCCAGTTGAACCACTCGCAGTTGCTAGGAGAGGCATATGCTTCTATCTGACACCTCTGTGACAGAGGAAACCTTTCGTTGCTTTTGGATAACCCCAGCAAGCTATAATTTAAAATATGTTCAGTATGAGAATATTCAAAATTGACTAGTCATGTACCAGAAAATGGTAGCAGTGTTAGGGAACAGTCTCACTTTTATTTTCCCTTCAAACACAATACTGTCTGCCTGGTTCCCTGGTTCTTCTCAGTAGTGGTCCCCACCCTGTGGAACGCCCTCCCTTCAGATGTCAAGGAAATAAACAATTATCTGACTTTTAGAAGACATCTGAAGGCAGCCCTGTATAGGCCAGTTTTTAATATTTGGTATTGTATTGTGTTGTTACTATTTTATTGGGAGCCACCCAGAGTGGCTGGGGCAACCCAGTCAGATGGGTGGCTTGTTGTTGTTGTTGTTGTTGTTGTTGTTGTTGTTGTATTTTGTGTTTGTATATGTTGGAAGCAGCCTTCTGAGGACTTGACCCTATAAATATCTTAAATAAATAAATGCAAAAGGACAGGGCCTTTGGAATGGTGCCGTTAGACATTGCAGTGCCCCCATGGGGAAGTGGGACGAATTCCATTATGGCTTGTTTTTCATAGGTCAGTCAACACTGGTTTGTTTCACCAGACATGCCACTTATGTGTTTCATGTTGCCCTGTTTTTCTTGTAGACAGTGGCGTAGTGTGGGTTGTCAGCACCCGGGGCAAGGCAAGTAATTTGCGCCCCCTAACCCGTGGATTTGCACCCCCTAACCCGTGGATTTGCACCCCCTAACCCTAACCCCCAGATGTTGCGCCCGGTGCGGCCGGCCCCCCCTACACCCCCCACGCTACGCCACTGGTTGTAGAATAAGCAACAGCAACATTTGCTGCAGTATGTAGTATTGTATTTTGTAACTGGCTTTTAATATCTCCTTTAGAAAAGCAGGGCAATGAATTGGCCAAATAAATAAATAAATGAAGAGGAGCATCCAGAGTCTCTTAGAACAGAGATAGCCAAAGTGGTGCCATCCAAATGTTGTTGGAGTCCAGTTCCCATGAGCTTCAGCCAGCATAGGCCATGGTCAGGAAGGCCAGGAGCTGCAGTCTAGCGATCTCTGTTGGCTACCTTTGCTTTAGAACCTAAAGTCCTGGCTGACCCATTCTGACATCCTCTCTCTCCTCCTCCCAGAATGGCAGCTGTGTCCTGAACCTGTCATGTTGATTTTATGATGTTGGGAGTCAACAAAACATCCTTTTCTCTGGACCTGACGCATCTTTGACAAGTTTCCCTTTGAAACACTCCTCTACAGTGCGGAAGGTCCTTAAGGCAGCCTAGCTCCAAATATGTGCTCTGAGAAAACCACAATCTAGAGTTGGTTTGCAGTTTGCCCCAGTTCAGGAAGCTGGTTCAGGTTATAGCAATCCCATCCCAGGCCTTGCACATAGAGCAGCCTGGCATTCCTGCTTCTGGTGTTATGCCAACGCATCCATGTGGGGACGGCATGTCCACATTATGCTCATAAAATCCTTTGCATGTGGGCTAAACAATGCAGCCAATTCATTGGATTGTATCTGGTACTGGACTGTGTAATTTTGGCTTGAGCACGTAAGATTTTGTGTACAAAGGCCAATATTGGAGCATGTTCTTCTTGTGTGGGAATAGTGGGGGTGCGCTGGGGTGGGTGGGTGGACTGCAGAGGGAGTCGACTATCCTTCCATGCAGTGGCTGGATTGGTATCCATCCAAGCTATCTCTGTCAAAATAGAGTCTGACCTGAACTTTGCACTTGTTTAGTGGGATAAAAACATCCCTTGCAGGTGAACTACGAGGAAGAAGAAATGATCAGATCTTATTATCTACCCCCACACACTGTGTGGGTTAGAGCTAAATAGCATGTTAAGATCAACTTCTTACCACAATATTGTGAAGGCATCAGTTCTTCCCATGCCTTGTGGAGGTGGCGGAAGGAAACATTTTCTCTACAACGTGCCAGTTGCTTCAGATCAGAAACTCTGTTGAAGCCTCACCCAGTCACCTTCCTCTTGGTAACACTGTGGCCACCTGCCAGAAGAAGAATCTTCTTGCCCACTTCTCCTGCCCTGAGATTCTTTTGCTACAGGTGACTCAAGAGCAGCACTCTTGGCGCCAGATCCAGGGAGACGAGGCTCTTTGGGCCCCCTCAATACTTTTTTTTGAGGGGGCTGGGACCCCCCCCCCATTGTTGAGGCTGAACATGGAGCCAGCCTCAGAGCGACGTCTGGATGTCAGGCCCCCTCAGTGTTCCTCAGAAGATGGTGCCTCTGGATGACAAAGGGGACAGCAGAACTCCACTAGTTGAGGGATGGGGGACCTATGGTTGTCCAGATATTGTTTAAATGTTTGGTTTTATAAAATATGTGTATTTGGGGGGTTGGACTACTTTTGTGGGATCTCATTCTTTAAATAAATGAATCATCAGCCTGACTGTTCACCAGCCCAACTGTACATCTGCTTTGCTTCACCTCGACCACCAACCCTCACATCTTCACGCAACTGGTTGAGTCTTATGAACAAACCCCTTTTATTACTTATTTGCAATAAGCAAACCTCTTCATTGCTTACTTGCACTGCATTCCTCTTAACATCCAAGGATTAAAGATAAAGTATTAAAGGACCCCTTGGTCAAAGGCGACTATGGGGTTGCGGCGCTCATCTCACTTCAGGCTGAGGGAGCTGGCAGATTTCCGGGTCATGTGGCCACCATGACTAAACTGCTTCTGGTGCAACGGGACACTTTGACGAGCACCATAGCACATGGAAACACCATTTACCTTCCTGCCGCAGCAGTATCTATTTTTCTTCTCACGCTGGTCTGCTTTTGAAGTGCTAGGTTGGCAGAAGCTGGGACAGAGCAACGGGAGCTCACCCCGTCCCATGGAGTCAAACCCAAGAGGCACAGTGGTTTAGACCACAGCACCACCCACATCCCTATCCAAGGATTAACAGGTACTGAACCAAAATGTAAGGTCGCTTTCCCTGCATCTAAGCGTACGGGGATCAATATTTCACTCTTGTCATACCTACTAGCATACCCCCTATCATTTCTATGATGAAAATAGGGACATCCTAAGGAAAAGTGGGACATTCTGGGATCAAATCAGAAACCAGGATGGCTTTTTGAAATCAGGGACATCCCTAGCAAATAGAAATACTTGGGGGGGGGGGTCCTGGAAGCTTTTAATAAAATACCATCCAGTTATCTCCTCCTGTTCCAAAATGTTAATTGGAATAAAACTTATTATCTTCTCTACCCCAGATCAACATCAGAACAGGAAGCAGAGATGGCACACTGGTATTTCTTAACATTGAAAAGACAAGAAAATTTTAAAGTGTTTTCATCTCTAAAACTCAGGCAACTCAGGCAACTCAGGCAACAGGCAGGAATCCACAAGCATTCAATACATGAGAAGAAAAACAACCCCTTGATGTCTGGGGAGCCCTCCAATGCTGGAAGCAGTGCCTTTAGGATGAGATTCAAAATGGAGGCCCGGCTTACCAGGGATAGGAAGAATCTCTCCAGACAATCCTTTTATAGTCAACCGGTACACAGCTGTTGTTTATTCGTGGTATAATAATATAATATAATATAATATAATATAATAATAATAATAATTTATTATTTATACCCCGCCCATCTGGCTGGGTCCCCCCAGCCACTCTGGGCGGCTTTCAACAAAACACTAAAATACAATAACCTATTAAACATTAAAAGCTTCCCTAAACTGGGCTGCCTTTAGATGTCTTCTAAAAGTTTGGTAGTTATTTTTCTCTTTGACATCTGGTGGGAGGGCGTTCCACAGGGCGGGTGCCACTACCGAGAAGGCCCTCTGCCTGGTTCCCTGTAACTTGGCTTCTCACAGCAAGGGAACCACCAGAAGGCCCTCGGAGCTGGACCTCAGTGTCCGGGCAGAACGATGGAGGTGGAGACGCTCCTTCAGGTATACAGGACTGAGGCCATTTAGGGCTTTAAAGGTCAGCACCAACACTTTGAATTGTGCTCCGAAACATACTGGGAGCCAGTGTAGGTCTTTCAAGACCGGTGTTATATGGTCTCGGCGGCCGCTCCCGGTCACCAGTCTAGCTGCCGCATTCTGGATTAGTTGTAGTTTCCGGGTCACCTTCAAAGGTAGCCCCACATAGAGCGCATTGCAGTAGTCCAAGCGAGAGATAACCAGAGCATGCACCACTCTGGCGAGACAGTCCGCGGGCAGGTAGGATCTCAGCCTGCGTACCAGATGGAGCTGATAAACAGCTGCCCTGGACACAGAATTGACCTGCGCCTCCATGGACAGCTGTGAGTCCAGAATGACTCCCAGGCTGCGCACCTGGTCCTTCAGGGGCACACTTACCCCATTCAGGACCAAGGAGTCTTCCACACCTGCCCACCTCCTGTCTCCCAAAAACAGTACTTCTGTCTTGTCAGGATTCAACCTCAATCTGTTAGCCGCCATCCATCCTCCAACCGCCTCCAGACACTCACACAGGACCTTCACCACCTTCACTGGTTCCGATTTGAAAGAGAGGTAGAGTGGGTATCATCCGCATACTGATGAACACCCAGCCCAAACCCCCTGATGCTCTCTTCCAGCATCTGCATGTAGATTTTGAAAAGCATGGGGACAGAACCCCACAAGTGAGAGCCCAGGGGTCTGAATACTTATCCCCCACACCACTTTCTGAACACAGCCCAGGAGGAAGGAGCGGAACCACTGTATAACAGTGCCCCCAGCTCCCAGCCCCTCTAGACGGTCCAAAAGGATGTTATGGTCGATGGTGTCAAAAGCCACTGAGAGATCCAGCAGAACTAGGAAACAGCTCTCACCTTTGTCCCTAGCCCGCCAGAGATCATCGACCAGTGCGACCAAGGCAGTTTCAGTCCCATGATGAGGCCTGAATCCTGACTGGAAGGGATCCAAGTGGTCCGCTTCTTCCAGGTGTGCCTGGAGTTGTTCAGCAACAGTTGTGGTACAGGAGCAAGATACTTTAACTCAAGGAATCACTTCTTTTTCAGGGGCATTGCGTTTCTCAGCATTCAGATGCAACGTAATATTGCTGGAGAAATGTGATTCCCTCCCCAGGCATTTCATCTTGTGTGCTGGAGCACATTATCATTATCACATTATCATTCTAATCTAAGATGGAAGGAGGGCCCAGAAGCATATTGATCCTCTCTTACTACAAGACCCCTTAGCCCATTTGCTGCATGTGGACTCCATATCAAAGTGTTGCCTTTCAAGCTGCAGTGCTCTTGTGCCAAGTCCAAACTGTGGGACAGCCATGATTTGAACTCAGTTTCCTAATATGCCCAAATACATGCTTTCGTATTTTAACAAGATTTCTTCCACTGTTTTAGCCAGTATCACAATGTTTGCAAGTTGTATTTGACATTTTCTATTTTCCACAAAAAAAAGTTTTCTTAACTTTTATGAGTTATTGCTAAAGAGAATATTGGTTGATATATAAAAACCCTCACACATATGAAAGTGCTTGAGAATCCATAGGGGATTGAGTGAAAGTTTAAATACCATGCTAGAACACATTTTTCTCAGAAATTTGTGATGTCTTGTTCTGGTGATAAAAGAAGGAACAACCCTTTTATTACTTGAAAGGAAATGGCATTCCCTTTGGGGTGAAAGTGAAGTCTCAATGTGGTTTGCCATTTGCAATGCAGCTAGAGATTTCTAGATGCAGGGAACAAGTTGGTGTCAACCTGTCAGCCTGCAGTAGCTCAAATATACCCTCTGTCATTCAGCAGTTTTTGTGTAGGAGGGGCACCTCAATGCATAATAGTAACTCACACAGCTCCATCTACCCAGAAAATATCCCAATTTTGTCTGAACTAGTCCCCAGAGAAAGATATTTCTAGTGCTCTTTAATATTTTCCTAAAATAAATAAAAATAAAACTAGAGTTTTAGAAAAAATCCTCTTAATCGATCAACTGCTCCTGTACTAAACACTTCTCCAGCTTATATCGTTCTTTATCTCCCTACTAAGAATATCAAAGAGGTTCTGCATCGAGAGAGTTCAACTAATTTGGCTGCTCTGAAATGTATAGTTTAACATAGACAGATGGCTAGGGCCAGTCTATAAATTAAGGGTTTTAGGAAGAAGTCATGGCCCTGACCGACTCCAGGTACAAAAGCTCAGGCTGCTGATCAGATTCTTGGGTTGGGGCATTGTTTAGGGGTTGTTGCTGGGGAAAGGGGCTGTGCTATTGCTGTTTTTGATGTTACTTTTTTGTATCTTTATTTTCGATCTTATCAGGATTTATGTGGAAATCGTCTAATTTGGCTGTGTACTTTTTGATGTTTTATTTATTGACTACTTTTGTTATGTTTGTAATCACGTAATATTTTCGTGTCGTAAGCTGCCTTGAGCATAGTCCTAGCTTTGGAAAGGCAGCATGCAAATAAAATTATGTATGTATGTATGTGTGTGTTCCGTAAACAAACAGAGAGAAACTGTTGACCTCCAACACATCTGCCCCTGCCAGCCCCCACCCCTTGGAGGTCCAATGTGTGTGTATACATAGAGATCCCAGATGTGTACAGCTGTATTTTCATATGCTGTGTGAATACTAGCATGTCAGAGGTGGAGCTCGCAGGTGCAACAATGCTGGGTTGGGGTCTATGCCAAAGGCACAGTAAGTATAATGGTCTGTTAACTAAGCCTACAAGATTCAATGGCCTAATTGGTGAAATTAATTGAACTACCGTATTTTTCGCTCCATAAGAAGCACTTTCCCCCTCCTAAAAAGTAAGGGAAAATGTGTGTGCGTCTTATGGAGCGAATGCAGGCTGGAGGCTCTGCTCAGCGCTCCCTTTAAAGAGCCACGTGGAGCGTGTGTGCAGCTCTTTAAAGGGAGCGCGGCTCTTGGAGAGCCTTAGCCGCACACAGCCTCTCCTGGGCAGGGGATGAAGGCTCTCCTTGCCTGAGAGAGGCTGCGCGGCTAAGCAAGAAGCCAGGACAGTGAGCGGGATTGATCCCGCTGGCTGTCTTGGCTTATGGGATAGCTGCGCGAAGCCTCCGCAGGGCAGCAGGGAGCCTTCATCCCGCTGCCCTGCGGAGGCTTTGTGCGGCTATCCCTGGCTTTTGCGGGAGGTGGGGGAAGGGACAGAGCGTGGCTCTCTCACTTTCCCCACCTCCCACAAAAGCCCCGAGAGCCACACTCCCTTTAAAGAGCCGCATGGAGTGTGTGTGTGGCTCTTGGGGGCTTTTCCCCGAGCAAGGAGAAGGGCAGCCCGTCACTGATGGGCTGCCCTTCTCCCTCCTCGGGGAAAAGCCCCCAAGAGCCACAGATACTCTCCGCATGGCTGCTCAGTGCTCCCTTTAAATAATTATTTTTTCTTGCATTCCCCCTCTAAAAACTAGGTGTGCCTTATGGAGCGAAAAATACGGTAACCATTAATTACCCATTTTTTTAAAAGGATGGTAGGAATCCCTCCAAAGAACTGGCTCTCTATGTTCCAGTTGCCTAAAGCAAGGAATACGAAAACTGGATACAGCCCCCATTTGGGTCCTCCATTAGCCACAGCTAGCGTGGTCAGAATTTAGGGCTGATGGGAGCTGCAGTCCAACTGCATGAGGGCCACAGTTTAGCCACAGTATCCATGGAGGGGGCACCAAGTACAGAAGTCGCCACCCCACCCCCCATCCACATTGTGTTGAGCATCCACTGAGCTCTCCAAACATGAGTTTCTTTGCTCAAATAACCAGGCACAATGCATGGATGCTAGAGGGAGTTGTGCAATATTGAAAGAGGAGCCAGCAGTGCAGGATCACTCCCCCTTCTATGGATGGATGGAATATATATAATATATATTCTATGAATATATGAACTCATGAAGGAACTCAGGGTATGGATTGTGCATCTAGCCATATCGTTACACCATAAAAGGAAGTTGCTAGTCTGGTTCAGCAGCTGCAGGTGTTTCCTGGTGTCTCATTTTAACATAGTCGTGACTGAATAACTTTCTTGGGAGAATGAAATTTGGTTGTCTGAAGAACCATCGTGTGGATCCATAAATCTAAAAGTGGCAAGAGGAACCCCTTCAGCTGATCCTGGCCTATGTGGGTGCTCAGTATCAAAACAAAGCTGCTTGTGGAAAGGGGAAAACCTAAGCAAACACTTACCTTTTTCTTCTCTGGAGCTGCAGCTTCTAAAAGCGTCTACGTATTATTACAGTGTGTTTGCACCAAAGTTGTGTACCTGTCACGTTATGATGCAATAGAAGTAATGGATATGTTTATCATTCCATCCCCCACAACTATGCACGAAGGCATAGCAGACCCTTCTCTCACAATGTTTGCATAACTGCTGCCCTGAAGAGGACTTCACAATATGGCTTCCATTGAAATGTCCTCTCTGACTACTGCCAGAATTAAATTTGTTTCATTAAAACTACAAGCAAGGTAAATGTCATTGAGTAAATGCTCACCTCACAACTAAGTACAGTGGTACCTCGGCTTACGAACTTAATCCATTCCGGAAGTCCATTCTTAAACCAAAACCGTTCTTAAACTGAGGCATACTTTCCCTAATGAGACCTTCCACTGCCGGTGCCCTTCCACTGTTTTGGATTCCTTTCTTAGACCGAGGTAAAGTTCTCAAACCAAGACACTATTTCCAGTTTTGCAGAGTAAACCAAATCGTTCTTAAACCGGACTGTTCTTAAACCGAGGTACCACTGTACTGCAATGTCTTTTTTAAAAGCTTCTTGGAATGATGTAACTACTTTTACATGGAGCAAAGTTTGCAACTGGCCCTCATAGTGAGATCTGCATGAAACTATCTTGCAAAAGGTTAATCATTTAGCACTCGGGTCAGGATCCATTTTTGGATACCCAGATTTCTATTCCTTTGTCCACCGTGTGTCGGCTTTCAAAAGCCCACACAGATCTTACCACTGGGATGTTTGACTGGAAAAAACACCATGCAACTGGATAAGGGAACTTATGAGTTTATTCTTACTCAAACTGTAAAATATGAGAGATTTCTTCACAGACATTAAGTGAATACAAGCTCACTATGTTCAAGTAAAGATTTAGGGTGGTATATATACAGCCACATGTCAAGCCAATCAGATGATCATCCTTCCAACTGGTGATGGCAATTGTGCCAATTCCTTGGTTCCCAAATTCTTCTCACTGCTCAGAGGGCTGATGCAAATGGCTTGCCAAATAGTTACACACAGCTTGCCACGTAGTTATATGCGCACAGTGGTGATACCACATGGTAAATGATCATTGGTATTGACCAGGGATAGGGAATTTGCTGAACACCCTCATCTACCAACCCCAGCCAGCATGAGCAACAGTCAGGAATGATGGGAGTTGTAGTCCAACAACATCTGGAGGGCCACAGTTTCCCCATCACTGGCATTCAGCACACCTAATGGCAGAGCAAGGTTCCAAGATCCAGTCCATTGCCTGAACTTTCTGACCGTTCTTTACCCTTTCTTGCCTAGATTTCCATGTGAACACCTTTCAAAGGTTTCCAGCCAGCACAAGATACGAATGATATTAGTGGAGCAAATTTGCTCGGCAATAAAGGCACCATTTCACACACTCCCTTTTCAGTCTGAAAGCACACTTTAATTATTAGGTATGAACTGAAAATTTATTTGACACAGTGAAAAGATAATAATGCATTGAAATTAACTGTTTCACTAAGTAAACCAATATCTTTGTAGTTTTCCTAAGAAATGAAGTAGATGGATTTAATCAAATGGGCCAACATCAGATATTATTTAAAAATCTTTTGATTAAACTCTCTTTTTTGCATTTATTTTATCACGGAATATGACACTATATGTCAGAGAATATTCAATAGAATAATGTTGATTTTTTTGTATCATTATATTAAAACATACAAGAGAACAGTATGTTTGCTTTGTATCAGGCAAAATAAAATAAATCTGGGGCATTCCATTACTTCCCAAGGAGACGCAGAAATGAATGAACAAGAAAGAAGAAAACCTGAAGCAATGAACTTTCTGCAACCAGTTTAATGGCCAGAATTGCTTCAGAACTGAAATGGTAGATGTTGGTTCTGCCAGTAGTTACTCTTACAAGATGCCAGGGGAAAGTACAACAGCAGCTCTGAAAACTATTCCAGCACCAAACTTCCCGTCTGTCTGGAAACAGATTATTTAGTACTTCTTTCTGCTGCAGACAGACAGACCCAGTCCTTTCCCAACACCATATTGGCAGATTCTGCAACTCTGTGACATCAGGAAACGACGGTCCTTTTGCTAGAGAGAAAAGGAAAAAAAGAGTCAGAAAATGAACAATGCAACCCACACTGGAACTGACTGTGATGAGCGTAGGAAGAAAAGAGGTCCATCAAGACCCAAAGCCAGAATTTGTTAAGAACAATAGAAGAGAAATGTAGAGGAGACCCCAACAAGAGCTAGATGGGTGGCTTAAGGAATTTAAGAAGAAAGACGGAGGCACAGGAACCAAAAGGAAGGCCAAAAGAAGCGAGTTCTCCAAAGTGCCAGCTATTAATGTTTATTGTAGCTCTACATGTTTCAGAACTGAAGTTTCTTCTTGAGGAGCAACCCAAGACTTTCCAAAGGAGCTGACACAAATGCTGCCGCCTTTCTGGCAAAGGAAGTCTTCCATATGGTGCCAGATACACAGCAACATTCAGTTCCAAAACGTGTTGAGCTACAATAAACATTAATAGCTGGCACTTTGGAGAACCACTTTCTCCTTTTCTTTTTCATTATTTTTGTACTAAGGCTTTCCCTCCTGGTGATGTTGTTTCACATGCAAGTTTTTCTCACCCTGGCAGAACTAAATCACAACAAATGGCATTTTTATTATTCCTGGCCACTCTGCTTTGCCTGTACTAATTTCTAGGAAAATACATTCTGGGGACTGTTTTCTGTACCCATCTTTATTTTTCTCACTGAATACTAGGTTTGGTGTCACGAAGAGTTGCGTGCAGGGCTGGTGTTTTTTCTCTCTCTTTTTTTCCAAACCCTGACAGGCATGTTTAATAATTAACCTCACTTAAAATCTTTTGTCAGGAACTACTATTTTATATCAAATCTTTATTATTCACATTAGCACTGCTTGTCTTACATCAATCTTCAGCTGAAATGAGAGTTCTTTCTTTAAAGGTTATTTTTTCTAGGTGAAGAATGATATCACATTTTAAAACGAAGACTGTAATTATGGTGTCATGTATCAGCAATGACAAATAAGGCAACCCTGAATTGAAAATCAAACACCTTGAACTGAAATATAAATGTTATCTTGTAATTTCAGTGCCCAATCAGTGTAGTGAGCCCAGGCCTCTTTGGCTGATTTGACTCCCCACCATAATAACCAGAAGTCCAAAGTTCAAAGCTCCTTCAGCAGTTTTAAATCAGATATATAATGCATTTTATTTCTGTAGAATTGAACACAATTTTTAAAAAAGTAATTGTATTTATTACTTTTAAAAATGTGTTCAATTATACAGGAGAAATTGCACTGCATATCTGAAACAAAATAATGTTTGCCTGTTTTTAAAGTTGCTATGCAGCCAGATTCATACACTAGTTAAGATGCAAATTGTGGATTTTAAATTAATTTACACCCCAGACCTAAATATCTGCACTGGCATATTATCTTCCTGTAGGAGTGCCAGCAGAGTGTCCTCACCATGCTACTACACCAACAGCATGTTCTGTGATGTTTTAAAATGACTCACTAAATCGCTTATTGCATCTGACATTAAATGCTGTGGGCACTTGTGGCTCCCAAGACAAACAGAATCAGGAAGCAGAGTCACAGGACAAATTATCTCTGCAGTTAGGGACAGCGCAGGAAAGGACTCAAGACACCAACAGTGGCCCATAATGAAGCCAGACTCTGATGCCAGTGCAGATGGTGTGGATCAGTCTCATGCTGGCACGCATCTGAGATCAAGCCTGGTGAAGCAGATATTTTTCACACGAGGAGATCTAGTGCTACTGAATCACTGGTCTTCCTCAGTTAGCTGGGAGCAGAATTCACAAAAATTGTTGCTGGCATCCGTCTGTCCTGGAGAAACAATAGTGTTAAACCACTGCATTAGCAGCACCGAAGTGACTTCCCCAGGGCACCAGTCTGGGTGGTGAGTTTCGAGGTTCTGGACTGCCCATAGCTGTCAACTTACAGATTTGAAAATAAGGGACCAGCAGCCTCAAAAATAAGGGATCAGCAGCCAAGATAAGGGATTTTCTGGGCACAGGTATGTTCAACTTCTGAGCCCCTACGAGCCAAAGGCAGAAAGCCCAGTCAGCAACCAAACAAAGCCTCAAGCAGTGGTTCCCACAGCACAGCAACCCGGCAAAGGGGATGCAGCAAGGAAAACCACCGTCACCTCTCCGCTGGGAAGCGCTGAGCAAAGGAGAGTCCCCAGGCAACACGGCTGATTTGATCGGCACAAGGCATGCAAGCTCCACCCCCCAGTCGTTCTTAGACTCCTTATTGGGTGAGCAACGCAGCCAAGCAACACAGTTGGAGCCTCCCTCCTCCCTGGATGGCAGGGAGGGAGGGAGAGGAGCTGCTTCCTTTGAAACCCGGGAAATTTAAGGGACATCATCAATAAGGGACAGCAGCGGGACACGGTGCTGGGATAAGGGAGTTTCCCACCAAATAAGGGACAGTTGACACCTATGGCCCAGACCACCTCACTGATGTGATCCCAAGGAAAGCAGAGCAAGACGTTTGGGCACCAGCTTGGCTGCAGTTGCTGGAATGAAGTGTACAAGGCGCCACCCAACTGGCTTAGGGACTCTGCTCCAGATGTGTGTATCGTTTACTCCTTTTCTTCTCCTGAAGATATCTTCTAAGGCAGCAGATGTTTACAATCAGCGTTTTCCTTCTCCTAGATGGGCTTCCTACCCAGATTGATGAGCCCTATCTGCCCCTCACTTCCCTCTACAGCATGTGCAAAAACCGCCTTCTTGACTGTTATAGCCACTCTCGGTCTCATCTGCTCCAACTGCCAAAGTCTGTGTTTGCCTGCAGTGGAAGCCCTAACTCAATGAGGGTTTGAGATCCATCGGCTCCCCTCACCTGGTTTAGTCGGCCATCGAAGTCGTTCCCGGGATGTGGCCGCTGTTGCATGCTGACAGCTTCTAGGAGCCACAGGTGAGAGTTGAGTGCAGGGTGGGGACCAAAGGTGGACAAACTACCACGGAAGGAGAACAATGTATCCCCCACAAGCAATTACCTCCTCTAACACCCCATAATGTATTAGATTTAAGACAGGGTAGTATCCACCAGAATAATTCTGCAATGCCAGTCAGAAATATACATATTTAAAAATAATATAATACTAAAATCTCCTTTCCTCTGAGTAGTTCACTTTCAATTCTACCCAGTTATTTGCTTGATCAGTTTCTGTGGTTTGCCAGAATGGCCCATGTTTTAGAGACAATATTGCTGTCTTTTCCTTTTGTCTTCCCTGAGCAGAGTGGCCATATTTTTAAGTGGCAGGAAGACTGACTTCTGTTTCTTTGTTAACTGTGCTTCACGGGATATGCTTTTATTCTTTTTAAAGCCACCAACTTTTTTTTTTACCAAAACACAAACTCACCTACAGTAAAGAACACATATGGCAATATTATACTTCATTTCTCAGGCCAGCCCCTAACAGTGTGCTCTGAGTTTTAAAGGACTTTGCTTACAAACATCTACTATGTCAGATTAAAGTTATTAGCAGGCCAATCTGCAAGCATTTCTTTTATTTTCTAGTTTGAGCCTGCATCTATATTTATTTGCATTCCTTAAGTGAAGCAAATCCCTGGATTTGCTAACTATGCTTTTCATTTCCCAAGTCTTATAATGTCACATACAGGATAAGGCTTCAAATACTACTTTAAAGGCAGGAGAAAAAGGAAACCTCAGTAAGGTAAAGGACCCCTGGACGGTTAAGTCCAGTCAAAGGCGACTACGGGGTTGAGGCGCTCATCTCGCTTCAGGCTGAGGTGTCCACAGACAGCTGCCCAGGTCATGTGGCCACCATGACTAAACCGCTTCTGGTGCAACGGGACACCGTGATGGAAACCAGAGCGCACGGAAACACCGTTTACCTTCCTGCCACAGAAATACCTATTTATCTACTTGCAATGGTGTGCTTTTGAACTGCTAGGTTGGCAGGAGCAGGGACAGAGCAACAGGAGCTCACCCTGTCATGGGGGTTCAAACTGCTGACCTTACAACTGGCAAGCCCAAGAGGCTTGATGGTTTAGACCCAGCGCCACCCCAGTATCTGTACTGGGTTTGTGACACTTGCATGTGAAGTAGACTATAATTCCTGTGTTTTACACACACACACACACACACACACACACACACACATATAATTCCTATAATTTCCAAAATAAATTTTATTTTGTAAAAGCAATGTGTATTATCTGAGAAAAGGTTTAACTGTAACATTCAAGTGATCATGAAATTATCGCCTGCCCTCTTAATTTCAAAAGTTAATTGTATGCACTGCTAGAAATTATAACATTTTAATATTAAAGCTTTTATCTCAATTTCTGTTTGCTTTGCTGAAACTACAAACATGAAATTGTTCTTAAAATTTAAATATTTCCTTACCTAGCCTCAAAAGTTCAAGAGAACCACAAAACTGGAAGGAAAACATAGCTATATCCAAAGTTAGCCCTGCTAACCCATAAGCCCTGTTATACCCATTTAAATTAATGGAAATGACTAACTTGTATCTAAATGATTAACTTAGATACAACCATTAATGCTTAAATTCCCTTTATGGTCATGTATTTCCTGTATTGCTGCATTGGTACTAATGATATGAAAGGCTTCTTTTTGCAGTTAAGGGTTTGCACTCAGGTTTACTGAAATGATGAAATAACTTCTCAGCTAAGAGCTACAGCAAGAAAACTGGATTAAGTTGTAGGGCACCTGCATGCAGGCTCAAATCCCAGGTAAGGCAGAAATCCTGGAGAGTGAACAACCCTGAGCTAAATGGAAAAATGGTCTGACACAGTATAAGACCTATGTACATTTTTTTTGAGACCCAGGCACAACTTCCAGGCTTTAAGTACACATTCATTTCCACAGGTGAAATGTCCATTTCCTTGACAGTCTGGTGTGTATTTAATATTCTGCAACTCCTATCGGGTCACTGAGGATCACACATATTTGGTTAGGTGTGATGATGTGGAGAATAGGTTACATATGTATGCACCAAAAATATGCAAAAATAGATTAAAAGACAATGGCAATTCAACTGAAAAAGGACAGGTAGAATCAGAAACTTAGTGGGGAAAATGGCAAAAATATACATATATCCTCATAATTTCAGGAAAAATCTGGTGGGAGTGGGGCAGACTCACTGCCGTTTCCTGAAGGCAACATCTGTGCACCACGTGGAGTGCTGTCCCTATGCAGCTGGTGCTGATCTTCCCAGGCAGAGGAGGCCAGCTCAGCTCCAGGCAGACACTTCTTGGGAGCCTCAGAGTCTGCTTATCTAGTTTTATGCAATGCAGAGAGAAATGCTCCCCCCCCCCACTGCCTTCGTATTTGCTATTGGGGAGTGATGTCCGAGCTTTAAGGGCCAAGGAGATCTAGTGGGAAATCAACAAATGGGGAGATGTCTAGATTGCGTTTTTAGAGGGGAACAGGAATTGAGTCAGATGAGAAGACTGGAGCACAGTATAAAATCAAGGCATCAATAATGCCCCTGTTTACAACTTCTTTATTAAAGAGCTACTCCAGCTTGCTTTCTTTTTTGAGGGCTGTATATTGCAGGAGTATCCAACCGAGGCGAGAAAATTCTGCCAGATTTGGTTAGGACACCAGACTGGTTCCTTGTAGACATGCTGCACTGTGGAGGCTTCTACAGACATGGCGGCTTCTCTTTTTGTGTGGCAGAATGAGTTTTGTATTAGAAGTGTCTATGCACCACTTCAGCACAAAGATGCCCGGGTCTCCTTACACATTAACGCAAACCTCTACTGTGTAAGCCAATGGCCAAGGGTCTTGGCTGGGCTTCTTCTCAGGTGTTTGCCACACAATATCACACCCTCGGAGTCCAAGTTTTCAGATCTGGAACAGCTCCCCACTTGGGGACCTCCACCCACAATCAATAGGAAACACAGTGGGACCTTGGTTCTTGAACTTGATCTGTTCTGGGAGTCTGTTCGACTCCCAAAACCATTCAAAAACCAAGATGCAGCTTCCAATTGGCTGCAGGAGCTTCCCGCACTCAAGTGGAAGCCATGTTGGATGTTCGGCTTCCGAAAAATGTTTGGAAACCAGAACACTCACTTCCGGGGTTGCGGCATTTGGGAGCCGATTTGTTCGGCAACTAAGGTGTTGGGGAACCAAGGTACCGCTGTCCATGTCCCCCCCCCCGAGGGTTTCTTTGCTGGGGCCTCTTTCGGGAGGGGGCCCTTTGCCAGGGCCACAGGAGGAAGCTCATGGGGAGCTGCAAGGGCTCCTCTGGGCCTGGGAGGAGCCCCCCTCTGGGCTGGCCAGGGAGGCTGGCAGGGGCAGCGGGGCCTATGGAAGCTGGGGCCCGTCTCCTGCCCCGGCTGCCCAAGGGACATAGCTGTCAACCTTTCCTTTTTTTTTGCGTGAAATTCCCTTATTCCAGTGCCGTTTCCCGCTGCTATCCCGGATTGTTAGATATCCTGTAGACTATCCCCGGGACAGGTGAGGCTCCTGATCCCTTATTTTCAAATCTGAAAGTTGACAGCTATGATCACAAGGTGCAGCCAGGATATGCTAAGGGGGCAGAACCTCCCTTAGTTAAGCAAATTTTATTTCCTCGATGGCAGCTGCCTCTCTTGGCTACGCCCATGCATCTGATATTGGAGCACCTGGTTCTTCCTGCCTAAGCGTGCAACCCGGCATTTGTCCCATGGTATTATCCCATTATTTCGTGGTAGCCGAGCAGTTTTTGATAACAGGAAGCCCCAAATTCAGACTGGAAACTTTCCATAGCTGTCAACCTTCCCTTTTTGTGTAGGAAATTCCCTTATTCTAGCGCCGTTTCCCGCTGCTACCCCGGATTGTTAGATATCTTGTAGACTGTCCCCGGGACAGGTATGGCTGCTGATCCCTTATTTTCAAATCTGAAAGTT
The DNA here is from genome assembly GCF_964106915.1 of Podarcis gaigeae. Lineage (NCBI taxonomy): Eukaryota > Metazoa > Chordata > Lepidosauria > Squamata > Lacertidae > Podarcis > Podarcis gaigeae. Next base: position 29,470,317 of record NC_139694.1, on the reverse strand, counting down.
GACAGCTATGTCGAGGGGGGGGGGCCTTCCCGAAGAGAACCCTTCTTCACTGCAGATCCCAGAGACCTCTCTCCGCCGGGGACCCTCCTCTCCCCCCCCCTGGCGGGGTCCCAGAGGCCTCTCACCCCGTTCCTTCGACCGGGGGCCTCTTGCCATGGGGGGTGGAGAGGGGAGAAGGCCGCTCTCCGCTCCGCCCCCCCCCCCGGCCAGGCCGGCCTTCTTCCCTCAGAGGGAAGCGCCAGGCGCCCCCTCCGCCCCACCTGGAAGGGGCTCCGTCCTCTCCCCCCCCCCAAGTCCCCAAGGGAGCGCGCGCGGGCGGAGCGGCGAGGCGCGAACTTGGCGCTTCTCCTCCTCCTGCCGGCCGGGCGCCTCCCGCCTCAGCCGCGCCGCCGCACATCCGGGCCCCGCCGCCGCCCTGGCCTCGCTCTTGCCTCCTCCCGAGCCCCCCTGGGCCGGAAGTGACGACGGCCAGGTTTCCCCCACGCGGGCGGGAGCGAGGCGTCGCGTGCCCCTCCCTGCTCGCGCGCTCGGAGAGGGAGGGGGGGGAGAGTGTGGGGCGTCCGCGCGCGCTGAGGAGAAGGCGGCCGGGCGGACCGAGTGCGCCAAACGCGGCGCGGGCCAACGGTCTCCCGTCGGGTGCCTGTCTCGCGCACGCGCGGTGATGCGCCGGCCGAACCCCCTCCCCCGCGCGCGTCTCTGGCCCGGGAGTGGGCGGCGGGCTGTCCGTCAAGGTCTTGGCGCCGCCCCTTCCGGCGCGCGAGGCTGGGCCGGCGCCTGCTGGTCTCCTCCCTCTCTGTGTCTCTCTCCCTTTTGTGAGTTATAGCAACGGTTGCCTTGAGAGCCAGGCGCCATAGTCACCGTAGTCCTGGCGACTGTTACCCACCAACAACAACGGCTCCGCTCCGACTCCGCCGCCGCCGCCGCCGCCTCCTCCTCCTCCCGCCGCGGCTCCTCCTCACCCCCGTCCTCCTCCTCCTCCTCCTCGCCCCGCGGCGCCTCAGCCTCGCCCACCACCACCGCCACCACCACCACAGCCAGCGGCCACAGCAGCGGCGGCGCCCCGGCAGCCCCCCTCAGCCCAGGTGAATATGCCGCTCGCGCCCCCCCTCCCTCTCCCCCTCCCTTTCCCGACCTGGCTCTGTCCGGGGGGGGGGGGGAAGCGAAGGCCGGCTGCCCCGCGAGAGCGACGCGCGCGTGGAAGAGAAATCCCCGCGGCGCCCCCCCCCCCAGCCCGGCCTGCTTGGCGTCCTCCTCGCGGCGGCGCCCCCTCCCCCCGCGGAGGAGTTTGAAGGAGGGAAGGGAGGGGGCGCCGGGGGGGGATAGAGTTTTTTGTTTGCTTCGACCTGCCGGTTTGGTGTGGGTTTTTTTTTTGGGGGGGGAGTAAGGTCACAAACTAAACAACTCTGCGTGGGGTTTGCAAATAAAAATAATCATCATCATTGGCGGCAATGCAGAAAAAGCCCCCTTTTGGTACTTGCCTGCTGTTTGCCCTGCCGAGATCCTCGGGAGCTGCGATGGTGGTGTGGCGGGGGGAGTCAGGTGCAGCGGCGGGCGGTCCGCATCTCCCTCCGGGTCTCGCTGCGCTCTCGCTTCGGATTCAGCAGCCCGGATCCCCCTCTCTCTCGGAACTCGCGTGCGGGCCTCTGGCTCCTGTCGGGGTTGCGAGGCTCTGGGTGAACTTTTCTCTCCTGATCCTCCTCCTCCTCCCCTCGCTGCCTCTTTAACCTCTTCTGGGCTTTAGGGGGAGCAGGTTGCTCCTGTCCCTTGGTCATTGGCATGCAAACAACCCTCCTTGTGCTGCAAATCACTCTCCTGCTTTAAACACCTCGCTACATAAACACAGGTTTAGTGGGAGAAATCTTGCAGAAATTCAGTTTTTGCATGCTCAAGTTTTAATCCAAATTGGCTGCCTGTGCGTAACTTGGCTATACTGTAGCTTGCCCACCTGGAGTGTGCCTGTGGCTGGTAGAGAATCTGCATTTTATGTTTTATTAACTGGTGCTTTGGGATTAGAGGGCACTCACGTAAAGAAATTAAATTTCATTTTATTTATGAGACTTATTAAACATGGGCATGAATTAAAGAGGGGGGAAGACATGTACCTAGAAATTTTATTTATTAATTAATGTAGTTTTTATCTTACTGGTATCTTACTGTTTTTACTTGCGACTTTTTAATTCCCCCAAATTCTGAAACTGATCAACCATAAAGAATTATGAATCTTCTGAACTTGAAATATCTGTGTATTTAATCATTTTCTTGTTGTTAGTTAAGCTCTGCAGATTAGTACTTAGAGCATATGGTAATCACTTTGTCTTTATGGACAAAAGGTAACATTTGTGATGCCTCTTCCTCAGTGGGACTGCTTGTTGATATTCAGTTACTTTGCACCTGACCCCACTCCCTTTTAATATAGCCCCAAATCACCTTTCAATGAGTAGTCATTGGAGTCAATGTATTATTTAGACTATAAGCGTCTGTACCTGCGTGTATGCTCAATTTAACTCAGTTAAATAGGACTTACTTCTGTGTAAACATGCATAGGATTGATCTGCATGGATACTAATGACATGAAAAGTCTTGTTACTTCACTGCTTTTAATTATTATGATTTTTGGAGAGGTGCTAATGTTTCCTAACTGGAGTCCTGTAAATTTTGTTGATTCTTTATAAAGAAGCCTAATTTAATTGTTAATAATTGTTATTCCTCACATTTGTGAAACCTGCATGGAACTGGTTGTTGTTTGGAGCAGTGCCAACAGAAAGATATTGATTTATTTGACAGAGCAACCCCTGAAGAATGTGGCAGTGTCTATTATTCCTTGAATTGTCAAGTGCAGAGCAGATTAGGTTAGATAATTGATGCTTTGGTAAAGCTGGGACTATTTTCTGAATTGAGATTTGTGTGCCACATAGTTTTATTCCATAAACATATCTTACACCTTCTATACTAAAGGTACATGATAATTCAATGAAGATTGAACAGGAGAAGCAATACATCATTCTCCTATTACACATTAACATGTGAATATTGAATACAGTTATTTTGTTTGTGCAGAAGATAAAGCCACTTCAGAATATAGTTTACCTGTTTATAGTCTTTTAGGGTGACAGTGATTTTCTTCATTCCTCCTATTGGTTGTATCCACCTGTTGTCTTATTTTAGATGTTTATAGCTAGGAAACGGATCTGATGATTGTCTTCTCTCCAGCACATTTAATACAACAGTGCAGTCCTTGATCAGCGAGATTAGTCTTCCAAAGGCAGAAAGCAATAGGGTAGGATATTTGTCTAGTCTGGAAAGTTTAGTAAGATACCTTATGATCTGATAGTTCAAGGAGGGAACCCTTTCCCCACCCACTACAATTCCCCAGCTAATCAGATTAGGGTTGTTTTTTGGGGGGAGGGGGAGGGAATGGAATATTTGTGTCTTCTAATGACAGGTTCAGTAGCCATTCTTGTTACTGATACTTCGGTTCACAAATGTTGCTAAATTACTCTTAGCCATATATAATTCCTGTGGTATCACTGCTAGGTATAAGATACCAGAATTGGTGCTCTGATACTTACTGAGTTGATCCCTAGGAGGCAGAGTAGATTTCTTTGCCTGCTCAAGACACAAATCTATGGCATTGTGAATCAGAAATGCCCTTTCCTCCTATGATTTTTTAAAAGGGAACCTTCTTCCTTGACACCCCCCCATGACCAGCATACCCCTGAGTGTGTATCAATTTTAATTTATTTAACTTGTGTATTTATAAAACAAATTAGTTTTTGTTCTATCTGTGCTTCTTGAGATACTGTGTACAGTTTTTGTTCTATCCTATCCCAAGAGCTAAGGGCATTTCATGAGATGATAGTTCAAAAGACAAACATCTGAACATACATTAAATCCATGTTTTTGTTCTTATTCCAATTTCCCAATTTCCTAACTAAAGAGAGCTGCAGCTTCCAACCAACCTATTTGAGGGTATAAATACCCCCCCTTTCCAAGAGAAGTGTAATGTTTACCCACTATTATAGCAAAGATCCATGTTTTTATTTACTGCCGTGTTTGTATACTACATGGTTGTGATATGGATGTCTACATATTATTAAGTAGAACTGAAAATGAAGGAGTTTCAGCACCCCCATCATTCAGCCTGGACACTGAGGTCCACCGCGGAGGGCCTTCTGGTGGTTCCCTCACTGCGAGAAGCCAAGTTACAGAGAACCAGGCAGAGGGCCTTCTCGGTAGTGGCACCCGCCCTGTGGAATGCCCTCCCACCAAGTGTCAAAGAGAATAACAACTACCAGACTTTTAGAAGACATCTGAAAGCACCCCTGTTTAGGGAAGCTTTTAATATTTAACAGACCACTGTATTTTAATATTTTGTTGGAAGCCACCCAGAGTGGCTGGGGAAACCCAGCCAGATGAGTGGGGTATAAATAATAAATTATTAATATTATTATTAAACTGGAGAAACTCTTCTGGGGCTGCATAGCCAATGTTCAGTTACTAGGAATTGCACATAAGGATGCATTTGTATAGTCTCACATGTAGGCATATCCCCTACCCCCTCTTACATATATATTATACATACATGCACACAAGTACATTCCCTCTCTTTTGTACTCTTTATCATGTGTATACATCTGACATGCAAACAGTTCTTGCCCTTTCTTTAGCATTGCTTAGCACCTGATTTTCGCATACAGTTAACACTGTATTCAAGTAATCCTTGGCTTGCTGTGGAATTCTGTGGAGGGGAGCAGCATCACTTTCCCTTGGTTCAGCTTGAATGGAGAAGGCTGATAGAAAGTGGATAGTTTACGGAAGTGCCTCACACTAAAGAGGAACCACTGCATCCACATGGGTCACCAGCTGTAACTTCAAACCTTGGGGGAAACAGTTGAATCTTGCTTACTCAGAGAGTGATTGCTCTTCCCATGTAAGGAATACTCAACGTTTCCCTCAAACCTCAGCTCTGCAACTGCTGGTTAGGACTTCACTTGGGTGGAAGGGGTGTGCGTGTGCGTGTGTGTGTGTGTGTGCGCGTGTGTGTGCTGCTGCAGCAGCAGCAGAAGCAAAAAGTTGCTTCTCCTTTGTGTAGGCCAAGGTCATTGATCTTCCCATATCTTGTTAGCCTCTTCTTAGCTCTTCACCTGTGCTGGAGCCTGCTGGAAGTGATACAGTCCCCTTCCACAGGATACAAAATAGCTACTCCAATACACATTGTAATTATGATTTGGGTCTTGGTTGTCACCATCTACAAGAAGGAAGCTGCTACTGTAGGGGTGGTGGACTTGTAGCTCTGCCATTATTGGACTCCAGCTGCCTTCAGGCCCAGTCTGTGGCAATAGCTAGGAATGCTGCGTGGTGAAGTCCAGTTAGTAGTATCTGTTGGGCCAGTGAAAGTGGAAGACCTTTCTCCTGGCTTCCTATAGAGTTTTCACTTGCTCCTTCTCCTGGAAGCCTAATGGAGATAAGTTCCCGTGGCATGTAGACCTGTCCTGTGGTGAGGAAGAAAGAGCCATAAAACAACTGTGGGGTGGGAATGCACCATGGGACATCTGCAATAGGACAAAATAAGTGGGGTCTGGTTTTTATGGGACAGTCACTTCTGAATAATTTAAGAGACAAGTCATACATTCATTGCAGGAATGTGACAGCCCTTGTGTAAGTCGCTTAAAATCACTTTTACGATTTAAATAAATAATTTTGATTAAATAATAATATTCATTAGATTAGCATTCTGAAAAGAAATAGGATAAACTATACTTTGAGCATTTCAAAAATAAAAATGTCCAACTTAGAAATCTCCAAGAGGATTGTTTAAGCTATCCAAGTATCTTACTCCATCGTTGAATAGTTTTTGATGTTTTTATCCAGACGCCTAACTTAAATTTATCTTGCTGTAGTCTTGTTATTTCTTTGTTAATGTTTATATTGTGAATGTGCTATTTGTGAGATCATGCATCTAGAAAGGCAGCAAGTTGCAGGTACATTTCTGATACGATCATGGTGTCTGTAAAGAAACCCTTTAGCATAATTGGGGAGCGGCAGTATTTAAAACTCTGTTCTAGGGGTGAGAAATGCTCTGTGTGCAGTTGCGTACATCAGGGGTATAGTATTTTGTCTTTATGGACGAGAATGGAAAATTCCTCTCTGTGTGAAGCTCTGTACCACTGCCATGATGCATAAAGGTACATTGGACCGCAGACTGGTTACTGATCTCTCATAAGTGAGTTTGATTTTTGGGAGCTGCTCGTTTGGGCAGGAAAAAGAATGTTAGTAGACATTTTAGGCCTTCTTCTTGAGAAACTATATGAACATTTAGTGCTTGATTATGCTGATTCTGTTATTGCCCCCCCATTTCCTTTGCAAGTACTATTTAACACATTGTTTTCTACTTACTTTTAAAAAATTGTTCCTGTATATTCATTATACTTTTGTATATTCCTAATGACTTATCCAGCAGAATAGCAGATGTTATGCTAGCCGGTCCTGACAAGAACAGTTGGTATTTTTAAAACTACGTGCAGCCTAGAGTACATAGCTGAAAAAGTGTGATTAAGGATGGATTTAAATTCATCTGGTGTTATAACCTCATTAAAACTTTGGATTTTAGGCACTGGTGCTCTCTTCATGTTCACAATATTTTAAATGGATTTTTCCATGTGGTACAAATAAAAAGCAAGGTAGGAGTCTTAAAAGCCTGATCCTAAAGATTTGTTGTAAATTGGAGCATAGGATAGACTAATACTTAATTGTTCCAGCACCACCCAACTAATGTATAATTGGCTTGCAGAACTGCATACTCAAGCACTAAAGTAGGAATATTCTCCTAGACTTTGCTGTGTTTAAATTATCTTTTACTTAACAATGATTATGAGAGAAAGTTTACATTATTATCCTATCTGCTATATCTTTGGATTCACATGGACACTTAATTCTGGAACACTGCTATTTTGTGAAGTCAATACAGTCTAGTGAATAACTGACATGTATTCATGTGAAAAGCCAATGCAAGTTGTGCATGCATACATTTTAAAGTTTGCTGAGCTTACATTGGGCTGAACATGCATCAAACCTATGGTAGAAAAAGTTACTTTATTTGTCACCTAAGATGAGTAGCAATTTTCTGCATGTTGGGGTGCTTTTGTAAATTAGAGTTTTTCCCCAAAATTTATATTTTTCACAGGCGGGAATATGATCGTCATGCTTATTGTAGGTTTCTGTGTGTTTTTTATAATTCTCTTTTTGTTAAATGTGATGGGTTTTAAAATTGTATATGTTAGTTGCCTAGAGACTTTTTGTATTGGGTAACAAATCAGTTATACAATAATTAGTAATAACAGATAAATTTTCTCCCTCAGTGGTCAACCAGCATTCCCAAGGCAGTTTACAAAATCTTCCTCTTAACCACCTCCTACAGCTCTTGGTGTGCATCAAATATTTTGCATGAGTATGTTTGCGTATAGTAAATGTAAGTGTATTTGTGGGCTATGACTTGCAAAGCTAGTGAAATGATTGACAAGGTATGTGGCTCTCGGCTAAAGATGGCTAAAAGTCACCTTGAGCCTGGGGAAAAAGTCGTCATGTAAATGCCAAGTTATACATTTTCAAAAAGGATTAACAGTGTGATTGAATTACCGGAAATGTTAGTGTTTCGTTAAATGCAAGGTACTACTCAAAAAGGTAGAATAAAGTAGAATAATCTTGTATAATATACAAGCCTGAGAGCACTCGTTATAGGTCAGGGAGAGGCATCAAACAGCACCCTACCATTATGAAACCTTAAGGTAACCACTTTAAATCAAGAAGATTCGTCCTAGTCACATTAAATTTGGCATAAATAGTCTATGTGGTGGACTTTATAAGGTTCAAAAAAATCTTTGGAAACTGTTCAGGATGCAACAGTTTAATGTTTATCATCTGAAGTGCTGTCCTGTTTGTTATCATTTTTTGCTCCTGTACCGTGCCGTTTACCATTTCTACTGGATTAAATAGTATAAATAAATAAATAAATCTAGAAAATTGAAGGGATTTTAACTTTTCCTTGTTTGATGAAACAGTCATGGTCATTATAATCCAACATTGTACAAATCTGGAGCAGATATGGGAGGGTGGAAGGAGTTGAAGGGGAAGTACTGTTGTGCTGGCAGAGGTCTATTCTGCTTGTGCAAGGATTCTGCTGGAATACAACCTGTGTTCATAACAATAGGAGATTTTAGTTAAGACTCGAATTTCAGTTTTAAATCAGCCAATTAAGTAAATGCAAGGTATATTGCTACATATGCTTAGGGCCAGATTGACTCTTCTTGAGTAAAATCTGTTCTCAAAAGAACACCGACTGCCACCATACTGAGGAGGTGTAAAGCTAATGAAACTAGGAGGATGTCGAAAGAGGGGGAGTGAGTGGGATTGTATGTGTGCAACAGATTGATTGTGAAGTACTCAGCTCTACGTGTGGGGATTGTGCTAAGTGCCTGTAGGAGGTTGGACCGACAATGAATGGACTCAAACAAGTGCAAGAGATCTTGATAGCTAAATAAAGATACCAACTTGGTCTTCATCTAGTAAATGCTGGTGATGATGATGATGATGATGATGATAATAATAATAATAATAATAGAGTGTGTCATGGCTAAACACAGAACTGAACTGCCATTGTCTGAATAATCACTTTTGGTAGTTCATTGTTAGACCTACCCCTTCCTGCTCCCTGCTTCTTCTTCTTTTTTTAAAAAAAACAAACAAACAATAGAGTTATGGACTCAAAATCAGAAGAAGTAAGAAAGTTAAAAATTTAATCATGCACCAAAAGAAGGAAAAAGAGAAAGAAAGAAATTATTATTTTACGTGCCTAATCTTAACTTCTGCAACATGTAAAGAGTAAACACACTTATTGTGCTTGCTTACAGTTTAGCTTCCCTGCATACATGTTCTGCCTTGGACTTCTATCCTAAATTGTTTTTCTCTGCAGTTGACAAACGTAAAAGGAGCCAGTGCTATATCTGTTCTTAATATGCTTTTAAATTCTAAATTCTGATTATCGTAACTTCTTTCCTAGATACAGAACACAGTTCTGTCAATGTTTCACAACAAATTGTTTTGGTGTATAAATTCCAAATTTTAATTTTGACAGCCAATCCCTTGCAAACCTTATTTTAGTCTCCTAAATGCAGCTTTGTACATGTTTACCTACAAGTTAAACCAGCAAAGTGATTAACTAATTTACTCTTATCAAAACATCAAACTTGTTATGCTTATAAATTCTAAGAATTTATTTATTTTAAACTGAGCCAACTTGTTACATAGTCCAGTCCTGTGCATGTTTGGAATGACATCTGCAAAATCATAACTTAAGGACTTGACCCCTTCTGGAAGGGTCCCCCACTTGACTTTGAAGTCCACCAAGTGGCCCACATCCCATCTCTAATGTTCCTAAACTTTAAGGTAACTTGAATCATTATTCTACTTGGTAAGTTCTAAGCTTTGGAAGGATCGTGCGTAAAAACATGCTAAGAGCAGGTCACCTTTGCCAAACTATCAGCGTCAGCAGCTGAAATTTAGTAAAAGTTTTAATGAATTCTCAGGCTGTTATATAACACCTCTCAATTTTGATATTTGCTGTGGTTTTCATTCCCTTTTCAATCTGCCACCAGAGGGTCAACATTTCACAATGTTACTTTAGAAACTCAAAATAAGGCTGGTAAGATTCACCTGTTCCACTCTTAACTTTTGTGGAATCATGAAAGTATAAAGTCTACTATTCTAGAACTATCTGTGACTGAATTTGAATGTCTTGGAAGTTATATAGGCTGTTTGTGCCGCTTTTCCTGCAAATCTAACAATTCCTGTAGTCTGCTACCATAGACTTGATCTTTAAAAGTTCTCGATTGCTGTATTGTTGCAGTATTTGCTCACAGTCACAAGTGAGTTCTTCTGGTTCATCATTATGAAGTGAAAATTGAATTGTGTGAACTGGGAGAAGTAATTCTGAAGAGGGAAATCATATATACATGTCTCTGAGTTAAAACGCGGAGGCTAGAACTATTTGGATCACTGCTTTGTGGTGGAGCAGAGTGAATGTTAGCTTCCCTCTCTGCCAAAATACAATGAAATATTCTAGATTGTGCGGGAGGGAAAGCTAGTGTGGTATAGAAATAACCTGGGAAATAACATGGGAAATTAGGGTTCAGATCCTCACTCAGGTATGAAGCTCACTGGGTGACAATAGGTCATTCACTGTCTCTTAACCTAATCTACTTCACCTGATTATGAGGATTAAATGGGGAGGGGAAGAGAATCAAATATGCCCCCTTAGCTTCTTGAAGGAAAGGTGGATGAAATAAAAAATAAAATGAAAAAAATCCTGGTCCAAAATAATTTGCTAATATAATACAAACACATTTACATATGGTTATAATCTCTGAAAATTTAAAACATGACCCTCATCAAACACATTGGCTTGGCTGAGCTATAATGATCTTGGGTATCCAACTTCACTGAACCTTTCCTGGTATGTTTTAACCACAGTTTCCTGTGAAGTCTGAACTGGGAAAGTAGACTCTTATTCTCAAGTGTCATGGGTTCAAGCCTCACGTTGCGCAAAAGATTACTGCATTGCAGGGGGGGAGGGTGAAGTAGATGACCCTTGTGGTCCCTTTCAGTTCTACATTTCTATGATTTTATCACATCTTGTGTTCTAATAATTGTGGTGTCTCCCGTTTCAAGTGTTTGTGTCCTGTGTGTGCAGAGAGGGCAAGGTGGAGGAATGAACCCGGACGCCCAAGACCTGATTGCCTACAGTAGGTGTGGGAAACCTCTGACCTTGGGGGCTACATGTGGTCCTCAGCCTCATTTCAAATGGTCCCCAGAGCTATCAGACTCCAGTTCCTTTCTCATCCTTGCATCCCTGTTCTTGTGTTCTGAATTCCACAGCCTTCTATTAAAGGGGGAAGAAATGAAGCCGTCATTTAATTCTGGTGAACAACTAGCAGAACATCTTTTTAATACTGTTTGTTTCAAAAAAAAGTTTTAATTATGAACTAATGGAGTGATTCCTTCAAATAAATCCCACAACTCTGGCTCTGACCAACCACTGGTGTGTTGTCCCCAGAATACCTCCAAGGGAATGTAGCAGAAAAGTTCCCTACATGTTTGAGGATAGGGAAAGAAATATTATCTAAGACCCATAGTACATGTGATAGAAAGCAGACTTTTCAAAATGGAGGAAATGTTAAAATAAGGTCTCTTCTCTGATATGGATAGTTGATAGCTTTGGAGATCATTATTAAAGTTGTTCTTTTTCCACTTTCAATTTGCCATTGCCATATTTTAACTGTGGACTTACGATCAGAAATGAGTTTTAACAGCAGCAGACTGACATGAAACAAACAAAAAGAACAAGCTTTTAAAGTATTTAAGATACTTATTTTCAATGCTAATTTTGAAGGAAATTGTCTTGCATTTAATTTGACAAGTTATAAATTAATCAGAAATATTGATGGAACTAAAACAAACTTTCAAACTGACTATTAAGAAGATAGCATGCTGTTGTTGGTTTTTTTTAAGCTGGGTTCTTTGTCAGAGGAATAAAAGCTTACTTTAAGTACCCCAAAGTGTAATTTTTAGTTATGAATGATGCTATTCATCTTATCTAAGAATAAAGGGAGAAAACTGCATGTTTATGTTCAAAAGTAATGTTTTCCCAACATGTACATTAATCAGTAGATGACATTATTTATAGGATTTAAGCACTGGTGGATGTGAGCAGTATTTGTGCAAGGGTTCCCAGGTGCAGTGTAGCTCGGTATTTTGAAGATCTAAGATTAGGTGGAAAGACTCTGGTTTCTTCAGCTGGTGAGGGACAGATGGTTGCTTGAAACAGGTGTCACTTTTATTTCTCATGTATTGTGTTGGGACTTCCAGTGGCTAACAAAAGGGACTGCCAAAAGCATGTGGCAATGGCATCATCTGCATTTTTAATTAGCAAACTGTAATCTTATGTTTTACTTTTCTTTGGGAAGCATTTTACTTGGCTGAATGTTGTATTAGTCTCACACTTTTCAGAGCACATTCTTATACTTTAAAAAAAGCCCTAATCCTCTTAGGAGGTGGTTGTTTTTAATAAAAAGGAGTGTGCATGTGTGCATTAGAAATGTAATTTAGCAGTGTTTCAGTCTATGCAGGTGGAGGTGATCCTAGTAATTTGCTTTATAAAGCAAGGAACAGTACTACTTTTATTAACATTCATTTTGATATAAAATTAATGACAGCCACTCTGAACATATATTGCTCTGAGTATTGGTTAAAGTCAAACTATAAACTAAATTTACAGGTCGAATTTCCACACAGTGTCTTTTGAAGGGGTGGTTATTCTTCAGTGGGTGGGTGGGTTGTAGATTTTTGGCCTGACAGCAAAATATGTAGGCTAATTTGTTATTGTTACTCTTTCACCATCTAATGTGTGCATCCTATTAAAGTTTATATACTAAAGCACACTTCAATTGTAAGATGGGAAGGTGGAGTGTGTGGCAGGTTCACACCTTTGTAAGCCCGCAGGCTTTTTCGCGGAGTGAAAAGTTTGGTTTTAAAATTACTTTTTGCATAGTGTACGCTGAACCCATTAGACTAGGGTAGGGGACGCTAACTAAATATTAAACAGAATGTGTAAATAGTATTCGTTCTGTGCACATAAAATCAGCAGCTGCAGGACTTTGACTTATTTTTATGCTGTTGTTGATATGCACAATTTGCCCAGAGATTATATTCTTAAATTTGTGTGACTAACGTAACTGTGTCATGTGCTATACTAAGTGATTTTTTTTCCAGTTGTGCTATGTTCCTACATAATTCAGCAAACTACTAATCTGTGGACTATTCTTCTATGTAGTTCTTAAATATGTATACATTTCTGTTAGGAAGATCAATGTCTGTGTTCAATGATTGGTTGTCATAATTTGAAAGGAGAATTGCAGTCCAGTCCTCTTTATGTAAAGTATAACTGTGTAGAATGTGATCTACCCATTAGAAAACATACAATGGATTGTATAAAGGTAAAGGGACCCCTGACCATTAAGTCCAGTCGTGGACAACTCTGGGGTTGCGGCACTCATCTCGCTTTACTGGCCGAGGGAGCCGACATTTGTCCACAGACAGTTTTTCCAGGTCATGTGGCCAGCATGACTAAGCCACTTCTGGCGAAACCAGAGCAGCGCACGGAAATGCTGTTTACCTTCCCGCTGGAGCACTACCTATTTATCTACTTGCACTTTGTCATGCTTTCGAACTGCTAGGTGGGCAGGAGCTGGGAACAAGCAACGGGAGCTCACATTGTCGCGGAGATTCGAACTGCTGACTTTCTGATCAGCAAGCCCTAGACTCTGTGGTTTGGACCACAGCACCACCCGCATCCTAGTCTCTTTAAAATGTAACATTTATCATGTTGATCCCTCACCCCCTCTACTACTACTACTACTACTAATTTTATTATTTGTACCCTGCCCATGTGACTGGGTTGCCCCAGCCATTCTGGGCAGCTTCCAACATATATAAAAACATAATAAAACATTAAACATCGAAAGACTTTCCTCTACTTACTCTCAGTGTTTGTGCTTCAGGCTGCGTCAACTTACTGCTTTATTTCTTTCCTCAAAACTTACTGAAGAAAACAGGTGTGATCTGAAATATCAGCTCTTGTCCTCTGAATTTTGGTTCTTTAAAGCATGCTTCAAATCATAGCCAAATAGTAGGCTGATCTGACGGTGCTGTGATGCCAGCTCTTGTACCAGCGGAATATAGTTGTAAATGATCTTTTGTGTGCTTAGAAGCACAATTGCTCTAGAAGTTCACAGAAGAGCACTAACGGACAATTTCCCTATATCTCTGCAATGGTGCCACCATCCACCCTCAGTTATATTTTATCTGCACAATCAGCATGAATTTCAGGAAGGAAAAAGACATATTGAAAAATACATCTTTCAAGCCATCTGGCCCCAAAATGGCAACTAGGCATTCTGTTTTGGCAACTGTAACCCAGTTTAAGGAGCCATTTTGCATCTAGCTTATATATCTGAGTTTCTAACACCAATCTACATCACATCTTTGGTTGATGTTACATTAAGATGACGTTTACTTTATTTTCACAAAATTAATACACCTCAAAACAGTTTACAACAGAAAAATGAAGAAAAATGTATATGAAGAAAATGTATAAACATGCAAAAATTAAATTACTAAAACTACCTTAGGATTGCACAAGTATGATCTTTGAAGTAGGAGCATAGGATTCTGTTGACACCCCATTGCCACTGCTCCCCATTCTGCCTCCAGCGCCATCTGTATATCTTCCCCAGTGCAAGAAGGCTTTGCAGCAGAGCTTTTCTGTTAAATGAGTCAACGTGCATCTCTAGAGCTACAGACAATTTGGGAGTCTAACGTTTATGGTTTTGCATTGGTTAAGTTAATGTAAGATTTCCATGAGTAGAACTATCAAATCGGCAGTAAATGTTCCAAACACCTTCCAGGTATACTAATATTTTATAGTCATGCTTACACAACACTTCTCTTTCCTATGGCTTTAAAAAGATTTTTAGTTTTTTTAATAACATTTATGGAGCAGATTGATAGAAAGAGGTACAGTTTTATACCCTCTTAAATTTGCTTAATCAGCAGGTGGACATAATGTAGCTGATTCATTGTAACTTGCATAAACGGAAGAAGAAAACATTTTTTAAAAGTTGAATCTTTCTAATTTGCCCAGGTTTCTTGTTTTCTTTCATTTATTTATTTTTCTATGGGTCATCCAGATTGAAAACCAGTATTTTCTACATGAAGAAATTGTTATATCTCAGTACTTCAGAGGCTTTAGACTTGCTAAATTCACAAAATTAGCAGTTGACCCATAAGTCATGGAAATATTTTGGCTTTTGGTTTTCATGTTCAAAGGAAGACTAATCCATCAGTTTGCCTAATTTGTATGAAGTTTGTGGGAGGGACATAATTTATGGAGTTCTTTAAAATAAACATTTGCTACTGCACTTGCTCAGGACACATAACTGTAAAACGTATTTTGGAAACAAGTCCTTCTGGAATATGAATGCTTAGGGAAATTTGGTTTAAATGATGTGCAGGGGAGCAACTTCCCAATCTGACCAGGACTCTTGTCCTGGAGGACAGGCTGATGGGGTCTGGTAGGGCTGGTCTAATAACTAGCAGTCTGGTAATTAGCATCCTTTGTCATAACGAACAAAGATCTGAGAATAGGTAACATTAATATAAGTTACTATGAGTAGATGAATGCTCTTGGAAGGTACTAGAGTAGCAATGGAGACAATTTAGTTGTTGTTTTTTTAATTGAGGTTTTGTTGAGAAAATATAACAATGTAGCAATTAAATGTTTAACCATGATGTTTCCCAGAAAGCTGGTGGGGTGGGGAGAGGAGGGGTGTGTGTTGGCTGATATGTCTGTCAAGTGTGTCTTTTGGCTTTGAAGGGAGGGAGGGGAGCTGCTGTCAACAGAACACTTGGAAATAATAAAAGTTAAAAGTAGGGAAGAAATAATAATAATAATAATAATAATAATAATAATAATAATAATAATAATATATTCATATCCCGCCCTCCTCAGCTGAAGCCGGGCTCAGAGCGGCTAACAACAATAAAATAATACAGCATTCTAAAATCAATTCATTATAAAATTAGTTCAATACTCAACTTCCCCATTTGTGATCTGTCAAGAAAGAAGTTTTGCAGCTTGTGGAGGATGGGTTAGAACTCTGGGGAATCCTGGCCATACAAGGAGTTATAAATCAGAGCAAATAGATGCTTCCAAACACAGGAAAGACGATAGTCTTCCACCAGTTAACAAAAGGTATCATTTGGCTTCTCGTTGGCCTGGTCTAGTGTAAAGTGCCCTTTGCTAATTCAGATTCTCCTAACAAATTTGGTAACTGAGTGATGAGGCCAGATGTCTGGAATAGGGTTGATGCCATACAGTCTCAGGAGGTGACTTTAGCTGAATATCTCCTGGCATCACCCCCTTGTCTAGATCAGTGGAAGTGTTTCTGCACAGAAGCTGGGTGCAGTTACAACCTACTTTGCTTTGTCTGGCCATTTCTTCATGAGGCTCAACTTCCAAATGTAACTCTTCAGAATTGTGTGGAGGAACTAGAAAAATGGTAGCAGAACTTTGTTCTCCTTGCAGCATCACTGGATTCATTATATCCAATTGGAGTATAAACTGTAATCTAGAATTTATGCATGGGCGTTTCCCATTTTCTTAGAGTGAGAGATGCTTGTTTCTAGTATTTATCATGGCCCCAACCCAGCAATTGCCTTGCATGGAAAAATAAAAAAAATAAGAACCTTCTGCAGGTGTAGAGTTTTGCACAGGCATGAATGCTAATCTGTCTTGGCTATGATGTTCAAAAGGTACTTGACAGTTATAACTTGCTGACAAACTAAGCTAACATGATGTGTAAAAAAAAAGAGAGAAGCATGAATTGTGGAAATATAAGACATGGGTTGCTTTTTTGAAATGTGTGTAAAAACATTGTCATTCGTCTCCTTGAAGCATGATTTATTTCTGTGTTAATTTCAAAACTCAGACCTTGTACTTAAGTTCAACAATTCTCAAATCTGTACTAGGTTGCCATGCCAGGCAATGGACTGCTCATATATTAGCTATTGACCACATATTATTTGCCTGTCATATTTTCAAAGAAATCATGATGCTGATAATAATAATAATAATAATAATAATAATAATAATAATAATAATAATAATAAATTTTATTTATATCCCGCCCTCCCCAGCCGAAGCTGGGCTCAGGGTGGCTAACAACAGTCAAAATAGTTCAACATTCTAAAAACATTCATTATAAAATTAATTAAAATCAAATTAATGGCAACCATCAAGGAAAATTCTGTGTAGGTTGCCAGAGGAGGGGGTCAGGCTGCGCCCTGACCAAAGGCCTGGTGGAACAGCTCTGTCTTGCAGGCCCTGCGGAAAGATGACAGGTCCCGCAGAGCCCTAGTCTCTTGTGACAGAGCATTCCACCAGATTGGAGCCGCGGCCGAGAAAGCCCTGGCTCTAGTTGAGGCCAGCCTAACCTCTCTGTGGCCTGGGATCTTTAGGATGTTTTTATTTGCAGACCGTAAATTTCTCTGTGGGGCATATCAGGAGAGGCGGTCCCGTAGGTACGAGGGTCCTAGGCCGTATAGGGCTTTAAAGGTTAAAACCAGCACCTTGAACCTGATCCTGTACTCCACCGGGAGCCAGTGCAGCTTGTATAGTACTGGATGAATATGATCTCGCAGCGAAGACCCCATAAGGAGTCTCGCCGCGGCATTTTGCACCCGCTGGAGTTTCTGGGTCAGTGTCAAGGGCAGCCCCACGTAGAGCGAGTTACAATAATCCAGTCTGGAGGTGACCGTCTCGTGGATGACAGTGGCTAGGTCAGGGCGAGAGAGATAAGGAGCCAACTGCTTAGCTTGGCAGAGATGAAAAAATGCCGCCTTTGTTATAGCTGTAATCTGCGCCTCCATAGAGAGGGAGGTATCGAAGATTACACCCAAACTCTTAACGGACGATGATAATGCTTTAAGAATTGTTATGCTGCCTATTTAGCATGTGCCTTTTAAAATGGCTTTTGTTTTGTAATAGTTGATGTTACTTTCCTTCTTTTTTATTTTAATTTGCTTTAAAAAATGTATCTGTAGACTGACCAGGTCTGTCAAGATAAAAGCCAAATGGAAGAACTGTTCAGCCAATCATTCACATTTATAGGAAACATTTTTAAAAATATATATGCGATTTTAACATAGAAGGGAAGGCGAAGAATATATATGCATTGAATAATACTAATAGTAACCAAGAAACACTATCAGTTCATGTTACGGTTACAGTAACTATCATTACATGCATCTTAAGTTAAATATTTAAGTCCTCAAGATGTCAAAATAGGTATCCATACAAAACTGACATCTGTATGAAATACATTAATAGAAATCTTAACATCCAGTGTTAAGTTAAAGGTAAAGGGGCCCCTGACCATTAGGTCCAGTCGTGACCGACTCTGGGGTTGCATCCTAGGCTCTGTGGTTTAACCCATAGCGCCACCCACGTCCCGAGTGTTAGTTCATTACAATTTTTTTAATTTGAAGTCATTGTTTCACAATAGCAGTAGCTTAATTTTGTTTTTGTAATTAGCATAAGTGCAAAACCCTTTGATTAAAATAAAATAAGTTAATGCTTTAAAAATACTTCAATTCGCATTTGACAATATTTGATTGGTCTGTTGGTCACAGCTTTTTTGGCCTGGTCAGCTGCCCATCCCCTCTTTGTTCATTGATTCTTTAGGTTGACGCAACCTGTAAGATTCATTAAGTATTCATCAACTTAAATAGAGGTGAAATCTCAAGTGCTTCCAGAGTTAAAGAATATAAGCAGGCTGTTAGTAGGCTTTTTTTTATTCTGTCAACTCACCTGATGTTCACTACATTTAATGTGATGTGTTGAATTAGATAACAGGTTCTTCAGAGACAGTATCCTTCTAGATGTTAAATGTATATTGTATGATAGGATCTTAAGTTTTATGGGACTCCTTAACCACTGTGATAACAGATACAAAGTCAACATACCTGTGAATTTTAAAGTTGGGACAAAATGGTGATCAGCAGACCCTAGTTGGGTGCCAGTCATTGCTATGGATTACAGACTTCAAATAGATTTCCTAGTACTTACAACCCATTGCCTGCTGTCCATCTTCAATCGGTGTAATATAGATTACAATTTTGGCTAGGTTTACCAGCCCTTGTACAATATTTCTTTCATTTTGGGGAGGTGTTAATTTGGTGTATATGATATTTATTCAGCCTGTATTGAAAAGTGCATGGAGACATCATGTGAGGTTTATAAAAATGGAATTGAGCCTTATAAACATAAAAGTATTTATAATATCTGGTTTGCAGATGAGTATACCTTTTGCTTCATATGGGACATCTTTATACAACTTAAGACTGTTTCAGAGCTGGTTGCTTGAGAACAACGTAGTTCACTATTCATATCTGGCTCCCAAACTGAGTGGAGAAAATTGAAGGTTTAATAAGAGGGAGTATATAGTGGAAACCATGCCTTTACCATAGATTCAAATGGTTTTAAATATTTAGTAGCCGCCTCCAGTTTGTTAAGAAACATAATTGTCTTACATGTAGCCAATTTAATATCTAGTCTCATAGCTCATACTAGGGAGAAAGGGCCATTAAATGCAATGTGATTTACTTCTGAGTGAACATGCATAGGATTACAGTGTGAATGTTTTGATTTTCACATGTGTTAGTGCCCGTCATAGATACCAATATTTTGTACAGGACAATTTGCAGTAGGGCTTGAACATTTTCTTCTGCCTATGAAATGTATAAAAATGGATCCAGGTGGGGCCATGATTAGGCTGGCAGTCCAAGTTTTTTAAAATGTATTTTACTCCCCCCCCTTCTAAGTATAGCGTTTAGCTTTTTTCAGCTTCAAGTGCAATATAATGAGAAAGTCAGGTTTCTGAACGTAAAGCTAGTATAAGCAATGTGGCTTCACTACCCTGGAATTGGGCCCAATTTAAATGTGATGCTAGGCAGGCTAAAATTGCTTACCTGTGCAGCGTTCCACGTGGCTGGCTTTGTGTTTAAATCAGGCCCTCAGCTGCTACACGGTGTAGCATTAGCACGCCAGGGTTGCTCTTCGTAGCACAAACTTAGTTGAAAAATAACAAGGTAAATTAATGAATTCAGAGGAAAGCTTGATAGACCTGTGTATCAGAAATACACAGTACTCTGCATGCTCCTACAATAAAACAAAATCTTCTCCTAGAGATATTGTTAGTTGCGGCAATGATGGTGGGCATGGAGGCCTTTCTTAAACATGTAATGAAACTGTCTAGGAGAAAGTGGCTAGTGTAAAACAGGAGGTGATGCATGCCAGATGACACCCATGAGTTCCTTCTTAGAATCATAGAATCATAGAGTTGGAAGAGACCACAAGGGCCATCGAGTCCAACCCTCTGCCAGGCAGGAAACACCATCAGAGCACTCCTGACATATGGTTGTCAAGCCTCTGCTTAAAGACCTCCAAAGAAGGAGACTCCACCACACTCCTTGGCAGCAAATTCCATAATTTATCCAGAATTTGCTGTTTTGTTTTTATGCCCTGTTGTAACTAAGCTTAACAGTTCATTTCTACTGAAAAAGAAGCCGACAGAATTCAATGGGACCTACTTTCAAGTAAGTATGTGTATAGGATCGTTGATGTGAATGTTTAACATAAATAATATGCTTATTCTTCAATATTTCTTCTTGCTTCCACTTCTGTACTCCTCCTCCTGTGTTTCTTAGATTGTAAATGCTGGAAAGGGATATGTTCTCCTCTATCCTTGTAAGCGCATTGTTGGTGCTGTATGAAAATAACTAACAAACATTAGATTTTATATATTTCACTCATGCCCACTTTGCTGGCTCTTAGTATAAATTCTAAAGAAATGAGTAAAATGGTCTAACTTGCTATTCTAACTTTTTATTATTCCTGACCACAATTGTTGACTTCTGCAATTTTCTAGCCCAGTATCTTTTCCTAGTTGTGGTGTTTTGAACTACATATATTCAGGTACACAGTTGATAGATATTTATTAGTATCTGCCCCCTGTTTTAAATACAAATAGTGCATTGCTCTAACATGAGAGCTACTATGTTTAATGGATAGTATTGGACTTAGTTGGGCGAAACCCAGTTTAGCCTGGTCCTGCTAAACCAACCTTCTGGGTAGCAGCCTTGGGCATGTTGCAATTCTCAGTCTAATCAACCTCACAGGATTGTTTTTTTGAAGATAAAATAGAATGGCCCACAGATTTCCCACCCCTTAATGATTAATATCTAATTCAAGTTTGTCCAAAATTGGGAATGAAAGCTGAATTTTGTAGGAGCATATAGCATGCTGTTATACAAGGAAGTAGCTTTGTGTGCTGGTGCATTAAAGAGAAACCATTGCTCATTGTGTGTGCTGTGATCTGTTTGTTAAGTCAGTGCAGCTTGTATCTTGTTCCATTCTGAAGTGGAGATCATATAGCAGAAACAAGCAGTCCTATAGACAGCCTCAGGACTATTTAGACAAATGAGATTTCATATTTGGTCATAGCTCCAGCAACAAGTATCTAAGTCATTCCTCATAAGCATAAGCTGACATTTTATAAAACATTATTTTTTTAAAAAAATTAAATTAAAATTAATGTTTTATCAATTTTTCTGCATTAAAAATTGTTTTAGCACTTTCCTTGTTTCTTTTAGTAGCTAGTATGTAGTTTTTATTGCCTATGACTAGCTGAAATTTAACTTGTCAGTTGACATAAAAAAGAGTAAGGACAACTGTTGCATGATTGGTGCATAACAGTTGTTTTGATGTGCAAAAGGAGCTATTTAAATGCTCTGTCCTTGCACCCTTATGCTTATGCTTATGTTTATAGGGATAGGAAGTTGTAGCAAGTCTCAGATTTGCATACTTGCCTCTGGTATGGCTCGAAGGAGGACTTTGGAAGCTTTTGTTTCCATATTTTTATTAATTGCAGTTGGTTGTTTTATCCCAATCCAGTGAACTGGAGTTAATCTTAACAATGGTTTGTTTGAAATAGTTCATCTTCAAACCATGGATTATGAAGCTAGCATGTTTCAGCTAAGTGTAATGCTAAACTACTAAACAAAAATAAACCATGCAATCTCCTCCTCAAAGCCACATCACTGGAAGAAAGTTTTGTTTTGTTTGTGAGGGGAAAGGAAATGAACATGAGGCTTGCTGTGGCCCATTTCCATTGCAAAAACCATGGTTTATCAGAGCCCTCCTTAATCTGGTGACCATCAGATTGTGGACTACAACTTCCATCAGCGTGGACAAGTTCCCGTACTGGCTGGGGTTGATGGGAGTTGGTGGAGGTTGGGGAAGGCTGGCTTATTTTGACGACTGAATGTAGTTTTACTATAGTTGTTTTTCTATTTTATCGTTTTAGTTTTTTTCAGTACTACATGCTTTTCAGCTTTCTGTATACTGAATATGTGGTAGTTTGTTTATTAAAAAAATTCATTTCCACTTGAATACTGAGGTGGCATAAATTAGCAATTCAACATGCATGTATGAAGGAGGAAAACAATTTTAAAGGTTTTTCTGGTGAGTACAGTGGTGCCGAAAGATATGATAACAAAGAGAAAAAGCATTTCAGCATGGCTTAAAAGCTCTCCCTTTCTGTGACTTTGAGACCTACTGAGTTTCCACAGCATGTTTTTGAAATTTTGGGTATTCATGAGATATATTCATATCTTACTTATATATAGAAATGTAAGTGTTGTCATGCGGCAGTTTGCCTAGCTGCTGACAGATGGCGCTGCAAACTACAGCACGACAACAGACTTCTGAGAGCTGCTCCCCTGCTGCTGGGCCCTCACAGCCATGTTGAGGGGCTACCCAGAGGAGTCACGGAGGAGCAGTTGGCCCCAGAGATGGTGGTTTTTCATCTAGAGCTGATGGGCTGCCACTTCTGACTGGCTTCCGCCTCCTCATGCTACATGTGCATGAATCACCTTGCTCGCGTAGCACCAGAAGTCTGTGCCAACCCACAGACCAGGTGTTTCATGCAGCAGCGCAGCACCAAAAGTAGTGTGTATTTTGGTCCCCTGCTGCCCCACAGACCAGTTGACTGGCACGGCATTGCAGCTACACCAGCTAGCCAGCTGGAGATGTTAGGCGCCAAGCCTGGACATCTTGCAAAAGACCAGTTGCCTGTCGCAAAATGCAACTAGCACCGGGCTAATTTTGAACGCTGATCATGTTGATCATCCCACCAAGGGGGCATTTGGAGGAGCTGGGAGGAAGGCAAGTCCTTGAAATGGGTTGTATCTTTAGTGAATAAGGGGAGGCAGAGAGAAGTGTCGGTGTGATAGTTGTATGACTGTTGACACAGGGGTTGGGGGAAGCTTGAGAGGACAAGGATTAGGGAGGCGCAGGTGAAAGTGTCTGGAGTTAAGAGGGGGTTTGAAAGGAAGGGCAAGGGCAGGTGTGCTGTGGGGGAACAAGAGGGGGCATTCGAATAAACAAGGGGGGATATGGGGACAGGTCCCTGAGGAGGTTAAGAGTAATACATATGTGAGAACTGCTGCTGGAAATGTGGGTTCTGGAAGGGCACTGGGAAGGGTTTTCGGTGTTTGCAAAGGATGTATGTGAAAGCAAGGAAGAGATCTGTGTGGCAACCCAGAGGACTGGAGACAGTCAGGGAGGCAGCTAGGATTACACTTGGTTTCTTAAAGGGGTGAAAATGGACATACAAAGTGAATGCAGAATGTAAGAGGAGTAGCTTCAGAAATAGGGTTGAGGAGGTGAAAATGGGGCTTAGTAGTTGCATGAGGTGGAAAGGAGAAGGTCCACGGGGCTACCATGGTGGAGGCAGTGGGGGAGGGTGTTGGCGAGTGGAATGAATGGGAGGGCACCCCCTCGTCAAAATTCAGGAGAAATTTCTACAGAAAAACAACATGTTAACGATTAGAGAATGTTAGAACAAGAAGTATGACTTCCCTTCATTGCTCACACTGGGGTTGGATGTGCTCTTCCCTGTTGTGTACAAATCCCCGCCCCCCGGCTTCAGGGCTAACTGAGCATTGTTAACCAACACTAAAATGAAGCGAGTTACAAGCCTGGGCTTGCTGAGAAGCTAGATCCAGCCATGATACTTGGAGTGCATTTGAAGTATATACTTTAAGCTGGCTTGGCTGCATTTGAGTAAAAAGTGGTGTGGTATATTTGGAGTGGAAAGAAAGGAGGTAGCCGTATTTTATTCTGTGCCTAGATCCCTAAGTGTTACATTTGATGACAAAAGCATTAATATCTATTTGGGACAGATGGGAGTTGGACTCTAACAACCTATTGAGGGCTACAGATGTCCCATTCTTGGTTTAGGAATGAATATCTCAGTAATGCACAGTCCCACTGAATATTTGAAGAACAAAGAACTAGTTGCTCCCATTTACAGAAGTGAAGTCTGGATCCAACTCAGTGCCTTAAAAAAACCAACTTCTGGAAATGGGTATGTTTGAATTAAAAACGACAAAGTTATCCTCCTACATTGCAGTACCAAATCAGCATAGTTACTTTGCAATAAGTTCTAGTGGCAGTGTTACTTTATTTCCAGCTAACTCTTCTGAGGATTAGTATTTTAAGTGCACCTTTTAAAAAATTACCCAAGAGCACTGAATTTTTGGTGAATGTAATCTTGTAGAATGTATTCTATTGATTGAAATAAAGTTACAGTCATGACAAATGTATATTATGCCTTAATGGTTAACAATTTGTGTGTATGTGTATGTGTACACACACAAAGGCATGCACACATACACACACTCACTGCACACACTCACTTAAAATAAAGAAGCAGAGGACAAACGTCCCTGTTTTTTGTTTTGTCTTTTAAATACTTTTAAAAGACAAAATAGTGATGGAGGTAGGATCTTGATTTCTTCGCAAGGAAACAGTTGTCGTCTTAAAATACCCAATCAATCCTACTTTGCTCATGCTGGTTCTGGTGCCTTAGGAACAGAGCTGATTGTTTCTTGGCTAGGTAAGGGCAATTTTCAAGTGTAATAGGATAAATGATTTTGGACTATTTCAGGCCAGAGCTAACTCATTTTGGACCCTGAAAGATTCTCACTGAGCTTGGATTGTACAGTACTGTCATTCAAAGTTGTTTGCAGTAAGATGTGGCGCTATGTGCCTATGTCTTCCTTGAACACTTATTAGGGTCTGTTTTAAAATCACTTTCATATTCACATACAAACACTGAGGTCTATGTACCATTGGTTCCATAAAACTACAGTAGAGAAATACCCAAGACGGAGCAATGAAAACAGTCACTGTCTATGTCAACTATGTGAATGGATGTTATGCCCTATCTAGACAATGTACAGCACAGGCTAGAGTTTCAGAACATTAGTTATTTGGGAAAGACCATTGTTCAGCAGTTGAGAACATACTTTGCAAGCAAAAGGTCCCAGGTTTGAGCACCAGCATCTCCTGGTAGAACAAGAATAGACTCCTGTCTGAAAAGGTGGGGGACCATGGCTAGTAGATGGCACTAGGCAAGATGACTCTGTGGCCTGACAGCTTCCTTTGTTTCTAAGGAGATAACTTGCTTTGAAGTCTGAAGCTCAACTGAGGCTTTTAGTCTTGTTGCAGCCAAATTGTTCCTCTGACTGAAGAGTGAAGATCCTTAAATGGAAAGTTCTTTGGCCTGCAGCCTAGCCCTGCATCTGTTGTCATCTCCCACCTGTGTGTTGCTTGTGCTGGCAAGCAGGTATTGGGAAGTGCAAGGCTCTTGGTTCCTGAGGTCAGTTTGATCCAGGGGCTCTGCCTCTGGGGCTCAGAGTTCGGTCGCCTCTCACTCAGGGGGCTGTTGGTTGACAGGCTCCGAACCTGACTGTTACTGTCTGTGTCTGACTTCATCCTTTGCATGGGTCTTCCTGATGCTGTTGGTTCTCTCACTTGTGTGTCAGAGTTCTAGCTGTTCCTCAAGATCACGGTCATGAGACACAAGGTCTGAAAACATGATATAATGGTTCATAATAGTTGGGTGGTTCTGCTTTAAGACTGTAAGAATTTCTTTTTGAGCTTTTTTTATAGATGAAATAGACATTACAAGCCCACTTTCAAATGTCTAATGTGCCCAGCAAAATTGCTGATCTTGGGATGAACAGATTTTCAGTTGAACGTAACGTCAGTTGTAATAAATAGTCTTTTAATAATCAAGATGCTATTGAGACTTAATCTCTTGATTCAAAGGCAGATGCTTCTTTGTTGATTTAAATCTAATTAAACAATCAAGGCCTGAACTAGAAAATGCATTATACAGAGCCATCATTTTAGTTATATTCAAAACTATTAAAACTGCTTATGTCTGATTTAAGAGGTTTTGTAGAAGGACCCATGTGACTTAGTAAGGTACTTTGCAATAATGCCTTTTGTATAATAGTGTTACCATTCCATGCTGAATAGCTTAAATGCACAGAGAAACATGAAATGATGCCTGAAATGATCCGCTCCTCCTTATGCAGCTCTTTAGCATAAATCATTTTTTCTTCTTATTTCTAGCTTTCGTAATATCCAGACTAAGTGATCCAAATATTATAATTGAGCATAACTTGGACTCTTAAGTGTATTATCCACCAAGGAAACTAAAGAAAATAACATTTCATATAGTTGCCATTTACACCAATCATGAGGAAGATTTTAGTTAAAATAATTTCAAATGGTGACTATAACCACAAATACCTTTGTTTAAGAGAAGTATCTTATTTTTTAAAGAATCCTAAGTATACTTACATGGAAGGAAGTTTTATTGAAATCAAGAACTGTTTGTTTTCTGTTCTTTTTTACACTTAGTAGAAAGAATTCGCAGATTTCAATATGTGTTTGCTTTTTAGGGAGACATGGAAATATAATATCACGGAAGACTTTTTGTTATGAGTGCATGTAACAGACAAAAATGGAAATACTTGTTCTGATAGGTTGTACTTTTTCATCAATAATACGGCTTTGGCACCCTGCAGTGAACAGGACAAGCTGAGGCTTGCATATGTTGATTACCTTTTAAGGTGTTACAGATGATTAAGTAAGTAAAGAAAAACGAAGCAGTGTGCACCCTTTGTGGAGCCACTAGGTTAAGTCGAAACCAATGAT
This sequence comes from Podarcis gaigeae, assembly GCF_964106915.1. NCBI lineage: Eukaryota > Metazoa > Chordata > Lepidosauria > Squamata > Lacertidae > Podarcis > Podarcis gaigeae. The sequence goes on along the minus strand of NC_139694.1, from coordinate 29,443,574 downwards.
TAAGAACAAGAACAAAATAAAAAATTGAATTTTTGTTTAATGTTTAAAGCACTTCTTTTTAAAAATGTAAGACATGCCTTATTGTATGTCAGGCAGAGCTACTATTCTTCATGCATGCCATCTTGAGCATCTGATCTCTGTTTATGACGTACTGCTTCTGAATAAATTGGGGTTGGTAGAGCTGGGGAATGATGGTTTTGACTTTCAGCTTGATGTTGGACTAGGTGGTCTTTTGATACTTTTCATGTTTATGAAAATAAAGATGCAATATAATTTTTATTTTCCAGATATTTTCTTTTAAAATAATATCAAGCCTGTTCTGTAATCTTGTTTGATTCCATTTTGATTCTTTTTGAATTAGCATAGTTTGAGTTTAGAAAGCATGAATTACAACATGATGATAAATGGTTTTAACTCTTTGTCTGACCAGAGAACTGAGTAATAATAACATGTCAGTCTTATGCGACTGCCGTAGCGTGGCCATATGGTGCATGTTGGAGGACATGAAAAGTTACTTACTTGAAAGTGCCATCCTTTCTATTGAGTGTACAGAGCTAACTTGCTCATGGCAAGGTTATTCCCTTAGGGATCTGCCTGCATTGTTAAACTGATCCCTCTGGATTTGACTTTACTTTGAAATTTAAAAAAAGCAATATGATAAACAGTGGCATGATGAAATGTTAGTTAAACATTGCATCTTACTAACAATACATTCTCCTATGTTGGGAATCTGCATTTTTAAAATTAATAACACCTGCTTTTTCCAAATATTTCACATAGTAATTTACCTAAATAAATTGGGCTAATTATACTTACTGCATTGAAGGTATCATTGTAACTGTTGCTTAAAGCAGAAATGTATTAAGTTTTAAGCCCATCACTTGTGACAGCAAGTGAGATTAAATGGCCTCATTGGTGTTGCCAGATGCTAAATGTGGAACTAAGAAGCCTAATTCCATGATTTTTATTTTTATTTTAAGCTGGAATTGATTGAGTTTTTCAAATGTCAGAAGGGAGGGAATTCCAAAGAGAAGGAACTGATAGAGGAAAGGGAGATTATGAAAAGAGAATAACAAAGAATTGGAGAATGTAGCAGATGGTGGGTGTGCGGGTAAAGAAGAGGTGAAAGATAAGAGAGAGCAATATAAACATCTGCAGACAAAAGTGGGGGCTTAACATGAAAAAGAAGTCCATAGGTTGGGGGGGGGGGAGTGGTGTGATTATAATGGAGCAGAACAAGGAACAAACTGAGCAGAGTTGTAAATGGTGAAATAAAATTGTATTAAAACATTCATATACCACTCTTTATCCACTTTGAAGTTCAGGGTGGTGTTCCACAAAAGTTACTGAAAGTTACTAAAGATGGGAAACAGGAAGACTAGGAAGAACGGGGTTAGAGGTATTGGTAAAGGTAAGGTAAAGGACCCCTGGACAGTGAAGTCCAGTCAAAGGAGACTATGGGATGCAGAGTTCATCTCCAATTTCAGGCCAAGGGAGACAGCGTTTGTCCACAGACAGCTTTCCGGCTCATGCGGCCAGTAGGACTAAACTGCTTCTAGCATAACAGAACACCGTGACGGAAACCAGAGTGTACGGAAACGCCATGAAAACAGCCAAATTTTCATAGCAGATCTATAAGAGAGTGCAGCTTGGAGAGATTCAAGAGTTAAAAATGACAAGGGTTGGCAGTTGCCTGAATAAAAGAACAAAAGAAGAATTCTTCATAACACCATGATTATGTACCTGAGAAGAATAGATCAAATCAGAGTCAAACAAGAAAGGAAAAGTTGGAGTAATAATAGAAGAAAGAGCATATGCAAAAAGCTAAGTTTAAGACACTTTTTAAAACTAGAGAAGCATACATTCCCTTGTCAATATTATCAGTAAGGTGGGTGTTCCTGCATGTATCTAGTTCTGCAGGAGAATAGCAGCATAGCTTCCTCTCGGTGGCCTGGGCCAACATGCATATCCTTAAGCTTGAACAGCAGCAGCTCCTCAAGCAAGATGGAAAAAATGCTTTTGAAATAGAAGGGAGTTTGCAGATCAGTTCTGAGCATGGAGTCTGGCAGTTCAGATTAAAAAATGGCTTTAAAAGCCTATAGGTATGCAAAAGCTATTGGGTGTGCCTAGATTAGCTCTTTGGATTCTGGCCAGCATTTGGTATTGTTATACTTTCCATACGGTGCATTCAAAGAGTGTATTGCTTAGGTTTTATAGCTTTCAGGTTGTGATGATGTCTGAGTGGTGAATGTGCACACCCGTCTACCTCCTGTGATCTCGGCCCTTTCTCTTCTTGATTTGTGAGATGTAGCTGCTGTGTGTGTTGGGTCCAATGCTTCCTTCCTTGCAGCAGGGGACTGTTCTTGCCCTCTTCCAAGAGCAGTGGTGCTGCCTTGCCTTAAGGAGCCATCACTGAACCCCAACGTGTAACTGCTGCTGTCCAGTCACAAATAACCCCTTGTTGAGCAAGGTGCTTGGTGTTGGCCATTCCTCTTCAGATGAATTTAGAAGAAGCAGATTATCTCGATACATTTTAATCTACCTTCAGGCCTGATTGTAGCACTGAAATGACTTTTATTACTTTGAGGGAGCTGGAGGCATGTCATTGCCATGTTTTTGCTCCCCCCTAGTAGTGAAAGGCCCCATGGCAGCTGCATCACGGAGACCCACAAAGCATGATTCTGTCTCCTACACTCTGTACATACATACATCCTTTTTTTTTGTATGATGCTTTTCCATAGTTACAACCATGATCAAGGTGCTCTAAAACATGAAGAAAATTACAAACAGAACAAATAGTCACAATAAACACATCCAAAAGTATACAGCCCAAATTGAGTAATTTCCACATAAATCATTATAAGATCTGGAAATAATGATACAAAAGTGATTATCAATAACAGCAACAATGTCCCCCCAAATGATACCCCAATCCAAGAGTTTGTTCAGCAGCCTCAGCTCTTGTAGCTGGAGTCTGTGAGAGCCCTGCCCTCCCAGGCCAGGTGAAAAGGACTAGCAAGGCAGGGAGCACAAGACTATAAAAAAAATCTATAAAAAGTTGTTGTGAGTGGAAATCATGAGATTTGGGCTCAGGGATTGTCCGTATGCAGATGATGGCCACCTCTTTTTCTTTTTACCATCTGAATGAAGTCAAGCCATATAGGTGCTGGATCAGTGCTTGTAGTCAGTAAGGGTTTGAGTGAAGGCTGATAAACTGAAGCTGAGTCCTGACAGGACAGAGGGGCTGTGGGCTGAAGGTTCTTAGGTCCGGTCTGGAAAATAGGAAGGTGGCCTGTTCTAGATGGCGTTATGCTCCCTCTGGAGGATCAGTGTTGTATCTGGGGGCAGAGTTCCCTTTCCCAGCTTTAGCTGGTTTGCCTGCTTTAGCTGTTCCTGGACGTGGGTCGCTGGATCACAGTCATCCTTGCTCTAGTAACCACCTGCTTTGATGACTGCAATTGGCTGCATGTGGGCTGCTGTTGAAGGATGCAACAGCCAGATTGTGAATAGACATAGCTGTATGATCTCAAGGGTCCTCAAAGATCTGTACTGTTTGCTACTGAGCTCTATTCATCGTGCTACTTTTGATAATATAAAGGCACAACCAACTTGTGATCGACTTACCTGAAAGAGCATCTCACTCTGCCTGGGCTTTAAGGTCTATTAGTGAGGCCCTTCTGGTAGTGCCAGCATTACCTGAAGTCAGGAGATTTGTGGCCCTTCTGGACTGTATAGACAGAGGGTTGGGAGTTGGGGGCACTGTTATGCATCCCACAGAATGTAAGCAAATACGTTGTTTTCTCTATTTGTTTCTCAGACTTGATAGTGCAACTTCTCAAGACTTTATCTCATATTTGCTGGTTTGTAATCCTGCTTTTAAGCAGTCATGCTTTTGGACACACGTTCGGCTTCTTTGCCATTTCATAGTAGGCTTGATTGTTATGAAAAAAGATAACTAGTTGGTGATTAGGTATTAGTGATTTATAATCATAATATAAATATATCTAAGTATATGGAGATTATATGAATTGCTAGGAAATTAAAGCCAATCTTCACATTAACATATCTTTGCAATGTGACTTGTGCTTGATTAACAGTGATATTGTATATTTTGTATCTGACCAGTGATAGGTACTGATCTAGGCTTGTGATCTGGTGTAGTGCTGCTAATTCAACATAAATCAGTTTTAATCTTTTGTGCAGCATAGTTTTGATTCATATTGAGGCCACTATTACCCTCAAATCCTTTTGAAAAGTGCTAGAATTTTGTCAGTATTTCTCCATTTTGTATTTATATATTTGCATTTGCTTTCCAATGTGAAATATTTAACATGTGTTGTTAAATTTTGTTTTGTGGCTTACAGCCCAGTGCTCCAATATTGTTAAAGCTGATTTTGAATTATAATCATATCCTTCCAATGTTTGCAATTCTTCCCATTTCTGTGTCTTCTGAAAATTTAATGAGTGTTCTCCAAATCTTTATCAGAGTAATTAATGAAGATGTTGAACAGCATTGGACCTAGGACAGATCCCTGTGAACTGAAGCATCACTTTTTACTTCCTCCCAGCTTGACACTGATTCATTAATTACTCCTCTTGGGCACTGCAGCTTTTCAGCCAGCTGTGTGCCCATCTTATGATAGCACTTTTTAATTACTTTTCTCTAGCATACTTAGGCAACTATCATGTGGAACATTGTCAGATGCCTGTTGAAATCAAGACATAAATCAACTGCATTTTCTGATATCTGTCAAATCATATATTCTTACAGAGAAAGGAAATTGGATTGATTTGGAATTATTCTTTACAATTCTGTGAAGGATGTGAATAATCATTGGCTTTCTTTGACACACAAATAGAATTAAAAAATCATAATGAAGCTACGTTTATCTAGAAGATTATTTCTCTTTGGGTCCTCTCTTCACCTAAAGCTGGCTGAGACACAGCTAGGCAGCAGGAGAGATTATTGTTTCTTCCGAGTGCTTCCCATTGTAGGGTGAGGCACTTTCTTTAGAGAAGTGGCAATTTATTTTACTCACTTCGGTCAACACAGAGAAAGTGAGCTCAGCATGTGGTGAGTGAACAAGCCCATCCTTCCAGAGAGAGGGAGAGAGTGAGAGAGAAATGAAAGGATGGATCAGCCTTTCACTTTACACCAGGTTGAGAGGCATGCCAAAGGATGTTAACCAGGTATGAAGTTATGAAGTTGATTCTGCCCCTCACATGAGCTAAAAGGTAGTTCCCTCCGGTGGCACTTGTCTGGGAGGTGTCAGAAGCTTTGAGAATTTCTGTTGCCATTTCTCAGTATGTCCCAGAAGGTCAGGTGGGCCATGCAAGAGAGATTATAAATAATACAAAATGTTTCTTTGGCTATGTGTGAAGCAAGAGGAAGAACACGCAAGTTATAGGTCCCTTGCATAGAGAAGATGGATACATGCTATTGGGTGGCAGAAGGATATTGATAAGCTGGAATTTGTGCAGAGGATGGTGACCAATATATTAAAGGGTCTGAAACCAAGCGGTTGAGAGAATTGGGTATGTTTAGCTTGGAAAAGAGACTGAGAGGAGATATGATAGCCAGCATCAACTATCTAATGGACTCTCACATGGAAGATGGAGCAAGCTTGTTTTCTCCTGCTCCAGATGCTAGGAGCTGAATCAGTGGATTCAAGTTACAGGAAAGGAGATTCCGACTAAACATCAGAAAGAACTTTCTGACAATAAGAGCTGTTTGACAGTGGAAAGAACTCCCATTAGAGGTGGTGGAATAGAGCCTTCCATGGAGGTTTTGAAGCAGAGGTTGAATAGACATCTGTCATATATTATGTTTTTGAGATTCCTGCATTGCAACTGGTTCGACTAGATGACCCTTCCAATTCTACAATTTTATGATTCTATCCGTATGTGCTGGAGGATCCTGTGATAAGCTGAAATTTCTTCTAGCTTGACATATGCTTGTAATTTCTGAAATATAAGTCCTTTTCTCTCCTATGTCACCCCATATACAAATTTAGTAAGTTAGGAAACCTTACAGTTCCAAGCTAATGTTACTATATCAGTTTCTACATAATCACAAAGTCCATTCAAAATTCACAGCTGAAATAAAAAAGATGAATAATAATGATAATGTGTGTATGTTGCCTTAACCCTAAATAATACTGATAATTGGTCAATGGTAGGTTTTTAGCATATGGACTTTATTATGTGCTTGTTTTGATTCCCAAGATATACATGTATTTGCATGTTATATATTTTCTTTATAGTGTAAAACATTTTGGATAGTTTAATTCTCCTTATGTCAGGGGCTCTGAGTTTGAACTGAGAACACCAAGGTCTGAGACTGTCACCTAGGCTACCACAAGGAAAGTTTGAAGTGAAATAATTTAATGTGCTAATAATTAGTAGATAATAGATACTTTTTTACAGTTGCATTTTAGAATGTAGCATTACTTAAAATTCCAAGAAAATGGTTAATTTGACTTTATGTATAAGTCTTTCTTCCTTCCTTCCTTCCTTCCTTCCTTCCTTCCTTCCTTTTTTAATGTAGTACTTTTTTAAGGTTACAAAATATGTGTCATGTATTATATAACTATATAAATCTCACATCAGGCCTGTGCAGTGGACCACTATTTCCCCCCATTTTTATTTTATTTTATTAAAAAAAAACCTTATTAGAATAGCTTATTTAGAACTCATTGGTCTTGAATACTTCAGAATAGTTTTCCTGTTTTCGTTGTTTTAATTTTGTTAGATTCCATTAATTACCGTTGCTTTGGAAGGAGTACTGACTAGGCAAGAAGCAGTTTCAGGTCTTTGGACATACTGTTTATAACTGTAGACGGAGGCCTACAGGTTTATTAATGCTTCTTAGCCTGAACGCACAACATACCCTTTTAGGTTGCACAGCAACAGATGCCTAGCAACGATAATAGATTGAACTTCCAAGAGTGACCATGCCAGATGTAATAATGAAGCAAGAGTACAAATAGTTGTCATGGTTTTCTTTTTGCAGTAAACTTGTCTCCATTCAGAGATCTTTTGTCATTTCCAAATAAAACGCCCAGTTTTGTGGTAAAAGTACCTAATAGTTCTGGTACCCAAATGCGAAGAGAGACCTTTAAAAAATGTGTTGGGCATTTTTGTTTTAAAGTGCAGCAGCAGGAAAGGTAGCAGAAAAACAAACGAAGGTTAGATAGATTATCAGGAGTGGGCAATGTGCAATTCTAATTCCCTGCTTACTTCAGAAATTAATTCAAACCTGGTTGTTACATAGACCAAAGAAAAATAACCATGGTAAACAAAGTTATGGAGTGAATGTACTGTAAGCAGTAGAACATCAGCCAACTATTAACAGGTTTAAGGAGAAGCTTCCCTAGGCCAGGTACGGTGAGATCAAAAATGTTGTTGTTTCAATCTATGCACAGTCAGTATCTTATTAGCTTTTTGTTTGTTCATTTTAGATTCAATCATTTCTGCAGCGGCTGTTCACTTTTTTTGAGTTTGGAAATGCATTCTTTGCTAAAGTTTTTTTTAAAAAATTAATAAAAAGTGCAAGAAAAGAGAATAATTGAAAACCCTAGAATCACATAATGAAGAGAGAGTATGATAGCTATTAATTGCGCATTCATCTAGAGACAGTGGCTATGAATAAGTTGCCAGTGGCGGCTAGACAAATTTAGTTCAGTGTCATAAGTCTGTCATGCTGTTCTCCTGTCAAGTCTGCAGTGTGAAAAGTGCAGGGACGTGGGTGGGAGGCTGAGGAGGTGGGAGGCTGAGAATGGCAAAAATGATAGAAACTTGGGTATACCTGTCCATGGCTACATTTCCTGACATGGCTAGTTATGCTGAGGATTGAATCGTCTCTTTTGACAGCCATAGGCTGTAAATGCACATTCATACACCATTTGCTCATTATTATTATTTTAGGGAAAATGTAAAATGGTAGTTTAAAGGCTGGCAATTAATTTATAGAGCAAGTGTTACTTTTACCCAATTACATTTCATTCCTTATTAAAATGACACAACTTTCTATGATTAGTTGACAGTTGTCCTAGCAGTATAAACATAAAAGCTTAATTTAGTAATAAACTAATCCACACAAATAACTTCCGATGAGTATTAAATAATTCAAATTGTTTAAAATATTTTTTCAATTTTTAAAATATTGTTTGTCTTTCACTATTAAGCTCCTTCCGTAACTTTCTTGGCATGTGGCATAGAATGAGATCAGGAAAGAGACTTGAAACTTTGCAGAATTGTATTTATATTTATCAGTTGATTGAAATTATAGGCATTCAGTGAGATGAGGCTCTGCTATGTCTTCTTTTTACCCAGGTTCTTTGTTTCAATGATACAAAGGTGAGAACAGTTGGGATGGGAAATTACTGCTCTACCAAATACTATGGGGAGTTTATCTTCTAAAAACTTTGAGGTGGTATCAAATGCACCTGTTCATTTGTGCCAAGCTTTATGTTTGTGCAGTGGAACCTCTTTTTCCCCACTGTGCTCACACCAAATTTGTTTCAAAGGGTTGGGGGGAAACCCAGAAGAAATTGAGGGGGTGGACAGGGAGAGGAGAGCGAAGGACAATTCTGTTCTGCAGCCAGAAGTTCTCGCACTGATGGAATGAATGCATTGAACTCTGTCCTTCAATACTTAGTCTTGTGATAAGTGGTTTTGTTTTTGTGATAACTTTTTAAAAGTTTGATGTCGGCACATTAGTAAACTGAAAATATGAGTCTTCTGCATATTTAAGGATTATGATGAAAATGTGTATAGATGGGCTTAACAACTTTCTTGTGAACTTGGAGTGAAACTGGAAACACCATCCAATTATTTTCTAATACTCCTTTGGTGTCCTGACACTTACCCTCATTCCTTTCCATGCTCACTACTTCTCCCTCTCATTACTGCTTTAATTTATTTGCATTGTCCACAAGTACCACTCCATAAGAATTACATTTTTTTCTTTCTAATACCCTTCTGTTCTAAATTCTTTGCTGCTTCCACCTGTAGTTGTGGTTTTTGATTTGGTCTAGTCTCATTCAACAAACGGCATATTAGCATTACTAAATGTATCTGGAGTATTAGTACAAGTGTATTAATCTTTTAGTGATCTACATAGACAGCATTTCTGCAATTGTCTGCATTATTTTTCTAAGTTGATATGAGCTGTAATAACTCCCCATAGCTCCTTGAATCCTCTCCCAACATGTCTTCCCCACTTCTTTTACATTATCTTTTGCACCTCTATGCTTCCTACTTTTTTGCCTATCACATTCCTGTGGAGCTCAGGATACAGTGGGAAATAGCATGAACTAAATTTCTCTGTTGAAAACTCATTTCTTCCTTGGGTGGCATTGCACAACCCTTGAGCCCCATTCAGTATCAGGGAGTCATAACGGTGGCCCCCCTTTTAAGGGTTGCTGAGGCTGTAGAGATTCTAACGGTGCCTGGAGTAGTTAGTGGATTGGATAAGGGGCATTAAATTGAAGTTAAATCCAAACAGACCAGAAGAACTGCTGGAGTGTCGCTTGTCTCACCTGGGAACTGATGTTTTGCCTTCTCTGAATAGCATTGCGCTTCTACACAATAATTGGGTTCAGACTTTGCAGGTGTTAGGCCCTGTCTTTAGAAGCTCAGGTGGCTTTCCTGGCACCTTTCATCAGTTATGGCTTGTATGCCTGACGTTGGCATCTTCTTCAAGGCAGAGATAACATAGCCAACAGTTAGGCATGTCCTGGTAGCTCAGCTGAAAGTGCTGCTTCTTCCTTAAGCAACATTTGAACCTGCCTGTCTGTGTGGCTCTCCAGCCTGAGCTACAAATGGAGCTGTCCAAGGTGCTACCTACTTTGCTTGGACTTTTTCTTATCAGAAGCTGACTACTGTGTCTCACTGGAACCTAACTCAGACTTGCTTATCTTTCTCTTGCTGGCACACTCTCCCTGCACCGGCTCTGGGAATCAAATCCCATCTGTCTGAGCTAAACTGACATGTTTGCTACCACAAGATTATGTGATGGCCTCCAACTTTAATCTTAAAAGGGGGTTAGATCAGTAGTTTCCAAACTTCCCGATGGGCTCCTTGTTACTTCACTAGAGTATCCAACTGGAGAAAAGCAGCATCCCTTAGACTACAAAATTATAGTATCAATTCAGCTTCATGGTAATTGACTGTAGCAATATGACCTCAAAATTTCAATACTTGGTGTTCGTTTTAAACATAAGTAGCAGAATTCTTAGTTTAGAAAGCCTTTCTGGATAAAAGGGGCCATATCTTCCAAAAACTCCAAACTGCAGTAGAGAGTAGGAATACAGTGGTACCTCGGTTTAAGAACAGCCCTATTTACGAACTATTCAGTTTACGAACTCTGCAAAACCGCAAGTAGTGTCCCGCTTTGCGAACTTGACCTTGGTCTAAGAATGGAAGCCGAACTGTGGAAGGGCACTGGCAGTGGGAGGCCTCATTAGGGAAAGCACGCCTCGGTTTAAGAACGGTTTTGGTTTAAGAATGGACTTCCGTAACAGATTAAGTTTGTAAACTGAGGTACCACTGTAGTCATTTACCTGGTATACATAGAATAATACATGAGGCTGCTTTGGTGAATATGTAGTACAGTTCCTTGTATAGCTATTAGCATGGTAACAAATGAATCATAATCTATCATAAACTTTCAGTCTATGACATTAGTTCTTAGTCTTCTCATGCCCAGGTTTGAAAAAGTTATTAATAAAATAAGATTTACCAGTGGACTAAACTACATCTGATAATATTTTCTCTTATTTTAGATACCTGTGTTTTATAGGCATATGGCTAGGAACACCCCCCCCCCAGTGTCTGAGGAAATAATACCTAATTAGTTTATTTTTATTTACAAGTTGAGCTTACTCTAATTTTCTAACAAAATAATACAAGTCATAATTTTATTATGACTAAGCAAGAACCATAGCTAAGGTGATGTGAAATATTTAATTGTGTTTTAATGCTTGAAATGACATTAGGTTTTCTGTGGAACTTACACATTGATTTGAAATAATGAATTGGAGCTGAGCATAAAGATATTGCAGCACAAACATAGCTAAGCCTATAGTTCTGTGGCATACAAAGCGGTTCATGCAGAATTTCTGATTCATCCCATTCCTTTTTAGTCATGCTATGAAGTTAATGGCTCATGTTGTATTTTCTCTCCGTTTTAAAATCTATTTGAAGGTGGCATTATATGATGCTCTTCATAACACTTCCAGAAAAGCCAAGCTATCTTATGGCAGATTGCCTCACTGTGTTACATGTGGGCTAACGTAGAGTTTGTGTATCAGTTCTTACTATTGTAGTCTCTGGCTTGCCGATTGGAAGGTTGGCAGTTCTGCACTGAATTTCTACCATTTACTACCATTTCTACCATTTACTACCATGAACTACCATTTCTCTGTCGCAGTTCCTGCCAACCTAGCAGTTTGAAAGCACACCAGTGCAAGTAGATAAATAGGTACTACTGCGGCGGGAAGGTAAACGGCATTTCCGTGCGCTCTGGTTTCTGTTACAGTGTTCTGTTGCACCAGAAGCAGTTTAGTCCTGCTGGCCACATGACTTGGAAAGCTGTCTGGACAAACACCAGCTCCCTCGGCCTGAAAATGAGCTGAGCACTGCAACCTCATAGTCGCCTTTAACTGGACTTAAGAGTCCAAGGTTCCTTTACCTTTTTACCTTTTACCTTTAATTAGGAAAGGAGTCTGAGATGGCTTTCTAGGACATGACTGCAATGTGCATTTTGTCATGTCCTAGCTCATCTTCCAAGCCAAACTGTCATGTTTAGGTGAATGAGAGCAGGATGAGGCAGGACTGAGCCTAGGATGCAACATACTTTACAGTCTGTAAACATGGTAGAACGCTGAGAAGCCATCTGAGCAGGACCTCTGGTATCAATGAGAGGAGTGTCCTGCTGCTACAGGATGCTGTCTTCCATTGAAGGAAAATCTAGCCCCTCCTCTTCTGCCATTCTTGTAAAGTGGGTTCTCTTGTTACAGTTACAGCTCTTTTGTTTCATTTCTTTGTGAATTTTGTGTATTTGTTTGTATTTGAAAGTGAATATATATGCTGTTTATTGAAATGCATATCTTTGATTTCTTTTCCTCTTATTTTAGAAATATTTGTTTTGTTTTTCTTCCACAAAGAGAATTCAAAGTAGCTCAAGGCAATAGAATACAAATAATCCATACAACATCAAATAGCATGATAAAACATTTGAATAGAATCAGCAAACAGAACAGTTAGCTTTCCCTAAAGGCCTCTTTAAAGTGCCAGGTATTCTTTGTATATCAGAGGGCACATGGGGGAGAAGGTGGTCTTTAAACTACCCAATTTGCAAGCTGCTTAGGGCTTTAAAATTAAGAAACACCACCTTGATTTGAGCTGGTAACCAATGCAGATCAAATGGGATCAGAGGACATATGGCAACCCTAGCTTAGCCCACATCCAATCCTTAACTTCCTATGTTACTATATATCCATAGATCCTACTTTTCTTCTTCTTTTGCCTAACACTTCTCCACCCTATTATGGCTCATAAGGCCAACTTTCCCCCCACGGCATTCCCCGAGGCTGACCCTGAACCACTTCTTCTTAGTCCCATATTCTGACCCCCCCTGTCTTGCTGTTTCATCCACTCACCTTGCCATCTCCCTTGAATTTTCCCAGGCCCACCCAGTTTTTATTGCTTCTTAATAGAGGGGACTTTGAAGATGAGAAAAAGCTTATTGTTTTATAAAGGGAGAGAGGGTGCTGTAGTTCAGTAACTCAAGTGAGTAAAACCAAATGTGGTGATGCCTTGGCAGCCAAACATTTCTATTTGGGCAACTTGCAGAGGAAGTCACTAGTTTATCCCAGGTTTCATAAAAGCCACCAGTGATCCCGGGAAGCAGAGTGTTCCTGTTTTGTAATGATGGCAAGCTGTTGCACTCAGCGTGATGCGTTGGAGTGGAGGTATAACAGTAAACACACTGCACCTTCTGCTCTTTCCCTATAAAATGATTACACTAGAAAACAGGGAGGGAAAGGTCACAGTGCCTTTGTGGAGCAGGAAGCAAGACAGCTAAGCATCACTGGTTACTGGAAAAAAGGGATGGTTATGAAGTCCAGCCCCAAATATGCAGACCCTAATCAAGCAGTATATCACCTATATGTGATTTTTAGCTTTGCCAATTCCAAAACCCTCCGAACCCAGGTCTCAGGAGAATATTTAATAGGTATGTGCCAGCAATTACTGGGTCCTTCAGCCTTCCTTGTATAAACCCAAGTTTAGGTATCTTTACTACTTCAATTTTCTGATGCCACTAGTTCACTCAGAATACCTTTGAAACCTCCAGGCAAAGTAGGCTTAGGCATGAAGTGGACACCAGCACAAGAGAAAGGATGACAGTTAAACTAAAATGGTTGGTTTATTAAAGGGATACTAACTGTATCGAAAGGTCGGCGGTTCGAATCCCTGCGGCGGGGTGCGCTCCCGCTGCTCGGTCCCAGCACCTGCCAACCTAGCAGTTCGAAAGCACCTCCAGGTGCAAGTAGATAAATAGGGACCGCTTACCAGCGGGAAGGTAAACGGCGTTTCCGTGTGCGGCTCTGGCTCGCCAGAGCAGCGATGTCACGCTGGCCACGTGACCCGGAAGTGTCTCCGGACAGCGCTGGCCCCTGGCCTCTTAAGTGAGATGGGCGCACAACCCCAGAGTCTGTCAAGACTGGCCCGTACGGGCAGGGGTACCTTTACCTTTACCTTAACTGTATTCATAAGGGAATGCTGGTACTTATAGCTAGGTCTTAGATGTGCTCGATGGCTATTTCTAAAAACTCAAGAGACACTGTTGCTGATCCTCACCTCTTTTAGCTCAGACCAGATTGCCTAAACCTCTGCCCCAGCCAGTTACTCCACAGCCAAGTTGAGCTCCTGGGGACACTCTGTCCTGTATCCCAAAACTCCTCTGTTTGTACACCGGCTGCCTGGACCAGAAACCACTGTGTCATCTTCCTCTGGTGGGACCTTTATGCATTTCAGCCTCTCTGACTAACTCTGCCACCAGACACCTTCCCTGATCTTCCACAGACAAATAGCAGTACCGGACTGGATATTAATACATGGGCCTCAGTTTTTCCTTCAGTTGTTCTCTGGTCGTCTTCATTGACCCAGCATCTCAGCTGTTCCCCTCCCAGCTGTCTCTCTGGCTGACTCTTAACTCCCAAGGGACAGTTAGCTTCACACCTGGTGTCTCTGGCCAATCAGAGTCTGCTGTCACCCCGACCAATCAGACTGAATTTACCTGGCTCAGGCACTGCCTGATAAAATCTTAAAGCAATACTCCCTCTCTCTCCCCTGTCAGAACCTGTCACCAAGAACTACTGCTACACAGGCTTGCAGTATTATAACGACACGAGGTTTCAAACTGTCACAGAACGTTTTTCCATTCCAAACAGGAACATAAGCATTTTTCCACGCCATGCTCCACATCATATCTGTTTACCCTCATCTACATCCCTTATATGATGTACGACATCAGATCTCTTTGGGAGGTGAAATTCCACTGTGCTTGTATTTTACAGGTGTTGTAGGCAATTAGCTCAAGGTCAGGTAGGGCAGAATTGGTTGTTGCTGACAATTTTGCTTACCGTTCTTGGGAATCAGAAACCCAAGCTGAAACATGGCAGATCTAGCAGAGATCTTCCAGTAGATCTTGATATTCTGCCCAGCAGTGATGCATGCCATTCCTTTTCTTATTTCTACTCTGATATTATGGTAATAAAGTTTTTTTAAAAAAAAAAAATTTTAAAGAGCACATGTTTGTCCTTAAGAGGTTTTAGTAAGCAGTGCCCTCTTTAAGGAAAACACAATCTTTTAAGAAATATATGTATTTATGTTTCAAACAGAATGATAAACATTTAATTATCTACCCATATTTGACTTGCATGATGTGTAAATGAGGCTATCTTAAACTTTCATGGTTTTGCTATTTTTTTCTTGCTGTCTCTCTTCTGCCACCTGGTGGGCAAATTTATAATTTTACCTCTCTAATAGAATCTTACTGCATTTCTATCGTTTATCAGGGGCTGCTATTAGGTACAGTTTTGTTCTACCGGTAATCAGTTTTATTTTTCCATCTTAAATAAGCGATCACATTTTGTTACCAAACTATCTGCGTCAGTGTGATTGTTTAATATGACTGTATGTTGCCTATGTTATGTGGTTGCAAAACTACCTTGTAATACTCCTGGAAAGTTCTTTTATTAGCATTTCACTGAAGCTGTTAACAATTAGAAGGGTTAAATAACTGTTTCTGATTGAATATGTATAACAATTCTAAATATAGCATTAAAATTATATATCCTCTCTAGATAGGACCAACGTATAAAAAAAAATTATAATAGAATTGCAGTCTAATCTTATAATTTAGTGGAAGACCTGTTTTAAGAAAATCTGATTAAATCTTGTCTCTGTTTTCCACTGAAAATCTACTGCAAAAATGAATTTAATTGCACTAGAAATGGAATATGGCCAGCAGAGTGGTTTTGAGAGTTCTGTAATATTAAGCAATTAAACAAAATCTATCTGATTCACGCACCACCACCCCCAGCTCACATTGGTCATTCTGTATTAATTGAGGGTGATAAGATGATGAAATGTTGGAGCATTCTTATTTTTAGACATTTTTCTTTAAGAATACCTCAAGGTTCATACACATTAGACCTATTGAATTCTTCAAGAAACAATTCCATGACCAGACTAGTTAATATTTTCATTTGAAGCTTTTATAGTAGGAGTGGTTTTGGTGAAACTTAATGGGTTTGCCAACTTTGAGTTGTTACCAACACTGCTGAGGACTGGGGAAATTATCATAAATAAACAGAACGGCTGGGATCCAAAGAGCTATTTTAGGAACACCATGGGATTTAGTGTACACAGTGCTCCTTCAAAAACAAAACACTCCCACACCACAAACTGCTTTTGAAAGGCTGCTTAGTAGAAAAGTAGTTTGAACATAGCCGGTTAGTGGGTATGAATCAAACTGGTATTTGGGAAAAGAGAAGTCCATTCGCCCTTGAATATCTCAAACTAGTTTCATAGTTCTTTAGCTCTCAGCCAGTGACTCCATGGTTTGATCTAGTGGAAATGGGACTAGCGGTGTTGTTTTTAAACCAATCGAACAATTTATTGTTGTAACTAAAATGAGTCCCCACAGCCACAACAAGGATAAAGCAACCTCTTGCAAATGCACTGTTTACAGAATAGGCTTCTATGAACCTGCTCAGTGTTTTGATGGCTACCACAAATACTGTCGCTCATAATGATTGAAAGTCTGTCTTAACCAAATCATCAGATTCTCCTGTAGCTGAGAATTGGGATCCATGATATGGGATTGTCTCCGCCCATCTCGCCACTGGCAGGAACTCTTTTTTTAAAAAAACTTTGAGGATACTTCTGGGGAGAGACAAACCCCTTGCCTCTGTTCCATTTCCGGCCTTCACCAGAAGGGAGGGTTACAGGATAGAGTTGGACCAATTCCCTCCCCCCTCACTTCATTTCCTCCCCACATTCCCCCAAAACACAAAAGCCTTAGCAAAGGTGTCCTTTGGGAGAAGAGTGCTCAAGGAGGAGGTTGGGTCCACAGGGGCTCCCACCCATAGCTGACAACCGTCCCTTATTTGGCGGGAAACTCCCTTATCCCAGCGCCGTGTCCCGCTGCTGTCCCTTATTGATGATGTCCCTTAAATTTCCCGGGTTTCAAAGGAAGCAGCTCCTCTCCCTCCCTCCCTCCCTGCCGGCCAGGGAGGAGGGAGGCTCCAACTGTGTTGCTTGGCTGTGTTGCTCACCCAATAAGGAGTCTAAGAATGACTGGGGGGGGTGGAGCTTGCATGCCTTGTGCCGATCAAATTGGCTGCATTGCCTGGGGACTCGCCTTTGCTCAGTGCTTTCCAGCAGAGAGGTGATGGTGCTTTTCCTTGCTGCATCCCCTTTGCTGGGTTGCTGCGCTGTGGGAACCACTGCTTGAGGCTTCGTTTGGCTGCTGGCTGGGCTTTCTGCCTTTGGCTCGGAGGGGTTCAGAAGTTGAACATACCTGTGCTTGGAAAATCCCTTATTTTGGCTGCTGATCCCTTATTATCAAGGCTGCTGGTCCCTTATTTTCAAATTTGTAAGTTGACAGCTATGCTCCCACCTGACCTGGACATTGCAGAGATACATCCCATATCATAGATCCCACTTACTGTGATAAGTTTCTTCTCTGTAGGGAGAATTGGGATCCGGCCCTCCCAGGTGCGGCTGTGTGCACAGGGGAGGCTATCGGATGCTGCATCTCAGAGGGTTGCCCAGAGTGGCATAAGACTTTGCCCCAAGGTCCGGGGGCCTCCGATCTTTCCTTCCCAGCTTTTCTTCCTCTTCAACCCATATTGGGGTTATTTCCCTTCTCCCCTTCACCTGTGCTAGTTACAGGGGCCAGTAGGAATTTTTCCTCTCATGCAGTGAACAGAGGGGCATGTTCCATTGAAATCACTGTGTTCCTCTCCTGTTCCTTAGTTGTTATTTATGGCTGTACAGTTACTTGCTTAAGCAGGAGTGGAACTGGAACAAGGGGCTTGTCTCTCCCCTGAAATATCCTCATAGCTTTTTTTTTAAGACTTCCTGCCACTGGTGAGATGGACGGAGACAACCCCATATCATGGATCCTAGTTCTCCCTACAGATAAGGAACTTATCACGATAAGTATCAGCGTTCATTTTATCTTGATATAGGATCAGAACAAATAGAGTTGTGAAGTACATAATTTCATACCATGTCAATTTTCCATGTGCCACAAAGACATAGCAAGTATATATCAGAAATTCTGAAATCTTCAGATACAGGAAGGTTTGGAACCTTAAAGGTTGCTATGGTATTTAAAAATTGGGGGGGGGGGGCGTTATACTAGAGCAATGGAAATCAGTCATCACCAGTAAAGGGAACTTCATTGTACAGAGGCAGTATATGTTGAGAAAGGCAAGAGTGGAAGGCTGTAGCCTTTGTGGTAACCCTGTGCTCTTCTGCCAACAAGTCTGGGTGTTGTGCTGCAAAGGAACAAAAGGGACTGAGTTGGGCTCCTGTTTTGCACCCTGAGCTGGAGAATAGTGGACATCCAGTGAAGCCACTAAGCCAGACAACTTTAAAAGAGGATTAGACAGATCCATAGAGGAGAGGGCTGTCTGTGGCTGCTAGCCAAGATGTCTCGGCTCTGTCTCCACAGTTGGCAGCAGCAGAAGGGAAGAGTGCACTTGCACTTGTATCCTGTGTGCAGGTTTCCCACTGGCTTCTGGTTGGCCACGGTGAGAACAGGATGCTGGACTAGATGGGCTGTTGGTCTGATCCAGCCGGCTCGTCTTCCATTCTTGTGTTCTTAATTGTTATGGTCTCCCTTTCCAGTCTTCAGATGTCTCTAATTTAAGTTTGTATTTGTTTGCATTAGAAAACTTCTAATTAAAGGATGTAATCTTGTTTTAGCATCTGAAAATGTGAGGCATGTTTCACATAAATGTGTAACAGTGAAACAAAGCTTATGTTTAGCTTTACACAATAACATTCTATTTTTCAGCAGAAAGCAATCTATCATGGCAAAATATTAGAATGTTTTGCATTGTCCAAACATAATATTGACATATAGGTCATCTTAGTTGACTGCTGAAGGTAATTAGCTTTCTCTGTTTTTTAGAAAAACAGATAAAACATTCATTGCATTTTCAGTCATCACAATAATATAAAATGTGTCTAACTTCTGCAGTTCCTTAAACTGATTTAGTGCCAATTGCTTACAGTACAAGCAATGAAAGTGACAAGCATTTTTGTGCTGCAAAAGCAGGCATGATTGACAGCCAAGCTCTTTTTTTTCATGAGAGGCAGCAATATTGGAGTACTTTAAAATGGCCTAGATATATAAAACTTAAAACTGCCAGGTCCTGGTAATATTTGAATAATGGTTGTCACTTGAACTTTTCTTAGGGGTGAGAACTAATGTCATTTTCCCCTGTCAAAAAACTCCAGGTACAGAAGCCATGTAAATACACTTGTCAGATGTAGCATAACACATCCCCTTGAGTGGCTGTAACACTTCAATCTCTGCTTCCCTGCCTTCTCTCCTCCCATCTTTTATTAAACTCATACATCAGTGGATGTGGTTGCATACCTGCATAGAAGTGGGCCTGAAAGTATGTAATCAGCATAACAGTTTGTGCATGAAGTGACAAAAAGTGTTGTGGCAACTTAAAAATGAGTGAGATAACAAGAATATTTTGTAGGCAATAACCTAGTAAACTAATTTCTCTGCTTTGGAAACTGCTACAAAGCTTAGCAGAGTGGTGACATAGTACAAGGTGATTTGTTTGGTGAAAATTGGAATCTAATAACATGATAGGGCAATGATGCAGTTGCTTCATCCACATGACCGCATGTTCCCCCCTGTGCAGCTGGCAGCAGCTGTCGTTGGCATTTGATGGAAGCTATGTAATGAAGGTGCCAGACACACTTCTGTGCTGACTGAATGTGACAATGTATGGGCTCATCTCTGTCCTAAAGGGGCTATAGATGCCAAACCAGCCATGATTGGGAACAGGCACTCATTGTCACCAAGGCCACCTGAACATCTAGTGACAATGTTGGACCCAGGAGTATCCTGGAGCTATGGACTTCTCCTTCCAGGAGAGGTCCACTCTGTCCAGAACAGGCTCTCTTCCCACCTCCTGTTGGTTGAGAATACATAGCCCCTCTACCTTTTCCGGATTCAGCTTCAATTTACTGGTCCACATCCAGCGCATCACCACCTCCAAGCGGCGGGAAGGTAAACGGCATTTCCGTGCGCTCTGGTTTCCGTCACGGTGTCCTGTTGTGCCAGAAGCAGTTTAGTCCTGCTGGCCACAGGACCCGGAAAGCTGTCTGTGGACAAACACTGGCTCCGTCGGCCTGAAACGAGATGAGCTCTGCACCTCATAGTCACCTCTAACTGGACTTAACCATCCAGGTGTCCTTTACCTTTACCTTTTTACCATTCTTACCTAATAGGACAGCTCACATAATATACAGTGGTCCCTTGGTACTTGAACGGGTTGGTTCCTGAACCAATCGGTTCCCAAACGCTGCAAACCCGGAAGTGAGTGTTCCGGTTTGCAAACATTTTTCAGAAGCCGAACATCCGTTGCAGCTTCCGCGGCTTCTGATTAAGTGCAGGAAGCTCCTGCAGCCAACCAGAAACCATGCCTTGGTTTTCGAACAGTTTTGGGAGTCAAGGTACCACTGTAACTGAAATTGTTTTAGTTGTGCATGAACAATAGGTCATTAACAAATAAATAATATGTAAAACTTTGTAAATAGACTTTTTTTATTGGATAACCCAAACTGATTCCATTGATATTTTTGAAACTGAAGAAAGTGGATGTGGAACTGGAAATTTCTATTATAATATACAGATTTATTTTTGCATCTTATGCAACGGTCTGTAGCTATTTTTGAATACACATCTGCTGATCATAGAATCAGAATCCTGTAACTTCCTAAGAAAGTCACCACTGGAAGAACTGAAACTTCTTTTTCATATAATTTGATCATCACATTAGGCACTCCATTGGCAGCTTAATTGGTGGGGACCCTTGAACAATGTATATTTATCACCTTGCAGAACTGTTCCCACTTCTAGGGGATTAGCATTGGCAATCTAGTATTCTAGAGAGAACTTCCCTTTTTTTAATGTGACCTAATACAGTAAAGCATACTTTCCATCCCAACCCCAACACCCCACCATTTATTGAAGAATAAGAGTATCTTAAGTCAATGAGTAGGGCCTAAACCTGGAGGGCTACAGGTTTCCTGTTCCTGCTTTAGTACCCCTTTCATCAGTGCTTGCTACTCCTTCCTTTAAAAAATGAAGTCTCTCTCTCTTATAATCAGAATTTTTAAAAATTAAGCTTGCAGGTTAAAGAATATTCTAAATCTGTGTCTGTACAGCAATTCTGCAAAAAGAAATATTTTGATCCTTTTTTCTAGGATGGGAAATTCAAAATATTATAAAACCGTTCTCTATTGGGCTTGGTTGGAAGGGACATAAAGTTGCCACCTTGCTGAAGCAAAGCAGGGCTGTTGTTGTCTGATCAGTGCCTGGATGGGAGACAGTTTGGGGGTCCCATGGATGCTACCTTGGTTTACATGACAGAAGGAATGTGGGATAGATTTGTCATAATTTAAATAATGTGGTTTCTGCTGATTCTGTTGTATACTGAATTACCTAATTTGTGTTTTAGCATACACTGTAGTTTAATTGTCCTTTATTTTGATCTCTGTTAGCATCTCATTTAAAACAATTTTTAAAAGAACTGGATTTTAAATAACCTTATGCAGGACAAGTGAGTACAAAATATATTTTCTGTTGAAAGGAGTTATTCAGGCAGCTTCTCATGTTACCAGTACACAGCCAATTACTAATTGCCAGTATTAATTACTACTATCTCTTTTTGTAGAAGGATAACTATGGAAAGTCTACACAATTACTATTCTCCTTTTTGACTCTAAAAATAACTTCAGCACAAGTACTTAAAGGAAATCTTTGCAATTTAAAAACATAATTTTAATGCAGTTTTCTAAGTGTGTTGATGTATTTAACTTTATTTTTTCCCCACTATACAAGGGAACAACCCATGGGTGTAGCTGGGGGGGGCAGGGAGGGGCAGCTGCCCCCTCCTAAATCAATAAAAATACATAGCTAGCTGAGTTTCTGCCCCCCCATCTTGACCAGTCCCCTGTTGCTTGCCCCAGTACACTGAGCCAGTAAGAAGGACCTGGAAGAGGTCCCCTCCTCCCGCCCCTAGCCCAGCTCCCTAGGCTGAGACCAGGCCATTCCCTCTCCCTCCTCAGCCTCCTTTGTACTGCTGAGTTTGGGAGCTATGGGGTCATTCCACGCCAAATCACCCGGTGCCATGTGCTCTGACGACTTAGATCTTCTCCCAAGAAAAATTATGTGTAGATAGTTATGGTAAAGGTAAAGGGACCCCTGACCATTAGGTTCAGTCGTGGCTGACTCTGGGGTTGCGATGCTCATCTCGCTTTATCGGCCGAGGGAGCCAGGCGTACAGCTTCTGGGTCATGTGGCCAGCAGGACTAAGCCGCTTCTGGTGAACCAGAGCACGGAAATGCTGTTTACCTTCCTGCTGGAGCGGGACCTATTTATCTACTTGCACTTTGATGTGCTTTCGAACTGCTAGGTGGGCAGGAGCAGGGACTGAGCAATGGGAGCTCACCCTGACCTTCTGATTGGCAAGTCTTAGGCTCTGTGGTTTAACCCACAGCGCCACCCACGTCCCAAGATGAGATAACTTCAAATCAATTTTTAAGGATTTTTGGGTCCAAAATTGGGCACAGGAGAAATTTTTTATTTCCCCCCCCCAATATTTGCGCAATATAGGCTAATGCAATTTCTGCGTCAGTTTAGAAAAAACCTTCCGTTTCGCTTATTTTTCAACCAATTGGGCTTATTTTGGTATCAAAATAAAGCTAATTGTGGTCTCTTTCAAAAGAAGGCATACAAATGGTATTAAGTGCCACAGAAAAAGGTCATCAACCATTCAAAGTGAATTTTTGTCATTCCTGGTAGGTTTGATAAGCCATTGTGCGCAAACCACAACTAACACGTGTATCATATTTTTGTGTGTGTTTGTGTAGAATGGGCTAACCATGTATTTGTTATGTTTTAAAAATAAGGAGGGTGTTTTTTGTGGTTATAAAATAGATTTCGAAGTAATTTTTTTGATTTTGTACATGTTTAAGGTTTCTTTGAGCCTGAAATAACTCACACATTTGTGAGGATAGTTAAAATTGTACCCTCTTATGTTACGGTGTCATCTGATATATCTTAAAAATTAAGTTTTATTGATTATTTAATAAAACAAAATACGTCTCAGAGCCCTTGTTCATTTTATTGTGTAAAACAGTTCTGCAATGATATGGTCAAAGCTATTTTGTTTCCCATACAAGTAATACGGTCAAGGAATCTGTTTTGACCACTGTATGCAATACGACCTTTCTGAATCAGCAAGAAAAAAAGTATTTGTTTATTTATTTACTTTAAAAACGTCTAACAAGTTTCTTGTGAATGAAACCAAAGGATTCAGTGCAGATTTCTGAGCGGAGGTGTTCTGTGCTTATTGGGTGTCCCTCCTGTCAGCAACCCTGCGGCCGTGCTCTGCACTCGGGCTGTTTCCAGGTCAAGCCCAAAGAAAGTCCCACTCGGAGTGCATTGCAGTAAACCAATCTTGAAATCACGACTGCTTGAACTGCTCTGGTCAAGCTCTCCTGTTCCAGGAATGGCCATCGCTTTCAGGATAGGCACAGCCGGTAAAAGGCACCATTGCCCGGAGTGGCTGGGGGAACTCATATAAATAATAAAATTATTGTTATTATCTAGCTACTGAGACAGACCTGGATCCGCAAGCACTCCCAGGCTGCATACGTGAAACCCATACAGGACAGGCAACAGACCAGTTTCTCTGATACATCTATGAAATGCTAAGCCATTTAGACTATTTATTTCATATTTATAAAATGCTTCCCCAGTTCTCATAAAGGTTTTATTGTCGATCTTAGTACAGTGGTGCCCCGCAAGACGAACGCCTCGCTAGACGAAAGGGTTTTCCGTTTTTGGAGGCGCTTCGCTAAACGAATTTCTCTATGGGGTTGCTTCGCAAGACGAAAAAATCTTGCGAGTTCCCGCGTCCCCCCCCCGCGCTTTTTTCCGCCCTTTCCCTAAGCGCTAAGCCGCTTATCAGCTGTTCCGCTGATAAGCGCTTCTCAGCTGTTCCGCTGATAAGCCGCTTCTCAGCTGATCGCTAAAAGCTGCTAGACCGCTAATAGCCCTAATCCGCTAAGCTGTCAATGGGCTTGCTTCGCAAGACGAAAAAACCGCTAGACGAAGAGAATCGCGGAACGGATTAATTTCGTCTTGCGAGGCACCACTGTAATTCATTTGTTTTATAGAATAGGAACTTAGTGCTTTGTACTGGTGTGTGTGTGTGTGTGTGTGTGTGTGTGTTTGCACGCACTCACTCACTTACACAAAGACACTGTTTAAAATTTTAAGAATTATGCTGTTAAGAAACAAATCCACCATATGAAAATGTGGCCATTCACAGTTACATAGGCAAGTTATTTTTAAAAATCCCTTCCTTCTATAAGATCATTTCCTAGCTAGAGATATTTTTCTTGGGAGGAAAAAAAGAAAAGCAAACTTTTTTAGGGAAGCTTTTAATGTTTAACAGATTACTGTATTTTAATACTTTGTTGGAAGCCGCCCAGAGTGGCTGGGGAAGCCCAGCCAGGTGGGCAGGGAATAAATTATTATTATTATTATTATTATTATTATTATTATTATTATTATTATTATTATTATTATTTGGTGATCCCTCGTAGCCGAGTAAGATTGTCTTCCATGAACACTGTCTTAACAGTAAGTCCGTACTTGACTGTGGAGGCCAATTCTGGATCCACACATCCTTCCACAGTGGGGACATTGGTTTCCGAGTGGGAGTTGATCACGCTGAGGGTTTGTCAAGCATGCCTTCCTCTTAGCACATTTCTCCCTTTTGTCCTGAGATGGAGCGTCTTCAAAGCCCATGACACCTTTGGTCAAGGCTGTTCTCCAGTTGGAGCGCTCGCAGGCCAGTGCTTCCTAGTTGTCAGTGTTCATACTACACTTTTTTACATTTGCCTTGAGACAAGTCTTTAAACCTCTTTTGTTGACTCACCAGCATTACGCTTTCCATTTTTAAGTTTGGAATAGAGTAGTTGCTTTGGAAGACGATAATCAGGCATCCACACAACATGACAAGTCCAACAAAGTTGAGGCTGAAGAATCATTGCTTCAACACTGGTGATCTTTGCTTCTTCCAGTACACTGGCTTTAGTTAATTCACCTGTCTTCGCAAGTGATACGTAAAAATTTTCGGAGACACCGTTGATGGAGTGTTTTGAGGACTTGGAGATGGCCTGATGTCTTGAAAGTAAATTACAGGCATTTATGTTTTTGTACTGAATTGTACTGAATTAAGAACGTGTGACATCATTTTGTGTAGACATGAAAGTAGATGCAGTGTAACAAGATTTCGCAAACTGTAGTGTTTAGAATAGCAAATTAGTTGCTGATGAAAGTGCTTGCTAAAAATAGTTACTATTAAGATGGCATATTTGCACTGTGTGATTTGCTAGGTAATTGATGGATCAGATTGTTAAACCATTCATTCTGGTATGCGCAGCACAGAAGACAGAAGGAGCCCTACTGTGCATCTAGAGCGTATTAAATAACCCTGAACAACTTTTGCAAAGAACATTGGGGGAAGATAAATTTTGTAATAAAAGCTGTGTTCTAAACACCATTTCTTAAATTGAAGAAATGCTAATCTTGTCACAATCAGCAGCTGGGTTACTGCAATATTATTTTCCTCTCTTAGAGGTTAATTAGGCTTCTTTCAAAATGTGCCCTATTTATCTATAGATTCACATGATTCAGCTAGTGCTGGTTGTACAAAGCAGACCCGTTAACAGGCGGGTGTGTCCAACTGCTTAATTAGCCAGAATAAAAAGGTCCTTTGTCAAACAAGCATCTGTTGTTGGTGACACACCTGACAGTCACATTAGGCAAGGATGGCTAGACGGAAGTTGGGCCCGTCTCTCCTTCCGTCATATACAGTTCATTTCCATAGGGGCAGTGTTCTTATGAGGCAGCAGAGGGCTATTTAGCTTTTCAGAAGAGATTAATCTGACTGCCTTTGTTGTGTGCTAAGCAAATCACTTGAAAAGAGCACTGTAAAAGTACTATACTACAATTACTTTGAAGCACGACGTCTCGGTATCCGTTGATGGATCAAGCAGGTATACGGAAAATGTTGAGCATGCCACGTTCTGTCTTCTGCAGTATTACTAGCACACAGAATGTCTTTAACAATCATTGTGATACACACAAAAAGAAAGGTAGCCATGTTAGATCCAGAGAAACACGCACCGAAGGGCCATGCCGGAAGATTATCTTTCTGCTCCTCCCCCTCAATGTTCCTGAGCCCCTCCTCAGCCTCT
The DNA here is from genome assembly GCF_964106915.1 of Podarcis gaigeae. Taxonomy (NCBI): domain Eukaryota; kingdom Metazoa; phylum Chordata; class Lepidosauria; order Squamata; family Lacertidae; genus Podarcis; species Podarcis gaigeae. The sequence goes on along the minus strand of NC_139694.1, from coordinate 29,417,465 downwards.
TCTGGAGGCCAGAGATGGTGACCCTGCCGAATGAGGTGGGCTGCAACATAGGGGCTGAGGAAAAGGAGGGCTTGCTGAAAATTGGCACCTTCCACTCAAAGTTGCCTCAACCTGATTTTTAGCAATCCCTCTCCTCTGTAGCATCCTATACAAAACCCACCCCTTTCAGCAGGTCCCCCAATCCTTAGGATAGACTTTTTACGACGCTAAGGTAACTACCAAGAAGAAGAACTTTCCATCCATCTCCATCCACTGATGTTTTTCTGGATCTATCGCTTTAAAAAAGATCAGTTCATCAAAACAACAAAAAGTGCATGTTGCTATTAGAGTTAAATTTTGTGTTAATAAGAAATAGCAAGAAGGATTTATGGTTTAGTATTTTAATGTACTAAAGAAGCCTTCAAAACAATCCAACAGTTAAAATACTATTCAAAATGTAACTTTTTTTGTTACTACAATCAGTCATTTACTTAATTAAACTCAGTCATTCATTTCATGACTTTTATTTTTCTTGCTGAAAATGTACAAATTAGAGAAATACAGTGGTACTTCTGGTTACGTACTTAATTCGTTCCAGAGGTCCGTTCTTAACCTGAAACTGTTCTTAACCTGAAGCACAACTTTAGCAAATGGGGCCTCCCGCTGCTGCTGCCGCGCGATTTCTGTTCTCATCCTGAAGCAAAGTTCTTAACCCGAGGTATTATTTCTGGGTTAGCAGAGTCTGTAACCTGAAGCGTGTGTAACCCAAGGTACCACTGTATGCCTATATCTGTATTGTCCATGTGCCATCCTTGGCTGGGAGTGAGGTGAAGAATTCCTTTAAACTCCTCATTATTTTTATTTTGGTCTCAGTTTTTAGTCACGAGTGCCCCTGTGAGCCACCCAACTGTACATTTCTTAAACCCTGAGCTATGAATGCTTCTGTGATACCACAGGCCATGGTATTCTTCTGGACCATCTAGGGGAATTCGGAACCCCGTTAGGCAATGGTTTTGCTTCTTCCTCCTGGGTCATGTCCAGAAAATGGTGTTGGGTGGCGAGTGTTCGGCCCCCTGGGCTCCCACTTGTGGAGTGCCTCTGGGCTCTGTCCTCTCCCCCATGCTGTTCAATGTCTATATGAAGCCACTGGGAGAGATCACCAGGGGGGGTTGGGCTGTGTGTTCACCAGGATCCCTACCTCTTCTTTAAATTGGAACCAGCGAAGGTGGTGAAGGTCCTGTGTGAGTGGAGGCAGTTGGAGGAGGAATGGAGGTTAGCAGATTGAGGTTGAATCCTGTCAAGACAGAAGGGCTGTTTCTGGGGGATGGGGTGGGCAGGAGTCCTGAATGGGGAGTGTGTTCCATACTTTAACTGTGTCTTATATGAAAGAGTTCTTTCTTTAGTCTGTCCTGAAGCTTCCAACATTCAGCTTCATTGGATGTCCCCAAATTCTCGTGTTATGAGAGGGGGAGAAAAGCTTACCTCTGCTTTCTTCGCACCATGCATAAGTTGATATACCTCGTATCATCTCCACACCACCACCCCAACACACATCTAAACTCAAAAGCCCCCCAATGTTCTAACCTTTCCTCGCAGGGGAATTGCTCCAATCCTTTGATAATTTTTGTTGCCCTTTTCTGAACCATTTTGAGCTCTACAATATCCTTTTTGAGGCGATGGGACCAGCAATGTACGCAGCGCTCCAAGTGCAGCATTGCCATATATTTATATAGCGGTATTATTTTCAGTTCCTTTCTTAATGATCCCTCATATGGAATTCACCTTTTTTGCAGCTGGCACACTTTGGGTTGATATCTTCATGGAACTATCCATTACAAACCCAAGATCTTACTCCCAGTCACTAACTACCAGTTCAGACCCCATGAATGTTTTTGTGGAGTATAGGGTTGTTGTTGTTGTTGTTATTATTATTATTATTATTATTATTATTATTATTATTCATTTTGTTTTGGCCCAATGTGCATCACTTTACATTTGCTCACGTTGAATTGCATTTGCCATTTTACTGCACATTCACTCAGTTTGGAGAGATCCTTTTGGAGCTCCTTGCAATCCCTTTTTGTTTTAACCACTCTGAACAATTTGGTATCATCAGTTTGGTATCCAGATCACACTAGATCATTAAAGAACAAGTTTAAAAGCCCAGGTTCAAATACGTGTCCTTGGGAGGGTCCCTGTTTTACATTTTCCCATTATTCATCCCTTTTGTTTCTTCACCAGTTACTGCTCTATAGTCGGACCTTTTCTCTTCTTCCATGTCTGATAAGCTTCCTCAGGAGTCTGTGGTGAAGTTCTCACCAGAGGAGGGAGCTACTGGATTATGAAGGGAACGTGGCCATTTGAAGTGGCCAGTCTTTAAAAGAGAGCACAACCCTTAACATGCTTATTTTTCAATTTCATGCAGAAACGACAATGCAGACATCAGAGACTGGTTCGGACACAGGTTCGACAGTGACTTTACAGACTTCTGTAGCTGGCCAAGCAGCCGTGCCCACCCAGGTGGTACAGCAACTACCAGTGCAACAACAGGTAAAGTGATTGCTTGTCAGATATGGATGAAACATGGAAAACAAGTCATTTTCGTGCAAAGCCAAAGTAGTCTCTCTATCCATCCATCTATCTATCTAGATCACCCAAAAAAGTTCTGTGTTTCAGTTTTACTCCAGCTAAAATGGCCCCCTAATAGCCTTTATTCAGGGTGTTGCTGCACCTCTTCTCCCCTCATCCAGGCTGCTCCCTCCCCAAACGCAGCCTCCCTACCGGCCTCCTGTCTTCAGCTGCGGAGTCATGGAGTCCAAGTGCAGGGTTAGAACCATCTGTGTTTATCACAGCTCTGTATGGAGCTCTAGAGGGAGATTCATAATTAGTAGGTAAATGGTGTTAGCTTCATACAAAGGCTGGGTGGGTCAAGGGTTGAAGGAAAATCTTTAAAAAAAATGCACCCTAATTGGCCCCAGCTTCTCCAGTGTTGGTTCATTCGCAAAATGTTTAGAATGAAGAAGGGAAGGACTTGGTTCCCTTACAGTATTCTAATCCGTGTGTACTAAATCTCATTGCGACATGAAAAGGGGGGCTTCATTGATTTATTGTATGTTTGTGGAATATTGTATGGGAAATGCAAAAGGTTTATGTTTAGTATAGGAGACCAAAACAGGCAAAGAAATGAATGAAAATAAGTGAAGGCTTGTGAAGGACCCCACCTTAAAAAACCATTTTATCTTCATGAAGCTTCTCTGAAGGTCTTTCTTGGGTGACACTGGTCTCTGGTTCACTTAAAATCAATAAATCAATCCTCTTTGCTGGAGGGATGTGGGAATCTTGGAACCTTTTTCCATGCTAGGTAGAATACCAGGGTCTTTAATACCATTTCTAAAATACCGTAATTGAACAACAACTCTTGCCAAATCCAGCTTTAGCGTTCTTTCATTGAACATAGATTATGACCTCATTATTTGACATCAAGATTTAGGGTTTTTTTACCCCCTATTGATAACTGCACATTTGGTGAAAGCTTCTGTTTGGCATTCTCAGGCTGAGCTACCCTTTGTGGGATGTGACTGTCTCAGAGCGACTCACTAGTCTTAGAAGAGGGGCAGAAGGTATAATGAAGAGAAATACCTTTGTGGAAATTTGGTCTCCTGTCTTTTCATATGTAATGGGGAAGAAGATAATAATTCTCACCCAGCAACTACTCAGATTTGTCTTATATTAACCATTAATACCTTAAGAATATGCATGAAATGACACTACATGCTCAATGTAATGTTAGTTGTGGAGATTGTATTACATAACTAGACTTGTACCCAGTTTTTGTTGTTAACAGTTTTATTATTCTCTACAAGTTTTTGCTACTTGAAAAAATACAGTATTTAGTCTGCTTTATTTGAAAGTGCTGTAATTAAAATTTCAAATTGGATTTATAAATCTGAGTGAATTGAGCTGGTTTAGCTCCTCTCAGTCTTCTGTTTGAAAAGCATATTGTCTGGAGCAATACCTTCCCTTGTATAATGCTTCATTTTTCTCATTCAAGGTGGCTTTTAATTTTGCGCTGAATGTTTTTATCCACTTTTGATGTTGTTTGTTGACAAACATTGAATAGCAGCATGCTGTATAAATTGATGCTCCATTTGTTCCTGTGAGGCAGCAGATTTTACAGAAGCATGTAATTTGTTTTGGTATGCCTTTCTTCTGCAAATGACAATGAAAATAATGACTAATAAAAGACAGTGTTTTGAGAGGCTTCAGCTACCACATTGCGATATATTTTGCCTCATCCGCCCTTGAGCCCTTGCTGTTCAACTGGATATCTCAGTGCTCAAAGGAAACTCTTACAGTTGTGTGTTGCGTCTTTCTTTACCGTCTTGGAAACCAGCCAGAGGGTCAGGCTTGAAAAGTTGAATGGTGTGCTAACCTTGGTCACCAACTTACATTCTGATATTTCAACCTTTTCATTTTGGTTCATTTGTTCAACATTTTCTATAACCTCATGGAAACGGCTTGTGGTCGTTAAACGGGAATCTAAGACTGAAATGCAGATTAGGTTCCTAAATGTGCTGGATCATTAATTCTGATGTCTCCATTTTAAAAAAGATGGGCTGAATTGGGATGTGTGCCACATCTTTCCTGACCTTGAAAATGGGTGCAGGAGCTTTAACTTGAAACATAGAATGGTGTCCTGCACATATTTACCAGTGGTTACTGTAATACAGGCTTCCTCAACCTCAGCCCTCCAGATGTTTTTGGCGTACAACTCCCATGATCCCTAGCTAGCAGGACCAGTGGTCAGGGATGCTGGGAATTGTAGTCTCAAAACATCTGGTGGGCCGAGGTTGAGGAAGCCTGCTCTAATATCTCCATCTTCAAGGCAGATGTCCCATGAGAATGTATTTTGCATTTTCTTTTCTCCATCCTTTGAAAACATATGAAGACTATGCTGGTATTCAGACTTGAATCATGTATCTGCCCAATTTACTTTTTCTATCTCAATGTTCAACAGAGTTTCCACATTACGTAAGTAGAGACTTTCCGGCTAAGTGGAGAGTGGTCCTCCAAATTGAGTTTCTTTAGAAAATAAAGAACCAGTGAAGATGAGCTAAAGATTTACCTGCAGCACTTCTTACCTTCAGGGATGCTTCTCATATAATACAGGAACCAACCTGCTTGACCCTCTTCTGTTGGGGGGCATCAGTGGGGAGTACACTCACTGTCAGTTTTTGGCACTGGCGTTTCTTGCTCTGTTCAGTTTTCTTGTTTGAAGGGCTGTCTTTTCTTTCGTTTCTCCTCTGCTGTCTTCCATTTTTCAGCTTGCTGCTTTTGAAAACCTGGTGACATTTTTGTCTTAATCAGAGTCCCCCTGCTCAGTTTTTAATTCTCATTCTACTCTCATTTCTATTCCATGTAGGTTTTCCTGCATCGCATCTTCTTGTAGGGGGTCTTTGAACTGTCATTTGGTGTTCAATAAATCTGCAGTTTTTAGGATCTTTTTATTTCAAAACATGTTTCTTTTTGCTGGAAAGAAAGAAGATAACTTGGTTATCTTCTTTTGAAACAGTTACCCCTGCTGCTCTTTCTTTTGGTATTTCTTTTTGACATTCTGCTTTCCCTGACGACTGTGGTGGTGAGGTTGATCTTGTTCTTTCATTATCTTGCCAGTCTTGTAGTGCTCACTTTTTCCTTTGTAAATTCAGGTTATTTATCTTTCCTTGCTGCTGTTTACTGTACCATTGGATGTCTTCCTTTTTTGCTTTGGGTTTTGACCTTAAAAGGCATAGGAAGCTGCATTATACTGATTCTGACCCCCAGTCCATCCCCAGAGGTGCCAACAAGTTTGTTTGGGCCTCATAAACTGTGTGTTGACTGGGTCTCCTGCTGCACTTACAAAACACACATTTGCATAAGATTTAAACACTGTTTATGTTCAGCTGCTTAGGAGTGCCTGGTTGTGCCCAGGAATTCAAAGAAATGGGTTTTTATATGGACAGTGTTTTTGTGAGTTTAGGGCTATGTCCTCTCACACACTATGCCAAGGCTTCAACCTAACGCAGGAAATGCTTGACACAACCCCAATTGGGGGAGATGCTAATGTTTAATTGTGGTCCACCATATTCATTCAACATGGCATCTAGCACCCAAAAGTAGATGGGGACCACCTCATTAACCTTCATGCAGACTTGGGCAGCAATATCTTCAGAACCATCCATATTGGTGCAGATTGGGCCTGTGATGCCAAATTTGTCAAAATCACAACAAATGGGGTAACAGTATCTTCAGAGGTGTCCAAATCAATGCAGTTTGGACCAGTCACGCCAAAAATCAGGCAGAGGCATACCAAACTCATGTTTCAGTCCACCATCGTGGTTCAGAATGGCAGCAGGTGGCCCAGTGTTGATGAAAATCCATGCTCCTGTGTCAGAAATCCCGGTGCCAAGTTTGGCGACAATATCTTGAGAGGCATTAGATTCATAGAGAACACACAGACAAATCAGTTTCAAAAATAAATAGTAGATGCAATTTTGTACCCTCTTTTGTAAATGGGAATGGAGGGCCCAAAAATAAATTGAACCCCACAAACAGGTAATAAGATGTATTGACGCTTAGACTGACAGTAGGTGAAGCTTTCTGTGTAATTGTATTTCTCCGCAATAAAAGTCTTGTCCTGCTTAATTTCCGCCTTCCACACAGCTGTAAAAGGCACAAGAGCACATCTCTCCCCAGTGCCTTAAACAATGTGAAGGACTCAAGTTAGGGTAAGAAGAATAACAGTAACAAAACATTTTGGCAGTTTGATAATAGATTTTAAAGGGAAAATATTTAAAATGACCACCTGTAGCTAAATAAATGTAATGAATCCCCATGATAGGGTGAGCTCCCGTTGCTCGGTCCCTGCTCCTGCCAACCTAACAGTTCGAAAGTATGGCAAAGTGCAAGTAGATAAATAGATACTGCTCTGGCGGGAAGGTAAACAGCGTTCCCGTGCGCTGCTCTGGTTCGCCAGAAGCGGCTTAGTCATGCTGGCCACATGACCCGGAAGCTGTACGCCGGCTCCCTCGGCCTATAGAGCGAGATGAGCACCGCAACCCCAGAGTTGGCCACGACTGGACCTAATGGTCAGGGGTCCCTTTACCTTTACCTAATGTGTGTATATCAGTAGGGAAAGGTAAGGGTCTCCCACCAAACTACCCCGGTCACCCCGACTGAATCAGGAGCATCGTGGGCTTGTCTCCTGCATTCGTCAACCAGCAAGACATGAGGCCAGGATGATCTCGCCCCAGGCCACGCCGTCTGCTGTCTGACTTGTGGTCTTCCTTTATAGGGTTCCTTTATAGGGTTATCCATTGGTGGTGATGTTCTATGAGTGTGTGGTGAATTATGCCACATCCTGTGTTCTGTCATGGCAGCTCTGGCAAATTTTCCAATGCAGAGTGACTACCCTATGTACACTACCCAATTTGCGCAGGACTCCCCCCCCCCCCCCGGAATACCCATGTCACTAGTGGTAGCTTGAGAATTTGAGGTGAAGGGCTTGTTCAAATGAGGTTGCTGGAAGAAGATTGAGATATGCTAGGATGCCCACCTATACCTCATTTACTTTGGTTCTCCAAACTAATTTTGTGAGTTTGATTTCCCCCCCCCCTTCCTCAGATATCTAGAATTGGGTCTTTAAAATTTAATATTTAACTGGTTTGCCCATGAAATATAGCTGAGTGATGTGAGCTAGCTAGATAGGTTCCTTGTTACAATAACAACTACAAGTACAGCTTATTTTGGGTTGCCCCAGCCACTCTGAGCAACTTCCAAGAGAATATGCAAAAGCACAACAGAACATCGCACGTTAAAAGCTTCTCAGTGCAAGGCTGCCTTCAGATGTCTACAGAAGGTTGTGTAATTATTTATCTCCTTGACATCTGATGGGAGGGCATTCCACAGGGTGTAACTACCAAGAAGGCCCTCTGTCAGGTTCACTGTATCTTCACTTCTCGCAGTGAGGGAACCACCATTATACAATTCTTGTTTTAGAAAAGAATCCTAGCATGGCGAATTCTCTTAAATCAGGTCTCTTATTGATATGTAAGTCTAGGTAAAATAAGTTTGGGGTTTTGTAAAGATACTTAGGATATTAGTACTGTAATTCCATTTTGTCTTTTTTCACAAATCTGTTAAAGGCTCGCTCTTTTCCCATTTACTGATTTACAGATTGAAAACCTGTTTACTTGATTCACACAGTTAACAGAATTTTATATTGAAATTGCCCATACAGTCTTGCCATTTATAGACATGTAAACAGAAAACACACCTGTTCAACTCCTTTCATATATTGAGATCTTGTGCATTGTACAGGCAAGCTGGAGATGGAAAATCTTACACTTCTAAGTCTGGCTTGGTTAACTTAAAACCTGTTGATGAGTCATTAGGTTTAATGCAGTCTGAATTGGGAACTATAATGACAGATATATTCATGCCTCATTAAATTACAGCTGCACACATTCACCCGCACGTACAAATGCACAAATTCCCTCACTCTCAGTAGTTACTAGTCCCAACAACCCCTTAGGTACACATATTGTATATATTGTTTATTGTATGTAGCATAAACAATTTGAGGTGTATGAGAGGCTGAATGCATGATATACATAGGTTTTATGCCTTTGAGAGTTATATCCTCTGGGTGTGCAACAGGGTAGAGAAGAGATGGTTTATACCCTGGATAGGGTAGAATGCCCAAAGAATAAATCACAGGGTCTTGGTTTTTTTTTGTTTGTTGTTTTTTTGCTTAAGTGGGTGGTGGGCTTATTTACAGTGAGCCTTCTGTGATCTGACTATTGTGGATTGATGCTGGCCTGGCCTGGTGGTGAGATAAATTGTCTACATAAATTGTATCCATGATGTGTCTTGGGGAAATGAGATTGGGGAGGGGGGTGTTGGATGACTGATCTCAGTGATGGGCGAGAGGAAGAAGTTGCCTTCTGGTTGCCCTCCGTCTCCTGCTGCCTCTCCTGCTCTGACAACGCTGCTTCCTGACTCGTGCTGGCTGCTTGCCCTCGTCTGAGATGGGGAGGACAAATGCCTTGGTACTCTCCCCCCGTTGGCTTGTGCCCTTGCCAAGTTGTAAGTCTTAGATGACCTAGACGGGGAGGAGATCATCATGGATGCCTTAGTTGAGATTCCTGCATTGCAGGGGGTTGGACTAGGTGACCCTCAAGCTCCCTTCCAACTCTACAAATTAGGATTTTATGAAATCAGCCCCAGCTGGAACGAAGTAGTCAAAGCACCTTATAGTTTCCAGAAGCTCAAAACTGCAAGAATGAAAATGGCCTGGTGTTTTTAAAAAGCACATTGTGACAATTCTTAAATCCTCACATAGGTTTGTAAGCAAATGGAAAGACTTTACAGTTGAGAATAATAGAAATAAATTAATATAATTGCACAGAAGTCATCCCCTACAATATCTGGGTTAGTGGATGACAAGGCCTCAGTTTTTCACTAAAAGTATATGATTTGTTTTTAAAGTGAAGGTATTTGTATTGATTCAAATGAAGAATTTGTACTGATGGCTTTTCAAAGATTTATGTGAATAGCAAAAAAAGAAGATATTTAATTTGCTGGTAACAGCTTTACACAGTCCAATTAGAGTAGCAGAGACATATAATTGAAAAGCACTTAAGGACTAGAATATCTTTCATCCTCTCTCAATGTGTGGATAAACAGTACCCCCTGCCAGTCCCCAAAGTAGTGTGAGTAATAGACTACTGGCAGTTCTGCTTCATATTTACTCATTCCATTATCTTCAAGGATAACATCTGAAGATCCACATATAAATCTATAGAATGTATAAATATGGACAATATGGACATAAATTCCAGGGTAATTTTGTTTGAAAACAGATATCATGCAGCAGAGCGGTCAGGATAAAAGATAGCATAAGCTGCATTTTTGTTATGTTATCAAATGTTCAGAATCCAGTTGACAGGAAATAGCATGAATTTGTCCAGACATCTGCAATGCACCTGAAGGAAATAGGCAATTGTTCAAAGGCAGAATTTGCTGTCAGAATTAAGTTCCAACTTGCAGCAAACCATGCTTAGGGAAGTAGAACTGTTGTTTGACACAAACCATGCTATGCAATAGGCTGGCAAAGGAGAATTGGAAAACAAGCTGTGGTTTGTACAAGTTATGGTTTGGTATGTGGTCTGAATAGAAAACCCATAGTTAAGTCCCTTGCTTCCAGAGGCCATTGCATCCAGGGACAAGATTATTGAGCAGGAAAGTAACTCTAAACCATGGTTTGCTTGATTGTGTCAGCACTTAAGATATTGCTGTGTTAGACATAGCAATGAGTGTCGGCCTCAGCAGTGCTTTTTCTTGTGCTACTCAGTGGCACACAGTCCCACCACCGCCACCCCCAGAGACGCTCAGCTGCATGGGGAGCCATGGCATGAACAAAGCCCCTCCGGTGCCTGGGCACCTTCTCCCCGGGGCTGACCGGAGTACCCAAGTCCCACTCCCCAAGGGGTGCAAGAATGGGGGGTGCAGCTTGTGATGTGCTTCCCCGTGTGCCCTGGGCTCAGCTGCTGGCTGGGTGCCCCCTGGTCACCTCACTGGCGGTGCTCACAGTGGCTGTTGCAGGGCAGGGGGAGAAGCTGCCTGTGAATACCGTCACCCTCCCGTCCCCCATCCCCCAAAGGCACTGGGCCTCAGCTTCACCCTCTCTGGTTTTGTACTGTCCTGCTCTTCCATCACAGCCTGAGGAGGAGAGGAGAGGGATTCACTTCCATTTCGGATTAACAGCAGTCTGGTGTTGCATCTGAATCATAAACTGGGGTCATACTATGATTTATTGAAACAAGCCAGCTTCATAAACCACAGTCTGCAGTTGGCTTGTTTCAGCAAACCATACTGAAGACTATCCACGGCTTGCACGGCTTCGGGTTTCCTGCTGAATGGTGCTTTCGTCAAAAAGGCAAACAGAATTCTTTGAGCTGCTTGCAGCCATAATGGAAGCTGAGAGGAGAGGGGAAGATACATGAGCCCAAGGCTTGACTGCACTCATTCCTGTAACAATAAACTTTATTTCATTGTTCTGTCCAAGCACAGCCTATAGTTTTGGTTTAAATTATTATTTTAGCACAAACCATGGTTTGCCATGGCATCTGAACAGTTCACAATATTCTTTCCCCCTTCTTTAAATTTTTTTAGCCATGAAGCTAACATTGCTAAGTCACTTTTTGATAATTCAAGTATATTTACAGAACAAGATTGAATCTCTTCTAAATGTCATGTTATGTTATGTTATGTGGACACCTGCTGAAATGTGACTTTTTAATGTTTCATATTTTACTATGTTTTATATATGCTGCAAGTTGCCCAGAGTGGCTGGGGGAACCCAGTCAGGTGGGCAGGGTATAAATAATAAAGTTATTAGTATTATTACTTTAATATTGTACAGATAAATAAGGCAAGCATGCCATGGGGAGTCTGTCCTCAGTCACCCTACTGTGGGTTTGTTTTGTAACCTGTTTAGGAAGCTTCACTGCTTCACTGTTTGTTTATTGCTCACTAATAATTAGCAACAGTAGAGATTAGGTTCTGAATGGCCGAGAGGGAAACGCATCTCATCATGTGACTGATTTCTTTGCAGGTTCAGCAAGTGCAAACGGTGCAACAGGTCCAGCATGTCTACCCAGCCCAGGTGCAGTATGTGGAGGGAAGTGACACCGTCTACACAAACGGAGCTATGTAAGTCCTTCATCTTGGACATCCCACTCATACATGCAGGTCTTCTACATGCAGGCTGCACATAGGACCGAAGATGGAAAAATGTGTGAGAAAGTGAACATATGAAACTACCCTCACCAATTGTGAATGATGGACCCCCATCATTCATTCTGTGTTTGTTTTGTTTTGTTTTTTAAAGCTCCATCACGGCTGACACCTGGTGGTAGCTAATGATCTTTTGTGGTTGGCGTGGATCTTGAGGGGGTGGTGGGTGTTTCTTTGTCACATGATATAGGTGAAGCCCATGTTGAGATAAAAACCATAGTTGGTATTTTTCTTTTCAGTAGACACAGGAAACATAAATAAGCTAATGCCACAAATAAGCTGAACAGTTCTGATTATGGGAGTGTGTGATAATTACATGGTCTTGGGAGTATGTGATAATTACACAGTCTAGGAATTTTGAAAGAAGAGAGAGAGCGCAAGCAGGCAGTGTCCTTAAAGTGGTGCATACGTCATTACAATACTGGGTGATAAATAAAACTGCCTTATGGTAGAGAATCTTTGCCATGCTCATATGGAAATTTTCAGTGAGGCGGAAGCAGCATTCTAGTCAGTATATTATGCACATCACAGATCTGTGAGTTTTCAGACGGTTGATCTATGAGTAGTGAGGTACAAAGAGTACAGTTTTAAGTGGATGACTCTTGAGGTTGTATTGCCTGTTCTCTACCATTGTAATGTACTTCTCATAGATGAATGTGACCATGATATGTCACCTGCAGTGTGCAGACAGAAAGCGATTTATTTAGCGCCTGAATTTTTATAATTATCATTTTGAGTGGAAGAGTAATCAAGTTTACTACTTCAGTTTTATGTTAGATATCTCTGATTAATTATAGGTCTCTAGTATTGTGACTCTTATGTTCCTTATTTCTCATATAGCCAGCCTTCTAGATGCATTTGTTCATTCCCCGTGTTGCAAAAGCTGCTTCCTAAGGCAGAATTAGACATTTGCCTGGCTTGCACATTACCGTGAACATGCAAGCATGCAGGCTCTGGGAGAGGGGAATGTGGCCGCATTGCCGCTTGGTTCTGCTGCTGTGCTGAGCCAAGCCATGTCATCTAAGCCCAAGGCCATGGTTTAGCTCTCTCTAAACTAGCTCCAAGCTGTAACCATGGTTTGTCCTATGGTTTGGGCAGCACCCTAAATCAAACCACCAGCAGAATAACTGGGGAGGAGCAAGGTGGCTGCCATTTCCCTTTGAGAACTTGCACCCTCATGCATTTGCACGAAGCGCTGGTTTGGCCTAGTTAGTGTGATGTGTGAACCAGACGCTCAGGAAGGACATGTGGTGCTGCCAAAAATGAAAGCCCAGGGTTGTGTTGTTATTCTCCCATCTCCTCTCCATAATAATTCCAAATATATTGTCTTCAAATAACATTGTGGCTAATGTTTTCAACATCTCTGCTTTGCAGGAATAAATAATTTAAAAACCTATAACAACTTGTGTTCGTTCTCATAAATATTGATGGGTGTAAGCAGCTTCCTTAATTTTTAGCTAAGAAATCTTGTCTACTTTCCCCACAGTAATATTAGCTAATATGATTAAATGTATTAATGTTATTAAATTCTATTACTATCACTACATACTGTTGAAATAACAATAATAAATGAACCCTATGTAAATAGATGGCGAAGTTAAACACTACAGTAGTAAGAACAGGTATTTGAATCGAGGTTCTTCTGTGCATTCAAATTTTTATAGCAATTAGGCTGCCTGTAAGGAAAGAACACTTAACTGAGTAGAAAATAATTAATTGCAAGGAAAAGTCTTTTCTTGATGGAGTGAAAAGCACCTGTAAAACAGTACTAAACCTAAGAGCAACTTTTGCATGGAAAGATCAGTGTGCTCCAGGTAAACGAAGCCTATTGAATGAGCAGATGAAAGAAAATTTAGGGTCGCATTCAGCTCAGGTACATGCTGAGGCAAGATGAGGTGGCAGAAGTACTAATTTATAAAAGGTGACAGATCATTGTCATGACATTTCCATAGAACCTAATGGAGTCATCTGGGAATAAATCAATGTGTGGGAGTGTGCCATGTGCACACCACCTTTGAAACTTCAGAAAATATAAAAGATTTACCCTTTCAATGCCATTCTCTTTCATCAGAAATACTGCTACCTGACTTCTTTCCCACAGGGAAATGTCAGAAGGACACAAAACATCTTGAGCACATGAAAATGGTAACTGGCGTTGGACAACTCTATGATTTTATGTTTGTGTCCACAGGGACACACACATACAGAGCCCAGTTCCTGTATACATCGCTTGTGCTTTCCCTTGGACATGCTGATATCTGCAGAATCTGCTTTTGTTTCTTTTTAAAGTTATTGTATAGTTCTCGTGATTTCACACAAGTTTGAATACATATGGGCAAACACGGCAACACACTTTCCGTGCTTGATCAAGTTTTCAGCATCTAAGCTGAGCCATTTTTTTCTGCCCATAAGTGTATGTCATCTTTCTACTGTGAATTAATATTTTGTATTCTGAGCTCAGAAGTACTTGGAGTTGACATCACTGAGAGTGAGCATTTGAAACAGATGGACTTGGTAGTTACACACTTATTGTGTTTTTCTCTTAGCAAAGGGTGTGTCATCTCCACTTCTAAACATTGGGAATAACAGTTTGCTGTGTTGCAACTTTTGTAGTAAATAGTTTATAGTTTTTTTTCCAGGAAAAGAGATTCATCTTAGATTATAAGCTAATAAATTTAAAAGACTTTGTGCAATAGAAAATGTTGTTAGAAATGAGAAATAATATTTAGCTCGATGCAAGCCATTGTGGTGAAACAGTTGTCTTCCTCTAGTAAAAGGATGCATCTAAACAACTTTGTCTTTTCTCTCTTTTTCCCTGAAGACGAACAACCACGTATCCTTACACAGAAACTCAGATGTACAGCCAAAACACTGGAGGGAATTACTTTGATACCCAAGGCAGTTCTGCACAGGTGACTACTGTGGTCTCTTCTCATAGTATGGTGGGCACTGGAGGCATTCAGATGGGTGTCACGGGAGGACAGCTCATCAGCAGCACGGGAGGCACCTACCTGATTGGCAACTCCATGGAGAACTCTGGCCATTCAGTGACGCACACCACGCGCGCCTCCCCAGCCACAGTAAGTAGCGCAGACGCTTCCGTCTCTCTTGTTTGTTTTCAGGAGCAGAAATTCCAGGTTTGCTTAATGAAGGCATGGACTACCTGGCCCTGTTGCCATGCAACCTCTATTCATTTTTGTGTCGCTTCCACAAGGACATTGAAATGAACAAAAGCTTCACAGCAATGGGTCGCAGGGGTTTTTGCCCCAAATAATTGACGCCCACCATGCAAAAAAAGAAAGGGAAAAGTATGAGTCTCATTCTCTTCCATTCTTTTACTCAGATTTATTCAAACAGATTCAGACTTTCCGATGGCTTTCTCTCAAACCTATGTTCAATAAATTTACTTCATGGGGAAATAAAATTGCAGAAATATAGTTAAATATAATGACAGTATCGCAGCTTCTTTCACTGCATTCTTTTCAGTTCTGGATTTCATGTCTCCTGTAGGGGTCGCTCTAGTTAGTTCTCCATGTGGCTGTCATTCATATTTTAGCTTTCTTGATATTGATAGCAGCTTCAGTCACCATTGTAGTTTCCATGTGAGCAGGCATTTGACTGCATTAGAGGTATGTATCACAAAGATTAGCAACTGCATGGAAAGTTGCTAAATGGCAGGTGGATGCAAATGAACTCAATGTTTGAGAACTTCTTATTCCTTAAAAACAACCAATCCTATTCCTGGTTAATATAAATTGTAGCAGTAAATGATGGTTTGTTTTAATCATGGTTTGTTGAATAGTCCAGGGTCCAGTTTACTGATATTCAGCCAAACCATAGCTTGTTGGCTTGCTATTCCTTGAGCTCCTCTACAAATACCCTGCTGCTACGCTGAAGCCCTTTGTAGTATCTGGGGACTGGCAAGGCATCACCTGCTGCCTTAACATCGGCTGGCTACAGAAACTGGGCAGTGAACATAAACACTCGTCTTGGAGATCTTTGGCCTCTCCAGAAAGCTCCTAAGCAGTAAAACATCCTCCTCCCACAATCCTTTTGAAGAAAAAGTCATTTCCTTCTGAAAGTCTTCTGCTTGTACCCAGATTATGTAGACAGCGAGGCTGTCTTTTGCTCCTCTCAGCGGTGATTGTTCAGTGGGGAAGGGAGACATTAAACTTCTCCGTTTCACATTCACCCACCCAGCACACTTGCTCTGACAGCCTCCTCGCCCCGCCCATGCACAACTTGGGTGGTCCAGGTCTCCCACAAAGCGCAATAGTGTAAATTGCTCCAAACAAATCATGATGAGTGATCTTAGTCAGCTTAAGACATACAAACAAACCAGTGTTGAGCTTGACAAACCAAGGTTTAACATTGCATCTGTACAAGGCCATTATGTTATGAGAACCTGTGGTGTTCTAGGTGTTATTGAACTCATATCAGCTCCATCCAGCATGGCTAATGGTCAGGAGTGATGGGAGTTGTGGTCCTGCAATATCTGGAGGACTGTGCAAAATGGAGGAGAACATACAAATTAAATAGACCTGCTTGTAGCAGCCATGTTAAAATACAGAGGCAGTGGGGAAAGGAGAAAAAAAAAACCAAAATAAACAGCATTATGAGATTAATGAGAGAAATATTAAACATTGGGAACGAAACCCAGAAAGCCTTGTAGGGAGCGAAGGTTTCTGAGGTTCCTTTTCTACTCTCTCTGCCTTGCCAGAAAAGCCACTCTGTAAAGTCAGTGGATCTTGTAGATTGGCATTCAAGAGAACTTAAGTTTAAAGAGGAAATCTCATATGGCATTGTGTAGTTACGTCAAGTTCAGATTATAATGTACAGTGGTACCTCGGGTTACAGACGCTTCAGGTTATGCGATTTCGGGTTGCGCACCACGCCAAACAGGGAAGTACTGGAACGGGTTACTTCCCGGTTTTAGTGCTCGCGCATGCGCAAAAACACTAACTCACACTTTGCGCATGCGCAGAAGTGCCGAATTGCGACCCGCACGTGCGCAGGCGTGCACTGTGGGTTGCGAACGGTGCAGGTTGCGAACGTGCCTCCTGCACAGATCACGTTCGCAACCCGAGGTTCCACTGTATATGGATTTTTGGATGCAGACTAGGAAAGGCAAGTTTTAAGAAAGGAAATTTCATACATTTCAAATGTTGACCCCTTGATGTAGAAGGTTCACCAACCATGAATATATTGAAAATCAGATTAATTTTTTTAAATGAGGGTTTTTAATCTCTGTGTGTATTTTCTTTAGGGTTTTTAAAAAATAGTTTACATATAAACTATTAATAGTTTACATATAAATTGTAGGTACATTGCGCTTCCTCTTTACAGCTAGAAACTTTTATTTAAAAATACTTCTAGTTTTGTTTTGTTTTTTTAAATAACTCTTAAATTGTAGGAATTGTAGAGCATACTTTTCAACTGCTGATGCCATACACAGCAATATCCATAATTGTTGCATGTACCATCTGTTTTGGCAAATTAAAAAGAGAGAATTTAAAAAAACTGAGGAGCTTGAAAGAGAAACTTTCAAGCAGCTTGTGTGCTTTTTAATATTATGACTAATTGGTGTTAAAATAGTAAAAGACAAAAGAGTGGCTGGTAAATTCAAATTTTATATTTGTTCTGCAATGTGAAATACTCTCCCTATTTTGAACTGCATAATTACTGTATTCTTCCTCATTATTTTTGCAACAGCAACCCCCCCCCCCCAAAAAAAACCCTATGATGTAGTGGAAAATAAGCTGTTTCAAGATTCCAGAAGTTCTTTGCGTATCTTGTTCTAACAATATGCCATGGAAGCTTACTCTGCTAAGTGTTTTATTATGAGTTTACAAGAAAAAGAAATCCGCCAAACCCTCTGTATGCCACTTTCACTAACTACTTGATGACATCAGTATTATATTTGGAGATTGATGACAGTATTTCTGTCACCTATTACAAGTGCATTTTTTGAAAATCCCAATGTGAAATAGTTACAAAATGGGAAAAGCTGTTGATTTATACATAGAAATGAGTGACAATCAATATGAAAGACAAGGCTTATGTTGAAATCAGATGTTTGAATTCATTGATATTATGATAGTCTTTTATTACATTTTGTCACTGTGAACCAGATTAGAATTGTATTTACTTTAGAAAGGATGGATTTCTCTTCAGATAGTTCTCAGCATTGTATTTCAGTATTGCTTAATGGTGTTAAAAGTACAATATGCAGGTCACAGGGGTGTAGCACGGGGGGGGGGGCTGCCAGGGTGATGGCCCTGGGCACATTTTTCTGGGATGCTCTGCTCACCCCACCCTGCCAGCTCTGCATGGCTTTGTGAGGCTGAGTTTTGAGTTTCGCCGGTCAAATAATTCAGATCAGATCCCAGGCTTGTGAAGTGGAGCAGGGCTGGCAGGGCGGTGTGAGAAGGCTGGGGTGATTCAAGGGTTGCGTCCTTTGGCCTGCCCCCCCCCCGCACAGGCAGGTAGGTGGCACAGCACAGCCCCGCTTGGCTCTGGGGTGTGTGGCGCTCTGACAGTAGCCAGGACTGGGTTGGCGCGGCAGGCTTCGTTCACCCTCTGAGCTTTACTGCCTCCTGGCGTGTGCTTGCTGGCAAACCACGCTATGTCACTGGCAGGTTACACAAGATTTTTCATTGGTGGTTAATTCAAGAATGCTATCCTGAATAAACGGGACGCGGGTGGCGCTGTGGGTTAAACCACAGAGCCTAGGACTTGCTGATCAGAAGGTTGGCGGTTCGAATCCCCACGACGGGGTGAGCTCCCGTTGCTCAGTCCCAGCTCCTGTCAACCTAGCAGTTTGAAAGCACGAAGTGCAAGTAGATAAATAGGTACCGCTCCAGTGGGAAGGTAAACGGAATTTCCATGTGCTGCTCTGGTTTGCCAGAAGCGGCTTAGTCATGCTGGTCACATGACCTGGAAGCTGTACGCCGGCTCCCTTGGCCAATAAAGCGAGATGAGCGCTGCAACTCCAGAGTCGGTCACGACCGGACCTAATGGTCAGGGGTCGCTTTACCTTTATCCTGAATAAACAGACCTTGATTAATCTAGGCAGAGGATTTCAAATTATTAGCAAGATTCCCCTGTTCACTTTGGTCACTCTCAAAATCAGTGTTTCACTTCATTTGCATACCTGAGATAATGATAGTGATATTGAGTGGTAACTGCCCACTGATGGAAGGGAATCCATTTGGTCACACACCCCCTCTGGGGGACTGGGAGCAGATTGGACTGGACAGATTGAGAGAATGCATGGGCCACAGCAGGGCAGAGGGCGACTGCTGAAATTTGCCTCACTTCCTGCTCTGCAGACAGATTCTCATCCATCAGTGAGCAATCACTTGTCACCCAGTGATCACTGATTTAAAACAGGCCAGACAGGAGCCCATATTTATGAAGGTGGGCTTCTAAAAGTATTTCAGCTTTCTTCTCTGCTGATTACGTTTGATCGCAAAAACTAATCAAGGAGTCAAGTAAGACATTGATACATCAGGAATAATTGTGTTTACTATTTTGAGAATTCTGTGTGAATATCGACACAAGCTGACATTTTACCTAAGAGTCTTTTATATATTTGTGTTTTGGAAAGATTCTACGTTGGGTTTCTTTCAGCTTAGGCATGTGGCACTAAATCATGGTTTTGCCTTGTGTGGAAACTGGACAAAAGAGAGGGACCGCTAAGGGCTCCTTCTTAAATTAAACTGGCAGGATGGGAAGGGTAGCTTTGGTGTAAAGCACTAGTTCCCAATTAGCTAAGTGCTGCAGGCCCCTTGTTTTTTCAAAAGCCAAGCCCCAAACCCCCTATTTGTGAAAACCACCCATTGGAAACCACTGGTATAGAGGGAAGCCACAGTTTGGTCTCTTTTTGCATTTCCCAAGACATTTATTGGCATGGGGAAGAGCAAGTATTTTTCAAATACAAATGCTGCAATCACTTCCATGTCACCAGAGTAATGCAAGAAAAGGCCCTTAAAAGAGCAGTGAAATGGTTGCTTAGACATACTAGAAACAAATTATGCAAATTTTCTTAATTTGCATAATTATATGCCAACTCCATAATTATGAGTTACTGTAGCACAACATTTGCCTTTTCAAATGCAAGATATTCCATGTACCACCCAATAACTAAACAACTGTTCTGTTGAGAACATTTTTTTAAAGCAGAAAGCGCACTTTTTTTTGTTCTAAGCAGAAAGCACATTGTACATACTGATAATATAACACACACAGTTTGTAGTGAATTGTTTCCTTAACATGTGGTGGTATGTTGTGCACAAATATTAAATCAATGTCTCTGTGTGGAAAAGAAATATTTGTTCACTCTCCTGTTTGAATAGGCATGCATACTCTCTAAAACAATGTGGGGGGGGGGGATAGGGACTTGATCATTAAAAGACGCAATTAGCACATTCATACAGTTGCATATTCCAATACATTGTTATCCCAACTTTCCCCAAACGTTTGGAAGAGTAATCTTAAAAAGAAGCTGTCTTTTGTGAGAATATGGAAAGTCAACATGACAGACACATTTCAATTGTTTATTTGCCATTATAGCCTTTTATTGGCAAGCAGAAGACTTATTTGTATTTGTGCACATTGCAGGTCTAAACAGATTATTATTATTAGGAGGACATTATTTCTGGAGATCTAAAATGATTTGTACATTCACATTAGTCCTGTGGTAGACTGAAGGTTTGAATATGGACGATTCATGCAATGTTTCATGTGTACTGAGATTTGCAACCATTTTAGTCTGCATGAATTTAGATAAAACTAGGGTGTATAGCTATTAGTCTATTAATACAAGCTTAGTGATATGTTCTTTGTTCTTTGATAAGTCATTTGTTTACTTAAGAGTATTGTACAATACTTTCTGTTACTGTGTTCTCAACTGTTTTAAACATCTCCTCCTTCTCTGCCCAGTACATGACTGGGGCTAAAACACTCCCCATAACAATTAATTTTCCTTTGATATAAAATGCTATTAAGAATACAAGAACATTAGAAGAGCTGTACTGGATCAGGAAAGAGGTTCAAATCTTGAATCATTTGTATTTAAAGGTTCCTTGTATCTTTGGCATTCCAGGTTAGACCACTGTACAATACAGTACTTTACATGTGTCTCCCTATGGTGTATGTTCTGGAAATGGCAGCACATACAGCACCAATTTTGCAATTACATCGTTGGTGGCCAGTTGGCTTCCAGGCTCAGCTTGAAGTGCTGCTTTTGAGCTTTAATGCCCTAAAGTGTCTGGGTCCCTAACGCCATAAGGATGGGGTGGTGGGATCTTCATTGCAGTGAGTTGCAACATGCAGGCAATTTCTTCTCTAAAGCTGCAGAATTCTCTCTAGGGAAGTCCATCTCGCTCCCCTCTTTCTGGTTTTTTTAGACATCATGCCAAAGTGGTCCTCTTCTGGCAGGCTTTTGAGTTGCCCTGATTATCTTTTTCCTGCTTCTGCTTTTCTGATCAACATCGCTGCTAATTTGTTTCTCTGGGGTGTTTTTCAAATTTGACTTGATTTACATGTTTAATATACTTTGTTAGAGACCTTGACGATTCTTCACTGAGATCATGGTTTAAAATAATAAAAATAATAATTAAATAGATTTCCTGGGGAACGTTACACTAAATAAAGTATTTTACAGTTTTCTGTGTCCTATGAGAAGGGCCTGAAGTTCAGTGGAAGGGCGTACAGGCGTAAATGGTCTCATTTCAACCCCTGGCATTTCTAGTTAAAAAGGTAGAGGGTTAGGAAAGACTTCCACTTGTTAGAATAGACAAGAATTGGCTGGATTGAACAATGGTTTGACACAGACAAATACCATCTTCAATTGGTCTCTTCATAATCTGATCAGTGTAGAATGCTCTCTAAAAAGACTCAATTCATAAAGATAAAAACATGTTTATGTTTTTGTCCATTCTGTAGTGTTTTTTCCCTCAACAACTAATTGATTTCATGCTGTTTTTATTTCACTCAGAATCATCACAGTAGCTTATTTGTTACTATCTCTCTGAGCAACTTAAGAGGGAAATGGGAAGTTCTATCAAAATGCTTCTGTTTTTATATATTCCCACATACAGAATTTATTTCTAAGTGCAAATGCAAATATTCCACGTAAGGACATCTACACAAGGCCAGGATGCAAAGAAAGAACAGATGTGCTTGAAGCATATGTTCCATCAGGCACATTGAGAGATTTACCTTGTCTTTCCCCCCATTTCGGAACCCATCACCCTGTTTAAACTGAGCAGCGGCCTACATTTCTGCATTGGGAACTGCTCTTGCAAAAGCATTTCAGCAAAGGACCAGATCTGAGTGTAGTTCTCTCCTGCTCATCTGCATTTGTCTTTGGAAGGCCAAGGTGCTAGCCCAGCGAATAAATTGTGGTGGTTTGGTAGCCATTTAAATCATGAGATTAATTAAAGTTGTTCAATCATTTTTCAAGTATCAGCAGGCAAGAGACACATAATATGAAATTGTAGGTCCAAAGAATAAACCCTCCTGGTGCCATCCTGTTCATGTTTAATTGGAAGTATGTCTCACTAAGGTCAGGGAGACCTGCTCCCAGAACAGAGCAGAGGGTTGCAGGCTCAACCAAGTGCTTCAAGTTCTTTGTACACTTATTTTCTAGGATGCTTATCTGTTTTCTATGGATATTATACCCTGCTCAGGATTCTGAAATGTTTGCATTGTGGCTTAACAATAAACCGTGTTTTTCTTTCTTTCTTTTTATGGAATGAGCAGGAGTGGGGGGCAGCCTTTTTGATAACTTGCTCTTTCAGTTTTGTTGAAGCAGTTGTTGCTGCAAAATTTGCTGGGGTAAAGATTTGAAGACTATGCCCCCAATAAATTGTAATAGCTTTGAACTAAAGTTTTCTTTTGAACTTTGGCAATCTATCAAAATTTCTGTGGTCAGTCTTTTATTACTATCTTGTCTTGAGCCCTTTTTTTAATGACATCTATTATCAGATTGAAATGGCGATTGAGACACTGCAAAAGTCTGATGGTCTGTCCACTCACAGAAGCTCTCTTCTCAACAGCCATGTAAGTTGCCTCTTCTTCATGTAAACTAATCCCTTGCTTGATTTGCATGCCTAGCTTGCCTTCTAAATGCTTGTTTTGGTTGCTGCTTTTTTTCTTTTTCTTTTCTTTCTTTCTTTTTTTTTGCCTCCTGAATCTTCCTTTCTACTTTTAAGCTCTCATAGCAACTCCTCACTATCTTTTTCAGACACAATAACAGTGCAGCAAAATTGTTGAGTTGTTTGATTTCCTCGCCCTTATAGCATTGCTCAAACCACCATGAGCAATTTTTTTTTAAAAAAAATAACCCAGTTTTATTTGGATTGTTAACATAGGCTTCATACTGTTAAACAAGATGTGTATTCTGTTCTCATTTGACAAGGGTAAGATGTCACAGTGGTGACAAGATTTTTTTAAGCAAAGAAATAATTTCACTGCTTTATGCTTCTTCGTTGCCAGTTCCTAATACTCCAGTGTGCTCCAATACGACCAAGATAAGCTATAGATAAGAGCATGACTTTCAGAGCTGACACTACTAGAGGGAGGAAGCAGATTTGGCCCCTGTCACAGCCATGTTCTGAGTATCTCTCTTTATTATTTCCCATGCAATCTCCCTCCCATGCAGCCAAGTGGGGATGCTCTTGTGGTGGAGCAAAAGCCTCCCCTCCAAGCCAGACAGGGGTCACCAGGAATTCCGTAGTGGGACTCCAACATCCCTCTGCAGAGAGTCCTTGCCATGAGGACTGTTTTCATATACAGCCTGCCTCTCAAAATGGCAAGTTTTTTGCCACTTTGTAAAATGGCATTAATTCCCATATATTCATTACACAAAAGCCAGTCTTTTAATCAATTGGCATCTTAAACACTTTCTTTTCATATACAGTGGTACCTCGCAAGACGAAATTAATTCGTTCTGCGAGTTTTTTCGTCTTGCGAATTTTTCGTCTTGCAAGCACGGATTCCCATAGGAATGCACTGAAAAAGAAAAAGGAAACAAACTTGCAAGACGTTTTCGTCTTGCGAAGCAAGCCCATAGGGAAATTCGTTTTGCGAAGCAACTCAAAAAACAAAAAACTCTTTCGTCTTGCGAGGTACTACTGTATACAAAATTGTGCACCCGGAGGAGAGCCATAGATATGGAAAAGGGCATGTCTGGTGTCTCACAGGTACACCAGCTTCTGTTTCTTCAGGAAGAAATGCATTGTTGAGCTTTGGTGACCTAGCCTCAGGTTCTGTACCTCCTGATGCCTCCTCTGAGTGTCGGACTGAGCCCAGAGTGACGTGACCCAGGCTGCCTCTGGGGAACAACCAAGGAGAGCCAAGGGCTTGGTTCATGGGGTCCATATGCTTGCCATTTCTGTATGCTCATAAACCCATGAACTTTTGAGTCGGCCTTACTTATTTTTATCCTGTGCTGTTTTCCTACCCTTGTGTTTTCCCACTCCTCCATCCCACAAGTTGGCCCCACTCAAAAATCTGTAAATATTCTTCAGCTCTCATCGTGCCATCTCATTATTGTTAAATCACAAAGCTTATTTGTTTCAAGTCTTGCAGATGAATGAATGTTTTCTAACATGTGTTTGCATGAAAAAGTATCTTAAAAGAAGCATAACTATGGAAATGAAATTTCCAAATAAGTGATCATCTCAAAATTAACTAATTGTGTATACAGTGGACTCTCGGGTTGCGAACGTGATCCATGCGGGAGGCACGTTCGCAACCTGCAGCAATCGCAACCCGCAGCGCTGTGTCTGCGCACACGTAGGTTGCACTTCTGCGCATGCGCAAAGTGCGATTTAGCACTTTTGCGCATGCGTGAGCGCTAAAACCCGGAAGTAACCTGTTCTGGTACTTCCGGGTTCGGCGCGGTGTGCAACCAGAAAACTCGCAACCCGAAGCGTCTGTAAACCGAGGTATGACTGTATATAAAAAGCTGGTTCAATTCATTCAAGAATTTACCTGCTGGCGTATAAGTAAACTGCTACCACATTTCCTGAAATGTGTTGGTAAATCTGACAAAAATATATTATTTGGTATTTTTCTGTGTTTCCTTGTTTCACAGAATAAGTATGCAGAAAAATAATTATACCCTGTGCCTTGCTGTGCTATTTCCAGGGTAAAGGAAAGCAAAGCTAAGGCATTGTTCCAAAGCAGGGTGTTTTGTGAAGTTCTGTTCTGTAGTAGTGTGGCCCATATAATAGTAAATCTTTCCCTGTAAAATTAACTATTTTCTTACAGTGCCTAGTGATCCCTGACTGAAAATCTCATAGCTTTATGTGAACATATATTTCCAGAAAAATAAAGCAATATACCTAACATTACATTTCATAGTTTACATAATCCATAGAGTTTTCAAAATTCTTTGTTTGAATATTATTTGAATGTTTCCTTTTGGAAATGGACCATTAGGATATATAAAAAGGATGCTATTTTTATTAGTGAAAGAATGGTTGCTTGTCTCAAAAATACAGCATGTATGAAAAAAATACTCCCCCCTCCCAGTTTTAGAACCCCAAAATCCATTGATGTGTCTAGAAACCTGATCCTTAAAATTAAGTTTTGAATGTAGAGATCTTTTAGACTTAGTGGTTATAGTGGGATGACATTCAGTAGATGGGATACCAGCACTTAGTTTAATAGTATTTTAAATCTCTGTTTTTATCTCACCTCACCTCTTTTTATGTGTATGGTAATTACCAGTGTGGCTGAGAATTAGGTGGAAGGGTGAAGGTTGAAATTGGGTGAAGGGAGGTAAATTTATTGGATTAACTTATTTTTGCACATCATAACAATATTTGACTAAAATTTAAATTCAAAACTACTTTGAAACTGACTATCATAATGGTGACTTCTAATGCCAATGCTTAGCACTTTATGGTTGTATGGCATGGTTTTACAACATGGTCTTAATGCTGTTAGCTTGTGTTTTCTTTAAATTATTTGTATGTTGGGCCAAGTATTAATGCTTTCTTATTTTTGTGGCTTTCTCATTATTTTGATGCCCATCCCCTGTTTGTACCCAGCATCAGATATTTGGAGGCATAGGCATCTGAGCATGAAAATTCTGTATAGCTATAATGCTAATGGTCATTGCTAGACCTATTCTGCATGAGTTTGTGTCGGAGTAGTTGCTGGTTACTAGAGGGGCATCATCTCTTACTGTTTCAAAGGCAAGTTTAAGCTTTTTATGCTACATATCGCCCTGTGATCTTCAGATGAAGAGCGGTATATCAAAATAATCATAATAATCCTGCCCACCCACTACTAGCATACATGCAAGAGAGCTGTAGCCTTGCTCATTTTTGGAGGTCCATGCTTCCAAATATGTAGAACTTAAATTTATTATTTCCACTGTAACATTTTATGTGGCCTAAATCATCATCCTCTGCTCCACCCCCAGTTTTATAATCCAAAACAACTGGACCTTTGTCCGTGAAATGTGTGTGTCCTAAAGCAAAAGTCTTTATTCAGAACATTGACTGCACTGCCAGCAATGACTATTGCAAGTAACAGTTATATTTTGTCAAAAGTAAGGTGTTTTTTTTTGTAAAATGTATTTAAAATTAATCATAGTATGTTGTAATTCATCTATGGGGGGGGGGGAAATGTCAAATGTTACATTTATAATTTAATTGGGAAGTGTTCTGTGGTTTTTGCAATCCCATTTCGGTATTTCCCTTTGGGATAAATAGCAATAGAATATCTGCTTTAATCTATGCTGATTAATTCTAATGAGTTAAGTGCAAAGTTTGAAAGCTATGATGGTTCCTGTCCTCAGATATGCTTATGTTAGCTCATTAGTGAAATAAATAAGTGTTTTTAATACACCAAGGTAAAGGTTACCATTTCCCTTGACATACCGTCATAAGTTATATGATCATAATGGTACATCACTAATTTGAAAGAGATTTGTGACAAATGAGATATCTTGAAATAATATTGGGTACATGAACTAAAACAAGGAAGAAAGAACGGGTGGATCCAGAGTTTCCCTCCGCAGAGGCTTGCTTGTGGAGTGCTCCAGGCCATGTCCCCACTTCCCTCTCTGTTTCCTAAAACACTGCTTTAGGAGCACAATCCAGAACAGTGGGGGTGTTGCAGGAGGCTGCAGCAGAAAATGGTAATTGTGGGAAATAGCCTGCCCTCCCTGGGATCTCAGTTCTGTTCGTGAAAGGGACACTGGATCTCTTGTTTGATAGGCTTTGAACAAACAAACAAGCCATATCTCAGTTGCAACCGCGTGGAATTCTCAGGCACAGCATAACTATTTCCATTTTTATATTAGCAAAAACAGCAGCAATAAGAACAGCATCAAGAAATATACAATATATACAGCTTTTTAGAGGGTTCGTAGTGTTTATAACATTCTTTACAACAGCACTGAAACTCAGGTCAATGTTATTATCCTTTGATAATAATGAGTGGCTGAAGCTGAGTGTTGGTGGCATGCCTTAGGTCTAAGATGAAATTTGAACCCAAAAGCAGATTTATGACTAACTTCTGAGGGTCATCTGCCTCTACTTTTTGAGGAAACATCTAATCCAGTCTGACATGGCAACAGGGTGTCAAGGAAATCAGAGGGTGGGTAGCACAGTGGAACACCACTTAGGATAAGAAGTGGACCGGCCAGCATCCTTCATTTTGTTGATGTGTTGTCTGGGAGACAAGATGCCAGGCATGATGGGCCAAAGGGAGAGAGCAGTCCTTCTGGTCGCCCCCAGTACCCCCTGAACCTCTCATCTGCCTGCCCTGTTAACTTGATTTCCACGTGAGAGTCTCGTTCTGGCTGCTGGTGGCCAGAGGAACCTTTCCTTCGCCTGCTGATGCTGATAGCCTTTCCACTGCCTTCATTTACAGCAGCACTGCAGGAAGATTTTAACCTCTGAATAGTTATTACATACATCTGGAGCTAAGGACTGCATCATTGGAGACTGTCATCTGGAAGCGAGTCTTTGGCTACTGGCTGTCCAGCTGGCATAGGCTTCCCGACCATTACCTCTTTCAGTGCCTCTGGCGGGATGACTTTGTTAATCCGTGGGTAGGAAAAATCCATGCCAAACTTCTGAGCATCGGAATTTCCCCAGCAGACTCCTTAAAGATGAACCTACGCTCAGCCAAAAGCCTTATCGAGCAAAGATTAGCAGACATTGAAAATCAACACAACCTCTCCAGGGGTGGGGGTGTCTGCTCCCCCAGGTATCATGGAATAACCCCACCACTTGGCCTTCCATCATATATGTCATCTCTTTCATCTGTACCACACCGACTTGCATTTATTCGTGCAAGGTTCAATGTTTTTCCATCGAACCTGCTGAGCCACAGATTTTCCAAGGGTTTGGTGTCTCCGCTATGCGAGTGTGACGGGAAAACAGTTGAATCTCTTCCACATATAATGTTCAACTGTCCCTTACATAGCATAGCCAGGACTAAATTCCTGGGTCCTGCTTTACTGCGCTTGGTTGGCAGGCCTGTTGAGACACATGCCGCACTGCTTTTGCAGGATACAGATCCTTCTGTAACTCTGCAGGTGGCGAGATTCCTGAATGCGGTTATCTCACACACAAAAACCACCAAAAAACAACATCAACAACAAAAACTAATCGGACAGTTATGATGAGAGTGCATGACGGATCTCGTCTCCAGTTCTCCTTTTTCTGGGAACCGTCCCTTGGATCTTTCCGGGCCCCAAGCTGTTATTTGTCACTGCTCAATGACCCACCCTTGCATCGTGGTGTTCCCCTTCTGTTGTTAGATGTATTGGTTTTTATGTTTCTGTGCTTTTAGGTTTGTACACATTTTATGGGCTAATAGCCGTAAATAAATAAATAAATTTGTTATTACAGGAGGCATTTCTTGGGGGTTGGGGTTCTGCTGAAGGTTTCTGGTGGGGCTTTTGTCATTCAAGCTGGTCTGGTAACTAGAGTGCACTAATAGGGAGATGGCTAACGACAGGGGGCATGTCTTCTGCTTGATTTATAGTTTGTTCAGCAGATGGCCTGGTTACTACAGCCCCCAAACCTTGCTGTCTACACCAGAGGTTTCCCTACACCCTTCTGAGTCCATGACTCCCTTGACCAGCTACATTCTTTTTGCAGCTCTCCTGTGGGGCTCAGGAATCCAGTTATGCCTGCAGGGCTGGCAGCCTCGCGCCCTTTTTCAAACACCTTCCCTTGTGGAGTGTTTCCTCAGCCTCCTCTCCTCTCCCCTCTCCTTGGGAGTCCTCTGGACAGCCACTGCTGCTGCCCCTGGTCTCTGAGCTGCCCCAAAATTCGCCTGTGGAGCTTATAGCAAGGGCTGCTGAAATAAACAGCTGTCTTGGGGAGCCAGAGGCACCAGAGGGCATCAGAGGAGGGAGGGAAGGAAGAGGGACAGAGACCAGTGTTGCCATGGCACCCCTGACCATCCTTCAAGGCACCCCAGGGTGCCACAGCACACTGGTTGAAAATCACTGTTCTAAACCAAACAGCTTGGAACAGCTAATCAATAAGTATACCTAGCCATGTGTACCTCTCCTATTCCTATATATCTTACTAAAAACTACCAATCCTCAAAGACTGGTTGAACATTTCCCCCCTCCACTAGAATGTAAGTGGAGTTTACTTCTAAATAGGAATGTGTAAATTTGTGCTGTAAAAGTTTTTTCCCCATTGAAACTGTAACAAATTGTGGTTTGATTATTTGGAACACGATACTTTGTTTCTGTCTCAGTACTTGCAGTCTTCTCTGCATACATTGTATAATTTTGACATAGCTGCCGTGTTCTCCTCAACAGAAGACCATGAGTGATCCTGTAAATCCCAAATAAAGTAGCCTAAATCAGGGATAGGGAAACCTCTGGCCCTCGGGATGGACTCCCAGCTCCCACCAGGCTCAAGCCAGCAGGGCCAATGGAAAGGGATGGGGGGAGTTGTACATTGGTTGCCCATACTTGATCCAAAGGAAGCCCAACTTCCTCACAAGACCCAGTTTGGTTTTCAGTGAAATTGGACCTCTCTCTCTGCCTTTCCCCCTCTCTCTTTCACTAGTAGGAGCAGGATCTGATCCAGAATCTTCAGCAGTTATAAAAACAAAAGTTATTCAAGTAAATACTGCAATATTTGTTATCTTGGTAATCTAATGATACAGAAGCATGGATAAATGTTACCAGTACTTCATAAGATATTTTTCTTTTTGATTGTGTGACTTATTTTCAGTGTTGCTCTTATTCTCTCAAGTGCTAACACTTTGCCTGAAAGTCTAGGTCAGTGCACACAGAATTAACATGTTGCTACTTAAAGTAATTTATATTGCCTGAGGCCACAAGTCTTAAGAATTCTGCTGTTTCTCTATTTGTAAAGCTATTTTAAGATGATGTAATGCTTTTAAAATTTCTGTGGAGACTTACCTGGAGCTAAAGAAAGATGTGTCCAGCTAAACAGAGAGAATTATTTTTGTTCTTACATTATTTCAACACTAATGAAGGCATAACTGTTCTGCAAAGTTATGTTGAGCTCATTTTTCTTCTTTGTTCCCAATTTGAAATAGCTCCAGTGGCTTTTAGACAACTATGAAACAGCAGAAGGAGTGAGTCTCCCCAGAAGTACCCTCTACAACCACTACTTGAGACACTGTCAGGAGCATAAATTGGACCCAGTCAATGCTGCCTCTTTTGGAAAACTAATAAGGTCAATTTTCATGGGCCTACGAACCAGAAGATTGGGAACAAGGTTAGTGTAAGGAAGCAAAGTTCTGAGTTAATGGGACAGAGTGTACTCCCTCTAATAGCAAATTTAGTGCTCCTGTGACAATAGACATGAAGATAAAACATGATCATTGAGAAACAAAAGGTGGGAATCTGCATGTTCATGAAAACCCCAAATTGCAGAAGTACAAAAAATGTTGGCTTTTTTTGTTTTTTTGTTTTTTTAAAGACCCAAAGCCCCACTTCCCTCCAGTCTCAGTTTGCAGTGACTGGCCAGTGATTGGCAGTCTGGTGGTTAGTCAGAGGAGATGTGATAGAACTTTATACATGAGTGGAGAAAGTGGATGAAGAGATGTTTTTCTTGCCCTCATAATATTAGAGCAAAGGGCAATTCTGTGAACCTTATGGTGGGAGATTCAGGACAGGCAAGGTCTTTTAACATAACACAGAATTAAACCATGGAATTTTCAATCACAGTATCTGTGTTCACCACCACTAATTTGTTCTTGCAGGATAAGGCTATTAATGACTGCTTATTAACTGTATATTAATTGTAATATTACTTATTAGCTATATATTCCTTCTTGCTCAAGGTAGTTTACATGGTTCCCCCTCATCCCTCCTCCTTTTTATCTTCACAGCAACCCTGTGAAGTAGGTTAGACTGAGAGAGAGTCCAAACTAGAACACTGCTGTTTGGAATAAAGTTGTGGTGCAACTTCCACAACAAAGTGCTGTAAAAACAAAGTTTGTGCAATTGTCTAAATATACTGCCCAGTTCATTAAAATGTGTATTAAGCACTTTCTTCTCCCATATTGCTCTTTAAGACATTGCCAAAGCACCAGCTTCTATCAAGCATTCTAAGAGGTACATATATTAATTAGTACATGCAAGCTATGTTATCCATTGCAGCATGTAAGGTTCTTAATTTAACAAAGGGCCTTAGATTAAATACGGACAAAATGCTTCTGTCCATTTTTCCAAATGTTGCACCTCATTTTTCTGAATGAATCAGCCCCCTTTCAAGCAAGCTGTCCTTGGAACAAAGGTGTACGGTTTGCAGATTCAGCCTGTGTGAGAAACGTCAACAGCCCAGATAACATGCATTTCAGAATACAAGAGTACTTTGTGTATTGTCACAGCTGATTGTATGCCTTGAATGCTCTACAGTAAATGTTTCAATTGCTGCCATACGGATGAAACCAGCAGCATGTGGAATGTGAACAAACTTACATAGAATAATAGTGAAGGACTTATGAGCTACTGGTGCCTGTAGTGCCAGATTCAGGCAGGATCATGAACTGAAGAAAGGCAGCCCACAGCTTCTTTGGATACAGCTGGTTGCAGGAAGGCATGGCACACAGGCAGGGATTCTACTTCTGATAATAGGCATGTCCTAAGAAGTGCTTTGCTCAGCCTGCCTGTGGGTAGATGCTGCAGGATGGAAAGCAACAACTGCTGTCCATTTATATGACAGTTGTTGTTATTGTTGTTGTTGTTGTTGTTGTTAATAATAATAATAATAATAATAATAATAATTTTTACCCCGCCCCTCTGGCTGGGTTTCCCCAGCCACTCTGGGCAGCTTCCAACAAAAGATTAAAAATATATTAAAAATCAGTCATTAAAAGCTTCCCTAAACAGGGCTGCCTTCAGATGTCTTCTCAATGTCATATAGTTGTTTACTTCTTTGACATCTGATGGGAGGGCGTTCCATAGGGTGGGCACCACTACTGAGAAGGCCCTCTGCCTGGTTCCCTGTAACCGTTTAGGGCTTGAAAGGTCAGCACCAACTCTTTGAATTGTGCTTGAAGTGGGAGCCAATGTAGGTCTTTCAAGACCGGTGTTATGTGGTCTCGGCAGCCACTCCCAGTCCCTAGTCTAACAGCCACATTCTGGATTAGTTGCAGTTTCCGGGTCACCTTCAAAGGTAGCCCCATGTAGAGCACATTGCAGTAGTCCAAGCGGGAGATAACTAGAGCATGCACCACTCTGGCGAGACAGTCTGTGGGCAGGTAGAGTCTCAGCAAGCGTACCAGATGGAGCTGGTAAACAGCTGCCCTGGACGCAGAATTGACCTGTGCCTCCATGGACAGCTGTGAGTCCAAAATAATTCCCAGGCTGCGCACCTGGTCCTTCAGGGGCACAGTTACCCCATTCAGGACCAGGGAGTCCCCCACCCCCGCCCACCCCCTGTCCCCCCAATACAGTAGTTCTCTCTTGTCAGGATTCAACCTCAGTCTGTTAGCTGCCATCCATCCTCCATCCACCTCCAGGCACTCACACGGGACCTTCATTGCCTTCACTGATTCCAGTTTAAAAGAGAGGTAGAGCTGGGTATCATCCACATATTGATGAACACCCAGCCCAAACCTCCTGATGCTCTATGATTCTATGATCTCTCCTAGCGGCTTCATATAGATGTTAAAAAGAATGGGAGAGAGAACGGAACCCTGAGGCGCCCCACAAGTGAGAGCCCAGGGGTCTGAACACTCACCCCCCCCCCCACTTTCTGGACACAGCCCAGGAGGAAGGAGCGGAACCGCTGTATAAGAGAGCCCCCAGCACTGTAACTGAACACTTGCGGACATGGTACTGGTCTCAGACCAGACCTCTTGACTAAGGTGGCTCTTCTTGAGTTAGAGGGTGGTGTGCTCACCCCACACCTCTTTAAGGGTCCAGGCTGACACCTGGAGATGATGCCCCATATCCAGAACACAGCAACAGTTATGATTATATAGGCAGTGAGTAAATCTCCCTCTGGTCTCCCAGGCTCAGTCCCTTGAACCACCCTCAGAGGAGAGCTGTGCCAATCATATGCAAAGGTGGCTGCTTTTGGGTGGTCACAATATACATAGCATTTGTTCATCCCACTTGGGGGGGGGGGCACAAAGTGGTTCCCCGTGAAAATGGTGTCCTTGCATTATTGCTTGCGAATGTTTTGCCCAGTGTGAGCAACTTCCTTTTTATCTAAAGTTTTTGTTATAAAAGGAAACTTACAATAAATAGTTAAAGACAAAATAATTGCAATTTCTCTCCCCCACCCCTTCTCTTTCACAAATTAGTAACACTGGTTGAAATCCTATACACACTTAGCCTCCTTAAATTCTATTGACATTCTGAGATCAAGCCAACGAACTATGTATAAAGCTAAATACATTCCTTAATCATTAGAGTAATCTACAGTCCCCTGCTGTTTGGGCCATTTTCTATTTGAGTGGTAAAAACCTTGTCAAGAGACCAATATGTGAAATGATTGTGAAATATTTGCAGTTGTAACTAAGTGAATATCTAATACTCAGCTAGCTTTCTATTCTGCTGGGACTAAATTGGCTGCATAGGATTATTTTTGCACAGTTCAGAGGAAAGCAGCCAAATTGAACAACAGTCTGAGATACAATTCAGATCTAAAATATTTAAGAACAACCCAAAGGGATCACATTTGCGTTTAGATTGTGTACATTCCCTTGTTTTTAATATTTGCTTTTTCCCAAAGGGGGAACTCCAAATATCATTACTATGGGATTCGTGTCAAGCCAGACTCCCCTCTAAATCGGCTACAAGAGGACATGCAATATATGGCTATGAGACAGCAACCCATGCAGCAGAAACAAAGGTACAGTCCTGCCAAGCTGACCAGACCCTTTAGAATCCAGCATCTTTTTCTGCATTTCTCTATCGCGGGAGTCAGGGAGCAGTAACCTCTCCTTTTATTAGACCACATAACTTCTCTAGCTGAAAGTTTACCTGCAGTTGCCTCAATCTTCCACCCTTTTAGACACTACGTAAAACCTTACCTTTTGGGTTGGGCTTTTAGATGCTGATGCGTTAAGTCATTTTTGTAATGTTGTTAATTATGTAATTTCTGAGAATTATTTTCATATTTCTGTTTATTTTGTGTTAAGTTTTTATATTACCTTATTTTCAAAAGCTGGATTATGACTATTATTCATGAAGGTTGGTATAAAAACATACAAACCAACCAACCAACCACCCACCTTTTATCTGGACAAAAATAGTTTTGCTAAAGGGCATTATCTCATATTTTTATATCAAAATTGAGTGAGGAGTGGTTAAATGTAAAGGTGTTTGTGTTTCTAGAATCTTCTAAACTTAAGAAGAGAATTTGGCCTTTAATGAGAGGAGATAGAATTATGTGTGCCACCCTATGGCCAAGTTTGGAATGCTATTTTTTTTTTAAAAAAAACCACAAAACTGAGATCCAATGCCATGCCGGCAGACATAACAACATTTCCCTTCCTCCCTGCCCCCCCCCCCCCGCCGGCAAAAAAATCTGTTGTGGAAGGTCTTCCAGTGCTCATTTGCACAAGTGGATGTTCGTTGTGGAAGCAGGATGGGTCGGGAAGGAAGTAAAGTAAACACGACTTTATAAATGCTTTGTGCTGCTCTTAACTTAGAGCATTAATGCACAGTATACAAAATTTGTGATGCACCATTTGAAATTATGAAGGATGAGTGGAATTGCTTGTTGTGTTGTGGAATAAACTGCTTACATCAAAAAGGGAAATGTTATTCAAAACAAGTCCTTTGAACATATTAATTCCAGGTCTGGTCAGAAGTCTCAATGCAGGGTGTGGGAATGAAGGAGAGATTCATGTATACAACCATAATTTTATTTAGCTTTGTAAAAGAGCAGCATGACTCCATCCTACCTAAAGTGGTCACTGGATTCTGGCCAGAATCTCCACTTGAACGCATCTGGTATAGCCGTGGGCGAATCTAGCCAAATTCCTCGCATTATTTCCAAACTGGGTTGATGTACTTCTGAGCCAGTTCCCTCAGTGAGCTGAGGAGCACTTTCTGAACATTTTGCTTTTTTCAAGTAGCACATATCCATTTACTTGTCAAATTATTATTTTTTGAGATACTCTTACAAAGCACCTAGAGACAGCATGTACCATTTGTAGGAAGGCAAATTGTAACATTTGTAGCAAGGCAAATAGGAGGAATGCCATTTTCCGTGTTTTAAAAGCTAGCACCCACTTCTCTCAGCCATACTTGTGCACTTCCACTAGGTTTCTAGAGTGAATAAATATGCAGCAATAACACCAAATAACATTTTCAAGTGTTCCTTCCTGTAACTGGTTTGTCAGAGGAACTAAGAAACAGAACATGCCTAATGGAACAATTGAGTCTAGAGTGTATCGAAACTCAAGTTTCTAAAAACAAGGAGTGCTTAAGACATTAGCCCTTTGCAAATTCCAGTAAGAACTTAGCTGCATCTCCCAGACGAGTAAATATCCTTCAAAGTTTGCACATTTCCCAATTTTGTGATGCAGCTCTCAGCTCAAAAAACATGCAGAAAAAGATTCTAAGATTAATATTTTAAGATAAAATAAGTTTAGAAATGTTGTATTTTATGAGAAAACGTTGTTATTTATTGAATTTATATATTGCCCTAAACCTGAGGGTATTTCATGAGAAAATACATGCAAGTATGTATTTAAATGCATGCACCTTTTTCCGGACAGGTTTCAATTGCTGACTTATGAATCAACACATGCAAATGTGATATTGACTCAAAGTAGGCAAATCTGTCCATCTCTTTTTGCAGGTCTGCCCTGTTCAGCAGATTATGCCATGGCAGTTTTATTGGGCAGTAGATCTTTTCTTTTGGAATGGTATCTCACTGGCCATTGTTAGAAAGGCAATGCTGTAAAGAGCTGGGCGTTTTTAGGCTCTGATGAAACCCCAGTGCATGGATTGACTTTATATTTGCATCTACTTAAGTGCCACAGAGCAGGGACGGAAGGAAGGAAGGAGAGAAAGGTCTTCATTCTTGTGCAAGTGTTGCATTCAGTGTTGCTGCAGATAGGAAGAGGAGTCTGAAGATGGGGGGGGGGTTATGAGGAAGTTGAGAAAAACAAGACCAAGATGCCTAGTGACTGAACGAGCAGAGAAACGTCAGGCCCCAGTCGGAGGTCCAAGGAAGAAAGCCAAGGCACGGTGAAGAAACAAGAGATCCGAGAAAGACCAGCAGAACATCCAGAGAGTGGAAGGAATGGGGAGGCAAACGTTCTTCCATGGGGTTTATGGGGAAATATCGGTGCAATCTGAAAACTCACAGAGGCCAATGGCAGATCAGATCGATTTGCAATGGCCACTTCAGGCAGGGCTCTAGTAACTCTGGAATAGCCATTAAGGTAAAGGTAAAGGGATCACTGACCATTAGGTCCAGTCGTGACCGACTCTGGGGTTGCGGCGCTCATCTCGCTTTACTGGCCGAGGGAACCAGCGTATAGCTTCCGGATCATGTGGCCAGCATGACTAAGCCGCTTCTGGCAAACCAGAACAGCGCACGGAAACACCATTTACCTTCCCACCTATTTATCTACTTGCACTTTGACGTGCTTTCGAACTGCTAGGTTGGCAGGATCAGGGACTGAGCAACGGGAGCTCACCCTGTCGCAGGGTTTCGAACCGCCGACCTTCTGATTGGCAAGTCCTAGGCTCTGTGGTTTAACCCACAGCGCCACTCACGTCCCTTGGAATAGCCATTAGGTGGAAGATAAAAGAAGTGCATCCTAAAGCCAATGATCTGTTTGGGAGAACTTTATTTTTTATTTCTTTCTGCACTGCTGGGAGCAGCATCTTCAGTGGAAAGTGCACATGTTCTTTTGTTTTACTGGAGAAAGCAAGCACAACTAATTTAAATTTGGAACATTTTAACTTTCTTTCTCAGCGACTCTGCAATTAGAGACCACCATAATGTGCATAGGAGACAAATTCCACATGCTTCTTTCCAGCTGTTTCTTAGAAATGTTACTCAAAAAGGCATTTTAAATCTCAGGTGCTTTACTGCTCCCAACTTTTTAAATTGTTGTAGGTAGTCAAAATGCCTGGAAAATAATCTGAACAATAGTTCTTTCGGATTAGTTATATAGAGATCTCTCATTATTCAAATACTGCACTTCCTGATGTTCAGGTGCTACTTTACTGTAATAATAAATCAGTACATATTGAGAGCTAGCATTCAGTAATTAACATCTTAATATCTACGACAACTGCAAATGATGACAAACATTCTTTTGTGCCCTACTTGTGAGAAATAGTTCTGAAATGATGATTCATTGCTAATTTAGTTTGTCTTCCCACAAAGATTCATATTGAGTCAACATTGTTTTATTGATCACTATGCTTCACTCTAATGTTTTTGCTCAGTGTTGCTAAATTACTAAAATTAGCTGCCTGTTTCATATGACGACCACCAGTTTTTATCTGTGTGTGCCTTTAATTTGCAAAGTTCAGAACGTTCCTAACATAGAGAAAGATTTGAGGTGGAAAGAGTGGGATGGGCATGCAAATATAGAAGATTCAGGTGATTGTGATACTGCAAGTCACTTTTATTCCATTATTAAAACCCTTCATTGTGATATATAGTTGTAGCCCTCAGACAGTTTTGTTTTTATTTCATGGTTCCTGTTGCTGAGTTCATGTTCATGGGTTGACTTCCTTATTAGACTAACTACATTAATCAGTAAGTCAGATGATGGAAAGCGGTAAATTGTATAGCACCATCCTTTTAAAATAAACAGCCCAATGATGTTTGTGTTAGAATCAACATGTGCAATTTGGGCGGCTGCCAAAAATCTGGACTCATTCAGTACTATGTTAATTAAGTAATTGTCCATATGTGTGTAATATAGTGCAGAGTTAAGTGAATGCAAACTGTCATGGCTACACACACTTTAAGTTATGTGTGTGTTGCTTCTTCCCAGATTTAATTTACAGGAAATCAAATGCAGTTGCTTAGGTTAAACAGGCTAAGGAAAAGTGGTACAGAAAATGAGTGGAAATTGAGAAAACTGAGATAGTCACCTTTACTTTTGCTGCTAACTTTGTGTACTAAAAAAAAAAGTGAGTCAGAAATACAAATCATCTATGCTTTTTGGGTTTTGTTTTTACTTAATACATAAACAAGTTCAGCATCCAAGTGTTTGGACTGTTACTGAAAAGTTATGTAAGGTGCAGTTCTGTGGATTGATCAGAACATCAAAGTAAGGCTTTAGATAATCATAATTCTCTCCCCTCCCCCAAGCATAAATTTGAGTTTCTCGATAAATTTTTAACCAACGTCTGCCAGCTATGTCGCAAGGTGTTGCTAAAATCAACTTTATAGTCTGAGAGATGGAGAAAGAAAAGGATAATTTTGTCCTTTGTTGCATGTGATATATTCTAGGTACAAGCCTATGCAGAAAGTGGATGGAGTCACAGACGGTTTCACAACAAGTGGTCAACAGACAGGCACATCTGTTGAACAAACTGTAATTGCTCAAAGTCAACATCATCAACAGTTTTTGGGTATGTAGGAAGAACATTGTACTAGTCTCCAAAGAAGAATAACTTGTATAGTTGTTAGTTAAGAATCAGAACAAAGGTTTTCTTGAAGCTGATCCAGAGTTAACTAACTGTGGAGTGTAACCATTTCTATGAGTTTAACATTATGCAAATATTAAGTTTCTAACAAGGGTATTGAGCTTAATTAAAGCTGTCATTCATTCTAGAAACAAAGAAATTCATACCCTTACCATGACTTTGCAGCCAAGTCTCATACAAAGAATCGGTGGGACTGTTGTCTTTGCACATACATACTATTTTGACAATATATGGGATGAAATACTTCAGACTTATTTATCTGTACCCTCAACCCGTGTGGCCTGATCACACCTCTGATAGAGAGCATCTTGGAATCCCTTGCTGAGCAAGGCTAGTGTCACAAGTGCTACTACATGGATATAGACTGGGAATATGTTCCAAAAACTACTACCATACATACATGAAGTATACTTATTTAACGTAATTGTCATTGAATTAAGACACAATGGAATAGTGAAACCACCTATAATTAGGTAAAATCCAGCTATAATTTGCTCATTGTTTTCCCTAAAGAACTTGTATAATATGCCATAATACATAGATATGTCTGGAAATATAACTACATAGGCAAAAGGCATTTTACTAAATTAAAAGAAGCAAAGATCAACTGGTATATTAAAATGTTTGTAATCACTGCATTGGATCCAGGTGCCTTATGTGAGCAGGTAGGAAATCACTTATGGAAGGCAGCCCTTTTGAGTTCTCCCCATTTCCCTATGACGCTGCCGCCTGCCCTTCCCCTGCCCCCTTCTAGAGGGACCCCCCACCCTCCAGAGGGGCTTTTCAGGGGGGGGGACCAGGAAGTCCAATTGAACCCACAGAGTTCTGCTCGTCTGTCTCTAAATTCAGGCCTCTTGTCTATTCACAATTTTAACTAGGTTTTCAGAAAGGTAAGTTATGCACCACTCGATCTTAGTATGATTACAGCTGGTTTAAACATTCAAAGAAGTAAGCTTCTCATTCAGTCAGAAATCCTAGAATTTGTGTAAGTATTTCTTAATTCCTGTGGATCGAGCACATACAATTTAGCAGATCTGGCTCCCTTCGCTTAAGAATTTTAATTTAGAAGAATAAAATTTTGATTCCTTTTTAATTGCAACCTATTAAACATAAAAACCTTACACCTTCTCAATTTTTAGTCCAACACTTTGTGACCTTTCTGATATTTATTTCTGTGTATCATTAAATGTTTCCCTAATTAAAGTGGGATTGACACACTCTACAATATTTTTCTTTCATTGTGTTGCCATGGAAACAGATGCATCTCGAGCACTTCCAGAGTTCGGAGAAGTTGAAATCTCTTCTCTGCCAGATGGTACTACTTTTGAGGATATTAAGTCATTGCAGAGTCTCTATCGAGAGCACTGTGAGGTAAGAAAGAAGGATTTGACAATGGCTTCCTCTCATGCTGTCAAGGGTTCATGATGTGATGATACACAGGAATACATCAGATACAGGAGGCTCTCCATTGCCTGCAAAGCAGAATATTGTGAAGAGAATTAACATTGTGCTTGCTAAATTTTTGTGTGTTTGGAAAACTTTGTTGTGGGCCAAAATACAGAGCATTTTTGTAGGCTTGCTTTCACCTACCTAGGACAGTTGAGAGTAGATCAGCAATATGCCAATGCCAAATGTGTCCGTCTTTGGTTTTGGCTGTTGTGTTAAAATTTTAGTTATGAATATGCTATTAACTAAATTCAAAATACACAATCCTGGACAATTGATACGTCCTTTGATACATCCTAAGCATGTTTACTCAGAAAGAAGTCCCGCCGAATTCAGTAGATCATGCTCCCTTAAGTATTCAGGATTGCAGACAGACTGCTCAATATTTTTCATGCATTCTGTTAAAGAATACCGGTATCTGTGTTGTATTTTTAGGCAATATTGGATGTTGTAGTGAACCTTCAGTTTAGCCTAATAGAAAAATTGTGGCAGACTTTCTGGCGCTATTCTCCCTCAACAACAACCGATGGCACTACCATTACTGAACCAAGGTTGGTAATCTTTTATTCAAAGTTTGTGAATAGTTTTAGTGCTGTTTTCAAATAAAATAGAAATCTAAAATTTACATACTAAATAGGAATGCTATCTCTGCAGTTCGTTACTAGATTAAATTGCCATGTTATGATAACTGCAGTTTATATTTGTACGCATACCATTTTCTTTTATGGGAAGAGGCCCAGTTGTTTTCTCATT
Source organism: Podarcis gaigeae (assembly GCF_964106915.1). NCBI lineage: Eukaryota > Metazoa > Chordata > Lepidosauria > Squamata > Lacertidae > Podarcis > Podarcis gaigeae. The sequence continues at coordinate 29,376,328 of NC_139694.1, read as the reverse complement.
AAATAATATCCAATCCAAAGACCATTCTTATCACTGCTGCTCTTTGACTAAAGCTCTGGAGGCCATGTACCAGCCATTATTACAACACTAAGTGCCTCAGGGCAGTTGGATGCGTTTCAGACATTCCTAATGTTTATTTTTAAAAACTTTGAATTCCATTGTTCTTCTTTTTTATCTTCATGTAAATGCATTTTCATTTATTCATTTGATACATTTGTTCACACCAGCAATCTGAGTGAAATAGAAAGTCGACTTCCGAAAGCAAAGCTGATTACTCTGTGCAAAAATGAGTCAATTCTGAAATGGATGTGTAACTGTGACCATGTGATGTACCAGACTTTGGTGGAGATTCTCATTCCTGACGTCCTTAGACCTATTCCTAGTAAGTTGACTATAGATGACGTCTTGTAAGGATTTCTTTTTCTTCTGGTGATCTTGTGACTTCAGTGCCTCCCAAGGAAACCTGTAGGAGTGACTTTAAAGACTTCAGAAGTAGCGTGGGTGTGCTCACTTTATTTACATGTTATAAAGGTTTACCTTAAAATAATAAATACTGCTTAAAATATAACTCTGTGGTTTTGAAAAAAGTAGCTTTCAACATGCTTGTGGTATATATTTATCTGTTTTTGGCTGCCCTGGCAATGCACGCTTTGTCATAACGAAAATCCCCTCATTCCTTTGAGCTATTCTTCTAGTCCGCATGATAACATTAAAACGTTGAAGGCTTGAGTACGTACTGTAGTTCTGTTCAAATGACACACTAAGCTGTAGCTTAAATGTGATGGGAATAAACCACAATGAGCTCTGGGCTTGGGTGCCCAAACTTCCTGCTTTGTGGCCATGGAATTCAGAAGCTTTTGTTTCTTCTTTAGAGTAATTGTAGCTTTCCCTGTCATCCCAACCTGTTGTCAATTGAAAATGGCAAACTTCAAACCATTTGTTCTTAAACGGGTATGGTTTAACAAGCCATAGTTTAGAGTTTGGATGACGTGCTAAATGGAGGTTAGTTGAAATTGGAAATAAAGGCTCCCAAACTCCCCCTCAAAGACACACCAAAGAAGCAGGAGAGAGAGAGTGCTAGCCCAAGGTCCGTTGCCCCTCATTCTCATCAGGAACTATGATCTATGCATGACGGTCTATGTCTATGTCAACTTTTGTTTTACACTGAATTCAGCAAGGTGAAGACCAAGCACATAGTGGCACTTGTGCAGTTGTGTAACATGTCAGGGTAATATGTAATCAGAACTGAAAAGTAGCTTTTCAGTGGCCTGGTTTTACTGACATATAACCTGATTGCACATTTGTATGGTTGGATCAGAGTTTGCCCTGGTGCCTATAGAGGAATACCGTGCTAAACATGTTAGCTGAGCATTTGAATCCACTTGAAGATATTACTTATAAAAGATTTACCGGAATTAGTTGGTTGCAAATCTTATTAGTTAACTGTATCATAAGAAAAGTGAGACTAACATTTTATTTTCCTCATTCATTTCTCTAGTCACTCAATCTTTTATTTTAAAAAGCCAGGAGTGTCTCACAGGGTAGACTCACCATCTAATTGTAAATATTACACTTCAGCTAGACAGCCATTATCAAATAGTTATACTTATGAAAATTTCCCTTTTAGACATAGAATTATTCAGATTGTTGCAGTGTAGTTTGTTCTTGTTTGGTATAGAAAGTGATTTACTTTGGGTTCTAGCAAAGCTGATTTCCATTATAAAACATTATATGTGTTCTGGGCACTGTGATAAATACTTAGGAATTTATTTCCCATTAACAATAAAGGTTAATGGTTTCTGCGGGGGAGGAAATCCACATAACTGCACAAGCATTGTGTTCTTTCTGTGAACAATTATTTTGTAGTTCAGTTAGATGCACTCATGCCTCAAAGAGACCAGGAGCGAACAAAACTATTTTCTCTTGAAGGGATTATAAAAGCTACTGAGTTGTTATAGTTGTTACAAAATGTTCAGAAAAAAATCATATCCAATTTTGCAAGAACATGCTACTGCCCTTCACCTGCAAACAAGACAGAAGGAACCTTACTATTTATATCACTTGTGGCGCAAACCTGAGTGTTCTTATAAAACACAGTCTAAATGTCAATAATGCCTTCTACATTTTTCTGAAATTCAGAGAGTTGATATATGCAGATGTGTGACAATTGCTTAGCTTTTGAAACATGCAGTGAAAGCAACAGGCATGAAAGGAGTTTGTTTGAAATTTGTGTAGTAGCATGGGTTGTGAAACGGAGACTCTTCTGCGTGATAATTCGACCCCCTCAGAACCGTTCTTGAACAAGACAAAGCCAACCAGGTTTAATTCAGATAGCTACCAATAACTCCTCACTGGGGGCGGGGGGGGGGGGCCCTCAATGTTCCTTGGGTATCCTCTCACTGCTTATAGGTGGTTTGCCAACCTTCTGCTTGTTTCCTTTGTAAAATACAAAGCCATTTTCCGGAGTAGGCATGAATGGCAAAGAAGAACAGAGATTGATCCAAGAAAACAATTTCTGGGATATTTGAAAGTTGCATTTTAACTACCATATTTTTCACTCTGTAAGATGCCCTTTTCCCTCCTAAAAAGTAAGGGGAAATGTGTGTGCATCTTATGGAGCGAATGAAGGCTACGCAGCTATCCCATAAGCCAGAACAGCAAGAGGGATCGCTGCGCAGTGAAAGCAGTGATCCCTCTTTCTGTTCTGACTTCTGGGATAGCCCTGCGAAGCCTCTTGAGGGCAACAGGAGGAACGCTCCCCCTGCCCTGAAGAGGCTTGGCCAGAAGCTAGAACAGCAAGAGGGATCACTGCTTTTGCTGCGCAGCGATCCCTCTTGCTGTTTTGACTTCGCTTCGCTGGAGAGGCGCTGCAAATTGGTGCCCTTGTAGGGCAATGGGCTGGTTTGCAAATGGCAGCAGCTTTTCTTCCTGCCTCTAATTGAGTGGTAACAGTGCCAACAGGGGGCGTGGTGGGGGGTGCAGTGCTTTGGCATGGAGCGGAGCAGAGCCCTGACCATTTGCCAGATGGGGCCCCCTTGTGAAAGTGCATGGAGTAGATGGGGAAAGTCAGGCCAAGTTGCCAAGTGGTGGATGGAGGAGGGCAGTTGGTCGCATGTGGGCAGGGAGCTTAGACAGCAGGGCCTGAAGCCATTTTTCAGATGTTAGTGTCCAACTGAGATGGAATTTATGACCCTTTGGTGCTGAACTCAAGTGCAGTTGACTTCTGTGGAAAGAGTACGAATGTGGCCTTTGGGTATTTGCCAGGTGGAGAGTTTGGTCCTACAGTCTATTTGAGTTTCACACTCTTGCATTTGGTCCTTTCAGGAAACTGAAGTCTTGTTAACTGAACCAAAGCTGCCATGATGGAGCATGTTTTTTTAAAAATATGTTGTTTTATTGTTGCTCTACTTCTAAACCATCTCAAAGCGAAGTGACGGCTATTAAATGTTTTAAGTAAATGAGTTTCTGATAGAAAATATTAGATTAGATTTAAAAGTACAGCATAGAAAAATGGAGAATTGTTCAGTATTGAGAGCACAGGATAGAGTGGTCCAAAAATCACTGCCTTTTGACCCTATACTGGTTTTACCCTCAATATGGTTGCCACATTTGATTCACAATAAATTCGCATATGTAACTGAGCCTTGCAAATGCGACAAAATATTGTCGAAAGCCATCACAAACATCTAGTCATTTTCCTAGGCCCCAAATACTGCTCGTTGAACACCAGAGAAGTAACTTTATTTGTTGCCCCGTTAACGTTTTTGAACTTTTTGTTGGTTCTAGCCTTAAGTCCTATTTCTGCATTCCAAAGAAAGCGTGAGAGCTTAAGCTAGAGGGAGGTCAGAGGCACATTGGGAAGGGGGCTTGCAAGCATGTCCAGCTGAAGGTGCTTCAAGGCCCTGCTCAGACTCCCCCCTCACGAGAGATGGCTGGTGCCAAAGGAGGCCTCCCTCTGTAGTTCTGTAGATCTTCCTCTCCTACATTTCTGACCAATTGTCCGTTACCATTGCAGGCAAATCTGTCAGTGTTCCCTGGCTATATTTTTTGAAGAATACATGGCTAAAAACATTAGGGTGTTAGAATGATTAAAAACAACAACAACCCCAAACCCCTCTCAATCAAAACCCAAATCCTGCAAGAGAGGTGGTTGGACCGTTAGACAACAATGGTGTGCAAGGAGGACAGTGAAATTGCACAGAAATGAAGAGGTTGGACCGATAACCATGTCTGAGCAGGTTTTGGGAGAGCACCAGGGCACTAGTTTTCTCATGCAAAGGGGGGGGGGCAAGTCCTGCCCCCCAGCACCCTCCTGTTCCTTCATTGAGAGCCTGCCATAAGTTAGAAGGCAAAGGTTAGCAGCAACAAATCTCCTCTTCTAGAGTCTCCCTGTGCAGTTTTTGACCCTGATTGTGCAGGGTTCTGTAGTCACCCCAGATAAACACTGTGTCCTGCAGAGTTTCTTTCTAATACTTAGCTTCATAAATGCTTAAAAGAAAACAGACCGTTTTTCATATACAGTGGTACCTCGCAAGACGAATGCCTCGAAAGACGAAAAACTCGCAAAACGAAAGAGTTTTTCGTTTTTTGAGTTGCTTCGCAAGACGGATTTCCCTATGGGCTTGCTTCGCAAGATGAAAACGTCTTGCAAGTTTGTTTCCTTTTTCTTAAAACCGTGCAATCACTTCGAGGAGCAACTCATAGCACGCGGTGTGGTAGCCTTTTTTGAAGTTTTTGAAGACTTTGGTGATTTTTGAAGCTTTTCCAAAGTCCGTGCTTCGCAAGACGAAAAAACTAGTGGAATGAATTAATTTCGTCTTGCGAGGCACCACTGTAGTTGTTACCGAAATAAACTTTTATTGTAAAGATTTGGTACAGATCTAGAGGAATTATGAAATTCAAATTGGAACCCCTTCTGAAATCTTCAGAAACCTGGAAATTCAGTTTGTGCTTTTCGTATAGTTTATTTCTGGTAGTTTTGGGGGGGGGGGGACTTCTTTGTGAGTGCTAAAATCTTGATACAAATATTTTCTTGCTTTTTTGGTATCATATGTTAGTACCACTATGCAGGTACAATTTGAAATCACGTTAGAGATATTTTGTTCAGTACTCATATATGTGTGGGGCTTAAATAATCCTCAGCTATCTAACATTACCTGTGTGTTTGCTTATCTTTCTATCGCATAGACAAACACACATCTAAAAAACTATTTATTCCCCTGCAGTGATTGAGGATAGTCATGTCTGCAGATTGTAATTTTGGTTGATTTATTTAAATATTTATATCCTGCTTTTCATCCCCAACACACACACTCCAATTTAAAACATTAGAAAAGAACAGAAGAGCAATGGAATCATGATTCCCTTATATAAGTCTGATATCTCTGTAGAAAGAAATGTGCTGTGTGTTTTAACAGACTGATTATTTCTTAGGTAGGTGTTATGGAGCTGTTCAAGCCTCATTTGTAATTGAACTTCAATATGATTCATTGTATTTTAAAAGAGCACAGAGCTTTTTATGGATAACTACTATGACCGGTTTTAGTACTAGTAATTAATATTTAGCTAGTGTTTCACATTTATTTAGCACCGTGCGCTGAGATGTTGAGGTGTGCAATTGACAGGATGCTGCCATTGGTCATCTACATGAGCCAGAATCTAGAGAACCTCATGCATCTTCAGAGGTGCTGTGTGTGCCTGCTCTTTCGCTGAAATGGCTCTTGTGACTTATGGCGTGTTTATGAGAGCCCCCTCCCCATAGTCTTGGAGGGGGACATGTGGGAAGAAGGATGGAGAAGCCTGCCCTTTCCATTTTAGTCCTAGAAAGTTACACAAGTCAGACATGCAACAAAATAGTGTTCCTGCTCTCTGTGCTAGCGTTAGTGAGCCATGTTGTCCTACAAGAGACCCCTCCCACCTCAGATTCATTTTTTTCACCCTAACAGTCACCATTCAATGGCCCATTCTCATTCAGCTTTTTGCTGCAGGGAGAGAGCTTGGTTTTTTTCCTCAAGCTTTCTTTTTGTGCTTCTACATACACCTGCAGCAGACTGATCCGTCCGCGTTATGCGTGGATGGTGTCATTTGAGCGCATCAGCAATGGCTCTTATACAGGAACATTTGGAAAAGGGGGAATGATCTGCTTACCTTATTCTTTTGACATTGCTTCTTTCAAATGTTAAAACAGTAGTTTTACTAACTCCCATATCAATGAAAGCAAATAAGATAGAGGGAAAGTCAAATTTTAATTACAAATTTCCTATGTCTTTATCCCAGTTCTAGATGTCTCAGCATATATCCTTGTTCCACCACTATTCTTAAGCCAGAAACCTACTGAAAATTTTATAAACTTCCCAGCTCTTTAATTAAGACAGTGTGCATGCTTAATTAGGGCATGACAAACAGCAAGGTAGATTCTAATGGCATTCCATGATGGGAGTTGACTCCCATTTCCATTGGTTGGGTGCATGGTTATAATTTTATAGGCAAACTGCATACTTTATGCTGTTGACTAGTTCTAGTTTATAAATGTGTCCTTAGTTAAAAGTGTCTGAATTGAAATCATGAAATATGTCCCCTTGTAGGTACATAAAGAGGCTCCCTGAATTGTGATGAGACAGAAAGTTTGTGTGTTTTTGTGTGTGTGTGTTCCATAGATATTTAAAGAGTCACTGAATAGGTAGGGTTAGTTTGTGTGTGCTCACTTTAAAAACAGAGTTTTTAATGTGTTTTAAAGCATCAATAAACTCTAAGAAAAGCAGAGACTTTCAGTGAGGTTGACTGACATTCAAGCGACACCCAAAAATCTAACAACTGCCTGAGAATGTTAGGAGTGCTTGGTTTAAAAGAGTGTCAATAAAAATTCAAATTAGAATGCATAACACAGATCTGTATTGAAACAATCAGTGGAAATACTGCATAAAAATCAGTTCGCATAATTGTGTCAGTACCAATCTAAAAGGTTGTACTTTCCCTCTATCAATATTTCAGAGAAGAGTCACTGGCCTGGATCACATGTAACACTCAGCCATGATTTAGCACTGTGTGGATGAGCCATCAGGAGCTCAAGCCAAACACCAAACTCACACATTGTCCTCCTCTCAGCAGCAGGATGACTTCTGCCAAGTTGAGTCCTTTCAAAGAATCTCAGTTTAGATTTACGTACAAACTGGGGATCATAGTTTATGATAAAAGAATGCTTAGTTTCTAAACGGGACAACTTCAAATCACAAGTTACTGTTAGGTGCAAACCCTGCATTGCCATGTTGCACTATAACTGCACAGCAGCAGCAAGATCTAGGCCTTTATGTACTTTATGTACTTACAGTCTAGAGTGGATCTTGCAATGCTTGTTCTCTCCTACCTGCTGTGCAGTTAGGCAGTGATCTGTTGCTTCCCCTTCTTTAGGCCTAGTCTTTAGTGCAAGAGTGAACCTGTGAGAGTGAGCTGTACTGGTGCTGACTCCCATGACGGAGTGTTCCTCCCCCAAAATGGTGCTTTCTTCCCATCTGAAGTGGCACAGTCAAGATAGAGGTTTACTGCCTTGGTGAGAACTGGAACCACGAACATTAGATAGTCATTGTTCGATGGCTGCAGTACTACCTTTAATTCTATGTGGGATTTATACTAATTGTTCCTATCATGGTTATCATTTGCTTCCTTGCTGTTCTCTGTAGTTGTAATAGTCAAGGACGTTGATCTTTAAATACCTACATGCCTTGACTTTTTTTCATTTGTTTTGTATTCTTTTATGCATAGGTGCCTTGACCCAAGCCATTCGCAATTTTGCAAAAAGCCTTGAAGGTTGGCTTTCCAATGCCATGAACAATATTCCACAGAGAATGATTCAAACCAAGGTAAATGCCTTCTAAACAATTTGGAACAAAAATGACATTGCAAAGACACGAATAAAACATAATTGTTAAGAGTTAATGCCAGAAGCATCTCTTTAAAGAAGACCATGCAAAATTTAGCCTTCATTTAATTGCATTATTATTATTATTATTATTATTATTATTATTATTATTAGTGTCCCCCTCCCACGTGTGATCAACTTGCACATGGCCACATATATGAATGGTGCCGGGAAATAAACAAATAATTTGATTCAAACCTGGCAATGGCAGCAGAGAGCTGGAGAGTCCTTTTGGCTCGCAAGGAGACCCTTCCTGGAGCCTGAAGAGGATGTCAGGAAGGGTGGAGGAAGAGACCGGAGGCTCAGCGGGGTTTTGTTTTGGCTGCTCAGCCTCCCTGCTTAACAGCTGGTGTGCAGAGGAGCCCAGCAGCTGCCGCCCCTGCTTTCCCTCTTGTCCTTCAGCCTCCTGCTGGCCCCAGAGCTTCAACTCTCATTGTGGATGTTTCTAAATACAGTGGTACCTCGGGTTAAGTACTTAATTCGTTCCGGAGGTCCGTTCTTAACCTGAAACTGTTCTTAACCTGAAGCACCACTTTAGCTAATGCGGCCTCCTGCTGCTGCCGCACTGCCGGAGCCCGATTTCTGTTCTTATCCTGAAGCAAAGTTCTTAACCTGAAGCACTATTTCTGGGTTAGCGGAGTGTGTAACCTAAAGCGTATGTAACCTGAGGTACCACTGTACAGTATTTTTGGTATGGATTGAAGAGAGAGCGACAGGAAGGGTGTTTAAAAGGTGCTCCCCACTTTACGCATTTCACTTATATGCACAGGTGCCCAGAACATAACCCCCATGTAGGGGGGGGGGCTGTATATATTGATTTATACCCTGCCTTTTTCCCTGACAGGGACTCAAGGCAGCTTCATTATTTCTGACAACATACATAGTTTTTTACAGATGTCAAAAACCAGGCGCATTAAATGACACGGTGTTGAACAATTTATTTGCTTGTGTACTTCTTCATTGTATGCTGAAGGTCCAAGAGAGGGTCTTATGTACTTGTCAGAGAATGGGAGACAATTATATGAATTCTAGTAGAACTATCTCTCCCGGGTCTCTCCAGTTTCCATCTCCTATGCAGAACTCTTGCCTTGCCTTTACCTGCTTCTCTGCCTTATCCCGTGAGCAGGGCAGGGAAAACCTTTTGCGATGTATGGCTGTATTATTCTTGCACTGCTGTATCCCACAAGCAGGAATCTGCCACATTCTCATTAGCTTACTTTCTAAGAAAAGGTTGAGAGACAGGAGTGAACATGGTCTATCTCAGTGAAGATAAGTGAAAATGAAGATGAGTGAAAATAATAATAATAATAATAATAATAATAATAATAATAATAATAATAATTTATTATTTATACCCCGCCCATCTGGCTGAGTTTTCCCAGCCACTCTGGACAGCTCCCAATCAAGTGTTAAAAACAGTACAGCGTTAAATATTAAAAACGTCCCTGAACAGGGCTGCCTTCAGATGTCTTTTAAAGATAGGATAGCTGCTTATTTCCTTCACATCTGAAGGGAGGGCATTCCACAGGGTGGGTGCCACTACCAAGAAGGCCCTCTGCCTGGTTCCCTGTAACCTCACTTCTCGCAATGAGGGAACCGCCAGAAGGCCCTCGGCACTGGATCTCAGTGTCCGGGCAGAACGATGGGGGTGGAGATGCTCCTTCAGGTATACAGGACCGAGGCCGTTTAGGGCTTTAAAGGTCAGCACCAACACTTTGAATTGTGCTCGGAAATGTCCTGGTCTGTCTCATCTCTGTGCGTTTGTGTGCGTGAGGCTCTAGTCTTCCTTCTCCTTAGGTTGCCGCTGTAAGTGCCTTTGCTCAGACTCTGCGAAGATACACATCTCTGAATCATCTGGCTCAGGCAGCACGGGCTGTACTGCAGAACACGTCTCAAATCAACCAGATGCTCAATGACCTCAACCGTGTAGATTTTGCCAATGTCCAGGTAGGCAGAAAGTTTGCAGGAAGCATATATGACTGCTCTTGTTTCCCCTCCTCTTGTGTCTGAGTTTGCAGTGCCAGTTTTATCTACAAAAATGGCTACAAAATGTTTTATTTCTATAGAAAAGGTATACATAACTGAAACATGTCAGCTTATAGCTCAGCCTCCTTGCAAAGAAATCATTGTGAAACATTTCTTCAGCTTGGAATCTTTGAGGTGTTCCAATCTCGTACTTTTAGAAAGCATATGGATCGTTGACAAAGTACTGGGGTGTCTCCCAGTATCAGCATCCATGCATCTGTTGTCTATAGACAAGGATCCTCTAAGCCAAGGTCATAAGAAAATGTTTAGTAGAGCATTTGAAATGATAAGTTACTTAAAATAACCCATACACATGAGATGAGAATCAAGAACAAAAATTAAATGCCCATTTCCACCCCTTCTCTCTTCAGCTGTATCACCCCCAAATCTATCCCTTTCTCACTGGATCTTACATTAGACCTGCCACCACACAGTGATCAGACTTGAGACTTGTGGGGTCATTTTTTTAGTCCTGAGATCAACCAACCAGAGCCCAGTGCAAATGACAAAAAAATAAAATAAAATAATGTTAAGCCAAATAATTGGCTTTGATTGAGAAAAATCCTTCCAATCCTTCCACACACAAAACAATGCCTGGTTACTCCAGGCTTTTTTCATTTCAACAGTATAGGTTTGGGTGAGGGGAAAGTCATTGCCCCCTGCTATTAGTAAAAAATTGGGAATAAGACATCCAAGGTGATATACTGGAAATCTCCCTGAGATTTTCCTGTAGATCAGAGCTGCCATAAGCCCACCGCTAGCAGCTAAGGATGGCAAAGATTAGCATTTGCCTGTGGTTCTTCTGAAGCACTTGATATCAAATGTTAACTAAGATGTGCAGCCTTTTGCACCAGTGAGAATGACAAACTAGAACCACATTGGAATTGCAGTACAAATTTGATAATAAGATTTGGCAAACTTGTCACAAATTGATCCACCCAAAGCCAATTTAGTTCTTAAAGTTCTCACTTGAGAACTTGAGAGCAATCGAAGACAAGTTCAGTCTCAGGCTTAGGCCTGTGGACTGTGGACAACTAAACCTTCCTGGACATTAACATAAAAATAAGTTAGAAAGTCCATTCAGAAAGGAAGAGCACAAGCACTGCAGCCAAGGGAGTGTGCCTGTCGTGGTGGAGGGAGATCTAAAGTACGACATTGCTTTTGTCTAGTGCCCCTTTTCTTCCTTGCTGGTAGGTTTAGGAGGCAGAAAGACAGTTATAGGACTGTGCTGTCTGTTTTGTCCAGGAGGAAGCTGGAGATCATGTAGCTTTATATTTTTTGTACCTATTTCTTGACTTCAAAAATGCTACCCTATAGTAAGAGTTGGAAGAAAAAAGCAGACCTTGGACAAAAAAGGGTGCAAAATGTCACTTCTTAAAATGCAGCCCTTACTTCACTTGCAAGCTCAATGTTGGGTCTCCTTCCTTTGATGCCATCCCTTCTTGAAGCATCATCAGCATTACAAGGGTTGAGGTGCAGGTGAGCAGCTCCTCGGCCTCTGCCTCACTTCCTCCCCTGGCTGCCGCAGCACAGCTGCAGCCGCCAACCTGGCCTTGTCAGCTACACAGCCGTGCTTGGTCCCCACCCTCTTCTCTCTAGCTTCACGGCAGTGATGCTCTTGCTGCTTATCACCTCTGCCTCCTCGCCTGCTTGTGAGGTTGTGTGGTTTGCTGTTTGCAGACACAGCCAGAGCTTGAAGCTGGAAATGAAGAGCAAGTGTGGTGGCAGCAGTTACAGCAGCAGCGCTCTCTTCCAGACTCCCTTTGTTCTGGCACAGCACAAGCTGAGAACCTTCCCTGAGAGATGAACAGCCCTGACAAATCAGCAGCTCTGAGCCTGCTGCCAACCCTGCAGATTAAAAAGCCAAACCTGCTGTCCCTTGATGTGCTCCTGGGCTGCTTTTCTTCTCTGCCATCTCTAAGTTCCCATAACTGGATTCTTCTTGTGCCTTTTTTGTACTGGGACAGGAGCAGGCTTCCTGGGTGTGCCAGTGTGATGACAACATGGTGCAGAGGTTGGAAACAGATTTCAAGATGACTCTTCAGCAGCAGAGCACTCTGGAGCAGTGGGCGGCCTGGCTTGACAACGTCATGATGCAAGCACTGAAACCGTACGAAGGAAGGCCGAGTTTTCCTAAAGCAGCACGGCAGTTTCTCTTAAAGTGGTCTTTCTACAGGTCAGTGCCTTAGGAGACTCTGAACAATTGGTGCTCGGTCACAAGCACCCAGTCTCTTACCTTACTAACAACACAAGTAACCTTTGTGGCATTTACCATATATGCCGCCACCACCTAAAAAATAATGTTTGAGGGGGCTTACCACCTAAAAGTTTTTTTCAGAGGTGGAGGAGAGAAACATGAGCAAGTGCAGTTACATATACTTAGGCTTTGTTGTGTTTGGGTATTATAACTTTGAAGTATTATTAACTTTTATACCTTCCTTCCTTGGAGCTATCTGATGTCTTTGTGGGTCCCCAAAATGAGTCAGTCATTGCTGAGATAATTATTAACCTCATACCTAAGATCAGAACTCAATTTTTGATATAGGTAATGTGATCCTTGTGGTTAATGAATTGGCAGTGTCAATCTAGTTCTAACGTTTGTGGCAGCCACTGTAATGTTTGTGGCAGCCACTGACTTTTTTGCGGGGTGATTTTTCCAGGCTGGGCCTTTCTGTCGACTAAGCTGGCTGTAGGTTGCTTCCGTTAAAAAGGCTGTATATATTAGGCATGGGACTCTATTCTGAGTTGTAATACATGGGGCTTCTAAGCACAGCACTGAGTAACCAAAGCCATGGCTATATATTTGCTGCATCATTTCACCCATATGCCTACGATAAGTGATATTGACCCACACAATGGAAGGGATGCTGCAGGAAAATTCTGGCTTTGTACACAAGCAGTAGAAGACCTCTATCATTATGTACTATATTGCCCTCTGTATCCTGAACGGCGAGCTAAGTATACTCTGGAATTAATGTGTGAGGAGCCTGATGTGGATGACTGAGTGAAAATCGTGTAGTTATTGTCTGGCACGGAGAAGTTTGTGACCAACAACGTTGCGAGATTTGCAGCCCAGAAACAGAAGAATGTTCATTAAAGATATTATGGTGGACTGTAAAGTTTGATTGGCAATGTAATATAGAAACTGATTCGTGTTGGTCTGTATTTTAAGATATATCTGTATACATTGGTTAACTCTGCTTTTTAACGGTGTATTTCTGCACATTCTATATAGTATGTATAGGATGTACAATTCTTTCTGCTGGTGCTTGAAATGACCATGATGGTCATAACAACAAAAATTGAATTTGGCCAAGAAAATGGATATAACAGTACAGTAAATTGTAGTTTATCATTATGCGAATAAGCCTCGTGTTCACACCTTGCCCTTCTCTCTTCCACTCCAGCACAGATAAAATGAGGAAACTTGAACCATCTGTTTCCTAGCTGCAGTTTATTATAATGCCCAAAAAGGACAGACTGTTTTTAGCTTAAACGATGGTTTATTAAAGCACGCTGGGATCAAAGAATGGTTTGTTGTAGTTTAAGTTAACCAGAGTTCCCAGTTTGGGTGTAACAAGAAACTTTGGTTAGCTTAAATCAGGAAGCAGAAACTTCAGATCTCCCTGTGGCTGCTCCAGAGGAGGAGGGGTGAGCATACAAACCCAAAGCTCATTTCTGTTCATTCATGTTGCTCTAAACCATCGTTTACGTTCCACATTAATAGAACTTTCTAAATGCAATGTAAATAAGCATATTTTCCTAAGTGGTTTGATTTTTCAGAATTATTTTGGATAACTTTGGAAATTAAGTCAGAGGTTTCTGAAGTAATTATGGAATGATCATATTTCCCATTTTTATTTTTATACAGCTCAATGGTTATTCGAGATTTAACCTTGCGCAGTGCTGCTAGCTTTGGTTCTTTTCATCTGATCCGTCTATTGTATGACGAATACATGTTTTACTTAGTTGAACATCGTGTTGCTCAAGCCACAGGAGAGACACCTATTGCGGTTATGGGAGAAGTAAGTCCACAGCCAGAACACTTTTCCAGCTGATAAAATTGAATTAGAAATAATTTTCTCTAAAGTGTATTCAGTTAAGAAATAAATGCGTCTTGTGGGGAATACATGGGATAATTTTTGGACTGAAATATCTTTATGTAAGATTTGGGTGTGACAGATGTAAAATCCAATTTTCAGTTGTAGTATCTAATACTTTAGTTCCTGAAACCATGCTGAATTGCTCAGTCTAGTTTGTCAGAATGTATCTGTTCATGCTGAGTTTTTCCATAAGTACCAAACCTCAAAATTTGCTCTTTGAGTCTATAATTTTCCAAGATCCAAAATTCATATTTGAGACCTCCGGGTATAGGGTGGTATATTAATAATAATAATAATAATAATAATAATAATAATAATAATAATAATACAATTTGTGCTGTCACCCTGGCATGGCACATCAGTGAATGAAGTTAGATCATTCATATCCTTCCTTTGCTTCTTCCTAGAGTAAAGAAAGTTCTTGTTTTCCTCTCAAAATTGGTCTTTCTTATCATCCTAATAGTGATCTTCTTATTAGTTAACTCCTAATATCCCTCAGAGATTTTGTATCAAAATTGTGCATGATGAGAACTTGAGAAAATGTGCTGCCTGCCTTTTTAATTGAAAGTAATAATAAGCCTTAAAATAGAACGCCGGCATCCTATTTGCTTACTGTGGCTTTTCTCGACATATCAAAGCTTATCCAAGGAACTTCTTGCTTGTCTTGTACACCACACAATAATTATTTCTATTTCTTGGGCTAAAATCCGCAAGAGTGTCTTGTGAGGAAAGATGCCAAGTAGGCAAAGAGTGTGCCTTGCCTCCATTCACCAAGTGTCACAACCATTGTTGTTGCCTTTTCTGTTGTCAAATGCTTCCTTTTGAATGCTGTCATCCACTTTCTCAGTCTTTCCTCCCGCATGGTCTCAAATACTTTTTATAAGTCAGAGTCAGATTAAAAGACTTTGTGCTTTGTGTTAGTATAAACATTGCCTTACCATCCCTGACATCTTCGAACCTTGGAGAAGCCCAGAGGACTGAGGAATGAAGACCCAAAATCTGAACGTAGGGGTCAATCGCTGCTTGTGTTGTTCCTGTGGAGCCAGGGGGACGACTAGATGGGTCAAAGGATTTGACTGCAAGAGAAAATGTTCAGATAATGCAGTGTGTGTGTGTGTGTGTGTGTGTGAGAGAGAGAGAGAGAGAGAGAGAGAGAGAGAGAGAGAGAGAGAGTGATCCGAGGCCCTTCTTCATGTGCCCTCTCCACAAGAAGTTCAGAGGATCGGAGCCCGAGAAGGGGTCTTTTCCGCAGTGGCTCCTCATTTGTGGAATATTCTGCCTGGCGACATTAGTCTGATGCCTTCAGTAGATATCTTTAGGCGCCAGGCAGAAACATTCCTCTTATCCTCTTAAACAATCTATGGCCTTTTAAATATGCCTGTGGGACATTGGGGGTTTTTTTGTTACTGCATTATGTATTGTTGTGTTTTTATATTGTAAACTGCGCTGTGGTGCTCGGGTGAAGGGCAGTATAGGAATTTTAACAATAATATTTATCTATCTATTTGTTATGCTTTCCTCCTCTGCAGTTTGGTGATTTAAATGCTGTGTCTCCTGGAAATATGGACAAAGGTCAGTAGGAAGTTTGTTCTAGATTTTGGGTTGCATCCAGAGAATTGCAAGTAGAATTTGGCTTGCGCAGTGGTGCTTTCTTAATCTCACCTCCCTGCTACAGCTCTCTTTTCTCTCCAAAAATCCATTTGGAGGGTCAGAGAACCCTCTGGAAATCAACAGGATTGCGGGGGGTGGGGGTGGGACATCTTGCATGAACAGAAATGCATTTCTCCATTGGAGACTAGAACCCCACCAAGTGGGATATTGTTATTCTTGCCTTGTTAGAAAGGCAGAAATAGCAAACTGGTAGTTTTCTAGCATCCCCTTAGAAACACCTCTCAGGGGAGTACCAGCAGTACCTTCTGATCATACAAAGCACCACTGGATCCAGGAACAGGTGAAGTTGTGAAACGTGTGTACCGTGTAATATTTAAAACTGCTCCAGAATAATGGACAAATCAGGCTTAATGAAACCAGTATGACACAATGCTGAACCCTGTTTAAACCAGTTTAAACCCTGGTCAGAGGTTATGAGAATGAGAGATCGGTATACACTGAGATAATATAGTTCTGAAACCGGAAGTACAGTGGTGCCCCGCAAGACGAATGCCTCGCTAGACGAAAAACGCGCAAGACGAAAGGGTTTTCCGTTTTTCGAGGTGCTTCGCAAGACGAATTTCCCTATGGGCTTGCTTCGCAAGACGAAAACGTCTTGCAGGTTTGCTTCCTTTTTCTTAAAGCCGTTAATACCCGGGGAATCCGCGCTCCGCAAGACGAAAAAATCGCAAGACGCAACTCGCGGAACGAATTAATTTCGTCTTGCGAGGCACCACTGTATAATAGGCATGTAGATTATAGGAAATCTTGATTACCATGAAACACGGACAGAATCCACAGGATGATAGTTAGGATGACTGAAAGTAGAATAACAGAATCATAGAATTGTCGAGTTGGGAGGGGCCTGGAGAGTCACCCAGTCCAACCCCCTGCAATGCAGGAATAATTCAACCTGCACCTGCAAATTTAGGAAATAATGAATTATTTGACTAACTGGGTACACAGATGCACCTGCAAATTTGCCTCGTTATTCTTTGCCGGGGTCCCAAACTGGGAACAGTTGATACTTAGGGAAACGGTCGGGTTGCTAAACAATTCCATCTCCCAATCATCTGGCTCTTTCAGATTACAGGATTCATGGTGGTTTTATTTGTGCAGATGAAGGTAGTGAAGTGGAAAGTGAAATGGACGAAGAGCTGGATGACTCCGGAGAGCCGCAAGCCAAGAGAGAGAAGAGTGACCTGAGCCAGGCCTTCCAGGTGGGCTGCCTGCAACCCGTCCTGGAGAGCGGAGTTCAGCAGAGCCTGCTGAGCCCCCTGCACAACGAGCACATTGTGACAGCCACGCAAACGATCAGACAATGCAGTGCCACTGGAAACACGTATACTGCAGTCTAACAGATATTAAAGCTCTTTTTTTTCCAGATTATATTAGCCCTGTTGATGTTGGGCTTATCATGGGGGAGGGGAGGGATGCAAAAAAAGAAGTCTGAAGGTTGACTGTTGTCAAATTTTATCTGTGCTTGAACATTACTTTTACTGGAGTTGTGAAATGAAATGAGTGTATGTATTTCTCCAGGTCTCTTTTGGAAAAGAAAAAAAAAATTGGTAAATACAATCATTTTACACTGGCCGCTTAATATAAAGAGTTTTCTTAGTTTCAAGAGTCAAGAAGCGTTTTTGAGAAGCTTAATGTTAATGTTTTTGTCCTCTTTATAATTAAAAGTAATTTAATTTTTCATAGTTTTTACAAAATATTTTAATGTTAACTGTTAGTCATGGTGATTTCGTATAAATAGGGTTTTAATTAATTGCACTCTGAAATATCAAGAATTTTCCTCTTTGATTTACACTGGAGGCCTGCTCATTTGATAGCAGCTGCATTAAACTTGTTATAGGAAAGGCAGCTTTCATTGGACAGAACTGGAAGATGCTATTTTGATACATTTCAGAGTGTTCAGGGGTTATATTGGAAATTTTATTATGACGCTAGAGAACATAGACTGTCGTCTTTCTCAGAGGAAGAGCGATTCTCACGGTTGCAGGATAAATGAGAGCTCTGATCACATGTGGTAATAATGTGTACTTAATTCATGTGCACAGGACACCATTACAGACAATGCAAGCTTCCTTTTCAAAAAAGAATCAGTTATTTGCGTACCAACTCCTCTCTTTTAAGACTACTGATTTCAGGTGCCGTCTGCCCAAGCGGCCGACTCTGTGCAACCTCCGCTGACTTCAGTTGAGCTTGTACCAGATTTGGAGCCTGTCCTGGGGGGATGATGCACCTCGTATACACAGGGGACCACCACCCAGATGCTTTCTGCTCTTCAGTGGGACTGTCGATGCTAGAGACTGAAGCTAGAAAAAGAAAAGAAAAGCATCTTGATTATTATTTTTTAAGTGTACGTACTACTTATGCTGAACTGGACATGCAGGAAACCATTCCTTTCAGATGACTTTTTTTATTCCATGTCCTTTTCCCCGTGATAGTTCAATCTGCTGCTCTTGTTAAAGATAGTTTATAGGATGCAAGGAATGTAGCAACCTGCATTGTAACTTTGCTCAAAATAATTCCTGGTTCTTAAGTGGATTTCATTTTATACAAAAATGTTTAAAAGGCAGTGAAACTGGCACATGTCACTTGTACTTATTTCCCAATTGCGTAGAATTTGAATAGGTGGCTAGACGGACCATTGCCATTTAAGAATGTACATCAGGGATCATTGTACCTCGGCTATTACATGGTGCCTTAAACAGAACTGAAGCTAAGATTTTCTTGTTAATAACTCTTGCATTGATTCAGCAAAGTGTGCCTGTCTTCTTTCTTTCTCCCCTCCTCCCCCAAGTCCCCAAACAGTAGAAGGGCAGGTTACATAGTTTTCAAAAATCAAGATTTTCTTTATTTATTTATTAGATACACTATCCCGCTTAGAGTGACGGCATATTTCTTCTTTATAGCTGAATTTCACTTTATTACTAATCAGATTTTCTTGGTGGGGAGGGGAGTGTATGAAAAACAAAACTAGCTTTAACAATGTCAAAGGTCAACAAAATAGGTTAGCCAATTTCCAAACAAGAATTTATATATATTTCTAAACCCTTATCTACTTTTAATTTTTAAAAAGTAAAGTAAGCAAAACTTTTTAAAGCAGCATATAGTTACAATTTGTGCACATGTGGGGGGTCAGTCTGCTGTTTCATTTACTGGTTAAATCATACTATATGTGGGGGTTTTTTGTTTTGCTTTTGTCTAATAACCTGTTACAAGTATAATGGATTAAACATGTCATTGGTTGAAAATATACCTGAATTTCCTTAGTTTGATCAAAACAAACCAAAAATGAAGGAAAGCACAAAGAAAATTCACAGACTCTATAGCGCGAGGCCCATGTCAAATATTCAGAGCCTTGTTTGTCATTTGTCTGAAAGACGATATTTAAGGTTAGAGTCACCATATGCTTGAACAGCAAGGAGAAATTGTTGGTATATTTATAGCACACAAGTTTGATCCTAGGTTTTCATGTTTCCAGAATTTCTAAAGATTTACTAATTTTTTAATTTAAACATTTATACTTCTAAACCAAGCTTTATGAATTTTCTTAAAGTTGCAGAATTGGAGGCCCACTGGCAGAGCGGCCAGGCAAGATCTTGTGCCTGGTCATTCCTGCCACATTGTTTAACTTATGCTGATATGATTCCATGATCATTCTGTTTCCTCTGTTATTTAAATGTGTCCCCATCCCCCCGCTCAAAATCCATCACGTCTGTACCCCTCACCATTTTTTAAAGAAATCTAAGCTGTGATACTTACTCCCTCTCATTGTGCATTATGAAATGTTTACACTTAAATACAGTGAAATTAAATGTAAAAACAAAGAAACACTTTTCAGCATAGTTTTTTAAGGCTCTAGTAAGGAGATTAGATTTATTTACTGATAATAATCCTTTGAGATGGCAAACTTGTATGTTTTCTAATCATTGTCCTTTTCATTATTGTTGAATTTTGTTCATGCAGCGAAATGACAAAGATGCAAATTTAGTTTTCTGAGAGAGACAGGCCTTGTAAATCCTCTGTAAGTCAACTCTTTTCGCCTTCCCACCTTAGTTGATCACTTTATTCAAGGTGCCAAAAAGATCAGTATATAATTTTATCTTATGTCAAGTTTTCTGATTAAAAGGTGAGATTCTAGTCTGTAATGGAACCAGGTAAATAAGATGGATCTCTGCAGCCACATATTGCCCCAGATTCATCCAAAAATGCTCTGATAAGCTAATATTTTTTTAAAAAATGGAATACTAGTTTTGATCAATCCAAATGTGCGTATTTTTATCACTTAATTTAGTGGCAGTTGATCATTTCTGCTTTTCTATTTATTGGTCTCACAAATCAGGTGAGTCCTCTGCCCTGCATTGTCCCCACAGACCCTTCCGCGTAATCACGAAGCCTCATCAAGGGAGCTTTCTGACACTCCACTCTTTGTGCCTATATCCTTTCAGCATTCCTTGCAAAATGTGGCTGGGATTCCCAAACTCCCCTGCATGTGCCCAAGTGCATCTGTGCCCCTAACCCAGAGGGCTCCCCCAAGTCCCTCTTCCCACCCTAGATCCTTTGGACCTTAGATTCTGTTGCCCCAGAATCCCCCCAACTTGCTTTGGGGAAGAAACCTCAGACCCATAGAGGGCTTTGAATCTTGGAGATGAATTTAAACAAAATAATCACAATTTAACCATCATTCACAACACAAATATTAATATTATGTCTTAGCACTGACATTACCAGTACTTTTTTTCTGGGGGGACGCAGGCGTACGCATACCCCTCAACATTTTGTGAATCTAACTTTGGCCTCATTGAGGGGCACTATTTCAATATGAATAGGAAAATGAGAGTACCCCTAAACATATTTTTTTTAGAAAAAAAGAACTGGACATTACTAACTCTTGATGGCATTGCAGGAGAATAGACTCATAGGATTTGTGTGGCTCCTGTCTTTAAAAGTTGGTTTAAGGAATAATAAGTTTTAAAAATAGGACTTTTTGGCTCTTGTAGAAGTAATGCAGTGATCAATGTCGATGCTACTCTGGAAACTTCCTACTCAGAGGCCAGGCCCAGTTTTCATAAGCTCTTCAGGAATGCAAAATAGTTGGTGCTGTCACTTTAAACTTACAAATGTTTGTACTGTCTTGTCGAAATTATTTGCTTTGTGCTTATTTTTGTATTACAACTTGGAATTACGACACTACTTTAGAAATGGATCACCTTTTAAAAAGTTACCAATGTGCAATGTTACCACATTTGGTTCACCGTGCGTGGTGATAATTTAAACAGGACTTGTACTAATGGTACCGTCATTCAGGAATGTACAGATCTACATACAATTTCTTTAATTTAAAACGAGGTATTTTTAAGCATCAGAAACACTTCTCTCAAATTATTTTCAGTAAAACATTAAATAACTGCATAGTTTTCTCAAGACAAATCAGCAAGGAAATACATAAGTTTGACTTTTAATTGCAACCTTGTTTCAATAATGGAATAATTTTATATAAGGAATACCTATAGGAATTTTTTTTTTAACTTTCATATAACACTAATTTCGGAATATGTAACACTGATTGGTGAGAGTAGTACCCTTACGTGAAAATTGGGCCCTTATCCTGCATTACAGGTCAGTCTCTTTTATCTATATGGTTAAAATGAGTTAAGAGGAAGGGGAATGTTAGTACTGTTGCAAGGTTGTTTGGTGACTGAAGAAAACTGGAATAGAAGCATAAATGCAGTGCTTAGTTCTAGTGATAGGAAATTATTTTGATGGTAACGCCTTGCATTAACCCTTTGAGCATTGTAAGCTAATGTGATTGGTACAAATATTTCAGAGACCACTGGCAAGAGGTGGAGTGCCGTGGCCCCAGCCCTAACCACTACCTGAGATAATGAACACCATGTGCACAGTTTTGCAGGGGAACAGGTCCCAAGAACTCTTAAGAAAATCTAAGGAGTTGTGCCCTACTTCAGAAAACTCTGAATGCTCCCCAAATCCTACTGAAGCAATTACCTTTTTTGGGGGGTGGGTATTTTTATTTTAAATTTTGTCATGCATAGGATTGAATCTAGCCATAGTCATTCTTCAAGTCAGCCCAGGGAAGTTTGTGGGACTTGATTTCAATAGGTCTGCTTAAAGTATGACTAAGTTAGGATCCAACCCTGGTTTGCACTTAAATAGGTGTGTCATAGGAACATTGGAAGTTGCCTTATACAAAGTCAGACCAGGGGTACACCGAGCTCAGAATTGTCTGTCCCAGGGTTCTTCAACCTTGGTCTGTTGCTGGACCACAACTCTCATCATCCTCAGCCAGCTTTGCCTGTGGTCAGGGATGATGGGAGTTGTAGTCTAACAACATCTGGGGACCTGAAGTTGATGAACACTGGTCTACCCAGCAGCTCTCCAGGGTTTGGGGCAGGGAACATTCCCAACCCTGCCTGGATATGTCAGGGATGGAAACAGACAACTTCTGCATGCAAAGCACATGCCCTGCTACTGAGTTATGGCCCTTCCCTATTAGACATTTTAAGCATCAAAGATCTGGATGCATTGTAAATGTTCTTCACAATTTCAATACTTGAATTTGAGGAGGACATCTCTGCTGAATACATTTAGAATACTGCCTGCAGCAAACTAGCATTTCTGCTATTTACTGCCTACAGCAAACTAATATTGCTACTAGTTTAGGGGGAAATTATTTGATCCAAGAAACATGAATTGAAAAGTACCTATATGTTCTTAAAATTAGATACTTAACAAGAAAATAACTTTATTTGAGAATACAGTGGTACCTCGGGTTACAGACGCTTCAGGTTACAGACTCCGCTAACCCAGAAATAGTGCTTCAGTTTAAGAACTTTGCTTCAGGATGAGAACAGAAATTGTGCTCCGGCAGCGTGGCAGCAGCAGGAGGCCCCATTAGCTAAAGTGGTCTTCAGGTTAGGAACAGTTTCAGGTTAAGAACGGACCTCCAGAACAAATTAAGTTCTTAACCCGAGGTACCACTGTAGTGGGGAAATCTTGCTAGGCTAGTATATGAGCATGTATAAATAGGAAATGTATCTCAGAGACCTGAATTTTATAAGACATTTGCGGTTCAGTTACACATGCCCCCATCCTATAAACCAGGGGGGCTGGCCCATGACCCTCCAGATGTTGGGTCCCAAGTCCTATCAGCCCCAGCCATTAGGGAAGTCATTGTCCAACGAAATATGGAGGGCCGCAGTTGAGACGGCTGTGCTGTAGACTGTCTCCTCCAGGGTATTGCTGTGACTACAGTCCAAGGAGCCTCTACAGGTGTTCCTAGGAGAGAACTGGGTGGAATTACAGGGGTCTTTGGATTTTGTTTTGCAACCACTGTTCAGCTGAAGGCAGGCTGCATTTTGAGATTGGAAATGACTTTCCCCTCCCACATGGTGAGCTCTTGTGGTGCTCAGAGAAGCCTTTGGCTGTGCACCTAGTTTTCCCGCTAGGCATGTAGTTTTGTTGAGCTGAAGCCTGGATTCACCCCATTTCTCCATTCCCAAGTCAGTTTGTTACTGAATGCAGAGTGGCATACAGTATTTATAAGGAATTCCAAACTTCAGACATTGTGGAGATAAAAATAGGCTGTGGGCGATAGAGCAGTAGATGGTTGTTTTTTACGTAGTCGCATTTGCCAAACCAGCCCAGTCTCTAGATCCAGCCTGTGACCCCCCCAAGTTATGAATCCTGTTGTAGCTGAGGCTCCACCAACCTCCCCTTGTTGCTGCTGGACTGGCCCTGCCCCAGTCACCAGGGTGCAGAGCGCCCAGCAGCTCCCAGTAGGTGGCTGGTGAGCTGCCTTTCTCTTGGAGAGTCTCCAGGAGCTCTGGCCTGCTCTCGATAGAGTTCTGCAAGATTCTTGTCCATTGGTTCAATGCATAATCACTAATAAGCAGTTTGCACTGGAGTTGTGGTTATTCTGGAAGGGACTTGGGAGCGCTACGGTTCTCTAACACAAGCCTCTAACCAGCCTTCCCTTATTCTGACAAGTTATTCAAATTAATGTATAATTAAAAACGAATGCAATACTCAAAGGGTTTATGAATTTATTATTCATAATAATTTTACTGTAAATGCTTCTCAGTTTGCATGCCTTGATCATTGCTGCTAGTGATTTTATGTGCCAGTAGAACTGAGTTTACGTTACCAATTTTACTTAATAGTTAAAGCCACTTACAAAGTGACTGCCTGGGGTCTTTTGATTGAAGTAACATGCCTTGATTTCAAAACAATTTGTGGTTTTTTTAAATGATTTCTCTCTCCTCTTTTTTTTAGTCCCCTCCTTTCTTTTTCTTTTGATATATATATGAAGCCCTGAGTAATATTTGGTAAGAATTCTCAGTTCAATTGATTATGTTAAAATGAAATACACCAGAATACCCATTGAATGCAAACCACCATCCTACTAAGCCTCATCTCTGTACATTTCACCAAGCACTGATGCTGGGCAGCCTTCCATACAAATCACATAGGAAACGAGTTGAAATTGCCCAGCAGCAATGCCTTGTGGATTGTGCCTTCTGTACCTAGACTTAGCGGAAATCAGGGAGATCTGGTTTAATTGCAGTGAGAACGGGATGGGGCAACAGGTTGCGATCCAGAGGGAAGCAAAACTGTCAAGCAAGACAAGTGTGTGGTCCTTTCCACTTGCTTGCACGCCACTTTTGCAACGACCGGTCACCTTTTGTGGCCAGGTAA
Organism: Podarcis gaigeae; assembly: GCF_964106915.1. NCBI lineage: Eukaryota > Metazoa > Chordata > Lepidosauria > Squamata > Lacertidae > Podarcis > Podarcis gaigeae. Next base: position 29,351,908 of record NC_139694.1, on the reverse strand, counting down.
GAGACAAATCTTCAGCATGCATGCAAGTACTATATAAATAGGAATCATTTCATTTCCAAAATTGAAATTTTAACAAGATATATGGCTTGAATGGCTTGTCCACATTAGGCTATACCGTATTTTTTGCTCTATAAGACTCACTTTTTCCCTCCTAAAAAGTAAGGGAAGATGTGTGTGCGTCTTGTGGAGCGAATGCAGGCTGCGCAGCTATCCCAGAAGCCAGAACAGCAAGAGGGATTGCTGCTTTCGCTGCGCATCGATCCCTCTTGTTGTTCTGGCTTCTGAGATTCAGAATATTTTTTTTCTTGTTTTCCTCCTCCAAAAACAAGGTGTGTCTTATGGTCTGGTGCGTCTTATAGAGCAAAAAATACGGTATGTATTATTGCAAAACAGCATAGGAAGTATGGAACCCAGTATAATACCGATTATAAAGAAGGACCCTATTTAGTACTTCTGTGTTATTTCATTACTACATTCCTATCTCCCTAAGCATCTCACATCAATAAAAGTGAGATTCAGGCCCTGTAATCAGACTTATGAACTAAAAAAACATGACATGCAAGGGAAGCGATCTTCCTGTTCTGCTACGGCTCTTCTTTGCTTGGCTCCGGCCTTCGCAGGGCAGCCAGCGAAGGAAGCCACCTTCTTCCTGGACCAGTGGAGAGGCCAGGCCGGTCTTCCTATGGCCCCCAAGTTCCCCCTTGCCCCCCTGGCCAATTTCAGAGATCCTGGAGTTCTGCCTTTGGCTCTGCAGCCTCAGGGCAACTTTCAAAAGCAGCCTATTGAAATTCTGATATGGATTTCTTGCACAAGAAGTACAGTCCCAGGTAGTTTAGGGAATTCTACCCTTACATTTTAATTCTTAATTACAGTTTCAAAATAACCAAATAATTTTCAACGTACAGTTATCAAAAACAAAAGTCTAACCAAAGCAGGTTTCTCCTTTTATAACTTAATTTTTCCATTTGAAATTTGACTTTTTTAATAATAGCTAGTGAGGCTGTAAAAAAACAAAACAAACATTTTTGTGCCTTCTTAAAAACTTGGGGAATTTGTGCCTGTCTAATGCGGTTAAATTTAGTTCTTACCATTGCTAACTCTACTATCACTCAGGGCTTTCTTACCTTTGATATAAGTTATTTCATTGTTTTATTTTACAATTTGTTTTTGTTCTTCGTTACGTGCCATCATTTAAATTTCACTTAGTAAGTGGCAGGTCATGCTTTTCAGTCCCACAAGCACAGAAATGCAGGAAACACTCATAGAGCATATTGGATCTTTTTATTTTCAAAATTGACTGAATATATAATGTAAATGAGGTAAGCAACTTTTTGTAGATTGTATGTGTGAGATAATGTAATGTTCTTTTCCAGTTTTTGGATTACAGTTGAATATACTTTTTAATTATTTAAAGAAAACATCTTTACAGAATAACGTGATGGGTTTTGTATAATGTATTTGATTTTGTAAATACGTATTTCCTGATGTGATTTTTGTGAAAATGCTAAATCTTTTAGTATATCATGTCCTCTCAAAATTGGCAGGAGCTAAATAATAGTTTGTGGGCAATTTGTATTGTGTACTGTACAATAACTGGGGAACTTTTATAATTATAAAAATATATATTAACTTTTAGTGTGTTGTTTAAACAAATGACTGGAACATACTAAAGATAGTAGGATTTTTCTGAATATTTCAGACTTGAACTCAGGCTAGCTTTCTTGTGTTTTTCAAAACAAAATTGTGTCTTGTCTTTTAAAATCAATAAATTTGTTTTCTTGTTACAAATATATTTCAAATGTTTCCATTTTTATAGAGGGGTATGGCATCACAATGGTTTATAACAATATAAAAACCTAAAACTAAACTTCGAAATCAAAAAAGTTTAAAACAAGTTAACAAGTTAAAAATAATAATAATAAAGGAAAGTTAAAAACAAAAATAAATTTAAAACAAACATTAAATAGACCATTGGGGGCGGGTCATGCTAGTTCTGCTTCATCAAAACTTGTTCTTCTGTATGCTTGGTAATTCTACTTTTAACACTAGTTTTTCCAGAATAGGCATTAAACTAGCAGGTATATAATTCCCCAAATTCCTCCTGGATTGCTTTTTAAAATATTGGTATTACATTCATACCAGTCCTCAGGTACAGAGGCTGATCTTGGAGACATGTTTTTGTTAGATCACAAATTCTACATTTGAGTTGTTAAGGGTGGATGACATCCCAGCCCCAGTGATTTGTCAGTTTTTAATTTGTCAGGGAGGCCTAGAACTTGACCTAGTATCTCCATTCAATTGTCCTGTGTCTCAGTTCCTCAGATTCCCTTCCCATGAAAGCGCCACATCTGCTGCTGCAAAGACATATGCAGAGAATTCATGCAGCTTCTCTGCAATCTCCTTTTCCTCACCCAAAGGTCCAACCGCTCCCTCGCTAGTGCAAATATTTAGTTTCTAACATTAATTCATGCATCTAATGTTAATCCAATATTCTTTTGTATGTGCTCTGTAGGATTATGTTTTACTTTGCCACTTTTCAGCAGTTTATCTCCGACACTGTAGAAAATTGGGAAAGTGCCATAATATCTTGTTCTGAACTCCTACAAGTAATCTAAATGCTAACTGGATCACAGCAAAATAACAGAGCAATCCTTTTCTTGGGCGTGCAGTGTCAGCGCCTTATTCATTGTTATGAAACATTTGAAAACCGAGTAGCACTATGGAGTTGCGAGGTCTTTTGAAGAAGCAAAACACTTGTTAATAGGAATATCTGACATGTATTCTTGATCCGCATGGATTAAAGCCACAACTGAAAGTTCAGTCACACAGTCTGCACTACTGCCTATTAAATTTAAGCTTTTGGAACTTCTAACTAATAAATTCCTAAGACTATGAAAGATGAATAAATAGGTCTTTTGTAAAATGTTAACAGAAGATGTAGATCTACACAGTCGGGCCATGAATTTTAATAAATGGAAATAACTGCAGCCAGAGTGCTTGGGTTTAACCCAGTTTAGTACCACTGAAGTGAGCAAGTCTAAACTGACTGGTTGCAATCCTGTACCAGCTTAGTGGACATACAGTGGTGCCCCACAAGACAAACGCCTCGCAAGACGGAAAACCCGCTAGACAAAAGGGTTTTCCGTTTTGGAGGCGCTTCGCAAAACGAATTTCCCTATGGGCTTGCTTCGCAAGACGAAAAAGTCTTGCAAGTTCCTTCGGGTTTTTCCCCCTCCCCCCCTTTTCCTAAGCCACTAAGCCGCTTATCAGCTGATCCGCTGATAAGCCGCTTAACAGCTGATCGCTAAAAGCTCCTAAACCGCTAATAGCACTAATCCGCTAAGCTGTCAATGGGCTTGCTTCGCAAGATGAAAAAACCGCTATACGAAGAGCCTCACGGAACGGATTAATTTTGTCTTGCGAGGCACCACTGTATATTCATCTGAACTCAGTAGAGCTTCCTTCTGCATAAATGTGAATTGGAATAGGCTTCCTACCCCCAGGACTTTAGCCCAGCAGTTGTTTAGTCCTCAGGCATTCTACTGTGAAGATTAACCGAGCTGTGGAATCAGTCAGTTAGATTTTTAGTTTGTAGCCAATGGCCATTCCAGTGCAAGTCACAAAAACAAGCAACACGATCCAAGAATAAATCAAACCTGTCAATCTTCAGAAATGCATGCTTTCAAAATATGAAATTGTAAAGTTCTTCAAATTATTTTTACTTTAAAAATAAATAAATCTGGACATAAGCAAGCCCTAGTCAATATAGTAGCCCTTAACTTTCTTGCTGCTGGAACATATAAAGATCTCCTACAGGTGATGCATTTGTCCTCATTAGATCATCTGCAGCCATCTAAAAGATTCTGCCCTTATGTGTAAAGGGCAATACCAAATAGACTGCACAATGTCTTCAATCTGTCCTAATCGACATACACAAAGACTGGTCATTTGTTGGCCTATTAAAGAATTTACTGCTCATATTATGTGGGCATCATTTAAAATCTAAGATGACTAAATGCATGCCTAACAGGGGGGAAATAAATTAATTCCCTCAGATTGGCAGCCCTGTTATAGTCAGATTTAATTTTAATATACTGAAATGAGAACTTGGAATTCTTCTTATATGCAAATATGTACTCTGAATCTCCCACAAAGGGCACGTAGGGATTTATTTTGGATTATATTCAGGGGTTCTTTTCAGCCACAACTCGGTTTCAGCAACTCTCAGGTGGGTGCCATTGCCATCATGAGAGAACAAGGGAGGCGTTCATGGTGAGTTCCAGCACCTCTTTTTTTAAAAAAAATGTTGTTGTTGAAGAGTCATGTCTGACTCTTCGTGACCCCCTGGACCAGAGCATGCCAGGCACTCCTGTCTTCCACTGCCTCCTGCAGTTTGGTCAAACTCATGCTGGTAGCTTCAAGAACACTGTCCAACCATCTCGTCCTCTGTCGTCCCCTTCTCCTTGTGCCCTCCATCTTTCCCAACATCAGAGTCTTTTCCAGGGAGTCTTCTCTTCTCATGAGGTGGGCAAAGTCTTGGAGTCTCAGCTTCAGGATCTGTCCTTCCAGTGAGCACTCAGGGCTGATTTCCTTAAGAATGGAGCGGTTTGATCTTCTTGCAGTCCATGGGACTCTCAAGAGTCTCCTCCAGCACCAGAATTCAAAAGCATCAATTCTTCGCCGATCAGCCTTCTTTATGGTCCAGCTCTCACTTCCATACATCACTACTGGGAAAACCATAGCTTGAACTATACGGACCTTTGTTGGCAAGGTGATGTCTCTGCTTTTTAAGATGCTGTCTAGGTTTGTCATTGCTTTCCTACCAAGAAGCAGGCGTCTTTTAATTTCGTGACTGCTGCCACCACCTGCAGAGATCATGGAGCCCAAGAAAGTAAAACCTCTCACTGCCTCCATTTCTTCCCCTTCTATTTGCCAGGAGGTGAGGGGATCAGTGCTAGAAAAATAGCACTGATTATATATCCAGTTCACCTGTACTAGAGCTACCCCGGATTGCTAACAAGCCAGAGATACTTTTATCCAAAGCTGTCTTCTCAGATGGCAGATGGCAGCCACTGGCAGAAGAGGAAGGGAGACAGTTTTTGGCAGTTCCCCCTCCCCCTTGCAGCTGCCCATCCCTCCCGAAATCTGCTCCGGGAGAGTTGAGAAACCTTCTGGAGCAGATAGGAGGTGGATGTACAAACGGCTGCAGTGAGAGTAGAGAAACTGAATTTCTCTCCCTGTTCTGCAGATTGATACAGCACTAGAAGCCAGCCAGCCCATTTCAGGGCATTTGCTGCAGCTTCTGCCTGCATCCCTGGCAGCCGGATGCTTGGATGGCCCCATGGCACAGCCCCCTTTCTGCCCTCCCTCTACTGAGTCAGACCATTGGACCATGGAGCTCAGTAGTGCATGCACGGACTGGCAGCGGCATTCCATGGATTCAGGCAGGGAGACATCAGCAGCCCTCCTTGGAGAGGCTGGCGAATGAACTGGACTCTCCTGTGTGCAAAGGCTGCGATAGAAACTCCTGCAGCAGCAGCAGCAGCAGCAGAATAGAGCTGTGCTTAGCTACTGGGGAAAAGGGTGGCCGTCCTGATTCATGTCATCGTGACACGATGATGTCCTTGAAGAAAATTACAGTTGTGTACTTATCACCATTCAGTTCTTTGTTCTCATGGACAAGTGAGAATAAACTATTGAGCATTTTCAAGCATGGAACTTGGCTCATGGCTGAGATGCTTAGAAATGCTGCTGTGAATTTTAATCTGTTTTAGTATTTTAACTTTTTGTATGCTTTACAGTGTTGTGGATTTTTCCAGATTCTTTTTGTAAACTGCTTGGAGGTGTGCTTTTTTAACCCAGCGGTATTATTATTATTATTATTATTATTATTATTATTATTATTATACCCCACCCATCTGGCTGGGTTTCCCCAGCCACTCTGGGTGGCTTGTAAAAGCTAAAGGGACCCCTGACCATTAGGTCCAGTCGTGACCGACTCTGGGGTTGCGGCGCTCATCTCGCTTTATTGGCCAAGGGAGCCGGCGTACAGCTTCCGGGTCATGTGGCCAGCATGACTAAGCCACTTCTGGCCAACCAGAGCAGCGCATGGAAACGCTGTTTACCTTCCCGCCGGAGTGGTACCTATTTATCTACTTGCACTTTGATGTGCTTTCGAACTGCTAGGTTGGCAGGAGCAGGGACCGAGCAACAGGAACTCGGTGGGGATTCAAATTGCCGACCTTCTAATCGGCAAGTCCTAGGCTCTGTGGTTTAACCCACAGCGCCACCCGCATCCCATCTGGGTGGCTTACAGCATATCTAAAAACATCATAAAAAAACATTGAGTGGTAAAAACCTCCCAATACAGGGCTGCCTTCAGATGTCTTCTAAAAGTTGTGTAATTCTTTATCTCCCTGACATCTGAAGGGAGGTATGGAAATAAATGAATAAGTAAAAATCTCATGGTAGTTAAGTCAAATTCATATTTAAAAGGCACATAAGACCTCACATGCATCTCCCCCATCACTCTCACAAGCTGCCACCTCTGGCCCTAACTTTCCCTATGAAAAATTCCACCGCACAGAACTGCAGCTTCTGCATTTCAGGAGAGCCCAGGAGGCTGGTGAGACAAGGACTGGAGCACAATGATCTGCTTTATCAGTGCATGGTGTGAAAAAGGCAAACTGATTATACAGTCCTTCCATGCTAGGGCAGCTTCCCTTCTCATTCTGGTTGTGCCTGCAAGGCCTTCCAGGGGAGATGTCCGTGTGCAGTTGCCTGAAATGCAGGAATCGCACTGCACCAGTCAGCAGAAGCCAAAAACTTCTCCAAACAGCATTAAGAGGCATTGCCCTTCGGTAGGCAGTTTCTCAGTAGAAAACTGCTTGACTAACAGCAGTTAGTCAAGCACAAGTACTTGTTTATTTTTCATTTCACTATTTCCAATTACTATTAGCTGCATAACAACAACAACAACAACAACAACAATCTTTATTACGGTCCAGAGACCAACATAACACATGAATATATATATTTTTACTTGCTATTTAATACAGCATAGCCGGCTGATGCTTCCATGTTAATTTACAAATGCAGATTTGGTATGTTTTTCTTACAGCATTTCATATTATGCATGGAAAGAATACCCTGAGCATTTTTTTATGAGGGTATACCCTTGCTCTCAAGAAGACTAGGACCCAAAATTACCTTCATAATACTTTAATAGCAAGATGCTCCCTAGATAGTCACTAATTAGGGCTGTTTTGCACTGTAGGTTTTTCCAGTGTGGGTTTTAATAATGTCAGTGCCCCTTCTGGCCTGAAAGATAACTAACCACTTCTAGAACGCTTCACTTAACAGATTTTGTTGTTAGTTCTTTTTTTTAAAGCTACTAGATGAAAACACCTTAACAGTGACATCTCCTGGGCAATTATTTTCATACAGACTGTTTAAGGGAAATGGTCTAAAAGAGATTGCCAAGCACCCAAGCACTAGAAAATAAAATTCATCAATTTATACCAAGAATTTAATTGTTTCATTTGAAGTCTAAAAAAAAAAAATGGATCTGCATTTGGGAGGCTTCCAAAACACACACACAGGTTCTTTGTGACTCTTTTTCCATTTGCTATTGATTTTAGGTGTTACTTATTTTTAATCTGCATGGAAGCATTTTCCAGGGTGATAACTGAAATAATTCCTTCTCCATCTTTTGGAATACAGGGTGGTATTCAACTAAGTTTTATGCAGTGTGGACCCAACAGTGTTGATGGACACGACTACTTTGGGCCCATTAATTTCAAAGGGTCCACTCTCAATAAAACTGTATTGAATATTGGGGGGGGGGGCATTAAAATAAGTTTAAGGGATTTAGGGCATTCTTGGTAAATCTGTATGAAACTGGGACCCTTTTATGATCAAAAGCACCCCAGAAGGAATGCCAAGGTGCATTTATAATCTAGCACTTTTAAAAATAGTGTCCTAAGAAAAATAACAGTGTAGATGATTTTATAAGAGGCATGTAAATTCACATTCTCTTATTGATTTCCCCCACCCCCAGACCAAAATGTAGCAACACACACACACACACAGACTGAAGTGCAATCAGGGGTACCAACTTGAATAAAAAAAATTGGGGGGGCGTCCCACTCTGCATAATCTATAAATGCAGCACGTGTCTACCATCTGAATGGTGATGCTCATCAACTTGGGGGCAGAGAGCCCCCTCAGACATTTTATTGGGGGTCCAGTGGCCCCGGGAGCTGCTTCCTATGAGTGTATCAGTTGTTCCTCTGCAGGGTCATTCAAGATGTTTCGTTCTCCAGGTTTGGAGGATACCAGAAGGGGAAAAACTAAAGAGGATGCTATAGACCCCAACTAAGTTTACCAGGGGACGCGGGTGGCGCTGTGGGTTAAACCACTGAGCCTAGGACTTGCCGATCAGAAGGTTGGCGGTTCGAATCCCCACGATGGGGTGAGCTCCCATTGCTCGGTCCCAGCTCCTGCCAATCTAGCAGTTCGAAAGCACGTCAAAGTGCAAGTAGATAAATAGGTACTGCTCTGGCGGGAAGGTATACGGCGTTTCTGTGCGCTGCTCTGGCCCGCCAGAAGCGGCTTAGTCATGCTGGCTACATGACCAGGAAGCTGTACGCCAGCTCCCTCGGCCAATAAAGCGAGATGAGCGCCGCAACCACAGAGTCGTCCGTGACTGGACCTAATGGTCAGGGGTCCCTTTACCTTTAAGTTTACCGGAGGGAAAATGAACCCTGAGGCAGACCTGGAACATTTACTCTGTTTGCTTTGCAGAATTTATGGAATGCTTTATGTATTTATTTTCATTCTGTTTTCTGTTGCTCCTCGCCTGCTTTCTTCTGCATTGCAGCCTGCACCGGGCCTTCCCAACAAGGAAGGAGACACGCCAACAAATCAAAGGTGTCTTTTGCATTAGAACTGACTCGGGGGTGGAAGAGCAGGAGCGTCCAGTGGGGGTTGGGGATGAGCCGTCCTGGTCCCAAGGGCCCCCAGCCAGGGGCAAACTCTTCTTGGCCCCCAGCCTCATTTCTCTCTCCCCCTCCCAATTTTTTTTATTGGTTTTCACAACGTTATAAACACACAAACACATAAGACAAACAAACATAGCCTTATTGAAAATTACACTTGTTAACATTGTTAAGTGACTTCCTCGCTTCCTCTTGGTTGAATTTCATTGCATATCCTTTTAACGGTTTTCCAAATCGCAGTTCTTATAAAATTTAACTTTAACATTAACATCCTTAGATCTTCACATTATGAAATTAAACATATTAATTCAACACTTAGCATAAATAAAATCCTAAGCCAATTAAGTGTCTGCAAGCTGTTTTCAGTTAATTTAACTTGGCATATTTAACTAAGTAATCATTAAATTTAATCCACTCTTCCTGATACTCCTCCTCCTTCTGGTCGCGCACTCTTCCGGTTAGGTCGGCTAGCTCCAAAAAATCCATCATCTTCTTCTGCATTCTTCTATCGTTGGTAATTCCTGGGTATTCCAGTTTTTAGCTAACAGAATACGCGCAGCAGTTGTGGCATACAGAAATAATTTAACATCTTTCTTGGGCAATTCCAAACCTATTATTCCAAGAAGAAAGGCCTCTGGTTTCTTTATAAATGTATATTTCAACATTTTTTTCAATTTGTTATAAATCTTTCCCCAGAAGTCTTTCACCTTGGGACAGGTCCACCTCATATGATAAAAGGTTCCTTCCTTTTCTTTACCTTTCCAACATAGATTGTCACAGTTAGGATATATCTTTGCTAATTTTACAGGAGTCAAATACCATCTGTACATCATTTTCATTATATTTTCCTTTAACACAGTACATGCCTTGAACTTGACCCCTTTCTTCCACAATCTTCCCAATCCTCAAACATTTTATTATGTCCTCATTTCTCACGCCTCCTTTCTCAAAGCTCAGAAGCCAGGGAAAGCCAAAGGTCAGCTGCCCCTCGTCCTCGTAGGCGTTGGTGCGCCACGTCCGTCCCCCGAGGGCGCTGCGCGGGCGCCGCGACCCCTGCCAAGAAGGCGCATCTCCTGCGCGGCTGCAGTCCTCCGGGGCGCACGAGAGCGAGCGAAAGAGCGAGAGCGCGCTTCCCGGGGCTGCCGCCGGGCGTCGCTGCTTGCCAACGCGGAGCTCGACGGAGCGCAGCTTGGGCTGCGCTGGACGGGTCGGGCGCGCTCGTGCGCGCGCGGCTTCTTAGCTGAGGGGAGCGGAGCGGGCTGCTTTGCTTTGCGTGGCCGCGCGAGGCGCCTCCGACGGGGAGCCCGGCCGGCTCGTGGCCGCCAGGCTCGTGCCCGCCAGGCTCGTCCGCCCGCTGCTGCCGCGGGTCTGGCGCGAGGAGGAGCCACGGCCGCCTCGGCTGTGCGCGGGGCAGGAGGCGGCATGGCTGCCCCGGCGGGGTCGGCCTGTCCGACGGCGCCGCGCTTCGCGGTGCAGCTGCGGCTGGTGAGCGAGGAGCAGCTGGCGCAGGGGCCGCTCCTGCTCCGCGCCGGGGCCAAGGCGCTCCGCCTGCAGCTGCAGCCCAGAGACGGAGAAGCCGAGCTGGCCGTGACCGACGGTGAAGTAGCAGCGCGGAGGGGCGCGGAAGGGCGCGCGGGGAGGGAGGGAGGGAAGGAAGGGCTGCAGCAGGGCCAGCCGCGCGGCTCCCTCGCCCCCCGAAGACACCGGCAAGGGCTGCCTGGCGGGTCACGTCCGAAAGGCTCTCAGAGAAATCAAACGCGTGTCTGGTCTTGGGGGGGGAGCCGTTCACACGTTACGCTATTCCCGTGGAATGGAGGAGGATGAGCTGAGCTCGCACCCGCGGAGTTGCGTCTTCCCTCCGGGAAGCTGGGAGGCAGGAGAAGGAAGGGGAGAGCGAAGGAGAGGCAGACTCTCCCCGGAAGCCCTGCTCTGCCATCCCGAATCGGAGAGGGTCCCTCTGTGTTTTGTAACTCCCGGGGACTGAAGGGCAGTCTGCCCATGCTCAGAGATAGCTAGGTGATCTCCGGTGATCTCTTTGCAGTTCTGGCAAATGGTTTAATGTGTTGGAAGCCACCCTGGGTCAGATAGGCAGCATATAAAATAATAATAATAATAATAATAATAATAATAATAATAATAATAATAATAATAATTACTTTATTATCTGACTGAATGGCATGACACAAATGTGCAGGGTTAAAGGAGTCTGTTTGTGGGGCTCCGTCGTGCAGAATGTTCTGGGTTCAAAGCTTAGTGAGTCCTCACTTGGCTTAACCCCTCCTGCAGCAGGATTCCTGCTTGAGTTCTGACATTGAACAGAGAGCTTCTGTCCGAGATGGAGGATTTGCACTTGATTGCTCCTGCATTAAGGAGGCACCTATCTTAACTGCATTTTTAAAAAGGGAACAAATAGAGCAATCACAGCAGCTTGCTCTAAGAGGAGCACCTGCTTTCTATTGTGGTGGAGTCTCCTTCTTTGGAGGTCTTTAAGCAGAGGCTTGACAACCATATGTCAGGAGTGCTCTGATGGTGTTTCCTGCTTGGCAGGGGGTTGGACTCGATGGCCCTTGTGGTCTCTTCCAACTCTATGATTCTATGATTTTTGCCTGCTGCAAAGCGGGAGAGAAGGGCAGGGGAAAGGGCAGGCAGCCCAGCCCAAGGAGACTCCGCTGGGGGCTTTTTCCTGGCCATCATGGCTTGCTAAGGATACCCTGCCTTCTTGACTAGCCAGGAACAGAAGAGAGCAGCTGAATGAGGCCAAAGGTCCACCTAGTTCTGCATTCTGGTCTCACAGTGGCCAGCCAGTTACTCCTGGGAAGTCCATAAGCAAGCTTTGAGCTCAGGTGTGTAGGCCTTGGTGGTGGGTGGGCTGTGGAAGGACCCCCAGGGGGGAGCAGGGGGGAAAGTGCTGTGTTCTAGTCGACTTCTTAGTTTCTTCTGTCCTCTGGAGCAGTGTTTCCCAACCTTGTGCCTCCAGCTGTTTTTGGACTACAATTCCCATCATCCCTTGCCACTGGTCTTGCTAGTCAGGGATGATGGGAGTTGTAGTTCAAAAACATCTGGAGGCACAAGGTTGGGAAACACTGCTCTAGAGAGCTGAGGTTGGTGGAAACACAGAGCAGGACCTTTTTTGTGGCAGCACCCCAGCTGTGAATGCCCTACCAAAGCATTTCCTAGACCAGGCATCCCCAACCTTCGGCCCGCCAGGTGTTTTGGACTACAATTCCCATCATCCCTGACCACTGGTCCTGTTAGCTAGGGATCATGGGAGTTGTAGGCTAAAACATCTGGTTGGGGATGCCTGTCCTAGACTCTCCCCTACTCTTCCAGGCAGCTTTTACTTGTTTTTAATAGGTGGAGGTTTGATTCCATTCCTCTTGGTCTTAATGTATATGTGTGTGTGGTGGTTCATGTTCTTTATTTGGTTTGTTGCTTAATTTTCGTATTAGTGTTTTATTTTTTATTTTCGGCTGCTAGGGCCAAAACGTGGCTTATTTTACGAGTGAATGAAAGCAACACAGTTTAGAAGAAGCTACTGTGCCTTTTTCTTAGTGTGTTTCCTTTGCTCTGGACTTCAGCTGTCTGGCAGTCACTGGCCTGAGAACATTCTGGCACATGGGGAACCTGGGCTTTCTCCGTTGTCTAGAGCACAGGGCTTTTGCATTAAGGTACTATAGTGGGTTAGAGATATTTTGTGGATCTTCTGTTCATCGTGTCCCAAGTGGCGCTTGAGCCTCAGAGCCAAGGAGACAAGTGCAGGGGCTAGAAATGGAGTGGACCCCTGGCAAAGGGGGGGGGGGACCCTCAAGAGGCACACAGGCGGTGGGAGAAACTCAGATCTATAAGCTAGGCACCAAACCGGAATGCCTGGTTGCCGTTTGGGGGGGCAGACGGCTCAAAAGTCGTATTTTTCAGTGCGACTTTTTGCTTCCTGATTTGTGCAGATAAAATATGAGAGTTGGAATTCTACAGGATGTGTTGCTGGGGTGTGAAAACAGTCCAGATCCATGGATCCCCAGGCAGGTGCCTCCAGGCGGGGAAGACATCAGGCCCGTCCTGGCGCCTGGGCTTCTTTGCTTGGTCGTAAGTGGCTGCCAAAGGTGCCAGGTGAGCTTTGCAAACTGGGTACATCCCTTACTGCCTGCTTGTAACTAGGCCTGGGCGATGCATCAATGTCCAGGACCGGTTTGAGACCCAGAGCAGGATGAAGCCTTCAGCTGGTGAGGCATGCCTGCTTTCTCACTGCCCCTGGAGTTGCACAGGAGGTGGAGCTGTGGCAGTTTCACCCCAGAGCCTCACAGGGCCGATGTTCCTTCCTTTTCAACATAGCAATGTATCACTATTGCATGATGTTTAGCTGGTGATATAGTGATACACCGTTATTTAAAAGACTGATATCGCTCAGCCGTATTCATAACTCAGCTCCATTTATGGCTCCTCTTGTCCAGAGTAGATCCCGCTATGCAACAGGGTGAAGCGACCTGATGCAGAGGGCAGAAATCGGATGGGGGAGGGAATCCTTTGGTGGTTAAAGGCAGGTAGGTAAAGGTAAAGGTACCCCTGCCCGTACGGGCCAGTCTTGCCAGACTCTGGGGTTGTGCGCCCATCTCACTTAAGAGGCCAGGGGCCAGCGCTGTCCGGAGACACTTCCGGGTCACGTGGCCAGTGTGACATCGCTGCTCTGGCGAGCCAGAGCCGCACACGGAAACGCCGTTTACCTTCCCGCTGGTAAGCGGTCCCTATTTATCTACTTGCACCTGGAGGTGCTTTCGAACTACTAGGTTGGCAGGCGCTGGGACCGAGCAGCGGGAGCGCACCCCGCCACAGGGATTCGAACCGCCGACCTTTCGATCGGCAAGTCCTAGGTGCTGAGGCTTTAACCCACAGCGCCACCTGCGGCAGGTAGGGCTCCCTAAAAGGCTCTGCAAGACTTTCAAAAAGTTTTGACTCAGGTTGCGGAAAACAAGTTCAGTTCAACTTCATGCCACAACTTGTCTTTCCCTGGGGCCAGCACTATCTTCGACTGCTACTGCTGCTGTGGAAATCTTTTTGACTTCTGAAATGTGCGAGAAATAAAATATGTTCCATTACTAATATCAAGATTGTGCTAAAAATATAGCAGAAATGACAGTAGATACTCAAAAGCATTATTGGGGGAACATTAGAGGCTTAAAATAACCATATTGAGCTATACTTGAGTATACAGCAGGATATAAACATTGCAAATAAACGGAATAATATTTTAAGATGTCAGACATTAAAAGGCAGAATTTCAGCCATGTGTGTTGCATTATCCTTTTAGTTTGAACAAGAAAAATAAGCTGCATGCCCAACACTAGAGCAATTTTTATATGTTGCCAAAGAAGACTGGATTGTTTTCTAAAAAGAATTCTTTTTTTCTTTTTTTAAGTTGATTCCCTACCAGCATCATGATTTGTACAAAACATTTTATTATATAAAAAAAATTAAAATTTCAAAAATGTGGGACAATTTTTGAGAAATGATTGCAGGGGGGATTCACTTTTTAAAAAATCCTCTGTAGCGAAGGGGATAGCAGCCCTGAGCTGTACTGGGGCAAAATGCCTTTGGCCAAGGTGGGCTGTTTTTCTGAAGTGCTTAATGGAGGGCCAAACCTAATTTTGTGATCAATGCAGATGCTCCCTAAGAAGGGGGCTCTTCTCTGTGCTAAGGAAGAAAGCTGAAATGTTTTCTGGATTATTATGTGTGTGTGACTTGGGAAGGTTTTCTTCAAAGGTTCTGGAAATGAACCCCCAAGACCTGCTGATCTAGTCCTTTTCTGCAGAATCTGCCCCTGGGTGGCAGCCAAAGTGTCTCTCCCCGCCTGGCCTGGAGCGGCTTCTCCTGGGATGCTGCTCTGATGCTCAGGAACCGGCTGTGCAGATGCCAAATGCTTTGCCGGCTCTTTCACAGATGATGGAAGCAGTGATCTTACCAGGAAGTGTTTCAGAAAACTTCAGCGCCAGCCTTTCCAAGGCTTTAGGAGAAAACACAGCGGCTGTTTTGTGCTTTTGAGTACTGAATGTGGAGGTGGAGAAAGAGAATTTGTGTCTTGTCTCAGAGGCAAATATTGATCCTGATGCTGGAGCTCTTGGTTTTGCCTGAATTCATAGGAGCCGTGGGATTCTTCACACAGATGAAGTCTGTTTTAAATTGTTTTCGCTGTCAGGTGGATGAGATATTAATTCGTCTCAAGGGAAAGTTGCGTTGACAATAAAAGCCGTGAGGATGAGATTAAACTATCCTTTAGCAACATTACTTTGATCACGTTGTATATCTGTGTGTTCAGGGACACTCTTGGTGCCTGATCTGTGACATTCCTGTGAACGCAGGGCCCTTTACCTTGGGCTGTCCTAGCAGAGCCAATGAAAATAATGGGCATTTCTAGCTGAGGCTCATTCATTTCTCTGGGTCTCCTCTGAGTAGGACTAGCATTGGCTACAAAACCTTGTTTGTAGCATCTGTTTTGTAGTGAATGTATCATTATATCCTTTTCTTAACTGCCTGTCTGTTAAGAATCTTCTTTTGATACTTCCCATTTTAATCTCTGTGCATTTCCCATGAAGAAATAAGCAATAAAAATGGAAATAAATACAGAAAACCAGAATAAATGAACCTTAAGGCAAAATGGCAGTGGCTTATGTCTTTTGCTAATATACCTGCCCATATATAAAGTATGGTTGTTGTTTATGAGGATCTGGTGTAATTTATCTGTGCTGCTTTACAATGTGGGTATTAAAATTGTATTTATTGCATTTGAAATATTTCAATAAAATTGTAAATTTCTTAGAGATTTATTTGAAATATGAGGAGGTATCTAAATTACCTAAAGTTGTTACAGTAAGTGCCACACTTTTTAACAACAAAAGAGTTACCAGTACTGCGTACCATTTAGTACCCCTGAAAAGAAGCCCTGATATCATCATCATCATCATCATCATCATCATTATTATTATTTGCCCATCTGACTGGGTTGCCCCAGCCACTCCGGGTGGCTTCCAACAAATTAAACACATTAAGCACCCCTGTTGTCTGCCCCAGACATGGAGGTCCAGCGCCGAGGGCCTTCTGGCGGTTCCCTCCCTGTGAGAAGTGAGGTTACAGGGAACCAGGCAGGGCCTTCTCAGTACTGGGCCTTCTCGGTGGTGGCACCCGCCCTGTGGAATGCCCTCCCACCAGATGTCAAGGAAATAAACAACTATCTGACTTTTAGAAGACATCTGAAGGCAGCCCTGTTTAGGGAAGTTTTCAATGTGTGTTTTATTATGTTTCAATATATGCTGTGAGCTGCCCAGAGTTGCTGGGGAAACCCAGCCAGAAGGGTGAGGTATAAACAATAAAATTATTATTATTATTATTATTATTATTAAGAACAAAACTGTCATTAAACAGAATGGAAATTATTATTTTGGAAATAGTATTTTGAGTTGTAATGTTCAGCCTCATCACTGATTGCCAACTTAAAACGATTCAGCCAGCACATTAAAAGGTATATTTCAATGCAAAAAATTGAAATAATACTATGTGTTAAGCTGATGTGCTGGAATAAATTCATATATATATATATATATATATATATATATATATATATATATATATATAAAATTTTTAATTAAAGTTTTTACATTACAAAATAGAAAAAGAAAAAAAGAAAAAAATACAAAATAAGAATTATTAAAAACAATCAGTCTTCTCATCATATTATTTTTCATTTACTTGTTTCTCGGACCTCCTCATACCTCCCTTTTTTGTATTCCAATTCTATATATTAGCTCAGCAATTTCTTTCCCTCTTTATTCTACTCTTTATTCTACCCAAATCTTTAATCTTAAATTGTTTAAATTTAATCTTAAATTGTTACAACCTTGACTTTTTACTTATAGAAACCCATTTTTTCATATTCTTTTAAACCAGTACAGCTAGAAACCACTTAATTTCAATCCAACATTATTCTAAGATTCATTAATTTTACAGTGTCTCTGTAGATAGTCTTTAAATTTCTTCTTTAAATTCCTTTATGGGCTAACATTCTTCATGTGAGTATTGTACCAACCCATCATATGATTTATTCAAGCATGTGGCTGGTAATAGATGTCTTTCTGCCTACATATGGTTCTGCCCCTCACTCCCAGTGCAGCAAACACATGGAAATTATGTCAGATGCTGTTTGTTTGTTTTCTACACAGTTTAAAACACTTTAAAACTGTTTGGAGAATGGGGGGGGGGGTGCTAAATTTGTGATGGATACAAAGACCAGCCAATGCACACTATGCAAAAATGGTTTGTGGTGAAGCACGTAAGAAAAAGCAAGCTTCTGATCTCAGTTGTACGTGGTCTCTGCACAGTGAGCTCATGGCTGATGCTATGTTCACAGACTCTGTGTGTGCAAGAGCGGTTATGATTTGCTCATTCGGCATTCAGTTCTCTTATTTATCTCAAGAAATTTTATATAGGTATAGCAAACAGATCTCCAAGCAATTTACAATTCATTTCAGTAGCAGTAAAAATGCAAACAACATTCAGTAAAATTATCTTTAAAAGTGGATAAAAACAAGATTAAAACCATAGCGTTATATCACAAAAGGAAAGGAAAGCTCATGCCCAGAAAAGCGTAGGTAAACATAAGTTTTTAAAGGTCATGCCTGTCTCACCTCCTGAATTACCCAGAGTGTGTGTGTGGGGGGGGGCTGTTGGCAAGGTGGTTTGTCACCATCTGTACACAGATGTCCGTATTTATGATTAGATGGTTAGTTTTCCAGGCTAAACATGTGAAAGTGTTTTATCTTCATTGTATAGTATAGTCGAAAACTATTATTTGCATGTCTCACACAGGACATGTTCACATGCAACATTTTCATCCTCCGCCAATGACTTTCCAAATCATTCTGCTCATTCTCTCTTTTTTTTAAAAAAAAAAATATTAGGAATTTCAAAAAAACATTTTATCAAAAAACATATCCTTAATTCCCTCCCCCTATTTCCCCCCTCTCCATAAAGTAACCCCCCCCCCCCGACTTCCCTCAGCTCCTCTCTCTGGTTTATCAACACATGTTATTCTCTGCATGTTACAAAATTGTATAGATCCTTAATTTATCTGACTGGCTATTATCACTAAAAAGTTTGTGAGTGTTTATTCAAAACCTGCCAAGGAGTTCAGTTTGTTTTGTTGTTTCTTTAGGTACTTTGTAAAGGGTTCCCATTCTTCCTTAAAATGACAGTTGTCCTTATCACGTAGTTTATATGTCAGTTTCGCCAATTCCGCATAGTCCATCAGTTTCTCTTTGGTCAGGACTTCTTCATTCTTCCATCCCTGTGCTATTAAGACTCTTGCCGCCATTGTCACACACATGAAAATGTTTTCACTTTCCTTCGCAGGTCTTTTCCTACAATCCCTAACAGAAAGGCTTCAGGGTTTTTTTTAACAAATGTTAATTGGAACATTTTCTTCAGTTCATCCCAATTCATCCCAATTCTTCAATATCATTTCCCAGAATTTTTTAATTTTACAGCAATCCCACCACATATGATAAAAGGTCCCTCCTTTTTCCATACATTTCCAACATATATTTGAAGCAGTTTTGTACATTCTTCCTATTTGCACTGATGTTATGTATCATCTGTACATCATTTTCATATAATTTTCTTTCAAAAGAGAGCAATCTGTAAGTTTCAAGTCAGTTTTCCACATTCTTTCCCAGTCTTCAACATTCTGCTCATTCTCTCTTGATCCCTTGGCAGGGCTGTTCTTCAGGATGCTCTGGAATAATGGTGGGAGTCGCTTTCCTCCCATCCGTGTAAAATATACTTTGTATCCACCAATTAACAGACTTTTCATTTGGGGACAGGATGCAATTAATAACCGTGGGTGCCACGCTCAGTTTACTGTTAGTTGTTATATTTTTACATGGTGTTGTCTAGGCTGCTCATAATGTGCTGGATTCAAAACATATACCAAGGAAACAATAGTAACCCCCAGTGATACAAAACATTGAAAACAGCTCATTTTGTGCCAGTAGAAAGCCCACAAGGCAGTTACGTGCCTGAGAGGACCAAAAAGTCTCTGTCTGGCAACTGTATCCGTATGGGATTTATGTAGACACCGGTCACACCTTTCAGTGCAATAAAACTAATAAAATGGGAAATCCACAGTAGGAAAATGCAAATGCCAAGAGCTAGGTGATAACATAAGGGATGCGGGTGGCGCTGTGTGTTAAACCACAGAGCCTAGGACTTGCCGATCAGAAGGTCAGCGGTTCGAATCCCTGCGATGGGGTGAGCTCCTGTTGCTCGGTCCCTGCTCCTGCCAATCTAGCAGTTCGAAAGCACGTCAAAATGCAAGTAGATAAATAGGTACCACTCTGGCGGGAAGGTAAACGGTGTTTCCGTGCACTGCTCTGGTTCTCCAGAAGCGGCTTAGTCATGCTGGCCACATGACCCGGAAGCTGTACGCCGGCTCCCTTGGCCAGTAAAGCGAGATGAGCACCGCAACCCCAGAGTTGGTCACGACTGGACCTAATGGTCAGGGGTCCCTTTACCTTTACCTTTAGGTGATAACATAGTAATTGCATCAGCACTTAAACAAGGCTTTAGGAAGTGCCCGAAAGCAGTCCAGGGTGGCTTCTTGCCTGACATCTCCCAGGGCAGAGAAGGCCCTCCCTTCCTTTGTGTGTCACCTGAGGGATGAGTGCAGACTGCAGAGCAACTCAGCGAAAGATCTCTGCAAACTGGCCAGCCTAGGCAAGAAAGTGCCTTCTCTTGGCTACATTTAACCAGGTGTTGTCCGATTAAAGTCAATGAAGCAGCGTCTGCATTACTGAGCTGTGAATCTGTTGCAGTGAAAGAAAATTATAGAGCTATGTGTGGTTGAAAATTTAGTCAGACTTCAGGAAGGATGTAGTTTCCTCTTCTGATGGTATATGAGAATTGTAGGAGAAAATAGATTTTCTTCTTCTTAAAGTACCATAAACTCTTGAAGAGCATAAACGTGCTTTGATATTTAATATCATAATGAAGAGTAAATAAATGTAAGGGTCAACAGATTCCATGTGCTTCTGTCTTTGGAGCACATATTAATGTTGGCTGAGAACCTTATATTTTCAGAAGAAAAAAAATGATGTACAGAAGTAGACAAAATCAGATAAAGGAAGATCACTTTCACATCCTATTGAAGTCTTATATGAAATTTGAATAGCAATACTCTCTTATTTGTGCCGGCTGAGAAGTTAAACAGAGTCCAATGGGCTTCACTCCCAGGTCCTGCAATTCTGTGCACATCTGCCTTGAACATCAGCCCCACATGGCATTCAGTGAGACTTTCCCTAGTAAATTGTATATGCTGGGATAGCAGCCATAAAACTCCTAGTTTGTAGCCAACTAGGTTTTACTCAAGAGCAAGGTAAAGGTAAAGGGACCCCTGACCATTAGGTCCAGTCGTGACCGACTCTTGGGTTGCGGCGCTCATCTCGTTTTATTGGCCGATGGAGCCGGCGTACAGCTTCTGGGTCATGTGGCCAGCATGACTAAGCCGCTTCTGGAGAACCAGAGCAGCGCACGGAAACACTGTTTACCTTTCCGCCGGAGCGGTACCTATTTATCTACTTGCACTTTGACGTGCTTTCGAACTGCTAGGTTGGCAGGAGCAGGGACCGAACAACAGGAGCTCACCCCATCACAGGGATTTGAACTGCCAACCTTCTGATCGGCAAGCCCTAGACTCTGTGGTTTAGACCACAGCGCCACCCACGTCCTTTGTGCCAGGAGTAGCTAACTTTATTTGGTGGCCCTCTGAGGGTCCCATACTAGAAATGGGTGTAGGCAAAATCAAGTGGGGCAACCCACACAGAGACCCACACCTCACAGGGAGCATGCACAAATGGACCCCAACACTGTGTCAACTGAGTCTTTAATTTTTGCTTCATAGGAACACTTGATTTTTAAAAATTTATTTAAAAAGAGCATGGGAAACTGGCCTGTGGTCTAGATCATGTCCTCAGACCAAGAATTGCATACTTCAGCCTAGAGATATTCAATGGTTTGCACTTTGACGTGCTTTCGAACTGCTAGATTGGCAGGAGCTGGGACTGAGCAAGGGGAGCTCACCCCGTCATGGGGATTCGAACCGCTGACCTTCTGATTGGCAAGCCCTAGGCTCTGTGGTTTAACCCACAGTGCCACCCGTGTCTCTACTCAAGAGTAGACCCACTGAAATCAGTGGACCTACAGTAAGTTAGTCTTTTCAGTGGATTGACTCTGAGTAGGACTAGCATTGACTACAGCTCGTCTAAAATGTTCATCCTCCTAACCTAAATTGGATCACAGGAGAAAGAAAACATAATATAAAAATCTGGATGATAGAAGTTTGTCTCTCCTATACTGGAAATCTTTTGTCCTGCAACTTTGTTCTTGCTGCTTGCATACCAGCTGCTAGTTTTTGCTGCAGAACCATGCCAAACTTGCCCTGCTGTTGTGCCGCATTTTAGCATCTATTTTCCTGCATGAAATGACTTCATCCTATTCCTTTGTAAGCAAGAGCTGTGGTGTCTTCAGATTTTTGCAGCAAGACGTGCTCTTCCTGTCGCTGTTTCCTATTTTTGGAGAGCTCCTTTAACACGCTTTCTTGCAAAATCTGCCTAAAGGAAAGTAGGGATTTGATGTGTAACCACAGAGTAGAAGTGCATGTCAAAATCATGCTAATCTAATATAATTGTATCATACCACAAACACCAGTTGTGTGTGGCAAATCCACTGTTTTCTCTGGGCAGAAGCTTTCAATCGTTAAAACATCACCAGTGGAGAGTGTTACAAATTTGCTGCTTCTTTTTGTAATGTTTGTCAGAATGTTATTGTGGAAACTAGGGGAAGAAGCAGCCAGTGACACAAACTGGATACATATTTAAGGTTCATTTCAAGATGTACAGTATGGGGTCAAACTAGGAGATATGCAAATACTTGATCTAGTCTTAATTCTTTAAAAAATATACCCAGTGATTGTTGTGCATGGCAATTCCGATTGGGCCAGGGTGCGGTGGTTAATCCTTTCCTTCTAAAAGCCCCCAACACACACACACACACACACACACACTCTGTTGTGGATGCAAATAGCACATTATTTTTAAAGGCACACATTTATTTAACTTATTTATACAGTATTCTGCCTTCCAGGACACACATCCTTTCAATGTGGCTTACAAGTGACATAAAAATACATCAGTAATGTCACAATAACAATCTCAAATAGCAAGTCCTCAATATCTCTCCCCCCACCCCGTCTTGGCCCATGGTTAGGGATGATGGAAGTGGCAGTCCAATATCTGGAGAGGCCGATGTTGGTGACCCCTTGCAATTCTCTTTTTACAAGGCTGAGCGTGTCTCCAGTTATCTCAGGATTATTAGAGCACTATGATCCCTACCTTACTGGGTGACAACAATTAATAACCCTTATTTCAAGAACATCAGACAAATTGATTTTCTTAGGTGTGTGTCTTTTGCCACTTAGGTATGTGTCTTTTGCCACTACAGTTACATACGCTTCAGATTACATACACTTCAGGTTACAGACTCTGCTAACCTGGAAATAGTACCTCAGGTTAAGAACTTTGCTTCAGGATGAGAACAGAAATAGTGCTCCTGCAGCGCAGCGTGGCAGCGGGAGGCCCCATTAGCTAAAGTGGTACCTCAGGTTAAGAACAGTTTCAGGTTAAGAACGGACCTCCGGAATGAATTAAGTACTTAACCTGAGGTACCACTGTACTAACTTCAGATATGAGTCCCACATTCCATGGCAAGTACTGGGTCCTTCTTTGCCTCTATCCAATCTCTTTCTTATTTTTAAAAAGGTTTGCATAATTTTCTTTGCCATTATGCCTCATTTTAGATTTTCTCCCATTTTTAAAATGCATTGTAAGGAAGGGGGGGAAATGTAAGAGAGAGAGAAGTAAATGAAGTCATAGAACATAATGTATATGTGTTAAGCTTTTTATTCTGGTGATGGTAAATTCATCTGTTTATCCCATTGTGTTTGTTGTGGATATATAAAATGAACAAAAAGTTAAACAGACAAACACATTTTTGTAAGCTACAGTTCTTGCAGCTTGTGATATATCTGACTTGGGGCTTTGCTATGTCTGGCTGAAATTTTTGTCCTCTTTTGTTGCCCATGTGCATATGGTATTTGTTTAACCACAGTTAAGATTGCTATAGCACACCTGACATCTTAATACATGGAATCCAGAGGCGAGTAAGAGAAATAACCGGTTCTTCTTGGAAAATAAAGCGGAGACATGTGTATGGAAGTATAGATCTTGCAGATAAATCTGTTTTCCAAGTAAACAAGCACAGTCTAGACAGACTTTCAGCAAAGGGATAAAGAGTTTTCATTTCAAATATCATTGAGCTGTGAAAGCAAAGTTAGGCACAACTTGTTCCTCAGGAGTTTTTCCATTAAGGTTTTTATTACACGCAAACATCAGCATTTAGTATTAATAAAAAAAGTGTCAACTTCAGTTTATAGAAAATGAAGCTGTGTGTTGTGTGTCTTCTAACCCTCCTGTAAGGAAAGGGAGCACTGTTGTTGCTGAAACATATTCTCAATTTTTGTGGCTGCAAATATCCCCCCCCCCCCGATTTTCTAATTACTAAATTTGCAGCATAGATCACTGACACACAAACGTGTTTATCCATTATAAACTATTTGGCAAATATTTATTGGTGCTTCTATGCGTGTAACAGAACAACATCCCCCCATTAATATATGCCATTTGCAGGGAAGGATATTAAGGTATTGCAAATGATGCCATTGCACATTAAAATATTTGTTTTAAGCTACTTTTGTGTTTGAATCTGGTAAAGCTAATAACAGTGGCAAGCTTTGCTGTCAGGGTGCTGTGCTGGTGGCCTTTCCTTGAGACTCAGGCTGCTCTTACTTTTATTTTCTTTTGCCATCGGTGCAGATGAGGCCTGGTGCAGAGCAGATGGATTATTCATTGAACCATCTGAAGCAGTGCTGTGTTCCTATTCTAAAATTCCACCTTCCCCTTTTCTTCGAATCGTTTTTCTTTTTTTGCCTGATCAATGTTTAATTTTAAAACCAGCAATGCATATTCATTGCTTTCTTTTAATCTTGGTCGTCCGACACTGTGCGGCAGGAAGCAGGTGGCGCTTGGGGGCCTCTCTGTCGAGTTTATTACTCCCCACCCCAGCTTTGTAATGATTTCCAGTCTCCCGCCAGACATGGTCCGTAGCTGTTACACTGAAAGGCTTCTGCCAGTTTTCTCTTGTAAATGAAAGCTCCTTTGGGAGGAAAAGAAGCTCTACTTATTTATTGGGGTTATGCCTTCATGCAAAGGTTAACATGTGCGACTCTGACGCCACGCCACAGCGTTCCTTGCAGCCCAGGCGCTGCTGGAGTTCTTCCCCATTGGCACCTGACATCCACCAGCCAGTCCTGTGTAGGTTGAGCCAATGTTACAGATGCAGTTCGATATTCACATTCAGCTAATGTGTTCGCAGGTGGGTTGGCAGCAGCATGTCAACAGCAGAAGCATTGGCTCCAAAGACCGGCTGGAGAGATGGTTGGCTGGAGCCTGCCCTACCTGGCCCTCATTCCGCCCCTCCCAACCAATTGGCTAGGCGGAGAGGGGGCGGAGCAACAGCCAGCAAGCAAACCCAGCCACAGGAAACCTGCACCGGGTTGCAAACCCCGCCCACCGCTTTGATGAGTGATTGGCAGATCCAAGACTTGCTTTGTAATCAGGTTTGGCAGTTCAGATCAGAGACCCAATCTGGGTAGATTCAGCTGCTATCTAACACGGCATATACCATGCAGCACAGAGAAAAAACTACAAAATCACATTCTGTTTTGTCCAGCAGCGTTTGAAATTCGCCAGGAGCATTTTGTACCTGGCTATTGTCCACTTGGGGGACGCGGGTGGTGCTGTGGGTTAAACCACAGAGCTTAGGACTTGCCGATCAGAAGGTCGGCGGTTCGAATCCCCGTGACAGGGTGAACTCCTGTTGCTTGGTCCCTGCTCCTGCCAACCTAGCAGTTCGAAAGCACGTCAAAGTGCAAGTAGATAAATAGGTACTGCTCCAGCAGAAAGGTAAATGGCGTTTCTGTGCGCTGCTCTGGTTCGCCAGAAGCGGCTTAGTCATGCTGGCCACATGACCCGGAAGCTGTACGCCGGCTCCCTCGGCCAGTAAAGCGAGATGAGCGCCGCAACCCCAGAGTCGGCCACGACTGGACCTAATGGTCAGGGGTCCCCTTACCTTTACCTTTTATTGTCCACTTGCAAGCAAGGGAAGATGTCCAGGCACCAGGATTGCACCTGAGGTGCGTGCCTGGGGATCCATGGATCTGGACTGTTTTCACACCCCAGCAACACATCCTGTAGAATTCCAACTCCCATATTTTATCTGCACAATCAGAATGAATTTCAGGAACTAAAAGTCACATTGAAAAATATAACTTTTGAGCCGTCTGGTCCCAAGATGGCAACTAGATATACAGTTTTGGCAACTGTAACCCTGGTTTAAGGAGCCATTTGGCACTTAGCTTATAGATAGGAGTTTCTAACACAGTCGGCAGTAATACAGTGGTACCTTGGGTTAAGTACTTAATTTGTTTTGGAGGTCCGTTCTTAACCTGAAACTGTTCTTAACCTGAAGCACCACTTTAGCTAATGGGGCCTCCTGTTGCTGCTGCGTCGCTGGAGCACGATTTCTGTTCTCATCCTGAAGCAAATTCTTAACCTGAACACTATTTCTGGGTTAGCAGAGTCTGTAACCTGAAGCGTATGTAACCTGAGGTACCACTGTAGATCTTGGTGCTCACCATCTCATCCTTCTCTTAGGTTAGCTGTAACCTATTTCCATAGGACTGCTCTCTTGATCAATAAGTGAGGCTCCTTTTCTGCAGCCTAACCACCCACACAGAAATCTCTGGTTTTCTGTAGCATTTGAACAGGATATCAAAGCTCTAATAGATTTTGAATCCAGACAGACAGTTTGACAGCAGCTATGCAAAATATTAGTGTCTTAATCAGATGTCACTTTTGTGCAAAAACTCCTTTTGTCCCCCCTGCTTTTGTGCGCCTGGTAAATTAGTGGATATTCAGACAAGTTAATTACATATTCTAGCATTCAACTATGACAGTTCTTTTCCTATAGAATAGGAAAAATAGTTTTTGCATGGTGAGCTAAACATATATCTTCTTTCTGCCAAAAATAAGTAAGCAACAAGATGGGTTGCATCTGTGGGTCTCAAATTACATGCTAGTTTTGCATCTTGTAAAACCATTTGCAGATAGTTATAGCTATTATGTCTCCGCCCCTTTTATTATAGTGGTGATAAAATATCAGTAGATTTTATGACCATATGCATTCACTAAGCAAGATTGAGAAAAAGACCTGTGAATTATGTCTTGTCGTATTATTGTCCCATGAAGACCAAATCATGAGTGCAACATTGAGCATCTTTTTTGAAGAAGTTGTTCCTTCTTCTGGTGGTTGGGGGGAGGCAGAAACTTTTATACTATTCTGGAGCAGCAGCTCCATGTTGATGGAAGAAAGGAGCTGACCTTTAAAGCCCTAAACGGCCTCGGTCCAGTATATCTGAAGGAGCGTCTCCACCCCCATCGTTCTACCCGGACACTGAGGTCCAGCGCCAAGGGCCTTCTGGCGGTTCCCTCACTGCGAGAAGCCAAGTTACAGGGAACCAGGCAGAGGGCCTTCTCGGTGGTGGTGCCCGCCCTGTGGAACGCCCTCCCACCAGATGTCAAAGAGAACAACAACTACCAGACATCTGAAGGCAGCCCTGTTTAGGGAAGCTTTTAATGTTTGATGTATTACAGTATTTTAATAATTTTTTTGGAAGCCGCCCAGAGTGGCTGGGGAAGCTCAGCCAGATGGGGGGGGGGTATAAATTATTATTATTATTATTATTATTATTATTATTATTATTATTATTATTATTATTATTATTACTGCAGGACAACAAATGGCAGTTTTATTATTAGAAAAGTACCAGGGGGAAGAAAAGCAGCATAGATGGCAAGCAGTTAGATGACGGTGTTTCAGATTAGACATTTCTCCTGATGTGCCATGAAGGATTAAAACAGCTGTAGTAATAATAATAATAATAATTTATTTATATCCCGCCCTCCCCAGCCGAAGCCGGGCTCAGAGCGGCTAACAACAGTAAAATGATACAACATTCTAAAATCATTTCATTATAAAATCAGTTCAAATCAGGTTAATGGCAACCATTGGGCTCTGTGAGGATTGCCAAAGGAAGGAGTCAGGCTGTGCCCTGGCCAAAGGCCTGGTGGAACAGTTCTGTCTTGCAGGCCCTGCGGAAAGATGTCAAGTCCCGCAGGGCCCTAGTCTCTTGTGACGGTGCGTTCCACCAGATCGGAGCCACAGCCGAAAAAGCCCTGGCTCTGGTTGAGGGCAGCCTAACCTCTCTGTGGCCAGGGACCTCCAAGATATTTTTGTCTGAAGACCGTAATGATGTGTCAAAGAATTACAAATTACAAAGAGAAGGAATCACATGGGCTCCACTTGCAGAAACTAATTAAGGAGTTTTGTATGGCATGTGTCTCCTAATGGAAAAATTATTGGTGTGGTTGCTCTGAGTTTGGATGGAATTCAGGGAGAATGTTTCTCCATCAGGCAGAAGAAATACGGCAGATCAGGAATGTTAACTTCATCTACGTTTTGAGGGAATTGTGTGCTTTTCAAGAAGGTCGCTTCTTTGCAACGATGCCCAGGGTTTTCCGATGTGCCGTTACAGCAGTTCAATCCTGAGTTGCACCTTGATGTTTGATTCTTCCTTTTGTGGCAAAGAATTGAAGACAAGAATGCCATGTCATTTGCCTGATTCAAAGAACGTCCTCACCTGGTTCAGCCTAGATCTGAACAGACTGTCTCCTTATTCACACGCCTGTGATTATTTCCTCAGAAAATGCTACACAAACATGCTCTGTGCAGTTGTACCACCTTGTCTTGTGCGGTGAAGATTGCTTCTTTGAATGGGCCTCCACATTTAAAGATGCTTAAAGAAACACTTTACTCATTTTGGGGGAAGGTACTTCAGAAAGAGGGACACAGGTGGCGCTAATGGACACAGGTGGCGCTGTGCGTTAAACCACAGAGCCTAGGACTTGCCAATCAGAAGGTCGGTGGTTCGAATCCCCGTGACGGGGTGAGCTCCTGTTGCTCGGTCCCAGCTCCTGCCAACCTAGCAGTTCGAAAGCACGTCATAGTGCAAGTAGATAAATAGGTGCTGCTCCAGCGGGAAAGTAAGCGGCGTTTCCATGTGCTGCTCTGGTTTGCCAGAAGCAGCTTAGTCATGCTGGCCACATGACCTGGAAGCTGTACGCCGGCTCTCTCAGCCAGTAAAGCGAGATGAGCACCGCAACCTCAGAGTCGGCCACGACTGGACCTAATGGTCAGGGGTCCCTTTACCTTTACTTACTTCAGAAAGAAGAAGAATCCCCTCAAAAGCACAGGTTAAGCTGGCTGCCACCCAAGTCCATATTAATAGGAACCTCAAGGAGGGAAACGTGAATAAACCACTCGCATTCCTCCTTCTCCTGCAGGAAAATAACACCCCTAGTGATGCTTCCCCTTATAAAAGGTTTCCTGGCCCTCTGAAAAGAACCCTTCTATGCTGCATTTTATTTTTATCTATTCCACAATTCTTTCATTACTATATTATTTTCTGTCTGCTGCACATAATTTAGTCCCGCCTGCAATTCCTTCAACATATAATATCTCCAGATGCCCAAATTCGGAGTTTATTCTTCCAAATCCAATTCATCACTTAAACTCTTCTTTGCTGCTATGTTTGCTGTGTCCACGTAGATTTTAAAAATAGTTCTTATTTGGTTGCTAATGCCTTCTCCTGGCTGCTGATCTACGTACATCCAGAGATTAATCTTCTTCTTTAAAACATTCATTCTTGTTGTTTTTCACACCGCTGAGCATTGGGGGTGGGGGAGAGGTGAAACTTCCTTAAAGGTAAAGGGACCCCTGACCATTAGGTCCAGTCGTGACTGACTCTGGGGTTGCGGCGCTCATCTCACTGTGCGAACCAGAACAGCGCACAGAAACGCCATTTACCTTCCTGCCGGAGTGGTACCTATTTATCTACTTGCACTTTGCCGTGCTTTCAAACTGCTATGCTGGCAGGAGCAGAGACCGAACAATGGGAGCTCACCCCCGTCGCGGGGATTTGAACCGCCGACCTTCTGATCGGCAATTCCTAGGCTCTGTGGTTTAACCCACAGCGCCACCCGCATCCCAAAACTTCCTTAAAGACTTCCTAAATGAGAACATTGTCCTTTCCTGAGGCAATTGCACCAGGAACAGCTCCGAGCTGGTTCTTTACAGTACTTCTTTTATAGAGAACTTTTGCATTCCCAAAACAGTTAGGTAAAGATGGAGCTGTTGGCATGAATAAAAAAAAAAAAAAAAAGCACAAGGGTATATAATGAGAAAGATATATAATGAGAAATATATCTGAATTAAAAATGCTATCCACCAAGGCAAGCTGTGGCTCATCCGCCAGTAATATATACATATGTATGTACCTACCTGTCTCTGTGTTTTGTAATAAGCGCTGACATGTTTTTCCCCTCTCTGCAGCTGATGGCGTTTGTGTGTTTAAATGCTTGGTCAACAAAGATACCGAATATTGCCGTGTGGGAAAAGAATCAATCTTGATATCGCTTGGCTATAACAATGCCTTACTTCAATTCAGGTCCCATTCTGGTAAGTAATTGGTGGCATTCATAGTTCTGTACATGTCTCAAGGTTTCTCCCCCTCTCTGTACACTACCACCCCCCTAAACCAGTAACTTGGGTGCGCTTTCTTGTACACTATTTTGCATGCTCCAAGTTCATAAAGGTAAAGGGACCCCTGACCATTAGGTCCAGTAGTGGCCGACTCTGGGGTTGCGGCGCTCATCTCACTTTATTGGCCAAGGGAGCCGGCGTACAGCTTCTGGGTCATGTGGCCAGCATGACTAAGCCACTTCTGGTGAACCAGAGCAGTGCACAGAAACGCCGTTTACCTTTCCACCGGAGCGGTACCTATTTATCTACTTGCACTTTGACATGCTTTCGAACTGCTAGGTTGGCAGGAGCAGGGACCGAGCAACAGGAGCTCACCCCGTTGCGGGGATTTGAATCACTGACCTTCTGATCGGCAAGTCCTAGGCTCTGTGGTTTAACTCACAGTGCCACCCGCGTCCTTCCGAGTTCATTGAACTATAGAATTGTAGAGTTGGAAGAGACCCTGAGGATCAACCAATCCAAGATATTGAGGTTTGCAGAAGTACAACTAGAGATGGGAAGGCCTGGGGGGGGAGCAGAAAAATAACCCCCCTCCCGTTTCCCCCCAAAGCCGTTTGTTTTTGGGAAAATTGAAAAAAACACAGTTTGTTATAGTTTTAATATTCTACACACATTTAGTTTGGGGAGAATGGTAAAAGGTAAAGGACCCCTGGATGGTTTAAGTCCAGTCAAAGGAAACTATGGGGTTGCGAGAGCTCATCTCACTTTCAGGCCAGCGTTTGTCCACAGACAGCTGTCCAGGTCATGTGGCCAGCAGTACTAAACCACTTCTGGTACAATGGGACACCGTGACAGAACCAGAGTGCACGGAAATGCTGTTTTCCTTCCCACCACTGTGGTACCTATTTATCTACTTGCACTGGCTTGCTTTTGAACTGCTAGGTTGGCAGGAGCTGGGACAGAGCAACGGGAGCTCACTCTGTTGTGGGGATTCGAACTGCCGACCTTTTGATCGGCAAGCCCAAGAGGCTCAGTGGTTTAGACCACAGTGCCACCCATGTCCTGCAACATCTCACTGTAGGCTTTCCTTGTTTGCCTCTATGTCTGAAATATTTTGCACATTGGACAGCCTTTGACATCTGTTGCTCCGTGGCTAATTTAACAGAAAGGGTTTCATGCTTCTCCGTAATGGTGGTAAATTCCTTCAAAGCTGTTTCAAAGTTTTACACCATAATGCTGTGTTGGAACCAAACAACTGGGCAACATTGTTTTGAATATATGTTGCTCTTTAAGAATACCCAAGGGTGTCAGACATTCTCAGACGTCAGGCTATAGAGTATAGGTATCAAGATCAAAACATTTTCCTGACAACTTGAAGATGTTTCAGACAAAACTTGAAATCACAAGAAACATGTGCCTTCTGTCTAAAGCAGCTGCTGTCAGTTTCTTGTAATGTCTATGGACCCATGTTTTTGAATTCCCAGGCCCCCATTTGACTTAACTGGCTGCCACTTGCATGAATAGGAAGGCTCAAACATGATTTGTTAGTTAATTGGTAGATCTATAGCTCTCCTTCTTCTGTCCTGGGACTCAAGGCAGTGGGAAGGAGGGCTCTCAGGGGGTCTCCCATTCTTGCACTGACCAGGCCGGAACCTGCTTAGCTTCAGCAAAGTGGTGCATCATGTTCTTATGTCCTGGATATTGCAGGGTAGATATTCAGGGTTGCTCTTTTGGGCAGCAGTCAAAGATGTTGGGGCCCAAGTGCCTTGGACAACAGGGCCTTCGGTGCAGAGCTCCAGTTTAGTCCTCAGTCAGAGATTGGGCTTCAACTGCTTTGCATCTTCGACCCAGTTTAAGCTTCTAGTTGAACAAGGCATCTTTGAAGAGCAGGGTCTACAATCTTCTGATTGTTTAGAACGAAGTCTATTTGTAAACTTACTGTGGCATTTGCCTCCTAGGTGGGTCATAAGGAAAGGGTTAAATGAGTGTGAAGTGATTGGCCAGTGGAAACACAGGGGAGGAGTTAGAGTTAGAGTTGGAGTGTGTGGAAGTCAGTTGGGAGTTGGAGAAGGAAGAGGGAGAAATAGTCTGTGGGTTGTCGAGTTGTGTTGTGAGAGAGTGAGAGGAATTGTTAGGTGGAGTCAGATAGTTAGTTGGAATAATCAGTTTGAAGTTGTTAGGAACATTGGGTCAGTAAAGAAACTTAAGATTAAGAAACTGACAAGAAAAACTGAAACCATAAGCTTTTTCATGCTTATAAAAAATAAGCTTGATTATTTGTTAATGTTAACAACTGTCTGGACTCCGTGTGTACCCGAGGGAAACGGGTTGGTGGCAGCAAATAAAGCAATTACAGTGGTGGCACAATGTCAATAGACCGTCGAATGTCCGGGGACCCTGTGTGATCGCCACACTTACCATTGTGTATTACTTGAGAGTTGTGTCGATTTAGATTTCCAGACCCCCGTTTCACCCGTCTTTCTGGTGGCGAATGGATGCCTGCCCTGAATTCATGCAGAGGACAGAGCTCTCCTCATTCCTTCCGTTCCACCATTTAGACAGCTATAAATCCTAGATGGTTGTCTCTGTTTCCCGAAGAACATGTGTGCAGCATCTGAGTTGCATCAAGCAAGCCATAAAATTGGCTGCCAGTGTGTCTTGCGCATATCGTCTTGTCTTTCCCAAACAATGGCCGTCTATTTAGAGCAGCTCATCCGAGGAATAATTGGCCCGCCGTCTCACAGGCAGTACTTGCTGCCATCTTGAGAGGAGCACAGTTCAGGTGAAAAACAAGAGGATTGGTGTCAACACTGGTTTCAGAAAGACTGGGTCGAATCTTGCAGATCTCTTGCATTTATGCTACTGTGTTGTAGGCATTGGGTTGGCGCCAGAGAAATGCCAGCCTGGGCTGTGGCAAGGGTGGCTGAGAGAACAGAGGAGGATTTCTAGAGAGCAAGTGGATGCATCTTCTATATGCAGGTCCATGCTATTTTTAAGATCCCCCCCTCCACCACCACAGCCCCCTTCACCACAGCACATCTCATTTGGCAGGAGCTGCATGGCTGCTGCACAGGTCGGGTGAGTCGGGCTGCAGAGCGAGGGGGGGGCTGATCTTGGTGCATTCCCCAGCTGTACTAGTGACACATAAATCAATGGCAGTTGCAACTCTACTTTCCTTAAGAGCACTTCAGCCCAGTGAGCTAACCTGTCTTAAGGGAAGGAATAGGCAGATGAAAGAGCACAGAGTATAATTTGTGGCTTGCTCTTTGCACATTGGGACGCGGGTGGTGCTGTGGGTTAAACCACAGAGCCTAGGACTTGCTGATCAGAAGGTCGGCGGTTCGAATCAACCATAACGGGGTGAGCTCCGGTTGCTCGGTCCCTGCTCCTGCCAACCTAGCAGTACAAAAGCACCTCAAAGTGCAAGTAGATAAATAGGTACCGCTCCGGCAGGAAGGTAAACGGTGTTTCCGTGTATTGCTCTGGTTCACCAGAAGCGGCTTAGTCATGCTGGCCACATGACCCGGAAGCTGTACGCCGTCTCCCTCGGCCAATAAAGCGAGATGAGCACCGCAACCCCTGAGTCGGCCATGACTGGACCTAATGGTCAGGGGTCCCTTTACCTTTTTACCTTTGCACATTTAGTTCAGCTGAATGTTACATTATGTTTTGCAGAGGGTAGAAAGCAGCTCGGTGATCGTTCAGTTTCTTTCCTTCCACTGCCTACCATTTCTCATGATGCTGTTTACTTTAATATAAACAGCTGTAGTTTTGCATAGCCAATACCATTTCCCCCCCAGGTACCCTAGCCAAACCTGCTGTGAATTTGAGTGGCCCGCCTCTCAGGCCTCTGTATTTAATTCAATTCACCGTTTCTGTTTCAGAATATAGCATGTTTTCAAATGTGCTGAAGAACTGCAGGAATTGGAATAAGGAGCACTCCGTGTTCAATCAGAGAACCGAAGAATCCTCTGCAGCTCAATATTTTCAGGTAGAGGTCCATTGCATCACAAACCTAGAAGAGGTAAATTCATTACTTTCCCTGTGTTTCTGCACTTCCTGCTCAGAGCTGGTTTCTGCAGCCATGACTTTGCCCTTCTTGTGTGAAGTGCAGCAGGCAAGGGGGGGAAGGGCACAATTTTATATATTTGTTCCTGTTTTTCCTGTTTAGTTTTATGGCTGCTTATCCCAGCAACAGAACATGATGCAGGATTTTGTGAGGACGGCCACATATCACAGAGCAATACTGCAGAACCATATAGATTTTAAGGATAAGGTAAGCCCTGTTAAAAGTATGCCCACCCCAATTCTCTCTCTCTCTCTCTCTCTCTCTCTCTCTCTCTCTCTCTCTCTCTCTCTGTAAAATATTTTTATTGAATTTTCCATTATAACAGACATTGCAACTAGCCAAAACCGCAAAACTACTGAAGAAAAACCAAACACAAAAGATTACAGAAGGAATACAGGAAGAAGACAATGTTACATGTTAAATAAGCATCCTTAGATAAGGGATAGAAGACAAAATGATTATTGTAAAAAAGGATCAGTCTTGTATTAGTTGGCCATGTTTTCTGGATATGTGTGTCTTCCTCTTTGTGGCTTAATTCTGGAAGCGAGGAATCAGTTATGTTGGCAACCTGATTCTAAATATTTGCACTGGCCCACCTGCCTACAGTCTTGTTCATACTATTATTATAATTAGAGATGGGAGCGGAATTCAGTTTAGTTTGCATCTAAATGTGAGCCTTCCTAATTTGTAGTTCCCGGTACAATACACAATCCAAAACACCGACCTCTTTTATTTTTCATTTATTTATTACATTTCTGTTGTTGTTGTTGTTTAGTTGTTTAGTCGTGTCCGACTCTTCGTGACCCCATGGACCAGAGCACGCCAGGCACTCCTGTCTTCCACTACCTCCCACAATTTGGTCAAACTCATGCTGGTAGCTTCAAGAACACTGTCCAACCATCCCGTCCGCTGTCGTCCCTTTCTCCTTGTGCCCTCCATCTTTCCCAGCATCAGGGTCTTTTCCAGGGAGTCTTCTCATGAGGTGGCCAAAGTATTGGAGCCTCACCTTCAGGATCTGTCCTTCCAGTGAGCACTCAGGGCTGATTCCCTACAGAATGGAGAGCTTTGGTCTTCTTGCAGTCCATGGGACTCTCAAGAGTCTCCTCCAGCACCATAATTCAAAAGCATCAATTCTTCGGCGATCAGCCTTCTTTATGGTCAAGCTCTCACTTCCATACAGACCACCTTTATCTTCCAAGGAGCTCAAAGTGGTGTATGTGGTTCTGCTCCTCCCCGGTTCACCCTCACAACAACCCTGTGAGGCAGATTAGGCTAAGAGATGGTGACTACCTCCAAGGTCAGCCAGTGACTTTTGTAGCTAAGTGGGGATTCTAACCCTGCTCTCTCCCAGGCCCTAATCCAACACACTAACCATTACGCCATTTCCCCCAATTCTGCAGTGCAGTTTGCTAGGCAAATAATATGCACAGAAATGCATATACTGCTGTAAAGTGTCCATTAGTGGAAAATAACATACATAAATGCATTATATTCTTGAAAATTGCCTTGCAAAAATGTATATAGGAGGCAAAATTGCAGGGCCTGCAAGACAGAGCTGTTCCACCAGGCCTTTGGCCAGGGCACAGCCTGACTCCCTCCTTTGGCAATCCTCACAGAACTCTAGCCCAATGGTTGCCATTAATCTGATTTGAATTAATTTTATAATGAAATGATTTTAGATTATTTTACTGTTGTTAGCCTCTCTGAGCCTGGCTTCAGCTGGGGAGGGCGGGATATAAATAGATATTATTATTATTATTACAAAAAATAATTTCAGTGTAAAATTCTTGTGAATTTTCACTCCTTTTAAAAATTGCAAGCTATATGGAATTGTGGAGAAGTGAAATTTAGATTGGAAAATGAGAAGCATAGGAAAACTGAAATGGACAGATTTTGCCCATCCCTACTTATAATTCAGGCATATGTTTGAACCAGGTGCCATTCAGTGAGCGCAGGATCTGCTCTGACCACCAGGAGCTCCCGAGGATCTCAGGCTCAGATCTCTTCCAGCCTGAAGATATTTTTCACAAGAAACAGGCATCTTCTTCTGCGTGCAAAGCTTGTCTTCTGCCCCCCGGCTACAGCCCCTTCCTTTCCCAAGGGCTGCCCTGGGAGACGTGCCCAGCACAGAAAGGGATGGATCCTGGATCTCTGTGAGCCCCACAGCCTCCCATCAGGGGCCAGAAAGCGGCTCTCCTCACCTCTTCCCCAAGTCAATAGACGGGAAGCATCGTTGAAGTCAGACTCTTTAAACATACAGGAAAACGAAACCTCGCGGTTTCTTTGAAGGCTTCTTCTGCCCTTGCCCACCTCTGAGGAATTTTTGACAGTATCATGATCTCCTGTTTCCTATGTTCTTATAAAAGGTAAAGGTAAAGGTACCCCTGCCTGTACGGGCCAGTCTTGACAGACTCTGGGGTTGTGCGCCCATCTCACTTAAGAGGCCAAGGGCCAGCGCTGTCCGGAGACACTTCCGGGTCACGTGGCCAGCGTGACATCGCTGCTCTGGCGAGCCAGAGCTGCACACGGAAACACCGTTTACCTTCCCGCTGGTAAGCGGTCCCTATTTATCTACTTGCACCCGGAGGTGCTTTCAAACTGCTAGGTTGGCAGGCGCTGGGACCGAGCAGCGGGAGCGCACCCCGCCACAGGGATTCGAACTGCCGACCCTTCAATCGGCAAGTCCTAGGCGCTGAGGCTTTAACCCACAGCGCCACCTGCATCCCTATGTTCTTATACTACTTGGCTAAGAAATCAGTTTGGTTTGGTTCTTGCTTTTTGATCTTCATTATTAACTCTCACCCATATTTGCATTTTTTATTTTTAAAAGCCAGACAGTAGCACAGCTGCTCTGTGGGGTTAATGGTTTCAAGCACACAAACGGACTGAAATGGGCTGTTGAAGTTTTCCGTCGGTGATATAAAAGAGAGCTCATTCGATCCTGTAGTAGGAACTGAAAATAAGATCGCCGTGTTTGCAAGTTTGAGTATCCCCTGAATCTCTGTACCTTGGTTCTCAAACTTCATCCATTCCAGAAGTCCATTCCAAAACCAAGGCGTTCCAAAACCAAGGCACACTTTCCCATAGAAAGTAATGCAGAACAAATTAATTCGTTCCAGATTTTTAAAAACAACCCCTGAAACAGCCATTTAACATGAATTTTACTATCTAACAAGACCATTTCCATAAAATGAAAGCAATCATCAATGTACTGTACTATAAAATAAAGAAGGCAGCATTGTAGATGATAAAAATAAAAATTCATTTTTTTCCTTACCTGCACTGATGACAGTCATTGTTTGGATGGGGGGCTTTTATCCATTTCTGCAGTCACACAATCAATCAATCAATCAATCAATCAGTAGCTGAACTGGGTTCCACACAGTCACAAAAACAAATTGATTGAAAAAGCCTCAAAAACAAAAATGCAAAATAAACAGCAGAAACAAAAGTGCCAAACTTAATCTGTTCTGGAAGTTTGTTTGACTTCCGAAATATTTGAAAACCAAGGCACGGCTTCTGTTTGGTGCAGGCACCCCGGAAACAATAGCTGACAGCCGTGTCAGACAACCAGCTTCCAAAAAACGTTAAAAAACCGGAACACTTGCTGGTTTTCGGCGTTTGGGAAGCAAGGTACCACTGTAACAAAATTGTAGTGATTATAGTTGGAGCTGAGGAAATGCAACAGGATTATTTTCATTAGACTAGACTCATTTTTATCAAAAGTACACTTTAAGACTGGCATGTGGTACATGGTTTCCACGGTAACATTAATTTTCGGGCGCATGAGGAGAGAAATTAGTCCTTTATTGCTTCGGGTTTCTCGTTTGGTCTTGAACCAACCTAATGACTCGCTTTTTAAGGCCATTAGCTCAGCCCTGCTGTCAACTTTTATGAGGCACCAAACTAGAACATTCTGCATGTCAGAAATACATCCCAACACACACACCGCAAACATAGCCAGTTGTATTCTCCCCCACCCCACCCCCCATGGTAAGGCTATGTATTTCCCTGGAACAAGAGTCTGGGAGATTTATCACTTTACAAATTTTATTGCTCTTTCGTAGGGAGGTGCAAGCAATTAAGTGAGATTCTGAGATGCTGGCAGAATTTTGCAGCAGTCACTTGAAGCTTATAATGTGGGTTTATTACATAAGTTGGGACGTGGGTGGCGCTGTGGGTTAAACCACAGAGCCTAGGACTTGTCTATCAGAAGGTTGGCGGTTCGAATCCCCGCAACTGGGTGAGCTCCCATTGCTCGGTCCCTGCTCCTGCCAACCTAGCAGTTCGAAAGCACATCAAAGTGCAAGTAGATAAATAGGTACCGCTCTGGCGGGAAGGTAAACGGCGTTTCTGTGCGCTGCTCTGGTTCGCCAGAAGCGGCTTAGTCATGCTGGCCACATGACCCAGAAGCTGTATGCCTGCTCCCTTGGCCAGTAAAGCGAGATGAGCATCGCAACCTCAGAGTCGGCCACGACTGGACCTAATGGTCAGGGGTCCCTTTACCTTTATTACCTAAGTTAGATCCATTTAATGACTGAAAGGTGACCAGTTTTGCTTTAGCGGTTTTCAGAATTAAGCAATTTTCTGTTTAAATTTAATTTACCATGTTTGTATCAGAACAACTGTGTGTATATATATATATGTGTATATATATATATGTGTGTGTGTGTGTGTGTGTGTGTGTATATATATATATATATATATATATATATATATATATATATATTGGAAAGGTGTACTTTGATACTGTTGGGTTTTGTTGTAAAACTTGATTGTGCACATCACAACCAGAAGTACACTTCCTCTTCAAAGAAAATGGATGCTTGGCTTAAAGAAATACTACATAGTATTGTAAAAATATATACTATTATAGCTTTTTTGTGTATACCAGAAGGTTTTTCCCCAGGCTGTGGCCCATATAGCAAGGAAAGAATACCTTGGGATCCCTTCTAGAGTGGAAAATCTTCATTATGGAAAGCATTTATCTCTTGTGCCCTCCAGCATACTCCCTTAAATCTTTCTTCAGGTGAACAGATCTGGCCACCTAAGCCAGTTTATCTGCTTTTCCCTGATTCTGCATCATTCAAGAATCTAATAAGCTCAGCTGAGTGTGTTTTCTATTTAGTGAATGCAATAAATTTAAATCTTGGATCACAAACAGAGATTATTTCTCCCCTTCTTTTCTTTCAAGGTGATCCTAGATGTTGGCTGTGGGTCAGGAATCCTTTCATTTTTTGCTGTGCAAGCTGGAGCGAGAAAAGTCTATGCAGTGGAAGCCAGCTCTGTGGCCAAATATGCTGAGGTGAGCACATTGGATTGGGTCCTGCGGCTGAATGAGTTTGGCACGCTTTGCTGTGCGCAAGAGAAACGAGATCTGCATCAGTGTGCTGCAAATTGAGGGGGGCCAGCAGTTTGAGTTGCTGTTGCCCATGAAGTGCTGCTTCTGTGCAATCCTTATTAGTCCTCTTTGTTTTGGGCTGGAGCCTAGACTTGCTTTCACTGCAGGACCTCTGTTACCAGGGGAGGGCAATTCTCTCCCTCCCTCAAGGTCTTTAAGCAGAGGTTAGGCAGCCATTTTTCATCTCCGCCAAGCTAAGCAGTTGGCTCCTTACCTCTCTCGCCCTGACCTAGCCACTGTGATCCACGCGACGGTCACCTTCAGACTGGATTGTTGTAACTAGCTCTACGTGGGGCTGCCCTTGAGACTGACCCAGAAACTCCAGCGGGTGCAAAATGCCGCGGCGAGACTCCTTACGGGGTCCTCGCTGTGGAATCACATTCCCCCGGTGCTATACCAGCTGCACTGGCTCCCGGTGGAGTACAGGATCAGATTTAAGGTGCTGGTTTTAACCTTTAAAACCCTATACGGCCTAGGACCCTCATACCTACAGGACTGGCTCTCCTGGTATGTCCCACGGAGGACCTTACGATCTTCAAACAAAAACATCTTGAAGGTCCCAGGCCACAGAGAGGTTAGGCTGGCCTCAACCAGAGCTAGGGCTTTTTCGGCTGTGGCTCCGATCTGGTGGAACGCTCTGCCACAAGAGATTAGGGCCCTGCAAACTTGACATCTTTCCTCAGGGACTGCAAGACAGAGCTGTTCCACCAGGCCTTTGGCCAGGGCACAGCCTGACTCCCTCCTTTGGCAATCTTCACAGAACTCTAGCCCAATGGTTGACATCAATTTGATTTGAATTAATTTGAATTAATTAATTAATGAAATGATTTTAGAATGTTGTATTATTTTATTGTTGTTAGCCGCCCTGAGCCCTGCTTCAGCTGGGGAGGGTGGGATATAAATAAAAATTTATTAGTATTATTATCAGTGGCAGATCCTCCAGCTCTGGATTTCCTTCCTGGATCAAGGAGTTGGGATGGATGGTCTCGAAAGCCCCCTCCCTCCAGCTCTGATTCTGGTTCTTTAGTCCAGGACTAAAGAACTTTTTTAGTGGGACGGGAACGGCGCTGTGGTCTAAACCACTGAACCTCTTGGGCTTGCCAATCGGAAGGTTGGCGGTCCAAATCCCTGTGACGGAGTGAGCTCCCGTTGCTCTGTCCCAGCTCCTGCCAACTTAGCAGTTTGAAAGCATGCCAGTGCAAGTAGATAAATAGGTACCGCCTTTGCTGTGGGAAGGCATATCCGTGCACTTTGGTTTTCGTCATGGTGTTCTGTTGTGCCAGAAGCGGTTTAGTCCTGCTGGCCACATGACCCAGAAAAGGTGTCTGCAGACAAACGCCAGCTCCCTCGGCCCAAAAGGCAAGATGGACACCGCAACCCCATAGTCGCTTTTGACTGGACTTAACCATCCAGGGGTCTTTACCTTTTAACTTTACCTTTTCTTTAGTCCAGGAGTCCCAGTTCTGTTTTCAGAGAGGTGCAGGGAAGGGGAACAGACAGAAGCAGCAGGAAAGAGACAAGAGGAGTTCAGAGATATTTAAAAAATAATAATTTTGTCAATTGTGTATCTTGGCTTCTCAGTTTGTATTGAGTTATTTTATGCACTGTGACTCGCTGTTACTTTTATTGATTATAGTTTAGAAATTATTTATTGCAATTAAGAGTGAATTTCTGTTTAATTATCATTTGCTGATATTTAATTTTATTATGTGCTATTATATTCTAATGAATTGTTGAATATTACTTTTATTTTATCTAAGTTATTTATTTAAAGCTACGTTTTTATAGTGGCATTTCTGTATTGGATCAGATTTTTATAAGGTGTGTAATCTTTGCTGCTTCTTCGGCTTGAAAACTGCCTTGTGTGCAGTAATATAGAAAGGCCGTATACAGATTAAAAGTGAAATGA
Source organism: Podarcis gaigeae (assembly GCF_964106915.1). Classification (NCBI taxonomy): domain Eukaryota; kingdom Metazoa; phylum Chordata; class Lepidosauria; order Squamata; family Lacertidae; genus Podarcis; species Podarcis gaigeae. Next base: position 29,310,719 of record NC_139694.1, on the reverse strand, counting down.
AAGGTAGACAGTCAGCCCATCAATCTGTAAAACAACCCATACAACAGATGCAAATCTGGAAGGGTCATGTGTCTCCCATAACAAATATAACTGAAATTTTACAAAGAGCTGCTTTGACAAGTCTGTTCAGTGGGAAAGTCCACTGAAGATGCAAATATTTCACTGAATTAGTCCTAGTCAACAAGAGTTGCATATGGCTCAATAATGTAAAAAACTAAATTTATTTAGAACCTCCCATTACATGACTATGATATTTTTGCTGTACCTGAAACCCAGTGAAAGCATTACAGTCTGAAGCACCGATATTGGAGGCCACAACCAGGTAGCTGCCTCTCCTGGTCCATCAAGGGATGGGCTTAATAACATCAACCAGGAATGAGTGACATGTCCCCCAGTTGGGGTGCTCCTGGGAAATCCCCAACAACTTTCTTCGGGAAACGAATGGTGTCCTTATAGCCAGTTTTGTAGACCAGCCCAGTAGGGACAAATCAGTAGACTGAAAAGTTACACAATCTGGAGTTTAGGAATGGGAAGAACTGAAATCTGCACGTAGTGGTTACTACCTTTCACTTTTTTTTAAAAAAAGCTATATATAGATGCCGTTCAATTAAATGGCTCTGCTGTTTATCCAAAACTCGGATATCTTAATATATTGGCTGTTCCCAAAGTCATATGAACTTAGAATGCAAAAATAATTTGGATTAGATTTAAAATTATGTTCTGTGTTGTCATGTCACAGACATCATTTGGTTGAACATAGAAAATTATAAATGACCAGCTGGTGTTTTCAGTTCAGTGTGCCAAGTTTTTCCCCGCACGACTCCCTAATTTAGACTTTCAGTTGAAATGCTGCGATCCTAAGCTCAGTTGGAAATGTGCTCTACTGAAACAAATGGGGTGTTTCAGACAAACGTGTTTAGGGCTGAGATTTCAGCTACTTTTATAAAGATTAAGTAAGAATTTTGTGTCGAGCTGAAGGGAGTTTATGGCGAGCACTTGAACAAACAGGACATGGGAGCAGCTATGCGTGAGGAACAGTTGTCTATGGGGAAGAGGTCAACTTGCGCTGGGGATCATTAGAAATAAAAAATTGGCCCTTGAGGAATACAGGGGCTGTTAGGAATACAGAGGAATATATGAGGCTGTTGGAGGCGGGGATCTATATAGGAGCCTTTATTTTCCAAAGAGGCCCAAAGACAAGAAGTGATCGTTCTTATACATGCTAATGTCATTGTGCTGCCAGGATGAGGGCTTCTACTGAACAAAAGGTGAAATTTGGAAATGGAAAAGGGAATTAAGTTGCTAGTTTTGTTCTGTTAAGCCGCTTTTTCAGAGTAGTCTTCTTGATTTAATATATTTCCTCTCCCTTCCTTCACCACATTGACCTGGTTTACGTGATCGAATCCTGTCTTAATAAGACAATGCCTGTGTACGCAAACTAAGTCCCCAACCACAGCATCTTTGCTCTTTATTTCCATGTGTGTGAGGAAACAAACCAGAAAGCCACAGTTAAACCACGGCTTCCTGTTGTATGCGACTGAGGAGCTATGGCTTATGGCTTCTACACAAATCAAAATTCCTAAGCCAATCTGAAAGCCAGTTTCATATCCTGGCATAGCTGGAAACTATTAACCATAGTTTTCTGGTTCACACATCATGGGAAACTCTGGTACTTCCTAGTCACCCCAATCTGCCCCCAGATTATAGGAGCTCCCAGAAGAGAGTCTCTGAACATGACTATAGGACACAGACATATTTGTTCAAGAGATGGTGCTCCTTCAGGTAGGACCACTCCGTCAGAGATTGTGCAGTGCAATGGGCTGCATCCAATCAATGCCCTTTAATAATAATAATAATAATAATAATAATAATAATTTTTTATTTATACCCCGCCCTCCCCAGCCAAGGCCGGGGTCAGGGCGGCTAACAAGCAATAATAAAAACAAGTTGAATGAATACAACTTAAAAACAAAATTAAAATACAACATTAAAATAATGAAACATTAAAATATTAAAATATTAGTTGCTCTGCATTTTATTTCCATTGAATAACAGTGAGGATCATTGCTGAGGACACTCGCAATTACTAGAAGCTCACAAGATCAGGTAGTAGAAGCCATTCTCGGCATGGGCCAACTCCTTCAACACCAGTTGGAAAAGATCGAGATTTGTTTGTAAGTCCACTAAAATTGCCAGTTCTGTACACCAGAAGCGGTCCACATTGAGCTACATTCCAAGAGAAAGAGGAGGGGAGGAGGGTCACGTAATGCCATAGTCCTTGGGTGGCCCATCTGGCAGTCATAGGATTAATGGTTCCTAGTGCATCGTCATGCCAGATAAAATAACCAATTTCTAGCTGCTTTATGAAGCACTAGAAAAAGCAATATTTCCCCAGCCTCTGCATTTCAACATCTGATGAGATTTTCTAGTTTGTTTCCCTCATCCCAAGCAAATTCTTAAAAAGTCTGTGGCCTTGTTTCAGCGAGTGAATCGGCTGCAGTCATAATCCTTAAAATCTTGAGCCTTTTAAACTGAAATGTGTTGAATTTTGCCTGCTTAAGGTCAGGCATGTGATCAAACTGCTTCAGTGCGATTTTATTGGAGTACAGTGCTTCTCTAGCTTGTTTTGCCTGTCAGTAAAATAGATACTGCTCTGGAAATTCTGGTTAAGGGCAGGTAAGAAATAATAAGAATAAAAATAATAATAGGCAGTGGTTGGTTTGTTTTTTATATTAATTAGTCACTTATTAACCCAGTCTTCTAGACAATGTACAACGTAAAATGTACAACAAAAATGGAAACACAAATAAAACAACAAATGATCAAAACAGATAAACTACGACATCAACATTGTATTTGCTTTTAGCAGCTGTGGAAGGAAACACAAAGACAAAGGTAGCTTAAGGCATTCTTCTTGTGGGCTTCTACAGATTTTCTGAATTTGCCTACTTGATACCCCCTCGTATTAGGAGATTTGAGTGTTAGAAACTCAGATATGTAAGCTAGGTGGCAAACGGCTCCTTCAACCAGGGTTAAAGGTAAAAGGACCCCTGACCATTAGGTCCAGTCACGAACAACTCTGGGGTTGCAGTGCTCATCTCGCTTTATTGGCCAAGGGAGCCAGTGTGCAGCTTCCGGGTCATGTGGCCAGCATGACTAAGCCGCTCCTGGTGAACCGGAGCAGGGCACGGAAACGCTGTTTACCTTCCCGCCGGAGTGGTACCTATTTATTTACTTGCACTTTGACATGCTTTCGAACTGCTAGGTTGGCAGGAGCAGGGACCGAGCAACGAGAGCTCACCCCGTCGCGGGGATTTGAACCACCGACCTTCTGATCGGCAAGTCCTAGGCTCTGTGGTTTAACCCACAGCGCCACCCGTGTCCCTCAACCAGGGTTACGGGTGCCTAAACGGAATGCTTGGTTGCCATTTTTGGACAAGATGGCTCTCAAGTTTTATTTTTCAATATGACTTTTTGGTTCCTGCAATCTGTTTGGATTGTGTAGATAAAATAGAGTGGATAGAATTCTACAGGATGTGTTGCTAGTGTGTGAAAACAGTCCAGATCCAAGGATCCCCAGGCAGGCACCTCGGGGGGGGGGGGGGAGAGAGACGTCAGTCACCATCCTGGACACGACTAAACAACCACAACAGGGTAGTGATAAAGTGGGATATCAAATCCAAACTCCTCTTCTTCTTCTTAGGGCCCCACTCTCTTGGCCCCCCCCCAAAAAAATTAAAGGGGATAAACTGGATGTACATTTCCAAAATATAAGATAAAAAACAAATAAAATAAAACCTACAGACAGCAACAGTGTTTTGTTGTCATGGGCCCCGCCTACTAGCCTGCTCCCTCAAATATCCCTGGTTTTCTCCTTTCTATATACAGGGTGCTTACATTCTGCATGCACTGGTTGCATGGCAACATGGGCAAATGGCTTGAGATACCATAAATGACCATATACCATATATTCAACACAAAAAACAGCAACATTTTGTTGTTGACAAAGGACAGCTGGACATAGAAAGGGCCCCATTACCTTCAGGAGCTGAGGGCCTCATCAAACCTCAATACGGCCCTGGGCATCTTCACTTGGTCTCCAGGGTCTCATAGGGGCAAAATGCGCCTGGTGCCTGGCTAATTTCAAACGCTGGGAGAGGTGTCATCAGTACACAGATGATACTAGAGCTGCTTCTCTGTTAACATTCCATTGATCATGGCATTCTGCAGGTGAGAGGCTTCTGCAGGTGCCATCATATCTAGATGTTCTTTCTTCAGGGTCTTCAGTACTGTGGCACCTGCCTTTTGAAATTCCTCGTCTTGAATATTTGACAGGGGCTGCCTATTTTCTTTTGGAGCCCCACGGAAGACCTTCCTCCTTCAACCAGCCTTTTAGGTTGAAATCCTTCCCAATCCACATCTGCATTGGAATTGTTTTTATCGCCTCATTGCTTGTTTGCCATCCTGAGCTCATCCTGTAAATCAAATGAAGAACTATTTAATAAATACATATTATTTATAGATGAAAGAAGCTAATGCAGTTTGGTTGTGTGTGTTTTTTATGCCTCCTCGTTACAGATTCTAGTACAAAGTAACAACCTCTCTGATAAGATCAGCGTTTTGACGGGGAAAATTGAGGAAATCTCCTTGCCTGAGAATGTCGACGTCATTGTTTCTGAGCCAATGGGTTATATGCTGTTCAACGAGAGAATGCTGGAAAGTTACCTCCACGCCAAGAAGTGGCTGAAGTCAAATGGTGAGTCTGTGTTCCACAGGAACGAACAGGAGGAAATAAGAATTTACCAACTTGGATCAGAGTAGTGGTGATTTCGTAGGGTCTTTGGGATACAACCCCTCCTCCCACCACTGTCAGAGCTCATGTTAGTGTCTTTCTGGCATATTTAATATTCCTGATTGCTTCTAGATTCATGCCTTATATCCTCCACAATAAGCTCAACGCAATAATCCGCAGATGAGACCATGCATCACCAAGAAGTTCTGTTTCCACTTTTGTCTCCAAATACAGTCTTGGACTCCCTGCTAGAGAGAATCCCTGACTCAAGTTTGCTAAGAGACAGCTGAATTAATATTAGAAGCAAGGCTCTCACTCCGAAACTTTCAAGATGATTTCATTCGAAAACAACTTTTGTCCTGGGAGCATCTGGACTAGGGAAATGACAGGATGGGAAAAATTTACAGCCCATTTAAATTAAAAGGCAGGAGGGGGGGATTCTCTACAGAGCACCTGTTTAGAATGCTTTGTAGAGAGTGTCTGGACAATTATGTCTGGATTTTGCAAAAACAAAACTAGCATAAACTAAGAGGGCGTTGGGTGCAGCGTGGAATAGGAAAGTCTGGCAAGATGTTTGACTTTATGCCAAGTCTTCCTCGGGATGCAGCAAATATCTCTCTTAGCCTAAATGTTCAGATTCTTTGTCCTCCTCCGGTGGTACACTTTGCTGCTTTAAAAGTTAGTGTTTCTTATTGTAACAGATGTTTAGTTCTTAATCTCTGTGCTTCTGATTCAAATCCTGCTTTAGTGGCAATGCCGTTTGTACTAATGTTAAGTCTTTTTTGTTCATGATATAAATGCAATGGAGCTGCGCTCCCCTTGGTTAATGATTTCTGTTTATAAAGCATTTTAAATCTATGCACTGTGAGATTGCTATCATGAAACAATTTACTCTAAATGAATACTGAATTCAGTGACTACTTGGGAGTAAAGAGTTTTAGGATTTCAGTCTGTAATCTCTACATTCTTTACAATGGCATTGCCTTATGACAATGCAACTCCCCATCTCAAACTGTATTTGCAGAAATGGAACAATTTTCCTCCTGGCTAACATTGTATTATTCATTAAGTAGAAGTATAATTTCCTATACATTTCCTGCATCTCCTTCATAGGCTAGTTCATTTCTGCATTGCCAGGTGTACTGGTTTTAACCAAATCACTTATAAAAATGTATTATCCGGACTTATTTCCATAGTTGTTGGGTAGGTTAAGACCTTATTTAATGGAGGTATGGATGACTGATTCCTTGTCCTTCAGTCTGTAATGTGCTCATGCTTGTGTGTTTTGCATTAGATAGTCTGTGAAATGGGCATAAGGTTTGTAAAATGTTTTGCAGTCTTTTGATATCATTGATAAACACACAGCATCATTACCAGTTCCTCTATATTGTCAGCCTTGAAGTATGTTTAGTGAACATCCGAAACTGTTGATGGTTTGTTTAGTGGCAATGTATTAACAATTATACGCTGAGTCTGTAGATAGTTGTTCAGAAATATTATCCTTTTCCTCCAGCTGTAGAAGATGAATGAGGATATAATATTGCCTTTGATTTTAAGGAAGAAATTATTTAAATACCTAATCACAAATGAGTTAAAAACTGCAAGGTTTTATCACTCCTGGCAGCATATTTGACTTGCCGCCTTAAGTTCTTTATTGTTGCTAATGGGCTTACTGAAATGTGATCAAGAATGAGAGCATAAATTATTATCCACTCCGGAATTATAAAGAGATAAACTGTTTGAGATGGAGAGTGGATGATGTTTACTGGATGTTTCCAACAAATGTTTAAGTAGGGCTACACAGAAGATTTGAACTTTGCTACTGTATATTATCTTTTGTTCACTAGGAATGATGTTTCCAACATTTAGTGACATTCATTTGGCTCCTTTTTCCGATGAACAGCTCTACATGGAACACTACTCCAGAGCCAATTTTTGGTAATGATTATTTCACTTTTTTCAAAAAAAAAAAAGGAAAGGAAAAGAAAATGTCTTTTGCTCTGCAGCATAACAGAGGTCTCAAAATGAAACTGCTTCTTGGAATCACAATGCAGTGGTGAATTGTATCTGTCGAAAGAAACTTCCTAATTTTCTAACCCATTTCTGTTTTGTTGAACTGCAACTGTGGCGCTTACAGCTGATTCGTGTGGCCATGTTGTTTGTGCATTGATAACTCTTCTCATGTGGTGGCTTGGCACTCCGAAGCATTCGTCGTGTGGTGGCTCTTCACTTGACGGCTTTTTCATTACGAGGCAGAGGCAGGACCTGTCTAGGAAAGAGATGAGATTATTTTACGATTATGATGAGATTATCTCTGCAAATATAGCCTACAACAGGAGACACAGTACCATGCAGTCCTGCTCCAAGCAGAGAGATAGATGTGATGAGAGAACTCTTTGCCCTGCATTCAAGGGGTGGCAAGAGGGGGCATGGCATCAGGATGATGCAGCCGTGGATGGGCAAGGATGCTCCCATCAAGCAAAAAAGAATCTCAGAATTGGCCCAGGCAATGTTGGGATTAGAGTTACCATATTGTGGTGTCCAGAATGCTTTAGGCTTCATGTTACTTGTATGTCAGTCACATGCAGCAACGCTGATTCCTGAGATTGAAAGGGGTTCAGGGGCTGCGATCAGAAGGTCTTGGGGTTGTATCCTGGCTCAAATTGAGGACTGGGTGGATGTGGCTGCATCGCTTACGTAGTCACAGAACTAAGTGTGCCTTGCTCATGTTCTCATGATGACCCTTCTTTTCTTCCGTGCCACTGCCGTTTGGATTTGTATAAGGGGATACCTGAGAATTAAGTCAGGGTACCAATCACAACATGATCTGAGTTTTTCATAGCTGTCAACTGTCCCTTATTTGGCGGGAAACTCCCTTATCCCAGCGCCGTGTCCTGCTGCTGTCCATTATTGATGATGTCCCTTAAATTTTCCGGGTTTCATGCCCGCCCGGCTCGGGAAGGAAGCAGTGGCTCAGGGTCCTCCGCCGCATGAGAGAGTGCGCATACATGAGCTGCCGCGTCTCTGTCTCTCCCTTTTCCCTCTCAGGGGCACGTCGTGAGGAGACGGGTGGCGGTGGGCGGGCAGGCAGCTCCTCTCTTGCAAGACTTCCGCTGCGCTGCCAGGGAAGCTGGAGGTGGCCTGAGGGAGGAGGAAGAGGAGGGGATGGAGATGGGGATGGGGAGGGACGCAGAAGGGCGGCACTTCAGCGGCCGCGGCAGCGGCGCAACCACCTCATGCCAGGCTCGCGGGCAGCGTGGGCGAGAGTCTCTCTCCCTCTCCCCCTCGGGCGGGGAAGGGCCGATGGAATTCCTCGCGCCAGGACAATGGCAGCCCTGACGTGCTACTTAGCATACCCTCCAACCAGTGCAGCATCTTAATGTAGTGATTTCCCCCTCTGCATCCCTTTCATAACTTTATTTTTATAAATCATTTGTCCATCCATAGTTCAAATTTTAACTACAAGTTTTCTGTCAATCTTACCAATGTATGTAACTCTTTACAATAGCTTTTCAAATAAATTATAAACTTTCCCCATTCTTTATTAAAGAGGTCCTCTTCCTGGTTTCTAATTCTGCCTGTAAGCTTTGCCATCTCGACGTCGTTCATCAGTTTTGTCTGCCCCTCTTCTTTGGTTGGAGTTGTAGACCCTTAGGATCATCTAGTCCAACCCCCTGCAAAACACAGTCAGTCGCAGCAAAAGCAGCATGGCTCCATGAGTGGCGGATTTCTGTATAAGCTAAGCCAAAATCCCTTATTTTGGCTGCTGATCCCTTATTTTTGAGGCTGCTGGTCCCTTATTTTCAAATCTGTAAGTTGACAGCTATGGAGATTTGACCTAATCTTTCCTCCCCTTTCCCATACGATAAGATCTAATTTAACTCTGTGTGCCATTGCACTGTACATTGCTCCTCTTTCCCAACCTATTATGTAATATTGGGGGGGGGGAGGCAGGAGTTTGAGGCAACATGCTATGCAGTGGCATCTTCTAAAATGTTGTTTTGAATCAGACATTACAAGGGGGCTGTAGGGAAGATGCACAGTGGCGAGAGCTTCATATCGCTTGTGAAATCTAGTTACAATGCAATAGGAATATCCTCTGTGACCTCCGTATACATTGGTTGCCCACTTTCTGCTTTGCAAATTCCCATTTCTTGCACTTTTCCTTGCAATGGAAAACACAGCAGGCTAATGCAGATGGAACCAAAAGCTGCTGTAGAATGAATTGAGCCACTGTTTATTATTAGATCATGCAGGTTTTTCTTCCATTTCTACCTGAGGATCTGGTTGAATTGTTCAGATTTGAGTTTGCACCATCGGAAAAGAGGTTGTGATTTATGAAATGCTAACCCACGGGGTTTTGAAATCCTGCTTGCATGGTGAGGAACCTATGGCCCTCCAGATATTGCTGGACCACCCCTCCTGCCAGCCCCAGCCAGCTTGGCCAATGGCCAGGGGTCATTGAAACTGTAATCCAGCAACATCTGGGAGGTGCTACATGGAGACGATGATTTGTCATTCCTGCTTTGAACCATTCATTCTTAACTAATACATTGAACTGGAATATTCTGTTTTATGCAAATATAAAGGTAGTCATGGGACGCGGGTGGCGCTGTGGGTTAAACTACAGAGCCTAGGACTTGCTGATCAGAAGGTTGGCGGTTCAAATCCCCGCAACGGGGTGAGCGCCCATTGTTCGGGCCCTGCTCCTGCCAACCTAGCAGTTCGAAAGCACGTCAAAGTGCAAGCAGATAAATAGGTACCCCTCCGGCGGGAAGGTAAATGGCGTTTCCGTGCACTGCTATGGTTCGCTGGAAGTGGCTTAGTCATGCTGGCCACATGACCCGGAAGCTGTATGCCGGCTCCCTCGGCCAATAAAGCGAGATGAGTGCTGCAACCCCAGAGTCGGCCATGACTGGACCTAATGGTCAGGGGTCCCTTTACCTTTACCTAAAGGTAGTCATGCTGGTCCATAGAAAACAATCCAAATCCCATATTAGGACAGTATCTGTTGGGCCAACAAAATGTCACAAAAAAGAAAAAGAGGGGAGAAGAAATTCAGGTGGTCAAACACATGTTTCTCCTTCCCAAGAAGCCTTGACACAGCAGCCTCTCACCTCCATAGCATCTAAAGGAGCCTCATTTTGAATGTCTGTTAACTTCTCCTGGCAGACTCTGATGGGTTGCCCCTCATGTTTTCTTTCCCCTCTCTTCTTGCCCTGTGTGTGTGTGTGTGTGTGTGTGTGTGTGCGTGTGCGTGTGTGTGTGTGAACATGTAGCCTGATGAAGATTTCTGGAGAACTTGAAATCTTTCACACTGTTTTGTGGCATTTTGGTTGACCTATAAAGTGCTGCTTTAATTTGGATTTGGGGATTGCATTTTATGTTCATTCAAACTGACATTTGCTTCTGGATGCATCCAAGCGGCAGACTATGACATGTGCAGGCAAGCTCCAGAGATGACTCCTGCTGTGTGCATGTTGCTTATCTTTGGTGGTCATCCCATAGTAGTGCAGACAAGCAGGGCTCCCTTGTGGAAGGAGGAAGTCATTGGCACTTAGCGTTTGCATCGGCCTTGGGTACCAATTGCTGTGTTCATTGGCAGAAGAGGACACAGACCACTGGAGGATGTGTTGTTTGTGGAATTGAACCTGCATCTGTTGGTTTCAGCACCACCATGTGGCTGCACCTTCATAGACCCAACTTAGACTTATTTATACTCAAAGCTTGTTTTCTGCACTGGTGGGTTTGCAAAACTTGTCTTCCGTATGAGCTGTTTTTCTCCATCTTTGTCATTCTTTCTATTTCCAGTTCCTGTAATAACAAAGATAAGCTGAAATGGAATGGTGCCAGCCCATCATTTTGTCGTTTTGTGTGTGCACCATTTCTGTGTCCCAGCAAGCCAAATAAGCAACTCAGATATTTGTTGCATAGGGATAGTTCATGCTTCGTAATCCTAATGAGCAGACTGAGGCAGAAGCACAACAGTTTCCTTGTAAGCTTTGGCAGGTTAGAAGCCTCTCTGGTAGTATCAACGCATTGTGCCGTCTTGTGGCCTTTGGGTCTTCAGCTGGAGAAAATGTGAGACTTAGATTTCACAGGTTTTTTTTAAAACAAGTAAAGATTTTGTAAGAAAGTGAGAGAGACTTCACCATTGGTTTTGCCTGTGTTTTGAGTATGTTCTTAACATTTATACAGTGGTACCTCAGGTTACATACGCTTCAGGTTACATACGCTTCAGGTTACAGTCTCCGCTAACCCAGAAATAGTGCTTCAGGTTAAGAACTTTGCTTCAGGATGAGAACAGAAATCATGCTCCGGCAGCGCAGCAGCAGCAGGAGGCCCCATTAGCTAAAGTGGTGCTTCAGGTTAAGAACAGTTTCAGGTTAAGAACGGACCTCCGGAACGAATTAAGTACTTGACCTGAGTACCACTGTACTGGCAGGGATGAAATCTTCTTACTCTACTCCTGCCATTAAGGAAAGTAACTTACATTGATGTACAGTACAGTGGTACTTCTGGTTATGAACGGGATCCATTCCAGAGGCCTGGCCGTATCCCGAAAATTTCATAACCGGAGGACTGCCTCTGCGCACGCGTGCAGCACCGCAGAGCACTTCTGTGCATGCGCGAGTGGCAAACCCACTTCCGGGGTTGCCACATTTGCAACCCGAAGATTACGTTACACAAGGGTCCACTGTATTAGGCATTTGTAGCTACCAGAGAGTAATGAGACATGTATTTTATAAGCAAAGAAACAAAGTCAGAAAGCCCTTACTCCATTAGTTTTCAGAAAGCCAATGAAAGCCATGATACTATCTACATGTCTCGTTATGAAGTCAGAACGGGATTTGGACAATTTGCAGGAGGGGTACCAAACTGAAACGTAGAAAATGTGGTTTTGCAGGGAAATCTTGTTTTTTTTGCCGATTTTCTCCCCGAACCAGATGAACATGACAAAGGAGAATTTCCTGTTGTAAATAAAGGCTCCTGAAACCTCCTTAGCTATTAATTCTGAAGTTTGGATGGCCATCTGTCATGGATGCTTTAGTTAAGATGCCTGCATCGCAGGGGGTTGGAATAGATGACCGTTGGAGTCCCTTCCATCTCTGTGGTTCTGTAATTCTAAGATTCTATGGAGTGTATCGAGTTTCACCTGATTTTAGCCATACTGCTCCATTTTGCCAGGTCTGGGACAGAGCTAGATGTTGTACAAACTTGTGCTAAATCTTTCGGAAAGTGGTGCCACTGCAACACCACATGGTGAATTTGCACTCCTGGTGATCTCCACAGCAACATTTGTTTACCCCAATAGGGGTTTTGTTTTTTTATTTTTTAAATCCCAGGTATGTTATAATTTCTTATCCATTGAAAACAATAGAGATCAGATTCAATCAGATTTGAGTTAAATATTTCTCCAGACGTCACAGGGCTGTGCAGTGATGACTCCTGTCACTTGGCGCCTCTGTATATTCTGCTCTTTTGCACTGAGTAGTGACTGTAAATGTCCAAGGCATCAGCTTTTCAATCCCACGAGTGGTCAGTTCTGTTTTTAAGACAAGAATGTTGTCCTAGATGTGTTCTAAGAGCTGTTTTCCTTTCCTTTCTGGATATAATTTCTGTGTTGGGAAAATCAGGGACATCCTTCATGCGCTGTCTGGTAGAATGCCTGGCATGTGTTTGACTTGCGTCTTGAAGTATGTTTGACCGGGTGTTTGCTGCTTGATTTGACTGTGGAAAATCGGCCAAGGCCAGCGGGAGTGTGGAGCCGTTTGCCCTTTCCTATGCCCCTGAAAGTCCATCAGGGACCAGCGACCAAGTTTTTGCCAGCACTGAAGGACGATGCTTCCATGTGCTTTTGCTGTCTTTCACGCAGCATCTCTCTCTCGGCCACCACATCACTTCAGGCCTCATGACATAAAGGCATGAATGGCAGGTTCTCCAAACCACGCTTAGGCTGTGTTTTTCCCTTTTTTGTATTTTGTATTCTTATGGCACAACCAGCTCCCTTTATAACCTTCTTAGCTGTGTGATGTACATCAGTAGCTATTATTATTATTATTATTATTATTATTATTATTATTATTATTATTATTTCAATCTACAGTGGTACCTTGGGTTACATATATTTCAGGTTACAAACTCCGCTAACCCAGAAATAGTGCTTCAGGTTAAGAACTTTGCTTCAGGATAAGAACAGAAATCTTGCTTTGGCGGTACGGCGGCAGCATGAGGCCCCATTAGCTAAAGTGGTGCTTCAGGTTAAGAACAGTTTCAGGTTAAGAACGGACCTCCGGAACGAATTAAGTACTTAACCCGAGGTACCACTGTATATACTGCCCTTTAACCAAGCATCCCAGGGTGGTGTACAACATTAAAAACATAATTTACATGGCATAACAACAACAACAACAACAACAACAACAACAAAAACAGAACAATCACAGAAAAATTCGTGATAACAATCCTTTCACATTTAAAATGACACAGACTGTTTAATAGCCAAAGGCCTGAGTAAAGAGGATTTTTCCACACGGCACCTAAAGACATGGCGAGAGCATTCCACAAACAGGGAGCCACCACAGAAAAGGTCTGTTCTCGGGTTGCCGTCCTCTTGGGGAAGGGGGACACTGAGAAGGGTCTCTGGTGAAAAGTGCCGGGTCTGGGTCACTTTGCATGCAGTTGATCAGCAACCAGCAGCACAAAGGGAGTTCCCAAAAGGGAGCTTGGCAATGGTCAGTAGTTGCATAGGTTCTCAGAATACTGTCTAGGGAGTATTTCCTAAGGAGCGGTCTTATCGCTACCCCCTTCAAACAGGTAGGAAGCTCCCCCTCTTGTAAAAGGGCATTGATCACTGTTAGGGTTCCAAGGGGTTGCTCGAGAGCAAGCAGGCAAATGCCTCCCTGCTCGGCTGTGAAGCCTTGCTTTCGATGCCAAAATAAACTATCTGTCCGGAGCGCCACTCTCCCGTGGCTGGCTCATTCACTGGCAGAATCTGAGAGTGGGCGGTCCTTAAACCTTCCCCAGCAGAGTAGTTTCTTGACGCCCAGTCTGCGCCTCCCCTCTCGGTGCGAAAGCTTACTGCGCAAGGAGGGCGTGGGTAACGGAGGACCTTTCTCCTCCCTGCTTTGCTCAGGCAAGGTGTCCTGGCAATGCCTCGCCTCCTCCGAGCCCTGAAGCTCCTCTCCACTGGAGGCGTGGTTACTCTCCTCCGCTGAGGAGGTGCTGCTTCCCACGATCTTTGGGGGCTCTCTCTAATCATCTGGCTTTTCCCCTCTCGCCCCTGAGCCAGTGGCAGTTCCCTGACAACCACCTCCTTTGCCCAGGCAGCCGTCGTCTCTCTGCTGAATTTTATCATCCAAGAGGGGCAAGGCTCCACTGCGTCACCTCCCAAGACCCCTGGCTTAACCCGCCTTCCATTGCCCGGCAGGCTTTCAGTCAGGGCTCCAATTTCGGAGCTCCTGGGCACTTCTTTAAATCAGAGTTTGCTTCCAAACATGAGCTTTACATCTGGATGACACTTGCGCCTGAGAAAAGTGCATTTGCTGTTCTGTTGCTTAAGGCTGATGAATGCACGTAAATTTCAAGTTCTTCCTCTCGGTCGTCAGTTCCTGGTTGAAGTTAGTTGGGCCTCAAAAACTGGTCCCTTGGGAAATAGTTGTAGGATAGCGACAATGGTGGGGAGTTCTGTGGTCTGTTGGGTTTCTTCAGCTGTGTGTGCTACCCTCACGTGGGGCGTTCGTTTTTCAAAGACTTCCAGTACATTGAAACTTGAAAGAGGCGCCAACGGAGGGCTCTTCCTTGGGAGAATTAAGTGGCAATATCTCACCGTTGTTTGCTGAGCTCATTAATCCAGTACACAATGAATAACCCACACGCTGCATGCTATTTGAAGAGGTTAGCTGAATGGAAAGACATTATCTTTGCATATCAAAAAATAGGCTTTGATCAGGCTTCATAGGTGGTTTGAAGAATGTGCATGGATCTGTGGCTGTTACATGCAGCTTATAGAGATTTCTTTGTGCAATTTTCTTTTCTTTTCTTTTCTTTACAACTGCATTATTTCTTCTAGGTACCAGCAGTGTTTTTATGGAGTCAATCTGTCCAGTCTCCGCAATGCAGCTGTAGATGAATACTTTAGGCAACCTATTGTAGTAAGTCATTTTTTATTTCCTCGCTTTTTCCTTTGCCTTCCTCCCCACCTTCAGGAGCTCAGGGGCTGGGGGGGGGGTCCCTAAGTTGCAGAACTGCCTCCCCACGGAGGTGCATCTGGCCCCTTCATTACGTAGCATCTGGTGAATGTGGAAGGGACACCTCTTCGCCCAGGCTTTTGGCACTAGGGGGCGTATATTTGTAGAACCACCTTACTTCTGTAATTGTAAGTTGTTTTAAACTGTTTGTGTGTTGTAATGTTGTATTTTACTCTGCCCTGGGACCTGGGGTGACACGTGGGTTAATGTCAATAATAATAATAATAATAATAATAATAATAATAATAATAATAATAATAATTTATACATACATACATACATACATACATACATACATACCCTGGGTTTCCCCAGTCACTCTGGGTAGCTTCCAACAGGAGATTAAAAATACATTAAAACATCAGTCATAAAAAACTTCCCTAAACAGGGCTGCCTTCAGATATCTTCTAAATGTCAGATAGTTTATTTCTTTGACATCTGATGGGAGGGCGTTCCACAAGGCAGGTGCCACCACTGAGGAGCCCCTCTGCCTGGTTCCCTGTAACTTTGCTTCTCACAATGAGGGAACCCCCAGAAGGCCCTCGGTGCTGCACCTCAGTGTCTTGGCAGAATGATGGAGGTGGAGATGCTCCTTCAGGTCTACCGGGCCGAGGCCATTTAGTGCTTTCAAGGTCAGCACCAATACTTTGAATGGTGCTCGGAAACGTACTGGGAGCCAATGAAAGTCTCTCAAGCTGTCAGGTGAGCCCAGGTTGACCACAGGGCAAGAAAGACTGAGGCATGGAAGGAAATTAGCTTTTTCTTAACAGAAAATACCAGCTCAACTCGTTCAGCTTGAGGTATGGCTGAAATGGACCACTGCCCCCCACTTCCAGTCAATCTTACTCTAGATCCCACCCCAGCAGACAAAGGCTGCGTCGAAGGGCAAGCTCCTCCTCTGGGCTTGCTGCTGTTTAGCAACGTGCAGGACTCTCCTCGACTGGAACTTACCTGCTGCAGGATATCAGGGCAACCTCTGGCACCTCTCTGCCTGCGCTCACACTGTGACTCTCAACCTCTAGCCCTGTCTTGGAAGCATCTCCCTCTCTTGACATGCATCTTCTAGCACCTCCCCGAGAGCCAGTATGGTGTAGTGGTTAAGAGCAGTGGATTTGTAATCTGGTGAACCGGGTTCGCTTCCCCGCTCCTCCACATGCAGCTATTGGGTAACCTTGGGCTAGTCGCACTTCTCTGAAGTCTCTCAGCCTCACTCACCTCACAGGGTGTTTGCTGTGGGGGAGGAAGGGAAAAGGAGAATGTTAGCCGCTTTGAGACTCCTTAGGGTAGTGATAAAGCGGGATATCAAATCCAAACTCTTCTTCTTCTTCTTCTTCTTCTTCTCCCTTCCCCAGACTGCTCTTCAGTGTCCTACCACCACATCCCGGGGTCTAAATCTTCTTCTTCTGTGTCTTCCCTTGGGGGCTCTTGGGTGGGAGACAGCCACCATTCTTCCTCATCCCGCCAGTCCCTGGCAGCTCATAATAATACCACTAGCAGGAGCAATAATGTTATAGAACAGAGGTGGCATCCATGTGGAACAGAGCTGCATGTCACATGTGTTTGTTTTTGCTTTGCTTTCCCTTAAGGTCAACATCAGTGAATGGGTCATACCTTGTAATTCTCAGGGGTCAGCAAAGTTTTTCATTTCCACTGTCCCTCAGACCTTGTGGGTGGCCGGACTGTATTTTGAAAAAAAATAATGAACAAATTCCTATGCCCCACAAATAATCCAGAGATGCATTTTAAAGAAAAGCACACATTCTACTCATGTAAAAACACGCTGATTCCCAGACCATCTGCAAGCCGGATTTAGAAGGCGATTGGGCCGCATCCGGCCCTCGGGCCTTGGTTTGACTACCCATGAATTAGCTGGTAATTCTTTTGATCACAGGCAAGTCATTTTTTCTGAGAGCATCTGAGCAAACGGAAATGTAAAAGTGTTTGGAGTTGTTCTGAGGCAAATGTTATTCCATTGACCGGTGCATAACCGTGAGCAGGTTTTGTGGGTTGGTTGTAAGTGCAAGGAAGGAAACTTAAATTCATGGCTTCCCAGCTTTAACTGGGCAGCCAGTGGGGTGCCTTCCTGTGTTGCCGGACTCCACTTCCATCAGCCCCAGTCAGTGGGACCAGGAGTCAGGGATGATGGGAGCCCCAACAACAGCTGGAGGGCACCATGTTGGCTCTCCCTGACAGAATCAGTACTGCATTACTCAATGCTTTTTTCCCTTTAAAATGTTTAGAGGTATTCTCATTTTGACTCAAGAAAATCACCATTTTATAGTTCAAATCGGGGGAAATAAATACAGTAAATGGACAAAAGTACAAAGATTCACAAAATGTTTAGGGGTATGCGTCCCTCCAGAAAAAAACCACTGGCTTTACTAAAGCATTAACTGGGCGTAGTATGAAGGTCAGAAATGCCCCTCAATATAGAAATCCCTCAGGCTTCCAGATATAAGCAAGGTGTATGCGGTGCATATTTCTTTTAACAGAGAGAGGAACAACTAAAATAGCATATCAAAGGGACCAAGAGAAGGTATATTATTGTGGGAGGAGGAGTTTTCTGTTTTGTAAGCCTGCGGCACTAGAGGAGAGCAGGGGTCTGATTCTCTCTTTTTCTCCTCTTCAACCCTCAGGATACATTTGACATAAGAATTTTAATGGCCCGGACAGTGAAGTACACGGTCAATTTTACAGACGCAGAAGAGGAAGATTTGCATAGGTAAGTGTCTGGAAAAAGTCCTGCCTTTCCATGTCAAATAATTGTTTCTTTCTACTCTTTTCCGCTTACGAGCAAGCGAGGGACTTCACAGCATGTGTGTGGATCCCATTCAGGGTATTTTAAGCCTCTAATCCTTAGTGGCATTTTAGCCTTGCAAATTGCTGCAGGCGCAGTATTTAGGGTAAAATATAACTTGGTGTGAAGTTTTTGTTGTTTTAAGAGTAATGACATCTGTCAAGATAATCCTAGTAAATAAAATGAAATACAGTCATACCTCGGGTTACAGATAGGTAGCCGTGTTGGTCTTGCCATAGTCAAAACAAAATAAATAAATAAATAAATTCCTACCAGTAGCACCTTAAAGACCAACTAAGTTAGTTCTTGGTATGAGCTTTCGTGTGCATGCACACTTCTTCAGATACCTCAGGTTACAGACGCTTCAGGTTGTGCGTTTTTGGGTTTCGGTGCTTGCGTATGCGCAAAAGCACTAAATCGGACTATGCGCATGCGCAGAAACCCCAAATCGCGACCTGCGGAGACATGGCACTGCGGGTTGCAAACGTGCCTCCCGCACGGATCACGTTCGCAACCCGAGCACCCACTGTACAAGGTATAATAATTGAGTACATAGCTAGATTTTGTTATAATAAATTATCTTGGATAAAAATCCATTCTACTTTATTTCTGGTAAATGTGTTGTGCTTAGCGGACCAGTGTCTAAATGAATGGTGATATTTGTAATTTTTAACCATGGATTTCAAATGCCACCCTGGCAACTTTCTTCTTCTACAGAGTGGAAATCCCTTTTGTTTTCCAAATGATGCAGTCTGGGCTAATCCATGGTTTGGCCTTCTGGTTTGATGTGGCATTTGTCGGCTCACTGTACGTATTCTTCTTCCTCGCTCCCAAAAGTTACCTTGAAACTTCACTTTAAAGGGAAATGACCCTTTTAATTAGGCCAAATTCAGAATCTTGCTCAAGTTCTTCTCTTGCCTGTTACATAGAGGAACAAGTTCATTTTATACATCTTTGTTGTAGAGATAGTCAGATTCTCATGAAGGGATCTCACCGTGTTATTTTTGCAGGAGGGCCCATCTGTAGAAAACAGACTTCGCATGAAAAAGCCACTCATGTGTTGGGTTTTTGTCACTTGAATGTGTGAACGTGGTGTGGTAACTCATCATAGGTAAAGGGACCCCTGACCATTAGGTCCAGTCATGGCCGACTCTGGGGTTGCGGTGCTCATCTCGCTTTATTGGCTGAGGGAGCCGCCGTATAGCTTCCGGGTCATGTGGCCAGCATGACAAAGCCGCTTCTGGCGAACCAGAGCAGCGCACGGAAACGCCGTTTACCTTCCCACCGGAGCAGTACCTATTGATCTACTTGCACTTTGATGTGCTTTCGAACTGCTAGGTTGGCAGGAGCAGGGACCGAGCAACGGAAGCTCACCCCGTCACGGGGATTCGAACTGCCAACCTTCTGATCGGCAAGTCCTAGGCTCTGTGGTTTAACCCACAGCACCACCCGGGTCCCATAACTCATCATAAAGCACCTGAAAAACAAACCAGTAATAAATGGCCATCTCCAGCTTCACCACACAGATGAGCAACCTGGGTGGTGGTTTTTTCAACCCTGCCCATATCATGTAGTCAGAACTGGCCTTTTGGGTTTTTAAATTACATCCTGCCTTTCAGCCATAGGCTTTCAGTGTGGCCACCAATTAAAATAATTAAAACAATGTGTCAAAAATGGGGGCGGGGCGGTGCAGTTTAAATTAAAACAGCAGAAGCAGTAAAACACATGAACATCCTAGGGGCTGAATAAAACCAGATTCAGCTGAAGTTTGCAGAAGCCTGGGAGAATAAAATTGGCTTGAATCCTTAAACTTTTTGCTTTGCGCACAGAAGAAAGTTGTGCTCCTAAAAGGGTTTTTTCCACAGCCTTCTCTGAGTGCATCTCTCCATCAATTGAAGGGAAGCTGCTGTGTTCATGGACCAAGAATTTGGGATGCGAGCACCTTTGTCTTGGTCTTCTCAGAAGCTGTTTTGCAGATGTACTAGGTCTGCCTTCTTGATGCAAATTTAATAAATGAGTAAAATACCTATGGCCTTTCAAATGGGCTTATGGGAGGTAGGGGCGATTGGTTTATTTCTGTTTCCGTTTTATTATGTACTTTGTGTTCTCATTTTGTGCTTTCGTGTTGCTAACGGCCCTGTGATCTTCAGATTGAAATTCAAGGCATAAATAAATGTTTGCGTATTTACTGGATTTCTTCTTTCAAGGGTGACTGTTTGGCTCTCGACTGCCCCCACGGAGCCTCTGACTCACTGGTATCAAGTCCGCTGCCTTCTCCAAACTCCTCTCTTTGCCAAAGAAGGGGAAACTCTTTCAGGAAAAGTCCTGTTCGTGGCAAATAAACGGTAAGTAGCAAAGCACAGGCAAATTGCTTTGCTGGCGAAAGTGTTTCCGAAGCGCTTATGTGGGAGAAGATTACTAAAAATTAAATATGTGAAACATCTGCCGATTTGTTTTAACGAACAGAAGCCGCAATAGAAAATATGCTTTGCATCTCAAACCGCAGTGCCGAAAATCCATTTGTATGTTCAAGTATCGCAAAGACAACATAAAAAATGGTCAGTCTTGGCAGTTGTGCCAAGTGAATTTCCTTCAGAGATCTGATGTTTTGCTGCTATTAGCAAGGTACTTGCTCCTAAATTTAGCACAGCAATATTGATTTGTGCTGTAGGGAATATAATGAGCAAGAGCAAGATTTCCTTTTCTTTGAAGCAGCTTCAATGTGATGGTTTTAAATAGGCAATAAACGCTCATCAGAGTAACATACACATCTGCCCAGTCTCAGTCTTGCTGTGCAAAGGGGTGAATGTATATGAAGTGCTATGACCTCCTATTTTTCAGCTGATGATAAATCCTTGGTGGCTTTTAGCATTCGTTGTTGGTACTTGAGAGCCGGATTAAAGCAGGGAGGTCAATTTCTGATCCCTGTTTTAAGACTGCTCTGTTTACAGGTCACCAGCCTAAACATGTGTACTAGGTGGATATTGGAAAAGAGGATTCTCGGGGTTCCTGTGGTATTTCCTCTGCAGAATGACACACCTGGGCAAAATATACCGTATTTTTTGCTCTATAAGACTCCTTTTTCCCTCCTAAAAAGTAAGGGGAAATGTGTGTGCGTCTTATGGAGTGAATGCAGGCTGCGCAGCTATCCCAGAAGCCAGAACAGCAAGAGGGATTGATGCTTTCACTGCGCAGCGATCCCTCTTGCTGTTCTGGCTTCTGAGATTCAGAATAGTTTTTTTCTTGTTTTCCTCTTCCAAAAACTAGGTGCATCTTGTGGTCTGGTGCGTCTTATAGAGTGAAAAATATGGTAACTGTCTAGAAATGAGATAAGAAGCTGGAGTTAATGCAGATTAAAAGAGAGGGGGCAGGAGAATCTTAGAGCAATCAGCATGCCTTCCTCTCAGGCTTGAGTGTCCTCTATCAGAAGTCCTTGCGTCAGGAGTTCTTTCTTTATTCCTTTATATATATATATATTAGTTTTTTAACACATCATTTACAACAATTATTAAACATACTTTTATATCTTATACAATTTTTTTTACTTCCATCAATCACATCTGAAAATTTTCCAATCTTTTCACTTAATTTACATTTCTTACTTTCACTATTACATTTAAATCTCATAACTAATATCTCTTTTCTTTCTCTTCTTTGCAATATTTCATATATTTCTTCTTACAAAACTTCTTGTAGTCCTACTAGCATAATTTGTTGATTACAGTTGCTCTTCAAATAATTCATATGCTTCTTCCAATCTTCTGTAAATCTCTGGTCCCGCAGATTTCGAATCCTTCCTATCATTTTGTCCAATTCTGCACAGTCCATTGATTTTGTCTCCCATTCCTCTTTTGTCGGTGTTTCTTCTTGCTTCCATTTCTGGGCCAACAATACTCTTGCTGCTGTTGTTGCATATAAAAACAATTTAACATCCTGTCTATTAATATTCTCGTTTATAATACAAAGTAAAAATGCTTCTGGTTTTTTTAAAAAATGTATATTTCAACATCTTTTTCATCTCATTATATATCATTTCCCAGATTTTTATTTTTTTTTACTTTCCTATTCCATCCAACTTTTCTTCACAGTCTGCAGGCACTTTAATTATTCCTCATGGGATAATCTTGGTTACTTCCTGTCACCTTCAACATGGCAGAGTCACCAGGAAGAAGCTTGGCCAATTGGGCTGTGGCAGAAAAGGTGTCCTCTGCCCAGTCACTGAATTACCTGCAGAAATGCACTGCACATAACAACATTCACCTGCTGGGTCTTGTTTAAGACTGAATAGTCAAATTTAATAATTTTTATTAGAATCATAGAATTGCAGAGTTGGAAGTGACTACAAGGGTCATCTAGTTTAACCCCCTGTGATGCAGGAATCTGAGCTGAAGCATCCATGACAGAAAGCCACCCAACTTCTGTTTAAAGGCCTCCAAGGAAGAAAGTCTCTTCCACTGCCAAACAGCTCTTACTGTTAGAAAGTTCTTCTTGATGTTGAGTCTGAGTCTTCTTTCTTGTACAACTTGAAGCTATTGGTTTGAGTCCCACCCTCCAGAGCAGGAAGAAACAAGCTTGTTCCGTCTTCCATGTGACATCCCTTGAGATATCTCCTCTTTTCCAGGCTTATTGTTGTTGTTTAGTCGTTTAGTCGTGTCTGACTCTTCATGACCCCATGCATGTCAAGCACTTCTGTCTTCCACTGCCTCCCGCAGTTTGGTCAAACTCATGTTCGTAGCTTCGAGAACACTATCCAACCATCTCGTCCTCTGTCATCCCCTTCTTCTTGTGCCCTCCATCTTTCCCAACATCAGGGTCTTTTCCAGGGAGTCTTCTCTTCTCATGAAGTGGTCAAACTATTGGAGTCTCAGCTTCAGGATCTGTCCTTCCAGTGAGCACTCAGGGCTGATTTCCTTAAGAATGGAGAGGTTTGATCTTCTTGCAGTCCATGGGACTCTCAGGAGTCTCCTCCAGACCATAATTCAAAAGCATCAATTCTTCCTTCCACTGTTCCTTATAAGGCTTTCTAAAGCCAACCCTTCCCACCATGGCGTTGTGATGTGTAGACTCTAGCAGCTTCTCCTTGCAGATCCAATGCCCCAAATGGAAGGGAATTTCCCACAGAACCCAGAAAAGGCCATGGGTTTAGCCTAGAGCAGGTAAAGGACATATGCAAAATGAGCAATTGAGAATACAAAACTGCTCCCTGATAGGTCTCCTCCTGCTTCTTCATGGGGCTTTGGAGAGCCTGCGACTCAGAAAGGTAGGATACAGCTGGGTCTTAATGCCATGGCAACCCTTGCGCATGCAACATAGCTAGTTTGCATGTGTGTGCATCTCAGTCAATTTCCCCTCCCCTTTGTGCCCAGAATGGGCACCGCAGGCCACTTACAATGGCGCTATCATCTTCTTAGAAATGTCCGTCTGCAATGGGAAGCAAACCATTCTCGCCTTTTTATTTTCACAAGCTTCTTCAGAAACAGAGTGCCCAAATCAGAGGCGCCAGTGATGCGATCAAAATACTTCATTTGTATTGACAGCAAGTGCCCCACACGTGACTTTTCCGTTTTCTGGTTAATAGCTTTCCTGTAAAGAAGTCCTCTCGCTCATATTACAATACCTGCTCTTCAAAGGTGAAGTATATCAATTACTTGCAGAGTTGAGAGAAGCAGCGGCAGCGTTTTCCATCGCACCATGCCACAATTGCTATTGTAATCCCACTTGTTTACAACACCGTCTCTATAGCAATGAAATGCAGTTGCCAAAGCCTTCATTAAAGGCTAGGCATTTTGGCTGCCTCACCGCTGCCTGGAAAGCTGATCCTGAGGAAAAGAGCACACGGGCTCCGTAGATTAAGAGAAAAACTAGCAGGCCTTTTGGCTTGTGTTTCGTCCAAAACAAAATACGAGAAAACAAAATTTCACGGATCCTTGATAGGATTGTCGTTTCTGCAACATCTCGGTCTGAGGCTCATAGGCAGGGCCTGGTTTCCAACTCTTGAAAGACCAAAACATAATAATGGGAGAGAGAGAGAGACAGTAAAAACGCAGAGCCCAACAGTGTGATATTCCAGAAAAATGGAGGGTGGGGTGGGGGCAGGACTAAAAAATCCATGTTCCACTTTTTATTTTCCAGAATGGTAAGTTAAATGCTACTTAAGGCCACATTGTAAAGAAACAGTGATACAGCCAATTACCACAAAACTCCCAGAATCAATTTAAAGGTAGTTAAATGAATGATGATAGCATTGTGAATATGCTTGTCATGCTATGGTTTGAATACCAAGGATGATGAGGTGCCCCACTTCACACACACACACACCCTGTTGTTGTTATTATTATTGCTGTAGGGCAAGAAAACCCCCGCCACACTTTTATTGCAAGCCCCCATTGCTAAACTGTGTGGTCCCCCCCCCAAAAAAACCCCAAATGGTTTGTTGAGCACTCATCCTAATTTGTTTATGGGGAGGTTAGACAATTTGACATCACACAGTTGTTTTTTTCTTGTCCCTTTCCTTGGAGGATGGATGGCGGCTAACAGATTGAGGTTGAATCCTGACAAGATAGAAGCACTGTTCTTGGGGGACAGGAGGCGGGCAGGTGTGGAGGACTCCCTGGTCCTGGTAACTGTGCCCCTGAAGGACCAGGTGCACACCCTGAGAGTTGTTTTGGACTCACAGCTGTGCATGGAGGCGCAGGTCAATTCTGTGTCCAAGGCAGCTGTTTATCAGCTCCATCTGGTATGCAGGATGAGACCCTCCCTGCCCGCAGACTGTCTCACCAGAGTGGTGCATGTTCTAGTTATCTCCCGCTTGGACTACTGCAATGCGCTCTACATGGGGCTACCTTGGAAGGTGACCTGGAAGCTACAACTAATCCAGCTAGACTGGTGACTCGGAGTGGCCGCTAAGACCATATAACACTGTTCCTGAAAGACCTACATTGGCTCCCAGTACCTTTCCGGGCACAATTCAAAGTGTTGGTGCTGACCTTGAAAGCCCTAAATGGCCTTGGTCCAGTATACCTGAAGGAGCGTCTCCACCTCCATCGTTCAGCCCTGACACTTAGGTCCATCTCCGAGGGTCTTCTGGCCTTGCTGGGAGAAGTGAGGTTACAGGGAACCAGGCAGAGGGCCTTTTCGGTAGTGGCACCCACCCTGTGGAATGCCCTCCCATCAGATGTCAAAGAGAATGACTACCACCAGACATCTGAAGGCAGCCTTGTTTAGGGAAGCTTTTAATGTTTGATGCATTACTTTATTTTAATATTGTGTTGGAAGCCGCCCAGAGTGGCTGGGGAAACCCGGCCAGATGGGCAGGGTATAAATATTATTATTATTATTATTATTATTATTATTATTATTATTATTATTATCATCATCATCTGGGGGCGTCCTATTAGTGGGGAAGCGGGCACATTGTGCAAGTGTATCAAATCAGCTTTAATTGGGCTGGATTTGCTGGCGTGTGACTGAAACTTACTAGTTGGAGTCTAGCAGTGCTCAATGTCATCTCTTTTAAATACTTTTTCATGGGGTCAAGCTTTGATTCACCTATGTTCAGTTGATCAACTTACAAGTTAGTGCTTTCAATCCTCATTATGCATGAAAAAACACAAGCAAAAGAGAGTATTAGTATTAATTCAGAAACGTCGAAACTTGTTATGGACATGATTTTAGTTTTTTAACAAAATTTCTTTTTTATGCAACAGGCAGAGTTACGACATCCAAATTGTTGCTGTAGTGGATGAAACGGGCTTTAAGTCAGGCAATGTCCTTGATTTAAAGAATCCATTTTTTAGGTAAGAAATGCTCTTGGATAAAATTTGTAATCATTAAAGGTAAAGGTAAAAGTACCCCTGCCCGTACGGGCCAGTCTTGACAGACTCTGGGGTTGTGTGCCCATCTCACTCAAGAGGCCAGGGGCCAGCGCTGTCCGGAGACACTTCCGGGTCACGTGGCCAGCGTGACATCGCTGCTCTGGCGAGCCAGAGCCGCACACGGAAACGCCGTTTACCTTCCCGCTGGTAAGCGGTCCCTATTTATCTACTTGCACCCGGAGGTGCTTTCGAACTGCTAGGTTGGCAGGCGCTGGGACCGAGCAGCGGGAGCGCACCCCGCCGCAGGGATTCGAACCGCCGACCTTTCGATCGGCAAGTCCTAGGCGCTGAGGCTTTAACCCACAGCGCCACATGCGTCCCAATTACCAAATCATTACCAAACTGCAAAACTGTATAATCCATTACTTGTGAATGTTTAGTCTTTAGCGCAAACCTTTGCCATCTGTTGTAGTGAATGCTACATTCTAGCCTATGTGCTCTGCATCTCCCACAGACCCCTCTCCCAATTTGTTATTTTGCTTCTGAGACTCGCGGTGCTAAAACTGGAGTTTTGCTGGTCTTGGTCTGAGGCAAGAAATGTGTTTGAAATAAGGCCAAAATTGTATGCAAAGATCTTTGCATAGAAATGTTGGAAGCTGCCCAGAGTGGCTGGGGCAGCCCAGTCATGTGGGTGGAATACCAAAAACAACAACAACCTGGTCAGAATAAAAAACATGATTGAACTACAGTTCTTTTAAGTGGCTATTGATGACCTGGACATGCCTGACTGTTCTCTTTTGCATATAAATATAAAATATTTTTTTTTTTAAATAAATAATTTTTATTGAATGATTTTATGTTACAAAAAACAATACAGCCATGCTACCACTAAATATAATTAAGAAATAAAAATTACATTCATCGATTTTTAGTTTATTTGTTATTTTATATAAATATAAAACATTTAATGTGCCGCATTTACGATAGATAATCCTCCACCATTCCATTCTGCCTCACAGTGTTCTGCAACTTAAAAAACAGCCAGAAATTAATGCAATAAAAATGCATAGAAAGAGCTTCAGTATTCGGTACTCTTACAACTTTTTAAAAAAATACTGTGCATGTCATACAGCTCATATTCTTTAAATATTTTGTTTGTAGATATGCTTAGATTGCGATATGCACCTGCTGGAAGAAAAACCAGGATTACCAAACCAAGTAGCCCATGAGAAGTTGAAGTTCCTTCTTCTGTGAAACCTAACTGTACATATCAAAAGGAAATATTTTATGCAAATTGTATAAAAATATGTTTGTGCTATTTCACACACACACCCTTCTCTCCCCCCCCCCCAAGCTGCGCATCCCAATCTCCAAACATGCCTGCCTGGAAGTATTTTTCACTGCAATGGTATTTTCTTGGTGAGCGCATTTATTTGGAAATCCTCCCCCCTTAAATCAATGGAAACTGGGCTGCAACTCGCACCCGCTTCTCCTGCCTGGCGAGGGGTCAGGGCTGCTGGGAGTTGCAGCCGGCAGCATCTGAAGCGCCCCATCTGGTCTCCTCCTGGCCTTCAGGAGGGGAATATTGGTCACATCTTTGAATGACGTTGTCCTTTGTTCCAGAGGTACCAAAATACCGTATTTTTCGCTCTATAGGACGCACCCGACCATAGGAGGGGGAGAACAGGGAAAAAAACATTCTCGTCCTCTCTGCTCAGCGCCCCTTCAGCAAAGCGGTAGGAGAAACAGAGCCCCTTCCATTTCTCCTCCCGCTTTGCTGAAGGGGCGCTGCACAGAGAGGGGAAACTGTGCAGCGCCTCTCCACCGACCCCTCTTGCTCTCCAGGCTTCAGGCGGCTATCCGCAAGCCTTCGGAGCGCAGCAGGAACTCCCGCTGCGCTCCTGGGGCTTGCGGATAGCTGCCTGAAGCCTGGAGAGCGAGAGGGGTCAGTTCGCACCAACCCCTCTCGCTCTCCAGGCTTCAGCGAGAGCAACGCAAAGCCTCCGGAGTGTGGAGGGAGTGCTCTCTCTGCACTTCGGAGGCTTTGCGTTGCTATCGCTGAAGCCAAGGAGCCTGCATTCACTCCATAGGACGCACACACATTTCCCCTTCATTTTCGGAGGGGAAAAAGTGCGTCCTATAGAGCGAAAAATACAGTAGTACTGGTATCTGAGGTTTCCTTTTCTCAGTTTGTCTATGGCTGATGCTCCTTGTCCCCCCCCCCCCATCCTTCCCTCCCTTAAGGAATATTCTTAACCAAGCCTACCTCATGTTTATACACATACATAGGATGTATGGGAATACTGCGGACAATACACCAAGCTCATACTCAATGTTTCAGTATTTGCAAGAGGTATTTAAAGATCGGGAGCTTATTTTCAACTGGCCAATAATGAACCTTTTCCGCCTCAGAGCGCTAGGCACTAGGCTCACCACCCAACCAATGTCTCCTCTAACCTGAATTGTTTTTAAGCAATCCTGAACGGTCCTGAGTCTTCCGGCCAGTTACCCTCTTTCGGCAAACCCTTTGAAGAAGGGCAACAGCAGACGACTCTGCCACCAATCCTTCTGTATGGTTCCTGCTTTCTGTAGATAGCACAGCAGCAATTGTACATTTAATCTTTCCAATAAAATTTAAATACGAAATACAATGAGGTTGTGGTGTTGCTTTCTGTGCGGGGTCATTGTAGGAAGTGTAAGGCAAGACACAGGCCAGTCCCAGCCTTCTCACCTCAGTGATTTAGTTGGGCTTCTGATTTTTTTGTTTTAAATCCACACATGAAACAGGATGGCAAGTATCTCTCCTGGGCTCAGGTGCTTAACTGTGACCCTTATGAGCTCTGTGCTGCGATTCCCTGGGACCCTGCCAGCGGTTATTTACAGCAGCACCCAGCACACAAAAAAGAAAAAAAAGAAAATCTACACAAAGGAGGAACAATGAATTGGCTTTGAGCAGCGAGGCTCAACAGTCTTCCTGCTCTTTTCAATTATGTGCCACTTGATCCAGCCGGCTCCTGTAGTGGAAACGCAGCGCTGGATGTGCCGAGAAGTGAATACATTTGCACCCCTTGTGTTACCACATTTGGAGCGCAATGAAAATCACCACTGGCTCTTCAGTGGCAGATGGGGAGAAGGTTGCTCATTGCTGCCAGAGCTAGCCATAATTCATCATCTGTCAGCCACAGCCTGTCTTCTTTCTCCCTAATCTCTGCCTAGGATCTGCCTAGGACTGTTCTGGGAGTCTGTAGCAGATTGTGCTTTGTCTGTTGGCCTGCCTTAACTCTGGGGAGCTTGAATTCTTGGCCACGGCTGCAGCCTCTCTGAGCAGCCACTGAAAGACATGTAACAAGGGGCTGCTTGCAGCTAGTCTGCTGATCAGTTGTTAGTTCTGAAATGGCTGATCATTTGTGCAGGAAAGAGAGGGTTTGGTTTATTTTGGGTGATGGGCAGCATCCTGGCAAGCTAACAGGACTGATGACCTGGTGATCATTGCATGTGTTGTGATTGGAACTGGATCACAGCACCAGGAGGTGGGGAACTCCAGGGAGAAAGAGAGAGTCAAATTCCTGATCCTCATGCAGAAACCTTCCTACACATTAGAGTCTCTTTGCTGGATCAAGATGCACATTTTTCAATATGGATTGGAATCCTAGCCAGTCATTAAAGGCCTTGGGGTCAGCAGATCCACTGCACTGTTCCTGGATGATAATGCAAACCATGAAGTTTTGCAGGGACACACTGGCAGTTGTGCTGGTGTAAATTGTTTTAGGATTGCTGAAGCATTCATGGAATCATAGAATTGTGGAGTTGGGAGGGACCCTGAGGATCTTCTAGTCCAACCCCTCAATGCAATCCCATAATGGGATTCGAACCTGCAACCGGGGCCTTATCAGCCCCATGCTCCAACTGAGCTACGTAGCAAACATTTCTGTAGGAACCAACCATGTGCTACCTCTTTGTACACATGAGAAAGAAAAACAAGAGCAGCCCTTCTGGAGCTAGCTATGGGTCCATGCAGTCCACGCTCCTGTTTCTAAAGAGTAGCCAGTCAGATGCCTCTGGGAAGCTCAGAGTTAGGCCCTCTAGTGCTCAGAGCCGGTCCCCAGCCACTAGCGTCCAGGGGTATACTGCAACTGGAAATTTATAATCACAGTTAATATCAACTCGTAGCGGTGCCCATAAATTTGTCTTAAGTTCTGCTGATGTTGCTTCCCCTTTCGCTATGAGCTCCACTGTTCTCTCCTCATTTACAATCTGATCCACAATCTAGTGAAATCTATATATGCTTAGGACACAGCTCCATAGCTGCTTTTTTCAATCCGATGCAGAACTTGCCATCTCAGCTGCGGGCTCCGTTGCTTTGAAAATGGAGACAGGCGAGCAAGACTGCAGCTGAAACTAGCCAGGCTGTAGCTTTCGTTTCATATTCATTGCTGAGCTACTTTTGCTCCTCCAGCTTAGGTTCTGTCTGGACATTTATAGCCAGAATAATAAAATAGGAACCTTTTGTAAGATGAATTTATTTGGGTGAAGTTTGAGGTGCCCTTCTGAGATTCCCTCCCGTTCAGATTGTGAGCTGTGAACCTCAGAACTTGGCTTTGAAGGGGAAACCGGTCCTGTATCTCTGTGGTTGGTCACTTAGGCTATAGGGTCAACACGGCATCACTCATCTATATGAAAGTATCGGCTCAATAATGGCTTCGCACACCCCAATACGTATTTTAGCCCATGAATCAACTTGGTCACCAGGAGGTGGGTACAAATTTTTTTTTGTAGAACAATTGCCCCCTTGAGAACTTCTGAGGCCCTGTGAGTCAGTTACTTAGTAGTTGCGGTGTGAGATCAGTGGACTAGGGAGCTAGGCTAGGTCCCTGAATGTTCTCCTGGCGCCTCCATCCCAAATTCTGGGAAGCTTCTGCCTGACTTAGGGAGGGAGGTGCAATGCTCAGGTGCAGGTCGTCGAAATGTATCACCTGCAATGTTCCCCTCTCCATGTCACTCTTGCAAGCTGGCGCCTCTGGCCCTAACACTTCCCCATGAAAAATTTCACCGCACGTCACTGCTTGGATGCATTATAGGTAAAGGTAAAGTACCCCTGACAGTCAAGTCCAGTCACAGACGACTCTGGGTTTGCAGCGCTCATCTCGCTTTACAGGCCAAGGGAACTGGCGTTTGTCCACAGACAGTTTTTCCGGGTCATGTGGCCAGCAGGACTAAGCCGCTTCTGGTGCAACGGAAGACCAAAACCAGAGCAGCGCATGGAAACGCCGTTTACCTTCCCGCTGGAGGGGTACCTATTTATCTACTTGCACTTTTTAGTCGTGCTTTCAAACTGCTAGATTGGCAGGAGCAGGGACCGAGCAACGGGAGCGCACCCTGCTGACCTTCTGATCGGCAAGCCTGAAAGGATCAGTGGTTTAGACCACAGCGCCACCCGTGTCCCTTTGGATGCATAATATCTCACCTGTTTTGATCAAGCACACTGCCTGCCACTCCATGTTCCAGCA
Source organism: Podarcis gaigeae (assembly GCF_964106915.1). Taxonomy (NCBI): domain Eukaryota; kingdom Metazoa; phylum Chordata; class Lepidosauria; order Squamata; family Lacertidae; genus Podarcis; species Podarcis gaigeae. Next base: position 29,279,559 of record NC_139694.1, on the reverse strand, counting down.
CCATCCAAGCAGATGGCCTCGCCCTTTAAAGCCACAAATAGCTCAGGACAGGGGAAGGTGTTATTGGACTGCTTTTCCCATTATCCCTGACCACTCCCCATGGCAGCCAGGACGGAGAGAGGCTGGACCACAAGCTCCCCACTCCTGCCTTTGGAGTCACATTCTTTAATGGCTGCCTGTGAACTGGGCTTGCTCCAAGTTCTCTTGTCTTCTGAGGTGGGGGAGCTGAAGACTGGAGAAAAGCCTCTTATTCGAAATCAGAACATCGCTAAGGAGGTTTGGCTGTGTAGTGACATCTGATGCCGAATCAGCATCATCAAATGACAGCAGGGTGTTGTTGTTGAGTCGTTTAGTCGTGTCTGACTCTTTGTGACCCCCTGGACCAGAGCACATCAGGCACTCCTGTCTTCCACTGCCTCCCGCAGTTTGGTCAAACTCATGCTGGTAGCTTCGAGAACACTGTCCCACCATCTGGTCCTCTGTCGTCCCCTTCTCCTTGTGCCCTCCATCTTCCCCAACATCAGGGTCTTTTCCAGGGAGTCTTCTCTTCTCCTGAGGTGGCCAAAGTATTGGAGCCTCAGCTTCACTATCTGTCCTTCCAGTAAGCACTCAGGGCTGATTTCCTTCAGAATGGATAGGTTTGATCTTCTTGCAGTCCGTTGCTTTCCAAAAGAAATATCTCTTTGCAGAAGAAGGTTGTGTGACTGCTGCTATACCCAGAGGGAGATGCCAAGAGAGAGCAAAAGGGGAGAGCGGGGGCTGGTAGTGAATTTGGGAAATTTGCTGCATGCCCTCCCCCACTAGTAAATGTTCACCCCTTGGTTCAAGGGTGTTTGTATGGATAGACCCACATTCCACCTCTTTCTCCACCCCCCCCATCCGTGTGTGTTTTCCTTATCAAAGTTACCATGGGCATTGCCCTCCTCAGTGGTGCATGTTAAGTTGTGGGTAAACATATCAGATGACACAGTGATTCTTCAAACAGCTCTTGTTTATTCACAGGCCAGGACAGAACTGAACTGAAGGGTTCAGTCAGCCTGCTTATATAGAGCTCCAGTACAATGTAACTGTAACAATTTTCTAAAACTATCCAATCACTGAACGTCACCCTGCTGGTCCAGGGTGAGAACTTCAGTACATAACAGTGCACATGGCAGTTACACAGCATTGCTGTGAGCTCGTTTTGTCTCTATTCAGCAACTGCATGAAGTGCCCCAAAGAACTGCAGGTACACTTTCGATCACAAAGATCCCGGGACATAAAACAGGAATGTGAGCACCACAGGAAATGACCCGGAATAATGAGCTCCAGAGCAGATGGGCTGCATTTTTTTACCTTCAGTAAATGATGCAATTTGCATTTATTATTTGGCTAATTGTACAAAGGGAGCCACAAGTCTATGCGGCCGGTGCTGTGCTTCAAAGTCTTCTGAGAAAGGAGTTTTCCTTTTCTAATGTGTACAGTGGTACCTTGGGTTACATACGCTTCGGGTTACATACGCTTCAGGTTACAGACTCCGCTAACCCAGAAATAGTACCTTGGGTTAAGAACTTTGCTTCAGGATGAGAACAGAAATCGTGCTCTGGCGGCGCGGCAGGCCCCATTAGCTAAAGTGGAGCTTCAGGTTAAGAACAGTTTCAGGTTAAGAATGGACCTCCGGAACGAATTAAGTACTTAACCCGAGATACCACTGTATTAAAAAGGGAGCCAACTTCTCCTTTGGAAAAGAGACACCAGGTTCACAGCCATACCATAAGTGCCAATCATTCTGGTGCAATCCTGGCAGCTGCAGTTAAGGCAGCTGGGAACTGGGTCCCTGGGGCGTCAGCCCTCTTTTCAAACTCAAGTCCCCATGATTCTTTGTGGGAAGCCGTGGTTGTTAAAGTGGCGTAAGGGCACTTTAAATGTATGGGGTGAAGGAGGCCCTTGGCACTCAAACATGTTATTCTTTCCATAGCACTTTGATTTCAGTGTAACCTGCAAAAGCTTTTAGGTAAGATTGAAACAGTATATTTAGCTCTACAGATGGAATGGCTGCAAGAGAAAGCACAACCAGCCGCCGCATCTGGGTGTGTTATGAAGGTGCCCTTTCAAGAACTCTCTCTGGGCGTTCTCTCACACCATCAAGTATAAAAGCATTGCTCTCAAAACACAATCAAAATGACTATCAAAATGGCAAATAATGACTACTGAAAGAGCTTTCGGCACCTAAAAGCCTGCACCGTGACGTTTCTAGGCACCTATCAGGAACATTTCATTTGCTGAAGCAGCCTTTGCGACAACAGAAATTGTACATGTGAGGAGGGTGTAATGGCCTTTTCACATCAAAACCAGTCTTTGGAGCTCATTAAATGTTACTTACTGAGAGACCAAATTAAGCCTTCCTAGAGCAAAAGATACATTGGGAGGCTTAATTTGGTCAGAATCGAGTTGACACTTCCAGAGTTAAAGCTAAATGCATGACTTCTGGAAAATGGGCCCTGTACCCAGTAGAGGGCTGTGAAAATTTGTGTCCCGGACTTTTTAGGCTCGGCAACCCATGCACTGAAAAGGGACACCTTGGTTGCCAGATGTTAAATATATCGACATTATTTTCCACTCTCCTACCCCACTATAAAGGGACATGGGTGGCGCTGTGGTCTAAACCACAGCGCCTAAAACCACAGCGCCTAAGGCTTGCCGATCAAAAGGTCAGCAGTTCGAATCCCGCGACAGGGTGAGCTCCCATTGCTCTGTCCCAGCTCCTGCCAACCTAGCAGTTCAAAAGCATGTCAAACTGCAAGTAGATAAATAGGTACCGCTCCAGCGGGAAGGTAAACAATGTTTCCATGCGCTGCTCTGGTTTCACCAGAAGTGGCTTAGTCATGCTGGCCACATGACCCTAAAGCTGTGCGCCGCTCCCTCAGCCAATAAAGCGAGATGAGTGCCATCACCCCAGAGTCGTCCGCGACTGGACCTAACAGTCGGGGTCTCTTTACCTTTATCTTTTACCCCACTATAAAGAGACAAGTACACCAGTACAAGCCCCTTGTATTTAGCTTGGTAGCGTAAAACCAGCCAGTGCCATTCTTTCTGCAGTGGTATAAAGAGGGTTTTTATGGATGCGGGTGGCGCTGTGGGTTAAACCACAGAGCCTAGGACTTGTCGATCAGAAGGTTGGCGGTTCGAATCCCCGTGACGGGGTGAGCTCCCGTTGCTCGGTCCCAGCTCCTGCCAACCTAGCAGTTCGAAAGCACGTCAAAGCGCAAGTAGATAAATAGGTACCGCTCCAGCAGGAAGGTAAACGGCGTTTCTGTGTGCTGCTCTGGTTCGCCAGAAGCGGCTGTCATGCTGGCCACATGACCCAGAAGCTGTCTGTGGACAAACGCTGGCTCCCTCGGCCTATAGAGATGAGCGCGCAACCCCAGAGTCGGGCACGACTGGACCTAATGGTCAGGGGTTACTTTACCTTTACCTATAAAGAGGGTTTGGAGGTGGGGCCCAGACAACTGGAATCGACTCACTTTGCTAGGTCATGGAAATATTATTCCAGCCACTGAAAAGCCACACACACACAGCTAGGGTAACACTCAAAATACCTCTCTTTGATGAGCATATAGGTAGCTATATTTAAGTCTTTCCCAATCTGGTGCCTTGTAGATATTCCCAGGCCCCATCAGCCCCAGTCAACATGGCCAATGATAGGAAAATGGCCGTTGTTGTCGGACCACATTTGGAGAGCCCCAGGTTGGAGAAATCTGGCAGATGTGTAGGGTACTTTCAACAGTGACTTGCTGATTCAAATAGGTACTGCTAGGAAGTGTTCGTAAACAGCTGGGAAAAAGCCCTTTTTTCCCTTCATTTTGTCGTGTGTGAATCTGCAGTGAATTGTAAATTAAGCAAGAAATGAAGCAAAAGAGGAAGAAATCTCAGCCTGATTGTCCTGCTGAGGGACAAAAGTGCGCAAACGATTTACATTTCTAGCTACAACTGGCAATATTTTGCACCGCCACCAAAAGGGAGTATGTGGAATCATTAGTCTTCAGTGCTATCTTGCCCAAGGGCTCACATTTGCTGAACTGCTTAATGATAATTTTTTAAAAAACCATAAAAACTAGGCCTGCTGTACATGGGTCTTCCTTGTCTGATGCAGCTACAGCCTTGGCTGGTTCTGCGTGCTATTAACACAAAGGGGTGTGTTTGTGTGTGTCTTTAAGCCATGTACTAGAGGGCTGCACATAATCACAGCAAAGTGAGTAATCCACTAATCCTCTTTTCTCTTCCCACTGCAGAGAAGGCTGCAGAAGAATTTTAGAAGCTTATAAATTGAATCCTGGGGTTGCTTTATTCTTATAAATAAATAAATAAAGTCTTTACTAAGAAATGAAGGGTTCTAAAGGTTGACTACCAATGATGTTATCTGCAGAACCGAAGAGCAATAAACAAGAAGTTTATTTTGGATAATTTCCCACCACACTTTTCATTTAAGAGAATGCATCTTCCTCTTCCTGTACCTGAAGGTGGCTTTAATTGTCCAGATATTAGCCTACATTAACATAAGCCATATTTGTTTACACATACAACTAACTGGCAAGTTTCTGCTTCTCTTAATGCCCCAGCTTGGGTAATTCTAATCATGGTTTATTTCACACCTCTGTTTGGATGACTCCTGCTGGGATCTAAATATAATGCAAAGAAAGGCTGAATACACTGATCTTCCTCCCTGGCAACTGTAGTTCACCCTCCCAGAGCTACAATTCCCAGCACCCTCAACCCAATGACAAATCCTAGGAGAGGACGAAGGGACACGCTCTCAATGCGTGTCCCTTGGGCTCCGTGGCCACAATCTGAACCTGGGCACCCCCTGGGGGCCCATCTGCTCCTCCCAGCTGGGCTTTGTCTTTCTGTTTTGGACTACAACTCCCATCATCCCTCACCGCTGGGGCTGCCAGTAGGGGATGATGGGAGTTGTAGTCCAAAAAGACCACTTCTTCACCCCCTTTGGGATGAAGGGGAGGAGGCTCTTGGCTGACAGGTGAGCATAGCTGTCAACTGTCCCTTATTTGGCGGGAAACTCCCTTATCCCAGCGCCGTGTCCCACTGCTGTCCCTTATTGATGATGTCCCTTAAATTTCCCATGTTTCAAAGGAAGCAGCTCCTCTCCCTCCCTCCCTGCCGGCCAGGTAGGAGGGAGGCTCCAACTTTGTTTCTCGGCTGCCCGGCCCGCCCCCCTCCGACCTCCACTCACCAGCCTCGGCCCTTGGGAGCCCCTCCCCGCCGGGACTGGCGGGAGCCTCGGGCCCTTCCGCCGCTACCCTCCTCGCGGCCGCCAAACTGAGCATCTCTGCCTGAGGCCTCCCCTCTGCCTGTTGCCACCGCTCCCGCTAGGCTGTACTGAGGCTGCGCTGCCGAAGGACCCTAATGAGATGGGCAGCCATTGCTGAGGAGTCTTGAGAGGAGAGTGAGGGCCACCATAGAGAAAGCAGTTCAGAGAGAGGAGGAGGAAGAGGAGGCGCAGGTGCAGGCGCTTCTCCATGGATTTGTAGTGGTGGACTAGCATAGATGGTCTGATCTGCGGGTTTACTTCGGGCGCTATTCCCCCCCCCTTCCTCCCGCCCCACCTGATGGAACTGAGAGCTGCAGATGGAGCACGAGAGAAAAGATGCAGAACTGCGGCCACATCTTTGTAGCTTGGACTTGGTTTTGCGCAAAAAGTGGTTGCTACTTGTAGTTATTAAATTGCAATGCTTCATCAGCTGGTGTCTTGAGCAGCAACCTCTGGAAACGAAGGGCTAAAAACCGGCGCTGCTCTCCTAAATTACAGTGGTACCTCGGGTTAAGTACTTAATTCGTTCCAGAGGTCCGTTCTTAACCTGAAACTGTTCTTAACCTGAAGCTCCACTTTAGCTAATGGGGCCTCCTGCTGCTCCCGCGCCGCCAGAGCACGATTTCTGTTCTCATCCTGAAGCTAAGTTCTTAACCCAAGGTACTATTTCTGGGTTAGCAGAGTCTGTAACCTGAAGCGTATGTAACCTGAGGTACCACTGTATCTGGTCCCTTTCAACTTCGTATTTCAGCTGGCTGACTAAAATCCCTTATTTTGGCTGCTGGTCCCTTATTTTCAAATCTGTAAGTTGACAGCTATGCAGGAGAGGTGCTTGCTGTCTCCTCTGAAGGCTCCCTACTCCCGAGGAAGCTCCCTCCTCTGCTCAGCTGCATAGGGATGAAGGCGCAGCCATTGCTCCGAGCGCGGCCGCCTGAGGGTGCCGCCACGCAGCCCCGAGCGGAGCCTCCCCGCGGAGGGAGCGCGCAAAGGGACGCGGCCGCGCAAGAGGGAAGCCGGAAGACGGTCGCGCGCGTGTCACTGTCTCCTTTCTACGTCTATGGGCCTCGCCGAAGCCAGAGGGCGGCAGCAGCGGCCGCGGCCGTCACTTCCGCTTCCCCTTTAGAGAGCGGGAGAGTGGCGGCAGGCGCCCCCTGCCGACCATGCCGCCGGCGTCCCAACGGGAAGCGGAAGTGCTGGCAGATGTGTCCCGCTGCGCGGCTTCTCGCGAGGCCCCTTCGTCCAATGGGAGAGAGCTTCCGCCGGAAGGAGCTGAGTAAGAGAGCGGAAGTGCGGCTGGAGGCTTCGCCGGGAGGGCGGCACGTGGGGCTGAGCGAGGAAGCGAGTTTTTCCTCCCATGGAAGCCAAGCGCCGACGGAGGGGACCTGCTGGCGGAGGAGGAAGAGGCCCCGGGAAGAAGAAGCTGACCAGGAAGGCCGAGGAGGGTGAGGCGGGGGCGGGAAACGGGGCTCCCCTCCGAGGGCGAAGGCAGAGGGGTTGACCCCGACCCTCCTCTACAGTTGCGGGGGGGGGGGGGGAGAGAAGAATTCTTGCTGGGAGTTGGAGGCCGCTGGCCAAGATCTTGCGGAGGTTTTTTTTTTAATTGCTTTGTGCACCATCTGGTGGAAAAGTGCAATACAAATTTAACACATACAGAAATAATTCTGTGAACCTCCTTGAGACCACCGGGTATAGGGCGGTAAAGGTAAAGGGACCCCTGACCATTAGGTCCAGTCGTGGCCGACTCTGGGGTTGGTAGATAAATTCAAATAATAATAATAAGTCCTAGGCTCTGTGGTTTAACCCACAGCACCACCCGCGTCCCATAATAATAATAGAACACCACAATTTGTAGTCCCTCTGATTTAATTTTTTTAAAAAATCCTTTCTTCACCTTAGCAGAAGTAGTGACAGCGTTTTTGGTTGCTGTTTTTCCCGCAGCATGTCAGTATGTCCACTTGATCCAAATTCTATTCCCGTTAAATAATGTATCCTGTTATGTATTATACGTTTCTAATGCTAATAATAATAATTTATTATTTATACCCCGCCCATCTGGCTGGGCCTCCCTAGCCACTCTGGGCGGCTTCCATAAAAACCAAAAATACAGTAAAATATCACACGTTAAAAACTTCCCTGAACAGGGCTGCCTTAAGATGTCTTCTAATGATGAATAGACATTGCTGTTTAGTGTGGAATTTGAATTCGTTTTCACAGAGGGTGGGCCATTTTCTAGTCACCATAATTATATGAAGAAACCTGACTTGGAAAGTGGAAGACTTTTTTAAAAAACACACACACATGTTGGCACTTTTTTTTAAATTAAATTAAGGTAGGAATGTATAGAGTCAATACAGTTCCCCACCCCCGGGAAGCGACAAACCACATATTTCATATAACTGTTTTAACATCACTGTTAAAAACAAAGTGGAAGACTTTTTGATGTGAAGTTGCCCACAACACTTCCCTGCCTTAAGCACACCAATGGCAGGGATAAAGGGTAACTCAAAATATATTCACTGGAAAAAAGTTCTGTCATATTAGCTGTATGCTATGTACTGTATGTAAGACCACCAAATGGTAGAGATTGTTAGATAAAAACTAATCTAATAATCAAGCGGTTTCTAACAAAAAAGTATTTTATTTTATTTTTTACAAAATACACAAGTACATTATGCGTTTTCCATCTTAAGGTTTTTGTCCCATGTTGCCTTTTGCTCTTCCATTTATCCTCCCTGAATTGAAATGTCAAAGTTGGACTGAAAAGAATATAATACATATTGAATACAAACTGATCTGTTGTTGATTTTGTGAAATTAACCTCTTTTGAAAACTTCAAATAGATGCTGGTCCTCCAACCAAATTAAATAGAAAAAGTGGTGAAGATGGCAAGCCGAAATTTAAACGTAAGAAATTTGAGAGAGGAAACAAAAAGCCTGGTAAAACTGGAGTGAAACAATTCAAGAGTAAACAACCATCAGAAAAATTTACCAGGAAGCGCAAACTTCAAGATGATAAAGAAGGAGGTGAGAATAATACTTGGGTTTGTTTGTTTTTTAAAAGATATATTGATCAAAGAAAGATAAATGTCTCAATGAATGTGCTACTTTAAAGATGTTTGAAGGCGTCTACTGTCCACAATCTATTGATGATGTGACAGGGCCTTCTCTGCCCTTGGCCCTGTTTTGCCATTTTTTTTTTGTGCCAGTTCAAGACCTGTCTATTTGCCCAGGCTTTTGAGTATTTTATCTGGTTGGTTTAGCTTACTGAGTAGCTTTAGTTGTTCCTATTTGAGGTGTTTTTATGGTTTTATCACTTTGTATTGCGTGATTTTTTAAAATTTAAGTGTTCCAATCCACCTGGGGAACCTATACAGATGATGAGCTATAAGTAGTTCACATCTTAATGATGAATGTTTTCTTTTAACGAATGTGTGAATTGTGACCAGCCTGCATGCTGTAGATTCATCTCTGCACAAAACGTGCATTTAGAGTTGAGACAGTGGTTTGAAGCAGGGCCCCACAGTGCTATGCTGGCCTTGGTAGTGAAGTAAAACATTGTGGTTCGTAGGCCCGCCCAGCGTTCAAATTATTGTATTGTCCACTTGCAAGCAAGTGAAGATGCCTGGGCACCAGGATGGTGACTGACGTCTCCACCATGTGGTGATCATTGGATCTCACCTGTTTTCACACACTAACAACACATCCTGTAGAATGCTACCAGTTATATGTTATCTGCACAAGGAAATTCAGAAATCAAACTGCTTTTTCTTTGCCGCCTGAACAGGACCAGTCACCATTATGGAAAAGATATTGGAATAGGCCGATATATATGTGGACTGTCCCTGGTTCATGTGACATTTGTTCTTTAGGTTCTCCAAGCTCTTAACGCTGCTCAAGGTTGTCATCTGAACTAGCCAGCTGTTTAACTGAGAATCAATCACAGTCAGTCCATCCTTTGAAAAATAAGACTTTAGAGCCATCTTGCCCCCAAATGGCAACTAGACATTCCATTTGGGTGGCTGTAACCTTGATTTAGGGAGCCATTTGCCACGTAGCTTCTATATCTGAGTTTCTAACACTGACTGGTAGGTCCCACCCCCTCCTAGCTTGGCCCTGGGGATGGGGGGGGGTGAGAACGGGCCCTGCCTGACTTTCTTGCAGGGAACTAGATAGTTTGGCTGGTGTTTGGCTTGTCTCTTCTTTGTGCCTCAGCGTCACAGCAGCCAAACCATCCCAAGCTTTCCTCCTAACATGGGAGTGAGGAAAGGTGCAGCAATAGCCACACAACTCCTGGAATAATACCCAGCCAGTTCCGATTTTGGCTGCAGGGTTGACGGCAGCACGCATGCCATTGTAAATGTAGCAAGGATGGATGGTCAGGAGCATGAGTTATGAGCCTGAGGTTCAAATTTTAGTTATATTTCAGATTTTAGTTAGTCCCTGCAGGACTTGACATCTTTCCGCAGGGCCTGCAAGACAGAGCTGTTCCACCAGGCCTTTGGTCAGGGTGCAGCCTGACTCCCTCCTTTGGTTGCCATCAATTTGATTTTAATTAATTTTTAGAATGCTGCACTATTTTATTGTTGTTAGCCGCTCTGAGCCGGGCTTCGGCTGGGGAGGGCGCAATATAAATAAAAATTATTATTATTATTATTATTATTATTATTATTATTATTATTATGCCATGTGTTTTCAGAGCTTGCCTTGGGCAAAACCCACACCTGTAATATCAGGATAAAATGGGTCAGAGCTCCATGATAAAGAGCAGGTGTTTTGTATGGAAAAGGTTGCTAGTTCAGCCTTTGGCATTTGGAGATTAAGGAAAGGTGATGAGTCACTGGAGAGCCTTTGTCTGATTCTACTCTACTGGGCTATATGTATCCATGGTTCAACTTGGTATCATGTAAATGAACGAGCTGCTGTTTCAGAATAAGCTGTAGCAGTTTTAAAAAGCTGGTTCTTTCCGCCAGACTGACATTCTTGGAATTTTAAACAGAGGCACAGCTGACAAAAATTGATTAGGGAAGTATTGTTGTCGGAGAGGATCCCAAGAGCAGAGCAGTCTGCATCCAACAGTTGGCACTATTTGTTAATTAACCTGTGTGGCGTTTGATGCATCTTAAAGTGTGCTACAAAATGAATGCATTTTTGTCATCAGGGTTGGCGCCTAAGAAGCCTAAATGGGACGACATCAAGAAGAAGAAGAAGGAGCTGAAGCAGAGCCGACAGCTGAATGACAAAGCCAACTATGATGTGGTGCTTAAGGGAAAGCTGATTTGGGAATCTCTGAGGCAGTAAGAACGACTTGCGCTACATTTTCCTGAACTTAACACTGTACTTGTTTTTCCTCCTCATGAAGGAAAAAAGTTTGTCCTGCGTTAGACTTCAGTATAACACGCACACAGACATGGTTTATTGCTGCAGTTGTCTGTGTGGATTATAAAACTGAGGCTGTACGTCAGTGTTTTAGGTCCATTAAAAAAATAAAATCATAACTAGATGAATATGTGTCCTTCATTAAAGCATGGATAAAGGATTACATATTACAAAAGAACCTTTGGACAAAGAGGCTACCTGCGAGTTGATCACTCTGCAGTGTTTGTCACCTGCTGTGAAGTGTTTGGCTTGAGTGTAGAAGCCCAGGCCACCTCCACACCTTGCATTTGCAGTGCTATGATTCTGTTTTAAACACCCATGGCTCCCCACCAGCTAATCTGGGGGCTGCAGTTCTCAAATTGGTTTGACAACCCGTCCCTCTTCCCAGAGAACCCTGGGAATTGTAACTCTGGGAGAGGAGAATAAGGGTCTCGTGGGAACGCCCAGCACCCTTAACAAACTACAGCTCCCAGAATTCATTGGCAGAAGCCATGCCTGTTGCAAGTGGTTTTGCTTTAAAAGTGTGGTGTCAAATCTCTGCTCAGTCTTAACTCACTAAATGGCCTTGGTCAAAGGGCGATCTCTTCACCTAATCTGCTTTACTCGGTGGTTGTGAGAGCTCTCCTCTCCCCCCTCAGCCATCTGTTGTGCTGATCATGCTGCACTCCACTCTGCAACCAAAGTGGCAAGGATCTAGTCATGTGGTATAGGGGGTTGGACTAGATGACCCTGGGGTCCCTTCCAACTCTACAATTCTTTGACTCAATGCTGTGTTTCACTAAAAGGGTGGGTGCTCTTGTCATTAGAGTTCCCAGTGGAAGGTATACAGCACTGTGTCCTTAATAAAGTTGGGCACCAAACCTCTTACCTGCCATATTTGTGTGGAGGCATTCCCCGCCTCCCCAAAGAAAAAGTTTTTGATTGTAGTAAGGGGATGAGCTTTGGAACGGACAAGAAGCATATACTGTGATCTGTTACACTGCTCTCAGTTGCTTCTGGACAGCACTTTAACATGTTAGGCTTCCAACATTAGATGCCAATTAACTTCCTAAAGTACAAGATAATTCAGTTACTGTATCAAGAAAAATAATAATTGTTGCATTGTCTAAAGATTTTCTTGTTTTTATAGGAAAAAATGTGAGAAGGAGAAGCGGGAAAAGATGTTGAGTGAACTCCAAGAGCTGCTTCGTGGGAAAATAAAAAATGTAAGAAGGATAGCAGAATAGAGTGAAACATGACTCTCAAATGGCTGGACTTGTTGGGGTTTTGTAATGGTGGGGAAAGGGCATGTCTGGTTCTGCTGCCCCTCCATGTGATTGGGGCTGGGGGGGGGGCAAGTGGAATGTCTTTTCCCAGGCCCAAGGGTCATCCTAACAGTTCATCTACCTGTTGCATCACCTGCCAAATATCTCAAAGGTCTCCAAGCCCAGGACACAGCTTTTCAGCAGGAGTAGGAAGAGGAAGCAGGAATACAGTGGTACCTCGGGTTAAGTACTTAATTCATTCTGGAGGTCCGTTCTTAACCTGAAACTGTTCTTAACCTGAAGCACCACTTTAGCTAATGGGGCCTCCTGCTGCCGCTGCGCCGCCGGAGCACGATTTCTGTTCTCATCCTGAAGCAAAGTTATTAACCTGAGCTACTATTTCTGGGTTAGCGGAGTCTGTAACCTGAAGCATCTGTAACCCGAGGTACCACTGTATCCCATTCTCTGGATCCAATTCATTGCATTGTACTGGAATGCTTCACCTTTTTTACCATCATCAATGTATTATTTTTATTTATTAAATTTGTATACCGCCCTATGCCTTCAGGTCTCAGGGCGGTTCACAGGATAAAATCACAATATAAAAACACGAAGCAAAACAAAACAACCCAGTAACATTCCCCCCCCCACCGGAATAACCCTCCAGAATCGGATCCCATGATGCCTGGTCACCTTGTAAGGAAATGTGTTGCAAGTGTTTCTATTACATATACATAATAATAATAATGCAGGTTGTAGGTGCCCTTGGTTGTAGGGACCCAGGTGGCGCTGTGGGTTAAACCACAGAGCCTAGGACTTGCTGATCAGAAGGTCGGCGGTTCAAATCCCTGCGACGGGGTGAGCTCCTGTTGCTCGGTCCCTGCTCCTGCCAACCTAGCAGTTTGAAAGCACGTCAAACTGCAAGTAGATAAATAGGTGCTGCTCCGGCGGGAAGGTAAACGCCGTTTCCATGCGCTGCTCTGGTTCGCCAGAAGTGGCTTAGTCGTGCTGGCCACATGACCTGGAAGCTGTACGCTGGTTCCTTCGGCCAATAAAGCAAGATGAGCGCCGCAACCCCAGAGTCGGCCACGACTGGACCTAACGGTCAGGGGTCCCTTTACCTTTAGGATGCCAAATGCTGGAACGGTAAAAAGTACAGACACGTTTCTCCCCACCCCCCCAAATTTGTTTAGCTTGTTTAGTGTCTAATGCCAGCACACTCATATGGTTCATTTCTTTGGGAGTGTATTATGTTTAGCTGTTAGTTAGCTGCAGACAGCTTTTAGGAATTTTATTAAAGCCAACCGTGAAGATAAATCTGTTGAAATGCAATGCTGCCTAAATGACTTCGGGGGAAGGATTCATCTCAAGGGAACCATTTATCCCCACAGATGGCGTTTGCTCACGATTCGACCCGCGTCATCCAGTGCTACATTCAGTTTGGCAACGCAGAGCAAAGGCAAGAAGTATTTGAAGAACTGAAAGGTACAGTTTCCAGAAACAAATGGCTTGCCTTCAGAGCTCTTGGTGTTTACAGCTTCTTATGGTGGTTTCTCATCCCACAGATAGTTTCACCGAACTAAGCAAAGCCAAGTATTCCAGAAATATTGTGAAGAAGCTTCTTGCCTATGGGTAAGTATTTCCTTTTTCGACGCTTCTCTCCACTTCTGAGGGAAGTCAAGCCAGAGAACGGAGTGTAAAGAAGAGAATGAGGGAGCTGAACTGTGGTGCTTGGCTTCAAATCCTTGCTCAGCTTACTCTGTTGTCAAAAAGATGAAATGGGCTTTGACAGAATGCGATAATGGTCCCACTGAGATCATGGCACTGCTCTGGAAAATGCTTGTGTGTCTAAAGTCCTCTAGCTCCAAAAGACAAAGAAATTGGTTTCGACTCTTCCAAGTCTCTGGATGCTACTGATGTCTTTCCCACGTCTGAAAAATGCCAATTTGGTTGATAGGACTTGGATATGTGACTCTAAAGCAGCTCATAGCATCATCATATGTTAAAAAGTCGTACCATGTCATTTGTAGGCAACTTCTTTCTTTAAAAAAAAAATATTATTGGTTTTCACAACATTATAAAACACACAAACACATAAGAGAAACAAACATAAATCATAGCCTTATTGAAAATTACACTTATTAGCATTGTTAAGTGACTTCCTTGCATCCCCTTGGTTGAATTTCATTGCATATCCTTTTAACGGTTTTCCAAATCGCAGTTCTTATAAAATTTAACTTAAGCATTAACATTCTTAGATCTTCAGGTTATGAAATTAAGCATATTAATTCATCCCTTAACATAAATAAATCCTAAGCCAATTAAGTATCTGCAAGCTGTTTTCAGTTAATTTAACTTAACATATTTAAGTAATCATTAAATTTAATTCACTCTTCCTGATACTCCTCCTTCTTCTGGTCGTGCACTCTTCCAGTTAGGTCGGCTTGCTCCGAAAAATCCATCATCTTCATCTGCCATTCTTCTATCGTTGGTAATTCTTGGGTTTTCCACTTTTTAGCTAACAGAATACGCGCAGCAGTTGTGGCATACAGAAATAATTTAACATATTTCCTGGGCAATTCCAAACCTGTTATTCCAAGAAGAAAGGCCTCTGGTTTCTTTATAAATGTATGTTTCAACATTTTTTTCAATTCATTATAAATCTTTTCCCAGAAGTCTTTCACCTTGGGACAGGTCCACCACATATGATAAAAGGTTCCTTCCTTTTCTTTACATTTCCAACATAGATTGTCACAGTTGTGATATATCGTTGCTAATTTTACAGGAGTCAAATACCTCTAAAACTTAGCTCAGTGCACGAGACTCTGCTTCTCCCTGAAGTTTGGTCCAAGTGCAAGGAAGCTCTGGAGAGGGGCAGGATTTGTACCAAGCAACCAAAAACTAGGGTTGGCTACCAAGCAGAGCCAAACTGTCACTCAGTGATTGGCTTGATGCTGGCATCTCTCTCTCCTACGAAACTGTGTATATTAATACACATAAGACACTCACACACAGGAAGATAAAACGTGGGCTGGATCCAGACTGCCTTTCATGAATGGAATGGCTCTTCCAGCTCACAGAAGGCTTCTGATCCAGCAGAGGGATCCGGCTGTCGCAAGAAGAGAAGGCAACGGCTGCTGCTTCATCCCTCCCCCTGCAGAATAAGAAGAGTTCGGATTTGATATCCCGCTTTATCACTACCCTAAGGAGTCTCAAAGAGGCTAACAATTTCCTTTTCTTTCCTCCCCCACAACAAACACTCTGTGAGGTGAGTGAGGCTGAGAGACTTCAGAGAAGTGTGACTAGCCCAAGGTCACCCAGCAGCTGCATGTGGAGGAGCGGGGAATCGAACCCAGTTCACCAGATTACAAGTCCACCGCTCTTAACCACTACACCACACTATTCCACAGGGTGTCCCGCAAAGGAAGAGGAAGGTGGCAAAAGTTGCCGCTCCTTCTGACAGCTCAGTCCCCTTGCTAGTGGCGTCAAAAGTTTGGATCAGAGTCTTTCTTTTCTCCCCACCATTGAAAAAGAATAAAAAATCAGTTGTGTTTAATAAGTGATTGCTCAAAGTCTCTGGTCCGCTTTTCTTTTCCGATATGTTGAGCCGCTGTCCGTGTTTCTTCCTGAAACAGAACGAAGCCACAAGTTGCAGAGATAATCAAAAGCTTTAAAGGCGAGGTCAGGAAGATGCTGCGCCATGCGGAAGCGTCGGCTGTGGTGGAGTACGCCTATAACGACAAAGCCATTTTGGAGCAGAGGAACATGCTGACTGAGGAGCTGTATGGGAACACATTCCAGGTCTACAAGGTGCTGTATCGAGGCAGCTTTTTGGCAGCTTTCCCCCACAGTATTGTTTTTAGATTTTAGATGCAGTGTGCCGTGGGAGAGAAAAGGAAGGGTGGCCAACAGGAAAGGAAATACAGTGGTACCTCGGGTTACAGACGCTTCAGGTTACAGACTCCGCTAACCCAGAAATAGTACTTCGGGTTATGAACTTTGCTTCAGGATGAGAACAGAAATTGCTCAGTGGCGGCAGTGGGAGGCCACATTAGCTAAAGTGGTGCTTCAGATTAAGAACAGTTTCAGGTTAAGAATGGACCTTCAGAACGAATTAAGTTCTTAACCCAAGGTACCACGGTAAAGGGACCCCTGACCATTAGGTCCAGTCATGGCCGACTCTGGGGTTGCGGTGCTCATCTCACTTTATTGGCCGAGGGAGCCAGTGTACAGCTTCCAGGTCATGTGGCCAGCATGACTAAGCCGCTTCTGGTGAACCAGAGCAGCACACGGAAACGCCGTTTACCTTCCCGCCGGAGCGGTACCTATTTATCAACTTGCACTTTTGTGCTTTTGAACTGCTAGGTTGGCAGGAAAGTACCACTGTACTGCTGTTCTATTTCCAGAGCTGGAGCTCTGAAGCTGGGCCCCTCTGCACCTGGGCCCTGTTCATGCAATCAGTGCTGTTTGTGTCTAACCCGACAGAGTTTTCTTCCTATCTTTGAAGTCCTTCACTAGAGCAGAGCAGAGCATACTTGGGGCTAAAGGATCTCTGTCTGATCTACACCATGAAGATGTGGTCTTGGGAATACTATGAAAACTAGGAATTCTGTTTATAAGCAAACCTGCCATTCCCGTGGTTCTAGTTAACATCTTGATAGCTTCATTAAAACAGGGATACATAGCAACCTGATGCATAGATCTAAGCTAGCTGTTTCAAAAATGTATTGGCATCTGAACACATGTTTACTTGGTCCCTTCTCTGGGGGTTGATTTTATTAATAAAAGTTGGTTCTGCTTAAATGACAGAGGCCAACTTGAAAGACCTGTCACCAGGTTTTAATTTGTCTGGTGTGAAACTCTGAATGCAAAGGCTTTATAGACAGAAATAGGCATTTGATTCCTGCGGAATTTAGAGATTTCTGGAGAGCATTGTTCAAGTTGATTGGTTTGCAATTATTGATTATTCAGGTACAGTATAAAGAAGTCTTACAGTTGAACTTGCTATACAACGTTTGACTTTTGACTTCAGTTTGAAATGGTCTAGTTCCATGCCCCCCATTGCCGTTTTTAAGGATTTAAAAAGTAATCATTAGCTTACATTTGAAAGGGAGTGGTTTTATTAGGAATTTTCATGTTTGAAAATCTGGATAGAGCCATTCCAATTCCTATTAAAAAATTAAGCTTAATGAAGTTCTTTTAAAAGCTTTGAAACCACGAATACTAATACGCTATTACTTGAATTCTCCTTTCATTATGTGCTGCATCATTTTCTCTTAAAGACTCACAGATCACACATTGTGGATATCTTTAATGAGAGACCAATTAACAGGAGTTCCACTTTGCACACTAATTAGAAACTGTCTTCTTTTGGAAATGGTAGCTCAAAGTGAATGTAAGAAGCAGTTATACCTGCTGTTTTAACCGTTTTAATAGGACTCTTTTGCAAATTGCACTGTGATCCTTAACCTGCTTGCAGAGAAGTCAGATTTCTTCACTACCAGATTTGTGGTGCTGATGGGCACTCAAGTGCAGCCGCCGGCTCCTCTATCAGTTCAATTTCAGGCACAGCTGCCCTGGTTCTGTTGGGGATGTGTGAGTAGGAAGCCAAACCCTGCATTGCTCTGAATTGGGATATTGTAGGTTTGACCATCTGAATGAGTCAAAGTCTCTATGCTGGAACTGAGAGGCCACAATAAGGCAAGAGTGTCTTGTATTTCTTCAGAACAAAAAAGGTACCCAGTTAGGATGGATCTTTGCAGAGCACACGTGAACAAAATTATAATGGGGCAGTTCTCCCTTATTTGCAGCCCTTTTTATTATAAAAAAAGTATTCTCTGTATAGGTAAAACTGGATGGAGCAAAAAGGTCAAAAGTGAGGCTGGATGAATACACAAATACAGTGATTACATACGCTTCAGGTTACATATGCTTCAGGTTACAGACTCCGCTAACCCAGAAATAGTACCGTGGATTAAGAACTTTGCTTCAGGATGAGAACAGAAATCGTGCTCCGGCGGCGTGGCAGCAGCAGGAGGCCCCATTAGCTAAAGTGGTGCTTCAGATTAAGAACAGTTTCAGGTTAAGAACGGACCTCCGGAACGAATTAAGTACATTTCCCTTCTTTTTGTCCCAATTACAGTATTAAAATAGGCAGGCAGAGCATTTGACACCTATGTGTGTGTTTCACCCTTTAGTCGCATAGTTTTATACACCTTGCTTTCTCTCCAGCATGTCA
The DNA here is from genome assembly GCF_964106915.1 of Podarcis gaigeae. NCBI lineage: Eukaryota > Metazoa > Chordata > Lepidosauria > Squamata > Lacertidae > Podarcis > Podarcis gaigeae. The sequence continues at coordinate 29,261,397 of NC_139694.1, read as the reverse complement.
TTATGTTTCATCAGGACCTCTAGTATGTCAATAAGACCAGGTTGCAAGATAAACTCGCGCAAATGTATCCTTGGAAATGGAGTGCAGTTCAGGCTGTTCATAAAATGTCCTTCGTTGGTCACTAGGTACAAAATGCCTTTTGTCTAGATCTTTCTGGAGACTTCAGTTCCCTCTTAAATGGTTTAATAGTAGGTGCCAGCTGGACCGTCCTTCACAGGTCATCTGAGGTCCATCACAGGGAAGCCAGTGGTTTATCAGAGGTGCTGTCTTTACGGAGCCTCTCAACTGAGTCTAATGAGGTCACAGTGTCAAGATACAGTGGCAGACTTGCTTTATACTGAAGATTCTTCATTGTGCTTTTGGCTCTTTAATGTCATTAAAATTCAGCGTAGCGGCTTTTCTTAAATTTCAGTCATCAGAACACCCAACTTTAGAGGAAGTGTTGAAGGCTCAGCCTGAGAAGCGGGAGGCCATTCTGGATGAAATGAAACAGATCCTGACTCCAATGGCGCAAAAGTAAGGGCAACAATTTAGCATGAGGGGCATCGCAGCCAACTGTGCAGCGCTTCTCTTAAAAGTGTGTTCTCATCCCTTTTAACGTCTCTTGAGATAACTTTGAAACCGTTCCATTTTGAATGTAAACACTTAAGCTGGTGAAAGCCCAGCAGATCTTTCCAAGATGACTTATTTAATGTGGGAACATCGAAGGCTCTTCAAAAACAAAATCAGTCCCCAGTGCTTTTTCTTGCCTTTTGGGTCTCTCTCTCTCCTTAAAAGCAGGAGTGGGGAAACGGGGACCCTCCAGAGGTTGATGGGCCCCAAATCCTGTGATCTCTTACCATTGACCATTGGGTTGGGGCGGATGGGACTTGTGGTCTGCTAACATCTGGAGAGCCATGGACTCCCTGCCTGAGAGAGAGCCAAGGAGATACATAGGAACACAGCCAAGTCCTGTGCACAGATTGGTTCTCTGGCTTGACAACTAGCCTGTTCTGGATGCAACTGCAGATGTATCTATAACCTCCGTTACAATTCTCTGCACATGCAGTTCCATGTCATGGTATTATGTAAGTACAGACTTCTGTTTGTTTCCCCCCTGTTTCATCTTACAGGGAGGCTGTGATAAAGCATTCGTTGGTGCATAAAGTCTTTCTGGACTTCTTTATCCATGCTACCCCAAAACAGAGATCGGTAAGTATTGGCACAGCTATGGGTTTTGATCTGGTTTCATGTTAACGAATAAACAGTACAAGTGCACGCCAGGCATGTCTACTCCGCAGAGCTGTGTCTCTTAGCAGCTCCTGTGCCTCCTCCGCTAGCTGGATTAGGAACCTGAAGCATAACGAAGGCACTTCAGAGGATATGCGTGGTCTTGATGGGATGCGCACCCTTCCCGCTTCCTGGCACAACTTGCCAGGCATCATGTCTTGAAGCAGGACAGGGCTGAATCAGGGTGCTCAACTCTTGGTTTCTTTCTGGCTGCATTTGCATACCTGAAGTTAGACATTCTTCCTTATTAAATGCTGGTAGCCGTGGGATGATTGTGACCAAAGCACACTGTTCTTTGTCATGCCAGTGGCCTCGGGCTTCTCCTCTTTAGTTGCTCTTGTGTTACTCTGGTTCTGAGAATTTGAAATACTTTCCATTCCTGGTTGTAAGGAAAGATAACACAGGCTCACAGAGCTGATCAGAATAATACCATTTATATTATGGTAGTTGATTTGTGTTAAATTCATTAAATCCATCTCCTTAAATCTGGCTTTGTCTAGGAAATGATTGAGTCAATCAGAGAATCTGTAATCTACTTGGCACACACACACGATGGAGCCAGAGTCGCCATGCATTGCCTGTGGCATGGGACCCCCAAGGTTTGTATGCAGAGTCCGTGTGGATCAAATGAGAATTGGTGAGACCTTTCTAAAAAGTTTCACTGGGGAGCCTTTTCCCATCGCTACTTAGCTGTGCCTGACTTTGACAAATGTGGTTGTGAGACATAAAAGAATGGAAATGCCCAACCCTTTTGTTAGAATTAGTATCTAAAAGGTACTAAGGAGGCTTTATGACTAGCCTTGCGCCTCAAATGAAATGACAGTGCTTATCATGGTGCCTTGGCAAGCATGCTGAAAATTCAAACTTCAGAGAGAGAGCTGCGCCTTCATTATGTAAATGCTTAAAGCTGAGACTTGTACATAAGCTGAAGTTCTGTCAGGATCTCTTCCAGGGCTTTTCCAAAATACTGAAGACTTACAGGTTGGTTGCAGCACCCAGCTTACTTATTTTGCATCCCATAGGGCAGGGATGTTCAAGTAGTCGACTGCGATCGACAGGTCAATCCCCTGGTGCTAGCAGTAGATTGCGGGCTCATTTTCCTCGGGGGGGGGGGGAGGAGAGCATCTGTCCCCACCCACTCGCTGTGTCCTTGATTTGCGCACGATTGCAAAGATGGAAGAGGGAGTTACTGCAGCCAGGTTTTTTACGTGATTAGCAATGTCTGCCATTTCCCCCCACCCAAAGCAGCAGAACTATGGGGTTTCCCCTTAAAAAGCTGAACAACTTTGGTTTGGCCTCCTAAAAAAAGCTTAATTGGTCCCCGTCCCCCCCAAATGGGTAGATCACTGCTAGTCCCCCCCCCCCCCCCCCGGGTGTAGATCAGGAGTTGGATGTCCCTGCCATAGGGAGTTAAAATGCCTCTTTGTGGAACATTGAAAGGTGTCCAAGCCCATCAGCAAAGAGAGGAGAGATGGGAGAAGAAGGTCTTCCTCTGTGTCTGCAGTGCTCTTCATCTCCCTGGATTCAGGGGGGCAACGGGGCTGTGGTCCCAGTCTTTTTCCAGCATGTCTCAGCCAGCCAGGCATGCTGCCTTGACCTGCTGTGAATTTCTAAGAGATTGCATGTTGTAGTTGAACTGGACAAGGGGAGGTAAAGAGACGATAAACAACAAAAACAGAATGAAGTGAGGAGGTGGGAGCAGAGATGAGATTACAGAGAAATATGGAGAAAGGGGGGCAGTTAATAGAGAGCAGAATGGGGAGGGCGGGGGGAGAAATGGGATATTGCATGACGTACTTTAACAGTCATCTGCAGGGCAGCTTTCCATCCTTTATATAGAAATGGGGTTCAAAAGGATTTCTAGCTTCTCAAGGACTCTTTGGCCTCCTCCAAATGGGTATATTTGCTGAAATGTTGCACATTCTGAAGTCAGAAACCCGACATGCATCGGCTCTGCATTCATTTTAAAGCTTGTTGGCCTCACACGCTAATTTATTGCTTTTTCTTCATTTCTCTTGTCAGGACAGAAAAGTCATTATGAAAACCATGAAGACTTATGTTGAAAAAATAGCTAATGTGAGTATTTTTAAAGATGTGTTTGGTAATTTTGAGCAGCAGAATCCTGTGCATATTTACTCAGAAGCAAGTGTGTCTTAGGAGTGCGGCTTAAAAAATTCACTGTTGTGGCCTTATTTTCAATTGGAACTGCATGGATTGAGAAGTTTTATTCTCAAGTGTTCAAGCTTATGTATGAAACATCAATATACATGACTTTAAGGAAGAGATTTGAACCTAGACAAAAAAGTGAATTCCATAGCAAAGGGCCAAAAATAGAAGCAGGACTTCTAATTCTTCATTTGAAATAGCTCTGCTTTACACAGAAACAACTGAGGGATGATGACGGGGCTGGGTTTTTTGTTTTGTTAATACAGCATTCCCCACAAATGAAACCTTAAGCACATTTACTCAGATGTAAGTCTCTCAGAGTTAAGTGAGGCTTAATTCCCAGTAATTGTGCATAAGAATTAGTATGATGGAACTTGTTATTGTGTGAGATGAATAGTCATTGTTGATCTTTAGCAAGTTCATTGGAACATGTTAGACCAGCAGCTTGGTTAATCGGGCTTCTATGTCTTATGATGTTGCTTTCTGGTTCCTATTTCAGGGCGAATTCTCACACTTAGTTTTGCTGGCGGCATTTGACTGCATTGATGACACTAAACTTGTGAAACAGCTAACTATATCTGTAAGTAGTCTGACTTCCTAAAATTCTCAAGATTTCCCGTTTCACTTAGTAACAAGGTGTAAATTACACTGGAAACGCTCACGTGTTTTTAGGCCTGGTTTTCAAACATTTCAGGTTTATTTTCTTGTAAGACAAAACTAACTTCATTGTGGTGGTTTTGCTGTTGCTTGGGATGCCATAGCATGCTCCATTTACTCACTGCTTTGATTTGAGATGGTATGTGTCCTGGAAACTCACAAGCTATGCTGAATCGCTTGGCTACCTAGTGAGTGATTATGCAAAGAATTAAAATATTCCTCCCGGGGCAATACTGCTCTTCAGTATCAAAATACATGATACTTCAGCTTGCACCATTTCAGACTATATAATAAATTTCAAGGTCCAATCTATAAAAATAATGTTAAAGGGACCCCTGACCATTAGGTCCAGTTGTGACTGACTCTGGGGTTGCGGCGCTCATCTTGCTTTACTGGCCGAGGGAGTCGGCGTACAGCTTCCGGGTCATGTGGCCAGCATGACTAAGCCGCTTCTGGCGAACCAGAGCAGCGCACGGAACCGCCGTTTACCTTCCTGCCGGAGCAGTACCTATTTATCTACTTGCACTGGTGTGCTTTCGAATTGCTAGGTTGGCAGGAGCTGGGACAGAGTAATGGGAGCTCACCCTGTCGTGGGGATTTGAACCACCGACCTTCTGATCGGCAAGTCCTAGGCTCTGCAGTTAAACCCACAGCGCCACCCGCGTCCCTTATCTATAAATGTACACCCAATCAAAAACAGGGTGTTGCAGCACATGGTTCCCCTTCCCTACATAGAATCACAGAACTGTAGAGTTTGAAGCATCCCAGGGATCATCTAGTGATCTCCTGCAAGGCAGGAGGAGCAAAGCTGTGATTCTCCAGGAGCCTGCTTGTTTGTGCTTAGCCATGGTTTGGGTTAGCATTACACGCAGATCATCATTTTGTTATGTAGAATCTAGGTCTCATGTGCATTGAATTCTTTGGCAAGTTTATAACTGCAAAATGCACCCAAAGAGGTCTCCACATCATTCATAGAAGGTGGTAACGCTGCATGAATCTATTGACAGCTACTTCATTAAAATAAGGAACGTGAATGTCTTTTGCAATATTTCATCACTATTTCTCAAACTATCCTCACCTCTCTGTCTAATAAGTGCAGCGTTGCCACCCGTGTTAGATTAAATGGATGAATCCGTCTTCAGGCAACGTCAAGGGGCACGGTTCTGTCGTGACTTCATCTGCCTCAGGCTTCTGTGCACAATAGAGAGCACTGGCTGGAAGTAGGCTGGAAGTGAGGCAGCAATCACATGATGGAGCCTTGTAGGAACGTGTTCATAGAAAAAGTTAAAATAGATGTCTTGTTAGACTTTGCACATGGGATGAACACCTTTCCTCTAAATTGAGAATAAAATAAGTATTGATGAACAAAGCTGGACTCCTCAAAATAATTTTGCCATTAATCCACATCTAGAAAGTTTATACTAATTGTACCTGCAGATATGCTTAAAGGTGTTTTTCTATATACCGTATTTTTCGCTCTATAACACGCACCCGACCATAACACGCACGTAGTTTTTAGAGGAGAAAAATCCGTAGGCATGCCACCCGTGGGCATTCCCTCCATAACACGCACAGACATTTCCCCTTACTTTCTAGGAGGAAAAAAGTGAGTGTTATGGTGCAAAAAATACGGTATATACAATCTCCTCTTTCTAAGCATGCAGAAATAAAAAGAGAAGAATTACTGAACAATACAAGGGAAGGAGGTGGAAGGCATGGCTACTGTCTGTCTAATGTACATGTTTTTGTCTGTGTTTGGGATGGACATCCCTACATGCGTGTATTGCATGTATTACAGCAGTAGTGAAAACTATGAGCCAAGATTGTGATCCCTCTCCAAGTAACTAAAAATGAAATTGGTTGTTGAAAACAATCTTCCACTAACAATGCTTTTCCTCTTCTTTTAGGAAATTAGCGATTCCTTAACCAGCATTGTAAATAACAAATATGGAAGGAAAGTCCTCTTGTACCTGTTAAGTCCCAGGGATACTGCGTATTTCTCACCAGCGATAATCAAAATCCTGGAACAGGGTGATGGAAATGCTTATAGGTAAGCAGAAAATGCCATTTTCACAGTTTTGTGGACGTCCAAATTTAACATTTTCTGTCAGTTGTGCAGAGAAGCAGTTATTTGAACAAAAGGAAACTAGCAGAACAGGGCTTTCCCCGTGGCATTTCTGTTAACAAGAGTGGAGGCTGGAGAGGAAGGCTATGAGATGATCACCATTTGTTCACACTGCTTGTGTACATTTGCATCTGCTCCCAGGGAGTGGGAGTGGCTGGCTGCACCCAGGTGGAAATGTCTTGCATTGAGCACACGTTTACCCTGCTGCATCCTAGAGTGGCTAACCCGTGATTTAAACATAATAAATATGCCTAGAAATACCGTATTTTTCGCTCCATAAGGCGCACCTAGTTTTAAGAGGAGGAAAACAAGAAAAAAATATTCTGAACAAAACAGTAGATGTATGGTTTTTGTGGTTCATGCTGTGGCCACAGACATGTGATCTGATGATGAATTTGGGGTGACCCAATGCAAAAATCCAGAGGATCCCTGTGGATCCGTGCTTTGTAACCACATTTTTGCACCATTGCGGCCCCACACAAGTGTGTGTGTGATTTTTTTGGTACAGGATGTAGCCATGGACATGCTATGTGATCTGATGGTGAATTTGTGGTGACCCAATGTAAAAATCCTGAGGATCCATGGGCATTTACCTCCCCCCTCCCAGGCAGCCTCTGCTAGCTTCCTTTATCTCTCTCCCTATCCCACCAACCAGCTGTTTCCTTTCAACACTCCCTCTTGTTTGCCTTAGTGAAGTGTCTTTTCCTTAGCAGTTTTTTGCTCCTCCTTTTCTTCTAATTTCTCTCCTTATTGCTTTAGTCTTCCTGTTTTCCCCCTTTGCAAGTTTGCTGTCTTTACCTCCCCACTCCCAGGCAGCCTCCTTTATCTCTAGCCTCCCATATCTCTCTCCCCGATAGGTAAACGATCAGTGGCTTTGTTTCAACACCCCCTTCCCTCTTTTCAAAAAAAAAAGCATGACCTGCTTTTTGCCCTTGGGCAATTCGGCTCCAGGGACCACGCTTTTGCTCCATAAGACGCACAGGCATTTCCCCTTACTTTTTAGGAGGAAAAAAATGTGTCTTATGGAGCAAAAAATACGTACTCCAGACACAAAAAAAGGAAGCTGCCCTCGTTGTCACAGTATGCGCCGCCCCCTGTGCATCCCACCCCCCCACACAACAGGTGGAAGGTCCCCTCCTGAAATACACCATCTGTGAATAAGGGAACCATAACTGGTTTCTCTCTACGAGGGCCACATGCAGCCACCATGAACTGTGTGCCTGTGGTAGCTTGTTTCTCCATCCCTTGCAATTATGGCACTTGCCTTGGCGCGCCCCCCCCCAAAAAAGCAGCCTCTCTGTGCAGATGCAGCCAGGCTTGTCCCCCTCAGTGACAGGTGGGCGAGGGTCTGCTATTAATGTGAACAGGACTACCCGGGGGTGTTTTGATGATTTCCTGAAGGTTAAGGTCCAGGCCTCATCATGGGACTGAAACTGCCTTGGTCGCACTGGTTGATGATCTCCGGCGGGCTAGGGACAAAGGTGAGAGCTGTTTCCTAGTTCTGCTGGATCTCTCAGCGGTGTTTGATACCATCGACCATAACATCCTTCTGGACTGTCTTGAGGGGCTGGGAGCTGGGGGCACTGTCCTACAGTGGTTCCGCTCCTTCCTCCTGGGCCGTGTTCAGAAAGTGGTGGGGGGGGAGGAGTGTTCAGACCCCTGCGCTCTCACTTGTGGGGTGCCTCAGGGTTCTGTCCTCTCCCCCATGCTTTTCAACATTTACATGCAGCCGCTGGGAGAGATCATCAGGAGGTTTGGGCTGGGTGTTCATCAGTATGCAGATGATACCCAGCTCTACCTCTCTTTTAAATCAGAACCACTGAGGGCAGTGAAGGTCCTGTGTGAGTGTCTGGAGGCGGTTGGAGGATGGATGGCGGCTAACAGATTGAGGTTGAATCCTGACAAGACAGAAGTACTGTTTCTGGGGGACAGGAGAGGGGCAGGTGTGGAGGATTCCCTGGTCCTGAATGGGGTAACTGTGCCCCTGAAGGACCAGGTGCGCAGCCTGGGAGTCATTTTGGACTCACAGCTGTCCATGGAGGCACAGGTCAAATCTGTGTCCAGGGCAGCTGTTTACCAGCTCCATCTGGTACGTAGGCTGAGACCCTATCGGACTGTCTTGCCAGAGTGGTGCATGCTCTGGTTATCTCCCGCTTGGACTACTGCAATGCACTCTACATGGGGCTACCTTTGAAGGTGACTCAGAAACTACAACTAATCCAGAATGCGGCAGCTAGACTGGTGACTGGGAGCGGCTGCCGAGACCATATAACACCGGTCTTGAAAGACCTACATTGGCTCCCAGTATGTTTCCGAGCACAATTCAAAGTGTTGGTGCTGACCTTTAAAGCCCTAAACGGCCTCGGTCCAGTATACCTGAAGGAGCGTCTCCACCTCCATCATTCTGCCCGGACGCTGAGGTCCAGCGCCGAGGGCCTTCTGGCGGTTCCCTCATTGCGAGAAGCAAAGCTACAGGGAACCAGGCAGAGGGCCTTCTCGGTAGTGGCGCCCACCCTGTGGAACGCCCTTCCAGCAGATGTCAAAGCGATAAACAACTACCTGACATTCAGAAGACATCTTAAGGCAGCCCTGTTCAGGGAAGTTTTTAACGTGTGATATTTTACTTTATTTTTGGTTTTTATGGAAGCCGCCCAGAGTGGCTGGGGAGGCCCAGCTAGATGGGCGGGGTATAAATAATAAATTATTATTATTATTATTATTATTATTATTATTATTATTATTAATCCTCACACCCAGCTATTTCTTAAGGGATGGAAGGAATGTCGGCATGGAGCTCCCATACCTCTCAGCTACGATGTAAAGAAGAGCAGTTCTGCATGCTTATTTTGTGCTTGTCGAACAGCTCCCTCTCATCGCAACATTGCCACGTGTATAATCACCCATGCTTCTGTGGCATTCTGAATTGAGGTGTAAAAGCGTAACCAATTTTCCATTTATGCAGGTTATATTTAGTGCGTTCTGGGGAGAAAGCAAGAGGGCTATGTTTGGATTTTAAATTGGACAATTTGGAGTGACTGGATTATGTTGTACCAAACCAAATCCCATCAGTAAAAGAGCTGCTTTTTATTCCAACAGTAAAAAAGATGTAGATGTTCGCCGCCGTGAACTTCTGGAAGCTGTTTCTCCCGCCTTGTTAAAGTACCTGAACGAACATGCTGAAGAAATGGTGATGGACAAGGCAACGTTCATTGTGGTGACAGGGATCCTCAAGGCGGCCGTTGGCGACGTCCAGCCAGCTATGAAGGCCATTGCTGGCCTCGCGGCAAGAGAGATGGTTCCAGGGGGCAAAGATGGAGAGGTAACTGTGCCTGAAAAGGAGAGTTATGAATTGGGGGTCCCTCTCTGGGGGGGCCCCTCCCTGGGATCTGCCCCAGTTTGGCTATCAAATTGGGATAAACCAATTTATCCTGCTTCAAGCACTGGACTACAGCAAAGGGCTTGTCGAGTCTCATGCAGGATCCTGGGATCCAGCTGGAAGGAACTGCATAATAATTCTTCCATGCCGAAGGAATGATAAGTAGATAATGAGATTTTTTTTAAGCACAGTTTTTTGATCATTTTTAAATGATAAGGAGCAAATTGTTGGGCTGTTTCCAGAACTGCAGCTCCACTTGGGCAGCGGGCTTTGTGCAGGCAACACAACGTCCTCTTTCTCTCTTGTAACCCTCTGCCCTTGCTCAAAACCAGGCCTGGGGGCCCCTCTGGAGAAGGTTTACAGGGGTGGGGGTGAAGAAGGAACGGAAGCTCCGTTGTGCAAGTGGAACTCGGCTCACGCAGCGTTGGGTAGAACCCATTATTTTTAACCTGTTCCTGAAACTTAGGATAACATCGTTTCTTGTAGCTGAATGAGGTTGTAAATGTTCTAGCTTGGAGTAAGTAGACTACTTTTGTGGTTTTACAGCTGTGTGAACCACTGACTATACTATGCCAAATATACGATTTATTTCCATAATTTCAGCGTGTGGCATATTTTGTCACTTGCCTAAATGGTACTTTCCTACAACCTCGGAGCACACTGGCATTTTAGGAACGCTTTTGGAGAAAAGAAGCTGAGGTCATTGCATATAATTTATACCTGATATCTTAAATTTTGTATTGGTATATCTGCTTGTAACGTCTTTGTAAGCACTTGGCAGATAAAACTTTTGCGTATTTTAACCACCTAAAATATTTAATTCTGCAGCACTAAAATTGCTTAAGAAATCAAAAGGCAGGAAAGATAGCTAGTTAATGAAGTGAAAGTAAGATGATGGGTAGCTTAAATTTAGTAGAAACTCCAGTGCTTAATGTCTAAACAAACAGCCAGGCCTCTAAACTTATTTAAATGTTCTGAATGGCTTTCCATTTGGTCACCCCTGATTACTTAATGTACCACTTAGTCATGTGGAGAAAACAGATTTTGTTTGTAGGCAGCATTTCTAAATATGCCTGGGCCTTGATCTGATTCCTGGCATTTCGAAAGGCACAGATTGTTATACAGCGAGGGAAGTAAAAGCACTGCAGGGAATTGACTTTTCCTGTTCTTTTCAAAGCTTCATATTGCAGAGCATCCAGCAGGTCACCTGGTTCTGAAGTGGCTGGTTGAGCAAGACAAGAAAACGAAGGAGAGCGGCCGGGAAGGTATGCTAGTAATTCTGCAAAAGACAGTGGAGTCACTCGTCACTGTCTAAATGCATAAGGGACAATGTGGGAGGGAAGCAAAGGCTCGTCTGCACTAACTGTTAACCTTGAAACGCTATGCTTGAAGTGTTTAAATGCATGCTTCCGCCCTGGAAGTGTCCAGGAGATTTTATAGACTTCGCATCATCCAAGCTTAAAAGCAGCACAGCTTGGAAAGAGCTCTCCTTCACCCTTAGCGGGCCAAACAGCTGTCATGTCGGTGGCAGTGCAACCCTATATACCTGCTCCGAAGTAAGGCCCTCTCAGTTCAGTGGTCCTTGCTCCCAGGAATGTACTTAGAGGATTGCATCCTAAGTTCCATTAATTGGGCCTCTTGTGTACTACTTCTGTGGAAGTCGGGGGCTGGATATGGAAGGGACGGTGCTGACAGGAGTCTATTTGCGCAGCTAATAGAGAGATCGCCTAGTATTCTCTGCTAGTGCGATCCAAGAGTTCGGTTGTTGCACTTGCAGTGCCAGGTGAGTTCAGGCACTGCTGCTGGTGGGGAAAGTCAACTCAAGGCAAATGGGTTCTAAACAAATTGCCGTCACGCAGAGTATAATCTCTGTCACCTACAGCTGCAGTTGATTTGATCTTGATAATGCACTTTCCCATTTGAGCCTATGAATTTGTACTAGGGTGGGGTGGTTTTGTGTCCCCACCAACCGGTACCACTCACAATTTTTTCAAATCCTTACCTGCTTGCAAAGCCCCCTTGTTAAACCGACTGAAGTTTCTGGACATTTTCCTTATTTTGCAATATATCAGACTTGGAAGGGTCCCCAGTGGTTATCTCGTCCAGCCCCCTGCAGTGCATCCACAAGCATGGCAGGTGCTTTCTATGCAAAGAACTGTGGGGGTATTTTAAGCTCTTGGTGCTGTGAAATATGGAACTGCCCCACTCTTCCATAACTGGTTTTGTGGGCCCGAAGGTTTCAGTTTGTCACATCGGTGTCCACATCGGAAATAGCTCTTGCCATCCTGTCCATTAAATTGAGATAGAGGATTCTGCTGTTACAGTCTCAATTATTTCTTAGCATCGCTCAGAAATTAAGGCCTGGCTATTACAAATGTGGGACGCGGGTGGCGCTATGGGTTAAACCACAGAACCTAGGACTTGCTGATCAGAAGGTCGGTGGTTTGAATCCCCGCAACAGGGTGAGCTCCCTTTGCTTGGTCGCTGCTCCTGCCAACCTAGCAGTTCGAAAGCACGTCAAAGTGCAAGTAGATAAATAGGTACCGCTCCGGCGGGAAGGTAAACAACATTTCTGTGCGCTGCTCTTGTTTCACCAGAAGCGGCTTAGTCCTGCTGGCCACATGACCCGGAAGATGTACGCCGGCTCCCTCGGCCAATAAAGACTTGACCTAATGGTCAGGGGTCCCTTTACCTTTATTACAAATGTATTGAATAGTCAATGGTTCTGAGGTGGTCTGTGAATATACAATTTACAAGTGTTAAAACCCCTTTACGGAATGTTTTAAATGGGTTTGTGTGGTGTCTAACCTGGTCTTTATTTTTAACAGAATGTTTTGCAAAAATACTCGTAGAGGACGTGGGCATTGATCTTCTGAAGACCTGGGCAAACGTCAATCGTGGTGCGATTATTCTGTGTCGGTATGTACCGCATTTAATGACTGAACTAGCAGTAAAATGCTGCATATGCTTTAGGCAACAAAACAGCTTCATTGTGATTTCTTACTTCCCTGTTCTTTCTTCTTCCTTATCTGCTACAGTCATAGATGCCTTATGCTGGTCTTCTGTTTGCAATCGGGATGTAGCCTTTGCTTGACTAGTTAAGCATCACTGCATTGCCTTGAAAGCTAAATCTTTCTCCGTGCTTTTTGCTAGCCTGACCAAAAAGTGCCAGGAAATCCCTTCTGTGCAGTACTCTTAATCTGGAATTGCTTTTGAAAGACTTCCCACGGGTTTCTAATACCTCTTAATATTGCGGCATCTCGTGTTTCAAGGCGTTATTTGGTTTATCTTTAGAAAGCAACAAGCGTTTACATTCAGGAGCAACCGATGATTGTCATTTGTATGGTAATTCCACCTACCTCAGTGAGTCCACACCATAGAGGTTGCCCCTTCAAGGCGTATAATTTAGCCAGCATTGACTGAGAACATGAGATGCATCGTAGCGGGAGCAATGGGGCTCCTCTTCCTCTGCTGTGTGCATCTCAAAGTCTGCACTGAGGAGGGGGCGGGGAGAGAGAGAAGTGAAATCCTGCTGCAGAAATACTGTATTTTTCGCTCTATAGGACGCACTTTTTTCCCCTCCAAAAATGAAGGGGAAATGTGTGTGCGTCCTATGAAGCGAATGCAGGCTCCTTGGCTTCAGCGATAGCAACGCGAAGCCTCGGGAGTGCTCCCTCCGCGCTCCGGAGGCTACGCGTTGCTTTCGCTGAAGCCTGGAGAGCGAGAGGGCACTGAAGCCTTTGGAGCGCAGTGCGAGGTCCCGCTGCGCTCCAAAGGCTTGAGGCAGCTATCCCTGAAGCCTTTAGAGTGCAGCAGGACCTCGCGCTGCGCTCCAAAGGCTTCGGGTTCCTTTTGCTGAAGCCGAGAGAGCAAGACTCTCCTGGCTTTAGCAGAGAGGGAGAGCTGCGCAGCGCCCCTTCAGCGAAGCAGGAGGAGAAATGGAAGGGGCTCTGTTTCTCCTGCCGCTTCACTGAAGGGGCGCTGAGCAGAGAGGGGGAGAATTTTTTTTTCTTGTTCTCCCCCTCTAAAACAATGTGCGTCCTATGGTCGGGTGCATCCTATAGAGCGAAAAATACGGTAGATTCTCATTGTGCAAGCAGGTGGGCACCTTTGGGTGTCGCCCAGAGCGATGCTGCAGCCCTTTTTGAACCGTTCCCTTTCCATCGTTGGCTCACACCTGAAGCAAGCAGCTCAAAAGGAGCTGCTTTGCTTGTTTTATGGTACTGCGTTTGGCAGCCCAGTTAAACGGAAGTATTTACAGCCCCTTCCTCGCTCACAAAAGTGTCTTAGCCGTAATCGGTGGCACATGAACGACTTGCGCTAATGAGCCCCTGCTTTTGTGTGCAGAAATTCCCTTTCACAGCAAATCCGCCAAAGATGTTTCCAAGTTGGGTCTTAATTTCTGCCTTGCCTTAATTTGGCAGCCCAGCTCCTGATGTTGATCACTATGGCAACGTGTACTGTTCAATGAAAGCGATCGGTGGACGCGTTTAGTGCATCACAGAAACGGAGGAATGGAAGGGGAACTAAATGCCACATCTTCCTGCCCCCTTCAACTAAAGCAGGCTCCTTAATTGCTCCCTCTATTAACTTGCCCCTTCTTTACCCAAAGCAGATAGATGCCTTCAGGTCTAAGGGGTCAGCTGGTAAAAGCAAACTGAAAGGGCACAAATCAGCAAAGGTGCTGCTGGAGGGACAGTTGAACTGAAGCCCTCAAGTGACCAGCTCCTCTGACATCTGTAAACGGATCTGGCCCTTTCTGCATAAGTCCTTGCTTTCCAGTATCCTGTCTCGTAATTCACTGCCCCCATTTTTAGTGCTTCTTCTGACACAAAGTAAAATAACCTCCCTGACTCTCTGGGTCACTACAAATGCAGCAGGCTTAAATCAAGCGTCTGCCGATAGGTTTATTATATTAATGTGGAGTTTTAACACTCAGCTGCTGGCTTTCTAATATAGATCTATAGGGATTTTTGCACGACACTTTGGAACAGATCTCTTGCATTTGACAAGCACACTTAATTCCTTTGAAATCTCTAATCCCGCATGCAGATGTCGCATAAAGATTTGGGAAGAGCTCTTTCAACCTTTATTGTGAAGTTTTCTTCTTCTACAGAGATGTGGGAAATCCTGGTATAGAATGGCTCAGTTGCTCTGCTAAAAAATGCTGAACTTTGCTTAGAATGTGTATATTCCTATTGTCCTGCAACCCTCTTCAAGTACGGCTGTCGAGTGTGCTTTAAATGAGTGATCCTCCAAATTTTTGATTCACTTAAGATATTTGGCCAGTCTTTAGAGTTTCTTGGTGTTCAGCTGCATCTCAAATGTTTCCTTTTCCATTTTTAGAGTTCTAGTCTCTCTTCCTTGCTTTCAGTGGAATGCTGATGCAACTTAGCAGGGGCTGCCATTGACTGAGCAGCAGCTTTTCTGAAAGTCGTATTAGTTTTCAAATGGACCTGTGTCTGTCTGTGTGTGTGTGTGTATGTGTACATATGCATTACTTAGTAGATAATAAAATTTCAAGATTGTTATACTGCAGTACGACGCTTGAACTGCAGCGTGACGTCTAATGAGCAGGTGGGTCCCGAGGCAGGCCAGGCCAGGCCAGGCCAGTTCCTCTGTGACCATAGAACCCTGGAATCTTAGAGTTGTGGAAGGGACCCCAAGAACCATCTAGTCCAGCCCCTGAAATGGAGGAACCATGTTGTGTTTCTTTGCTGCCACGCCCCTGTTGCTGCTGCTGGTAAGGCAGGGGATGGAGGAAACTTCTGCCGCTGCTCCTCTGGGAAGCAGCGAGAAAAGGCAGCATTTAAAGCACAGCCTTTTCCCTTGCCTTTCCAGAGCAACAGCTGCACTCCTCTTGTCACCCCCACCACTGGTAGGGGGGCAGCAGGGTGGGGGCTGAAGGGAAGTAAATATTTCTCCCCTTTGTCATCATCCCCAGCCCCCGGCTGCTCCCTGTATTGCTGCCAGCATAGAGGGGGTGCAGAGTGGTGTGAGGGGCAGCCCATAATTTAAGGTTACCAGATGTCCCCGGATTTACAAATCAGTCCCCTGACAAAATCCTACCATTTCTATTGAAGTTGAAAAGTGTCCCCAGATTCATTGGGAAAAGAATCTGGTAACCTTATCATAATTCATGGCAGGATCTGCAGGGCAGCACGGCTTCGGGCAGTATCCTGACAGGGTTCAAAGCATGAGTTTGAAATCTGTGGGCTCTAGGTACAGATTCAGCCCGCCCCTCCTGCCCTCCGGAAGAGAGGCCAGTTTCTCCTTTGGGGTGACACCAGGGCACAGAAAGGGAACGTGAACTTGTCTCTCTGCTCAAGTCACCAGCTGGCTTCCTACATCTTTGGCTTCCCTTCCCCTAAGATTAATAGCAAGCCCCAAGAGGCACCAGGCGTCCTGGATGTGCCCATTGCCCCTGCTTAGCAAGAGACAGTTCATCTCTAGAAGGGGCAATGGCAGGGGGTGGGGAAAACTGCTGCAATATCTGTTCTGGCGGGGCACATTTCCACCTTCTCTCTGGGGCTGCTGCACCTGGTTCTTGCCTGTGTTTGTTACCAGGGTGCAAAACTGTTGTAATAATAATAATAATTTATTATTTATACCCCGCCCATCTGGCTGGGTTTCCCCAGCCACTCCGGGCGACTTCCAACAAAGTATTAAAATAATGTGGTCTGTTAAACATCAAAAGCTTCCCTAAAGAGGGCTGACTTCAGATGTCTTCTAAAGGTCTGGTAGTTGTTCTTCTCTTTCACATCTGGTGGGAGGGCATTCTGCAGGATGGGCGCCACTACTGAGAAGGCCCTCTGCCTGATTCCCTGTAACTTGGCTTCTCGCAATGAGGGAACCGCCAGAAGGCCCTCGGAGCCGGACCTCAGTGTCCGGGCAGAGCGATGGGGGTGGAGACGCTCCTTCAAGTATACTGGACCAAGGCCATTGTGGGAGTTTATTGGGATAGTGGCCTGACATGCATGCCAATGTTGAATTCAGAAATGCTTCCTCTGATTAGCAGGTTTTTTCATCCGCTCCCAAACGCCCCCCAAAAGATCCCAAATAGTGGATAAGGTGAAACTAGAAGCAGGTCTTTAGGCTCGCGGTGCTTACAATTCCTGCTTCCCCCTGGGAAACTGCCCTGGGGGGTTAGGGGTTGATCTGTCAGAGAAGGGGAGGTGGTGCGCTGATCTGCAAGGGGACCTTGTGGAGCGGACTTTCACCTTGCTTCCTGCCGCCCTTCTTCCAGCGAGGTCCTCTGCTAGCTTGGAGTCACTTCCACAAATGGAAGGAGGTCTTCTCAGGCCAGGGCAAAGCAGGATCTCTAATGTACCAAGGCATTAAAGGCATGCAAACTCCGCAGCCTACTGCTTCAAACTAACAACGCTGTGCTTTTGGGATAAGGCAGAACAGTTTGACTCCCTTGCCATCCTGCTTTAGGTCACATTGAGAAACAGATTTTTAATCACTCCGCAAGCCACATTAATTCTTCTCCCATTCTGTTTGGTTTGGCAACATAATCTTTATTATGTATCTAAAAAAAAAAAAAACCTGCAAGGCGGGGTGTGTGTGCTCATTTAATCAGAAGGTTATGATAAAAATAACTGCAGTTCAAAATGAATCTGCCACTCCAACTTCCGATCAAGGCACAGGGCTCCTTTGTCAAATGTGAGGCTGCCACTCGCTAACTGGGATACAGAAAAAGTTCTCCAAACTGGTCTGTGTGGTTTTCCCTGGACCTGTGCCTGGATCTTCCTTTGCAGCTGTGTTTTAGCCCTATTAATACTACTGTCAGTGCAAACATTTTCTCCTTAAAACTATTTTCCTTGATGAATTAAAAGTAAGATACTTGGAAGCTTTTTTTTCCCTTTTTTGCAGTTTTGAAGAGCAATGATTTATATTTTGTAAATTCTTTGGCTGCTCACTTTCCTGTGTATTCTGACAGCCCAGTGTCCATGTTAGCCCCTGTTGAGATGGCCAACGTCAAAATTAAATGCTTCAGAATTTAAGAAAATAAACTGCTGCTATTTGCTATTAGGCAACCATCCCAATGGATGCTTTGGCAAAGCAGATGGACTGCCAAGCATTGACTTCTCTGTCTGCTTGTCACATTTCATTCCGATTGTAATTCTGATTTGTGATATTTTCTTTTTGTTTATAGCCTTCTTCAGAGCTCCGATCAGGAAGTGGCAACAGAAGTAAAAGCCGGACTAAAAAGTATTATTCCAAAGCTTAAAAAAAGGACTAAAGATGGCACAGCAGCAGGAAAGGCACTGCTGGAGAAATTATCGTCATAACCTAAAGAAGTTATTAAGTGGACAACTTTTCTGTTTGTGGAAGCGAATCTTCCTTTTGATACATCTAAAGGACAGGTTTTTGGGGTAAAGATGAGCTAACCTTTTTAAAAAACAACACAACACACAATATGTCAAAAAGCACTTAGGCTTTTTCAGAATGTTTGGTTATCTTTTTTCTCTTCTTTGGCATCAGTTTAATTGTCCCTGGAGGGGAAGATCTGTTTGATTAGCTGGGCAGTTGAAAACTATATTACCATGTGCCTGCCTGCCTTCCTTCCTTCCTTCCTTCCTTCCTTCCTTCCTTCCTTCCTTCATCATTTTAGTCTCCTTATCCACATTCAGCTCCAGGCAGCAACCACTTCCCCCTCTCTCTTCCTCCCCACCTTTGGTCTCCCATCGTTCCAGCCACCTGTTTGGCTTTCCTCCTTTTGACTGCCAACCTTTCCTCCAATGCTTGCAGATCTGCATTGCGAATTCCCCTTCTGCCTCCAAGTTCCTCCTTTTCATCGGTTGCCTGCTTCCCAGTCCTCCCACTCCGCTGTCTCTGCCACTGGTGCCACGGCTGCTGCGTGTTTTCCGTCTCAATTTCAGGTGAAAGGAGCCCCACTTTAGCCAAGAGCTCTTCAAGGCCAGAGCTATGAGATGGACTGGAATGCTCCTTAGTGGGAGAGTGGTTGGTGTTCGCTTACAACACATTCGGAGTCTGAAACCTGAGTTTACTCAGTTGTCACAGTAAACTCTGGTTCTCCTTAACCAGGGAAGGGAGAGCTAAGGGCAACGGGAGGCCAAGGAAGGACATGTGCTGGTGATTGCCCAAATAATCAAGGAGCATGACGCTTGCACTAAGTGAATAGGCTTCCTCTAGGCTTGCAGGTGGTTCATGTTTAAAGTCCCTCTTCCCTCTGTTGCCAAAAAAATCCTCTCCAATCTCAGCAGAAGAAAAACATGCTGTTCCTATGGAAACACCTTTTTAAACAATGCTGAACACAGCTCCTAGATTTCTAAAAAGATGAGTTTGGTGGAATAACTGTTATTAGCAGTGTTCTTTTATGGAATAAAGTATTTGCTTTCTTGAATCTGAAGGTATGTGGACTGTTAATGAACTTGAATGGTAAGGCTAAAAACTAGTTTGTCGTTTTCTCTGCAATTTGGCTGACAGCTTTGGGCGTGCCGTACTCCAGTTAGGACTAATCATGCATAGGTGGCAACACGTGACTCTCCTCCCTCTTTGCCATAATTCCCTGGAGGAAAATTGCTTTACTCAGTGGACAGAGGAGAACGCCTGGCTTTAATCCCGATACTTCAGCTGGAGCAATTCAATTCCACTTGAGTCCAAAAGAAGCTTAATTGGCACTCACACATATGAAATAACACAGTGGTTTTAGAATTAATAATGTGAAAATATTATCTTGCAGACCGTAGCGCTGCATGTACTGTATTTTTCTGGGTATAACAGTGTATAAGACCCCTATTTTGGGGGAGGAAATGGGGGGAGATTGCCCAGAGTTGTTAAACTTTTTTTTTTGGGGGGGAGGGATTGCCCAGAGTTGTTGAGCTTTTTTTGGGGGGGGGGGTTTGCTAACAATGGCTCACTTGCCAGACTGCCACTGACAATCGCATGCATGAACGAATCCACCAATCGTCTGCCCACTCGCCGCCAGCAGCCGCCAATCGCCCACCCAATTCCCACAGCAGCCACTCACCAGCAAACCTTGCCACAAACACCAATCACCCGCCCAAATACCGCTGACAATCTCCTGGTCACGGCAGCCACCAATCGCCCGTTCCACCTCTGCACTATCCGTTTATAAGATGACCCCCAATTTTTAGCATTTTTAAAAAAATTAAGAAACCTCGTCTTATACATGGAAAAATACCGTAAGTTAGAAGTAAATATCAAAAGCTTATCAAAGTGGATCATGTAGATGGAGTTCTTAGTACGGAAGGGAGAGGTCTCTCCTGCAAAGCGATTGGCTGGAGCTGCTTTGGCACTTAACAAGCTCAGAGCTGTCTGCTAATGAACCCTGACATATACCTGCTGCATTGCCAAAAGGAGGGGGACCAGGGAAAGCCCTTGTCTGCTGATGGGGCAGTGTGGTGCGGACTGCACTCCCCCAATCCGCCTAAGCATCATTACCCTGTGTCACACTTAAAGGTTAATCTCAACTCTATCTAATTGGCAGTGACAAAAAGCATTTGCCCACACAGCCGCTCTTGCGGCTCATCAGTTCCCCTAACAGGATTGTCTCTTGTGACTGAAACAGATAACTTTGATTAGCATCAGATAACCAATTTAAAGGCCAGCAAAAATGGCCCTGGCTGGGACAAAGGGTGGCGGCAGTTTTGAGGAAGGAAGTTTTGAGCTCCCCTTCAGATTTGCAGTCCCAGAGCAAATGCAGTTTTTCCAAAACATCAACATAAAGTTTACTCAGTGGCCCCGTCCTCTGTGGAGGAGCCAAATAAAGTTTAATTTAGCCAAAAGTAAATATTGGAGGTGTGCTTCTCAAACAGCAGATTATGAACATGCAGTTTTGTTAACAAGTAATTAAATGATGGTTAACTTGTGTGCTTTCATTAGCTCTTATCTCAGTTGTCTGTTGTAACTGCTTTTTCTGCCCTTTCCAGACTCAGGAAAGCAGTGTGTGTTTATTTGCCTTTTAGATGTTGCTTTAATCCAAATACGTTATCCTACAGACACATCAAAGATCCAAGGGAAAAGTGTTGGCATTGTACGTTTTGTGCCTTCCAAAATTTGGATGTGGACAAAGTGGGACTTGCATGTTTGTTCTGCGATCATGGAATGATCTGTCCATCTACCCGGACATAAACACGGACATGAAACTATTTGTTTTGAATAAATCAGTTTTCATCAGTGTTTAGCAATGGACTTGATTCTGTGACTCTTTCGCTGTGTTGGATATTTCTGGTTTAGATATCTTTAAGAACTGCTCTTAGTCACAGCAGTGAAACAGAAGCTCATGGTGTTGGGAGGAAACGTACAGGGCTGTGGCCTAGAAATTTCATCGAACGGGTCCTTGGTGCTGCCACCATGCAGGTGGAATAGGAATCCTGCTGCTGACATTAGGATGCTTTCTTAGCCATGTCAATCCCCGCACCCATTGGCCATCTCTGGACCACCCGTTTTTCCTTTTGAGATGGCAAAGTCGCAACAAGACTCAACCGTGCCAATGTCACGCATACGTCCTGTGTGACTTCAGATCTGGAGCTTTACCGTGGTCATAAAGGTAAAGGGACCTCTGACTATTAGGTCCAGTCGTGACCAACTCTGCGGTTGCAGCGCTCATCTCGCTTTATTGGCCGAGGGAGCCGGCGTACAGCTTCCCGGTCATGTAGCCAGCATGACTAAGCCGCTTCTGGCGAACCAGAGCAGCGCACGGAAACACCATTTACCTTCCCGCCGGAGCAGTACCTATTTATCTACTTGCACTTCGTGCTTTCAAACTGCTAGGTTGGCAGGAGCAGGGACCGAGCAACAGGAACTCACCTCGTCGCAGGAATTCGAACTGCCGACCTTCTGATCGGCAAGCCCTAGGCTCTGGTTTAACGCACAGCGCCACCCGCGTCCCTACTGTGGTCATAGAATCACAGAATTGTGGAGTTGGGGCCCTGAGGGTCATGCAGTCCAGCCCCCGACAATGCAGGGATAGGCAGCTGTCCCTTACAGGGATCGAACCTGCAGCCTTGGTGTTCTCAGCACCCCGCTCTCACCAGCTGAGCTATTCAGGGTGAATAATGGGGTAACCACTCTGCATGGAGGACCTTAAGGTCCACAAATGACAACACTTTGGAGGTCCCAGGTTGCAAAATGGTTAGATTGGTCTCAACTAGGGCCAGGGCCTTCTCAGTACTGGCCCCGACTTGGTGGAACGCTCTGTCACAAGAGACTAGGGTTCTGCGAGACTTGACATCTTTCCGCAGGGCCTGCTAGACAAAGCTGTTCCGCCTGGCCTTTGGTTTGGACTCAGTCTGACCCTTATGTTTCCCTCCCCTTATGGTTTTGATCTATGGGCTACTGTTAAAAGGAGGCTGCATTTGAAATTGCATTTTAACCTGTATTTCAATTTGGTCTTTTTTTCCTATTATGATTTTATTGTAATTTTACTGGTGTTAGCCGCCCTGTGCCCGGCTCTGGCCGGGGAGGGCAGGGTTTAAATAAAATTTATTATTATTGTTATTATAGCAATGAGTAAGAAGGGAAAGCGCCCGATTTAATAGATCACAAACTAGGTGTGCAAAGCTATTGGCAAGAGTTGTGGGTGGTGGGAGCTGGGTGGGAATGGAGATGCAGCCCAGAGTTCAGCCGTTTATGGTCCATTCATTCCATTGGAAAGGACAATGTTGTCTCCCCACCGCCAGCTTCCCATGGCTCACTGGGACAACCAGTTAGGGCAGAGAGCAGAAGGCACTTAACTGGTGTCACCAACCCTAAGCTCTTTGCAAACCTGCTTCATGTATAGGTGTGGAATGTTGCCTTGGGGTTGGGCTATATTTGTTATATGTATTTTCAGAAACTGAGAACGTAAGTTTAAAAAGACCACTCAGCAGTTGGTTGGTTGTGTGCTTTAAAGCAATATGTCCGGCACTTCTGTCTCTGCTCTTACAACTCATTGTTCATTTGTGTGTCCGTTTTAAATTGCCTTAACAGACATATTCCTAAAATATGATTCCTGTAGCATTTGGAAGCCGTAATCCGGGATAAAAAAGGCAGATTACATTGGTATGTTGTGTAATTTCTGTACTACTGCATAAAGAAGTTAATAAAGGTTATGTAAACAGGGGATCAGCGCAAGCCAAGTATCTCTGTGTATTGCAAGTTAAATGGGACAAAAATCCAAGGTTCTAAATATAGCTGTTAAACCAAGTTTAAAACAAGCGCATGAGATTGCAGCCCAGAATTCTGACACTGTCCGGAGTATTGAAGTTCCTGGTTTTTAGGCCACAGCTGCTTTTGCTGTGCTGAAGCTAAAAATGATGCAGGATTTAGGATCAAATGTTACTCTTTGCCTCAGGGCTCTGCGGATAGAGCCAGCTGCCCAGTGAACTGTGGCTGCTCTTTAAGCACTCCTTCAGCAGCCAGGTTTCCAAACTGGGACGCCTAATGCACTCCTCCTCTTTCCCCCGGTGGGTGGGTGTGTTTTTGCAGTACAGTGTCTAGGCAAACCCCAGTTCAGCCACAGCCCCTTTTTAGAGGGGGGCTTCAAATGGGGCCACCAGGAAAGGACAACATGCATTACCGTATTTTTCGTTTATAGGACGCACTTTTTCCCCTCCAAAAATTAAGGGGAAATGTGTGTGCGTCCTATAGAGCGAATGCAGGCTGTGTAGCTAAGCTCAAAGCCAGAACAGGGAGATGGAGTGCTGCACAGCGCTCCGTCTCGCTGTTCTAGCTTAGGGTTAGCTGCACAAAGCCTCCGCAGGGCAGTGGGGTGAAGGCACCCCACTGCCCTGTGGAGGCTACAAAGGCTGTCCCCAAAGCCAGAACAGCGAGACACAGCACTGCAGAGCGCTCTGTCTCGCCGTTCTAGCTTGGGGATGGCTGCACAAAGCCTCTGCAGGGCAGTGGGGTGCCTTCACCCCGCCGCTTTGCGGAGGCTTCAAAGGCTTCGCTCCAGGGGCTTCAGGCAGCTATCTGCAAGCCTTCGGAGCGCAGCAGGAGTTCCCGCTGCGCTCCGAAGGCTTGCGGATAGCTGCCTGAAGCCTGGAGAGCGAGAGGGGTCAGTGCACACCGATCCCTCTTGTTCCCCAGGCTTCGCTTTGCTGGAGAGGCGCTACACAGTTTCCCCTCTCTGCGCAGCGCCCCTTCAGCGAAGTGGGAGGAGAAATGGAAGGGGCTCCGTTTCTCCTGCCACTTCACTGAAGGGGCGCTGAGCAGAGAGGGGGAGAATCCCCCCCCCTGTTGTCCCCCTCCTATGGTCCGGTGCATCCTATAGAGCGAAAAATACAGTGATTTCATCCTTTCTGAAAGTTTTCCATCGTGAACACGTCTGTCTTCTCCTTTTGCCTGGAGTGAAGAGGATCAGCCAGAATCAGTGAGGTATATTGCTAGACTTTATTATCTTAGTGTCTCTTAAGAGTTTCATTAGTCTCTGCAAAAGAAAAGAAAGAACAAACTTAACTATGGTCATAAAATGCCTCACAGTGTTAATTTTCCATTGTTGGTTCACTGAGACAGTAACCATGCTTGCCTGAAGTAATACGTTATATTTGGGTATTATTTGGGAGGCAGGGAGAAATAGGGAGATTTGGCAGCTGAACTAATGAAAGGCATTGCCTTGCATATGTTGTGCATCTCATGTTGATCTTTTGTTTTTAAATCCCAACATCAAATGGCAATAAACCGGTGTCTGGCGTGTAATCACATGATAAAAAGCTCTTCCACTTTTCTTTTTAAATCCTTGTACATAGAAAACCAGCTGCTTTGGAGGAGGGTGGTAGCCTAAGCTTTACTCTGGCATGCTCGTTTTCTATGCCTGTCAATGCTTTTCAGGGGTTTTCTTCCCATTACAAGAGACCCTACTCACAATCTGAAGTGGTACATTCCAGACACAGGTTGCCACCCCACCTGTGAGGTGGTTTGCTCTACACCTGCAGCAGGAGGACGTAACATAGAGTGCGCCATTTCAGAACACAGGTGGGGATCATGTTTTGGGATGCTCTCCATTAAAAGCTGCTTGCGAGCAGAGTTGGGTGAATGCCCAGCCTTATCATCCTTCTGCTTGAATATGCTGCTTTTTCCTTTGAAGGTGTGTGGCTTCTCTCCCTGCACATGAGCATTCAAAGTTGTTTCTCCCTCTGCACACAAAATATTTCAGTCCATTCTGCATCCTGTGTAGTTGGATGGATGACCCTGAGAATATAAGGGTCGTAGATTGTATGGTGTAGATTGTGATAAGCTCTAAGAATGATTCCCTCTTCAAAGGGACAGGACACTTTTATCACTGGTCAGTATTTACCATATTTTTCGCTCTATAAGACGCACCAGACTACAAGACGCACCTAGTTTTTGGAGGAGGAAAACAAGAAAAAAAATATTCTGAATCCCAGAAGCCAGAACAGCAAGAGGGATCGCTGTGCAGTGAAAGCAGCGATCCTTCTTGCTGTTCTGGCTTCTGGGATAGCTGCGCAGCCTGCATTCGCTCCATAAGACACACACACACACATTTCCCCTTACTTTTTAGGAGGGAAAAAGTGAGTCTTCTAGAGCAAAAAATATGGTAATAATCCTTGGCAAGAACGCTATTTTTCTCACTCGTATGTTCAGCTCAGTCCGGCCTCCTCAGCACCCAGCGGAATCAAGGACGGGCCACAGGCCCTGACACTGGGTGCCTGCTTTCCTTTCTTAAGGATAAGAATTAAGGACCACAACACTCATCTTGGCACCATGACAAGAACTGCAGGAAAGAGAGGACTGTCCCAGAATGTCTGAGTCCTCGTCTTCTGGACGCGGCCTCAGGAAATGAAGGACTGCTCTCCTGGTCGTGATCTGCTGTGGAAGATTCCTTTGACCAACCCAACCCATCCCAACCCAACCCAACCTACACACCAGCTCTTTTTCAAAACTGCATTTTGTGTTCCTACACATCAATTCCTTACATCTGTGGCAGTCAGAGGCAATATGTCTGAATGCCGGTTGCTGAGTGGACAGATTTATCCATTTTGGTCTTTCCGTTTCTCATTGTTCGAACCTTACAGTAAGTTCCAGTTTGTAACAGCCGGGGGTGGGGAGCATGTTCTCCTCCAGATGTTGTTGGGTTCCAGTTGCCAGTGGTAGAGCCAAGGATGATGGGAGTTGTAGCCCAACATTTCTGTACTTCAGTTGCTGCTTTTACCCCAGTGCTCTTCCATCTGTCCAATGCTTCTCTGGATAGCTGATTTTTAAAAAGTAAACCCTATCCAAGGTAAAGGTAAAGGGACCCCTGACCATTAGGTCCAGTCGTGGCTGACTGGGGTTGCGGCGCTCATCTCGCTTTATTGGCCAAGGGAGCCAGCATACAGCTTCCAGGTCATGTGGCCAGCATGACCAAGCCGCTTCTGGCGAACCAGAGCAGCACACGGAAACGCCGTTTACCTTCCCGCCAGAGCGGTACCTATTTATCTACTTGCACTTTGAGATGCTTTCGAACTGCTAGGTTGGCAGGAGCAGGGACCGAGCAATGGGAGCTCATCCTGGCGCAGGGATTTGAACCGCCGACCTTCCAATCGGCAAGCCCTAGGCTCTATGGTTTAACCCACAGCGCCACCCACGTCCCAAAACCCTATCTACTAAAGTTGTTTTTTGCTGCCCTTCCTTGCCTGAATGGAGTGCACTGCATCAACCAACCACAATATTAACTGTATTTGTGCAAAATAGTAAATAGGAATGTGTTGTTTTCAACAGGCCATTTTACTTTTAATGTGGACAGGTTTGTCATGGTTTTCTCCAAAACCCGTGATAGGAGGAGGCATGGATTTCCTTGTTTTGCAGACTGGTACATTTCCCAAGCTCTTCAAGCAAACAATCCTCCAGCCTTGATCTGGGAAACGGGAACACTTTGTGAAATCACTATGTACACATCGACTAGCCTAAGGCAGCAATTAAAGTCATGGAGAAATCCAGGTTCAACTCCTGCCCAGCCAGGAAGTTCATGACATTTTCGTGAGAATGTATGCAGCTATTCTCAAGCAATTACCTTTGAGCTCCTTACAGGAAGGCTGGGGCCAGCGCACATGTGATCACTCCACCCCCATGAGAATGTCTGCGAGTGCAAATCAATTTGGTCTTTGTAGGCGCATTTGTGGATTCTCAAATTGGACACGTGCAGGTGTGCTGTGCTGGGGAAAAACCATGCTTGTACTTTCCCACTATCTGACAGATTACCCTTGTGTGTTCCATGCATGACTGAAGAGTTTCCAAATTTCATGACAATCATTTTTTCCATGGTGGGGGGGGGCATAACAAATTGGCTTTGTGCCCCCAGAACAGTTTTCCACAGCAGGGTTGAACCACAACACAGCATACCGCAATTTGGTTGTGCGTTTGCAAGCAGTGATGGACATGCCAAAATCTACCTGAACTGTCAACTACTCAATATGCAATTTTGTGCATATTTACTCAGAATAATTTCTGCTGTAAAATGTGTTTAGGATGTTCAGTAAGATAGTGTGGGATAGTCTTTAGTTGGTCCACGATCACCTGGTGAACTTCATGGCTCAGCAACAATTTAAACCCTGCTGTTTCCAGTCCTAGACCAAAACTTTAACAATTACAGGAGACTGTTCATTTCATGCTTTTGTCTGTGGATGGAATCAAATGTCTCACTCTTCCAATTGTTACATTTGCACAAGCATCCCGGTTTACCAGATGGAATGATGCCCCCATCTTCACCCCCCTTTGCTGTTCTGGGGGTTGCTCTGCTCCCCTCTCCTGCCAGTCACTTGGTGGACACCCCCATTGTGTAAATGGGGCTTTCTCGGGGCTTCTGCTCACACTGGGGGTTAGGAATGAATCTCACGCACTTTGTTGCGTCTTCAAATACTTTGTAAAGGGTCCCCATTCATCTTTAAAGTCACAGTTATCCTTGTCCCGTAGCTTATATGTCCAGGCAGAATGATGAATCTCTCATCATTCTGCCTGGACACTGAGGTCCAGCGCCCTCGCTGCGAGAAGCCAAGTTACAGGGAACCAGGCAGAGGGCCTTCTCAGTAGTGGCACCCGCCCTGTGGAACACCCTCCCACCAGATGTCAAAGAGAAAAATAACTACCAAACTTTTAGAAGACATCTAAAGGCAGCCCTGTTTATGGAAGCTTTTAATGTTTAATAGGTTATTGTATTTTAGTGTTTTGTTGGAAGCTGCCCAGAGTGGCTGGGGAAACCCAGCCAGATGGGCAGGGTATAAAATAATAATAATAATAATAATAATAATAATAATAATAATAATAACAATAATAACAACAACAACAACCCAAAATATATTCAGGAAAAGTCACAGACATTTTGTTCTTGTCTGTCGAAAATATGTGAGTTCCAGATGTGAACCTAGCTGCTGAAACAGACACCAGCTCTCCCTCCATTTAAGCTGCTCTAGAGGGACCTTAAGAGAGAGAGTTTTGCTTTCTTCATCTGAGAACAGAAGAGTCTTGTGGCACCTTAAAAATGAAAAGCTTTATTGCGGCATAATCTTCTGTGGACTGGAGCCCACTCTCGTCAGCGGCAAGAAGGCTATATACATAATTATGGGGTGGGGCATAATAAACAGTAATGCCAAACAGCCGTGAAACTCGAGGGGATAACAGTAGTTCTGTAGCCTTTTCATGCAGGTTCTGGAAGGGGAGTTAACAACACATGTGCAGATTCTACAGTGGCTGCAGGTGCAAATGAATGCACAACTTAGCCTGTGAACAAAATCAAATCAGCACTTGCATAGATATATATTTGTCACTGCGGCTTGCAAACCCATCCTCCCCCATTCAGAAGATCCCAGTCTCTCACAAAGATGTTCTCCAGCTCATTCTGTCAGACACATTCCTCCGCGTGCTGTTTTTGACATGAGAAACAGCAGATGGTCCATATTCAGGGTAAAACAAGAGGTGATGCTGGTTTAATTCATTGCTTCCCATTGATAGACGAGTGTCGCCTCCCGCTGTCTACCAAACAGCATTTGATTCTGCATTTGATGCATCTTTTTGTCTTTGCTCGGCTTCCGGACGGTGCTTCATCCTAATTTCTAGAATGTGATGACATAGATTCAGCAGCTCCAAGTGAATTCAATAATGTGAAATGCGTACGGCTTGCCTGTGCCTATCAGTTCTGCTTCTGCGCTTATTAATAGACACTGGCTGTTTATAATCACCCTCCTGCTTTCTGGCAAATTGTCCCCCCATCAGTTTTCTGCATCCGTTCTTTGCACTCTCGCTTATCGTCAGTTCCTACAGCTTATATGGTGCCTTCACCATTGCACTTTAGAGGACAGGAGTGTGTTGCAAACAAACCCCAGTTTTTAGTGATACCGCAACGATGCAAAGGAATGACTACTTGCTACATCTTTCTTGGGTTGCGATTTTCAGGCTCTTTACTTTAAAAAACCATCTATTAGCTTGACAGGGAGATGGCAACATGCAATTCTTACTATATAAATATTGGCTGGATTTCTTAGACAGAGGAGGAGCATTGTGTTTTGTCAAACCACAGTTTCTGTTATAGCCAAATCAGGAAATTGTGGTTTAACCTCTGTTTGCAACTCAAGATATCTAATACATTAGGGGGGCATCAGTAGGGCCACATGGGTGATTGCCCTGGATGCAAATTTATTAGCGGCACAAAAAAGTTCAAAAGGGGGGCGGGGAGAAACAAAGAAGTGCTTTGTGAGATAAATAACATGATGGAGACAGACATCCCAACTCTAGGGGGGCGAGGGGTCTTTGGCCCCTTCAATATTTGTTTAATGTCTGCAGAAATGCTCTCATCATCCTGATTTAAGCCACCAAGCTGCAACAGACAAGCTGCTCTCAGCTGGAGGTGTCTAAGAGAGTTGGGATGGGAGCATAGGCAGGCAGGGAGAGGGGATTGGATTCAGTTTTCAGTTAAAGACAAATCTGCTGAATTTTCACTTTATGGAACAAAATGCAAACCAAACCACAGCCGTCCTTCAAAATTCACAATTCTCCAAATCTTGCAATGCTGTTCTCTAGCCAAGTAGTGTGCACAAAAATCACACGCCAAGTGAACATAACACAACATACAACATGCAATCAATTAGGAGAAATTGCTTTGCACAAATGTGTATAATAGAAGAAAAACGAAAATGCTGATGAATTTTCATCAGGGCTCTTTTTTATTTGTTTTAATGGCAAACCGATGTGGAAATAGGGAGAAAGCAACTTAAGATGGGGAAAAGTAGAAGCTGAAATGGACAGACTCCACCTCCCCGCGAACGAACAAGGGTGAAGCTGTGGCAACTCAATGGAATATATTTGTGTCCTGCACCAGAATTTTATTATTGTCTTGAGGGTGCGTCAAGCGCCTTTTGTCCTGTAAATGGATCCGCAGGTACCAAAAACAAGTCATTGTATGAAACTTGAGTATTATTAATGCAGTGGGGCGAGAAGGAAGCAAGTCTCCATTGAGTTGCAGATCAAAGAAACGACTGCATTCCTTCTCATTTTCTCAAGCGGATCCTTATTTGGAATCACTCACTGGATCACAATACAATTGATTCCAGAGGCTGCTTGGGCACCGGCTATAACATTTATCAGACAAAATATTAAGAGGGATTATCTTCACTTGTATCTTTTTTTAAAAAAGAAAAAGTTTTGCACTATACCCCAGTCAGTCTTTTCCTGCCAGTTAACTTGTGGACAAACCTGAGGGAATCTGTTGGCCTCTCAACTCCCAATCCCTCTTTTCCGTCCAAGGTATTAATTGTACCTGTGTCTTGGTAATCGGTTTGGCCTGTTTCCACAGCACTCAGACATTTTCTTCATGGCTCGCCGCGCAAAATCCACTTTGCCCCTGTCTTTGCGTATGGCTGTGTATTCGTAGGCTTTCAGCTTGATGTAATAGTCTGAGAATTTGTTGTACAGGACGGAGATGGGCATTCCGTTCAGAATGATCCCGAAAGCGATGCAGAGGAAAGCAAAGAGCCGTCCGAGGTGGGTTTCCGGACACATGTCTCCATATCCAACCGTAGAAATGCTTACCTTGAAAAGCAAACACAAAACAAAGCAGTTACTCAGAACATCTAAGCCACCTTTCTATGCTGAGGACAGAGGGGTCATTTAGAGACTGGTCTCTGAAGAACAGAGGCGGTATTTGTTCCTCTCCATTTCAGGGTTGGAAAGAGATTCCTCTGCAATAGATATGAGAATCTGCCTCTGCTCTTCCCATCCCTGAAGACCAGAGATGGTGTTTGTCCTCCCCATCACAGTGCACAGAGGAAGGTGCCCATGTGGGGCGGGGATTCTCAAGCTGTTGCTTCTTCCCAACACATGCATCAAAAACTGCACACCATTTAGCTGCCTTTCTCTCCCTTATGTAACAATGATCTCTTTCTATCAATGATGGTGTGTCTGAGAAACTTCTGAGCCACAGCAGTGTCCTCAGTAAAGATGTCCAAGCACGTCAATGTCGGTTTCTCATTTCCCCAATCCTAAATTCAGTTCTCTATAGTTATACGTCAGTTTGTGAATTTTCCAAACAAAATCCTCATGAAAATTCACCAGCATTTCCCTGTCATTTTCTCGTGTGATACCATTTCATATACAAACTTGCCTAATCTACATTTGTTTTTTGCTAAGCCTTTTCCACTAATATAACACATTTTGTATGCCATTTTCACAAATTACTTGGCTGGAGAACTGCATTGCAAAATTCGGATCGATGCAAATGTTGAAGGATAGTTGTGTTTTCATTTGGTGAGTTCACCTTTAAATGTGAACTGAATCCAATTCCTCCTCCCCATCTCCCCTTGTCAGGTGCTGATTTGACACCTTGGTTTTCTGGGGAGCAGGCAGTGGCAGCAGGCAGTGGTGGGCTGGGCTGGGGGTGACAGCAGCAGGTCCCTCAGACCATTTATTCCCCCTCATTACCCATCTGTTGTCCTAGGAATGTCTTTCCCGAGTGTCTTTTTCAAGATCTATTGTTTAGGTTTGGGCCACCGTACCTTGGTCTAATGGGACGTGGGTGACGCTGTGGGTTAAACCACAGAGCCTAGGACTTGCCGATCAGAAGGTTGGCAGTTCAAATCCCTGTGACGGGGTGAGCTCCTATTGCTCGGTCCCTGCTCCTGCCAACCTAGCAGTTCGAAAGCACGTCAAAGTGCAAGTAGATAAATAGGTACCGCTCCGGCAGAAAGTTAAATGGCGTTGCCGTGCGCTGCTCTGGTTCACCAGAAATGGCTTAGTCATGCTGGCCAAATGACCCGGAAGCTGTACGCCGGCTCCCTCGGCCAATAAAGCGAGATGAGGGTCGCAACTCCAGAATCGGTCACGACTAGACCTAATGGTCAGGGGTCCCTTTACCTTGACCTTTACCTTGGTCTATACTGGTTGAAAACTGCAACCAATTCCATGCTGGCATTGATGTCCATGTTGCTCCATCTGCCTGTTTCAGAATTATGGTGTAGCTTCGTTTAT
This sequence comes from Podarcis gaigeae, assembly GCF_964106915.1. Taxonomy (NCBI): domain Eukaryota; kingdom Metazoa; phylum Chordata; class Lepidosauria; order Squamata; family Lacertidae; genus Podarcis; species Podarcis gaigeae. The sequence continues at coordinate 29,229,379 of NC_139694.1, read as the reverse complement.
TTTATGAGTCATTTGTTTTAAGACATTTATTTGCCACCTTTTGCCAAAAAGGCCACAGGGCAATTCATATAGGAATGTAATAAACAAGCTGGTCACCTTTTGTATCTCTCATTCGTGAAAAATGACAGGGCAGCAGCACCTCCTTCCCGTAAAATAATAATAATAATAATAATAATAATAATAATAATAATAATAATAATAATAATTTATTTATACCCTGCTCATCTGGCTGAGTTTCCCCAGCCACTCTGGGCGGCTCCCAATCAAGTGTTAAAACCAATACAGCATTAAATATTAAAAACTTCCCTAAACAGGGCTGCCTTCAGATGTCTTTTAAAGACAGGATAGCTGCTTATTTCCTTCACATCTGAAGGGAGGGTGTTCCACAGGGTGGGCGCCACTACCGAGAAGGCCCTCTGTCTGGTTCCCTGTAACCTCACTTCTCGCAATGAGGGAACCACCAGAAGGCCCTTGGCACTGGATCTCGTGTCTGGGCAGAACGATGGGGATGGAGACGCTCCTTCAGGTATACAGGACTGAGGCCGTTTAGGGCTTTAAAGGTCAGCACCAACACTTTGAATTGTGCTGGGTGCCAATGCAGATCTCTCAGGACCTGTGTTATGTGGTCCCGGTGGCCACTCCCAGTCACCGTATCCAGGCTGTCAAGGTTCTTGGTTCTGCTGTCTCCCTAAGCACATGTTGGCCTATCCCCCTCTGCTCTACCTATCTTCAGGAACGCTTGCCTGTTGATACTCCAGCAACTTGGAGAAGGAATGTTTGCAGGGTGGACAGGGGGTTGGTGGAGGAAGAGGAGGCCAGAATGAAACAAGGAGCTGAATTTCCCCCCCGTTTTCAGGGACCCTTAAAGCTGCAAGAGATGGGGAAAAGCAGGGATGGGTGGGTGGTGGTGGAAGAGTCGAGTGTTGGGAACCCGGCACTGACCTGTTTTGTCCGAAGAATGGCGTCTCACTTTGCATTTGTCTTTCTGCTGACCTTATCCTGCAATTGTTATTATAGCCCATGCCAAGGTATTACAGGGATATTGAGAAAACAGTGAAAGAAATGGCTCCAGACGGAATGTGCATTGGGCTCTCCTTCACTTTTTAGTACCTTGGCTTCTGTCTGGCAGCATCCAGTGCAATATTCACTGGAAAGGCAGCCATGCAGTGGGGAGGGCATTTTCCTCTTTCCCCCCCAAAGAAAAAAAGGAGCCTGATGTTTCAGATGAGTGAAACGTCCTGCTCCCTCCCTGAGCCTGCAGCAAGCGAGCTTATTTGTCGGATGCACCTGGCGCATTTGATGGTCTAAAAGGGATTAGTTTTGTGGCCTGATGGAAATTAACTCACTGGAATTGAATGTTAATGCAGGAGATCTCCGAAAATAAACAGCCAGATGAAAGAGCAGGAGTCCTGGTGGGGAATTTTTCATGTGTGTTTCTTTATGCCTTGGTGGGATGAGGATCGGAGGAAGGATAGGCATCAACTCTGTGGGGCCCTGGTCCCTTTGCCCCCCAATAAAATATTTTGGGGGGTTGGACCCCAATATTTTCTGCAAGTTGGTGCCTCCCTCCCCAGCCACTTCCCTGCACTTGGGCACATCCCTCTTTTTCCAGCTTGTCTCCCGGCTCTTGGCACCTGCTTTGGTCCTCCTCACCTTGACTGGGCCAAGTGAAAAATACACACGCAGAACTAGGTGCTGCTGTTGTCTACAGGTGTCTGCAGCGGTGCAGGATACAACCATGGGGTAGGGGCATCTGCTCCACTGTTGGAGTATGGGGAAGACGAAGGACAGTGGGATTTGGAGTTTGGGAGGGTTCGTTATGCCAACAGCCACCAGCCCAGACCAACCAGCAGGATTATCATGAGAAGATGGGTTTAGATAGACATTCCTGCAACCAGTGCTTTTTTCTGGGGCTTCTCAAGGACATGCAATACCGGCACTTTTTGTCCTAGAAGAAAAGCTCTGCCTGCAGCCTCATGCTGGAGTTGTTCCCATTGCTGGTGTTCATTGGTCACACCCACAACATTCATTTGAAACACTTTTACCACTTTCAGAGTGCTGCCTCCTCCCAAAGAACCCCGGGAACAGTTTATAGGTGCTGGAATCACAGTTCTAAGAGGGCATCTCCTACCCTGATTCTTTGGGGGAAGCCTTGACTGTTAAAAGTTGTGCAAGAGTGCTTTCAACGTATGGGGTGGTTGCAAGTATACCTGCTAAGCCAGGGGTGGGAAACCTTTGACCTCCAAGCAGACCACTCCCTTTAGAACAGTGGCCCTCCCGATGTTGCAGGACTTGCGGGTTCATTTGTGGAAACAATATACTTCTTTCTAGATTAATCCCAATTCCCTAAAATGAATATACTTAGCAGCTAATGGATGACCATTTTCATAATCTCTCTCTCTCTCTCTCTCTCTCTCTCATCTATCTATCATCATCTATCTATCATTTATCTCTGTCTATCTATATCTATCTATCTATATCTATCTATATCTATCTATCTATCTATCTATCTATCTATCTATCTATCTATCTATCTATCTATCATCTATCTATCTATCTCTATCTATCTATCTATCTATCTATCTATCTATCTATCTATCTATCTATCTATCTATCATCTATCTATCTATCATCTATCTATCTATCTATCTATCTATCTATCTATCTATCATCTATCTATCTATCTATATCATCTATCTATCTATCTATCTATCTATCTATCTATCTATCTATCTATCATCTATCTATCTATCTATCTATCTATCTATCTATCTATCTATCATCTATCTATCTATATCTATCATCTATCATCTATATCTATCTATCTATCTATCTATCTATCTATCTATCTATCTATCTATATCATCTATCTATATCTATCTATCTATCTATCTATCTATCTATCATCTATCTATCTATATCTATCATCTATCATCTATATCTATCATCTATCTAGTGTGGTGTAGTGGTTAAGAGCGGTAGACTCGTAATCTGGGGAACCGGGTTCACGTCTCCGCTCCTCCACATGCAGCTGCTGGGTGACCTTGGGCTAGTCACACTTCTCTGAAGTCTCTCAGCCCCACTCACCTCACAGAGTGTTTGTTGTGGGGGAGGAAGGGAAAGGAGAATGTTGGCCGCTTTGAGACTCCTTCGGGTAGTGATAAAGCGGGATATCAAATCCAAACTACTCTTCTTCTTCTTCTTCTTCTTCTTCTTCTTCTTCTTCTTCTTCTTCTTCTTCTATCATCTCTCTCTCTCTTCTATCTATCTATCTATCTATCTATCTATCTATCTATCTATCATCTATCATCATCTATCTATATCTATCCATCTATCTATATCTATCATCTATCTATCCCCACACACCATATATACTAGCCTCAAAGGGGAAAGGTTATCAGAAGAGCTTTCCAGCTAAGCTCTAACATGCTTTCATGAATTGGCAGGATGCAATTTATATTCTATAGCTTCTCTAGTTTCTGTAGCACTTCTAGTTTCTGCTCACAAGTCTGTTTACATAATCTGCTGTCCAAAGTTAACACCCCCTGAACCTGCTCCAAACTTGGATTTCTTTACCTATCCAAAGGGGTCAATCAAGGTCACGTCACACAGAATGAGTTTGATCACAGGAGATGTTTGTGCTGCTGAAAACTATACGAATCCCATGCACCATCTTTCACATGTGCCACCATTTTGCCATATGCAGGGAGGTTCCCATGGGAAGAATGTGGACTCAGGCACAAGGAACAGGGTTTTTGTTTTAGTGAAGTTGCCTTCACATTTGATTAGTGCTGGTGACTCTGCAAAGACTTTGGCCACCAAAGCAATATGGAAAATCCGAAAACTCAGGGGGCAGAGCTCTGTAGGCAGCTTGGCGCTGGCAACTCCAGGTAGGAATGGGGAGAGACCCTGTTTGAAAGCCTGAAGATCAGCTGCCAGTGTAGTCAACCCTGAGCTCGATGTCCCAGTCAATGGAAGGCTTTGTTCCTGTGCTGAACTATTTGCAGGATGAGCCTCTGTCCTTGGGCTACTAAGACCTCCTGATTCCTCCAGCTGCACTAGAAGGAATGTCCATTTCCCCATCCCTGGTGGCTTAGGATGCATTTCAACCTATAAATTATAAGCTCTGTATTGCATTACAAGCAACTGAGCTAGAGGGTCTTCCCGTTTTGTTATTTTTGTCTGCGGCTGGCTCAGGGCAAATGCAATTTTTAAAAAATCATTTTGGGCTCTGCTGTAGCTGCAAGCACCAGCTGTCTGGAAAGCCTTGTGATGGCCAGCTGCTCTTATTTTCCTATCTCGAAATTGTTCATCCACAGGCACATTTGGAAATGAAACAAAACTTCTGTAGGGACAGATTCCCAGCCTCACCTTTTTCCCAGATTCCCAGCCTCATCTTTTTAACTGCTGGGTGAGAGCTAATATGTGCCCCCTTCTGATTGCATTGCTAAACTGCTGAGCAGAGCTGCTTTGGAAACTCACTTTGGAAGGAATGTGAAACCACCCCCGCAGCCTCCCTTATGTATCTGCTACAAAAATACCAGCAGCAAGCTGTCAAGTAGGCACAGATAAGTCACAGCAAAGTTAAGGCCAGGCAGACATGTGCTTGCCCTTCTCGTTTCCTTCTTCCCCTTCTCTGCGAGAAGCAGCACAAAGTCTGTGGCACAGCCGCAAAGAGCTCTCCGGTTCAAGCTCAGCTGCACTGATTTTAGCCTGATCTACTATAGGAAAGCTTCCAGCTGACGGGTGCATGCATGCATGTTCTGTAAAGTCAACACTCTGAACAGATGTTTGGAAAGCCAGGCATGGGGGGGGGGGGGGGACCCTGCCACTTCCAAAACAGGCACGCTTGCAAGCGAGAGGGGGGGGAGGAACGCGCATCAGATTGCCAGGGAGGTACTTACGGCAGCCCACCACCAGGCATGGGGGATGCTGGTGAAGTTTGTGCTGGAGACATCGTGTTCCACGGTGTAGACCATGGCGGAGAAGGCAAAGATCCCCAGAGCAATGAAGAGCAGGAGGCAGCCCACCTCCTGGTAGCACTGGCGCAGCGTGAAGCCGAATGCACGCAGGCCCGTCGAATGGCGAGCCAGCTTCAGGATACGGAAAATGCGCATGAGGCGCATGATGCGCAACACCTGCCCCACCTTCCCCACCCGCCCCACTTTCTCTATGTCAGTTTCATGCTGGGAGCCTTGCCCACGAGGCTGGTCCTCGTCCACAAAGCGCTCCAGAAGGAGCTGGAGGTACAGGGGCAGAATGGCAATGAGGTCCACGGCGTTGAGGGCGCTGCTGACGAAGCAGCGGATGTCCGGGGTGGAGACCAGCCGCAGCACGTACTCCAGGGTGAAGAAGGCGATGCAGAAGGTCTCCACGTGCTCCAGCAAGGGCCTCCTCTCCTGGGTGGCCTTGTCCCTGTGCTGCATCTCCTCCACCGTGTTGAGAGCCAGTGCCACCACCGAGATGAGCACGAAGAAGCTGGAGGCCACCCCCATGGCTTTGGCCGTGGTGGAGGAGAAGGGCTTCTCCATGAGGTTCCACAGGCGCCAGCGATGCTCAGCGTAGCGCATGTGGCGGAAGAGGTGCTCGCTCTCCTGCACGGCCGCCTGGGCCCGCAGCTCCCGCTGCACCTTGAGCTGCTCGTTCAGCTCATCCCGCCTCTCCTCGAAGCAGATGCGGCAGCAGCGGGGCGTGTACTTGAGGCGGACCCCCCAGTAGCTCAGCTCCTCCAGGAAGCTGCGGGGACACAGCTCGTCCCGCACCCGCAGCACCCCGGAGGCGTAGAAGTTGTAGACCAGCTGGAAGACGGCCGGGTCCCGGTCAAAGAAGTACTCGTCTCCCTGAGCCGCGTAGTCGTCGCAGAGGCCCAGCTGGCGCCAGCGGTCGGTGGAAGTGGCCAAGCGGCCTAGGCGGGTGGTGGGGTAGATGGCCACCGCCTGGTACGTCAGGCGGTAGCTTTGCCCGCCCACGTTGATGTTGAGGACGGAGGACGACGTGGTGGCTCCAGCTGGGAAGGCTGGGCTGAAGGGAAACATCGAGGGGAGCCCCTTCTCCTCTTCCTCGCCCTCTTCCTCCTCGTCCTCCAAGCAGGAGTAGCTGCTCTCAACGTCCTGGGGCAACTGCAATGGGGATCCCCAGTCAGAAGCACCAAAGCCCCCAGTCCCCGCAGTTTCGTTGCTTCCCACGGTTGCATCCCAGGTGGCCCCCGGCCGAGATTCAGTTTTATAGTCCGAGATCAGAGGCTGCTTTCTTTGCTTAAGGTTCCACATGCTTCCCCTTAGCGTTCGGTGGTGGGTGCAAAACTTCTTCTGGTTGCCTTCTCCTTCCTGCCCGAAGCATCTGCCGCCGGAGCCGTTTTACGTTTCTTTTCCGACCGACCAGCAGCTCCAGTTGTTGCAAAAACTCAGTGTGGGATCCAGGCACATGGGGACTGCTGTTGACCGCTTTAATCTTGCTGACAGGGAAGATCTGAGTGCTTAGAGAAGGGGATTTAAAGGCTATTATCCTGTTTCAGCCTCCGCTCCCTCTATCTGTGACGTGAATGATTATGGATCCAGAAATCTGTGGATAATCAGTCGAAAAATAATAATAAGTGTAGCAGAGTCATTACTGCTAATAAAAATAAAATCAAAGGGCTTCTATTTGTGTCACCTCAGCACATACTCAGAAAAGACTTTCCTATGAAGGAGCAACAATGGATATTTTTCGGAATTATACAAAAGACTTTCATCTCATCCCCGATTTCCTATGTTTTCTTCTTCTTCTTCTTCTTCCTCCTCCTCTTCTTCTTCTTCTGTATATCAACTGTTCTTAGAGCCGTTCCTTATGTTTGCAGCCCATTTTACAGGCAGAAAAACCAATACTTAAATTTGCTGGGGTTCCTGAGAGTCAATGCAAGCGTTAATGTCAAATATTATGTAAAACAAGAGTAGCAAACATTGCTGCGCATAAATTGACATTGACTGCAGAACTCGGCAACTGCAAAATGCCAGCTTTCGTTCTTTTGTTTTTAGATCAGGTTTCTAGACGTCAAGGCTATGAAGACAAGACTTGAAGTTGACAGCGATTTGACAATGCCTGGTCAAATCTCAGAGGCCAGAGGCCAACGATCCAGAATTTCCAGTGTCAGACTCATCAGGTGGAGCTGCAGAAAGGTAGCTCTTTTCTCCCTGCTTTGACTTGCAAAAGGGTGAATAAATTATGCAAAGCATGTCATTATATACATCCTTGCTTAATTATAAAGGATTACAATTCCGCTTCTTGGAATTTGGATTAACTTCTGAATTTCCAGGGTGTGTGTCTGTTTGTGTGCTGAGGTGACAGTGCTCTGATCATCATCCAGTCCCTTGTGTGTACCTAACGGAGCTTAAAGATGAACTTGCCCACCTGGAGAAAACACCTCAAGGTGAAGCATCCGAAGTGGCAGGCAAGCACCGTGCACAGGGAAGGGCCAGAACTCAGTGGACAGAGAACACACTCTGAATGCACAAGGTCAATTCCTGGCATCTCCCGATCCAGTTGGGAAAGACTCTTGCTTGAAACCCTGGAGAGATGCTTCCAGCCAGAGCTGGAAGTATGGAGTTCAATGAACCAACAACCGGACTCAGTATATGGCAGCTAGGGGGTGGGGATTTACCATATTTTTCACTCTATAAGATGCACCAGACCACAAGACGCACCTAGTTTTTGGAGGAGGAAAAAATATTCTGAATCTCAGAAGCCAGAACAGCAAGAGGGATCGCTGCGCAGTGAAAGCAGCAATCCCTCTTGCTGTTCTGGCTTCTGGGATAGCTGCGCAGCCTGCATTCGCTCCATAAGACGTACATACATTTCCCCTTACTTTTTAGGAGGGAAAAAGTGAGTCTTATAGAGCAAAAAAATACAGTAAACTGGAAGGGAATTTTCTCCCACCCCATTGCTTTTGATGGAAAACTATATTTGTGCATGAGGACTTAGTGTGGACGGCAAGCTTTTCTCCTGCTCCCCCCTCACTCTGACACAGCTGCTTTGCGGAGACTGGGCTCCCTGGCAGCTTAAATCTGACTTGTGGGTTGGACTGAATGTCAACTATTTACTGGCACAATTCCCCAAATGCTTGCCATGAACAAACAACCTGGAACTCTGTAATATTTGATCACGCAAGTGCCCTTTTGTTTGGTGGCTATCTTCTCTCTGTTTGGGGCAGTTCTTGTTGAATTGTTCATCGCAAAGAGTCTGCATGGTTTTCGTTGCCCCGCTCAGATTTTAAAACGCTCCTGGGTGTGTTTGTTTGGTTTTGGCAGTGAGGCTGGGTGGGGAGGCATTGAATTTCCATGTGGCTCTTTGCCCCAGAGAGATGCTCTAGATAACAATGCATTGTGGGGAGATTTATGGGTGATGTTTTCCTGCCCCCTTGGCTTTGTTGTGGGTAGTATACATAGGGAAGCGTTATTCAAATAAAGCAACTGTGACTTGGCAATGGAAATAATTCAAGAAGGTGCGCACTGGCCTAGTGAATAGTTATGGGGCATTGGAAACTAAAGCACTGCTAAGCAGCTGAAGATATGATCAGCCCCTCGGACCTCTGGAAGCCCCATCTATCAGCAAGATGTGGGGGAAAGGAAAGAAGAAAACCCATAAGATCCATGCGAACAGAACCAGAAGTGTCAAGAGGATGAGGAGGGAAGGAATTATTTGACACAGTTTAGGTTTCTTCCCCCAGCCCCCAAAAAGCCTTGCAATGAAAGCTCAGCTGAGCTGAGGACAGTTCTTCCATTGCTCGTTTCATGTGCCGTGATGCTCCCTCCTATTTTCTTTCTTTTTCAAACGTCACACATATATTCTCTTCTGGGATAAATATGCTTTCTTACATTTGCTTTAGGGAGGGCAGTTTTCCTCCAGGCTGGACACAACCCTGTAAAATGAATGTGTTGATTTGATCTCTTGGGTCACACTGAAAGCTGGCCTGTTAGATTTGCACCAATGAGAGTGAATCATCCGTGATTCAAAGGGCACATTCACAGCATACATAGAAAGGACATGCGTTCCCTCCAAAGATTCCTGGAAAGTAGTTTGTTAAGGCAGCTGGAAATTGTAGCTCTGCAAGGGGAAAACTACAGTTCCCAAGATTCTTTGGGGGAAGTGGTGAGCTTCGAACGCATAGATCCTAAGATCCTGGGTTCAACTGCAGGCTTTGGGATGTAAGATGGGGTGTCCCTCACCTTTATTTATCCGTTTTATTATCTTGCTATTTCATCTGGTGCTGAATTGTTCTGTTTGTTTTCTTGCTACGCTGCCGGGCTGAATGATTTAGTTGCTGCGACTGATGTTTTTAACTGATGTTTCATGGCCTTACCAGCAAACTTGCCGGGAAAATCTGAAGCCTCCCATATTGGTAAATACCTTCTGGAGGATAGGTCAAATGATATTACACTGACCGTGGCAAAGTTTATTTCGGAGGTCGCAAGAAACAGACAATCACACTCTAGACATAACAAAATGACCTCCTCAGTCTCTTTTGCCTGTTGTTGGGTTGTTTTAACTGTATCTTGTTTTGAAACCGTTTTGTGGGTCTATGGACCGCAATAAAGATATTTGATTTGAATTAAAAAATAATATTGCAAAGTGATGAATTGAATTGAAGGCCGGGAAAGTGAGGAAGCTGAGAGAAGCCTAAACTGACAGATTCACTTGTCCCTCATGACTGCCTCTTCCCAGCAAAGTTTTTGTGCTTTTAGCTGCTGCCCAGCAATGAGAAAGACAACAAACAAAGCTCTTTTGAGTGTGGCAATGCAGGGATGGGAAAGCTCTGCCTGTTGAATTTCTGCCTGTTAAAAAGGTAAAGGGACCCCTGACCATTCGGTCCAGTTGTGGCTGACTCTGGGGTTGTAGTGCTCATTTCGCTTTATTGGCCGAGGGAGCTGGCGTACAGCTTCCGGGTCATGTGGCCAGCATGACTAAGCCGCTTCTGGCGAACCAGAGCAGTGCATGGAAACGCCTTTTTATCTACTTGCACTTTGATGTGCTTTCAAACTGCTAGGTTGGCAGGTTGGCTAGGTTGGCAGGAGCTGGGACCAAGCAATGGGAGCTCACCCCGTAGCAGGGATTCAAACTGCTGACCTTCTGATTGGCAAGTCCTAGGCTCTGTGGTTTAACCCATAGCGCCACCCACGTCCTGCCTGTTACTCACTAGCTAAAGACTCTGGAAAGTGGCAACTTCTCTGTTAAGTGTTGCATAAACTTCTACTAAGGCAGTAGACCAATGCCCAACACACTTGTCTTTGCCCTGCAGAGTTTTAAATGAGCTCCGCCAGGGAGCCAGACAATCCATCATTCTCTGCATGAAGGCTTGTTATCTACATGGTGATGTCAAATACAAGGCCCACCAATCAGGACACAGAGCCAGCAAACACTTGTGAGCAGGTGCTAAAGAAGCCAGGGGAAAAAATATATACATTGCTTTCTCTGAATTAAGGCTCGGGGCAAATGGGATATTCCCCTACTGCCACTCAGCTGAGAAACAGGATTAGCTTATATCAGTGCAAGAGGACGATAAACTGAACTGCAAATGTCAGTGCAACATGTTCCCGCAGAGCAGATTCCTCCATTTTAAAAGAGGAATATTTGAAAATGTCAGGTAGATCTGAAGATGTAAAAAAACCCAAATAAATAAAAATTGAAGCTTTAAAATGTCAGAATTGAGAAAGTTCTAACTTCTACGCAGCTGAAAATGCCGGGAAGAATTCTTTAATTTTCTTGTGTGCTTTGAGTTGCTAGATCACACGCTGGTCCCTTTTGATTCCAGCAAAGATAAAGCTCTTCATTTCAGCAGTTCCGAACATTCTGGGGTTTTTGTTTGTGAACAGTATGAAAACAGCGACATAGCACTGTCGTTCCAAGGGACCCTGTGGGGTAGTGATCTGGGTGCTGGCCAAAGTTTGGGGGAGACCAAGATTCAAATCCTCCCTCAGCCTGACCTACCTTGCATGGTTGTTTTGAGGATAGAATCAGGAGGCACCAGGTCTCCTGCCTCGAGTTCCCTAATCCCTGCCCTTTGGCCGGACTTCCTGGGGTTGAGAATAGCTGAAGTTCAGCAACATTTGGAGGGCCAAAGGTTCCTCACACTTGGCTCCAAAAATGTGCATTTGTGTGGGAGGAAGAATGACTCCATTTAATCTAAGGGTGTGCACCGAGAAACTTTCTTGTTTCTGCAATCGTTGTCCAAGCAGTACTCTAGAAAATACAGCTTTGCTCTCTTTTTCCTACCACCAGGGGGAGGCTGATGGTGCGAAATGCAAAACAGGCAAAGCAGAGCTGTGGTGTCCATCCCACTTGTCATAGTTCTGTGTGTAGCTGTCAGGGGTTCAGGAGCAGAGACACAGGAGATGGAGCAAATGGAGAGTGAGGAGGAATCCGAGGGGGGTGTAGGCAGTGACAGTGGTCAGAGAGATTCCACGAGTCTCTCCAGCGAATCGGAAGATTCACAGAAAGGAGCGCCGATGGCCAGGGCAAGGGGGGTGCCAAGGGGGAAACCCCAGAAGGAAGGGGCCAGCGGGGACTCCCTGAGCAGCAGTTGGAAATCAGGACCAGCTTCCCCACCAGAGCGCAGTGGGGGGGAGGAGTCCCAGGCATCGGGACCAGTGTTCTCACCACCAGAGAGAGGAGATGAGTCAGGATTGACCACGCCTCCATCGGAGAGCGGGGAAACGGTCAAGAGGAAAGTCACAGGCTGGGCGAGCGCGCCAAGTTCAAATGTACAGGCGAGCGGCACAGCAGGTAGCCCGGATAGGGAGCCAGGTCCTAAAGCCCGCCGGAAGGAAGGGCAAGACTCAGGGGGGTCAGCGTCAGAAGAGTCCAGGAAGGAGGAAACCCCAGGGGGCAGAAGGACCCAGAGGAGGAAGGAACAGCTCAGGAGGTGGAGCCGGGCTAGGATCTTAAACTGGTGCGGAAGGGATAGTGACTCAGAGGGGACTTCGCCGATCTAGAGCCAAGACGTAGGGCTGCACGCTCTGGGGTTTGAAATGGAAACTAAACTTCAATAAAGACTTTTGTACATTACATCAACCGGGCGTTGGTCCTCTGTGAGCTGGGACCTAGAGGCAGCTCTGACAGTAGCCATCAACTCTAAAATTTGACACGGAGGAAACAGCAGAAGAAGCAGAGGCAGAGGAGAACGTTGTGTTTCTTCTCGCATGCTTAGGCTGAGTCACAGAAGCAGAGCCTGGGTGCCCAGTTGGTGTCCTCAAGGTGATGCTGGACTCCAGCTCCAATGATGATGGTGGTGGTGGTAATAATAATAATAATAATAATAATAATAATAATAATAATTTATACTCCACCCATCTGGCTGGGTTTCCCCAGCCACTCTGGGAGGCTCTCAACAGAATATTAAAAACATGATAAAAGATCAAACATTTAAAACTTCCCTAAACAAGGCTGCCTTCAGATGTCTTCTAAAAGTCAGATAATTGTTTATCTCCTTGCCATCTGATGGGAGGGTGTTCCGCAGGGCGGGCTCCACCACCAAGAAGGCCCTCTGCCTGGCTCCCTATAACTTCACTTCTTGCAGTGAGGGAACCGCCAGAAGGCCCTCAGAGCTGCACCTCAGTGTCTGGGCAGACCGATGGGGGTGGAAATGCTCCTTCAGGTATACAGGACCTAAGCCATTTAGCGCTTTCAAGGTCAGCACCAACACTTTGAATTGTGCCCGGAAACCTACTGGGAGCCAATGTAGGTCTTTCAAGACCGGTGTTATGTGGTCTCAGCTGCTGCTCCCAGTCACCAGTCTAGCTGCCGCATTCTGGTTTAGTTGTAGTTTCCGGGTCACTATGTCATGCACATAGAGCGCATGGCAGTAGTCCAAGCAGGAGATAACTAGAGCATGCACCACTCTGGCAACAGTCCGCGGGCAGGTAGGGCCTCATCCTGCATACCAGATGGAGCTGGTAGACAATTGCCCTGGACACAGAATTAACTTGCGCCTCCATGGACAGCTGTGAGTCCAAAATTACTTCCAGGCTGTGCACCTGGTCCTTCAGGGACACAGTTGCCCCATTCAGGTCCAGGGAGTCCCCCACACCTCCCAGCCTCTGCTGGGAAGCCTAATGGTCAGGGAAGATGGTAGGCAGAGGGCAGAAACATCTGTAGCGCAGAACACTGGCTGCTTCCGGAATCAGAGCATGGGTACAAAGGGGGCCGAGTCCAAGGTTTCGGGGTAGGGTGGGGTTTGGGAAAGGACTGGAAGGGTGTGAGAGAGAGGGCAGGCCTCCTAGCAGGCACTTCCAAGCCCACGGGGTGGTGAGGAAGAAAAGGCAATGAGTTCGAGAGAACAAGCGACTGTCAAACAGCGGAGAACAGCCATCAAGAGAGAGATGTTCATGAGGAAAAGTGTAAGGGAAGCAGAAAGACCATTGAGGAGATTGAAAGTAAGCAGCACAGCAAAAGTGGAGCTTGGAAGATCTCCAGAGATCACGTCTACAGGGGGCTCCTTGTACTAAGAGACTCAGCATCCCAGGAGATACATGGGGACTCCTGCTGAAAGGGGAAACCAGCATATAAAACCAGGGCCGGATTGCGGTTTGGTGAGGCCCTCAGCAGCTCCTGCAGGTAATGGGGCCCTTTATATATCCAGCTGTCCTTTGTCAACAACAAATTGTCACTGGTTTTTTTTGTGATGAATACAACTACAGTGGTACCTCGGGTTACATACGCTTCAGGTTACATACGCTTCAGGTTACATACGCTTTAGGTTACAGACTCCGCTAACCCAGAAATATTACCTCAGGTTAAGAACTTTGCTTCAGGATGAGAACAGAAATCGTGCTCCGGAGGCGCGGCAGCAGCAGGAGGCCCCATTAGCTAAAGTGGTGCTTCAGGTTAAGAACAGTTTCAGGTTAAGTACGGACCTCTGGAACGAATTAAGTACTTAACCTGAGGTACCACTGTATATGGTAATAGGTCCATACACAACACAAAAAACTGCTGCTGTATGTAGCTTTTATTTTATTTGTTTTTTATCCTTTATTTTGGAAATATACATCCAGTTTTTCCCCCCTTTAATTTTTTTGCCCCCCCCCCCAAGAGAGTGGGGCCCTAAGTTAGAGCTTATTTAGCTTATATGTAAATCCGGCACTGTATAAAACCTGTTCTCAGCATTATTATCAGCAGGAAAACTACGCTCTGTTTGCAAATCCCTTTAACAGCCGAAACTCCGACCATGGTGTTCATGGGAGTTTGTCAGCCTGCACTTTAGACAGGTTTTTGGCATTATCGTTCAGACTTCGCTTGAACACCCTGTGCTGCTTATCTGATTTTCAGGCTAGACCACAGCATTGTTCTGAGAAGTTCCCTGTCAGATTCGCCATGCCTCTGCGCTCCTGGCACTGCCAAAGAAAGAGGCTTGGGGTGGGGAGACTCTAAAGGACAACTGGTTCTTTTTTTGCTGAAATTCCATTCATACTTCCATTTCTGCAGGCGTTGACTTGGGCACTGATAGCCTGCCTGCCTTGCTGTGATGAAATCGAACTCGTGGCAGCTTACACATAAATTATAAAGCACAGGAGTGAGAAGCAAATCTTACATAGTAAAGGTAAAGGTACCCCTGCCCGTACGGGCCAGTCTTGACAGACTCTGGGGTTGTGCGCCCATCTCACTCAAGAGGCCAGGGGCCAGCGCTGTCCGGAGACACTTCCGGGTCACGTGGCCAGCGTGACATCGCTGCTCTGGCGAGCCAGAGCCGCACACGGAAACGCCGTTTACCTTCCCGCTGGTAAGCGGTCCCTATTTATCTACTTGCACCCGGAGGTGCTTTCGAACTGCTAGGTTGGCAGGCGCTGGGACCGAGCAGTGGGAGCGCACCCCGCCGCAGGGATTCAAACTGCCGACCTTTCGATCGGCAAGTCCTAGGCGCTGAGGCTTTAACCCACAGCGCCACCTGCGTCCCAAAATCTTACATAATGAACAGCAATAAGGACAACAGCATCACAAAGCATCAATTTGCAGAGAGGCAAACGTATGTGTTGTGGATTCACATAGTGCTTTTGGAGGGGTTCTTTCTGGTCCTCTACATTATTTTGAAATAGCCTGCATTGGATCCGGGCTGTATCCAAAGTTATTCCTACTCAAAGAAGATGCATGGAAAGTAAGGAATGTGGGGACTTGAGAACCATGAATTTCAGTGGGTCGACTGTGATAGGAATTTTGAGGTCTTAGGTATATGGTAATGTTCATAAGTGTACCAACCAAGCACGTACATAGATCAGCACAGGAAGACCGACCTGGAACCATTTATCATTACAAAAGACTGGCCAGACTCCCCAGGCAATCCAATCAAGTAACCGGCCAGACAGGAGATAAACAATGACAAGAGAAAAACAACATTCAAATTTCTGTTTTAGACCGCCTTTTCTGTGATGTAGGTATGATGTATCTGAGGGGTGGTCTTAGGTAACACCCCTTCTGTGATGTATGTATGATGTTTCTGGGGTTGGTCTAGATCTACAGGGTGGCAATTTCAAAAGTCTTTATAAGGCCTTGCATGCCATTTTTTGGGGTCCCTCCTCTCCTACGGGTGAGGGGAGCACCCTGTTGCAACAGATCAATAAAGATCAAGTTTACTAGCTGCTTTGCTTCTCAATATTCTCTGGTTGGCCTCTGTTATTCTCTCCTACCAATAGGGAACCTATGTAAGGACTCTATATGGGCTCTTGGATACCCCATAAGGGAAAAGGGCATTTTTTGTTTACAACACTACTCAGAGAAGAGGTGTCTGAATGTCCAGTAAGCAGTGGCGTAGCGTGGGGGTGCAGGGGGGCCCGGCCGCACCGGGCGCAACATCTGGGGGTTAGGGTTAGGGGCGCAAATCCATGGGTTAGGGGGCACAAATTACTTGCCTTGCCCCGGGTGCTGACAACCCACGCTACGCCACTGCCAGTAAGCAGGACCTGCCAGTGGTTATTGGCAGCTCCAGGGCTGCAGCTTAAATGCTTCCACAAGGTCATGGGAAAGTGTCTGGGCTTAGCATACCAAGCCAGCTTGTTTATTAATATTATCAAACAGCATGCAAGGGGGAAAAACCCACTTAAAATTCTTCTTTGCTGGGGAAAGGCACCAACCGTGTCCTTTTAATGCAACGAGGTGCTAGTTTCCATGCTGTGGCATTAAAAGCAAAGGGCGCAATGCTAACCATGTCTACTCAGAAGTAAGCCCTACTGAATTCAATGGGGCTTACTCCCAAGTAAGTGGCTTTAGGATTGCAGCCTGTGGGTGCAGCTGCTTCCTGACATTTAAAGAAGAAACCTCCTTCGCTCACACGCTGCTAAATACTCACAGCTTGCCTGACAGACAGCGTTTAGCAAGTAAGCTGGGAAAACGTTAATCTTATCATTTCGCTAATTATGGGCTGGATCAGTGAATGCACCTAATGGAAAGGAGGGGAAGAGAAAGTTTTTGTAAAACATCTATTTTTTTATGAAAAACAAGTTTCCTTCACATTTTTCTTCAGCAAAGGAGCTGGTTGCATTGCCTATTTGTTGGGAATCTGCCACCAAAACTAATTGCACTTCCCAGAGGACATGTTATGTTATGTTATGTTATGTTATGTTATGTTATGTTATGTTATGTTATGTTATGTTTTATGTTATGTTATGTTTTATGATGTTATGTTATGTTATGTTATGTTATGTTATGTTTTATGTTGTTATGTAGTTTTGACCTTTAAAGCCCTTCACGGCCTAGGACCCTTCTACCTATGGGACCACCTCTCTGGGTATGCCCCATGGAGGACCTTAAGGTCCATAAATAGCAACACCCTCGAGGTCCTGGGCCCTAAGGAAGTTAGATTAGCCTCAACCAGAACCAGGGCCTTTTCAACACTGGCTCCGGCCTGGTGGAACGCTCTGCCTCATGAGACCAGGGCCCTGCAGGATCTGATTTCTTCCCGCAGGGCCTGTAAGACAGAGTTGTTCCGCCTGGCCTTTGGCTTGATTCCCTCCCCATCTTTCTTTTTCTTTCTTCTCCTGTGATGAGGCTGCATTTTAATATTTTAATGTTGTATTTTAATCTTGTTTTTAAGTTGTATTCATTCAATTTGTTTTTATTATTGCTAGTTAGCCAGCAAGATAGTGTACTTCTCTTCTACCAGGTGTTTGGCTAGTACTTATATTTCAGGAAAACCCACAAAAACAGCCATACAGAACCCACTTATCTGAACTCAATGGGACTTATTTCTAAGTAATGTATAGGATCATTCTATAGCACTCTCATCTGCACAGTAACAATTCTACCCTTCAACCTGTATACCTGACAGAATAATGCCCACTTGTTTTACAGGTGCTGAAATGCTTAGGATCACGAGCAATGATCTTTGTTTCATCTTTCATTTCTCAGAAGTTTCCCCCCCTTAAAAATCTATAACTGCTGAATAAGCAGAAAGGCTGAGGAAGTTCACGTTGATGTGAGCTTCCTTAAAAGTCACCAGAATTGTGTAATGTGTTTTAAAGCGATGGTGTGTTGCTTTCTGGGTGTTTAGAAAGCAGATGTCCTTAACAAGGCTGGGCGTAGAACCCTGTTGCTCACATCTAAGGCATGGACGCTGTTATTTACTGAAGTTCTCACCCTGGGCCAGCAGGGGGATACTGTAGATAGTTCAGGTCCACATATCCAAATAAGGGATCGAAAGTGACGTTCAGTGATTAGATAGTTACAGAAAGTTGTTACAGTTACGTTGTACTGGAGCTCTATATAAACAGGCTGGCTGAACCCTTCAGTTCAGTTCTGTTCTGACCTGTGAATAAACAAGAGCTGTTTGGAGAATCACTGTGTCGTCTGATATGTTCATCCACAACTTAACAGATGCCTCTCCACCCTCTTTGCCCCCACAGTGGCCAAACAAATGCATCTCCAAAGCCCACAAACAGGCGTTTTCCTCTAATACTCCACAGTGAGTGGTATTTCTGGCTGCAGTTTCCGTTCAAGCCGGAATAAAGTACACTGGGAGAAAAAAGAAAGGCGATCTAATTTCGCATAACTCCAGAAGCCCAGAGGGGAGTGAAGACCAGACAGATAAACACAGGTGACTGGTCTTAGCAAATCTTTCTAGAGAGCAAATTCAAAGGAGAGAAAGGCGACTGGGGATTAGCTGATGGCTGTGCAGATGGTGCCATGAGAGGGAAAGTTTTTGCATTCACGGAGCGGCACAGGGCTTGCTGCCACGAGAAGCGATTGTTTGGATTAGACAGTCAGTCTCCATTTCAGCAGATGGGCCTCCAAACCTCCAGGGTTCTGAATGGGCAAGTATTGTGAGGTGGATTTGAAGTGGAAGTCAAAAAGAGGGAAGCTTCTCTGTGTTAACTCATCGTCCAGGGAACTGCTGTCAACATTGCATACAAGATAAGACAGAGGAAGGAACTGAAGGCAAACTGTCAATGAAAAAGAAGAACTGAAATATTATATGTAAAGGACTAGGAAGGCTAGTTTTTCTGCTGCATGCAGAAAACGGTAAACTGCACACAAACACTTGTTAACACATGTCCAGATGACTTGTTGCCAGTTAGCTGAGTTCAACTGGAACTCTGCACATATCCTGTGATTTGGGGAATCCCTTGCCATGGACAGATCTGCAGGTGTGAAATATACTCAGAGTCGAGAGTGGATTTCATGCTCTTTATTCAGCTCATAGTGGTGAGGAGGAATGAATGTCCCCTCAAAGTATCTGCTTTATATACATTATTTACACAATGGGCTGCACGTGATTGGCTAATTCCGGAATTCTCCTGTAGGCCAATCAGGTTGTGGATTCACTTCCATCTGGAGCCGGATTGGGTGGCTCCTGCAGACCAATCATACTGCTGCATTGTTCTAGGACCAATCAGACTGCTGCATTCTGAATCCTATTGTTCTAGGACCAATCAGAGTGCTGCATTTTGGATCCTATTGTTCTAGGACCAATCAGACTGCTGCAGTTTGGATCCGATTCAACTCAGTACATAACAAGGTGGAAGTGCTGAACGGATGTCTTGCCTCGTTAATGGATTGGATGAGAGCCAACAAACTGATGCTCAGTCCAGAAAAGATGAAGGCCCTGTCAGTTGATCGTTTCCTCGATCAGAAGGATGAAAGCTTGCCTGCTCTTGATGGGATTGCAATCCCTCCAAAGGAGCGGGGACATAACCTGAGATACTTCTAGATCCATTGCTGACTTGTGGACCACAGGTATGAAATTTACGGCATGTAATGCCTTAAGAGAGAATATTATGAAAATGATATACAGGTGGTACATGACCCCAGTCAAGCTTGCAAAAATTTATCATTTGCCCGATAATAAATGTTGGCAATGCAAAGAGAATGAAGGTACATTCTTTCACCTTTGGTGGACGTGCCTAAGGATTAAGGCTTTCTGGGAAATGATCTATAATGAAATGAAAAAGGTATTTAAATATACCTTCCTGAAGAAACCAGAGGCCTTTCTCCTGGGCATGGTCGGCCAATTGGTGCCAAAGAAGGATAGAACTTTATGTATGCCACAACAGCAGCAAGAATACTTATTGCAAAGTACTGGAAGACACAGGATCTACCCACTCTGGAAGAATGGCAGATGAAGATGATTGACTATATGGGATTGGCAGAAATGACTGGCAGAATCCGAGACCAGGGAGAAGAGTCAGTGGAAGAAGATTGGAAGAAATTTAGACTATTTACAGAAATATTGCAAAATTAATGAACGTTAGAATGATGTCGGATAGAAATTAAGTGGTTTCCAGCTGTAATGCTTTAAGAGAATATGGAAAAAAAGGTTTAGAAATAGGTTAAATTTTATTGATAAGGATTTGCTGAACTAACAATTTGAACTGGAATACAAAAAAGGGAGGTATGAGGAGGTCTGGGAAATAAGTTAATGAAAAATAAGCAATGGGAACCTTATGTGTTTTTAAATATTTTTATTTTTGTATTTTTGTTTTTTCTTCTTCTTTTCCTTTCTCTTTTTTCTTTTTATTGTACTATTATTGAAAACTTTAATAAATATTCTTTTTTTAAAAAAATAGATCCATTGCTGACTTGAGATTCAGGTGGCTTCAGTGGCCCGGAGTGCCTTCCATCAGCTTCATCTGGTGGCCCAGCTGCACCCCAATCTGGACAGGGACTAACTTTTGTTGTCTATGCTCTGGTAACTCTAGGTTAGATTACTGCAGTGCATTATACACAGGGCTGCCTCTGAAGATGGTTTGGAAACTTCAGCTAGTACAGAATTCAGCAGCCAGGCTGCTCACCTGGGCAAGCTGGTTTGAGCATACAGCATGAAATATACTCGGAGCGACGTAGTGATTTCATGCTCTTTATTGCAGCTCGTAAAACAGTGAATGAACCCCCTCCCAACCCTCAGGCTTTATATACAATATTTACACAACGAGTTCCGTCTGATTGGCTGATTCTGCTTCCCTCCTGGAGCCTGATTGGTTGTTGCATTCTAGGACCCTACCTGCCTATTGTTCTAGGATCCAAGCTTAGTACATAACACTGCACTAACACAAGCCCAACTTCACAGGCTACCAATTCGTTTGCAGGTGCAATTCAAAGTGCTGGTTTTGACCTGTAAAGCCTTAAATGGCTCAGGACCACAATTCCTCAAGGACCACCTCTTTCCATATGAACCTACCCAGACCCTGAGATCATCATCTGAGGCCCTTCTTTATGTGCCTTCTCTGTGAGAAGTTTGGAGGGTGGCAACACAGAAAGGGGCCTTTTCTGTGGTGGCTCCCCATTTGTGTGATGTTCTCCCCAATGAGGCTTGCCTGACGCCTTCATTCCATATCTGAAGGTGCCAAGTGTTTCTCCCAGGCCTTTGGCTAATATAACCATCTGTGGCCTTTTAAACTGGGGAGTGGGGTAGTTTTATTATTTTTGTTACTATGCTGTGTGTTTTTATATTGTAAACTGCCCTGTGATCCTCAGACAAATGGCGATATAGAAATTTAATTAATTAATAATAAAATAGTGCTGTCTGTAAGCAAATTTGTTCAGTCAGGTCAGTCTGTTTGCTCAATCGCCGTCCCCTGCGCTTCTGATTTATGGAGACCCACATGATCCACTAAAGAAAGAGAGAAAATGTTATGTACTGAGTTGAATAGGATTCAGAATGCAGCAGTCTGATTGGCCCTAGAACAATAGGATTCAGAATGCAGCAGTCTGATTGGCCCTAGAACAATAGGATTCAGAATGCAGTAGTCTGATTGGTCCACAGGAGCCACCCAATCCAGCTCCAGGTGGAAGTGAATCCGCAACCTGATTGGCCTGCAGGAGAACCCCGGAATTAGCCAGTCACGTGGGGCCCATTGTGTATATAAAGCAGACATTCTGTGGGAACTTCCATTCCTCCTCACCACTATGAACTGAAATCCACTCTCGACTCTATTTCAGAAACGTACGCATCTAAGATAGAAACTGATTTGAAGGAGTGGAAAACATTTAGTAAGGTAAAGGGACCCCTGACCATTAGGTCCAGTCATGGCTGATTCTGGGGTTGTGGCACTCATCTCGCTTTGCTGGCCGAGGGAGCCGGCATACAGCTTCCGGGTCATGTGGCCAGCATGACTAAGCCGCTTCTGGCAAACCAGAGCAGTGCACGGAAACACCGTTTACCTTCCCTATTTACCGGTATCTACTTGCACTTTGAGGTGCTTTCGAACTGCTAGGTTGGCAGGAGCAGGGACCGAGCAACAGGAGCTCACCCCATCGTGGGGATTCGAAACATTTACTGAGCTATTATTTCAATGCACAAAATAACTCCTCCAGCCCCAGCCCTCTTAGTTTTCACTGTTGCAGACTCTTCTGCCCAGGTCCTCATCTGGATGAAACAGAACTTCTTTTTGCTGCTACAGATCAACATTTGAGGATTCTGCATAGCCCATGTGTTTGTGGGAAGACAAACATAGAATCCTAAGGGTATTTACAAAAGGGGTGGGTGGGCGTTTTCCTTTGTATGTTTCCTAATAGGATGGTGGGCTCTTAACTTGCAAAAAATGCCACACTCCATTTTATAAGGAGGCTCTCTGTAACCATCTTGTTTTCAGGAGGGTTTCTGCCCTAACTAATGAACTGCAAAGAGAGGGGGGGGGGGAAATTGCTTCTCCCTCTTAATTTGTTGTGCTGACTGTAAAGTTCAATTACATTAATGGTTTGCAGTGTTTCTGAGATCTGAAGTACTCCAGCTAATTAATCACCCTGGAGTTATATTGTGCACAGTGCAATGAAACACTTAATACGTTGATGAGACCCAACATAGTTTTTTGCACTTGGCGGAATGAATGTGGTGAGATGAATGAACCGGGGGAGGGGATCTCAAAATCTCTCTGCCTTTGAGGAGTGGTAAGAAAAATAGTAAGATAATAAGGACGATTATGGCAGGGAATTCTGTATCTGTATTGTGATTTAGAGTGCTCCAAGTACTTTTGCATTCGTTTTCTTTTGCAGAATTGCCTTACCCCAAAAGAGCACACTCAATTGCATCAATTTGCAAAACTGGCACTGTTACAGGTGCACAAAATGTAGGCTTGAGCTTTTTCTGGCAAAGTTGTTGAGCTTTTTTGTCAAAATCTCCATAAACAATTGAGGTTTTCCCCTATTTCTTAAGGAATCACCCCAAAAATCAACACTTTCTCTACGGGCTGCCATATACCTGGGTTTTCCCACACATTTTTGCTGCTTTTCAGAAATTCTGCCCGGATGCCATTTTTGACACCTACGCCTGGGAAATTGTGGAGATAGGGCAGCCCTAACATAATGCTTGTTCCTTACTTGTAAGAAATTGGTATTTTAGTCTGGCAGCAACTACCCTTTGGAACTCCCTACCTGATGACACCAGACAGGTGCCTTCACTGTACTTTGCTGTTCCAGACATGTGGGAGTTGCATGTGTGTTATTTCTTTTTAGCTACTGTTGATGGTAATAATCCTTTGTTGTTATCAATTGTTGTTATCAATAATTTCAATGTTTTGTTTCTTATTTTTGTAAACCGTTAGGTGGTTACAATCTAGCAATATGTACATTTTGTTAAATAACAAAACTCCACAACCTAGTAAGGCAGATTGGGATTATATGCATTCTGAGAGACCAAATCCCTCTCGCTTTTCAGCCATCATCCCCCCCCCCCCACAACTTATTATGGAAAACTGCAGTGATTTTAACCAGTACTTGGCATTCGTTATTGGCACGATATGCACTGACTATAGTAAGAGCACCTTGCTGTGTAATAAGTTTAATACCAGAGCTGTACAAATATTTATTTATGTCTCCAGCAGCACCAGAGTACGACCTTTAAACGGATTGATGGTTGACTGCAATGCTTTAAGGATAAGTAATAATGCTCTCACTTGTCAATATTTGCTCCATGACAAGTTATAGCTAACAGGGGTGAGGAAGGGTTCAGACGGGCTGTGCTGAAACATCAACATTAGCTAATAACAATAATCCTTGCAGAGGTTTTGGAACCTATATCGCGTCCAAAAGTTCTGCAAGCTATTTTTAGCTTATGTTAACCATCCTTTTAATGCTGCTTGTGTTCGGCAGGCCAGGTCTATTCACTAAATATATCTTCCCAGGTTTTTCATGCTGCTCCAGGGGCAGTGCGTTCTGTTTCACTGAGGCGAAACAGGAAGTGCCACCTGCTGCCGCCACTGCTGCCATACTTGCTGGCATTGGCCCTGGCACCAGTGCCAATTTCAGGCAACACGTCACCCAATTTGGGCAAGAACTTGTGTAATTTGGGGTGTGAATTTGGCCCAAATCTGTGCTGGAGGCTGCAGGGCTGCCACCTTGGGAGCTTTTGTCACCTGAAGCAGCTGCCTCGGCCGGCCAGCTGTGGGCTACCCCTGTTTAACCACACATTCCTCCAGGTATTGGCATCTAATGTGTGTTTAAATCCTCTTGACAGCCAATAGCACCGATGCCTCAACTCCCATGGCCTGACAGAGCTTGACCTGGAGCAGAGTTGGCTTTCCGGGCTCTTTGCATCCTGACAGGTGGCAAGGAGAATTTCACAGGTGCAGGCAGCAGTTACCTGTGTCAGAGATGGGGCACCTCGGGTCTCTCTGGGTGGCCTTTTGGACCCCACCTGGGAAAATCAAGTAGCATCCAACATATGCTGACTTAGGAACAAGTAGGCTGCAGATTACATTTTCCAGTGGCAGCTTGAAAACAGGGGCAGAACAAGGTGGGGGCGGAGAGTGCGGACCCCCCTGGGTGTCATTTCCTTTTTCTTTTTTTAAAAAAATACATTTTTATTAATTTTGACATACAATTTATAAAACGTACCACACAAATTATTACAAATACAGTCTTTTTGGACTTCCCTCAGCACCTCCGCTGATCTTCCGTCCTAATCACTTTATATGCATTACTTAATTTTATATTGTCTTTACCTCTCTTAACATATCTCCCCCTCTCCAATTTTGCAATATTTCTAACAATACTCCTCACAGAACTTCTTGCAAACCTACAAACGTCGTTTGATCATCACAAATATTTTTCATATAGTTGATAAATTTACTCCAGTCTTCGGTAAATTTCTGGTCTCGTCGGTTTCGGATCCTTCCTGTTAATTTATCTAATTCTGCATAGTCCATCAACTTCATTCTCCATTCTTCGATCGTCGGCAATTCTTCTTGCTTCCATTTCTGGGCTAATAATATTCTAGCTGCTGTTACTGCATATAAAAAAAGTTTACATTCTTTTCTGTTTATATCACTTCCCACCATTCCCAGTAGGAATGCTTCTGGTTTCTTTATAAATGTATATTTCAACATTTTTTTCAACTCATTGTATATCACCTCCCAGAAACATTTCACCTTTTTGCATTCCCGCCACATATGATTGAATGTTCCCTCTTTTTCTTTACATTTCCAACATTTCTGCTAGATTTATACATTTTCGCTAAATTAACCGGAGTGGTAAACCATCTATACATCATTTTCATTACATTTCCTGGGTGTCATTTCCGAGGGGCGTGACATTCGGCGATCCACCGGCCCGTGACTCCCTGCTACCCCAAGCCATCAAGGGAAGAGGGGGAGCTGCGCCGCTTTGCTGGCAGCCTTCCCCTCTTCAGTTTAACAGCCCCACGCTCCTGGGCTGCTGGAGGAGGCTGGCGGGGAGAGGACGGGAAGGGAAGGAGGCAGGTGAGCAAACAAGCAGAGGGTGGAGGGAAGGAGAGAAGCAGAAGCTTCTTCTATTCAGGACCCAAACCCTGTAACCCCAAAAAAGCTCAACAACTTTTGCCAACCCCCTCCCCTGAACAACTCCTGGCAGTGACAATGGGTAGGTCACAGCCAGTCATTTTATACTGTGAGTAGATCACAGTCTCTTGGGAGTCCAGCTAGATTTCAATGACTGTGTGTGTGTGTGGGAGGAATGACAAGAAATTTTCCGTGCCGGGTACCACCTGACCTTGCTACACCACTGCTTGAAAAAGCAAGCCATGCCCAAAGTGAGGTCTAAACCACTTGGAAAACTGCCTGGTCCTGCAAGGCCACAAAATGCCCTTTCTCTTCGCCAGCCAGTGAGCAGTCTGTTCTGCTGTCTCTGTCTCCCCATCACTTTGCTCCCCTGGCATGTCTTGCCTCTTTCCACTCCAGCCATCACTCCACCAAGATGTTTCTATGCAACGATGTCGAGCCATGGATGATACATTTTTATTTAAACCCGAAAGATAACAGACCATGCCAGACAAATTACATCCAGGCAAGCTGCATCGCCTTGTCAGACGAGGAGGGCTTCCTCACTTACGCCAGGGCTTTGCACACACCACACGTTGAAAGCATGTGACTTCTCCTGCAAAGAATCCTGGGAAATGTAGTTGACACCTCAGCTCTGCAATTCCCAGCACCCTTAAGAAATGACAGTTTGCGAGAACAAGAAATATAACAGGTGATAACAAAGTATTATGTACAAAGAGTAGAATGTAAGAACTGATGTAATAAACCAGAAATGGAAGTTGAAGGGAAGTCAACAGGGAGGGGGGAAATTGGAAAATGAATGTTAATGCGGCAAGAGTATTGTTAGCCCAGAAATGGAAACAAGAAGAAATTCCGACGAAAGAAGAATGGCAGACGAAATTAATGGACTATGCAGAATTGGACAAAATGACAGGAAGGATTCAAAATCTGAGGGACCAGAGATTTACAGAAGATTGGAAAAAGTGTATGAATTATTTGAAGAGCAACTGTAATCAACAAATTACGCTAGTAGGACTACAAGAGGTTTTGTAAGGAAAAATATACAAAGTGTTACAAAGTAGAAAAAGAGATATTGGTTATGAGTTTGAAATGTAATAGGGAAGATAAGAAATGCATACTGAGAGATTAGACTGGAAAATTTTCAGACAGGATTGATGGAAGTCAAACATTTGAATAAGATGTAAAAGTATGTTTAATTACTGTTGAAAATGATATGTTAAAAAAAAACCTAATAAAAATTATATTTAAAAAAGGAAAATGAATGTTATGTAATGATATTGGATATTTGTTCTGAGAAAAGAAAATCAATAAAAATTCTTTTTAAAGAAGAAACGACAGTTCGCAGGATGCTTGAACTGGGCTTTAAATGTACAGTGTTGTTGTTGCTTTCTTTAGTTTTCAAATGTTGATTTTTGTGTGTTGTGTATTGTTATTTTTAGATATCTTTCGTGTTGTTGTTGTTGTGTGGAAAATACTAATAATTTTTTTTTTTAAATGTAGAGTGCTTATCAGCCCAAGTGCAGAGAGGTGGGAAACAGGGCTGGGCTACCCATGGAGACTGAGTGAAGCAGCCACCTCAGGCGGCAGAAGCCGAAGAGGCAGTGAAGTCATGGGACCCCCCCCCCCCCAGGGGCAGAGGAAGGGGGGTGCAGTGGGGCCAGGCCACCCCGAGTGCCATCTCTGAGAGGGCAGGACCTGAAGTGAGCCTGAGCCACACATCTCTCCTGGGAGTGACATGGTGGCTTGGGCACCCGCAGGCTCCACCCTGTCCCATATGGTCCGCCCGCCTCCTCCCCCTCAGCTGTAGGGTGGCTGAGTGGGAGGAGGCAGGCAGGCTCCTCGGAGGCCCAGACGCCTGATCAGCATACTGCAGAGAAGCGGCGCCAGCAGCAGCAGCATCACTGGTTTCTGGCAAGATTTCACTGGTGCGGCTTTGTGAGTGCCACCACACAACCCAGATAAGGGAGGCTCAAACTCGGCTCCGGTTTGTAAAATGGGGGAAAGCAGCAGAAACTAGCATGCAAAGGTCATCACTGGCACGGCTGATTGAAATTGCTACGCGAACAGGATAAGGAAATTATTAGACTGCGTATAAGTACAGGATTACCTTTTGCTCCAGCTGTGTATGCACAGGGCTGCTCGGAGAGCACAGCTCTGGTTGTGAAAAATATCTTTCTTCAGCTGGTCTTCACCCACCAGGGATATAAATGGCATATTGTATTTTAATATTTTGTTGGAAGCTGCCAGATGGGCGGGGTATAAATAATAAATTATTATTATTATTATTATTATTATTATTATTATTATTATTATTATTTGTTGAAGGTGTGCCTAATTCAAAGCTACTGTTTACGTATATAGTGAAATATTCTGAAAATAAAATAAAAATAGATTTTATTTGTAATTAGTCATGACTAAACTTTAACTTTAATCCACTGAATATTGTCCTTAGCTTTTGGATGGAATGGAATAAAAAGAACAAAAGTTGATCCAGAATTTATTAATCGAAAGAATCAAAATTTGGAAACTTGCCAAGACAAACCAAACCAAATGAAATCTAGCCAGATGGGCAGGGTATAAATATATTATTATTATTATTATTATTATTATTATTATTATTATCATCATCATTATCATTATCATTATCATTATAGCAAATCCTGAAAGAAAAAGCAAATCCTAAAAAAATACTCCACCTTGGCTACCATTTATTCATTTTATGAATCTGAAATTCAACTTGGATGCTAATATAAATGTAATCTTTGATCTACCGTTCTAATTGTTTTGCTTTAAATAAAAAGAAGTACATTTCGTTTAGCTTCTCAGTGAATAAAGAACCTTCAAGCTAAATAAACTTGCTTATACGCTGCCCCATTTCTCAACTATACCGGAAGAGATTAAGAAACCTATATTTAGTGTTCTGTAGGGAGTGATTTGGGGGAAAACCTTAAAGTGCACTGAGAAATCCAGAAATCAGCTTGTGAATAGCTCTTCCTTCCATTGATTAAATCTGAGATGCTAGAACAATAAACTAGAATAGCATTTTCAACCTTGGGGGGCAACTCCTACCCCATGATTCCATCCGCGTTCTTCTAAGTCACTAACATATCAAATGACATATTTCTTTTCAGTGCCTTCAGGCAGATGGAAATTTCCTTCCTTCCTTTGAAAGTCAGTAGAGTAGGAGACTCCTAGAATCATAGAATCATAGAGTTGGAAGAGACCACAAGGGCCATTGAGTCCAACCCCCTGCCAAGCAGGAAACACCATCAGAGCACTCCTGACATATGGTTGTCAAGCCTCTGCTTAAAGACCTCCAAAGAAGGAGACTCCACCACACTCCTTGGCAGCAAATTCCACTGTCGAACAGCTCTTACTGTCAGGAAGTTCTTCCTAATGTTTAGGTGGAATCTTCTTTCTTGTAGTTTGGATCCATCGCTCCGTGTCCTCATCTTGGAGTTCTGGGTTCAAGCTCCATGTTGGGCAAAAGATTCCTGCAGTGGGCCAGGTGACCCTCATGATCTCTTCCAATGCTACAATTCCATGAAATTCTAGGAAAATTTTATGTATGGTTCAGCATTATAGCTTAAAGCTCCAATGATTTTTTAAACTCCTTTAATTGGTGCAAAAACCTATCAAATCAAGCTGAATAAATGGTTAGGCAATGACCCTGATGTTCTCCAGACCTTTTAGAGTTGAATCTAGAATTGCCTGTTGTACAAGGCTGCATTGTACCCCACGCAGAACACTCAACCAAATTTCTTATAATTAAACAAGACAGGAAGTGCATGCTGTAAAATTTAAGTGACATTTTAATGACTCACTGTATAATATGAGGGAACAAAGAAGTCTATTCCAGAGGTCATGAGGATCTCATTTACATAATGTATCTCTTGTAGAAATTAAAGTATTACACAGCCCTTATATTACAGCAACACTAGAATGGTTCAAACTACATGGGGTGCGTTTAAAAAAAGTAATACTCTCTTCTAAGAAATATAATAGAATTAGAAGCTGAATCTCAAAAGTCTATTTTGTGCAATTCACAATAATCACAGCAGAAATCAAACCTGGGAGCTGTTTCACATATTGCATTAAAAAAAATGCACACCTAAAAATTTATGTATAGATCTAATTATACAGAGACAAATGTGTTTGGAAATACATCATTAGCAGTGGGGAAGAAATTCAGTCTAATTCACATTTTAATGCAATATGCACTTTCTAAAGCAGCACGTAAAGGAGGAGCTATCCTTCAAAATTCACACTGCCCTGAAATTGGCAGTGCAGTTACTCAGCTGAATAATGTGTACAAAAATGCATAGATTGGTTAAAATAACACCCTCAAAAACATTAGGTAAAATTACAGTGGTACCTCTGCTTATGTATCCCTCCGGTTATGTAAACTTCGGGATACATAAGCGGCAAACACGGAAGTATATTTCCGGGGTTTTGCTGCGCATGCATGCGCAGAAGCGCTCTACTGCCGTGTGTGCATGCGCAGAAGTGGTGTCTCCAGTTGCGGAAACATTGGGATCCGGCCAAACCTCTGGAATGGATCCCGTCCGCAACCGGAGGTACTACTGTACTTGTAAAAATGTGTATACAGTATTAGTAAAAATTGGTATGCTAGGAGTAACACACACTAAAATGCTGGTGGATTATTGTGCGGGGTTTTTTTGGGGGGGGATGCAAACTGATACAGATAACATCATGCCCCCAACCACTGATGGCTGCTTCATACAGATGTTGAATAGCAGTGGGCACAGAATCAAACTTGGGGGCACGTCACTGGGAAACTGCCAAGATGTAGACAAAAGGTAGACATGTGTCTCAAGGCTGTTTTCTGGTGCTGGTCATGCAGGTAGGATCTGAACTACTGCAACATAGGGCCTCCAACTCCCAACCCACAGAGAGGGCCCAGGAAGATGCTGTGGTCCATGGCATCAAAAGCCGCTGAGAGATCTCCAAGCCAGCCTTCGTGTGGCCCTCTCCCACCTCTCCCTTGAAGGAGGTCACCTGCCAGGGTGACCAAGGCTGATTCCTCACCAAACTCAGTGCTAAACCTCTGCTAACATAGGTCCAGATAATCTGTTTCCTCCAAGGGGGCCTGCACCTGAATCCAATGCCATTTATACAGGAAAGTAAGGGATCTTTTCTTATTCCATCTGCTTCTTAAAGGTAAAGGGACCCCTGACCATTAGGTCCAGTCGTGACCAACTCTGGGGTTGTGGTGCTCATCTAGCTTTACTGGCTGAGGGAGCTTCTGTGTCATGTGGTCAGCATGACTAAGCCGCTTCTGGCGAACCAGAGCAGCACACGGAAACGCTGTTTACCTTCCCGCCGCAGCGGTACCTATTTATCTACTTGCACTTTGAGGTGCTTTCGAACCACTAGGTTGGCAGGAGCAGGGACCGAGCAATGGGAGCTCACCCTGTCGCGGGGATTCAAACCGCCGACCTTCCTAGGCTCTGTGGTTTAAGCCACAGCGCCACCCGCGTCCCTTCAGAGACTCCTTACACTGCATTTAAAACCAAAATAGCATTTGGATAGAAACTGTTTCTCACCAAGAGCTCAAGAGAATAAAATGGTTTTAACCCAGTAACTTAAAGAGAAGAGAGAAGGGTGCCTCTCCCTGCACACACACACACACACACTTTGTAGAGTTTGAGAAAAGCCAGAATATATTTAGCAAGTGCACAGGGAAAGAGACTGGATGCAGTGGCCCCTTGGTTCTTCCAGCAGGGCTTTTATTTCAATAGGGAACCTATGGCCCCATTGGACTCCCATCATCCCCAGTCATCATGGACCAATGGTCAAGGAAGGTGGAAGTTAAGTAGGAACAGCAGGAGAAAAATATCTAATGAGAAACAAGAACAACTTTAAAAAGTGAGAAGCAAAAAATGATTCTTTACCCCTTGGTAAGACAAGGTTTCAATGAAAACGAAGAATCTAACTGAACAAGCAATGTTGTTAGGTTCACTACATTTTAAATGATTCTCCCAAGCTCAGTTGGTCAGAGTGTGGTGCTGATATTACCAAAGTTGCAGGTTCAAACCTTGTATGCAACAGCTGCATATTTCTGCATTGAAGGGGTTGGACTAGATGGTGCTGAGGGTCCCTTACAACTCTATTATTCTAAGTTACAGGTGAAACTTGGAAAGGCATTGCTCTGTCTCATGTCTCTCATCTGTCTCTTGGCAATGCCCCATAGATTCTCTATGGGGTTCAGGTCAGGCGAGTTTGCTGGCCAATCAAGCACAGTAATCCCATGGGCACTGAACCAGGTTTTGGTACTTTTGGCAGTGTGGGCAGGTGCCAAAGTCCTGCTGGAAAATGAAGTCAGCATCCCCATAAAGCTCATCTGTGGAAGGAAGCATGAAGTGCTCCAAAATCTCCTGGTAGACGGCTGTGTTGACCCTGGACTCAATGAAGCACAGTGGACCAACACCAGCTGATGACATGGCTTCCCAAATCAACACTTCACACTGGACTTCAAGCATCGGGCATTGTGTGCCTCCCCATTCTTCCTCCAGACTCTGGGTCCTTGGTTTCCAAATGAGATGCCAAAGCTGCTCTCATCAGAAAAGAGATTTGGGGAGCCAAGTCATCAGCTGGTGTTGGTCCACTGTGGTTCATCAGCTGTACGCCATGATCATCACAATTATAACAAATAAAGGCTTGACATATCTCGCTTTGCAAGTCATGAGTCTATCTCATATATTAGTTTCACCTTTTAAGTTGAATTACTGAAACAAATGAACTTTTCAACGATATTCTACTTTTCCAAGTGTCACCTGTATTTGCTGTATTTTAAGCTTTGCTGCCCAAATCAAGCATCTTCTGACATTCCCTCAGTTTTCAAGAGAAGCCTAGTTGGCAACCAATCTGGTCGTGCTGGACAAAGACGGCAACTGCCAACAGAATCTTGGCCTTGGGCTTCCTTTGGGCTCTAAAATCACGAGGAATAGAGGCTGGCATTAAATATTGAGAGCTTTCGACTGGCAGGTATTGGATTCATCTTCCAGCATGTCTCCTGTCTCCTTGTTCGGATGCCTTGCTGTGCTCATTTCTTGTTTTAGAACCTGAAGACAATCTCCTTCCCATGTGATGGGCCCATGTGTTTCTTGGATCTCTGCCAATGCATTGATCTGTTATAAGAAGCCTCCACAATCATCATTGACACTTCCTCTCTCTCCATCTCATTGCTGCCCTCTGACCTTTCTCCCTTCACACATTTTCTTCAAAATGCCTCTGTTTGTGCTTCTGTAAACTCACAGAAGTGCACAGCGATGGCTCTATAGCAGCTCTCAACCTTTGCTTTTTAGAGTATGCAGCACTTAAAAAAACAAAGACCCAGAATTGCGGTCCAGTAAGAAGCAGAAGAAGAAGGGACGTGGGTGGTGCTGTGGGTTAAACCTCAGAGCCTAGGACTTGCCGATCAGAAGGTCGGCGGTTCGAATTCCTGTGACAGGGTGAGCTTCCCTGCAGCTCTTGTTGCTCAGTCCCTGCTCCTGCCAACCTAGCAGTTCAAAAGCACCTCAAAGTGCAAGTATCAAATCAAAATGTTTTATTCGGCTTTACGCCCATCATGAAACACACACAACAAAAAAAAGATGAGCTTTATGGGGATGCTGACTTCATTTTCCAGCAGGACTTTGGCACCTGCCCACACTGCCAAAAGTACCAAAACCTGGTTCAGTGCCCATGGGATTACTGTGCTTGATTGGCCAGCAAACTCGCCTGACCTGAACCCCATAGAGAATCTATGGGGCATTGCCAAGAGACAGATGAGAGACATGAGACAGAGCAATGCCTTTCCAAGTTTCACCTGTAACTTAGAATAATAGAGTTGTAAGGGACCCTCAGCACCATCTAGTCCAACCCCTTCAATGCAGAAATATGCAGCTGTTGCATACAAGGTTTGAACCTGCAACTTTGGTAATATCAGCACCACACTCTGACCAACTGAGCTTGGGAGAATCATTTAAAATGTAGTGAACCTAACAACATTGCTTGTTCAGTTAGATTCTTCGTTTTCATTGAAACCTTGTCTTACCAAGGGGTAAAGAATCATTTTTTGCTTCTCACTTTTTAAAGTTGTTCTTGTTTCTCATTAGATATTTTTCTCCTGCTGTTCCTACTTAACTTCCACCTTCCTTGACCATTGGTCCATGATGACTGGGGATGATGGGAGTCCAATGGGGCCATAGGTTCCCTATTGAAATAAAAGCCCTGCTGGAAGAACCAAGGGGCCACTGCATCCAGTCTCTTTCCCTGTGCACTCGCTAAATATATTCTGGCTTTTCTCAAACTCTACAAAGTGTGTGTGTGTGTGTGTGTGTGTGTGTGTGTGTGCAGGGAGAGGCACCCTTCTCTCTTCTCTTTAAGTTACTGGGTTAAAACCATTTTATTCTCTTGAGCTCTTGGTGAGAAACAGTTTCTATCCAAATGCTATTTTGGTTTTAAATGCAGTGTAAGGAGTCTCTGAAGGGACGCGGGTGGCGCTGTGGGTTAAACCACAGAGCCTAGGAAGGTCGGCGGTTTGAATCCCCGCGACAGAGTGAGCTCCCGTTGCTCGGTCCCTGCTCCTGCCAACCTAGTGGTTCGAAAGCACCTCAAAGTGCAAGTAGATAAATAGGTACCGCTGCGGCGGGAAGGTAAACAGCGTTTCCGTGTGCTGCTCTGGTTCGCCAGAAGCGGCTTAGTCATGCTGACCACATAACCCGGAAGCTGTACGCCGGCTCCCTCGGCCAGTAAAGCGAGATGAGCGCTGCAACCCCAGAGTCAGTCACAACTGGACTTAATGGTCAGGGGTCCCTTTACCTTTAAGGAGTCTCTATGGGAGTATATTATATTTTAAAAATGGGGTATCAGAGTTTTTAGGGGCCTAACCAGGTTGGGATAGCTGGGATAGCAGGCTTGTTGGTTTTGAATGTCTTATGTAGATTCCCCCCCCCCCAATTTTGTTGTTCTGTATGGGACAATGACAATAAGGATTATCATATCGTATCGAGTAACAGCAGGTTCTCCAAGGTCAGAGCTAGCAGTCTTTCCCGTCATCTGTGATCAAAATTGGGGTGCAAAGCTCCACAAGTGAGCTCTGGCCCCCTACCCTAGTGCAACACAGTTTCTTTTAAAAAAAAACCCACTACCTTAAGAGTCCAGAATGCTGAATATTTTCTTGACGATTCCTTGCTGTTTCTTAGATACTTAATGATGCACCCACGTTCATCGGAAATCTTATAGAGACCTGCTGAAATGGTGCCGCGTAGGGGGATGGGAGGAAGGGAGGAGAAGAACCATGCAGAAAGAGACGATGAGCAGCTAAGAAGCAAAGCATGCCAGTGGGCTTATTTTAAAAAATAAAAGGGAAGTCTGCCAGGCAGCAGCAACCCTGTGGCTTCAGTCACTAGAGCGGCTCATGCAGGAAAAGGCGGCTATATTTAGCACAGCACCACAACCTTCTCAAGCCCAAATCCAGGCACATCGTCAGCAACACAGCATTAGCAAAAGCCTGACAAATTCCTGCTGGTTTTAAAATACTGTCGCGCACTGTTTCCCCCCCCCCCCCGGTGGCAGATTTTGCTCTTTGCGGCCTCTTTTAATGTGGCAACAGATGGTCAGGTCAGTACAGTACATCCACATTCAGTGCTGGCCTCCCTCTCTGTAAGTCGGCAAAGCAGTTCAGCCGGGTCTTGCTCCCGGCGGGATTTTACCAGGCACAAGGTCTGGGATGACAAAGGAAGTGATTAGCCAGCACAGATTTCTGATCACTGGAGGCTTCTGGGCATGAAGGATCACCCCCGCAATTATTGGGGAGTTTCTGGACAGGCTCCCCAGAATTACCGTATTTTTCGCTCCAAAAGGCGCACTGGACCATAAGGCGCACTGCACCTAGTGTTTAGAGAGGGAAATAAAGAGAGAGAAAATCTTATTCCCCCCCCAGCCCCAAAGAGTAGCGGACAGGCTGTATGCAGCCTGTTCACTTCTCCCAGAGCTTCTGGGGCTGCCAGGGGAAGCCCAGGTTCCCCCCCCCCTACACCAAAGAGTAAAGAAGCCAAGACAGCGAGCGGGATCCATCCCCAAAGAGCAAAGAAGCCATAGCCACGTGCAGCCTCTCCCGGCCAGAGGGGCTGCGCGCGGCTATGGCAATACCCCCACCTCCCACAAAAGCCCACAGGAGCCACGCATGGCTCCTGCGGGCTTTTCTACGAGAAGGAGAAGGGACTGACTGGCCACGTCAGTCCCTTCTCCCTCTTGGGGGCATTTCCTGCCTGCCTCTCCCCTGCATTCGCTCCATAAGATGCACACAAATTTCCCCTTACTTTTTAGGAGGGAAAAAGTGTGTCTTGTGAAGCAAAAAATACGGTACTTGGGCAAATCTCGCTACTTACCTGTGCTTTGTGGCGCAGGAGGACCCCACATGTCACAAAGGTCTTGTGTGGAAACCGAGAGAGCAATGCAGTCCTTTGGATCTGCCAATTTGTCTAATAAGGGCATTTTTGTGTGTGTTAAGTGCCCTATGGTACATTAAGGACGACTGTGGGTCTTTATGGGCCCTGCTGCTGAAACCCCAAAGTTCACTGCCCCAATATTCTGCTCCCAATGAAGGCATTTTTTTGTTTTGTTTTGCTTCAGCAGCAGCGACAACAACTTCCTGGCTGCTGCTGCCTAATGGCAGAATTAAAATGGTAATTTCAAAAAGTACTACATATAGTGCTATTTTATCCTGCAGTCTGTTTTCCAAGGCCAAAATCCTTTTATTGTTCACTCGCAAATCCCATTTAACTAAGCCCCCCTGCAATGCTAATTAGTAGCTTTCTTATAGATTCTGCCCATTATTATTATTTTTTTGCTTTTAATTTAGTGCATTTGGGGGATTTATAATTTACCGCCCCTTAGTCAGCATCTGTTGCCAACATGCAGCTTTTATTACTTGTTTTCTCTTCCCCATCAATTTTTATTGTATAGCATTCCCCCCCCCCCTTATAGCAAAATAAAACTTATCTGAAAGGAAACCAGTAACCTAAGCCTACAATGAGGAACTCAAGTTGACTGACCAAGGAGCAATTAATCACTAATTCCTCAGCTGCATTGAACAAGAGAAAGCAGTAAAGGGGGCAGAGTAGGTAAGGAAGAAGCTTTTATCTAATCAAATTACAACTTTAATTTAAGTAGCCTTGAAAAGCCTCAGAGCACTGCCCAAGTTGGAAAGGCAGGCACTGTAATGGCATTTTATTACTGTGCTGAAAAATAGACATAAATCAGCTATTAAACATGGCAGGAGACCATGCCAGAAAACCAGAGGGTTGCAAACATTTGGCCACATCACCAGGATTCTCAGGAAAGTGGAGAAAGAATGGCAGAGTCAGGGAAGACAGCTAGTCTTATAAAGAACACAAGTAATTTATTGCAATAAGGTAAAGGTAAAGGAACCCTTGACCATTAGGTCCAGTCGTGACTGACTCTGGGGTTGTGGTGCTCATCTCACTTTATTGGCCGAGGGAGACGGCATACAGCCTCCGGATCATGTGGCCAGCAGGACTAAGCCGCTTCTGGTGAACCAGAGCAGCGCACGGAAACGCGTTTACCTTTCCACTGGAGTGGTACCTATTTATCTACTTGCACTTTGATGGGCTTTCGAACTGCTAGGTTGGCAGGAGCAGGAATCGAGCAACGGGAGCTCACCCCGTCGCGGGGATTCAAACCGCCGACCTTCTGATCGGCAGGTCCTAGGCTCTGTGGTTTAACCCACAGTGCCACCCATGTCCCTAATTTATTGCAGTAGTGCTAGGATAATTCAGATAATAAATCTATCCTCCCCCAGCTGATTTTAACTGCACCATTTTCACCGACCTGTAGAAGGTGCCATTAAAGTATGTGATGTTACATTAAATGTGGACAGAAAACAGTGAGCATCTGGACTTGGTTTTTAGGTTCAGGAATCGGACAAGACAAGAACAACAAACAGGTAGCCGGCCAGCCCTAAATCAATGCCCCCAGCAAGTTTAAGAAAACCACCACATCCATCTATGGAAGAAAAGAGCAGTTGCAACTAGAGTCCACTACAAGGAAAAATAACCTAGGAGCAGATATGTCTTCTGTATAATAGCTACCAAGAACTTTATAAAACGAGCTGCAGAATGGGAAAAAAGTAGTAGTTTTAACCAATAAAGAAACTTGTATCAAAGTGAGTCAGTGAGACTGCATGGGAGAGAAGCAAACAGAAGCAATTTTTTGCAAAGAGGAAAGTACCGTATTTTTTGCTCTATAAGACTCACTTTTTCCCTCCTAAAAAGTAAGGGGAAATGTATGTGTGTCTTGTGGAGTGAATGCAGGCTGCGCAGCTATCCCAGAAGCCAGAACAGCAAGAGGGTTCGCTGCTTTCACTGCGCATCGATCCCTCTTGCTGTTCTGGCTTCTGAGTTTCAGGGGGGAGGTTACCGTGGGGCGAGGTCCAGGACCTGAGTTGAGGGTTGGCAGACAGTCCTCCTCGGGCAAAGTGGGGTCCACAGCGAGAAGCCGGGCAAGGACAGGAACTCTGGCGGAACAGGACTGGATGCTGGCCGAAACAGCTCTTCAATGACGTTGCTCCCGCAACCTGGGACCAGGCTGACTGGCCTTTATCTTCTCTGAGGCCAGGGGCGGTCCCGGCCCCCGGGAGACCCGCCTCTCCTGGCCTTAAGGTGAGCACTCCTCCTGGGAGAAACCAGTTCGCTTTGCCTCTCTGCCCTGAGCCTCTGCAGTTCAGGAGAGGCTGAAGGGTTACTGAACCCAGGGGGAGACTCACCTGTAGGCACTGAGTCCTCAACCACCTCCGGAGCCAGAGTGGATTCACCTGGTGCCTGCTCCTGAGGATCCGGCACAGGTGCAGGCGCTTCAGAATCAAGGCCCTGCTCCAGTTCAGCCGGCCCTGGAGGCAGGGACTCCTGTGCAGGCTGGGATTCCTCCGGTTCAGCCTCTGAATCGGATTCCCAGGCCATCACATTCAGAATATTTCTTTTCTTGTTTTCCTTCCTCCAAAAACTAGGTGCGTCTTGTGGTCTAGTGCATCTTATAGAGTGAAAAATATAGTATTTCCATTCTCGGAGCACACTGTGGTGTTTTGTTCCCTTAAACACTTGCAAGTTTCAGAATATTCCTGGACCAGACTTGTTTGTTTAAATGGGAAAGAATGAATTCCAGACATCGCCATACCACAGAGCAGGGCAGAACGCTGTCCTTCTCGATGAGAATACATTTGATTAATAGTGAAAAGCGTGCGTCCATATGGCACTCAATATCACTTGCCCTAGAACAGCTGTTTGTGAGATGCCACTTTACTCAGCCTCCTGCAGCTCAGCAGCCAGCAACAGGCACTGAGGTATTTTATTTCTCCTCTGCAGCACATCAGCATTGCTGAACGGATATCCATGAAATGCCAAAACAGAAATTCTCATGTTCTGTGGAGTTATAGTTCCCAAAAAACAGATGGTGCCAAAGTTTCAAATTCAAGAATTGTGGCAGTCATTAAAAAAAAACACCATAAAAATATGCAGCTCCCAAGCCTTTAATCTACAGTTTTTGCCACCATTTCAGGAGGAATCTAAAATAATCCTCATTTCGGTCTGATGCTTTCTTGTTGTTGTTTAGTCGATTAGTCATGTCCGATTCTTCATGACCCCATGGACCAGAGCACGCCAGGCACTCCTGTCTTCCACTGCCTCCCGCAGTTTGGTCAAACTCATGTTCGTAGCTTCGAGAACACTATCCAACCATCTCGTCCTCTGTCGTCCCCTTCTCCTTGTGCCCTCCATCTTTCCCAACATCAGGGTCTTTTCCAGGGAGTCTTCTCTTCTCATGAGGTGGCCAAAGTATTGGAGCCTCAGCTTCAGGATCTGTCCTTCCAGTGAGCACTCAGGGCTGATTTCCTTCAGAATGGAGAGGTTTGATCTTCTTGCAGTCCATGGGACTCTCAAGAGTCTCCTCCAGCACCATAATTCAAAAACATCAATTCTTCTGATGCTTTACTCTTCCATAATGCTGCACTTCACAATGCTGACCACAATGATGATTTTCTTCAGGTTAAAACCCAAGGTACTAGCTGCCTTGCGAAATATCTTTGGGAGAAAAAATCCTACACAAATCTGGAGCAGAGTCCCTAAGGCAGTTTGATGGCACCTTGTAAGCCTCCTTCCTGCAGCCAAGTGGGTGTCTAACGTTTTGCTCTGCTTTCCTTTGGACCATGTCAGCGAGGCTCAGTGGCGTAGCGTGGGGGGTGCAGGGGGGGCCGGCCGCACCAGGCGCAACATCTGGGGGTTAGGGTTAGGGGGCGCAAATTACTTGCCTTGCCCCGGGTGCTGACAACCCATGCTACGCCACTGGCGAGGCTGAGAGGGGGTCTTGTCATCTGGGCAGCCGAGGACCTCCGGACACACTGCCCAGACTTGCGCCCCAGAAAGGTCCCTTCAGGAAAAGCAATGCACGAGGCAGCAGTTATGAGTCTCTACAGCCACAGCAGGCGCTGTGATTCTCCAGCAGTCTGACTTCACCCTCGGAGGCGCACTCCCATTGTCTCTCGAGACAGGAAGATGCCAACAAATGGTGATCTTCTACATAACATGAGATAATAGTCAAGTGTGTTCAAGTCATCTCATTTACCAAATCTCTGGTTTTAATTCTTTAGGTAGCCAAGCACGTTGTTAATTTAAAAGGGCATAACGATATCTTAATTTTAAGGTCTCTGAATAGTTAGACGTCGAAGCGCTGCAAGCCTACAGGAAATGAGAGTTACATTTTCTTTGCTGGAGACAAGAGTTCTCTTTGCCAGGGCGGGGGGCATGTATCAGTTGGTTGGGGCAGCAAGCATGCCTTACCAGTGTGCAACTGGGAGTGTGTTTGCTCCTGAATTTGTGTGAGCTGTCCTCTCTCCACAGACCCATCGATACCACGCATGATGCGAAGGTGGGAGGAAACAGCTTCATGGGATAAAAGTTCCCTTCCCTTGCTTGATTTTGTACATATATTTAAACACCAAATAAAATAGCCAGCCCTCTCTACTGCAGACCCGGTTGCAGAGCCCACCACTCCCAACTGTTTGCTAGGGGAAAGCTATACTCTTCAGTATAGCCTCCATGTTTCTAACCCATGCAAGTTAGAATACAGATTGCTATAAGGTAAAGGGACCCCTGACCATTAGGTCCAGTCGTGGACGACTCTGGGGTTGCGGCGCTCATCTCGCTTTATTGGCCGAGGGAGCTGGCGTACAGCTTCCGGGTCATGTGGCCAGCATGACTAAGCCGCTTCTGGCGAACCAGAGCAGCACACGGAAATGCCGTTTACCTTCCCGCCGGAGCGGTACCTATTTATCTACTTGCACTTTGATGTGCTTTCGAACTGCTAGGTTGGCAGGAGCAGGGACCGAACAACGGGAGCTCACCCAGTCGCGGGGATTCGAACCGCCAACCTTCTGATCGGCAAGTCCTAGGCTCTGTGGTTTAACCCACAGCGCCACCCGCATCCCTCTATAGATTGCTATATGGTACTACTAAACACATATTTATGGAGGCAGCTGAGGCAGGTTTTGCTTCCAATATCTACATCTAACTAATCACTGTGCTCGGAGACAAGAAACACTTCCCTATATCAGATCAGACTGACTCTCAATCTCTTTTGCATCTTCCACATGGCTTTGGCTCAGCGGTTTTAAGCTTTTTAGGTTTGGCACAGGGCTCTCTTTGCTTACAAAAGCCAAGATTCTGGAGGAAGACTCATTTATAAAGGCTTGACCAAGAACAATCCACTCTTAACACAAAGGAAATGTTGTCCGCCTACATCCTAACCCTAATAAAACACTTTCAACCATAAGGCTGCATTTTAATGTATTGGTGCAAACAACTTCTGTTATGGGCAATTATTTGTTTACCTTGGTTCACAAGATGTCAACAGATCAAGTATCAGGAGAGGGTGAAAGCATGTGTATCCCTCTGAAATTCAGCACTGGAAGGAAAAGACTATTCCCTGAGGGGATGAAAAATTGCCACACTTGGCTCATAGCAGATGGCAGAACTCTGTAAAAAGGCATTTGGAAACTAAGGAGGATAGATAATACAACGTGGAAGCAAGCGTCACAAAGACGTGCCAATATCATAACTGTGTCAGGCTGGTCCTAATTCCCTTACAATTATAGAAGTTTTTGCAATGACAACAGGAAGGAGATTCTGCTGACTCAGAACATTGGTGATTTGTAGACATCTTTTGAGAGCAAAGCAAATTGAGAGCTTTCTTTTAGACATAGAATCATGGGAAAAGGATGGCAGTCTGGATTTAAAGCAGCAGAAAGGGCACTTCTGATACCTGATCTCAGTGAAGGAGAGTGCTGTAGGAAATGGGGGATGGATCCTGCCAAACCTTAGACTGACAGGAGCAGGTGGAACTTGCACTCCTGCAATTGTGGGCAATTTGGATGAAAATGGCATACCTAGAGGTTGCCTGGTTCCTGATGTATCACTTGAACATCCCTCCCAAAAACACCCTGACCAGAGAGCGCTGGCAAGTTGTTTCCTGCCATAAGAAATCAGGACTTATCACAAGAGACGGCCTCTCCCTGGTGTTTGCTTATGTGGAGTGCTGTGTGGTAGAAAAAGACATTATTCCCAGACATGCTTCATCACTCACTAAAACCCACGTTCAGTCCTGTTGGGCTTCAATATCAGGTGTGACTAGGTTAGTCGTATCACTGCAACCTTTGGAGCAGGGATTGGGACCCCGGGACCCTCCAGACATTGCTGACCTACAAACCCCATCATGCCTGACCACCGGCTGTGCTGGTTGGGACTGATGGGGAGTCGGAATCCAACGATAGCTAGAGGGTCACGGGATTCAAAACAACACATCTAACAGTCAACTTGGGTCGTGGTGAGCCTACCGCTTGGAAGGAAAAGGGACTAACCCCCCAAACAAAAGTGGTTTCCACATACTGGGAGGTGGGGGTGAGTGGGACTGTATTATGTGTATGAAAGAGCATCCCCAACCATATCATTCTGCCTGGACACCGAGGTCCAGCTCTGAGGGCCTTCTGGCAGTTCCCTCCCTGAGAGAAGTGAAGTTGCAGGGAACCAGGCAGAGGGCCTTCTTGGTGGTGGCACCCACCTTGTGGAATGCCCTCCCACCAGATGTCAAGGAAATAAACAACTATCTGACTTTTAGAAGACATCTGAAGGCAGCCCTGTTTAGGGAAGCTTTTAATATTTGATGGATTATTG
Organism: Podarcis gaigeae; assembly: GCF_964106915.1. Lineage (NCBI taxonomy): Eukaryota > Metazoa > Chordata > Lepidosauria > Squamata > Lacertidae > Podarcis > Podarcis gaigeae. The sequence continues at coordinate 29,186,931 of NC_139694.1, read as the reverse complement.
TATTTTAATATTTTCCTGGAAGCTGCACAGAGTGGCTGGGGAAACCTAGCCAGATGGATGGGGTATTTAAAAAAATGTATTTATTATTATTATTATATTCAGCTGCTTATAAATCAAATACTCAATTGGCACCGTAAGCACCTCTGACATCCAAGGACTGCCTCTTGAGAGTAGCTGAGAGAGAAATTGAAAGGCATCAGGCAGACTCAGCAAAGCAACAGCTGAAGCCAAGTGTTAGGATATTAACTGAGGGGGAAAGTGAAGGCTGCGTGAACTGGGGTGCTCAACCCTGCACAGCTTCTGGCGAGAGCTACACCATTCGCAGGCAGCCCTGCCGTTCAGATTTCCGTGTGCTCCCTTCATTCCAAGCAAAGTTCTGGAGCTCTTCCCCCAGCGAGTTCAGCTGGTGTCCAGAATGTGTCAGCAGCGTGATCAAGCAAACGGCACGTCCAGCCCTGTCTATAGCTTTGCTTCTCTTTAATGTCATTTCAGTGTCGAAATTTACAGTGGTTTTCTGATACAGAGCAATTGTCCTCTGCACACCTCTGTAGGTGGTTCGGGGAGGACAAATTCACAATTCATACAAAAGTTAAATTTTACAAATTTTTGGCAATTAGACTGAGTAACCCGTTTTCTCCTATTGCCATTGCCCAACCATTGAAAAAAAAAAGTTATACAATAATTTACATTGAAATGTGTTTCTTCTCCAAAGTGCTTGATAGACTATCCTCAGGAAAATTTACAGGGGCCTGTACAATTATTTACAGGAAGTACTTTTTGCAGCGCTTGTTCCTTCCCTATGGCTTCTTGGAAAGTGCTTTATACAGGGCCAGCGGTGGCAATACTTATTAAAAGGGTTACAGGTAACCAGTGACTTAAAAGCTGAATTGCTGTGGACAGACGTTGACAAGCTTCGTATGAAAATGGTTGGTGAGCTTGTGCCATCTTCGTTCTCCCATGACAGGAAGGAAAACTGTCCAGCCACTGGCTTCTGTCCAAATGATGTAAAACAAAAGTAGACTAGGAGATGGCTGCCTTCATGATAAGTCATCGTCTGTGCTGACGACTGATATCTGTTTGGAGGAGAAACGAGGATTAGTGACAATGCAATCCCTCCCGTTTCATGCAGTGAAGTTTTTGCAGCACGTGGTTTGTGTTTAACACAAGATGCTCCCGGCTTTCAACTTTGTATGACAGGAATAGTACACAACACTTACCCTGCTTATCCACAGAGCCAGCAAAGCTTCCTAGCCAGTAGCTGCCACAACTTTAGCAGCTAATGCAAAGTCATCTCCTCAAACATGACTTAGGTGGGTGCTGAGACAGAACCAGTTCCAAGAACCCAAGACCTTTGGCAAAGGGTATCAGTGGTGCCCTGGTCACCTCCCATCGCTCATTCTTTCCCCCACAGGTAAGATGACTCCCAAGATAAAGATTAGAAGAGGGGGAGAAGTCTACACTGGAGTCAAAGGAGAAATCCACAAAGGGACCTCCCATTTTCTGCCTCCTTCCACCTGCTTGCTTTGCAAGTGATCCTATGCAGGCCACCTGGAAGTGAGCCTCACTGAACCCACTGGGTCTCCCTTCAGAAAAAACCAGCTGAGAACCAGTGAGCTCCTGGATCCCCAGAAAGTGCCTGGCCCATGGATGGATCTGTAGCTGTGTCCAAAGTTTTGCTATGCAGTTACCAAAGCTAGTTTGAGATTTAAGCCTTAAGAACCAATTTGGATTAAGGACTTGAAACAAATTCTGATTTTCAAGAGTTGCTGGGATCCATTTAAGGCAGTCACTATACAGTAGTCTGTAACCCGAGGTATCACTGTAGTGCCCTGCATTCCCATAATCCCTGACCTCTGGGCCACACAGACCGGGGGTGATGCATGCCATGATCTAACACGTCAGGAGGACAACACATTGATGGCAGCGCTGCTTCAGATATGACAGGGAAGTGATGCAATATTCTGCTACACCATTCTAGGAGTACTTATTTCTGGTGCCTAATATTTACTATCTTCTGCAGTTCCACCCCCTTCACTTACAGCTGGATACGTGTGGCCCACTGAAGCGCTGTGTCTTCCGATGTCTATAGAGAGGTCTTCTTCCGTCGTTTTCAAGTACACCGGATTGTCAAAATTCATGCTTTTCATGTTCTTGTGTTGCCAGTTGCGCCACATGAAGTAGCTGCCTGCCGCCGCCATGGTCAACAACACTGAAAGAAATGGCAAAGTGACGTTCCTCTGGAGCATCTTAGCCCAGCTCAGACTGCAGAATAGCTTTTGGTGGCCTAAGTTGAATGCAGCCATCATAAGGAGAAAGTGTGCCACCTTGCTCCCACGACTGAGGGGGCTGCGGCTGCTTGGCTTCAGTGGAGCATGCGTGCATGATGTCAGCATGTGGACGTGTCATGCGCACACCCCGTGGCTTTTGCATATCACATGAGCACACTCCATGGAATGCACACAAGGCTGCCAAGGAATTTTAAGGGGGCCCAGCCCTCTCCCTGAACATGGGGGTGGGCCCTTACCCCTTAATCAGGAGGGAGGTACAGTGAAAATACCTCGCACGATTTCAGGGCAACGTCTTCTACTTACATACGGGAAGAATGGCCCATGCTGCTGAAGAACTTCTGGATGAAGAAAGCTCTTCTGAAACTGGACTGCTTAGGTTTTGTCCTAGGAAGAAAGAAGCAGCCATTTCATTCACTCCCAAGTGCAACCCAGTTAAGTGTTTTAAAAGGTTTCCACATCTAGTAGAAAGCTTTGTCTACTAAACAGTTTAAACTCTAGGGGAGGCAGAAAAGTTGCCTGAACTTTGGCGGAGGAAACTGTTGGAAATTCCATTCCACCCTTGCTGTAGATATGTGAGATTGTTACATGTCACATGTCTGTTTACAGATTGCTGGATTCCTGTGAGCAGAACATCCGCTCTGTATTGCTTTTGTTTTTTCTCTCTCCCCGAGAAGAACGACAAGGATAAAGGCCATGTTTTTCTGTGTCCTGATTTATGTATAATAAATGTGTAATTTAGTATAGTCTCCCTGCCTCGAGCCTGATCTGTTGTGTGTTTACTCTGCTGAGTAATGTGTGCTCTTGCATGCACAGCAAAATGAGTCGCGGATGCATGTCGGAGGAGGATGACTGATTGATCTTTGCAGCAGCAAGACCGAGAAGGGAGATGTTCCGGCTGGGGCCAAGCCAGCTGGCTTGCCATCCCATAGTTCCGACAGAAATGAGCTGCTTGCCGAGCTGGTTCCCACTCAAAAAATTGAGGTGCGCTGCCACAAATCCCCTTGTTTTAAGATATTGGCCAATGCATCATGGCATCACTGCCTGGTGCAATAGCTCTGCTGGCCAGAGACAGAAGGGGATATTCCAGTTCAGGTAAGAGAAGGATCAACTCTGAAAGCTCCAAGGCCTACCCAATGGGCATTCCAATTCTGAGTGCAAATGGTAGCATGAAGCTTAGGACAGAAAAGACCAAGTTACTATTGCTTGGGAGGGGTCTAGAGGCCTCTAAGAGTCTGCACACTCTCCCTTGAGGTCTGCAGCTTGGGGGTAATCCTAGCTTCTTCTTACACTGCAGCAATTGCTAGGAATAATGCCTGTTGTCAGCTGTTTCCTTATCAAGGAAAGGAAGTCAATCCAGATAATAGATTCAGGTAGAGAGCTGTGTTGGTCTGACGCAGATGAAATAAATAAATAAAATAAAAAAATTGTCCAGTAGCACCTTAGAGACCAACTAAGTTAGTTCTGGGTATCTGAAGAAGTGTGCATGCACAGGAAAGCTTATACCCAGAACTACTTAGTTGGTCTCTAAGGTGCCAATGTATTTGCATTACAGTCGACTCTCTGGTTGCAAACGTGATCCATGTGGGATGTATGTTTGCAACCCGCAGCATTCGCAACCCGTGTCTCCGCACGCGTGGGTTGCAATTCAGCGCTTCTGCGCATGCACGACTGCCGAAACCCTTCTTAATTGTATTTCACTATTAATATACTTCTTAATTGAATTTCAGTTCAATTACTTTGATAACATCCATATTTTGTTATGTGCAAATGGCTTGAGATACCTATGAGGTCCATAAATTACCATATAGCATATATTCAACACAAAAAACAGCGACAATTTGTTGTGGACAAAGGACAGCTGGACATATAAAGGGGCCCCCCATTACCTTCAGGAGCTTAGGGCCTCATCAAACCTAAATCCGGCCCTGAGCTTAGCCCAGTGTTCCTTGGAATAACCCAAACACGCAAGGTCTGCAAAAAGACCTCTGTGCCCTCCCCCCTTGCGCTGAGCAGAAGTGGTGGGATCCTTCGCTTATTCTGCTCTACCACCAGCACGCTGCATTAGGACCAATACCTCCAGAAAGTGGTCCAGGTGGTTTTTCTGTTCTGCTGTTCTCTTTTGCCTCAGCAGCTCCTGTACCTGAAATTATAGATCAGCAACTTTGAAGCCCAGGATTGACTGGGTCCTTGTTCTGTGGAGGTGGTGCATCTACAGATGAGCATGTTCATGCATGTCTCAAATTAGCTGTGGGTTGCAAAATGTCAGCCGTCTGCTGCAGCTTCGTAACGCAGTAGATCTGTCATCAGATCAGCTCTTAAATGCTTAGAAAGTCAGGCTCAAGTTATCTAGCTCTTGGCCAATTAAGCCATTTTTAATTTTTTGCATTTTTAAAATAAGAGAAGAAGAAGAAGAAGAAGAAGAAGAAGAAGAAGAAGAAGAAGAAGAAGAAGAAGAAGAGGAGGAGGAGGAGGAGGAGGAGGAGTTTGGATTTGATATTCCGCCTTTCACTACCTTTAAGGAGTCTGAAAGCGGCTAACATTCTCCTTTCCCTTCCTCCCCCACAACAAACACTCTGTGAGGTGAGTGGGGCTGAGATACTTCAGAGAAGTGTGACTGGCCCAAGGTCACCCAGCAGCTGCATGTGGAGGAGCGGAGACGCGAACCCGGTTCTCCAGATTACGAGACTACCGCTCTTAACCACTACACCACACTGGCTCTAGAGGTCAAATGTATTTCAAAACTATGCTGGAAAATAAAAGCCAAGGCTGAAGTCTGAGCTATGTTATGCTTAGAAGCAAGCTGCAGGACCAGTTGAACACATTGCTCTTAGGAATGCCAATTATCCAACACTCTAAGAGATGCTATAGTAGGTTGATATGTGAGGTTTCATACTTCAACTAGCAAACCTTTCCCACCTAGAACTAGCATTCTGGATTAACAGAGCTTGCTTTTTCAAGGCACTTTGCCTCCCAGTAGGTCGTATGTCAGCATACATCCCACTGCGGAGATTATCTTTTGTCCAATGCCGTCTCAGAAAAGGAGATTGAGCCAGCTCACAATGCATTACTGCAATTATTATCAGGATGACATCAGAATTTAACAGATGCCTACTATAGCTTGTGAAATCCATGAGTATGTAGATGCCAGCCAGAATATGCCACTGAACGACCACATCGAAGCATTTTGGACAATATTAATGCACAAGATGGACGGGGCAAAGACTCACGAGACGCAACTCCAAGGAGCATGCAAGTGTACCTCTGCATCTTAAGCCATTATCTTGCAACGTGTCGCCATCGGGACAAATGCAAGTATACTTTGGCGAACGGTCATTGATCTGGGGAGCAGGCAAGCACAGATATTCGCAGCCTCCGTTTGTCATGTTCTCATCTTCACACCAGTTCTTTCCTGTGGAGAGATGTTTCTAAGCATGTTCATCTCGTATCAGAACTTAAACTTCCATCAAGACGGCAAAGGCTGTGATCAGTTTACTAGGTGAGCCATCGCAACGTTTGGCTTGCAGTCAAGTCTATACTCAACATGCTGCTCATCTTCCTATAATGGGAGTGTCTTCCAAGAGAATATGCGAGAACAGAGAGTCTTTCTAGCATAGAATGCTATTTGTCCCTTGACTTTTGCCAAAGTAAACCATGGACTGAGAGCAAGTTACAGTCAGAACTTGGATGACTGAAGGCAGAATTTGGGCCAACCATTCACTTCCCTGTCAGATGCACTGTGGCAACATTAAACAGATTCATTTCTGAAAGTATTTTTATACCACTCTACCATAAACATAAGGGACGCAGGTGGCGCTGTGGGTTAAACCACAGAGCCTAGGACTTGCCGATCAGAAGGTCGGTGGTTCGAATCCCCGCAACGGGGTGAGCTCCCATTGCTCAGTCCCAGCTCCTGCCAACCTCATAGTTCGAACGCACGAAGTGCAAGTACATAAATAGGTACCACTCTGGCGGGAAGGTAAACGGCGTTTCCGTGTGCTGCTCTGGTTCGCCAGAAGCAGCTTAGTCATGCTGGTCACATGACATAGAAGCTGTATGTTGGCTCCCTCAGCCAATAAAGCAAGATGAGCGCCGCAACCCCAGAGTCGGCCACAACTGGACCTGATAGTCAGGGGTCCCTTTACCTTTACCTACCATAAATATATATCACAACAGTTTACAACAATATAAAACCATGAAGATTAGAAAAAAGTTAAAAACAAGTAGTAAGCAATGGAAAGGGAAGGGATCATCTAGTGTAGGCTTTCCCAAACTCAGCCCTCCAGATTGTTGGGACTACAACTCCCATCATCCCTAGCCAACAGGACCAGTGGTCAGGGATGATGGGAATTGTAGTCCCCAAATAGCTGGAGGGCTGAGTTTTGAGATGCCTGATCAAGTCCAACTGGCTGCAATGTATTGTGGGAGATGTACCCTTAATTGCCTGCCTAGACCTGGTGGAAGAGAAGTTCTCAGATGGCATTTAAAAGTTGCCCTGGAAAGCTTCTTGAAAGCTTTCTTGCACTGCACCTGACGACTCCTGTTACCTGATTGCTGTACAAGTTCATGATACACAATGATGTCCCGAGCATCATACAAGTTGTTGACTACGGTTTCCAGCTCAGCGCCCGTAAACTTATTCGCACCGTACACAGCTTCGTTTTCACCATCAGTCCAGTAAATGGTGTCCTGGGGGGCAAAGGTGGTTATATCAGACTGAAGGATTATTCTTTGAACTGCTGAACTTAAAAAGAATGCAAGTGAGGACCAGGCATGTTTTCCATCAAATTCCACGAGTCAAGTTAAATGGAGCAACCTTTCAGCAGCCATTTAGTTCACTAGCCACCTGGCCCAGCTCCATTATCACAGAAGGCAACAGAATTTCTGCAGCTCAAATGACTTGTCACCACTCTTAGCTTGCTAATTTATTTCTCACATTCACAGACCACCTTTTCTTCCAAGAAGCTCAATGTGGCGTACTTTTCTTTTCCCTCCCCAGTTCACCTCTCAACAGCCCTGTGAGGTTGGTTAGACTGAGTGACTGACTGGCCCAAGGTCAGCCGGTGAGCTTCATGGCCAGTGGGAATTTGAACCCTGGTCTCCCAGGTCACAACCTGACACTCTACCCATTAAGCCACGCTGCCTCTCACTGTGACCTTGGTTCTTACCTCAAATATCGTCAGAGCAAGGGGATGAGCAAGGAATTCATGCGATTCCAACACGATCCTTCGGTCGTGCCCATTCAGATCGACACTGGACAGCTTGTGCAGCTTAGAATCAACCCAGTAGAGACGATTCTTCACACGATCTGAAGAGAAAACATCTCAGAATGCAGCCAAGTTTGACAAGAGCTTGCCTAAATGCACTTCTAAACCTAGATTTCCAAGGAGGTTTTGCAGTAGCGTCCTTGGCTATGCAATGGGTAATTAAGGCACCACAAAATGCAGATTACAGGATCCTGAAGTCAATGGCAATGATCATAGAGCGAAGCCATGGAAGCATGTCAAATACCCCCAAGGCTGGGTATTGGCTTGATTTGGGGTGGGGAAAGGTCTCATCATGTTCTGGCCCAAAGCAGTTCATCCCAGAAGACTACTTGCTTTCACACCCTTAAGGCACTCCTCCCAATTAATCCAACTCCAAGAATTCCTTCAACAAGGAATTCCAGCACGGTAGGAAGAACATTTATATACCTAGTGCAATCCCATTAGGCCTCTCAATATCTGTTGTCACAAGTTGTTGCCTGTCAAGTCCATTCATCCCTGCTTTCTCAATTTTGGCTGGTTCACCCCAATCAGACCAATACATGAAGCTGTAAGAGAAACCAGGTAAAAACTGTCAGGAGTCGACTCGGCTGCCTAGATCATTTTGCATGTTTCTTCCTCAGCAGTTGCACTCACTAGAGTTTCGCCTCAAAACTTTGGCTGATTTTGGCTAACGGGCCTTTTTATGCATCAGTTCCTGGCAGGCCCGGGCAATGTCTTGTCTAAAACCGGTTTAAAGTTAAAAATGGCAAGAACAAGTTTGGAATTTCTGATCAGGCAACGGATCACAAATCCCTGCTCACCTCACTTGCAGTGAGCCTCGCACCCTGCAGTCGGGTTGCCTGGCCCACCCCTCCCTCCGCAGCCCAGCAAACCACCTCGCGAGTGGGACTTTCCTGCCTGCCACCCGTGCCTTTGTTCCTTTCCCTGGCTGTGGGAGCGCTAGCAGGCTGCTGCCTCCTCCCTCCACCCCTCCTCATGCCGAGTGGAACGGTGTCTTCTGGTGGCCAAGAGAGACTCCGGTCAGAGGGAGCCACGGCTAGTAGTTCCGGGGAAGCTGGTGGCTCCGCAGTGCCCAGCAGTGCCCCAGCTGATGCACTCTGCCTGGGGCAGCACCACACGCCCAGCTTCACCAGCAAGAGGTAGAAGCTACACACGGTGACGCCAATCATCTACTCAGCCGGCAACTGCTTTCTTTCTCCCTTCCAACATCATAATATACCGCCATATCGCAAAGTTTAGCTGGCGATCTATTACAAGGTTGGAAAGCAAGTATCGCCCACCCCTAGTTTCTGTTTGTACCAAATTACAGAAGGGACAGGCATCTTCCCTCAGGGTCATTCTTTTGTTGCGCAAATGCACCAAAGCATATACAGTGGTGCCCCGCAAGACGAATGCCTCGCAAGACGAAAAACTCGCTAGACGAAAGAGTTTTCTGTTTTTTGAGTCGTCTTGCGAGGTTTTTTCCTTTTTTTAAAAAGCCGCTAATAGCCGTGCTTCACAAGACGAAAAAACCGCAAGACGAAGAGACTCGCAGAACTGATTAATTTCGTCTTGCGAGGCACCACTGTAGATCAAGCCTAGAAAAACAGTCCCTTCTCAACCGGGGTGGTCAAATACAGGCATAGGCAAACTCCGGCCCTCCAGATGTTTGGGACTACAATTCCCATCATCCCTGGCTAACAGGACCAGTGGTCAGGGATGATGGGAATTGTAGTCCAAAAAAAATCTGGAGGGCTGGAGTTTGCCTATGCCTGGGTAAGTATCGTGGGCAGCTACTCTGGCATTAAGTTACTAGCAATTCTTCCAGTACCACTTCTTGCCTATTCAACATAGATGTGCTTACATTGGCAAAGATATAAAGGTTTATGAAGCAAGTTATTGCTGTCTTTTCTGGATTCCCCAATGGAATCCTCAATAACATTCTCTCAAATTGAGGGTTTCCTCTCTCTCTCTCCTGCAAGTGCTGCTACACGTCTTGGAATGCTGCACCCTTGTGAGAATAGGTTATATGAGAGAGCCTCAAAAATCATCAAGGTTTATTCAGTTAAGATGATCTCAGACATCTAAACATTGTTTACCCAGTAAGGGGATCCACAGCAATAGAGGCGGGCTCTTTTAAGTCCGTGTTGAAGAGGACCTTCCTTTTAGCACCGTTCAGGCTGGCCACAGAAATGGACTTGAGAGAAGAATCCGTCCAGTAGATGTTCTTGTATATCCAGTCAAAAGCAATTCCTGCAGGATTCTGCACATTCTCTATGATCCGGCGGTGCTGTAGTGGCTTGTTATTAGAAGTGATTGAGGTGCTGGGAAGAAATATCTCATTGAGTTGAGTCCCCAATGGATACACTGCCCAGACTGCCCCAAACCCAGTGTGCGGGGCTCCAAGTTAATCCTAGACTCAGATTTAGCTAGAACAAGCTTGCAGCTTAAGGGGTACATTTTCCTCATGGCGAACCTACTGGGAGCTACATGCAGGGAACGTTCCCATGTGAAATCAGCTAATTTCCAACCATACAGAAGCTGGAGATCCTCACACAACACATTTTCCGCCAAGTCAAGCGAGAGGCAGCCCAGTTCTACAATACATTCAAGCTAAGGAGAAGCTGTGAAGGATGCAGATCAGAAACATGGCCTGAGGAGAATTCCCAGGGCTGGAGGCACCTTTGGCCCATTGGCTGGAGATTACTAACACCCTGATCTACAAGTTGAGACTCTGAGATGGTGGCTACTTAACAACCCAAGGCCACCCATCTAAGGAAATTGATTTTGGCCATCAAACTTGCCATCTAGTATGTTTTGGCAGTCACACACAGTAAGGTTTCAGCTGGGCTTCCCTCCCGGGTCTGTGTACCTGGTACCAAGCAAAAGCAGGTGCCCAGGACTTTTAGTTTGCTCACGTATCTGCTCAGCTGCATTTGAAACTCAACTGTGTTAGTGACGTCTTGCTAAGTTGATAGCTAGCAAGGCCAGAGCTCAGGGATGATGGGAGTTGTAGTCCAACACCATCTGGAGACTCACAGGTTGAGAACCACTGATTCTAATGAGACCATTGATCCATAAAATGAAAGCAATGAACAATGTACTGTAGTCAATCAATCAATCAATCAATCAATAGCTGAACTGAGTTCCACACAGTCACAAAAACAAAACAAAAAAGTCAAAATAGTAAAATAAATAGCGAAGAGAGACAGACCTCAGCGCAACACTCAAAATGGAAGTGTGGAACCCAAATTGGAAGCATAACACTCAAAATGGAGCACGTTCAGCTTCCAAAAAAAGTTTGCAAACTGGAACACTTACTTCCGGGTTCGCAGTGTTTGGGTTCCAAGTTGTTTGAGTACCAAGGTGTTTGAGAACCAAGGTACCACTGTACAGGCATAGTAGCTCAACACCTTAAGGGAGCCCTCATTATTAGAAGGTTCTCTCCATGTACAAAATTTTGCACAGTGCTGTTTGGTAGATTGTGTTTTATGGTAGCAGCCAGCACTGCAGAGATCAGTTGGTTAGGGCCTGGTGCTGATAACATCAAGGTTGCAGGTTCGATCCCTGTATAGGACAGCTGCATATTCCTGCATTGCAGGGCGGAGGGGAACCAGGCAATCCTCAGGGTCCCTCTCCAACTCTAATTCTATTATTCTATTCCTCTATACTTCCCCCAAAAGAAATCCAAGGGTCTGTTCTTCAGCTGAACCTGTGTGTCGGGTAACCTGAAAGGCCCACGCTGTTGATCATCCATTATCAAGTTGAGGCCGAGAGTAGCGTACAAGACATTGTCTTCACCAAAAAAATAAGCTGCATAGTCTTAAGGGGAGGTTTGGCGATCTACTGCAAGTCAGCCAAGTCAAAAGTTGATACTCTTTAGGTAGGAGTGCAAGCAGCTCTGCAGTTCCATCACCTGAATGGAAAAAGCTTACCTGAGGAGAGCATTTGGGCCAATGTCTGCCCAAAAGATGGCATGCTCAGCCATGTCTGCATCTAAAGCCACCACGTTCCTCAAGTCTCCGATGAGCTGGGTATAGTCCTGTCTTTCCAGGGCAAACTGCCTGATGTTCCAGCGATTTGTAAAAAGCAGACTTGGTTCTCCACCTGCAATAATAGATTAGTAGGTGAAGTGAGCAGCCAGATGGTGCAGAAATAGCTTTTTACCCTGAGCGCCCACTTTCAAACAAGTTCCTCCATGGACCTTTCCCACACACCCCCATCTGCAGGCTCTGCTCAGCCATTCATGTCTCCTCATTCCCATTATGCATTTCAGGAATTCAGATCCCAACTGATTCGGCTTCAGATGCAACCAGGGGCACCCAATGTCAATTACAGTAGTCCTCCTGGGACATTTTGCAAGGTGGACAACTTTCATTCATCTCTCTGAGACGCAAGGCTCTGGGAAGGTGCCCGGAAATGAGTTCGCGATTGTTTTACATCCTCAAGAGGAAAATTATGGACACCAGGATGAAGAGTTACTTACCGATTGCCTTACATACGAGAGTTTGTGGGTCCATCCGGTAGCCCCGACTACATTCGCATTTGTACCCCAACTTTGTATTGATGCAGATTTGGCTGCAGATACCCGGGTTCAGGCATTCATCGATGTCTGGAAGAGAAAAGCTACTTAGCATTGCACTACGATAGGAATGCAAGTTTCAGGAATACCATCTTGCCACAGAATGCTCACCTCCACACGTTTTTCTGTCTATCAACTCAAAACCAGCAGGACAATCACATTCATAGCCTATAACCAGATCCCTGCAGATATGAGAGCAGCCTCCGTTGTTCACGAGGCACTCGTTGACGTCTGGAAGAAATGAGAAGGGCCACTCAGTCCTTTGTGAGATTTGCTTCATGTGCTTAGAACATCGGAAGGCAAACTAAGGTCCGGGGGCTGGATCTGGCCCAATCGCCTTCTAAATCCGGCCTGTGGATGGTCCAGGAATCAGCATGTTTTTACATGAGTAGAATGTGTCCTTTTATTTAAAATGCATCTCTGGGTTATTTGTGGGGCATAGGAATTCATTCATATTCCCCCCCCCCCAAATATAGTCCGGCCCCCACAAGGTTTGAGGGACAGTGGACCGGCTCCCCGCTGAAAATGTTTGCTGACCCCTGGGCTTAGAAGCAATACCTTCCCTGATGCTGATGCAATACCTCCCTATACCTTCTAGAGATGTCTGTTGCAACAGAGAGAGAATTGGAGGCTGAGTTGTTGAATTAGCACATGACCCATTAGAGCCGTGTGACACTTGACTGCTCTAGTGGAGAAATTGCTTTACTCGTGCAGAAATTGCTTTACAGGTAGCAAGGAGCATTGCCTTGCTGGCTTCAAAAAGGACATGGAACACATGTTGCTGTTGAATGTGGTTCAGCTACGTTTAAAGTTCCAACCTTTGTTTGTTTGTTTGTTTGATAGATCTAAGAAGACACAGACCTATTCAAGTGTCCCGGGTGCCAACAATCCACGCTACGCTACCTCCAACTTACTGCATTCTTTGAGAGGTTCGTCACTCCAGTCTTTGCAGTCCTGCTTCTGGTTGCAAACTTTGCTGGACTCGATGCACTCGCCACTTCTGCACCTGAACTTGCCAGGTCCGGTGCACTGATTCGCTGGAGGTCACAGAGAAGAGACGGACCACGTTAAACAGCTGTCGTCCCAAGCTCAAAATGCTGTGGCTGTTGTCAACACACTGTTATTGGTGTCGACTTAATAGATATTCTACCATTTAAAGTATGCCACCTTCCCACGAATGCTTATACTATGCAGAAGCACTTAAAATTAACATGACATCTAGACTAACAAAAATATGAGCAGCAACACCTTAAGCCCCCTTTTTTAATTCAATGTTGAGCTCCTGTTGCTCGGTCCCAGCTCCTGCCAACCTAACAGTTCGAAAGCACGTCAAAGTGCAAGTAGATAAATAGGTACCACTCCGGCAGGAAGGTAAACAGCCCTGTTCAGGGAAGTTTTTAATGTATGATATTTTTAATGTATGTTTCTATGGAAGCCACCCAGAGTGGCTGGGGAAACCCAGCCAGATGGGCGGGGTACAAATAATAAATTATTGTTGTCCCCATTTTCTCAGAGTGTTTGCCCAGAACGGCATACACTTTTGTTTCCCCACCCCCATTTTGTGTTGTTGTTTCTATGTATGTTGTGCTATGGCCGCATGGCTAATGCAATAAAATCATTTTTACACGGGAAGACACCCGAGGACACCAAAACCTGCATTCCTGTACCCGTGAAAATCTACGAAAGCATATATATATATATATATATATATATATATATATATATATATATATAATTATTATTATTATTATTATTATTATTATTATTATTCCATGCGCTGCTCTGGCCACATGACCCGGAAGCTGAACTCAGGCTCCCTCGGCCAATAAAGCGAGATGAGCATCGCAACCCCAGAGTCGGTCACAACGGGACCTAATGGTCGGGGTCACTTTACTTTTATGGGCCTTCAAGAGCCTTCAATAGGAAGGTCACCAGAGCCATCACCACGTTCATTTCAGATTGCATTTTGCGTAGCGTTTCTTGAGGTTTCAGGTCTCAGCCCATCATCTTCCCTGCTCCGTGATGCTCCCCACTTACCTACTTGGCAGTTCACTTCATCTGAGCCATCTATGCAGTCCCTCACACCGTTGCACTGCCTGGTTCCATGGACGCAGTTCCCATCCTCACATCTGAACTGGTCGGGTCTGCATGTCTGGAAAGCTGGGGGGGGGGAGAGAAGGTGTTCAAGAACATAACTTACAGCCGAAGGAGCCCCGGAGCCACTTTCTGCCGTCCGCGACCAACGGCCTGCTACTTACAACAGTTGATCTCATCGCTGCCGTCTTTGCAGTCCGTGTCGCCGTCGCAGCGCCACTTCTTGTGGAAACACTCGTCTCCCGAGTCACAAAGCATTTCACTCTCCCCGCATTTCACGGTCCGGACCGGCTGGTGGCCGCACTGCTCCGAAGACTCGTCCGACCAGTCGGTGCAGTCTGGTTCGCCATCGCACACCCAGTTCACTGGGATGCAAGTGTCACTCTCACTTTTGCACTGGAACTCGCCGACCCGACAAGTGGGTGCTGCGCAGCCGACCTCGTCGCTGCCGTCACTGCAGTCTTCGTGCCCATTGCAAGCGAAGTCTTTGGAGATGCACTGGCCGTTGGAACACGTGAACTCTTCCGGGTTGCAAGTTATGTTGGCTAAGGGGAAGAAGACACAACACAGCTTTTAATTTTATTTGCTGGGCATTGACAGGAAGTCACCATGGGGAACTGCCAAACACCGAAGTATTAGGCTGATCAGGTTAATTTTGCACACCAAGGGAACTCTAGTACATGTTTTGATTTACACTGTAGTATACAGTCATACCTTGATTTTTGAACAGCTTACTTCTCCACCGTTTTGGCTCCCGAATGCTGCAAACCCGGAAGTGACTGTTCTGGTTTGCGAACTATTTTTGGAAGCTGAACATCTGATGTGGCTTCCGATTGGCTGCAGGAACTTCCTGCAGCCAATCAGAAGCCGTGCTTTGGTTTCCAAACGTTTTGGCAGGCAAATGGACTTCCAGAACAGATTCCGTTCATCTTCCAAGGTACGACTGTATTTAGCACTAGCAGGATGGGTTTAACAGTTAAGTTTCCACTTCATCTAGGACCTAAATTAATGAGCATTTTAGTACCGTAGCAACCGAGTTATTTATTAAGGCTACATTTTGAAACTTAAGCAATTGGTGAATAGCAAAATTCATGCTGAAAGAAAAACATCTATCTTCACTGCAGTCCTGAAGTTGCCATCTACATGTTTTAATATAAAATGGCAGTTTGCAAATGCAGAGATTTTAATTTAGATCATTGTCTCTTCTTGGTACTTTACAGTTTGCTGCTTTGAACAAGTGCCAGCCCTGCCTGAGATTCAACACCAGGGCTGAGCACCCTGGATTCAGCTGAGGTGTGAGTCAAACTGGGCCTATTCCCAGGGACTTTGGCATTGGATGAGTTGGGTTCAGGCAGCCACGGATCGTGATCTCTGACGGGATGGCCCAGAATGATCCACGGTTGTCAGGGGGCAGGAAGGAGAGGCAGGAAGGAGGGAAAAACTGCTTGCCTGCCTGATGCCCCCCTCCACTCAAAAGCTGGCGTGTGGGCAATGTGAGGGTGACACAAGTCCTGCAGAGCACCACCCTTCCACCCAGATTGCCTCCTTTGCTCAACTGTGGAGATGAGAGGGTGATCCGAGGGGCGGTGGCAGCGGAGGCGGTCTCTTTCCCCAGCCCCTGGCCTGCCTTGCACTTATTTAGGAAGAGGTGCAAGGTGGGCAGGGGGTGGTCCCCAGGCAGAGTGAATCCAGTGCTCCCAAGACTGGAGCCATGGGGCAAGTCTGGGGCCTGTGCACAGCCCAACTACCCCTGGAAAATGTTACTGGGGTATTTGCTCAAGTCCCTTTTGTGAGATGTATTATTACAAGAGCAGCCAAGTACAAGCTTTTCCTGTTGCCTAGAATGGACACACAGGGGAATGTGGCTCCAGACAGGAAGGACTTCCTGTCATACCTGCTCTGGAGCTTCCTCCCCCTGTGTGTGACCAGGTAGATGGGGGTGGCCCTAGCTGACCAAAGGGCTGCCCACGCAACCATCTCTCGCGGTCCCTCGGACTCCTCCTCCTGCTCCTCCTCCTGGACTCTTGCTCTCCTGGCTCTTAGCCAGCGCATGGCTCAACCTTCACAGAGGATGGAGCCCACAAGCAGAAAGTCTGAGACGTAGCTCAGACTTCTTTTCACTGTAACCACAAGATAAAGCCCACCTTTAGATTACTGCTGGGAACGGAATGCGAGTAAAACTTTATTCTTACTTTTAAAGAAGACTGTGTTGTTATTATTATTTTAAAAAGGTAAAGGACCCCTGACAATTAAGTCCAGTCAGGATTCAAACCAGTGACCTTCCGATTGGCAAGCCCTAGGCTCAGTGGTTTAGACCACAGCGCCACCCGCGTCCCTATTTATTATTATTTTAAGAGGGAAATAAAAGGGAAAACTGATCAGGAACAATCCAGGCTGGACAATCCAGACTGGATTGCTTAATTAAAGGATTCTAATTAATCATCAACTCCAACAAGTTGCAAAGGGAATGTGCTCTGCTGTTTGCTTAGTGTAAGGAGGGATAATCTCAAAACAATATATCCGCTCCTACCTTCCTTAACATTCCCACACCTTTAAGTAGAGACAAGAAACCACAACCACCATTTTACTGAAGCTTTGCTCAACTGGATACAGGAACTGATGCTTGCATATCAAGATGCTAAATCAGCTGCAAACACTGCCTCTAGTGTGCATTTGTGTGGCTGGATACTAATACAATTCCTGTCTGTTATGGGGTGTGATGCGGCCAAGTCACCCACACAGCCCTGAGGAACTTACCACAATCGTCTTCGTCCTCAGCAGCATCGCAGTCGCTCTCTCCATCGCATTTCCAGGAAATGGGGATGCAGCGACTTGACTGAGGGCCACAGCTGACCTCCCCTATATCACACTTCCTTGTGTCTATTGAGAAGCGATCAAGAGTTCACTTAAAATAATAATAATACCCGGAATATTGAAAAAGCTCCCATGCAAGTCAGTGCAGGTACCAGTCAAGTGAGGCTTGGTCTATGCCCTGCTCAGGGATCTCCAATCCTGCCGAGGGAAGCCAATTCTCCCTTTCAGTGTCTTAGGCAAGACCTGAGCAGCTTAATCTTTTGTGGGGAAGAGCGGGGAAGAGAATCTTGCATTTTTACTATTTAATAGATTTGGCTTGATGTTTGTTTACAGATTTAAAACAAATACCAAATGCTACCACAACACAATAACCCCGTTTGGGGGTAATAACGCATTGGCTTATGCCACGTTATTTGCCAATATATAGCTAATGGTTGGTTTAATGCTAAAAAAGTTTTACTTAATTGTGGAGAAAGGGGCTAAGGCCCCAGCATGGCTTCCCCCAGAAATCCGGAAGCCTAGCCTCGTAGCGAAAGTAGATGAAGGTCTGGATTGTAGGCCAGACATGGGCGATATGAATTCGAATTCCCCCCTGCCTGTCTCCTGCCCAATGGCTTAAGAGCATGTCTGCAACTTCAGTGCAAGAGGTTCGTTGTCTCAGCCATATGGAAAAAGCATGGAAGCAGCTGCCCTGGGCACAACTTGGCTCCAGCTTTAAGGGAAGGTGGCGCAGTTGCCTTGTGGCGTTAAGGACCGGGCTACTCACAGCAAAGTTCAGATCGCTCGTCCGACGCATCTTCACAATCGGGGTCCCCATCGCACTGCCATCGGTTCGGTATACACTGCCCACTTAGGCACACGAAATCGGATGCGGCACACGTCTTCTTCACTGCAAGGAAGTAGCATTTTGCTGAATTTGTCAGGGAAAAGACCACCGCTTGCTTTCAACTGCTCCGATCAACAGATGCCCTAGCCCAGCTAATGTGGTAGTTGGTGCCAAGTGTCCTCCACAGGACCAGTGCACAGGATTTCATGTTCCTTGGAGCTGCCCTGTTGCAGAAGTCACAGCACAGCTATGAAACCCTAGTTAGGATTCTGGCCACTTCCTCAACACAAAGAATACAGGAGGCAAAATGCCAAAGGATATGTATGGAACAAATTTGGTAGGGGTGCTAAGTGTGTGTGTGTGCTGGACCTCAAAGAAAATGTGGTAGCAACCTCTAGCAGGACATTTTGAGGTGCAGCTATAGTACAAGTTGGCAGAATGACATAGTCACCCTGTTTCTCCAAGAGATGCAGGCTTGTTCCACTTCAACATTTGGAGGAGGAATTTTCTGTTTCCCAAGAGGTCTTTCAACAAGAGTTCCCAACCCCAGGGTGGACGGTCAACGTATTTCAATCCTGTGTCATTCATATCTTTATGAAACCAGCCCCATTTCATCCAATTCATGGGCAGGTTTCTTTTTAAGGGAAAGTCCTAAAAAATAAAAATCCCACCCAGTTTTATGAACAAACAAAAGCAACACTTAGATGAGGTAGTTCAAGGGCTGCCCTTTTCTCCTTTGAGATTTTACAGCTGCTTAGAGCAGCTCTGTGGCTGCATTGTAAGATTGGTTTTAAAATGCTCTCACAACATGCAGTCAAGGAATCGTATGAAGAGAAGACAGCTGCTGCCATGAGCCTATGAGTGACGCCATCTTTCCCCCATACAATTCCACCCCATTGTTCAGTCCAGACCCCGAGGTCCTCTTCCAAGAAGTGAGGTTACAGGGAACCAGGCAGAGGGCCTTCTCGGTGGTGGCACCCGCCCTGTGCAGTGGCGTAGCGTGGGTTGTCAGCACCCAGGGCAAGGCAAGTAATTTGCGCCCCCTAACCCGTGGATTTGAGCCCCCTAACCCGCACACCTGGCGCACCCCCCTCCACAGTGGGCGGCGACCTGGCGGCTCGGATCGGATTCGCACAGCCAGCACTGCAGTGAGAGAGAGAGAGTGAGTGAGCCAGGTAGGGGCAGAGAGCTGTGAGTGCGAGCGCCCCCCCAGATGTTGCGGCCGGCCCCCCTGCACCCCCCATGCTACGCCACTGGCCCTGTGGAATGCCCTTCCATCAGATGTCAAGGAAATAAACAACTATCTGATGTTTAGAAGACATCTGAAGGCAGCCCTGTATAGGGAAGTTTTAAATATTTGAGGTTTTATTATGTTTTGGTATATGCTGTAAGCCACCCAGAGTGGCTGGGGAAACCCAGGCAGACAGACAGGGAATAAATAAAATTAATAAAATGGCATGGACCTATTGTGCACAGATGTTCACTGACTGTGTGGTCTAATCTGTAGCCATCAAGGTGTATGAGGTGAGCACACTAGGAAGACTCGCTTCAGTATGCAGACAGAACTGCAATTGTCCCCATCTCTATATAACAGTAAATTGAATACTGTATTACTAAAAGCTGTTTTTAAAGCATTTTCATCTACACAGGTACTAGAGCAGGATATAAGAAAGGCATGAATAAAACCAAGTATACAATACACTAAAAACAATAATGCATATGGAGGTCATAGAATACAAGCAGAGCAGATGAAAGGTTGGTTAAAAACCGCAATAAAAGTCCCCGGGCAAATTAGTAAGTTTTGATCTTGTGTTGAAGTAAACATTGCAGCATGACTGCTGTCAATAAGAAGGCTATTGCATAGACAGAGCCACCACCAAAGGATGCTCATACACTTCATTGCCTGTTATTTTATTACCTCTCCGTCACCCCAAGGTCTCAGGGCAGGTTTCAATGATTGAAAATACAGTTTTAAAAAACACAATCATGAAAAACAGGGTCTTGAAAATCTAACGTTCCCAGGTGTCAAAGGCGAAAGGGGTGCAACTACAGCATTTGCCCCAAATTGTATAATGAAGCTGCAATACACAGCTCTGTGGGAAGGGAGTCCCCCAACTTAGGGGCTGCCACAGAGGCCTGTTGGCACCCAAGCTCCTAAGGGTGGCAGAATCTCCAAGAGACTACAAGTTGTTTATCTATGTATTGACCGTTACCAAATAAACAAGGGAGCAACTTAGAAGAGTCAGGCAAGCCAACACTTAAGGTTCAGGTTGATCTAAGTCAGAGGGCGCAAAACACAGAGTTCTGAGCACAGCCTTAAGAAAAAGAAGTAACTGGGCCTGGGGAAAGACATATAAAGATTTGAAGAAAATGTGGGAAATGATTGTTGTTAAAAAAATTTGAAGTTATGATACTGAGATGTACAGGACTTGATGGATTGTTTGAGCAAAAGACTTTGTTCCAATACATGAGCCTGGATGCCAGGCCAAGTCCAACTGGCCCCTATAGAAGGAAGAAGCCCTGGCCAAAGAAGATAAGAAGAAAAAGAAGAAGACTTGGCAAAATAAATTACTGAACAGTGCAGGACAAATTATTATTAAAAAGGGCAACTGTTTCATGCATATTTTTAAGCTTTGTGTATAGATTTGTACATCAGTATAACTTTTAAAAGTCACTTGCAATAAGATGAAGGAGGTTTTAAAATTGGATTGTTAAGGATATAAGATTTCATGGATGAGCAAGTATATTATAATGGAACCTAGAGGGGGAGTGGAGGGAAGTCAACCAAAAATTATGGTTTAATTTGGTTATGATTTTTTTCTCTGTCCCGTTCCCCCCCCCCTTTTGTTATTTTTGGAAAATCAAAAAACGGTTATCAAAAAAAGGGAAAAAAATAAAATAATAATTGCCCAATTGCCTTAGTCAAAACCAGTGGCCCATCCCACATGCAACCAAGGAACTGACTTCCTTGATAGGAATGCATGCTTTGATAAGCCTGAAGTGAACCTCTAACTGCAGTCATTTTGCTCTTCATGGTTTGCTGCCAGCTACCCAAGCTCAAAGCATGTCAGAGGCAGGCCAAAGGACCCGCTGAGCTACTTTGCTACTCAACTACGGGCTCAGTGGCCATGCAAGACCTTCCTTACCACAGGACTGTTCATCACTGCCATCGGTGCAGTCTGGATCTCCGTCACATCTCCATAGCAGCGTTATGCAGCGGCCGTTGTGACACTGGAACTGAGAGTCGTCACAAGTCACTCTTGTACCTTGAATTAAGAAACAAGCCTGTTAGATGCAGAAGCAGTAATTCAGAGTTAACCGATCCAATGCATTCTTTCACAGGGACAAGGCTTCTTTGCTTTTCGTGTCAGCGTTTGGCATGGTCCTCTGTTCAGCTGTCACGGGATGCTCCTTCTAAACATGGCAAAGGGAGGATCCCATGATCTCCAACGTACAAACTCCTTAATTCACACAGCTCAAGTCCTATCACTCTTCTGGGATATGACTAGCAGCTACCTTTGATTTACCGTATTTTTTGTCCCATAGGAGGCTCCGTCCCATAGGACGCACCTAGTTTTTTTTTGGGGGGGGGAAATATAGAAAAAAATTATTTTCCTTTAATCCCCCCCCCCCAAAAGCAGGTTGGGGAAACCGAACCAGGTCAAGGAACAGCGGGATGGCAGCTAGCTTGTGGGGCTGGCCGATGTCTGCCCGGCGCGAGGGGCGCTCTGCTTCAGGGCGCCCCGCCCACCGGGTGGCAGGCTGCTATCCGCAGCGTCGGGAGCCCTGCGGGGAACTCCCGCAGGGCTGCCTAGGCTGCGGAGGTGTTCCCAAAGTGCCGGGCGCTCTGGGGAGCAGGCTGCTATCCGCAGCCTAGACAGCCCTGCAGGACCTCCCGCAGGGCTGCCTAGGCTGCGGATGTCTTCCTGAAGCCTGGAGAGCGAGAGGGGTCGGTGCACACCAACCCCTCTCGCTCTCCAAGCTTCAGCGAAAGCCTGCATTCACCCCATAGGACGCACCCAGATTTCCCCTTCATTTTTGGAGGGGAAAAAGTGCGTCCTATAGGGCGAAAAACACGGTATTCTGTGCTCAGCAAAAAGAGATTAGCAACCAGCCGTGTTAGTAAAGTAAGGCCACAAACATTGCTAGCCTGCAATACTTACCAGTCTGCTAAGAGGCTAGTTTTAAAATGGTCTTTTAGCAGGAAAGCTGGCGAAAGAGGACTGGTAGATTCAGTCCCTCCTTCCACTGGACTGCTCTCCCATTTGCACAGAATCCCATGTCACCTGTAGCTACAAGGGGAGCCCTTAAACCACAGGTCCACTTTAGCAGCAAGTAGACCCCATGGGTAATGATCTTGCCATGGAATTTCACTCTGCATCACAACCTGAAAGAGGATTAATATGGCTTTCTAGTCCATGAAAGTCAGACTATTTTACTTTTGTTTTATAGAGCATTTTAACTATACTGAGCCACTTAAAAGACCAAGATACATGTACATGTATCTTGAAAGAGTTAATACAGTGGTACCTCAGGTTACAGACGCTTCAGGTTACATACACTTCAGGTTATAGACTCCACTAACCCAGAAATAGTACCTCGGGTTAAGAACTTTGCTTCAGGATGAGAACAGAAATCTTGCTCTGGTGGCATGGCAGCAGCAGGAGCAGTGGCGTAGCGTGGGGGTGAAGGGGGCCTGGCCGCACCGGGCGCAACATCTGGGGGTTAGGGTTAGGGGGCACAAATCCACGGGTTAGGGGGTGCAAATTACTTGCCTTGCCCCGGGTGCTGACAACCCACGCTATGCCACTGAGCAGGAGGCCCCATTAGCTAAAGTGGTGCTTCAGCTTAAGAACAGACCTCTGGAATGAATTACCGTATTTTTCGCCCCATAGGACGCACTTTTCCCCCTCCAAAAATGAAGGGGAAATGTGTGTGCGTCCTATGGGGTGAATGCAGGCTCTCGCTGAAGCCTGGAGAGCGAGAGCGGTCGGTGCGCACCGACCCCTCTCGCTCTCCAGGCTTCGTGCAGATCTCCGCAAGCTGTGGGAGCCAGCGCCGGGCTCCCACGGCTTGCGGAGAGTTGCCTGCATGCTGAAGCCTGGGCGCGCTGAGCTCAGTGCGCCCAGACTTCGCGCAGCTCTCCACAAGGCGCGGGAGCCTGGCGCCGGGCTCCCACGGCTTGCGGAGAGTTGCCTGTTCTGGGGGCTGGGGTCAGGGGAAGCTCGGGCTTCCCCAGCCCCGCGCCTCGGGGGGAAATAAAATGTTTTCCCTTTATTTCCCCCCCCAAAAAAACTAGGTGCACCTTATGGGACGGTGTGTCCTATAGGGCGAAAAATACGGTAAGTATTTAACTCGAAGTACCACTGTATGGCCTAGCTCAGGTTTCAGGTGACAATAGATGCGTCATGCAGATGCTGAGATGCACAGTTCTATCACTGATGCAAGTTTTGCTGTCATCTTGGGAGAAAGCCGCACTGAATATTTGCGGAGCCTATGCTTTTGAATTATGGTGTGGGAGGAGACTCTTGAGAGTCCCATGGACTGCAAGAAGATCAAACCTATCCATTCTGGAGGAACTCAGCCCTGAGTGCTCATTGGAAGGACAGATCGTGAAGCTGAGGCTCCAATACTTTGGCCACCTCATGAGAAGAGAAGACTCCCTGGAAAAGACCCTGATGTTGGGAAAGACTGAGGGCACAAGGAGAAGGGGACGACAGAGGATGAGATGGTTGGACAGTGTTCTCAAAGCTACCAGCATGAGTTTGACCAAACTGAGGGAGGCAGTGGAAGACAGGAGTGCCTGGCGTGCTCTGGTCCATGGGGTCACGAAGAGTCGGACACAACTAAATGACTAAACAACAACAACAATACTTTTGCCAAACCACCAAGCAGTAAACATAGATTATAACATCGCCTGGGCAGATAGTTTCATCTAAGAGAAGATAAGGCACACACTGTAGAGCTGAGCAAATTCTGAGTCGAGGAAGCAGGGAGCAATGGCCAGTATTAAGAAATGAATCACCCTGAAAAGACTTTGCAAGCATGCATTCGAAGAGTGGGATGTTTGAGAACAGACTGACAACAGAGCAGACATGCAGGCAGAGTTCAAGAGCAGTTCAAGACTGGAGGGGGGCAAGTAATATTGTAATTAGGGTTTCTTTAAGGAAGATTTTTAGTTCCAAAATGCTAAAATAAAGCCTACACATATAAACCAACATGTATACTACACAAACATGCAGAAGAGTATACAGAATGTGAACACTACCAGGAATTTTTACTTGTGAAACGACTTTTATTGGAGGTTAAGTGTGCCAGATCAGCCTCCTAGACTCATATGTGCAAACACACGCCATATAAATCACCATGGACGAAGCAGACTGAGTGCCATGTGCCAAAACTTATGCTCCTTATGTTAGTTGTCTTGATATGCTCTGAGACATCTTTGTGAGGTTCCTTTGGGGTCTCAACTCAAAGTTCATAGGATCAACTAATTCTAGGAAGATGTTCATCACCCCCTGAAGGCTAAGTGGAATTTCAGCACTTGCAGATACCATTTTTATTATGTAACACTCCCCCCCCCCCCAGATGATAGCAGGGGTGGGGGAAATGGAGCAAAGTCAGGAACCCTGCAATGGAAGTTTCCAGTTTCCAGTTCACAATACATAGAAAAGTAAAAGTTTAACTTAACTAGCTTTGAAAACTAAAATAAAACAAATTCAATAAATAAATAATAAAACTGATCAATGCAACTGAGCCAACAACTAGAAACGGAGAGAACCAAGAATTCATCCCATGACTACAGCAAAGAATCACATCTCAAGAAAGTGTTATCCCTGGTCTTTCAAGTCAGGGGATCTTGAACCTGCAAAGGGAAAGAGATCCTGTGTCTGGCCTGCAAGATGCATCAACTCGAATTTTTGGCTTGAACACATTCTGAATGCTTGTATTGTAACTGGGAAGAGAATTCTCCATGGCCTGCAAAACATTGCTGATTTTGAAACGGGGGTGCATTTAAGAGAGGGCTCAGATGGGTAAGGGCATAAGGGGAAGCACAAGACAAAGGCACAAGACAAAGTCACCATTTAAAATGCAGTACTGAAACTATGATTGGTAGCAGAGGCTTAGCCATGGCACAATGGCATAGCTGCCTGTTATTGACCCAAACTCCATTATTTGATATTAAGGTGACATCTAGCACCTGAAACCACTACTCAAGGCTAACCAGCCATACACAGAAGCACAGAAAGCTGCTGTGCTTTCAGACTATTGGTCCTTCTAGCCAAGACCAGCATCTCTCCAGGATTTCAGTGTTTCCTAGCACCACCTGACGTGCCTGGGATAAAATGGCAACCTTCCACATGCAGATCATGTTACAACCATCCTCACATACAATTTAGAAGCTTATAAACTATAAGCAGGTTAGTGTGGGGGACTCCCTGGTCCTGAATGGGGTAACCGTGCCCCCAAAGGACCAGGTGTGCAGCCTGGGAGTCATTTTGGACTCACAGCTGACCATGGAGGCACAGGTCAACACTATGTCCAGGGCAGCTGTCTACCAGCTCCATCTGGTATGCAGGCTGAGACCCTTCCTGCCCACAGACTGTCTCGCCAGAGTGGTGCATGCTCTAGTTATCTCCCACTTGGACTACTGCCATGCACTCTACGTGGGGCTGGCGACCCGGAAACTACAACTAATCCAGAATGTGGCAGCTGGACTGGTGACTGGGAGCGGCCGCCAAGACCATATGACACCGGTCCTAAAGGATCTTCCCTGGCTCCCAGTACGTTTCTGAGCACAATTCAAAGTGTTGGTGCTGGCCTTTAAAGCCCTAAATGGCCTTGGCTCAGCATACCTGAAGGAGCTTCTCCACCCCATCGCTCAACCCAGACACACAGGGCCAGCGCCGAGGGTCTTCTGGTGGTTCCCTCACTGCAAGAAGTGAAGTTACAGGAAACCAGGCAGAGGGCCTTCTCGGCAGTGGCACCTGCCCTCCCATCAAGGAGATAAATAAGACATGTGAAGGCAGTCCTGTATAGGGAAGTTTTGATGTTTTATTATATTTTTTATATATGTTGGAAGCTGCCCCGAGTGGCTGGCACAACCTAGCCAGATGGGTGGTGTATAAATATTGCAGCATTATTGTTACTATAACAACACATCAGCAGGTCTCACTTTCCACAAATTGGAATAGCTTCCTTTTGCAAGTATAACTGCAGTAAGCAAAGTGCTGCCTGGCATGCAAAGGAATCAGAATAGCTGACTTTTATCTAGTACCGTATTCCAGTTTTTGAACTTATTACTTCCAGAAGCGAGGAATTGTGCTCCTCCTCCCAGCACGTACTCCCAAGCCGATCTGAAGGACAAGAATAAATTCTCTTCTGCGCAGGCTCTAGTCAGGCTCATCTGTCTAGAAGCAGAGTGAAACATGATCCAGGCATTGTAAAGGCCAAGGAAGTGCAGCATGATGCAAGACTCTTCTTAATTTGTTGCATCATTTCCATGTTTACTTTTGCCACCTGAAGGTTAGTAGAGAGCATTTATTTTAGTCCTCACTAAAACAGCAAGTGGTGATCTAAGTCAACTCCTCTTAGCAGAGCTCGCCAGTATAATGTAACGTCAGTGCTCAGAAATAAACTTCTGGCTGAAAGTGGCATTTCCTGATTAGATACCTAGAAGTGAAGACTTGGGAAACGGGTGATATGTGCAGGGTCCCAGCTATAAATCCTTAGGTTTTAGGACAGCCTCGGGCATGACAAACTTTTAAAGACATTACCACCACCAATGCAAGCTTCATCTTCCTATTTGGATGGTTGGTGAACTAGCCTGGTAGTAAAGGTAAAGGTAAAGGGACTCCTGACCGTTAGATCCAGTCATGACCGACTCTGGGGTTGCGACGCTCATCTCACTTTATTGGCTGAGAGAGCCGGCGTACAGTTTCCGGGTCATGTGGTCAGCATGACTAAGCCGCTTCTGGTGAACCAGAGCAGTGCACGGAAACACTGTTTACCTTCCCACTGGAGTGGTACCTATTTATCTACTTGCACTTTGACGTGCTTCGAACTGCTAGGTTGGCAGGAGCTGGGACCGAGCAACGGGAGCTCCCCCCGTCGCGGGGATTCAAACCGCCGACCTTCTGATCGGCAAGCCCTAGGCTCTGTGGTTTAACCCACAGCGCCACCCGCGTCCCTCAGCCTGGTAGTAGGCCAATGGTAAATTGAACTACACAGAAGTGACAAGCATTCACGACCTGATTGGAGAATGCATTAGCCGGTCACCCAGTTTGTTGCAGAGCCAACAAATTTAAGGCCTCATGAATTAGAATCTCAAATTAATTGCTTTTAGGTTGGTTTGTTCTTTGCACAATCGAGGAGCACCTACGTTTTATGAAACAAAAATATATAAAATAAAGTTTCAGGGACTATATTTATATTCCCAAGGGAGGACCTCATCTAAAAGTCGGCACATGCCCAAAGTGCCAGTGACACGGTATCTGAATGGCTGGTATCCCTGCCCCACCAGGGATAGCTAACAGCCCCCTCCCTGCCCAGGCAACCCTCCCCAGCCATAGCTTTCTCTCCAAGACTTCACCCTGAATTAGTAAAACAGGGCTGTGCATCTATAGGTGTTCTCAAGAGTGTAGCCCCCAAGAGGATAACAATGTTATCCTTAAGCCAAGAAAGTCTTAGCGATGCCCCTTTAGGAGGACCAGCTGCAAGGAGATCCTTAGGAGAAGAAGGTCCTTATTATACCAAGTTTAGAGTTTACAGCACACATTTTAACTACACAAAGTACTTCTGAAGAATTCAGGTATCCAGTCACTTTTGAGTGTTTGCGACAACTATTAGACTCTCACCTTTACGGATTTAAGAGGCAACGACCAAGCAAATGAAACAAGTAAGGAAGAGACAGTTAAAATAGTGTAGCAAATATGGCCAACTGCAACAGTAGCAGCCATAAAGTTCAGGCGAACTTCTCTCAACTACAGTTTTCATTAGCAGAAATTCAGAATTTAGGTTTGGGGTCATGACAGATTTTGTCTGCTGGTGCCCTGCTCAGCCCTACAGCAAAATTAATTATTATTATTATTAATGTGCTGTCCATCTGACTTGGTTGCTCCAGCCGCTCTGGGAAGCTACCACCAAAATATTAAAAACACAATTAAACATCAACCATTAAAAACTTTTCCAAACAGCTGTCTGTAAAAGTATGGCAATACTCAGAACTGTAGAACTGAGACCTGCGGGTTTAGGGCCGTATACAAATATAATAAATAATGGCGCGGGAAGGGATCCTGAGGGTCGTCAAGTCCACCCCCCCTGCGGTGCAGGAATCTCAAAGCATCCCTGACAGACAGACATCCAACCTCTGCTTAGAAAGTCCACCATCTCCAAAGGGAGTTTGTTCCACTGAGAAACAGCTCTTATGGTCAGAAAACTTCCCAATACAGTACTTAGTCAGAATGTTCTTCTTTGCAGTTTGAATTCACTGCTGCACCTTTCTGGCCTAGAAGGGCCAGTTATAGGCTATTCTGGCCTACTTAAAGAGGATAGCCATCAGCATCAAGTAATTTCAAGTGCAGATTTCTCTTTAACACCAGTGGCCTTCATTGGAGTTGTCTGGTGTGGTTCTTCTCGAAGCTGTTACTCAAAGTCTCTTAACTCTCCAGTTGCTCCCCGTTTATCTTCAAGCCACACACACTTCAGGTTAGCAAAGCAAATTTTGAAAAAAGTGTCATTTTAGGGAGCGGCTGGTTCATAGTTTAACTACTCAAACAAACGCTTCTGTCCCAGGTGTTACTTATAAACCTTTGCAGAGCCACTGCTTAAAGAGCAGAGAGCAGTTGCCACCAGAGGAGACCCAAATCTCAACCCAAATTGCGCAGAAAACACGGGGGATTGTTCACAGGCCACGAGCAAAGGCGGCACGCCAAGAAGCTTCACTCCCCCCCCCAAGTCCCCCTGTTTCATTCGAGTCCCATTCCGATATCTTACGGACGGAGCTCCGGACCACCAAACCGTTCACCTGATCCATAAAGGCAGCCAGAGCAATTAGTTGGACTATGGAGTTTGGAGAGCCTTTCAGAGAATCTGAAAGCGGGGTCTTGAAATGGGTAAAACGCGCCTGGGATGGACCCTGCAAGCAACAGGGGAGCAGCAAGAGGGAAACCAGCTGCTCTCTCTCTCTCTCTGCCATGGAAATCTCCTCCCAGGGCGAAATGGGGAAAGATCCCAGGTGATCTCTTCACCGGCGGAGTGGAGGCGGCAGCAGCAGCCCTGGAAACAAAGAGGCTCTGCCTGCCCCCCTCCTCCCGAGGCCTGCCGGCTTCTTCGGCCGTGGCACGGAAAGGGGATCCCGTCCATCCCTCGCCAGGGCTTCCCTCGACGCCCCCCGCGAGGCGACGTCCCCCCCTCGGGTGCCCAGAAGCAGCCCGCGGCTGTGGCTGCTCCGGCGCGTCGGGCTGCGTTTCTCGGGCTGCTTTTCCGAGGGGGGACCTTATTCCACTCGGAGACCCCCGGGAGGAGGGAGCGCCCACCCAGACGCACCCCTTCCTCACCCACGGGAACCCCCAAGCCTCCTGCCGGCGCGCGGTGCCTCCTCGTCGTCCCTCCTGCTCCTCCGCCCACGGCGCTTCCCCGCACCCGCGTGGAAAAGGCCCCGCACCCCGTCTCGCTGCCGGCTACTCACCGCGCGCCGCGGGTAGGCGAGTCGAGGCCAGCAGCAGAGGCAGCCAGACAAGAGCCCAGCCGGGCAGCGCGCCCATCGTGCGGCGCCTCCTCGCGCAGCTCCGCGGAGCCAAAGCAGGCGCGGGAGCGGCGGACGGGCAAGAAGCAGCAGCGGTGGCGACGACCGAGTCCGTCCTTCTTTCCACCCGCGCGGCTCCCTTTTGGAAAGCGGAGCCGGCAGACTCCCGGACGAGGCAGGCGGCGCAAGGACGGACGAGGCGCGTCTCCGGGAGGCCCCCTGGCTTGCGCGCACCCGCGTCCGGCGGCGCGGGCGAGGTTGACGGGGCGAGCAGGCGGGGAGGGCGGGCTGCGCGTCTCCGGGCGCTCTTATAGAGGCGCCGCGCTGCCTCCGCGGCCGCGTGCGGGCGCCTGGCTGGGCGGCGTCTGCGGGGCTCCTGCCCGCGCCTCCAATCGCCAGCGCCGCCGCTGCCCTGATTTCCTGATGCGCCCAACCTGGCGCCGCAGCTGCGCCGGGCGCGCGCCCGGCGCGCGCAGCCGCGATCCCGCGCGCGCCGCCCAGCTGCGAAGGAGCGAGCAGGCGCGCAAGGTAGGCTCTTGGGCGCCCGCGCCGCCGCCTGCGCGCAGAGGAGCCGCGCGCGCCCCGCACCTCCGCGCAGTCAGTTGCGCCTTGACCGGCGGGGGTGGCGGGAGGAGATCCACGCGCGGAAAGGCAGGGTTGTCCCACATTTTAGTGTGATACACTTTCGTCCTGTGTTTCAAGTCTTCTCTCTTTCTCTCTCTCTGCCAAGTTAGGAACCCTCTCCACAGGCAGGTGTTTTGAAAAGGTGTAGCAAAGACCCCAGGAACCCTAGGCTTGGAGGGGACCTCGTGGTTCATCTAGCCCAACCTCTTACAAAACGGGAACCTTTTGCTCCACATGGGGCTCGAACCCACCACCCGGAGACGAAGAGGCTCACGCTCCACCAACCGAGCCCTGCGTGGCCAAACATAGAGGGGGAAATAAATTCGTGTGCACGTGCGTGCGTGAGGAATTCGAGAGGGGCCGCAAGAGACTGGAATGGATTGCTTTGAAGTTATTTTTGGGGGGAGGGAACCAAAGGGACCCCTGCCCCTCGGTTGGTCCTAATAAAGGCATGGCCCAGATATGGGGATTCTAACCATGTCTACTCGGAAGTAAGTCCCATTGATGAGTAAGTGCCTGTAGGATTGCAGCCTTGGAATGAGACTCTTCAAGCTCCAATGCTCATTTTACTGGGAAGAAGTTGCACTGAATTCAGTGGGATTTACTTAGGAGTAGATATGTATAGGATTGCTCTGCTTTGCTTTGAGCAGTCTGAGTGTATCCAGAAGTAATATTTGGAAGTGTCACTTATTGATGATTCCAATCTCTATTATTTAAAGCACTCAGCTCCCATGAACAACCAGAGTTCAGTCAGGCTCCAAGTGGCTGCTCTCATATGACAGAGGGTTGCAAATCATCTCTCCCCTCCCTTGGCAGGCTTTCTCTTGTGTCTTTTAACTGCTGCAGAGCAGGCAGGAATATAACAGGTGCAGCTCTTTGCATTACATTGCACATCCATGCATTCAAATGCAGAGCTCGTTGAATTTTTGCCCAACATGCAGCTGTCATCCTTCTGAATGCAAAGTGAATGATAGCCCAGCCATCTTTACAATGCATGGAAATGCAGGATCTGATAAGGTAAAGGTAACGGTAACGGGACCCCTGACCATTAGGTCCAGTCGTGACCGACTCTGGGGTTGTGGTGCTCATCTCGCTTTATTGGCCAAGGGAGCCGGCATACAGCATCCAGGTCATGTGGCCAGCATGACTAAGCCGCTTCTGGCGAACCAGAGCAGCGCACGGGAACACTGTTTACCTTCCCGCTGGAGCGGTACCTATTTATCTACTTGCACTTTGACATGCTTTCAAACTGCTAGGTTGGCAGGAGCAGGGACCGAGCAACGGGAGCTCACCCCGTTGTGGGGATTCGAACCGCCAACCTTCCGATCGGCAAGTCCTAGGCTCTGTGGTTTAACCCACAGCGCCACCTGCGTCCCCCGAGGATCTGGTAGTGACCTTAATAAAGGGTTGCACTTATTTTGATGCACAGATGTTGCAATAAACAGCTTATCCTCAAACATGTAATGTGGAAAGAAGTCCCACTAACTTCCGCGGCACGAGACTGAGGGGCATTTTACGCAGCAGTCTTTGCTTAGAGCTACGCAGGCATTGGAGCGTCTTTTTCATGCAATAAATGCATATTGGCTAAATGGAAGGCAGATTATGTACTTCCTTAAAGAATCGAGGAAGCTGATTGGCTGCTGTTCCCCAATATGCCTGTTAATGGATGCCTAGCTCTCCCCCCCCCCCCAAGTGAGTTTTTATTGTTTTCAGTGGCGTAGCGTGGGTTGTCAGCACCCGGGGCAAGGCAAGTAATTTGCAACCCCTAACCTGTGGATTTGTGCCCCCTAACCCGTGGATTTGCGCCCCCTAACCCTAACCCCCAGATGTTGCGACCGGTGCGACCGGCCCCCCTGCACCCCCACGCTACGCCACTGATTGTTTTACTTACATATTCTTTTCCAACAAATTGTAATAGTCCCATACATTCCCTTTGACTCTGCCGAGTCGCAACCCCCCTCCCTCCCCACAACTGGTATATTTATCCTCTTTCCATCACACACATCATTCTCATATTCTCATTGGAGGTATTATGTCAATCCTGCTAGTGTCTTGACCTCTTTACAATTCTTCTTTAAATATTCAATAAATTTACTCCAGTTATTTTGGTATCTGTGATCTCCCTGGTCCCGGATCCTCCCTGACAGTTTGGCAAGTTCTGCATATTCTGTCAACTTCGCCTGCCACTCCTGAATAGTTGGTATATCTTGTACTTTCCATCTTTGGGCCAGAAGGGTCCTCGCAGCAGGTGTAGCATACATGATGTCTAGCTCTCCTGGCAGGTTACCTCTTTATTACCAGAAGCATCACTGCAACAGCAGGGCATCTGCTCCCAACATGATGCCTGAAGCACCTTTTACCTCCACATAACTCCACAGCTATTGGTACGGCACAGTCTTGGAGTTGGGGGGCTTGTGAGCCACAAATGGATTAATTTTATTTATTCCCTGGACTTTTATTCTGCCTTTCTTCCACCATAAAATTCAAAGTGGGCTTCCAAAGTGGTCTTCCATCCAGATGCTAACCAGGCCCAGACCTGCTTAACTTCAGCAACATTCCTGCGTCCTGAGTCCTCAGATCAAACAATGTCTGAAATTAAGGGAACTTTAGGGGTCTCTTTTTCAAATAACGAAAAAGTTCCATGGTGCTCGGACGTGGAAGCTCATAAGCACACTGAAAGTAACTCTTTGCAGTTTGGCCAATATATTAGGATTATGGTACAAACAGCACCATTTGTTTTACTTATAAAATTTATAGTTTCTCCCTTTGCCAGTAGTCTTAGAAAAACTAAGGAGAAGTCAGAGTATGTAAAACATTTACACTATTCTCCAATACAGTGGTACCTCGGGTTACAGACGCTTCAGGTTACAGACTCCGTTAACCCAGAAATAGTACCTTGGGTTAAGAAATTTGCTTCAGGATGAGAACAGAAATCGGGCTCCGGCGGCACAGCAGCAGCAGGAGGCCCCATTAAATAAAGTGGTGCTTCAGGTTAAGAACAGTTTCAGGTTAAGTACTTAACCCGAGATACCACTGTACCCGATTTAAAATTTACCATCGATTTTTTTTTCCATTCCAATTTTCAAAACAGAGGTAACTGCTATTCTTCATAGGCCTGGCAAAGGTTACCAGACAGGCAACAGGAAGGAAGTAAAATAAAGCAGGCTGAGAAACCCCACAATTTGCTATGTTCATGGTATATATATATATTTTTAGAACTGGTAAATCAGCAATCCTGAAACAAATGGAAAATTCTTAAGTGTCATTGTCTTCAGTGGGAGTTATTCATTGCAAGCAGATTCAGGTTGAGTAAGTATGGTACTTGGTTTTTCTATCCAAAACTGCAGTAAGCTTGCGTATTTCTATCATTTATACCCAAACCTGTTTTGATGTAAGGTGAACTGAAAGAGGATAAGGAATGCAGCTAGTTATGTTTTCCCTCTCACCTCTAGCAACAGGCTAAGTGAAAGTTTGCAAATACACATTTACGGAGAAGTGCTTGCAAAACTACTGGGGGTGTGAACATTTTGAATGAGAAAAGATTCCATAGCTCCTCCTTCAGTGATGTGCCATAGCACCAAAAAAATAAATAAATAAAATTAGTTTCTTGGTTTTTCACCTTTCCACAATAAGGTGTAACTAAAGTCATGCCCACTTTTCAAATGACAAAACATTGCAGTGGGGAGTTTGGGATAGAAAGCAGTTTACAAAATATACCATCAATCGATAAATTCAAATAAGACAAAAACCAACCGTTTATGAAGCATCATCAAATAAATCATTACTGTATTGCAAAAGAAATAATCTAGACTTAAATACAAACCAAGAAAGATGTTAAATTATTTTTGTATGCTACAACTGCTGCTCGAATTTTACTAGCCAAAAAGTGGAAAATGCAAGAAT
This sequence comes from Podarcis gaigeae, assembly GCF_964106915.1. NCBI lineage: Eukaryota > Metazoa > Chordata > Lepidosauria > Squamata > Lacertidae > Podarcis > Podarcis gaigeae. The sequence continues at coordinate 29,152,811 of NC_139694.1, read as the reverse complement.
TACCAATGGTGGAAGAATGGCAGATGAAGATGATGGATTTTTCAGAGCTAGCTGACCTAACTGGAAGAGTCCACGACCAGAAGGAGAAGTATCAGAAAGACTCGATTAAATTTAATGATTATTTAGTTATATATGCTATGTTAAATTAATTGGAAATAGCTTGTAGATACTTAATTGGCTTAGGATTTTACTTAAGTGATGAATTAATATGTTTAATTTCAAAAGGAAAAGATCTAAGGATGTTAATGTTCAACTTAAACTTTATAAGAACCGTGATTTGGAAACCGTTAAAAGGACATGCAATGAAATTCAACCAAGGGGAAGTGAGGAAGTCACTAAACAATGTTAATAAGTATAATTTTTTAAATAAGGTTATGAATTTTGTTTGTTTGTTTTATGTGTTTGTTTATAATTTTGCGAAAACCAATAAAAATTTTTTTTTGGGGGGAAATAGACTTAAATACATAAGTGCAAAGCTACAAGAAAGAAGACGAGGGCAGCTGGCTGCTGGTTCAGACCTTCTGACACTTGCAGGCTCCCTAGGAGTGGGGCTGAGACACAGCTCAGAGCAGGAGGGGCTTCCTCTCCAGGCTAGATTACTTGCAGCTGGCTCCCATATCTCTCCTCCAGAGGAGACTTACAGAAGCACAAGGGAAACGCTGCGGAGGGCAATGATGCAGAGGGCCCTTCTTCACCTTCCTGGAAGCTGCAGCGGCTGCACTTGTTGTAGGTCTTCCTCACTAAGAGTGGGCTCCATGGTGGGTGAAGTGGAGCAAGGATCCCATACAGGTAAAGGTAAAGGGACCCCTGACCATTAGGTCCAGTCGTGACCGACTCTGGGGTTGCGGCGCTCATCTCGCTTTATTGGCCAAAGGAGCCGGCTTACAGCTTCCGGGTCATATGGCCAGCATGATTAAGCCGCTTCTGGCAAACCAGAGCAGCGCACAGAAATGCCGTTTACCTTCCCACCAGAGTGGTACCTATTTATCTACTTGCACTTTGACGTGCCTTCGAACTGCTAGGTTGGCAGGACCAGGGAGCAACAGGAGCTCACCCTGTTGCGGGGATTCAAACCGCCGACCTTCTGATCAGCAAGTGCTAGGCTCTGTGGTTTAACCCACAGCACCACCCAGGTCCCATCCATCCCATACAGAGGATGCTGCTAATAAAATTGCACGTAGCATGAAGCAAGTTTTTTTAAAAAAAAAACCAAGGAAGGCAACAGAGGGATAAATGGACAAGTTAGAAGAGGGAATAAAGCTGTAAGCTCACAGGAGGTAATGCTACAAACTGCCTCGTGGGTCAGTGAGTGTGGATGATGCGCTGGGAAGCAGAAGATGGGGGACTGAGCCCCACCTGGGAAGATGCACATGGAGCCTCCCCATATCCAGCTAACCTTGGAGATCCTGCTGACCACCATCATTGCCTATTAAAGATGGAGTTGCAGGAGTAGGATTGCTCTCGGGTCTGTCTACACACTTTCTTTTTTGGCTGCTTTCAGGGCATTCAGAAATACTCTGGGAGGTTCCTTCATAAACACCAGAAGAATGTTTTGTGTGTGTGGCAGGGAGTGCATAGAAATCTCACCAGCATTACTTAAGTCTCTCTTGCCAGGAAAAGAGGTGTTTTTCTGCCACCCTCCTCTCTGTGGCACTTCTCCTATGCACTTGTACGTGATGAGAGAGAGAAATACTTATTCTTCCGTGTCATCTTGGGACTCTTCTGGGCTCTAGCCAGAAAGGAGTCTCCTTGTTCCAGGTTAGGAAAGAATCAACTTCCTTATCTGGAGAGAAGACAGAGGCTGGAATTTATGGAATAATGCTGGGAGCGATGTCTATTAGGCCAATGATTTTCTCTGCAATCATTTTGTGGATATGCAGTCAGGACTTCTCAGAAAGGGAGAAAACCACTGTATGGTTTGCTTGTGGCTAAATATCTATGTAGTCTATAGAAACAGAAATTCTTCTTTCAGAAGATATTTTTGCATTGTGAATGATTGATGTTTCCTTTTGAGTGTTTACAGTGGAAATGATATTGCAGGCAGTGGAAGATGTGGAAATTGCCAAGAACTAAGATGAATCAGCTGGTCAGAGGCAATGTTCTGGAGGCTGACTAATATTGCATCATCAATAACTTTCTGGATCTGTCATGAACATCCATCTACGGAAAGATGCTTAGCAGAATTTTAATTATGACTGCCAGTTTCCTTGCCCTAAAGAGACAAAAATTGCAAAGCCTCTTGTGGATATGCTTTTCTCTGTGATAGAAGATTTGGTGTGCAATTTGAAGCCTTAAGGAAAACCAAGGCGGGCAGTGCCCCAAAGCCACTACTTGAGTTGTTGGTGATTTGGGTTCAAAAAGAGTTTTCATCCCATTATCAGTACTTGGAGAAATTCTGGGGTGGATTATTGAGACTGACCTGCGAATCCTCAAAAAAGAATTTCTGGATGAATAGTTCTCACTATTTGTTCAGCACAAAACAGAGAAAGATGTTGCATTTGGGTACCAACAGGTGTGTGGGAGAAGGAAGTTCAAAACTAGCCAGGCTCCTTTCCCCACTCAGGAGCGCCCCCTTGAGACCAAGTGCAGATTTCCTGTTGCAAGGTTTGTGACTGAAAACCTCCACTCTTGAGCTTTTGGCATTCCCCTTTGCTACTCCCCTGAAGCCTTTTGAAATGCCAAAGAGACTCCATCCTGGTGCTGTTTGCATAAGTAAACAAACAAACTGCAAAGCTCTTTCATGTGTTTAAGTGGATGCTTATCTGAATTGCCAACTTTGCAGGAGACAGACCAAACTGTCCTCCTGTCCTGGGCTGTTCCCACCCTCCCCTGGGTTTACAAAAGCTGTAGCAACTGATTTTTTGGGATGTGGGTGGCGCTGTGGTCTAAACCTAGGACTTGCCAATCAGAAGGTTGGCGGTTCGAATCCCTGCGATGGGGTGAGCTCCCGTTGCTTGGTCCCTGCTCCTGCCCACCTAGCAGTTCAAAAGCATGTCAAAGTGCAAGTAGATAAATAGGTACCACTCCGGTGGGAAAGTAAACGGCATTTCCGTGCGCTGCTCTGGTTCCCCAGAAGTAGCTTAGTCCTGCTGGCCACATGACCCGGAAGCTGTACGCCGGCTCCCTTGGCCAATAAACTGAGATGAGCGCCGCAACCCCAGAGTCGGTCATGACTGGACCTAATGGTCAGGGGTCCCTTTACTTTAACTGATTTTTCAGTCGGCCCACTTTCACTTATACCTCTAGCTCTCTCTTTGCTCTGTGTTTTCAGCTGCCTTTCAGTTCCTTGCTCCTAGATAGGAGGGGGGGGGGGTGAATTACCTGCCTCCCCTTCTTCCTTCTCCCCCACCAGGAGCCATGTGACAAATAGCTTTTCCATCCTGGTTTCTAACACAGGTAGAAGGACAATCTGATTAATACTCATGCACAACTCCTTCAAGATGGGCGTTCCTCCTGGAAGTTGCTTTGAAGTTTTCGTAGCAAATCATGCTATGCGTTCCTACATTCAAGCTCATTCTGATTCTTTTTTCTAAGGTAACAAATGAGACAATAATAAAAATTACCTCAATAATAAAAATCACCACATTCACTCACTTTTTTTATTTGAAGTTTTTGGCAATTTTGGTCTCCCTGTGTCTATATATCTCAGAGGCAATGTGCTGTGATTTGATGCTGAGTTACCTGATTCAGGGAGCACAAATTCTTTCCCTCCTCTAAAAATTTTGCTGCCATGGGAGGGAAAGTATTTGTGCTACCTGTGGAGGCTGCTGTCGAGTTTCACTGGTTCTGGGGGTATAGCCACGGATTGGAAAATTTGTGGGTTGGACCTAAGAGTTGCTGTCCCCTCGGCCATCTATATCCCATCCATAACTTTAGCAATTTGGGCAGGAGATCTTCCCATGTGGAATGGCTCTGCCAGGGGACTCTTTTGTTACTGCATCTGTTTGTCACACAATGGTGTGACCTGCTCTACTGTGTTTGGGCTTCTGCTCAATCTTGCAGACCTGAGTGATTGGTGTTTTCTCTCTCTCTCTCTCTCTCTCTCTCTCTCTCTCTCTCTCTCTCTGTCTCTTTGATAACATTTTATTAATTTTCCAAAAACAACAACAAATAAATAAATAAATAAATAAATAAAAACAATCACAATACATAAAGAAAAAGAAAATGCAAACATCATAAACAAATTTTGGAACCATAGTTTTGCTTGACTTCACTCCACTCCCCCTCTTGGTTCCATTGTTTAGTACTTGTTCACGCACGTCCATAAAACCTTAGAATCTTAATAATCCAATTTTAAACCTTCTTCATCTTATTACAAGTGACTTTTTAAAGTTATACTAATGCAAATATCTATACACAAAGCTTAAAGGTTATGCACTGAACATTTATCCCTTTAAAAAATAATAATTCAAAGTCCTGAGTGATTGGTTTTCTCAGTCAAGGATGGCTTGAGTTTTTAAAAAATGAAGTCAGTCTTGTTCCCAGGAGTGGATTTCTCTGTTGTTAGAATGACTGGGGACTCATATTCTCCCCACTGCGCTGAAATGTTTCTATTTTCAGAAGGTTAATTAGTGGATTCCTAATGAGAACTGACTTAATAATAGCAGCTGTTACTGCTTGTGAATCTTCTAGGACTCCCAACGTATTTTGGAGTCTCTCATCTTTTTTTGTTGGCAAGTATTTGAGGGTGGCAAACATATTCAGTAGTGCCAAAATGTTATTGATAGCCAATGTTAAGAATCAAACTACAGCTTTACCAGTATTGAATTCCCAGCATCAAGGGATGGGGGCCATTCAGGAAGTGGGAAAAAGGAGGCAATCTGTGCAGTAACTGACAGTGGAGAAGTGAGGTGGGGTAAAACACAGGCAGTTGCACAAGCTGGAACAAACAACCCTTGAAAGTCGTTGCAATAAGGCTGTCTGAAAAGCATTTACCGTATTTTTTGCTCTATAAGACACCCTTTTTCCCTCCTAAAAAGTAAGGGGAAATGTGTGTGTGTCTTATGGAGTGAATGCAGGCTGCGCAGCTATCCTAGAAGCCAAGAGGGATTGCTGCTTTCACTGCACAGCTATCCCTCTTGCTGTTCTGGCTTCTGAGATTCAGAATATTTTTTTTCTTGTTTCGTTCCTCCAAAAACTAGGTGCGTCTTGTGGTCTGGTGCATCTTATAGAGCGAGAAACGGTATTTTATATGCCTGTGAAAACTTGTAAGCGCTTTACATCAAATGCACATTAAAATTACCGATGAAGGTCAGACGTTAAGAACAAGTTGACCTAAAAATATCAAAATACAAATAGGACCAGCAGTTTAAAATGCGTGCTCTAAAAAAGCTTCATATTAAAAGACGTGTCAACTTTACGTACAGTGAGCCATCTGCCTAATATCAAGGGGCGGGGAGTCCCAAAGTGTAGATGCTGTTACGGCAACAGACAGATCCTGTAGGAACCTTATTTCTGCAGATTGAAGTGGCTGAGTGGCCATCGATGGGGTAAGACGATCCAGTTTAAGTAAACAGCTTGCCAGCTGTTAAGGGCTTTATCTACTAATAGTGAGACCTAGGATACCACATCCTTATGTGACATACATGACTTTCAGAGCCTAGGCCTGCTTACAGGCAACATTTAGCCTCGTGCAGAAAGAAATTCCTAATTTAACAAGGTCGTTGGAGAGATTTAAGAGGATTTTGACACAAACGCACTATATGCAACAATAAAGAATTAACGCGGTGTCTTGTGTGTGCTGTGTGAGGGCAATAGCACTGCGGAGGAGGTGGTGCTGGGAACAAAGGTCCCAAGGACAAAATACGGATCAATTTAAGAGCCCGTATGAAGCCCAGGGACGCGGGTGGCGCTGTGGGTTAAACCACTGAGCCTAGGGCTTGCCAATCAGAAGGTCGGCGGTTCGAATCCCTGCGACAGGGTGAGCTCCCGTTGCAATGATGCAGTATGCAATGATGGTGGTCAGCAGGATCCCCGAGGCTAGCTGGACCATATGGGGAGGCTCTATGTGCATCTTCCCATGTGGGGCTCAGCCCCCATATTCTGCTTCCCAGCGCATCATCCACACACTGACCCATGAGGCAGTTTGTAGCATTACCCCCTGTGAGCTTACAATTTTATTCCCTCTTCTAACCTGTCCATTTATCTCCCTGTTGCCTTCCTTGAATTTTTTTTTAAAAAAACTTGCTTCACGCTACGTGCAATTTTATTAGCAGCATCCTCTGTATGGGATGGATGGGATGCGGGTGGCGCTGTGGGTTAAACCACAGAGCCTAGGACTTGCCGATCAGAAGGTCGGTGGTTCGAATCCCCGTGATAGGGTGAGCTCCCGTTGCTCGGTCCCAGCTCCTGCCAGCCTAGCAGTTTGAAAGCACGTCAAAGTGCAAGTAGATAAATAGGTACCGCTCCGGCGGGAAGGTAAGCAGCATTTCTGTGTGCTGCTCTGGTTCGCCAGAAGTGGCTTAGTCATGCTGGCCACATGATCCGGAAGCTGTACACCGGCTCCCTTGGCCAATAAAGGGAGATAAGCGCTGCAACCCCAGAGTCGGTCATGATTGGACCTAATAGTCAGGGGTCCCTTTACCTTTAGGAAGCCCACAGGCTGGTGGAATCTGTAGGGCTGGCCAATATAAAGATGTATTGTCGTTTAGTCATGTCCGACTCTTCGTGACCCCATGGACCAGAGCACACCAGGTGCTCCTGTCTTCCACTACCTCCCGCAGTTTGGTCACGCTCATCTTACATTCCAGGTTCCTATGCAATATTTTTCTTTACAGCATTGGACTTTCCTTTCTCTTCCAGGCATATCCGCAAGTGAGCAACCTTTCGGCTTTGGCCCAGCTGCTTCATCAGCTCTGAATCTACTTGTACTTGTCCTCCACTCTTCCTCAGTAGCATGCTGGACACCTTCCGACCTGAGGGGTTCATCTTCCAGCGGCATAACTTTTATATGCCTGTTGTCTTTGTTCATGGAGTTTTCTTGGCAGGGATACTGGAGTGGCTTGCCAGTTCCTCCTGCAGGTGGATCACATTTGGTGAAAACTCTCCACTATGACCTGTCCTTCTCGGGTGGCCCTGCACGGCATAGCTCATAGCTTATCCAAGTTATTCAAGCCCCTTCACCACGACAAGGCAGTGATCCATGAAGGAGCAACTCTACCTAGAGATGCCTACTCCTGTAAAATTATCAAAGATATATCATAATTGTGACAATATATGTTGGAAATGTAAAGAAAAGGAAGGAACCTTTTATCATATGTGGTGGACCTGTCCCAAGGTGAAGGACTTCTGGGAAAAGATTTATAATGAATTCAAAAAAATGTTGAAATATGCATTTATAAAGAAACCAGAGGGCTTTCTTCTTGGAATAACAGGTTTGGAATTGCCCAAGAAAGATGTAAAATTATTTTTGTATGCCACAACTGCTGCTCGTATTTTGTTAGCTAAAAAGTGGGAAACGCACTACCAACAATAGAAGAATGGCAGATGAAGATGATGGATTTTTCGGAGCTAGCTGACCTAACCGGAAGAGTCCGCGACCAGAAGGAGGAGGAGTATCAGGAAGAGTGGAATAAATTTAATGATTATCTAGTTAAATTTGTTAAGTTAAATTAATTGAAAATAGCTTGCAGATACTTAATTGGCTTAGGATTTTATTTATGTTAAGTGATGAATTAATATGTTTAATTCCATAAGGTGAAGATTTAAGGATGTTAATGTTTAAGTAAAATTTCATAAGAATTGGGATTTGGAAAACCGTTAAAAGGACATGCAATGAAATTCGACCAAGGGGAAGCGAGGAAGTCACTTAACAAAGTTAATAAGTGTAATTTTCAATAAGGCTATGATTTATGTTTGTTTCTTTTGTGTGTTTGTTTTGTGTGTTTGTTTGTTTATAATATTGTGAAAACCAATAAAAATTTTGAAGAAAAAAAATAGAGATGCCTAAACATGCAAAGGTCAGCGGGAGGAGGAGGCATGCCTGATATGCAGGGGATTTTGGGGGCTGGGGTGGGCAGCCTAGCCTGTGCCCAGCCCCCTATACACACCTGACTTCTTGGGATGAGGCCAAGGGTCTGAAGAGGGATGATATTGTTCATCAACGTGTACGGAAACCATGGGGAAAGCGTCTTTCCATTTTCATGTACACGGCGACATTTAACCATCCAAGGACATTTTGCTGCTAATCCACTTAAGAGTCTCACTGTGGGCAGAATGAGCTCTGAGCTTCTGCTCTTCAATCCCATTCTTGGCTCACGGCAGCCTTTGGAGCTCTTCACAAAACTGCTGGGGACAATGATGACGGAGGACAGAGCAAGAGATGGTTCCCACGAGGGTTCGACTAGAAGAGGCTGGCTTTCTGTTGGGGTGAGGAAGAGAAGAAGATGTGCTAGAGGCAGGACTCAGAGACCCGCTGAATCCACACACCACCTTCCTAGATCACTGATGGTGTGATGCAGAAGCGCAAGAGAAAAGAGGAATAATGGCATGTTGGCAGCCTGGAGCCAGTGAAGTGTTTGGACTGTGCTAATGTAAATAAGCAGGTCGCGGGTGGCGCTGTGGGTTAAACCACAGAGCCTAGGACTTGCTGATCGGAAGGTTGGCGGTTTGAATCCCCGCGACGGGGTGAGCTTCCGTTGCTCAGTCCCAGCTCCTGCCCACCTAGCAGTTCAAAAGCACGTCAAAGTGCAAGTAGATAAATAGGTACCGCTCCGGCGGGAAGGTAAACGGCACTGCTCTGGTTCGCCAGAAGTGGCTTAGTCATGCTGGCCACATGACCCGGAAGCTGTCTGCGGACAAACGCCGGCTCCCTCCGTCTATAGAGCGAGATGAGCACCGCAACCTCAGAGTCAGCCATGACTGGACCTAATGATCAGGGGTCCCTTTACCTAATGTAAATAAGCACAGAGCTTGTGTGTTTTGCTGGGATCTGGGGAGATAAATTACTATGTCAAGCACCTATCAGAAAGTGCTCTTATCAAATGGGCTCTCTGTCTATATTTAGCAGGAAAATTCTTCATTTTCTGGTTCCTTTCCCTGGTAAATGGGACGTGGGTGGCGCTGTGGGTTAAACCACAGAGCCTCTTGGGCTTGCCGATCAGAAGGTCGGCGGTTCGAATCCCCGTGACAGGGTGAGCTCCCGTTGCTTGGTCCCTCCTCCTGCCAACCTAGAAGTTCGAAAGCACGTCAAAGTGCAAGTAGGTAAATAGGTACTGCTCCGGCGGGAAAGTAAACAGCGTTTCTGTGCACTGTTCTGGTTTTGCCAGAAGCGGCTTAGTCATGCTGGCCACATGACCCGGAAGCTGTATGCCGGCTCCCTCGGCCAATAAAGCGAGATGAGCGCCGCAACCCCAGAATCGGTCACGACTGGACCTAATGGTCAGGGGTCCCTTTACCTTTACCTTCCCTGCTGAATACTGTTACCCCTCTCCCCCCACCCTCTACCAAACATCTGAAAGGCCAAATGTTCAACCCAATTTTTGGAGAGGAGCCAGTGAAAAGACAAAAACACTTTCTTCCTTTCATGTTTTGTGAGTATGCTTTCTTTAAGGGCAGCCATGGGGCTGGCAAAATTTATTAGAACTATTCAACACTTTGCTGTGCTGGTAGGGTGGCTGCCATTTTAGATTTCCCCCCAAAAGTCCAGTTTGGGGCATTTCTAGATACAACCTCCGAGGGGAAATGGTACAAGGGCGTCGTTCTGTAGGAATTTGGGAACCATTTCTCTCTCCCTTCCCACACACCCCATATCATGTGGGTGTAAGTTGGAGAGAGGAATTCACTGTCAATCTAGCACAGAAACAGGACCAAATTAGTGTCAGTAGTGGCAGCAAACGGCAATGTATAACCTATAATTTTAAACAGGAAGAACAAAAATTAATTTGGATCTAAGTTGCATAAGTATAGGTTTTTCTTATCAGTGAATAGCTTCATTATGCTGATACAATTAAAGAGTTTCATTTGCAATGACTCTACCTCATTTTTTTGTGCCAGCCCCTAGAAACATTGTAACCTGTTTTATTCCGTATCTGAGTTAGATCTGTTGATTGCAGAACTTCTTTCAGTGCCTGAAAATAGCTCTGAAACTGCTGCTAAGTGTATTCCATGTTGTGGCTGGCTGCAAAGGTCCTGGGAACTGTAACTTTTTATGGGTGCTGGGAATTGTAGTCATTCCAGGGGGTAAACCTTCTTTAGGGGGGGAATTTGTGGGGTGTGTCAGGAAGCATCTCCACTTGCACTGAAGGCTGATGTGTCTGCATGGGAAAGGAGGAGCTGGAGCTCATTATTATTATTATTATTATTATTATTATTATTATTATTAACTTATACCCTGCCCATCTGGCCAGGCCTCCCCAGCCACTCTGGGTGGCTTCCAACAGGGTATTAAAAACACAATAAAACATCAAACATTAAAAACTTGCCTAAACAGGGCTGCCTTCAGATGTCTTCTAAAAGTCAGATAGTTGTTTAATTCCTTGACATCTGTTGGGAGGGTGTTCCACGGGGCAGGCACCACCACCGAGAAGGCCCTCTGCGTAGACCAGGGGTAGGCAACCTAAAGCCCATGGGCCGGAGGCCATTTAACCAGCCAACAAGCTGCCCCTGAAGCAAGCTGCCCTCTCGGCAAATCCCTACGTGCTGTGCTAAACCGGCACAGCGCAGTGTGGGGACTCTCTTCCATGGCTCCAGAAATTGCTTCTGTGCATGCTCAGACATCGGAAATCACGTCTGTGCATGTCTGCGGCACCAGAAATCGCTTCTGCACATGCCCAGATGCCAAAAATTGCTTCTGTGCAGGTGCGATTTTTGGCATCTGGGCATGTGCAGAAGTGATTTCCAGCACCATGGACATGCACAGACAAGATTTCTGGCATCTCACTGCGCCAGCCCAGCCCATGGAGGATCTCTGCAAGAGTGATCCGGTCCATGTCCAGAAAGCCTTGCCGCCCCCTGGCCTAGACTGTCCTTTAAGCTGCCCTAATCTCCCTTCAGGGACACGGGTGGCGCTGTGGGTTAAACCACAGAGCCTAGGACTTGCCGATCAGAAGGTTGGAGGTTCGAATCCCCGGGACGGGGTGAGCTCCCGTTGCTCGGTCCCTGCTCCTGCCAATCAAGCAGTTCGAAAGCACATCAAAGTGCAAGTAGATAAATAGGTACTGCTCTGGCGGGAAGATAAGCGGCGTTTCCGTGCACTGCTCTGGTTCACCAGAAGCAGCTTAGTCATGCTGGCCACATGACCCGGAAGCTGTCTGTGGACAAACGCCGGCTCCCTTGGCCAATAAAGCGAGATGAGTGCTGCAACCCGAGTCAGTCACGACTGGACCTAATGGTCAGGGGTCCCTTTACCTTTAACCTCCCTTCAGACTACTAGACTGACACTCCCGCGGCTGCGGACATCATTTCCCGCTCCCTACTTCTTTGTGAGAGGAGACCCCTGTTTTGCAGATCTCTTCATCCAAGATGCAAAATGGAAGCATGGCTCATTGCATCTCCTGCTTAATTAGTTAGAATTGGGATCTTAACTACGCCTGTATTTCCGACAATAAACAAAGCTTTCTGATTTTGTTAGACTGAAGAGTATCAGTCTGATGACATCCAGGGCAAAGGTATCTCCTCCAGCAGGAATTCATTCTTAACTCCAATGTTTGTTGCCGTTTAAGCACCAACAAAAGGTGCTTTGGAGGGACAGTGGACCGGGCCCCTGCTGAAAAGGCTTGCTGACCCCTGTCTTAGGCTATGATAGCCCAACATTTCAAAAAGATGTTTAAAAGGATGTTATGCTGGAAAATATGTGTAAAGGTAAAGGGACCCCTGACCATTATGTCCAGTCGTGGCTGACTCTGGGGTTGTGGCGCTCATCTCGCTTTATTGACCGAGGGAGCCAACGTTTGCAGTTTTTCCTGGGGGCCGGATCCGGTCCAATCACCTTCTAAATCCAGCCTGTGGACAGTCCGGGAAACAGCATGTTTTTACATGAGTAGAATGTGTGGTTTATTTAAAATGCATCTCTGGGTTATTTGTGGGGCATAGGAATTCGTTCATTCCCCCGCCCCCCAAATATAGTCTGGCCCACCACATGGTCTTGTGGGGGGCCGGACTATATTTTTTGGGGGGAAATGAATGAATTGGACCGGATCCAGCCCCCAGGCCTTAGTTTGCCTACCCATGTTCTAGAACTGTCAGAGAGTGCCCAGGCCAGTTCCCCTTGCAATAGATTTTCAGCTGAATGTCAACAGGTAATGTTGTTAGCTTTAATGTAACTTCCACCGTTGGCAAACATTGATTTGAAAGGTATTGATTATTTCTCCTTCTCTTCCTCTGCTGAATCCGAGGTAACAGAACTATCTTGCACACTGCAGGCAAAACACATCCACTCATTAGCTGGAAATGCTTAGTTAAATCAATTGAAGAGCTCCTAATTTCATTGTTTCTTTTTCCATCCTTAAATACATTTGAGTTTCCCCAGCTCTTTAAAGTCATACCATTAGTGCAGACATGTATAAAAATAAGTAAGTTCGTATCAATATGTGCTTGGTGGAGCTCAGTTCCTAATGCATTTGAGATTATCTGTTTCACACGACAAAGTCCACCAATGGACCGGTAGTTTGTCTTGTTACAGTTTGTTGCAGAGGTAGATTTTTAAAACCAGTAATGGTACGGATCCGAGGCATTAAGATGTTCCATGGGATGCCTGTGAGACTTTTTTGGACAGTCCAGATGGAGCCCTTGTGTCTTTCCTGTGGCCTGTGATATATCGCCCTACTCTCGGTTCCCCCAGATACTCCAGTGTCAGATTACTGCTTCTGGTTCAGGGGCTGCAAGCGCAATGCCCCTTGGTTTCCACCTTGAATGTGTTCACAGGAAAGTCCACTTAAGTCCTGAAGTGTGGAGAGGAAGGCTGGAAGCAGGACCTGAACATACCGGCACTCTCCTCACTTACAATTCCTATAAAAGACAACTGTTTAGGGAAGTTTTTAATGTCTGATGCTGTATTGTTTTTAATATTCGGTTGGAAGCTGCCCAGAGTGGCTGGGAAAACCCAGCCAGATGGGTGGGGTATAAATAAATTATTATTATTATTATTATTATTATTATTATTATTATTAGTAATAATAATACCATGGCCTAGGACCCTCGTACCTATGGGACCGCCTCTCCTGATATGCCCCACGGAGGACCTTAAGGTCCATAAATAGCAACACCCTAGAGGTCCCGGGCCCTAAGGAAGTTAGATTAGCCTCAACCAGAGCCAGGGCCTTTTCAACACTGGCTCCGGCCTGGTGGAACCAGGGCCCTGCAGGATCTGATTTCTTTCCGCAGGGCCTGTAAGACAGAGTTGTTCCGCCTGGCCTTTGGCTTGGAGCCAATTTGATTCCCTCCCCCTCTTTCTTTTTCCTTTCTCCTCCTGTGATGAGGCTGCATTTTAATATTTTAATGTTTCAATATTTTAATGTTGTATTTTAATCTTGTTTTTAAGTTGTATTCATTCAACTTGTTCTTATTATTGCTTGTTAGCCGCTCTGAGCCCGGCTTTGGCTGGGGAGGGTGGGGTAAAAATAAAAATTATTATTATTATTATGCAGTTGGTAGAGCAGGGGATTCTCCTTTGCAGGGTCGTGGGTTCAAGCCCCCATGTTGGGCAGGGGGTTCGACTAGATGACCCTCATGGTCTCTTCCATCTCTACAGTTCTACGATTTTGTGATTCAGAGGGGGAACATAGACATTGTGCCTGGTAATGGTTGATAGCCTTATCTTCCATGAATTTATCTAACCCTCTTTTGAAGTGCTCCAAGTTGGTTGGGAGCAGACTCTATGTGTTGTGTGGAAAAGAAGAAGAAGAAGAGTTTGGATTTGATATCCCGCTTTATCACTACCCTAAGGAGTCTCAAAGCGGCTAACATTCTCCTTTCCCTTCCTCCCTCACAACAAACACTCTGTGAGGTGAGTGGGGCTGAGAGACTTCAGAGACGTGTGACTAGCCCAAGTTCACCCAGCAGCTGCATGTGGAGGAGCGGGGAATCAAACCCGGTTCACCAGATTACGAGACTACCGCTCTTAACCACTACACCACACTGGTTCCCACTGGAAGTACAGAAAAGTACTTCCTTTTGCCTGTCCTGAAACTTCCCACATTTGGTGGAGTGCCAGCCCCACTCCCAATGTCCATGTGTTTCCTGCTGCACCCCTAACTGTTGGTCTTGGGCCAAACACACATCCAAACTCCCTTCAAACTTTCCACCTCAACCTGGGAAGATCAAGGGTAGAGCAGGCAGGGACAAGGAAACTGGAGGCAGGCCCAGGTGTTCTTTGCAGGACGCCCATTGCAAGAACCAGTGTGGGGAGGTGGGACAATACAATCTTATAGGCAATATACCTTTTACCTTAGGATCTTATGTGTGCCCACTCAGAAATTAGTCCCATTTTCAATGAGACTTGATTCCAGACAAAGGTATATAGGATTACAACCTGAGAGACTCGCAAAAAAGATATTGCAAGAATGATACCACCTTAGCAGAATTGGAATGATACTTGTGAATAATAAATAACTGAAATAAACATTATAGTGGAATGTAAGAAAAAGCATATAAAACAAAACTGTGTGATGATACCATGACAACAGAAAAAGTATAATGGGAAAGATTGGAAGTTTTTTGCATTTTTTTTAATTTGATAGATATAATGTCGTATAAATCTTTGCCCCCCCTTTCCCCCCATTATTTTCTTGTTTCTGCTTCAAATTTTTCTTTTTCTTTTTTTTCCTTTCCTTTTTTTCTTTTTGGATTTAACTCGGTAATACTTACCTTCGTTGTATGCTTGTATGTTTGTATTTTAAACCAATAAAGATTTATTAATTTTTTAAAAAAACAACATCCTGAGAGACTTGGGTCACGTTACCAACTTTCAGCTTAACGTACTTCAAAGGCGTGAGTTGAGTTTAAGGCAAGAACCACATAGTGCAGGAAGGACCAAACCGTCAGATAAACAAAAACATAACCAGAAAGGTTGCTTTTGACTTATGGTGCTGGAGGAGACTCTTGAGAGTCCCATGGACTGCAAAAAGATCAAACCTATCCATTCTTAAGGAAATCAGCCCTGAGTGTTCACTGGAAGGACAGATCCTGAAGGTGAGGCTCCAATACTTTGGCCACCTCATGAGAGGAGAAGACTCACTGCAAAAGACCTTGATGTTGGGAAAGATGGAGGGCACAAGGAGAAGGGGACGACAGAAGACGAGATGGTTGGACAGTGTTCTTGAAGCTACCAGCAGGAGTTTGACCAAACTGTGGGAGGCAGTGGAAGACAGGAGTGCCTGGTGTGCTCTGGTCCATGGGGTCACGAAGAGTTGGACACAACTAAATGACTAAACAACAAGAACAACAACCAGAAAGGTACAAAAGTAAAATGCCAGCTGCTATCCACCCTCCATCGAAATAGCCCAGGTCCCCTGCTTTGTGCCCTTGTCGCAAGTGGGTTGCCGATGCAGGTACAGTCCTGCTGCTCTGCAGACCTAATGGGTTCCTTCATTAACATTCTGCTCATAAACTTGGCTGGGCTAGTGTCAAACGTTCTTGCATTACAATTTCTACAGATCTTGCCCTTTATCACCAGCAGTCATGGACTCTACCTTCGAATGGATTCACAGCTGTAGTGGCCAGGAGATTGAGCTGCGGTTGCCAGGAGGAACCCGGTGAAATGAGCTGGAGCAGAGCTGGGGCCCCTCCTTCAGTGGTGCTGGGGCGGCAGGATTTGTGCCAGGGTGTTAGCCATCCCCTGCAGTTTTGTAATAAAAACAGGCGGCGGGTGGCAGTTTCAATATTAGCAGAGCTCTGTGACTCTCAGACCTTGGCTGCAAATGCAAGCCAAGGAATGCCATCAGGGAATGTCAGGCTTCATCAACCACAGCCCTCCAGATGTTTTGGCCTACAACTCCCATGATCCCTAGCTAGCAGGACCAGTGGTCAGGGATGATGGGAATTGTAGTCTCAAAACATCTGGAGGGCCGAGGTTGAGGAAGCCTGAGTAATGTAATAGTGTTAAAGGATTGGGTTTTATCATATGTGGTGGGATTGTAAGGTAATTAAAAAAATTTGGGAAATGATATACAACGAATTGAAGAAAATGTTCCATTTAACATTTGTTAAAAAACCTGAAGCATTTTTGTTGGGGATTGTAGGGAAAGACCTGCCAAAAAAGCTGAAAAACATCTTCATGTATGCGACAACGGCTGCGAGAGTTCTGGTAGCACAAGGATGGAAGACTGAAGAAACCCCAACTAAAGAATCATGGCAAGAAAAATTGATGGACTATGCAGAACTGGCAAAACTGACATACAGGCTACAGGACAAAGGATAACTGTGACTTTAAGGATGAATGGGAACCCTTTACAAAGTATTTGAGGATGCAACAAAGTGAACTGGACTCCTTGACTGGTTTTGAATAAACATTCACAAACCTTTTATTGATAATAATCAGCTAAATACTTTGAGGATCTATACAACTGTGTAACATGCAGAAAACAGCATTTTTAGAGAAATCAAAGACTGGAACTGAGGGAAGTCGGGGGGTGGGTTCTGTGGGGGGAGGGAGGAAAAATGGGGAGGAAATAAGGAAGATATGTTTCTGGATAATATGTTTTGTTTTAATTTTGAATAAAAAAGTTATTTAAAAAAAGGGGTGGGGTGGTTTAGATGATGCCTTTGGATCCCAACCAACCTGGGACTTAGCATGGAACAAGGTGGAAGTTTGCTGTAGAACTGGTCAAACCAATTTCTCTTTCAGGTTGGTGGCCTTGTCTAGCATCTTCATCTAAATGACTGAAGAAGCCGGTGGAGAACAAGGGAGTTGCTATAGAGAAGGACAGTCCAACACGTCACCTGAACTCTATCACTGTGTGTGTTGATCTCATGACCCTTTCCTGATCTGGTAAAGTCTAGCTATTTGGCACTCCAGCTACCACCAACCTCAACCAGCATGGTAAACAGCCAACAGCCTGGAGTGATGGGGTTGTTTTTTTAAGAAGAGAGAGCAGCAATTTGAGGAAGGCTGACCGAGATGCTATTTTCAGTTTAAAAATCATGTTTGGAAAAAGTAGGCAGAAATAACAATTTGTAGCTCAGATGGCACTATGTGGGACAAGAAGCTACAGTTAGAACTAGATATGGAACAACTGATTGGTTCAAAATTGGGAAAGGAGTACGACAAGGCTGTATATTGTCTCCCTGCTTGTTTAACTTATATGCAGAATCCATCATGCAAAAAGCTGGGCTGGATGAATCCCTAGCCGGAATTAAAATTGCCGGAAGAAATATCAACAACCTCAGATATGCAGATGACACAACCTTGATGGCAGAAAGTGAGGAGGAATTAAAGAACCTTTTAATGAGGGTGAAAGAAGAGAGCGCAAAATATGGTCTGAAGCTCAACATCAAAAAAACGAAGATCATGGCCACTGGGCCCATCACGTCCTGGCAAATGGAAGGGGAAGAAATGGAGGCAGTGGGAGATTTCACCTTCTTGGACTCCATGATCACTGCGGATGGTGACAGCAGCCACAAAATTAAAAGACGCCTGCTTCTTGGGAGAATAGCAATGATAAACCTAGACAGCATCTTAAAAAGCAGAGACACCACCTTGCCAACAAAGGTCCGTATAGTTAAAGCTATGGTTTTCCCAGTAGTGATGTATGGAAGTGAGAGCTGGAGCATAAAGAAGGCTGATCGCCAAAGAATTGATGCTTTTGAATTATGGTGCTTGAGGAGACTCTTGAGAGTCCCACGGACTGCAAGAAGACCAAACCTATCCATTCTGAAGGAAATCAGCCCTGAGTGCTCACTGGAAGGACAGGTCCTGAAGCTGAGGCTCCAGTACTTTGGCCACCTCATGAGAAGAGAAGACTCCCTGGAAAAGACCCTGATGTTGGGAAAGATTGAGGGCACAAGGAGAAGGGGATGACAGAGGACGAGATGGTTGGATAGTGTTCTCGAAGCTACCAGCATGAGTTTGACCAAACTGCGGGAGGAAGTGGAAGACAGGAGTGCCTGGCATGCTCTGGTCCATGGGGTCATGAAGAGGCGGACACGACTAAACAACAACAACAATGGCACACGAATGTGTTTCCAATGATACTGAAAAATGGTTTCCAGAGATTTCCTGTGAGTAGAAAATCAGGAATGAACTTTTTTGGACTGCACCAATTTCTGTGGTAGAGAAAGCATTATTATAAGGTGCTTTTTCACATATGAGGCCTAAATCCCCCCCCCCATTTTCTTTGTAATGTGAATGTAATAATGCCTACAGTGGCTAGAATAAACTTTTGGTTTTAAATTGGCTGGGATTCACTTTCTTTCCTGCGTTGACAACACTCACATGTGCCCAAATAGCAGGGAAAGTGATTCAAAAACTCTTTTAAGTGTCATGTGTGAAAACTCTTGAAGTCTGGCCATTAGAGGGAATCATGCCACAGACTTTCTAAGAAGCAGATGTTTCAATGTTCTCAGAGAAAAGTGTCATCTTTCTCCAGCTACGACATCGTTTAACGAGTTTATTTGGGCCAGCAGCCTTTTCCGCTTCTGAGACACCTGAGATATTGCAGCAATTGAATAGTTCGTTTGGAACTAAAAAGCCAGTGATTGCTTTTTGTACATATTTATTATCAATAAACAAGCTTGGTATGCAGACTTTAGGAAATGATTGGAGCCAAGCACTGGAACTTTAAATATTACCCACTGCGGGAAAATGCATTGGTACCAAAGGTATCGATGGATCTTAAATTAAGACATACAGCAGAAAATAATATTCAGAATTTATTGGACTCCTTTAGATTTCTATAAAAACGGACTAGCTAAAGCAGCTTTTGCTGGAGATGTAATCAGGACAATGCCTCTTTGAAACACACCTTTTTACAGTGTATTATGTATTGGGAGAAAGCACTGGTCTATGTAAATATGAATGTATGGAAAAAGTTAAAACTTACAGAGGAGAATATTCTTCTGAATTATATACTTATTATATGGAAGTTGACAATATGCACACTAATGATTGCTAAGAGACTGATCCTGATGAACTGGAAGAAAAAAAAGACCAAATTCCATTTAATCAAGAGATTGACAACGCAGTAACACTTGCAACGTATGGATGGATGACCAACAGATGTAGACTTTGTTTGGATATATATATTGATATTTGGAACGCAGTGGGTTATTATTAACCAGATATTATCCCTTTTATCTCCATAATAATCTATAGTAATGAAATTAACTTTACTCAATGAGGGTGAAAGAGGAGAGTGCAAAATATGGTCTGAAGCTCAACATCAAAAAAACAAAGATCATGGCCCCTGGGCCCATCACCTCCTGGCAAATAGAAGGGGAAGAAATGGAGGCAGTGAGAGATTTTACTTTCTTGGGCTCCATGATCACTGCAGATGGTGACAGCAGTCATGAAATTAAAAGATGCCTGCTTCTTGGGAGAAAAGCAATGACAAACCTAGACAGCATCTTAAAAAGCAGAGACATCACCTTGCCGACAAAGGTCCGTATAGTTAAAGCTATGGTATTCCCAGTAGTGATGTATGGAAGTGAAAGCTGGACTATAAAGAAGGCTGATTGCCGAAGAATTGATGCTTTTAAATTATGGTGCTGGAGGAGACTCTTGAGAGTCCCATGGACTGCAAGAAGATCAAACCTCTCCATTCCGAAGGAAATCAGCCCTGAGTGCTCACTGGAAGGACAGATTGTAAAGCTGAGGCTCCAATACATTAGCCACCTCACGAGAAGAGAAGGCCCTGATGTTGGGAAAGATGGAGGGCACAAGGAGAAGGGGACGACAGAGGACGAGATGGTTGGACAGTGTTCTCGAAGCTACGAACATGAGTTTGACCAAACTGCGGGAGGCAGTGGAAGACAGGAGTGCCTGGCGTGCTCTGGTCCATGGGGTCAGGAAGAGTCGGATACGACTAAATGGCTGAACAACAACAATGTATTACATTGAATTTTTGCACCTTTTCTCCCTTCTTTCTCTTTTCCTTTCTCCACTTTTTTTCCTTTCTTCCTTTTCTTTCTTTATTTATAAAGCAACCACGTGCAATAAAATAGCAATCCCAAAAAGAAGAAGCAAATACTTCAAAACGGTAAAACCCACAGAGTTTTCAAAATGTCTGTTTACAAGTTTATCATTATGCCAGGAAGGGTGCAAATTTGGTGAGTGCCGGATCCACACGCAGTCTGTATTTCAGGGTGAATGTTCAGTGAAACCTAGCTTTTAAACTCATCTTTAGTGATAGAGTCTTCTATAAATAGCACATCCATTAATGAGAAATATGGGGGGGGGGAGCTCTTAAGACTTTTCATTGCCTTCAGTGGGAACAAAATAGGTCACAAGGTCTGTGCATTAACTTACAGAGAATAGAATTATGCCCGCTAGGGTTAGAAGAAATGTCCCAGATACTGTGCTCAGTGAAATGTTTGAAATATGGGGATGTGGGGGATGTCTTTGTCCATGCTTACGTTTGAGTTTCTCTCTGCCCTAATGTGTCTTGTACTGTCAGCGAGCCCATGCTTAATCTCTAAAAAGGGGGCTGCTGACTGAGGGACATCTGATGCCATCCTAGACACATCTACAGTGAAGTACATGCCACTGACGTCAGTGGGGCTTGCTCCCAGGTAAGTGAGAATAGGCCTGCAGTAACACTTTCTGGACATCACCTTGCCAACAAAGGTCCATATATTTAAAGCTATGGTTTTCCCAGTAGTGATGTATGGAAGTGAGAGCTGGACCATAAAGAAGGCTGATCGCTGAAGAATTGATATGCTTTTGAATTGTGGTGCTGGAGGAGACTCTTGAGAGTCCCATGGACTGCAAGAAGATCAAACCTATCCATCCCAAAGGAAATCAGCCCTGAGTACTCACTGGAAGGACAGATTGTGAAGCTGAGGCTCCAATATTTTGGCCACCTCATGAAAAGAGAAGACTCCCTGGAAAAGACCCTGATGTTGGGAAAGATGGAGGGCACAAGGAGAAGGGGACAACAAAGGATGAGATGGTTGGATAGTGTTCTCGAAGCTACCAGCATGAGTTTGACCAAACTGCGGGAGGCAGTGGAAGACAGGAGTGCCTGGCGTGCTCTGATCCATGGGGTCACGAAGAGGCGGACACGACTAAACAACAACAACAACAACAACACTTTCTGGCCATGTTCATACCATACATTGAAAGCATTCTTCTTCTTCTTCTTCTTCCTCCTCCTCCTCCTCCTCCTTTGCTAATCCCTCGTAGCCGAGTAAGATTGTCTTCCATAAACGCAGTTTTAACAACGAGTCCGTAAGTGACTGTGGAGGCCAATTCTGGATCCACACGTCCTTCCACAGTGGGGACATAGGTTTCTATGTGGGAGTTGATCACGGTGTGGATTTGCCAAGTGTGCCTTCCTCTTAGCACGTTTCTCCCTTGTGTCCTGAGTTTGAGTGTCTTCAAAGCCATGACACTTTTGGTGAAGGCTGTTCTCCAACTGGAGCACTCGCAGGCGTTTCCCAGTTGTCAGTGTTTATACTACATTTTTTAGATTTGCCTTGAGTCTTTAAACCTCTTTTGTTGACCACCAGCATTACACTTTCCATTTCTAAGTTTGGAATAGGGTAGTTGCTTTGGAAGACGATCATCAGGCATCCACACAACATGACCAGTCCAACGAAGTTGATGTTGAAGAACCGTTGCTTCAACATGGGTGATCTTTGCTTCTTCCAGTACACTTTGATGCCACAGGCATGGCTTCCCCAAAGAATTGTGGGAGCTGTAGCTTGTTAAGGGTGATGAGAGTTATTAGAAGATGCCATTCCCCTTCCAGAACTACAATTCCCAGAGTTCCCTGTGAAGAGGGGTTGGTGGTTAAATCATTCTCAGCAATGGTAGCTCTGAGATGTTCTTTTGCTATTCTTTTAAATATATATATATATTATTCAATTTTACAAATTATTATTTCCATTCAAAATCAAAAATAAAAACAAATACACAAAGATTTGCCATAATCTTTGAACATCCCTCCACGCCTCCATGGGTTCCGTTGCTAGTCCTTTTCCGCTGCATATTTTAAGTCTCTCCAGTTTTTCCTTTTCCAAAGTCTCCATAGTCCTTGTTACATTACAAATGCTATTACAGTCCTGATAAAGAGTTCAATTGTTTGCAGTGGTTTCCCAGATACACTATAAATTTCTCCCGTTCTTTATTGAAATTTTGATCTTCCTGGTTTCTTATATTCCTGGTTTATACAGCAAAGCATCATGCACGACAACACATCTTTCATGGGTGCTGATGTTTCTCTACACATGGAGGCACAGGCAGAATCAGTGGCGTTGAGGGAACAAGCAGGAGATGCAACAGCATCACCTGCAATAAATATTTTAATGGACCTCCTACAATGTTGGTGAATTGAGATCAGGGATCATATAGGCTTCATCCTATGCTTAAGGAAAGAGATACTTTCCATCTCCTAGTCCCACTGAACACAACCCCTAATTTTGGGTGGTTCCTCCTTCTCCAGCAGCTGCCCCCTCATTTTCCACCCCACATGAAGAGAGACTCAGAACAATCCAGATAATCTGACCGATATGGGTCTTTAAAATTATGCAGTTTTATTTCCGCACTGTCAGGTCGGTAGCAAACAGACCGTTCTCTCTCTCTCTCTCTCTCTCTCTCTCTCTCTCTCTCTCTCTGTTGAGTTTGTCAAAACTTTCTCAAGGCACCCTAGTCTTGGCAGATGGAACAATGTACAATGAAAAAGACACGCCGACTAATCTTCCCAAGCAGTTTCCATTGTTTGAGGCCAATGAATCAAGTCAAAGACTGACAAGGAAATTCTTCAGTGATGGAGTCAGGATTCCTCACTCATTGTGTCGCATTACTGTATTCTGGCATCTGTAACAGGGAATTACTTTAAAATGGCAACGTCAGCAATTATCATGCCTGGCCAGGTGCATAAGGCTTTTCTGAAAGGAAATCAAAGATGCTCTGAACTAGAAATGCGTATGGCAAACATGCAGTGGAATTCCAAACTTTCCGTTAAAAGAGGGGGCTCCGTTAAATGGTCTCTGCTGCTGCTTCTAAGTAATAATGACACCACACGGGTGTGTGTTTGTGTGTAGTGGGGCTCTTGAGATTGGAACCAAGCTAGCTTGCATCTGCATGGATCTGAATTAAATCAGTTAAAATCGAAACCCCACTGGGGAAGCAATGGAGCAGCACATCTAATATTTATTTACTTATTTATTCATTCACGCATACATACATACATACCCCGCCCATCTGGCTGGGTTTCCCCAGCCACTCTGGGCAGCTTCCAGCAAAATATTAAAATACAGTAATTCAGCAAATATTAAAAGCTTCCCTAAACAGGGCTGCCTTTAGATGTCTTCTAAAAGTCATATAGTTCTTTATGTCCTTGACATCTGGTGGGAGGGCGTTCCACAGGGTGGGCGCCACCACCAAGAAGGCCCTCTGCCTGGTTCCCTGTAACTTTGCTTCTTGCAATGAGGGAACTGTGAGAAGGCCCTCAGAGCTGGACCTCAGTGTCTGGGCTGAATGATGGGGGTGGAGACGCTCCTTCAGGTATAATGGGCCAAGGCCATTTAGGGCTTTAGAGGTCAGCACCAACACTGTGAATTGTGCCCGGAAATGTACTGGGAGCCAGTGTAGTTCTTTCAGGACCTAACACCACTCCTTCCAGATTGGCACATCAGAGGGACCCAAGGATCCAGAGTCTCCTTGGGGGATTCCCAGGGCATTGGATCCAGTGTTTCCAAAGCCGTCCGTGTTCCCATCCTGCCCTAACACGCCCTCCTTCAGGGCTTTTCTGCAGGCTACCACCAGTGGCAGCTTCCCAACTAGGGTTGCCACCCATCCACCCATCCCTAGAAAAATGTGATTGTCCTCTTTTTGGGTGGAGGAAAGTGTCTTCTGTCCTGCAAGAATCTTTTCACCAGTGTGGGGCTCAAACCCAGGACCCTGAGATTGAGAGTCTCGTGCTCTCACTCTCAGGGCTGTCCCAAAAGGATGTGAGTCCTGTTCAGTTCTCAGACAAATATTTCCACTGACGCACCGAATAAACAATGCTCCATGAATGTACCATGTTCCATTCATGAATGCCCAGCATTCCACTAATACGGAAAGTGGTACTTAAGATGACTTAGATAACTAATATAACTGTAAATACAGGACGATGTCTTTTAAAAACTGGAATAAAACCAGCGTATTCCTGTGCAGGCAAGATCTTAATGAACCCCTTTGTTCCACAACTCTTCCCCTCCTAAATCAGGAAATATTTGACTTCAATGTTTTATTTTGCTTTTAAATTATTTTTTGTTTCATAGGTTTATTTAAAAGCATAGATCAGGCACAGGCAAACTTGGCCCTCCAACTGTTTTGGGACTACAATTCCCATCATCCCTGACCACTGGTCCTGTTAGATAGGGATCATGGGAGTCGTAGTCCCAAAACATATGGAGGGCTGAGTTTGCCTATGCCTGGCATAGATCTCACCTTTCTCTATAAAATAAACTCAAAGCAGCTCACAAAGGCCTCACAAACTAAACAAAGCACAGTTAAATGGTTTAAGTTACAATGCAAAACAGTTACTAAAAT
Organism: Podarcis gaigeae; assembly: GCF_964106915.1. Classification (NCBI taxonomy): domain Eukaryota; kingdom Metazoa; phylum Chordata; class Lepidosauria; order Squamata; family Lacertidae; genus Podarcis; species Podarcis gaigeae. Next base: position 29,128,180 of record NC_139694.1, on the reverse strand, counting down.
CAATTTCATATGCTAAAAACCAAGAGCAGAATAAAGCAAATCAGTGTGGAAATGAGGGGACAAGACTTGAGCAAACATAGCGAAGCTAAAAAGCTCGCCTGAAGCTTCAAAGAGAAGGTTAAGGACAAGTTGATTCTGCAAAAGATTTTAATTGCTGATATGCAAGAAATCCTAATCAAAAGAGGTTTTGAATGGACCACCTGTGGTTCAGTCACATTTTGCCTGTTTTTTTTAAAAAAAAGAAAAAGAAAAAGCACATCCAGGCCAGGAAACACAGCAGAAATACTGAACTAAATGTATGCACACCAGTTTGGGAAGGGCATAAACAACATCTGGTTTTCTTGGCTTTTGTTGCATGAATTTCCCAATTAGCTGCTTTTCCAGCACTTTGTTTGCTTTCTAAGGGAGACTGGAAGCTGGAAGCATCATCAGTGCCATCAATGTAAGGGGGGGGGCAGCTTTGGGGAGCACAACCCATGGCTCAGAGAGAGACATATGATTGGTGCCTTGGGAGACAGAGAGAGGAGCAGGAGTCTCATCAGCCAACCCTTTTTTCAAGGGTATCATCGTGTCGTCTGTCTCTAGGGTGGGGACAGCTACTCTCTGTACATCTCTCCCATTGTATAAACAACAGGTGCCTTCACTCCTGGTTTTTTACACCTGCTAAAGAAGCCTTCCAAAATCATCGGTTGGTATCTACATAGCTCCATCCTTATTTCAGACATCGTGATATATCAGTATATCGCGATATTTAGCTGATGATATATTACAACGCTGATATGGAGAGTTGGCAGTTTCCCAATCCCCAAGTTGTTGTTGTTGTTTAGTCGTGTCCGCCTCTTCGTGACCCCATGGACCAGAGCACACCAGGCACTCCTGTCTTCCACTGAGACCCGCAGTTTGGTCAAACTCATGCTGGTAGCTTCGAGAACACTATCCAACCATCTCGTCCTCTGCCGTCCCCTTCTCCTTGTGCCCTCCATCTTTCCCAACATCAGGGTCTTCTCCAGGGAGTCTTCTCTTCTCATGAGGTGGTCAAAGTATTGGCGCCTCAGCTTCAGGATCTGTCCTTCCAGTGAGCACTCAGGGCTGATTTCCTTAAGAATGGAGAGGTTTGATCTTCTTGCAGTCCATGGGACTCTCAAGAGTCTCCTCCAACACCATATTTCAAAAGCATCAATTCTTCGGCAATCGGCCTTCTTTATGGTCCATCTCTCACTTCCATACATCACTACTGGGAAAACCATAGCTTTAACTATACGGTCCTTTGTTGGCAAGGTGATGGTCCGTATAGTTAAAGCTATGGTTTCCCCAGTAGTGATGGATGGAAGTGAGAGCTGGACCATAAAGAAGGCTGATCGCCGAAGAACTGATGCTTTATCCCTGCCAAGAAAACTCCATGGACAAATCCCCAAGTTAATATTCCTAAAACCTGTGAGCTTCCCACCAGCCAGGGGCGTTGGGGAAAAACCCATTGCAGGTGAGATCCCTGATTGGTAGGTCACTGCTTTGCAGGATTGTTGTGTGCCATGGGCTCTGTGATGCTGGCACAGATGAAGATTCCTCAGCACAGTTTTTCAGTGTATCAAGTATCCCTCACAGCAACAGTAAAATCGCACGTTGCAACTCGCCCTTTGAGATACACCTGATGGTGGATCTCCTGAGACAAAACAGATGATCGTTGGGTTGTTCCCATTTATTTCTTGCATGTCTAAATCTCTCTGTGTCTAAATCTGTGAGTGACAATGCCGTCTCCACTCTTAATATCGAGAGACAGCAACACAGTCAAGGTTGTCATCACTGAAATTAATTGTTGTTTCAATTAATTGTTCCAATTAGTCAGTCTCTCTCTCTCTCTCTCTCTCTCTCTCTCTCTCTCTCTCTCCCTCTTCAGTTATGCCTTTCTAGAACAATCGCACCTGAGATGCTTAGGGAAATTGGAAGTACTCTGTGGGTCACACACTCTGCAATTAAAACTCTTACCATCTATAATGAGTTTCCTGCCATGTTTTCACTGTTGTTTTTGGTGTTCCCCAAAATTTCTAGAATGCTCACACTCATTCTTACTATGAGTCCCTTCAACAGTAGTCTTGCATACCCTCCAACATTTCTCCAGTGAAAACAGAGAGGTCCTATTCAACAACAACAACAACAAGAAGAAGAACTATTATTATTATTTTATTTATATCCCACCCATCTGACTGGGCTGCCCCAGGCACTTTGGGCAGCTTCCAACATACATAAAAACATTAAAAAAAAACATTCCCTGTACAGGACTGCTTTCAGATGTCTTCTAAACGTTGTATGGATACTTATTGGTCATCACATAACTCCATACCCTCCAAGATTTCTCCAATGAAAATAGGGATGGCCTAAGGAAAAGTGGGACAGGAACAAATCAGAAACTGGGACAGCTTCTGTAAATCTTGGACTGTCCTTGGAAAACAGAGACACTGCAAGGTCTGGTCTTGGCTGATCAGTACTGGTGTAATTTTCAGAGATGCTTAGGTGAGGTTGTCTCATCTCAGGAGAACTTCCCATTCAGGGCTTCACACAGTTTCCTCAGAGTTCAGATATTTCTCCCATCCTTTGATATCTGCCCTGCGGACTCATATCTTCCCAGCTTTCGTAGGCAAGTTCCACAGTCTGAAGGCCAGACTTCCTGAGACTGAGTCATGGGGAGTTTGTTAAGTTGCATGCAGTTTGACCCCCAACTTCTTCTTCTTTGTCTGGCAAAGTGCAGAAGTGAAAGAAAAAAGAAGAAAAGTCCTGGTGAGGTAATGCAGAGTATCTGCCATATCAAAATGAGAAGATCCAGCACAATATTTCAAACTGCTGAAAAAGTGTCTCCTAAGATTAGGATTTGACATTGACCAGTTATTCTACTACAACAAGCAACACTTTAATAGATTGATTTGGTAAATCTGAAACATCTGTTTAATGCCTAGTTCTCCTTCATAAGATGCTCATAAGAAGCGCGGGTGGCGCTGTGGGTCAAACCACAGAAGCCTAGGACTTGCCGATCAGAAGGTCGGCGGTTTGAATCCCCGTGACGGGGTGAGCTCCCGTTGATCAGTCCCTGCTCCTGCCAACCTAGCAGTTTGAAAGCACATCAAAGTGCAAGTAGATAAATAGGTACCGCTCCGGCGGGAAGGTAAACGGCATTTTCGTGCGCTGCTCTGATTCGCCAGAAGTGGCTTAGTCATGCTGCTACATGACCCGGAAGCTGTACGCTGGCTCCCTGGGCCAGTAAAGCGAGATGAACGCTGCAACCTCAGAGTTGGCCATGACTGGACCTAATGGTCAGGGGTCCCTTTACCTTTATAATCTATAAATGAACATAATCAACTCTATACATGTTGACCGCTTTCTTTTTGTAAGAAGGCAATTTGATATAGGATGCAGCCTGGAGACAAATGGAAGTTATTGCACTCCTAGTATCTGGAAGAGAATGGCCCCTGGCTACCTTAAGGGATATTGGAAGTCAAATGGCCCTCAGCAGCACTTTGGAGCTGGGTATAATTCTGATGAAAATGCACTTCAAGCAATTATAAGGCTCCAGAAGAATTGTGGATTTTGCCTGATGACAAATCTGATGTAACTGCATGCAAGTGTGTTAAAAACAGCTGTACATGTGAACAGGTTCAAGCCTCATCTCTCTCTATATGTTTTATAGAGAAACTACCACTTCTGTTTCTTTTTCATAAGGGAGGCAATGATAATACAGCTGTCTAAGTTCCTTTGATTTCCCATGAGATCAAGACAATTTAGTGCTATTTTTGTCTTTGAAGGAAATTCAGTTTTTCATTTACCAGTCTTGTACGTTGGCTCACAAGGTTTCACACCCCACTCACTCAGTTTTTAAAAAGAGAGATATAAAAACATAAAAAGTACTAGCAGGTGTCAAAGGGAATAAGACATGTAATACATTCAGGTGTGAGCAGAGCTTTGTGCCCAGACCTGAATGTACTGTATTTCAGGGTGGTGCTGGGGTCGAAACCACTGAGCCTCTTGGGCTTGCCAATCGGAAGGTCGGCGGTTCCAATCCCCATGATGGAGTGAGTTCCCATTGCTCTGTCCCAGCTCCTGCCAACCTAGCAGTTCGAAAGCACACCAGTGCAAGTAGATAAATGGGTATCACTGTGGCGGGAAGGTAAACGGTGTTCCCATGCATTCTGGTTTCCATCACGGTGTCCCATTGTACCAGAAGTGGTTTAGTCCTGCTGGCCACATGACCTGGAAAGCAGTCTGTGGACAAATGCCGGCTTGCTCATCCTGAAAGCGAGATGAGCGCCGCAACCCCATAGTCACCTTTGACTGGACTTAACTGTCCAGGGGTCCTTGACCTTTAACTTTTTACCTATGAACCTTCTCATAGACAGATCTCTGATAAAATTCAAAAAAATGCCACAGGCCCTGTTCGTTCCTCTCCATGAAGGTATGTCGTATAACTTGCTTCCTGAACTCCATGTTGTCCTATTAGAAAATAGCCTTTTTGACTCCTGAGGTTACTTGACTGTCTCTGGGCAGAGCGGCCTTTGATATCGGGTTGGATCCAAAGGTTCCATGAAGAGCAGGAAGTCCTTCTGGGATCAGAACTCTCTCTCCATGAAGGGAAGGAATTCCCTCTCATGGAAAACCACACTTCCATTTACTGGAGGAAACCTTTCAGTCAAACCCACCAAGGGACGGGCAAGGCAAGATGCTAAAAGTGCAATCATACCATGCCATCAATCCATTTGTGCTCATAATATTGCCAGAAAAGGGCATGTCTGGTTACAGTTCTGCTTGGGGTCAGGAAAGTGGACTGACGGGTATGCTGCTATGTTATGGAGTCTAGTATACAGTTTAGATTATTGACGTTATGTGATTATTATTTATAATATGCTGTGCCTTCTGCTATTTTCTGCTTGGTTTGCATTTAATCTTTTCTGGATTGGTTGTGTATCTATTGGAAGGGAGAGAGATGCTGTTCCATTATAGCCTATTTGTATTCCTGTAGCAAAACCAGTGCTAGGGGGATGTGGCCGATTTCCCCCAAGAAATGTTTTCAGGTGATAACCAATTCATTGTCATAGACCTTGTCTGGATTCTGGGCAAAAGGGAATTGATTTTCACCTTCAGAAAACAAACACGTTGCACAAAAAATCTATAAAGACAGCAAAATGAATGAATTGTTCCCCTAATAAAATTGGATTGTTTAAGAAAAGCTTCCATGTCACAAAAGATTCATTCAGCAAACATGCCACAGAGGACAAGGATGCCTGTTAATGAAATGCATAAACTTCTTTCTGAAACATTTAACAAAGCCTTAAAACATGCAATCAATGTGCCTTAGTGAAGCTCTGTCTATCTTTCTTACTTAATGGGGAAGTGGGATTCACTCATGCCTTCAGCTGTAACCAATCAGCTGAATACATGAAATGCATTTGCTGATTTCAGCACAGCATATTGATCCCAGCAGTTCCTGCACACAAGACTCTGTAATTTTGTGCATTTTGAGACCTGCTGGCTCTTCTGCGATGCAGCTGCTTCATGCAATGCATTGCTGGAAGTCAGCAAAAACATCTCCTATATGCTTAGGTGAATGCACTGCCCATAAAAAAACCGTTGCTAGGTCTCAAAAATTGCTCCCATTTGCATAACATAGGTAGGGCAGGAATGTGTGCTAGATACAGTGGTACCTCAGGTTACAGATGCTTCAGGTTATGGACGCTTCAGGTTACAGACTCTGCTAACCCAGAAATAGTACCTCGGATTAAGAACTTTGCTCCAGGATGAGAACAGAAATCGTGCGGCAGTGGGAGGCCCCATTAGCTAAAGTGGTACCTCAGGTTAAGAAAAGTTTCAGGTTAAGAACGGACCTCCAGAACGAATTAAGTTCTTAACCTGAGGTACTATTGTATTTGTTTCTTCTTCTTTTTTCATTTTTTTTTATTAATTTTCACAAAATTATAAACAAATAAAGCACACAAACAAACACAAATCATAACCTTATTAAAATTACACTTATTAACATTGTTAAGTAACTTCCTCACTTCCCCTTGGTTGAATTTCCATGCATATCCTTATAACGGCTTTCCAAATCCTAATTCTTATAAACCTAACTTACAACCATCCAATCTGCATTCCTCTTTCGGCTGTGTGGGGGCAAAGGAGAGCGAGAGGCGAGTTTCAGCATGACTGAAGGAGAGACAAGGTGCAGACACACAGGTGGGAGGGAGCGAGGGAGCCACTGCGAAGGAGAGCGAATCTTAAATAGCTCTATGTACACATCAGTTATTCTTATATATACAAAGCTGCAACAGCAACAAGTTTGGGGCCACAAGCTCAAAGCCATGGGGGCACAGGGAAAAGGGGAATTTGAGGGAGGGACTTAAAAACACCCCATTGACAAAAGCCAAGACATGCAGGGAAGCAGGACTGACACCCTTTCCCCTCTGGTTGCGCTGCCAAGACTGGCCTCCCTCCCATAAACGTCTCTTGCAGGCCTCAAATGACCTGGGCCAGGGTGTGGGGTACGTTGGGGCCTCCAGCTGCTGCACTTCAAACTTAGTTCATTAACATCCTTATATCTTTTCAATTCAAAATTGTACATGTTAAACATCACTTACGGTAACTTATATAAATTCCTAAGCCAATCTGTCACCTGCAAGCTATTTCCAATTAGTTTAACTTAACAAATTTAGCGAAATAATCGTTAAATTTTGTCCATTCTTCCTCCACTGTATTCGTTTCTTAGTTTGCAAAGTAATTGGGGTGAGCGGGATTGCAACACCCAAGTCATTTATCCTTGAGAGCTAAACATTGGAGGTAGCTTGCCTTACAAATGCATTTGCATGTCTAGAAGCAGTATGCAAGTCCATAGTGGAATGAAATTCACGGCATGTGTCTTACTCAGAGAAAATTTGGAAAAAATGATGTATATGTGGTACATCACACTGGCAAAACTAGGGAAAATGTACAAAACAGGAAATAAGGCTTGCTGGAAGTGTAAAATCAAAGAAGGCAATTTCTACCATATGTGGTGGACCTGCTAAGAAATGAAGAAGTATTGGGAACTTATTTAAATATACCTTCCCTAAAAGACCAGAGGCCTTCTTACTAGGAATAATTGGGGATGAAATCAAAAAAGAAGATAAGACATTATTCCAATATGCCACATTGGAATATTAATTGCACAAAACTGGAAAAGTCCAAACGCCCCAACGATCAGAGACTGGCAAACAAAATTATTTGAATATGTTGATTTAGCAAAAATGACACAAAAAATCAGAAGCCAAAAAAATACAAAGTTTATTAGTGACTGGAATAAATTTATGGTATAGATTGAAGGGAACTATAGAGACCTAAAAACTATAGCAGGTCTGATATAAGTCTTACGACACGTAAACCATTAACAATTAATAGCTGCAGAAAAAAGAAAGAATCTTTATTAAGAAGCCCGAAACCGGGAGGGAAGGAGGTCAATAGGTGCGTAGAGGAAAGGTTTAAATATCTAAAGATATAAAGATTCAAGGAAGAAGACAAAGAATTGTAATGGATGTTATTTTTGTGCTATGTATGGATATTTCTTTTGAATTTGTTGATTTGTTTTTTTTCTTTTGGCTTTTTTTTTTTTTTGAAGAGAAACTCAATAAAAAAAAATAAAAAAAAATAGAAGCAGTATGCAAGTCCAAAACAGTTAATATTTGTGGCAGCGGTGAGAGATATAAAGTAGGTGGGCATACATCTCTTCACCAACACTCTGCAGGGTACGGAGCAGAGTGTGGTGAAGGAATGGGTTTCTGTGCAGTCAGTTTAAAACTGACTCAACCCCCCCTCTTTTCTTGTTAGCATTTCTAAAATGCATAAACTTGAGTTTTTGAGCCAAAACCCAGCTTTATAAACAAGTGCTCAGAGCCCTCTCCTTTATCAGTTTGTGACGGCAAGGATAGCCTTGACTGTACCAGTAGAACAGAGAAGACACGTCTGTGCCTTATCTTACATCCTGACCACAAAGACGCACAGAACCAGTCTGGGAACAGCACCAGAATGTGTTATCAGAGATGGTGACCTCTTGCTCCAAGATAAGAGTAGGAACAGGAAGATCCTTTTATGGTCAGAAGTACAGGTAGGAATATCCTTTTATGGTCAGAAGTACCAGAAGGAATACCCTTTTATGGTTAAGAATACCAGAGCAGGAACATATGTGATGTCAACCTGCGTACATAGGCTGACGTAGTTGGATTCCTAGGGAAGGAGGGAGAGGGTGCCTGGAGGATATATATACTGCATGAAATTTCCCATTTCTTTGGACTTGCTGTGGATTGACCACACAAGTGCCTTTTGCTATCTGGAGAGCAGAATAAACTCTTTCTTTGAACCAACCTCGGTGTCATTTGACTTCCTTCCATCTGGGAGCAACGCAGACCCAATCGGTGAACTCCAATAAGGCTATAGTGGGTTGGGTAGCATGTGCCTTGTGATAGATCCAAACCATTGCAGCTGGATTGAGTGATCCTCCTTGCCTTTCTGTTGACTTACCTGCAAGCGATACGACCATGAAAGGTGGAAGGTGGATTTCCAGTTCCACCCCTTTCACCAAATTAAATGGTATCCTGCACAGGTTTGCACAGTGGCTTCCATGCAGGGCTTCAACGTAAGGCAATTGCTGGACCAGAATGAACTCTGTCTCATCTGCCCTAGCCTTTCCCATCCTGATGCCCTCAAAATGTTTCTGCACAATCTGAGCAACAGGGGCAATAAAGGAGGAACCATCCTACTGAGGCATGATCTGCAAAGCAACTCATTAAAAGCGCTTCCAAAATAATTCAGTCCTGCATATCCTAACCCTCGTGCATTTCTGAAACAATTATGGAGGTAGGTTGTACTCACTGCTGAAACAATTATTCTTAAAAGGATATGCCCCTTGCTCGGCTCTCGGTGCTGCAGCTGCTAACACGGTGCACGAAACACTGGCCTGCACAATTAATTGTCCTTTTTTGAGGCAGGTTTTTCTCAACAGAGACTCCTAATTAAAACCAGCTAAGTCTGGAGGGAATGGAGTTGGCACCATTCCTTATTAAAGGGATCAGAAGCTAGATTAAAATACAGGTTCCCTAACATGTATTAAGAAGTGCTTAATTTATGCCAGCATTTTTGGTGGGCCCATTCAATGTCCAATTTTGCATTCCAGAAGCCGTGAGCAAAAATAAGAATATAATAAATGGCTGGACAGCCATCTGTTGGAGATGTTCCAGCTCTGGTTTTCCTGCATTTTCAAGCAGGGGGTTGAACCAAATGGCCCCAAATAGCCCTTCAACCCTATGACTCTAACAACTAGGGATTCCCTCCCAATCAGGGAACCTCCCAAATTCTCTGGCTAGCTGGGAGGTTTTGACTGTAGAGGCAGTGACGATGGATTGCACAGGCCTTCATTAATCCCCCAAGCACTCTAATCTTTTCAGGATCTCCTCTAACATTGCTTCATTTGATAAAAAGGCTGTTTACTTATTTAAATATCTTTAATTAGTGCTCGTTGTTACTGAGCTATTGCTGCAGATTGCATTAGCATAGCTGGCCAAGAACAGGCAGCTGAATACATTTTCTACTCTCCGGTGCCGTGATGTTCACGTCTCCCAGCGGGGCTGAACAAAAATAGCTGCCACAAATGAGGCTGATGAATATTGGGCTTTAATTGAGCTAACCCACTTGTTTCCATGACCAATTTTTGACCAGCTGGGTCTCCCCCCTCCCCCCTCCCCCCTCCCCACATTCCATGTTGCGCTATCCCATGTGGAATTGAGATTTCAAGAGGATTGAGAGAGAGGCGATGTTTGTGCTTATCGTGTTAATGCTTAATTGCTACATTTGTAATAATTAATGCATCTGTATGCATATTAGTAATATATCACCACATTATAATGTGGTGATGCTATTAATATTCATTAATATTTAAATATTTAAATGCAGAAATATTTAAATAATATATTCAGATGTATAGCCACATCTGGAGTTTCCATTCTGCTTTTCAGGAAAATACTTGTGCAACCAGGCAAGTTCACAGATGCATGCCTTTTAAAAACTGAACTAAAGCAGATTTTCAGGGGTATTTTAATTCTGCTGGCTCATGTTGTAAGGTTTTTGAACAGAGGCTCAATGTCCATCTGCCAGGGATTCTTTAACTGTGATTCCAGCATCTCAGGGGCTTGTACTAGATGACCCCTGGGGTCCCTTCCAAATCTACAGTCCTATGATTCTATGATCACTGAGGGTAAATGAAGATACCCTGTTGAACTCACTCTGGATGAAGGGGCAAAAGAGGGAATGTCCAGGCAGGAAGATTTTCTGACTTGTTATGCTGTGCAGGCAGTATCGTTGCCCACCTACAGTGGCATAGCGTTGGTTGCCAGTGCCCGGGGCAAGCCAAGTAATGTGTCCCCTCACCTGTGGACCATTAGCACCCCTGAATTCCTGAACACCAGTATTGAACCCCCAACACATGTATTGTATCCCCAGAAAACATATATAATGTAACCATCAGAACTGCAAAATTATAAAACAATCCCAATGAAGAAAATCAGCAGGCAACATGAAACAACGTTAAAAGCATCGCAAGGATTGACACACTAAAGGCCATTGAGATGAAACTTTTGATTCCTGTCTAAAAGATTGTCATGAAGGAGCCATCCAAATGGCAAAACAGAAACTCTTCCAGAAGCTGCAGTGCCACCACTGAGAAGTCCCCGTGTTTCATGCTCCTTTGTCTCTTTCTGCCCCATCTTCCCCAGCAACTGCTTTTACTTCCTCTTACTCATGTGCATCCCATTTAATACACATGGTTGCTATTGATTAAAAGGTAAAGGGACTCTTGACCATTAGGTCCAGTCGCGGACAACTCTGGGGTTGCGGCGCTCATCTCCCTTTATTGGCCGAGGGAGGTGGTGTACAGCTTCCGGGTCATGTGGACAGCATGACTAAGCCGCTTCTGGCGAACCAAAGCAGTGCACGGAAACGCCGTTTACCTTCCCGCCGGAGCGGTGCCTATTTATCTACTTGCACTTTGATGTGCTTTCGAATTGCTAGGTTGGCAGGAGCAGGGACCGAGCAACAGGAACTCACCCCGTTGCGGGGATTCGAACCACTGACCTTCCGATCGGCAAGCCCAAGAGGCTCTGTGGTTTAACCCACAGTGCCACCCGTGTCCCATTGCTATTGATTACTTTTGTCCTATTGCAGTCAATTACCGTATTTTTCGCTCTATAAGACACACCTAGTTTTGGGAGGAGGAAAAAAAGGGGGAAAAAAATCTGAATCTCAGAAGCCAGAACAGCAAGAGGGATCGCTGCGCAGTGAAAGCAGCGATCCCTCTTGTGGTTCTGGCTTATGGGATAGCTGCGCAGCCTGCATTCGCTCCATAAGATGCACACACACATTTTCCCTTACTTTTTAGGAGGGAAAAAGTGAGTCTTATAGAGCAAAAAATACGGTACTTGCATCAGTTTTTGCCAACCTTGAGCTCTCTTGAAGTTTTGCACTGCAGCCCTCACAGACAGGTCTTTTTGCTTGGTGCCACTGTTTTGTTTCCATGTGTTTACTGACCTCTGCCCAATTAGACGGCGCATCTCTCCCCCACTGCACTGCACTCCCCATTTCGTCTTATTATGCACGTGTTAATCAAGGCAACAGGGCCTAACATAATTTCTGTTAAATTGGACTGGATGGGTCCTCACAGAAAACTCTCGTTTATCACTGGTAAGTTTTACGGCCCTTCAGCTAGCTTGTAAACCTTTCCGAAGTGCTAATTTCCAAGCCAATTTGAATTAATTAATGAGAGAGGATGCGGGAAAGCTTTGTCGCTTCCAACGTAAGATCATCAGATTGGAAGTTAGATTTGCGATGGTTGTTGAAAATCCATCTCAGAAACAGCCGGCAGAGGATGGGGTGGTTAATTAGCTGCGATGGCGGCTGATCTCGAGAGAATATTCTTTCATACCTGACATGGCAAACTCAAATGAGATGCTGAGGAGAAGGATAAACAAATTTAGATGCGCATTAAAGGAGAACTAGGCCATTTGGCGGGTGAATCTCAACAACAAAATAGGTTCCGAGGCTGAATTCTGGGGAGAGCAGAGAACAGTCGATGGAGAACTTCAGCAGATGTTGGAACTTCACAGCGGTCGGTAAATACTTCTGAAGTTAAAAGAAATATAGCATTCAGCATGAGATTGTTGGACTTGGGATTTATGAAGACCAATTTTGGGGAATGTTGCATTTTGGCAATTAAGGTAACCCACTTTTGACCAGGTTGGTATTTTAAGAACAAGCTGAGTGGTCTACTTTTCTGTCATGAAGTAGAAGGAAATACAGTGGTACCTCGGGTTAAGTACTTAATTCGTTCTGGAGGTCCGTTCTTAACCTGAAACTGTTCTTAACCTGAAGCACCACTTTAACTAATGGGGCCTCCCGCTGCTGCCGCGCCGCCGGAGCACGATTTCTGTTCTCATCCTGAAACAAACTTCTTGTTTGTTGTTTAGTCGCTTAGTCGTGTCCGACTCTTTGTGACCCCATGGACCAGAGCACGCCAGGCACTCCTGTCTTCCACTGCCTCCCGCAGTTTGGTCAGGCTCATGTTTGTAGCTTCGAGAACACTGTCCAACCATCTCGTCCTCTGTCGTCCCCTTCTCCTTGTGCCCTCCATTTTCCCCAACATCAGGGTCTTTTCCAGGGAGTCTTCTCTTCTCATGAGGTGGCCAAAGTATTGGCGCCTCAGCTTCAGGATCTGTCCTTCCAGTGAGCACTCAGGGCTGATTTCCTTAGAATGGATACGTTTGATCTTCTTGCAGTCCATGGGACTCTCAAGAGTCTCCTCCAGCACCATAATTTAAAAGCATCAATTCTTCGGCGATCAGCCTTCTTGATGGTCCAGCTCTCACTTCCATACATCACTAAAGCAAACTTCTTAACCTGAGGTAATATTTCTGGGTTAGAGGAGTCTGTAACCTGAAGCGTATGTAACCCGAGGTACCACTGTAATGGCTTGCCTCCAACACTTTGTCAACTGAGTTCCACTCACAACACAGGACTTCTCTCCTCTCTCTGCACAACCCCAAATCTGCTCTCAATCATAGGAGCCAACTCCTGGGGGTGGAGGGGTATTTGCCCCCCCATGAAATATTTGAGCCCCCCCCCCCAGTTAATGGGCATTGCCATTTGAATGGTGTCTGTGCACCACATCATGCAATTGATCATGAAGGGTGGAGCTTCCTTGACTCCCCCAATATTTTATTCCAGTTGGCACCCCTGCTCTGAACTATCTCCCAACTCTCTGGAGCCAATGGTGAGGATGTATGGTGGGGCTAAAGGGGGCAGGAGAGGTCAAAGAAGTTCTGTGGTACACATGGACATCTGCTACACCTGCGAAACTGCAGTGCTGGATGCAACCCAGTGCATCACGGAAAAGGCATCAAATATGCCTAGTTGTTAATTTTTATAGATTGGCTCTGCATTCACACACAGATTCAAAACATGGAGAAAGAAGGTGACAGGTTCTATCAGTTCAAGGCCCCGTTTCATTTCTCAAGCGATAAAACTCACAGCGTCGTATCTGGGATCAGTGCTCCTCTTGTATAGCAAGAAGATCGCTTGGGTGCAAGTAGTTGGCATGCATGGTAACTATTACCGTATTGGCCCGAATATAAGCCGCACCCGCAAAGAAGCTGCACCTTTAAAATTGAAGGAGGGAAAAGAAAACAAAGACAATACCTGGGCTGCTTCCTGGGGGGTGCTGCGCCCCTTTGCCGGCGGCATAAGGTCATGAATATAAGCCTTATATTCAGGTCAATAAGGTATTATGGGACCTTATCTACGCTGCATTGCCCCAATATAGTGAACCTTCTTGCTCCCACCGTAACTGAAGCTAAAGTGTCTATGTCCACATTTATCATGTTGCCCATATTTATCTTGCCTATGAAGGGTACCAGTGCCCTAAAGGAGCAGGTAGCACTGTGGTCTAAACCACAGAGCCTTTAGGACTTCTGATCAAAAGATTGGCGGTTCAAATTCCTGTGATGGGGTGAGCTCCCGTTGCTCTATCCCAGCTCCTGCCAGCCTAGCAGTTTGAAAGCACACCAGTGCAAGTAGATAAATAGGTACTGCTGCAACAAGAAGGTAAATGACGTTTCCTTGCGCTCTGGTTTCCGTCATGGTGTCCCATTGCGCCAGAAGCAGTTCAGTCCTGCTGGCCACACAACCCGGAAATCTGTCTGTGGAAAAATGCTGGCTCCCTTGGCCTGAAAGCGAGATGAGCGCCACAACCCCATAGTCACCTTTGGCTGGATTTAACCACCCATGAGTCCTTTACGTTACCTTTACCAGTGCCTACTACTTATTATGGACTACTGCTTTGATGCTCCAGTATCCATGGCAAGAAAGATGTTAAATTATTTTTGTATGCCACAACTGCTGCTCGTATTTTACTAGCTAAAAAGTGGAAAACCCAAGAATTACCAACGGTGGGGGAATGGCAGATGAAGATGATGGAGTTTTCGGAGCTAGCCGACCTTACCGGAAGAGTTCGAGACCAGAAGAAGGAGGAGTATCAGGAAGAATGGACAAAATTTAACAATTATTTAGCTAAATTTGTTAAGTTAAACTAATTGGAAATAGCTTGCAGGTGACAGATTGGCTTAGGAATTCATATAAGTTAAGTGATGTTTAACATGTACAATTTTGATTTGAAAAGATATAAGGATGTTGATGAACTAAGTTAGGTTTATAAGAATTAGGACTTGGAAAGCCGTTATAAGGATATGCATGGAAATTCAACCAAGGGGAAGCGAGAAAGTCACTTAACAATGCTAATAAGTGTAATTTTAATAAGGTTGTGATTTATGTTTGTTTGTTTGTGTGCTTTATTTGTTTATAATTTTGTGAAAATTAATTTAAAAATTTGAAGGGGAAAAAGTACCCCTCTGAAGAACTTCTGCAGGCCCTCTTGAGTGGAAGAAGGCTGTTCTGTTTCTGCCTTCAAGGGGGCTTCCGATCGGCATCTGGACTGACCAGTGGGAGAAAAGGATGCTGAACTGGAGAGGCATTTAAAAACAAAACAAACCCCTCCCTGTGACTGCTTTTGACAAACAACAAAAGTGATAGGAGCTCTGATCATGGATCTTCTCTAAAGATGTTTGGCCCTGAGGCAGGAAGTTGTCTAAGGGTAAAATGCTGCTCACTGATCTGGATGGAGTTTTTGTTTCGATTCAATTTGTTTAGCAGGAGCAAGAGATCCGCCGTCTCACACAAGCCCACAATAATACTGAGAGAGAGAGGGGGGATGCCTGCCATTTAAAATGCTTTTTATTTATTTATTTTTTAAGGACAGACTATCATCTGTAAGACGAATCAGCCTCTCTGCCGGTGTGTTGAAGACGATGTGAGTCGTGTTTTTATGCTGCCATATCTCAGAAGCGTGGGAAGAAAATTGCTGGGATTAGTTCATCAAAACGATCCTTTCTTCCCATGCAGAGAAGTCCCCCTTGTCTCACCATCATTTTTGCATCATTGTTCTAGACTGGAATGAAGCTGGGTCCCCTTGGAGACAGGCAGGCTGAAAAGGCAACAGACAAGGGATGCAAAAAATAGCCGCTTGTGTTCAGCGTGTGCCGTTCTACGCTATCCATCTGTTCGCTCGCCCTCAACAACTGCAGAAAGGAGCTTAGTCAGATCTTAGCAGAGGGGGGGCGTGCAGAGGACACTGTTCCCAGTGTGAACAGTACAGTAGATGACATTTATTTCACAACTGGAAACAGCACAGGCGAGAAAATGTACCGTATTTTTCGCTCTATAAGACGCACCAGACCACAAGACGCACCTAGTTTTTGGAGGAGGAAAACAAGAAAAAAAATATTCTTAATCTCAGAAGCCAGAACAGCAAGAGGGATCGCTGCGCAGTGAAAGCAGTGATCCCTCTTGCTGTTGTGGCTTCTGGGATAGCTGTACAGCCTGCATTAGCTCCATAAGACACACACACATTTCCCCTTACTTTTTAGGAGGGAAAAAGTGAGCCTTATAGAGCAAAAAATACGGTATTTATATAGCTGCTTACGTATATAGAATTCAGCTGCCAGAGCAAGACAGTCTGAGTACAGTGGTACCTCAGGTTACATACACTTCAGGTTACATATACTTCAAGTTACAGACTCTGTTAACCCAGAAATAGTACCTCAGTTTAAGAACTGTGCTTCAGGATGAGAACAGAAATCGTGCAGTGGCGGCATGGCAGCAGCAGAAGGTCCCATTAGCTAAAGTGACGCTTCAGGTTAAGAAGAGTTTCAGGTTAAGAACGGACTTCCAGAACGAATTAAGTTCTTAACCTGAGGTTGTTGTTGTTTAGTCATTTAGTCGTGTCCAACTGTTCGTGACCCCTAACCTGAGGTTCTCACTTTAAATCCTCACACCTGTCTTGTTCATCTTTGTTGTTCATCTTCTTAGATTAGGCCTTGCTCCCTGGGGAGGAGTCACTGTGAGTGGGACCAAAATGGGGATTTCATTGGTGTACATACCCGTTCCAAATCCAGAGTGACTCTTTTCGTTTGTTCTCCAAACAGCTGTTCGGCACTATGGAAACTGATTGCGCATGAGCAGCAACACCAGGTCATGCCCAGCGCCAAGTTCTGGAGTGGGGCCTAGCTTGTGTAACATTTCCTGACTGCAGGATCTAGTAGTGTTTTTTTGAAGCAGAACTGGGACTGCTCTTGGATCTCACAGCCTGAAACATCCTTTCATAAAAAATGAAATACATCTGTGCCAAATTTCATCCAAACCAAGCAGAAGGGAGATTTTTCACTCAGCTGTCTGCCATTTACCCTTGGAGGAAATTTAGCCAGAAAGCTGGGGTTGCCACTAATTAACAAACAAAACGAGTTGGCCAGCAATTCTGTGAAGCAGTCTTGCAAACATGGGCATATGCAGTGCTGGAGAGAAACATTACAGTTTGGCCGTTGTTATCTGATCCCACTCCATCAGCTGGAGGAAATAATAAACAAGGAAATCACAGCCATGCATGCAGCTGTTTGGAAACAGGCGCACACAAAAAGGCCTTGATAAATGACAGGCCGGTTTCATCCACAGATGGATTATACAAAACAATCGGAAAACACACAACTGCATTTTGGGCATTTTGTCCCTGCTGACATCCGCCCATGTAGGGTGATATCCAGGAAGCACAGCAGCGTTTGCAGAATCCACCATTCATCCCCGAGAAGGCTTACATGGAATCTCTCCAATGATATAAAAGGGGATTGGCCAGGGGGAGTTCTCTGTGGCCTTTATTTACTCTGGAAAATTGTATGCAAACAATTTGCCCTGCGTGTGTGCGTGCTTGTAGGCACACACCAAGAGGTTCCTTTCAGAGGAAGGGGCATTGGCAAATCATGAGAAGTCCCTGACACAATACATTCACAGCTCATTAGTACTTTTGTTAAGTCTGTTTGCTCATGCAAATGCAGTCCAAACTCTCAAGGAGACTGTTTGTCAAGTGGATTGGAAGCAGACAGAGATCACATAGCAACTGTGAGACAGGAGAAGGGGAATTTACTTAACAGTCTCTTTCTCCCAAGAAATGCAGAAGACAGCTCAGGATTCACAGAACAGGAAAAGAGGCAATCTGTATGGCTATTTAACTGGGCTGGTGGGGGGGGGGACGTATACAGTGGTACCTCAGGTTAAGTACTTAATTCGTTCCGGAGGTCTGTTCTTAACCTGAAACTGTTCTTAACCTGAAGCACCACTTTAGCTAATGGGGCCTCCTGCTGCCGCCGTGCCTCCAGAACACGATTTCTGTTCTCATCCTGAAGCAAAGTTCTTAACCTGAAGCACTATTTCTGGGTTAGCGGAGTCTGTAACCTGAAGCATATGTAACCTGAAGCGTATGTAACCCGAGGTACCACTGTAGTCAGTTTTATCATATTGCGCATGGAGCCAAGTATGGCTAATGTTTAGAGAAAGTTTTCCAAAGAGCTGGAAAACCAGGTTCATTGAACACAACTCTGCCAGGAGGAAGAAGTGCTAAATACTGAAAGAAAGACCAACAGGACATTGCCTGGAATCCATAGTGCTGAGCTGCTAGTGTACATCTGGGGTCCATGTTCACAGATCCCCTTTATTCTCATAAAGAGAACTTGGGACTTCAGGTTTCAAGTCCAGATCCATTCACCAGGCAGGAAGCCTCAGTGATCAGAAGGATATGATCCGAGTAGGGAAGGATAGGATTGCGCTGTCAATCATATTACCTGAAGTGGTAATGGGAAGCATGAGGTGTAAAGGAAGCCTGTCATCTTTAGATATGCTGCCGGTGAGGTAAACACTGACAACTGGGAAACAGTGGCCTGCAAGGGCTCCAGTTGGAGAACAGCCTTTACCAAAGGTGTCATGGGCTTTGAAGACACTTGAACTCAGGACGCAAGGGAGAAACGTCCTAAGAGGAAGGTACCCTTGGCAAATCCACACCATGATCAATTCCCGCCCCAAAAACCAATGTCCCCACTGTGGAAGGACCTGTGGATCCCGAATTAGCCTCCACAGTTACTTATTAACTCATTGTTAAAACCGTGTTTATGGAAGACAACCTTACTCGGCTACAAGGGATTGCCAAAGAAGAAGAAGATATCTATGTATGTATGTCACAATTCCATGGCACCATGAAACAAGAAAGAAGCATTTTAGGTGCAGAATTGATATCTCGGAAAATGCCTGCTTTATTCTTTCCCAGCAAGCTTCTAGCTCTTACGATTGCTACCTTATGTTTGGAACTGTTGTAAGCAGACCTCAAAATTCCTATCACATAACTTATCTGGTGAATTTATGGAAGCTAGAAAGGTAACTTTTCCCTGGGAAAATCCCAACTTGCCCACTAAATCGAAGCACAAGTCAGTCGGGTTTTCCACTGGTTGATGTTTGTGCTGATTCAGCACTAAAGAGCGGGTTTTCCTGGGGAAAGAGGTGGGGCAAACGGAAAACCACTTGGATCTGTGCGACAAGCGGAATTGTGGATGAGCTCTGAGCAAGATTTCCCATGGTCGGGGCAGAACCTCAGCACTCTCTTTAGTCCCTAGCCTCTCCCTACAATGATCAAAATCAGGCTAAATAATAGCTTTTAGAAATGCAAACTAATTAATTCAACATAGTAGAAGTTATGCAAATCTGTTCAATTTGCATTATTATATTGTATGTTGCAACAGTCAGCTGTTCCGAGCATTGAGTCTGAATTACCCGGGTGCCAAATGTTAATTTTTTTATCCACAATCTTTGTTTCTAGAAAAAGGGTTCTTCAAGTTTGTATTTTGCAAATTTACGGTATGTTGTGAACTGCCCTGAGGTCCACAGGTATAGGGCAGTATACAAAATGAATTAATTACAAATTTTATATATGGTGGGGAGTGTCACACACATCAAAATCCATAGACATAATAGGTTCATGCCCAGTGTCATCTTAAGTCTTTAGCAAGCGGGCCGCAGAAGCTTCATTCAACATTTCCCACTTAATAGCCCTGACTGACTGGAGTAAATTGGATGATTCATGGAGCCTTCCCCTCCAGAGGTCAAAACCAACCTATGTCAACAGCTCTGAGTTCTTAAGGCCAGATGTCTGCTCACTGACCTCTGGTAGCTTCAGCCCATTTGCTGGTGTACGAAAGCTCCTTTGAGAGAATACCGTCTTGATGACCAAGGTCAAAGAATGACTAGGGGGTCCTGTGCTAGCAGGGCAAATGGATGGAGGCTTACCTTCGCTTTGTGTTGCTTATTTGTTGTGTAAGTTCATCTTCCTGCTGTCTGAATGCAATACCCTTCACAAGCCCAACAATTTGTGTGTGTGTGTATTTGTAAAGGGACCCCTGACCCTTAGGTCCAGTCGTGACCAACTCTGGGGTTGCGGCGCTCACCTCGCTTTATTGGCTGAGGGAGCCGGCGTACAGCTTCCGGGTCATGTGGCCAGCATGACTAAGCCGCTTCTGGCAAACCAGAGCAGCGCACGGAAACACCATTTACCTATTTATCTACCTGCACTTTGACGTGCTTTCAAACTGCTAGGTTGGCAGGAGCTGGGACCAAGCAACAGGAGCTCATCCCCGTCATGGGGATTCGAACCACCGACCTTCTGATTGGCAAGTCCTAGGCTCTGTGGTCTAACCCACAGCGCCACCCACATCCCTCATATATATTAAAAAGAAACCCTAATGATAAACATTGCCATTTCCAGATCAAGTCATGACATCAGTTTTATGTAAGGGCTGAATGTCAGAAACAATGTTGTTTCCATATCACTAAAAAAAGAGAGGTAAAGATGACAGCAAACTATTTTTATTTTTATTTATTTCAGCTAAGTGGAAGACACTAAGTCAGGAACACACAGTGAAAGAGAATTCTTGGCCTCAACTTTCTGCTTTGCCCAGCTTTGAGGCCTGCCTACTTGGAACTTTTTCTGCCTACTCATAGGGATTGAGTCATTAATATTGACAATTATTGTAGCTATTACAACTGCTATTATAAAAAAAAGGACACCTATGTGAGAATCCATTTAGAGTAGTGGTGAGAGGACTGGGCTAGGACCTTGAAGACCACGGTTCAAATCCCCACTTGGCTATGAAATTCACTGGGTCAAATGCATTACTTAAATATTTGATATGATGATCATTCAAAGTGTTGCTTCTGCGCTGTGAAGCCTTATGTGGCTCAGAATTGCACTTTCTCAAAGGCTGCCTCTCCCCATATGAATCAGCCTGAGTCCTGAGCACAGATGTTGCATCCCTGTTTGCTGCCCTGGGTGGTTGGACTTGACTTTATTATTACGTTATTGGGTGAGAATTTCAGGTATTTTGTATTGTACGTTGTTTTAAAGTTCCTGATTTTAACTCCTACTGCTTTTCTAGGCTGCATCAAGAGAATTATAGTGTCCCGATCAAGGGAAGTCATAGTCCCACTCTGTTCTGCCCTTGTCAGGCCACACCTGGAATACTGTGTCCAGTTCTGGCCACCACAACTTAAGAAGGATGTTGACAATCTGGAAGGTGTGCAGAGGAGGGCGACCAAGAAGATCAAGGGTCTGGAAACCAAGCCTGATGAGGAATGGTTGAAGGAGCTGGGTCTGTTTAGCCTGGAAAAGAGGAAACCGTGAGAAGAGATATGATAAAGGTAAAGGTAAAGGTACCCCTGCCCGTACGGGCCAGTCTTGACAGACTCTGGGGTTGTGCGCCCATCTCACTCAAGAGGCCAGGGGCCAGCGCTGTCCGGAGACACTTCCGGGTCACGTGGCCAGCGTGACATCGCTGCTCTGGTGAGCCAGAGCTGCACACGGAAACGCCGTTTACCTTCCCGCTGGTAAGCGGTCCCTATTTATCTACTTGCACCCGGAGGTGCTTTCGAACTGCTAGGTTGGCAGGCGCTGGGACCGAGCAGCGGGAGCGCACCCCGCCGCAGGGATTCGAACCGCCGACCTTTCGATCGGCAAGTCCTAGGCGCTGAGGCTTTAACCCACAGCGCCACCTGCGTCCAGAGATATGATAGCCATCTTCAAATATCTCAAGAGTTGTCACATGGAAACTTGTTTTCTCCTGATCTGGAGGGCAGGACATGAACCAACGACTTCAAGTTACAAGAAAGGAGATTCCAACTAAACATACGGAATAACTTTGTGACAGTAAGAGCTGTTAGAAAGTGGAACAATATCCTACAAGAGGTGGTGGACTCTCCTTCCTTGGAGATTTTAAAGCAGAGATTGGATGACCCTCTGTCATGGATGCTTTTGTTGAGTTTCCTGCATTGCAGAGGGTTGGACTAGAAAATCCTTGGGGGGTCCCTTCCAACATTACAATTCTATGAGTCTACGATTCCATATTATTTCTTGTTAAGTTGTTTTGAGACCTTTTTTGAATAAAGTTACTAAGTAATGTAATAAATAAAATTCTCATCGTCTTTCTAATGGAGATTCTTCCAAACTCTGAACTGTATATCCTCATTTCATAAAGTAGATATGGAAGCTAATTCAGGCATCAGACAAGAAGCTTTGTTGCTTCCACTTTCTTTAGCATGTACCCTCTTCAATCTACCTGAAAAACAAACATTTATCCATAACGGAAAGCGGGATGTTTTGCCTTTCACCTTCAAAAATACTGTCCTTGACAGACCGAAGTTTTGCTTTTCCTTTCTTTTAATCCCCTGCCTTCAGAAGGAGAAACCTTTAATTATTGGAGCTGGCTTTGGAGAGGACAGAAAGTGTGCTTGACAGCAGGAGATCTGCCGATACAACATGTTTTTGCTTGGTGCTGAAGATGGTGGCGGATGAGGCAGCTTATATTCTTCTTAGTGCAAAAGTGGTTGTGTGTTATGGGACGCAGTTGATGCCCCAAAGGTCAGAGCTTCCTTGGAAGCCAGACGATATCTGTAGTTTACCCTGCTAAATATAATTACTTTATTGTCTACGGCAACAATAACCGTTTTCTTGTTTTCGTTGTCCAGCAGCTCTTGGGGCTACTCGGTCAGAATACTAGAAAGATCTGACACAGCGCCGTCACTTTCAAGGAGGCCATAAAAGAGTATTGGTACCTTTTGCTACTTTCAAAATTACTTATTTATTTAGACATCTAAATGCAAAATGGCCTGCTCAGTTGAAGCAGCTCTTTAAATGCTCTTCTTATTTCTGGCTTGAGGCAACGTTACTTATTTCCTCACATGCTGTTCCTCCACCGCTTTTGCCCCTGCGTCTAAGTCTGAACATTACCAATCAACCGATAGCAATGCAAAGTATAGCAGGAGCAATTCGCTTTTTATAAAACTGCAACTGTGGACGGGGAGAGGGGCTTTAGCAGAGGCCTCCAGGCTGCACTACGGAACGGCGATAGAAGTATTTCTAGTAAGAAGGTCTGCCAGCCGCGCTCTTGGCAGCCTCAAGTACTTGGGGGGATAACCGCCTTTTAGAAACCGGGTGACCTCGTTTTATTTCTGGCCTCCTCTGATGAATAGGGATGATAGATGACTTGTTAGTGCTAAAATGATGTTGAGGAAAACGTCCTAAAGGCACAAGGGCCAGAATATAAGAGCAACACAATCTTCTACAGTACATCCACTGCTAATAATGGCCTTTGCTTTCTGGATGTTTTCTCTGCCTTTTCACGCTGATTTTTTAACCCACTTCTTTTGGATGCACAGAATTATCTGCTTCAATTCATTTGGCTGAGAAAGGTTTGTCAGGCATAGTGAGCCTGTTTGGATTATTGTAAGCCAAG
Organism: Podarcis gaigeae; assembly: GCF_964106915.1. Classification (NCBI taxonomy): domain Eukaryota; kingdom Metazoa; phylum Chordata; class Lepidosauria; order Squamata; family Lacertidae; genus Podarcis; species Podarcis gaigeae. Next base: position 29,104,922 of record NC_139694.1, on the reverse strand, counting down.
TTATACCTGTCTTCCTTTGCTCATTCCTTCATGTGAATTGCAAGTAAACCAGAAGGCTTCTCATTAGCCATAGCTTCCCATTTCATTAAACCAAGAAATGATAGTTAGCAGGTTTGGAGGAAGCCATGATATTGAAACAGCTTCAAACTCCTGAAGGAGTGTCTCCACCCCCATCGTTCTGCCCGGACGCTGAGGCCCAGCGCTGAGGGCCTTCTGGCGGTTCCCTCATTGTGAGAAGCAAAGCTACAGGGAACCAGGCAGAGGGCCTTCTTGGTAGTGGTGCCCACCCTGTGGAACGCCCTCCCATCAGATGTCAAAGAGATAAACAACTACCTGACATTCAGAAGACATCTTAAGGCAGTCCTGTTCAGGGAAGTTTTTAATCTGTGACATTTTTGTGTATTCTTGGTCTCTGTGGAAGCCGCCCAGAGTGGCTGGGGAAACCCAGCCAGATGGGCGGGGTACAAATAATAAATTATTATTAAATTATTATATAAACTGTGGTTTAAGATCCCTCCCTATTCTGGAAATGGGAAACTATGGCTAACTAGAGACTTTAATAGCACAAACCAGACAGGGAGCAAAGGAGCGACACATAAAGACACATCTCAGCTTAGAGAGCCAAGCCATGATCATCCAAACAGGGCCAAGAAGAGCAGCATGTGTTTTCACTTCTATTCACCCCAACTCTTGTCAAATACCACTAGGAAACCCCTGTTCCCTCCCCAGAGCTACAATTCCAAGGGTGATTTAATGATCAATCGCTTTTCTCTGGGAAGTGTAGTTCTGGGAGAGGGTTATGGGTCTTCTAACAACTCTCAGGACCCTTAACAAACTACAGCTCCCAGAATCCTTTGCAGGAAGCCATGACATTTTAAAGCAGCATTGTAGTGCTTTCAATGTATGGTGTGAACATGGTCCGAGAGCCCTGTTCCCTGGGCACATGCTGCTAGGCCAAATTGCAGACTGCAGCCTAATGGAGTTCGCACAAATGGGGCAACCCCAAAGCATCTACCAGTTCACAACCCAGCACTTGACTAGTTACAATCTCCCCATTATCTGTTTAGTCATCATTTTTTTTATTCCCCCCCCTGTAAATAAAGATACAATTAAAAAACAAAAGAAAAAACATATTTATTATTTAAAGTGTTTAAAAACAATGAAACATAATAAAACATGTAACCAGTCAGGTGTTTGAACAGACCCACTGGGGGAAAAAAATCTTTTTCCGTAGGCATCTAAAAAAACTGAATGATGGTGTCTGCCTAATATCATGAGGCAGGTAGTTCCAGGGCTTACCTGACTAGCACACTCCCAGTTTTGTGCCAATCAACAATTGAGAAAGCCCCCGTCAGGTTCAGGTTTGAACGTTTTTCGTTGTAAAGGTGATAGGTCAGAATGGGAATGAATCACGGAATGGAAGCTGATTAATTCCTGTGGCCCAAGAAACAAGTTTCATCATTACAAATTGCTTTCCTTCACAGCATTTTCCCATTGTTGACCCTGCTGCTTCCACTAAGCGAGGACAGAACTGTAGAGCATGTGGGGAAAAGACACAGTTGCTGCCGAACTTTTGACGTGTTCCAATTAGGTTGCAAATTTATCAGTCATTTTCGATTAGCTGCCACTGAGTATCTTTTCTGGAACCCTTTGAAGTCCCCAAACCTAATTCAGAATGCAAAGCCACATCACTGCTCTTCATTTCAAGACGAATGCGTTTCTTTTTCCACTGGTATTTTCCAAGCATGAACAAAGCCTCAAACTGAAGTGGAAGAAGCAGCGCTGCGGTTTAATGCACAGATGTCCAAAACGAAATGTCTTCACTTGTTTTAAACTAACCATTTGCCATTTTCTGAATTCCATAATTGATATTTTTGCATAAGCAGTTGTTTGTGCAGAAAATCGGTGGGAGAGTAAGGGCTTGGTGGAAATTTGTGGAGCACATTTCCATTCCTTTTCCTTTTATCTCCAAATCTCGCAGCATCTCTTCTTGTGTTCCTCTCCTCACTTTTGTTTACTTACCTTTTCAGGTGTTTCTCAGCAACTGTGCAGACCTCTCATTTTCCTGCTGCTCACTGCCATGAACTTGCTGTTATACCTCCCCTTTGAAGGGGCTTTGTGTAATGTATGCCTGCATCTTCCTGGGCATATTTCAATTGTTGTGGCACATGCAAAGGTAAAGGTAAAGGGACCCCTGACCATTTGGTCCTGTCGTGACCGACTCAAGGGTTGCGGCGCTCATCTCGCTTTATTGGCCAAGGGAGCCAGCTTACAGCTTCCAGGTCATGTGGCCAGCAGGACTAAGCTGCTTCTGGCGAGCCAGAGCAGTGCACGGAAACGCCGTTTACCTTCCCACCGGAGCGGTACCTATTTATCTACTTGCACTTTGATGTCCTTTCAAACTGCTAGGTTGGCAGGAGCAGGGACCAAGCAACGGGAGCTCACCCTGTCATGGGGATTCGAACCGCCGACCTTCTGATCGGCAAGTCCTAGGCTCTGTGGTTTAACCCACAGTGCCACCTGCGTCCTAGAGCAGAGGAATAGGATTATGCAAAGAGTTGCTTCCTTCATCACACACAACTAGCTGTTGCTGATGCCTAGTAGCCTTGTGTGAGGGATGAGTCCCTGGTGAGATCTGGACTTGCAGGGGTCAGCAAGCGTTTTCAGCAGGGGGCCAGTCCACTGTCCCTCCCTCAGAACTTGTGGAGGGCCGGACTATCTTTTGAAAAAATAAAATAAAAATGAATGAATTCCTATGCCCCGCAAATAACCCAGAGATGCATTTTAAATAAAAGCACACATTATACTCATGTAAAAACACACTGATTCCCAGACTGTCTGCAGGCCAGATTTAGAAGGCGATTGGGCCAGATCCGGCCCCCAGGCCTTAGGTTGCCTACCCATGATCTAGAGGAGCAAGGAGGCGCCCAGGGGGGTCCGGAACAGATAGCCAGAGCAGGGAGAATGACCATCAGGGAGTGGAACAAAGGACAAGATCCCAAAGGCAAGTGTGTGCAAAGAGAGATCCTTCAGGACCCTGGACAGGTCCTGGAGACAGAGTGCAGTGAACCCACAACTTGCCCTACTTTTACACGATTACAGCTTTGCCAGGAAGGGAGGGGGAATAAATAAATAAATGGAGAGTGGAGAAACCCACCCAGACTTCCCTGCTCTCCCCCCAGCAGGTTTCCTCACTTACTGGGTTTTGGGGAAGTGGTGTAAGGGCTCTGGCAGCATCTCAGAACACTTGTGATGCCTTCACGAGAGGGAAGCCAGTCCTTATCAGTCCTTATTCACCTTCTCCAACTAGCTGGCCTCCAGATGATTTGGCCTACAATTCCCACAACCACTTGTGATTGCTGGGCATGATGGGAGTTGTAGTCTAAACCAAGCTGGGCAAGACTGGCTTCCACAACTCTTCTCCCTTGGCGGAGAATGGAGAGGCTGGCAGGAACAACACTCTGGCCAGAGCCTGGCTGCACATCCTTGAGGGCAGGAACTCTGATTCCTCCGTGGGGTCTGGCTTGTGGGCAGGAAGCCCCTGGAGGTCCCGACCTAGAGGCCTCAAGGTTTCGTATTCTGAACTGAGAATATCATTGCAGAAAATGCAATTACAAATTAAGGAAGGTGGATTTGGAATTCCAAATCTGGAATTATACCACTGACAAATATCAAACATTGGAGACCTGTTGTTCATTGTAATCTCCTGAGTTGGGCAACCTTAGTGTGTGTATATATATGTATATTTATAGGGACGTGGGTGGTGCTGTGGGTTAAACCACAGAGCCTAGGACTTGCCAATCAGAAGGTCGGCGGTTCGAATTCCCGCGACGGGGTGAGCTCCCATTGCTCGGTCCCTGCTCCTGCCAACCTAGCAGTTTGAAAGCACATCAAAGTGCAAGTAGATAAATAGGTACCGCTCCGGCGGGAAGGTAAACAGCGTTTCTGTGCGCTGCTCTGGTTTGCCAGAAGCAGCTTAGTCATGCTGGCCACATGACCTGGAAGCTGTACACCGGCTCCCTCAGCCTATAGAGCGAGATGAGCGCCGCAACCCCAGAGTCGGTCACGCCTGGACCTAATGGTCAGGGGTCCCTTTACCTTTGTATATGTATATGTATATGTACAGGTGCATGTACGTGTGTGTGTGTGTGTGTGTGTGTATACCACCTGTGTTCTCATTCCACTGTTGGAGGCAGTATTCCTCTGAATACCAGTTCCTAGGAATCGTAAGTGGGATGAATGCTGCTGTACTCATGCTCTGCTAAAGAGCTTCCCATAGCATCTGGTTGTCTATTGTGAGAACAGGATCCTGGATTAGATGGCTCATTGCCCTGACCCAGCAGAGTTCTCCTTATGTCCCCAGCATCCTTCTCTCCTCAACTTCTCTACTCCGCACCCATTCTTGTATTTGCAGGAGAGAAAAGTCCCTTGGCTTCAGATTGTGGGGAGATCTGCTGCTGCTGGCAAGCAGTGCTTTAGCCCACTGCCCTCTGATTATTAAGATAGACTCTCATTCCTTGTGTCAGGCCACAAGTCCATCTACTCCGGCATTCCCTTGTCACGGAGGGCAGCCAGAGACCAAGGGGGCGCGGGACCTATATAGGGGCTTGGGGCAGCTCAGGATTTAAACATACGGATCTGCTGCAATCAGGCTTTGTTGGGTCCCAAATAACACCACAGACAATTGCCAAGGGAAATGGCAAGTATTCTGTGCTATTTTATAAATATATTAAATTATAAAATGTTCCTCAAGTTTTTCCCGCATTTCTTACATGGGAGAGAGACAAAAGGCCAGGGAAATTTAATTCTGCCAGTATGGCACAATCCTGAGACCATGTATTTTTTCAGGCATTGTGTGGGTTGTCAAATGAGATGGTGAATTCAAGCTCTCTTAATGTACAAGAAGAAAGAGAGACACATTCCAAAAATCCAGCGCTAGCAGGGTACAACATAATTCTCTGTACTTCCCTGTCATCCATTACAGCAGCCGACAAAGCGACCATTTTAAGCATTCAGCAGGGAACAAGCATTTCGGTACGGCTGACAACAACATGGCAGGGGCCCATCGTTACACAAATATTTTCATCAGGCACAAAGGCCGCTCTTTTCTCTTCTGCTCTGTTTGCTTTGTGTCGGATGGGAAGTGTGAGAGGCTTATGACGGCCGACTTATGCCAGTCTTCCTCTGTCCAGCTGGCAGGATCAACAGAGAGCTTCCCACTCTCAGTGCCACCGCTTGCTGTTGCCCAAAAGAGCTTGTCCCTTTTTGTCAGCATAATTTAAAACAAAAGAACTTGACTCGCTCACTGGGGCTGCTGAAGGACCTCAGCACTGCGCTTGACACTGCTAGATAGCACCTTGCTATTTTCTGAGAAGTGACGCTCTTAATCGCTTATTATCCCATGGGAAGTTTGCAAGTACAGTGGTACCTCAGGTTAAGTACTTAATTCGTTCCAGAGGTCCGTTCTTAACCTGAAACTGTTCCTAACCTGAAGACCACTTTAGCTAATGGGGCCTCCTGCTGCTGCCACGCTGCCGGAGCACAATTTCTGTTCTCATCCTGAAGCAAAGTTCTTAACCCGAGGTACTATTTCTGGGTTAGCGGAGTCTGTAACCTGAAGCGTATGTAACCTGAAGCGTATGTAACCTGAGGTACCACTGTAATGCCCAGGGGCTTCTTGGAGGAAAGGGCGGAGAGACAATGTTCATTCAATTTCGGCACACTATGCATTTATATTGGTATCTTCATCAGGGAAGAAAGCTTTGGGAGGAGCCATAGCTCTGAACTGTGTTTTGGTTGGCATGTAGGCCAGGCCAGGAGGCAAATTAACTAAGAACCCCATAATTTGGAATCTCCTCCAAACCCATGCCAGAGTTTTGCAATGGTTTTGCAGTGAAAAACCCCCACATTTTGCAGCGCCCCACAATCTGAGTAATTGATACATGGGATATGGGGTTTGTAGAGGGCCCTACCATTAGGCAGAGGAGGTGAATGCCTCAGATGGTGGATCTGGGAGACATGGATGGGGCAGGAGGAACCTGTAGCTCTCCATAAGTTGTTGGACTCCAACTCCCATCAGCCCCAGCCAGCATCATCACTGGTCAGGAAAGATTGGAGATGCAACCCAACAGCACATCACAATTCCCTACCCCTGATTGATGGCAATGTGTGACATACAGAGTGAAACTGAACGTGAACCCACCTTTGCTAACTGATGCTGGCACTAATTTGCCCCTTCAGAAAGGCTAATGTATATGTAGCTCTGGAGTCTGAGATCACGCTTTGAGATTGACAGATGTAAGGGATCTCTTCAAAGCAGAATCCTTGTCTCTGACAGACATGAAACCGTGGTTGTCCTTCCATGCCTGGAGTGGTACTCAAAATCTACATCTCTTGTTGCCTAGAGCCTGTTCTTTCCCTCCTCAAGATGCATCTTCCCACCACAAGAGAGTATGTTCGCCCAGTGCAAAGAAGAGCCAAGAATGACTCTGGGGATGTCTGCCTATGATTTTCCTGGATGTGGCTCCCTAACTGGGGGGCAGCAGTTTGTATTCCAGTTCTTAAAATAATTGCAAACAATATAAAAGCCGGGCACAGCTTTCCAACTGGTCGCTACATAAATACCAAGCACTGCTTATTTTCTTGTGACTACGGCACACATCAGTGGTAGAGCTGTGAGATGAATGCAACCATCGCCTGAACCCCAGCCAAACTGGGCCTTTTTGGAGGGATCGGGGCCTCATTTGTGTTGGGCTCAGACAGCCCCAGATGACTACAGGTTGGGTTGAAGGCCCAAAGCCACCCGATGTTTTCAGAGAGTGGGCATGTGGCAGGAAGGAGAGGCAGGCATGAATGTGGGGAAGGCTGAGAATCACAGAAGGGAAACCTACCTTTGCAAGAAAAGGGGGTGACTTTGCTCCCAGGCCTCCCCTTGTCCAGGGGTCAGCAAACTTTTTCAGCAGGGGGCCGGTCCACTGTCCCTCAGACCTTGTGGGGGCTGGGCTATATTTTGAAGGGGGAAAAAATGAACGAATTCCTATGCCCCACAAATAACCCAGAGATGCATTTTAAAGAAAAGCACACATTCTACTCATGTAAAAACATGTGATTCCCATTCGCAGATTTAGAAGGCAATTGGGCCAGATCCGGCCCGTGGGCCTTAGTTTGCCTACCCATGGCCTTGTCAGTCCTGCAAACGCTTCTTTTGGAGATCTCAAATATTGCAGCTCCTTTGTTCAGAGAGGGGAGGGAAGCTGCCCCACTTTGTCTAAATTAATTCAGTTGCCTGATTCCTGGGCCTTGATCTAGCTGGGCTGTCAGCCTTTCTGCTCGAGGTATTGCAGCTCTCCTATCACTGCTCAGGGGAGACTTGTTGTGTTTCGGTGCCTGGTGGGTGTTGGGAAGGAAGGGAACCTGGGATGCTCTGGCTGCTCTCAATTAGATGCTACTCTGTGTGTCTGCCAGGAAATTGGCTCTCGTGGGACCTTTTCTTCCTTCTTTTTCCTGGGGGGTCTTTGTCTGCCTGACTAGGCACCCCGTCCGGAAGCAGGTTTGTAGTTTCAAATGAATCTGACCCACAATGTTGGTGGGCAAGTGTGGATAACACACACAAACACAAACACACACCATTTCCAGGATCATCTGCATCTGTTTTCATCTTTTTTCAAATGGACACGTTCTGGGGTAACTCAGAATCAAACTGCAAATGTGCTTTCATTTTCATAATGAAACCAGATGAGCTCTTGGTGGGGGGCAGGGAGCAGAAAATTAATTGTTAAATTGGTGTTAGATTTGAATCGGTTTGTTGTGAATTTGTTTAAAATTTGGAAAATTAATAAAAATTAATTGGAAACAAAGAAGAGCTCTTCCAGGGCAAAAGGAGATGCAACAGATCTAGATGGTGTGCAGAAAAAAAACAAAGTACTGGGTTTCCATTGATTCTACAATAAAATGTCATATGTACACAGTCTCTGCTGCAATTCTAGTCACATTTACCGGAGAGTAGCTCTCAAATCCAAGTTAAGCCATCTCAGTTCAAGATAGATAATTTATTACGGTCGGAGACCAGTTTATAAAACACACTTGGGGGCACACTCACAAAAGAAAAATAGACAGTTAAAACAATGTACAACAATAAATTTAAAAACAATGTACAACAATAAACTATCGCAGGGAGTTGACCCAGAGTCACCCATGGAACTGAGTTTGGAGATTTTCATAACGAACTGGTTTGAGTTGGGAGATGGTCTGCGCCTACAGATCAGTACACAGAATCTGGTCGTCTTCTGATCTTTACCTAACAGGAAAAGGTCGAATTTTTGCTTTTGCGGGAGGTCGGCAAGCCTCACCACTAGGGGATCAATGGTCTTGCTATGTGCCTCTTCATAAAAAGGACATCTAAAGAACAAGTGTTCTGGGCTTCCTATCTCTCCCAATTAACAGGCGCAAAGTCTCTGAGCATATGGGACTTTTTTTAAAGGCTCCTTCTAGGACCGGCGAGGGCAGAGCCGAGCTTCTCGCGAGTGTAAAGGCCCTTCTTGCATTTTTAGATACGAGAAAGAAGAGATATGCTGCCGGTGCGGCTATCTGTCTCTCGGTTTCTCCAATTTTATAGTCGGGGCACCTTGAGCAGTCCTGTTGTCTCTCGGTGTCTATGATTCTTTGCCTGACTGTAGCTTTTGCCTGGCTCATAGTCAAGCCATCTCTCTGGTTTGCAGATCAAGCTGTTGACTCGATCAGTTCTCTGCCTTGAACTAATACTGTATTTCCAAAAAGACCTGATGAAACGCTGAGTTCTTTGTCTTTCTCAGAGATCTACCTTTACAGCGATTCATATATATTTCATTGTTTATAAATTGCCCCCTCACGTCATCTATGAATAATTGACAAAAAGGAAAGCACAGACATAAAAGGCGACTGTCAGGAAGAGTATTAGGTTTCAATAGATATTCCCCCCTCTTTTTAATGTTCTGCTTCCCGTTTTCTGATGTTGCTGCTGATTTGAAAGCAAACCTTTTGAGCAGCTGCAAAATCAAAAGCAAACGGTAGCTAAACAAACATTTTGTAAATAATTTTTTTATCTTTCAGAGGCGGTGAAGTGGCCGCTTTCCTAATATTCCAAAGAGCGACGTGGCGCACTGACTATTTCTATGTTCGTTTGGGAGGTGGGGGGAACAGAATTCAGGAAATCATATGGAGAAACCCACTGTCATGAACTCTTCAGTCCTCCTTTATGCAAAATTCAGATAAGGCTTTTCTTTAGACAACTCAGCTCTAAGAACATTAATTACAACCTGGCTCTGTTTCTTTCCTAAGCAGCAACGATCTCGTGATAGAGGACTGGGTGCACATCCCATCAGGCACACAGTGCGGTCTGCTGTGACATGCAACATGCTCCGCCCAGAGGCCGGTCGATGCAAAGCCCTGCGTTGTACCATCTTCCTGCTCCCTCCCTTTTAAAGGGGAAGAATCACACCACTTGGCTAATTGCCCGACTGAATAGCTGTGTGTGGTGATCACACAGGGTCCCCGGACGTTTAACGATCTATTGATCCCTGTGCCACCACTGTGCTCACTTCCACGCTGCCACCAACCCGTTACTCTCTGGTAAAACACTGAGTCCAGACAGTTGTTAAAAGTGAACCAAAAAAACAAGTTTATTTTACAAGCATTAACAAGTTTATGGTTTCTCAGATAATATTCCTGTCAGTATCTTAACTTTAGTTTCTTTACCAGCCTAAAGGTAAGGGTAAAGGGACCCCTAACCATTAGGTCCAGTCGTGGCCGGCTCTGTGGTTGCAGCGCTCATCTCGCTTTATCGGCCGAGGGAGCCAGTGTACAGCTTCCGGGTCATGTGGCGAGCATGACTAAGCCACTTCTGGCGAACCAGAGCAGTGCATGGAAACGCTATTTACCTTCCTGCCAGAGCGGTACCTATTTATCTACTTGCACTTTGATGTGCTTTCGAACTGCTAGGTTGGCAGGAGCAGGGACCGAGCAACGGGAGCTCACCCCGTCGTGGGGATTCAAACCGCCGACCTTCTGATTGCCACCCAAGTCCTTTACCAGCCTATACCTTCCTAATACCTTCTGACTGATTATCTCAACTGTTTGACTGACTCCTCTTAACAAATTCTCTCCCTTTCTCACACCAGACTAGCCCAACCCACAGACTTCTCTGTCTCTTCTAACTCCAGACTGTCTTCTCAACCACCCTAACTCTAACTCTCTCCAAAAAAAACCCTCTGTGCTTAAACCTTATACACAGTTAACGCTGCCCCTTGGGTTCCCATTGGTTAGTCATTTTACAATTAGTTAACCCTTTCCTTATGAACCCAGTATGATGTCACACACCTAGGAGGGCAAACGCCACACCATGTCACTCACGAGCTGCGACATTCTTCGAATGGTGGAGGGAACAGGGCCATGCCTGCTCTCCCATCACACAAAGATGCTCTCAGGCCTGGTAAGTGCCTGGACGGAGCCTGAGTCAAAGACGAAAATGAAATTGAGTGATCAGTGGAGGAATAGACTGATTCTTTCTGCACGGCCACAGAAGTGCGTAATCTACCCAAATGGCTGCAGAAAGCCAAGGATGATTTCTTGCTCATATTTGAGAGTATGTAAGAAGAAGGAATGTAAGAAGGCAAAAAGAGAGAGGGATAGAGGCTTCTAAAGAAAGGATGAGATGTTTATGGTGAAGAAGAATAAGAAGCCAATATTATTTTTATTTAGTAGATTTGTTAGTTGCTTTATCATGCCCCAGGTGACCCAAAGTGACTTAGAACCCATAAATAGGATGCAGAAAGAGATGAGAGGTATTGGAAGCATTTCAAGGTGAGGAGGTAGGGAAACCAGCCTGACTGACAAAACGAAAACAAAAATGAGAGGTTGGAGATGAGAAAAACGTAAGTCAGTGAAGAGAACATTGAAACTGTTCAGGCATTAAATAAGGGAGAGAATTGATGGCGTATTGATGGAGAGAAAAGACCAGATTTGAGAAATATCGCACAAATTGTAATCTGTAGGTGATACGAAGAAAGCTGTCTATTTTTAAAACGTCTCTTGCAAGCTTACTGGAATAAGGTTGACTTTGTTTCCACCTTATTTCAAATTCCAATGTAATGATTTTGAACCTGCTTCCAAAGTCATTTGAGTCACAAGAAACGCTCCCATGTGGCTTTCGGGAAGTTTGGGGCAGCAGTTTGTGCTGCCTCATCATGTTCTGCCTTCCAAGCCAGATTGCAAAACATATGCACACATCTCTCATGACAAGAGATGCGCTTTCACATTCTCATCCTATTCCCTAAGGTGATGGGAAAGGCTGCGTTCGGCAGAGACAGAGATAATTTAACTCACTAACAATGCATCAGATTCAGTGCCGTTCTGTACTGTGCAAGTCTTGAAGAAGCATTTGTACAACTGTGCAATTTTCTTTATTAAAAAAAAACCTACGCAGAATGTGATTTGCAGTCTTTCTAAGTGCCTTCCACCAGTATTATGGTGGAGGAGCTTGTTGGCAGGGCCGATTGCTGAAACTGCAAGTTTATAGCAAAAAGCGCAATGCATTCTTAAAAAGGGAGCGCTATATTCTTAACACTTCCAGGCAAGGTTTTCCCATCACAGGGCAAGTGGATGCAATAACACAATGAACACGGGCTTCATTTTGATGTGGCAGCATCAACTTGACAGGGTTGTGCGTTTCATGTGGTGCCACTGTGTTTTGCAAGCTGGGGGAAAAGAGAAAGGGCTAGCTTGATTTCCTGTATAAAGGTATCATTTTCCTGATGGAGAAAACCCCAAATCCCCATATATATATTTTTAGCAGAAAACAATAATGGCAATAAAACGGAAATATGACATACAAAATGAGGGAAAGAGTCCTACTGTATTGCTGTCTTGCTTTCAGAGAATGGCAGACACAATGTGGATGAAATGGCATATTTAGTAAAAAAATGTTTATTGATTGAAAGAAGAATGGATGTGTAAAGGTAAAGGTAAAGGGAACCCTGACCATTAGGTCCAGTCGTGGCCGACTCTGGGGTTGCGGCGCTCATCTCGCTTTATTGGCTGAGGGAGCCGGCGTACAGCTTCCGGGTCATGTGGCCAGCATGACTAAGCCGCTTCTGGCAAACCAGAGCAGCGCACGGAAACGCTGTTTAGCTTCCTGCCAGAGCGGTACCTATTTATCTACGTGCACTTTGACGTGCTTTCGAACTGCTAGGTTGGCAGGAGCTGGGACTGAGCAACGGGAGCTGACCCCGTTGTGGGGATTCGAACCGCCGACCTTCTGATCGGCAAGTCCTAGGCTCTGTGGTTTAACCCACAGCACCACCCATGTCCCTAGTTAGTTAGTTAGTTAGCAGTTAGTTAGATGACTGCTAACTAACGGAGGGCAGCGTAAGATGGTGATACTCATCAACTTTGTGGGACCCCAGTCCCTTCCAATATTTCACTGGGGCTAAAGAGGAGTTGCACTCACCTGCTGCAGATGGCCGTCTACTCGTTGGCATGAAAGCAAAGAAAGTAAACCAAGCCAGGCCATTATTTTTTCCTGGTTGATTGACAACCCTATTATTAAAATACATAATTTGTTTCTCTGCCAGACTTGAACGAATCCATCTTAAATTAATGCATAACGATTACATGCTTACTAGTTGGCTGTACTAGAGAGTGCTTTGAGGGATCAGGAGATCCCAGCAATGCTAAAATGACGCTCACAGAAAGATGTGGCGCTAAACCAAGTAATATTTATTAGTAATTTATGACTTGTGCCAAGCATTCTCCAGATAAACCTAATGAGATGTGCATTAATTGAGAAGTCCTTTTCAATTGGGACTTTTGCTGCAAAGGGGCTAAAGTGCCTGGAAAGAAATCTAAGGGGCAAAAGAACTATTAGAAGCCTCTGGTGAAGCTATGGCAGCAGCCTCTTTAGCCGCGCGCCACCTCTCCAGCTAGGAGAGGATCGCGGGGCTAAAGAAGCCATAGCCCCGGGCTTCCCCGGCAGTCCTGAGAAGCTCGCAGAGCAGCGGGAAGGCTTCGTACCTTTCTGCTGCTCCCCGACCTGCTCTTTGGGGCTGGTGGTGGGCTTCCCCCCACCAGCCCCAAAGAGCAGGTCGAAAGGAACCTGAAGCCTGGAGAGTGAGAGGGGTCGGTGCGCACCGACTCGTCTCGCTCTCCAGGCTTCCAAGGTAGCTGCCTGAAGGCAACTGAACGCACCTTGAATGGCACCTTGTTTTAGAGGGGGAGAACAAGGGGAAAAAATTCTCCCCCTCTCTGCGCAGCACCTCCTGCCACTTCGCTGAGGGGGCGCTGGGCAGAGAGGGGGAGATTTTTTTTTCTTGTTCTCCCCCTCTAAAACAAGGTACGTCCTATGGTCCGGTGCGTCCTATAGAGCGAAAACACTTGTTTTACGCCAAAGCTCAGGTCTGCTCATCATTTATTGTTTGGCTCATAGTTGCTCTCTTCTATATGTGGAGAACGAATGTGAGATTTATTCATCCCTGAGCATGGCAGTGCTTTTTCCATGGTGAAACGGCATACCAGTTCAACAAAAGGATAATCTGATCTCAGCGACAAGTGCTCTGGATGCTCTAAAAGGCTCCACTCTACCAAAAGAGGTCATTGTGCTTCCAGAATCCTTCTCTGGCATCAAATGCCTCCAATGAAAATGATCTATCTCTTGCCATTTAAGAAATATTACACAACCAACCCAGAATGGGGATGGCAACCTTTATCACTGTTTCCTTCTTCTTCAACTTTTAAAAGATAACCTGGGCCTTTTCAGTACTGGCCCCGACGTGGTGGAACGCTCTGTCCCAAGAGACTAGGGCCCTGCAGGACTTGACATCTTTCCTCAGGGCCTATAAGACAGAGCTGTTCCACCAGGCCTTTGGTTTGGATTCAGTCTGACCCTTATGTTTCCCTCCCCTTATGGTCTTGATTTTTCAGCTACTTTCCCCCCCCCTTTTCCCCCTATTATGTTTTTACTGTGATTTTATTGGTGTTAGCCACCCTGAGCCCAGCTCTGGCTGGGGAGGGTGGGGTATAAATAATGTTGTTGTTGTTGTTGTTGTTGTTGTTGTTGTTGTTGTTGTTGTTGTTAAAATTCAACTGGCCAACTTACTCATATCCTACTTCTACCCAGCTATGCTGCTCTTGTTACAATCTATTTGAGGACTGTGGTCATTCTGTCTGAACTATCTTTTGATGCACATCATGGGAAACAAAGTGTCTCTCAAACGCAGCCAAAGAAGGGGGCAGTCAGTACTTTGGGAGGGGGGAAAGCAGTTAGAGAGAGGAGAGGAGAGAGTTGGGATTCTTGGGGTTCAGCTGGATAGGATCATAGCTCCTGAGCTGTCTAAGATCCATTCTGAGGAACAGGAGTGCCAACTTGGCCACAGGATAGTGGGTGCCTGGGGCCATGGGTGCCATGCAGAGTGCATGGCCCTGGCATTGAAATTTGTGGGTGCCCAGCCCCTTCATGGGGAATTTTGTGGGTGCTCAGGCACCCAGGGTCCCGGGGAATTGGCAGCTGTGCTGAGGAAAATGTCTGTAGCCCAAGAAGGAGGGGAAAGCAAGTTGCTTGTACAAGCGCTCCAAACCAATTATAATTGCTCGACTTGAATTTGCCAGCATGTGACTGAATTCCACAGGCAAATAGCAACAGCCTGGAAGTGCCCTTGGACTGCAGGTGGAACTTTTTCTGGCATGGAGATCAGTGAGATGAGGCTGCTTTCACAGGAGCAGTTAAGAAGGCAGCAACCCTCTGAATCATAAAAAAATAAAGTATAAAAGCGCTTTAAAATGATAATCAAATTTCCAGGGCCTTGCAAGTTCACATCCTTGTGAATACTTTATGCAGAGCTCACATGTAAATTTCCCTTGCTTTTCCTTCCTCAGTATTAATGCTGCACACCTTCTTAAAGACTGTCACATGAAGTATGCAAATGATGGGGCATTATTATTATTATTATTTTCTAAAAATATAGATGCTTTAGAAGGGTTACTTTAAAAAACAGATCCAGTTTTCAGATGGGTGTTTATACAGTGGTACCTCAGGTTCCAGACACTTCAGGTTCCAGACTCGGCTAACCCTGAAATAGTACCTCGGGTTAAGAACTTTACCTCAGGATGAGAACAGAAATCACAGGGCAGCAGCGGGAGGCCCCATTAGCTAAAGTGGTGCTTCAGGTTAAGAACAGTTTCAGGTTAAGAACGGACCTCCAGAACGAATTAAGTTCTTAACCCAAGGTACCACTGTAGTGGGCTGGGTGCTTCTCATGCATGCAAGATTTTTGCAGTGTCCATACAACAGCCTCCGTGATGAGGTCAGCACAGTGCAAGTGCGCCAGGAGAAGTGCCCAATTGGCTCTGCCAGTGTGTTTTCACCATGTCCCCCTAACTGCTGCCTCGTCACTTATACCTATAGAATTTGCACCATTATTGTGCAGTGTGAGTAATTTTGGTATAATGTAGTAAGGAGGATCTAAGATGAGATCTCTATTTTCAAAAAGCAGGGGTTTGTGTGTGTGTGTGTGTGTGAGAGAGAGAGAGAGAGAGAGAGAGAGATGATGACGACGACGACGACGACGATGATGATGATGATGATGATTTATACCCCGCCCATCCGGCTGGGTTTCCTCAGCCACTCTGGCTGGCTCCCAACAGATTAAAAACAGAATAAAACATCAAACATAAAAAACTTCCCTAAACAGGGCTACCTTCAGATGTTTTCTAAAAGTCAGCTGGATGTTTATTTCCTTGACATCTGATGGGAGGGCGTTCCACAAGGCAGGTGCCACCACCGAGAAGGCCCTCTGCCTGGTTCCCTGTAACCTTGCTTCTTACAGGGAGGGAACCACCAGAAGACCCTCAGAGCTGGACCTCAGAGATGGAATATCACCATTCCTTTACTACAATATTTTTCTGTGTGGATTTGTGAAGCAGATATAATCCAAAACCTAACTATGTTTTGCATGATTTTCACCTTACAAGCTGTCAGCTATAAGTGCAATATTTTACATTATGCCAGTAAAATGTGTTTTGTACATGATCTTACTTTTGGCTATTTGAGCCATTTTTAAAATATTTGCAGTTGGAAACTAAACAGCATGAATATTGTGTGGTGGGACTTTTTAGAAGCACATTTGAGAATGTGGTTTTCTTAGATGAAGAAGGAAACCAACCAGCCTTGATTAAAGATATCTGGAACAAAAAAAAAAGGGGGGGGGAGAGAAGATATATCTTCCTAGGAATCTACGTTGCACAGGCTTCCTTAATGATCTGTGTCCTGTGTTGTTCCCTGCAAAGGAATTCCTTCTCCATCATGAGTCTACAGGCATTGGCTGAATTCTTCTTCTTTTGTCCATTTTCAGCCAAGGGACAGGAGCCCTGATTTGAAAGAAACTGACAAGCTGCTATAAAATACCAAAGAAGATCTTTTCCTATCCTGCCACAGTTAATTTGAGAAGAATGACTTCTGACCCAAGAGAGAGGGAGAGATTGTCCAAACTTAGGATCTGGGTGTCCTGATGACAGAAGCAGCTGGGAGAATCATTACAAATGAGATTTCTGACTACATATTGTCACAGCCTGCCATCATCCCAAAATAACACCTGGATTTAAGGAAACTGCCTGGGATTTGGCAGGAAGATAACTGCAGAGGGCATCTTCCTTTTGCAAGACCTTCCTTCAATCACACACCGAGGCAACGAGAGGCCCTGGTCTTTTGTGCTGGGTCTTTTGTGAATCTTTTTCAATGATTCAACTATATTTTAAAATAAGAAACCTCTGCTTACAGTGCAGCTGGGCACGCTTCAAGACATGGTGCTGACGAGATGCAAACACTGTCTCAATTTGCCCAGAGACACATTCAAAAGAAGGTGCAGAAGAAGGCATGTGGGTGAGAAAGAGGAAGAGGGAAACCACGTTAGATGTTGAGCAAGCAGCATTTATTTTAGTTTATTTGCATGCACATCTGCCGCAGTTCTTGCCGGTGGATTGCAGCAAACGGGGCAGAGGGCCTGATCCATGTCTAGTGCCCTGGGTCCAGATAAATTGTGTTAGTCCCTCATAGCTCAGAGTAAGCCCTGAGGCCAAAAACAGGTTTGCTTTCCCCCTCTGAAAGTGGGCCACAATTTGTATCTCTTTGCATAGAAATTAACCTAGGGAAATAATTTTGCAAATTTGTGCCGTGGGCCTGTGCCCTGGGCTGTTAGAGTAACTAGCAATGTCCCTGCACATAAGGTAAAGGGACCCCTGACCATTAGGTCCAGTCGTGGCCGACTCTGGGGTTGCGGTGCTCATCTCGCTTTATTGGCCGAGGGAGCCGGCTTACAACTTCCGAGTCCTGTGGCCAGCATGACTAAGCCACTTCTGGCAAACCAGAGCAGCGCACGGAAACGGTGTTTACGTTCCTGCTGGAGCGGTACCTATTTATCTACTTGCACTTTGACGTGCTTTCGAACTGCTAGGTTGGCAGTAGCAGGGACAGAGCAACGGGAGCTCACCCCATTGCAGGGATTCGAACCGCCAACCCTCTGATCGGCAAGTCCTAGGCTCTGTGGTTTAACCCACAGCGCCACCCACATTCCTGCACGTACACATTGCTAAATACAACCCATGGAAAAAGAATCGCTGAGCACCATTTGCAGCTACAGGCCATGTAATAACACACCTTAATTCTAGTTGTCCTGGTTTTCTGCAACATCTTCTAAGGTTCAAGCTTTGCCCTGTGACCTGCATTAGCCTCTCGGGTAGTTTCTTAAATCAATGCCTCTCCAATTACCTCCTTGAACTTAAGAAGGCTGTCAGGAGTTGTTGCAGGAGTTTCATAGTAAGCCAGCAGACGTATGTTTTGCTAAGGTTTTTGTCTCTAAGGTAACTGCTTTGTTTGTTTCTGGATGAGCACAAGAACTGATAGTGTGGGAACGTGCTGCCTGGTCACAGCCCAATTCTTCACAGATAATCTTATTATTGCTCTGGTGCTTGAACTCAAACACTCCTGACAGGAATTAATTCACTGCTAGTATATCGGCAGTGCTATAATTGCTGTCTAAAAGGCTTTGTGTATCTGAGGTTTAAGGAGTTGACAGATTCCTAGGCACAGAAGTGGGGGGGGGGGGAGTCCAAGGCACACCAACCAGAAAGAGGAATCCTACAGCAGCTGCAAGCCTGCAGTATGAGAATGTTATGGCTTTAGAGTTATATTCAACTAGCTTTTACTCAGAGTAGACCCACTGAAATTA
The DNA here is from genome assembly GCF_964106915.1 of Podarcis gaigeae. Taxonomy (NCBI): domain Eukaryota; kingdom Metazoa; phylum Chordata; class Lepidosauria; order Squamata; family Lacertidae; genus Podarcis; species Podarcis gaigeae. The sequence goes on along the minus strand of NC_139694.1, from coordinate 29,086,674 downwards.
ATGGATCTAGGTTAGCCATGGGCATTCATTTCAGTGGGTAAAACAACCTATACAACCTATAGCTACCTATACAACTTATAGCACTGTCAACGTCAGCATTTTTCAGGATAGAATCCCACCTGTAGGGCCACTTTAGGAGTAAGAGAGGCAATTTCCCCTCCCTCCTCCTGGCATCCAGGCACAAGCCACAAAAATATGCCCCATTTCAGCTTCAGTATAATCCCTGAGCCCAAGAAACTCGCCTTATCATGCACCTTGTATAAAGAGTGTGTACCTTTAATTGATTGATTGATTGATTGATTGATTGATTGATTGATTGATTGAAAAGATCAGCAGAATCCAAGAGAGCAACCCTAACACAACAAAGAGCATGGGGTCAGGAGACAGAGGCTTGAAAGACCTCCGCCTGCTCCCAACCTTTGTTGCAGCAAGTGGCTCACTCAGAGCTCTCCATGGTCCTGAAACATCTTACCAGCTGAAACAAAAAAAATTCCTTCCAGTAGCACCTTAAAGACCAACTAAGTTAGTTCTTCGTACAGTGGTGCCTCGCAAGACGAAATTAATTCGTTCCGCAAGTTTTTTCGTCTTGCGAGTTTTTCGTCTTGCGAAGCACGGTTTCCCATAGGAATGCATTGAAAATCAATCAATGCGTTCCTATGGAAACCGCCTTCAGACCAGGTCCGGGGACAGTCTGTCCCCCGACCTCTTCTGAAGGCTGGGGGGGGGACAAGGGCTTTTCTTCCCACCCCCAGCATTTTAAAAAACTTCTCCGCTGTCCCGGGGTTTTTTAAAATGCTGGCGGGCGGCAGCGCTGCCGCCCGCCAGCATTTTAAGATCGCCCCGGACAGCGGAGAGGTCCGCTGTCCCGGGGCGATTTTAAAGCCCCCGGGAAGGCAGGCGGGGGGGAGCAAAGACTTTCGCCCCCCGCCAGCCTTCAGAAGAGGTCCAGGACTCCACCCCCCCACCACCAGCATTTAAAAGAGGTCCCCGGAGATTTCCCTTTGGGCTTTCTTCTTGCGAAGCAAGCCCATAGGGAAATTCGTCTTGCGAAGCAACTCGCAAACGGAAAACCCTTTCGTCTTGCGGGTTTTCCGTCTTGCGAGGCATTCGTCTTGCGGGGCACCACTGTATGAGCTTTCGTGTGCATGCACACTTCTTCAGATACTAGCTGCTCTTACCAGCTGCTCTGCTTTCTCTGTGGGATCCATCATCAAACCAGAACATGACATTACATGTTAAAGATAAAGGGACCCCTGACCATTAGGTCCATTCGTGGCTGACTCTGGGGTTGCAGCGCTCAACTCGCTTTACTGGCCAAGGGAGCCGGCATACAGCTTCCGGGTCATGTGGCCAGCATGACTAAGCCGCTTCTGGTGAACCAGAGCAGCGCACGGAAACACCATTTACCTTCCCGCCAGAGCGGTACCTATTTATCTACGTGCACTTTGACGTGCTTTTGAACTGCTAGGTGGGCAGGAGCTGGGACCGAGCTCACCCCGTCGCGGGCATTCGAACCGCCGACCTTCTGATCAGCAAGTCCTAGGCTCTGCGGTTTAACCCACAGCGCCACCCGCGTCCCAACATTACGTGTTGGAGGAATTTAAAAAGAGGTCCCTAGACTAGTGATCCCTCCCAGAAAGCCCCCCAAAAGGATGCAGTTTCCAAGTGAAAAGGTAGGCCTTTATTAAATACAAATGTGCATAGGGACTGCCTCAAAAGTAAGGAGGCTGCATATAACCATGTCTAAAGCAATGCTATTTATACACTTCCAAATTATGCACGTCATTTCTGTTCACCAATCAAAGCATCACAGCAATATTAATAGTTGCAACCCAATGTCATCCTGAACCAATCAAAATCATTTGGCTCTTCAGATCAGACCTCCTCATAATATCACGTGTTTGCATATAACCATTTCCCAGTATTTTTCTTTATTAAGGCTTTGACTAATTTTCCTGTTCATTAAACGTCTTCCAATGTCCTCTTTCATCTGGCTACAAAACAATTCACTATTAATCACAGTTGCAATGCCTAGTTAATTCTCTTTTCAGGCATATAATAACCACCGTAGATTCTAACAGTTTATTCTTTTCAGTGTTCTGGAGCAGACATTCCCTATGTACAGGTAGGAACAGGCCTTTTCAGTTTAGCTAGGCCACAGACGCATAAGAAAATGGAGTCATCAAAATGCAATTTTATGAAAATATATTCTCCAGCACATGAGCATAGATTGACTTTCTCACTCCCTAAAACCAAATGCAGAGCCATTGGTGGGGAGCTAGTTGGAGGAGGAGACGCCTGGCCAAAAAATATATGTTCTTATTACCCCTGCATGAATCCAATCAAACTCATGGCAGGGTTGAAATGGGCACCCCTTTGCTCTTGTAACTTCCTCCCCATCTCTCTCTCTCCATCTCTGTGATGGCCTGGGATTCGGACTCGGAGGCTGAACCTGAGGAATCCCAGCCTGCACAGGATTCCCCACCTCCAGAACCAGCTGAGCCAGGGCTGGGACTTGAGCCTGAAGGGCCCTCACCTGTGCTGGATCCTCAGGTGCAGCAGCACCAGCTGAGTCTGCTCTGGCTCCTGAGGGGATGGAGGACCCATTGCCTGCAGGTGCTCCACTCTCAGCCCCGTCAGAGGAAGCTGAGGTTGTCTCTGGGTCCGGTAACCCTCCAGCCTCTCCTGAGCTGCAGAGTTCCCGCAGGAGGAGTGCTTGCCTCCAGGCCAGGAGAGGTGAGTCACCTGTGGACCGGGGCCGCCCTATGCCTCGGGCCAGATAAAAGCCAGCCAGCGCCAGTCCCAAGTTACGGGAGCAACATTGTTGGTAGCCAGTTCCTGACTGCCGGAACTCCTGACCTTTCCCGACTCCCTGCCTTGGACCCAGCTTCAGCTTTGACGGACTGCCTCCATACTGCACCCTCGACCTCGGACTGGACTTGGACCTCGCCTCATTGTTAACCCATGGGACCAGCACACTCTTCCTATCTCTATCTCTCTCTCCCTCCCTCTCTCTCTCTGTGTGTGTGTGAACAGATGCAGCTGCTAACTGCAGCTGCTTGGAGCTTGGCACCGGTGAGATTTATAATAATTATATAAATTTCACGTTACCAAAACATGCACCTCACTAACCCCCTAGCTTGCTCGCCCCTGCAATTGCATGAAAGCACATTGCTGTTTTGAGGACTCCTCCTCGTTTGACTGGGATCCAATAATTATTTCCCAGCTTCCCTAAGGAAGGTCCGTAAGGCAGAAATACCCGCCACCTCTGAGGCTGCTCCACTCCTCCCATCTGCTGTTTATTTCATCAGCTGGAATAGCAACTGCCTAGTCATCTGAGCCCCTTTCCTTTGGATTAGTGTGGATAATTTGTCATTGATAAGGAGACAATGCACTTCTCTCAGCAGGCCAGATATTTCCGAGCCTCATTTTCCCCCTGCCAATTTTGATGGCCACGTAGAGCTTCCCTTTCTAATGCAAAGTCAGTGTAATAAATAATTTCAACTTGTCCTTAATCTCATTTAAGCATTTGAAGCAGAGCAACTGGTCCAAAACTTGTTTTCAGTCATCAATCTTTAAATGTAGGCTTAGTGTTATTCATCATTGCACATAGACATCACCTTCTAAGGAAGCGCCATTTCCCAGCCCTTCCAAACATTTCCTCTTGAAATAGTTATTTATTTTCTCTTCTAGGGAGGTTTCCCACATTCACACCATACCTGTGAGGTACATGACTTCACCCAAAGGATCTGTAGCTCTGTGAGGGGTAAACTACAGTTCCCAGAATTCCTCGGGGTGGGGTGCTGTTATAAATCGGCCTTCAATGTATGGTGCTGATATGACAAGAATAACATCTACCTTCCCCCTGTTAATAAATTCCCCAAGTTGGAACCGTATTAACTGTGATCATATTGAGAAAATATGGAAATGCTATTAGGACTGCGTTTGGTATATCCTAGGGAGTTTGGAGAATTTGGGTTTTTAAATTTTATTTTAAATGGAGTTTGTAGTCCACAAGCACTGCATGGGGGGAACCTTATAAAATTAGGCAATTTTGTAACTTCAAAGAAGTTGGAGCGGTAGACTAACATTCATAAGCAGTTTACTGACACTCTTCCCCCACCCTGTGCTGGTGTGGGAAGACTATCATTTGTCCATCACACAGGATTCCAATGATGCCTCATCAGAAATGTACACTTTAATATGTTAAGATGGTTCCAACTGGGGTTACCATGTTTCAAAAAGTGAAAATCCAGACTTTTGTTGAGCTTTTTCATGGCAAAATCTCTTTAAAATTTATTTTAAAAATCTTTAGCTTTTTCTAAGGAAATTTGCCAAAATCTGCACTTCCAACATGGGTTGCCATATGTCTGGATTTTCTCAGACATTTCAAGGAATTCAGCCCGGACTCTATTTGCAACGGCAGAATCACAGCTATATTTGGGGAGTTCCAGACATATGGCAACCCTAGTTCCAATTTGGGATTCTCCAATGGGAGAAAAGCAATGACAAACCTAGACAGCATCTTAAAAAGCAGAGACACCACCATGCCAACAAAGGTCCTTATAGTTCAAGCTATGGTTTTTCCAGTAGTGATGTATGGAAGTGAGAGCTGGACCATAAAGAAGGCTGATCGCCGAAGAATTGATGCTTTTGAATTCTGGTGCTGGAGGAGACTCTTGAGAGTCCCATGGACTGCAAGAAGATCAAACCGATCCATTCTGAAGGAAATCAGCCCTGAGTGCTCACTGGAAGGACAGATCGTGAAGCTGAGGCTCTAATACTTTGGCCACCTCATGAGAAGAGAAGTCTCACTGGAAAAGACCCTGATGTTGGGAAAGATGGAGGGCACAAGGAGAAGGGGATGACAGAGGACAAGATGGTTGGACAGTGTTCTCGAAGCTACCAGCATAGGTTTGACCAAACTGCGGGAGGCAGTGGAAGACAGGAGTGCCTGGCGTGCTCTGGTCCAGGGGGTCATGAAGAGTTGGACACGACTAAACAACTCAACATAACAACAAGTTCCAATTTGCTTGGCGCATCATGTTTTCTGGGGAATTCAGACCTCCCCCCATTTTATCTTCGCAATGATCCAGCGATGGACTAAAATAATAATGGACTCAAAGTGACTTTCATGGCCAGCAGGGATTTAAAGCCAGATCTCCCTGGTCCAAGTATAATACTCTGTCCATTACAGCCCATGGGTTCATATCCTGAATGACTTCACAATAATTCCTACCTGTTAAACCAAATGCAAGTCTGTTCTGACAATAGTCCCTTTTGTGGCAGAGGAATGCCACTATGAAGGCTCCAGGGCTTAGCTTGCTATTTGTAGAACTTAAGAGCTGTGTCTAATGCTTAGCACAAAATTATACTGTTGCTGCGTTTTGAACTGAACCATTTCTGAAGAACTGAAGAGGTGTTTGTTGCTGAAAATGACAGCAACAGTCTTTGTCCGCCTTCCTGCCCTTCACAGCAGCATAGCCAATTCATCCTTTCCTAGGGCATCCATGCCAGCATCCAGATCAAGTCCCAGGTCCAGCTGGAAGGAGGAAAAATGACCCCACCCACAAAATCAAACTTTCAATAACAAGCTCTGTTGCTTTGTCTTGTTTCCTCACCTCTGCACACCGGAAAATGAACCCCTGAGTAGTCAGCAGGCTCATACGGTACATGAAGAGCTGCAGCTGTGTGCCTCAATGCTTTTGGTGAAACATCAATGCAATTGTGCATCTTTTTGGACTACATTTGCAGAGATTTAAACAAGTCCTAAGTTCTGGAAGGTGGCTGGGTTTACAGTGAAGCTGTAACAGAAGACAAGCGAGTTGTCTTGTCCTTTGCCCATGCTTCTGAAATAATGAACATCCACATGGGCGGGGGGGGGGTGTGTGCTCCCATTGTGGGCTGAGCTATAACAGGTGGTGGACTCTCCTTCCTTGGAGGTTTTTAAGCAGAGACTGGCTGGCCATCTGTCATGGATGCTTTAGTCAAGATTCCTGCAGTGCAGGGAGTGGAACTAGGTGTCAGGAAATCAACTCCCTCCCACGGACCAGCCCAGAATAAGAGAAATGATAAGAGTTCTTACCAAGCTATTTATTCAACAATTCACAGACAACGACGAAGGAATGCAACCTTCCCAAAAATGATGTTGCTCCAACTGAGCTCTTCCCACCTCCCTTCCTAGCATCAGTACTTCCCCTTATGGTGGTAAGGTAAAGGTACCCCTGCCCGTACGGGCCAGTCGTGTCCGACTCTAGGGTTGTGCGCCCATCTCACTTAAGAGGCCAGGGGCCAGCGCTGTCCGGAGACACTTCTGTAGATGTTTAGTCTGTCTTCTGAATGGGAAACACTGTTTTTTAACTTCCAGTGCAAAAAAACCCAAACCCTCCACAGGCTGCTTATGACTTGGTTGGAGATGTCTTTGTAAGACTCTCTTTTCCTCAGTTGCCAGTACAGCAATGACAGATTTGCTTAGCTCTTGCAGCTATGGGCATTTTATGAGCCACAGTGCCATACCTACAATGTACTGAAATGCGCAATCCTGACAACTTCAGAAAATACAGAGGGCTTATTTACATGCACGGTGGAAAGACTTGTCATATCATGTCACTGTTTGCTACTGTTGGGTCTTAGGCTGACTGTGTGTCACATAATATGCCTCCCATTCAGAAAATGGAAGCTACACAGAATGATGGAAACACACAAACAAAATCTGGCCCTATCTGTGGTCCGGCAGCTGCTCCTACGTTTCAGCAGGTGGGCTTCTGGCTCAGTATTCCAAAGACATATTCAGTATTCCAAAGGCACTGTTCTACCCAGACACTGAGGTCCAGCACTGAGGGCCTTCTGGCGGTTCCCTCACTGTGAGAAGCCAAGTTATAGGGAACCAGGCAGAGGGCCTTCTCGGTAGTGGCACCAGCCCTGTGGAACACCCTCCCACCAGATGTCAAAGAGAATAACAACTACCAGACTTTTAGAAAACATCTGAAGGCAGCCCTGTTTAGGGAAGCTTTTAATGTTTGATGTATAACAGTATTTTAATATTTTTTGGAAGCTGCCCAGAGTGGCTGGGGAAGCCCAGCCAGATGGGTGGGGTATAAATAATAAAGTATTACTGTTGTTCTTCTTCTTCTTGTTGTTGTTATTATTATTATTATTATTATTATTATTATTATTATTATTATTATTTTATTATTACTATTACTATTACTATTACTATTACTATTACTATTTTACTATTACTATTACTATTACTATTATTTTGGGGTGAAGCTGGAAGAAGGCAAATGGCAACTGTCAAGGAAATAATTAGGACTGCCAATTAATTAAATGGACTTTATTATCTTGTTTTCAACTCTTAATCACTGGTGTCCTATCTCAACTCAGATGATAACTGTATATTTAATAAACGCACCACTGTTCCCTGAAGTGAGTAGTATCCCTGCCAAAATAAGGTTATGGTTTGTGTGTTCCCTTTGCCTTCTCTTCCTCCTACAGATACTTCCAAAAAAGAAATTTGCAACTATGAAGCAAGAAAAGAAATTTGGTTGTGGATTAATGTCCAGTTTATCAGATGCACGAAGTGTTATTCTGAGTTGGTATAAATACACATTGGGGGAGAGGATTGTAAGCAGTGAGTCGGAGAGGAATGAAATGCAAAAAGTAGTGACAGTGACCATTCTCAAAAAAATGTATCGGCGCAAACATCTTGGCACTAGTTAGCTAATGGACACATGTAGCAGTTCTATATAGCCCCTTGTCACAACTTTGCTGCTCCCTTTAGCTGTGGGGCCTGACTATCTCGCTCCCTCAAGCGGGCCTGAACCCCAGAGGTTTTTTTAAAAGGAAAAAGAAAAAGAAAATGTATATTGAGGAGAGATTTTAAAAATTAAGTGCTACTGCCCTATCTCTTAGCTCAAAGATATAAAATAGTATGGCTGTCTTTTCCGGTAGAATTTTTGGTCTGGATTTAACTAGCAACCCTCTCTCCAGCTTGGGTGAAGAGCCCTGAAATTAACAATTTCCTTGAAGCATGGCGATTCCTCGAAGATATGCTATGGGGCAACCTTTGTGTGCTTCATACTCCTATTGACAAATGTTTCTTCTGGTTTGACATGCCAAATACAAAGCCGCAAAGGTCCCAAATGCAATTAATTTCAGGACACTAGCAAGAAACCTTCCGGTGTCTGATTTGTGATGATTTAGCATCAAAATAATGTCAGGCAATGTCAGGCAGGAAAACAGGCAAGGTCAGACACAGGGTCTCAGGCAGGTTCTGGCAAACAGCAATGTTGCTCCCGCAACCTGGGGCGGGGTCCGACAGCCTTTTATCTTTGTTGGGGTAGCGGCTGGTCCTGATCCCCCGGCGACTCACCTCCCTGTCTTGCCGGAAGGCAAGCGCTCCTCCTGCAAGTACTCAGGTCTCTCCTTCTCTCAGACCTTAGGCTCTGCAGCTTGGGAGATGTCAGTGGGTTACTAGACCCAGAGGCCGCCTCAGCCTCTCCTGACCCAACTGGTAGTGGAGCAGCTGTAAGTGATGGCCCAGCTGAAGGCAACGAGGTAATCCCCGCATCTGGAGCCAGGGCAGGATCAGGCCCCTGACTCGGCCCAGCTGGTGCTTGTTGCAGGGGAACATGTGCAGACTGGGACTCTTCAGAATCAGGCCCCAGACTAGGTTTGGCTGCTGCCTGAGGCAAAGGAGATCCTGGTGCGGACTGAGACTCCTCTGGCTCCTTGCTTAGGTCTTGCCATGGAAGCTCCTCTGGTGAGAAGCCAGGTCCATGTGGCACAGCTTGCCAAAAAAGAGGAAGAGGCAGTCCCTCTTGGGGCATCCTTGAACGCCTTCATCTCCCCTGGCAGCAGCAGGGAAGCTGTTTCATTGCACAAGCACATGGGGAACAGCTTGCCACATGGAGCATTCATGAGATGCCTCTCCAGAGGGGCTTCAAGGGATTTTCACCACATCTGTCTCTAGGCAGTTGAATTTACAAGTACCTCTTGTGCCTCTGATTGTACCTCTGGCCCCACTCTGTGTCCAGATAAGATTAGGAGCGCTTGAGGGATTTGCTCTCTGCACAATCCCATTCCAACTGATCTGATCCGCACCTCCCTGACTAATGTGTGAAGGTCAGAGCTTAGCCACCCAGAGGTGAGCCTTTGCGCTTCTCAAATGCTCTGCTGAGTCCTTGGCTCAAAAACGAATCAAAACACATTTCTAAAACTTTGCTTTGAGAGAAGATTAGTTTTAAAATATGCATTTGGAAATACGTATTTTGAAACAAAACAAAACAATGGCTTAGCACAGCAACAGATGTTACTGGTGACAACACAACCTCTCGAGTTTCACAATGATAAAATAACACCCACAGAGTGAGAGCAAACCCTCTGATTCAGGCGGAAACTAAATTGGCACCTTCAGTGAAGACTCCTTCAATGCATTTCTGTCCTTTAAAACACCAGGGAGGGTTTGCTTCCCAGGGAAGTGAGTCCTTTACTTGTCAAACCTCACTAGGATAAAATGCAATTGAGAAGTCAGATACCCCCCAAGTCACTTTGTTTAGCCCCAGCCCAAGGCAAGAACAACCGCCTTCCAGGCCCCCAGGACCAGACTCCACATCAGTGCCGAATTTAGGGCAGTGTGGGCCGTTGCCTCTCACACTGAGCCAAGCCAAGGTACCACAAACGCATAAGTAAACAAAAAATTAAAGTACATTATTGTCCCTTGTACAACTTGTATACAGTGAGATTACACAAGTACCCCCCACTCAGCTCTCTTAGTCTTAATTCCCCTCGTTTACTGACGCACACCCACTAAACCCGAAAGTCAGTTGCCCTGTTGTTATATTTTCATTCAGCAGCCTAACAGCCCATGGATAGAAGCTGTTCTTTACCCTGTTGGTGCAACTAATCATGCTTCTATATCTTCTGCCTGAGGGCAGGAGATCAAGAAAGTGCCGGCCAGGGCATGAATCATCCCTGAGAATTTTCCTCACTCTCCCGAGGCAACGTTCTTCCGCTATTTCATCCAGCGGATTCACGGGACAGCCCATAATATCTTGTGCTGTATTCACCACCCTCTGTAGGCACTTCCTATCAGTTGATGTCAAACCAGCGTACCACACCATGATGCAGTATGAAAGGACACTTTCTATTGTGGACCGGTAGAAGGAGATCATAAAATGTTGATAGACATCGTTCTTCCGCAATACTCTGAGAAGATGGAGTCTCTGTTGGGCTTTCTTAACCACCTGGGTTGTATTTATTTTCCAATTAAGGTCTTCACTGAGATAAACTCCTGGGAATTTAAAGAGACTCTCTCCACACAGCCCTCCCCGATGTACAGCGGGGCTAGTTCTTCTTCTTCACAAGAAATTATTGTGAAGATAAGAAATATTTAGGGGGCACACCACATTTTCTCCTCGCTCAGGGCACCATATTACTGACGTTCGCTGCTGCCCCTGCCCACATTATCAAGGAGCTGCTGCAAACTTATTAAGAGGAATGTGATTGAATCAATTCATGATGCAATGTCTTCTTGTCTGTGGCATAGAGACGATGAGGCCAGACTGGTCTGCCTCGTAGAGACATTGCAAGGTCGCCTGAATCCTGAGAAATATTCATTCAGTAGTTTTAAGGATTTACACTAAATGTAAGATTCTAGCCCCCCTCCCGCCATGCACACACACACACACACACACACACACACACACACACACACAGACACACATACACCAAAAGCAGGATTAGTCTCCCAGCAACCCCCTTTTGAGAATCTCCTTGCCCCAGGGAAGAGACAGGTCCAATTGCAGAGCCCCCTGCCCAAGGCCTGGTCTCTCATTCGAGTCTCATGGCAACTCTGTCTCCCGTCTCCCATTCTCCGCCCTTCCTTTCCTCTCACAGCGACACACTAATATTTCATGACTAGTAATAAAGCAGAACTAAATGCTGCCTCCCCCAAAAGATTAGGCCACTGGAAAGCACTAAATTAAATGGATCGGATATTTAGAGGGAAACTGATAAGCACACAGCCGTTTTCTTTTGCTGTCATTAGCCTACACATGGGGAATGGATTTATTGCACAACAGATTTTTATTTTCAATTATTATTATTATTATTATTATTATCCCCACCCCCACCACCCTGCAAAAGGGTTTTGAGGGAATTTAAGCAGTTTTTATTCATGCACCAATTCACTTGTGTACACTCATATGGCTGCTTGCCAGTTTTCCCTGACATTTTTTTTTTTTGGCTCGAAACATCTTAATCCAAAAATCATTAAAGTAATTAATAAGCACTGGAGTGTATGAGGAGATGTTTTCACACGGACCTTCCTCTGGGCTTCAGGTGCTATAAATAAAGAGAAGGAACTGTCGTGAGGCAAGGAAGTTCATGGAAAATGCACCACAGCCACCCACACATTGGAACAGTTATTAATATGGGGGGGGGTCACCAAGAAAGGGACACAGGTGGTGCTGTAGGTTAAACCACAGAGCCTAGGACTTGCTGATCAGAAGATCAGCAGTTTGAATCCCTGCAACAGGGTGAGCTCCCGTTGCTCGGTCCCTGCTCCTGCCAACCTAGCAGTTCGAAAGCATGTCAAAGTGCAAGTAGATAAATAGGTACCGCTCTGGTGGGAAGGTAAACGGCGTTTCTGTGCACTGCTCTGGTTCACCAGAAGTGGCTTAGTCATGCTGGCTACATGACCTGGAAGCTGTATGCCAGCTCCCTCGGCCAGTAAAGCGAGATGAGCACCGCAACCCCAGAATCGGCCACGACTGGACCTAATGGTCAGGGGTCCCTTTACCTTTACACCAAGAAAGAGGATGCAGATTTGCATAAAAATCTCAGGTGTGAATGTATATGTGTAGGTGCAAATTGAGAAGTAATTTTAAAAGGAACAGAATATATTTCACCTTAATGGGGAAGACCCTGACCAGGTGAGCTCTCAGCTACCAAGGGCCAAAGTGTTTCTGGGCAGCTTCAAGGCTCCTAACCCCCCCTTTATTTATCTTTAAACTTGGCCTAGACCAGATGACCCTTCCAAAAGAGGAGGGCTCTCTGTCCTAGTTTTCATCATTCTGGATTCTGAGATCCTGGACTTCTTTGGCAAGAGGAGGAGATAAAAAGTGAAATAAAGAAATGTTAATGTTTACATCCTTGTTCTTAAGGATCCATGCAAACAGGGGGGCAAAGTCTCAGAACTCGTCATCCTTAAGCATTTATAGCAGAAGGGCTCTGGTATTTTTAGGGTACATTTCAAAACATGCCAAGGACAGACTACAGCGGGGTGCATAGACTGGCAGAAACAACAGGAGACAACACTTCCCACTGAACAAATATATAATAATACAATTAAGTTATGCTCCAAAGCAGTCTTCCCCAATCTGCTGCTCTCCAGATATTTTGGAGAAATATCTGCCAGCACCAGGTCAGGAAGGCAGCTCCAAATAATGGCACGTCTTTTAAAAAAAAATATCGCCTGCAGATTCTAATGTTTAATTAATCAAGTAACATCTCCCAATATGCATATGAGTTCCCTCTATTTATCTCAACATCTCTTCCACACAGATGGATGGGAGAATAAAGGAGCCGGGCGTTTTACGACTGCGTGATCTCTATGCCACCAGCCTGCAAATTCTAACCTTTCGGGCCTGGAAATTATGATGCACATTGCGAGGACAAATGTCTTAGAGGAAGCAAGAACCCTTTGAACTGGCGCATGACCCTGCTGCATGTTGCTGTTGTTTTTTTCCAGCAGAAGTGACTGAGTTGCTCCTCTTTATACAGAAGGACAAGGAGTTCGGCATGCAGCCCTCTGCTGGCGTCTCTCGGGATTTGCTGCCTGACTTTTGCTTTCAGCTCACGGTGCTCCTATAATTCCACTCAAAATGACACAGCGCTAGAAATCCTCTCTGGATGGTTAATGTATTTTGAATGGCAGTTAAAAATAATCATCCGGGTACGAGACGGAAGCCCAGTATGATCAGAGCACCACAGCGATTATGATACAGGGAAAGTAATAAAGCGCAGCGTTAGGGGTTCTTTGTTTTCTAACAGCCCCGAGAAAAAGCAAATTTCCTCACGCTTCTGGTAACAGTCTTCTGAGAGAATGACAGCCACACACCTCTACAAGGTTATCTTGAAGACTGCAGCCAAGGTTGCAGATCTGATTTACAAATTGTATTTTAAAATTTTACAATATAGCAACAATTTTCCATTCATAATAACACCATATTCATTTCTTTGACTGCCCCCTAAACCCCCCTGCCCATTTTAAAAAAAATCCTTTCTATTTCCATGCATATAATTACTTTTCCCATTTGATTTCCAAATGTTTTTAAACCTAGTTATCTGATTTAAGACGGCTCCTGTTTCCTATTAGGACAATTAGTGTTCTGGACACATTCCTTGGAAGCAAGCCTCAATTTGGTGGGAGTTTGCATCCAGATAATGGACACAATCTAGGTCAGGATGAGAGAGACTTGAATGGAAAGAAGCCAATACAGTGGTACCTCGGGTTACATACACTTCAGGTTACAGACTCTGCTAACCCAGAAATAGTACCTCGGGTTAAGAAGAAGAAGAAGAATTTGGATTTGATATCCCACTTTATCACTACCCAAAGGAGTCTCAAAGCGGCTAACATTCTCCTTTCTCTTCCTCCCCCACACCAAGCACTCTGTGAAGTGAGTGGGGCTGAGAGACTTCAGAGAAGTGTGACTAGCCCAAGGTCACCCAGCAGCTGCATGTTGAGGAGCGGAGACGCGAACCCGGTTCACCAGATTACGAGTCTACCACTCTTAACCACTACACCACACTGGCTCTCTTTTTAAAGAACTTTGCTTCAGGATGAGAACAGAAATCGTGCTCCGGCGGTGCAGCATCAGCTGGAGGCCCCATTAGCTAAAGTGGTGCTTCAGGTTAAGAACAGTTTCAGGTTAAGAACGGACTTCCGGAACAAATTAAGTACTTAACCCGAGGTACCACTGTACATTCAAGGTTGACACCTTGAAACTGATTCTCTTTTTATAAGCCCCTTTCCTAAAGTCCTGGATGGGTGTGTTTTTAACATGTCTGCACTGAGTAGCCAATAATAGCCAGACCAACAGAGTGGAAGGAACATATTAGGAAAAAAGCAAAATGCCATTCCATAGATGTGATATACATGGCAAGGCTAAGCTTAAAATGAATTCTGATGCTGATTGAAAACATGTTCCAATCTTGTCCCTGCTGCAGGTATGTAAATATCATGCCTAAACACTGGAGTGAAAGAAATGCAGCGGGAGTCCCTAGATGTCTCATTAGTTACTAAAGCTGCTTTGCATAGTATGAGCTGGGAAGGGGGAGAAATTGGAGATTAGCCAATCACCCCAGCAATGTTTTCATATACATGAAAATGTGCTTACTAAGTAATTTTCCAAAGCTCTAAGAATATAACCTGGAAAAGATTTCTGCACCCAAATACTACTATGAAAGCACCAGTCAATCTCATCGTTCCATGTCCAGGAAAAGATTGGAATTTGCTTGATTTTAAACAGAAACCTTTTGTGACTTTATAGTTAGCAACCAGCAGGATGTGACCCCAGTTCCAGGGCTTTATTAATAATTATCATCTTATTTAATTAATTAATTAAATAATAATAATAATAATAATAATAATAATAATAATAATAATAATAATAATTTATTTATTTATTATTTATACCCGCCCATCTGGCTGGGCTTCCCCAGCCACTCTGGCCAGCTTCCCAAAAAAAATAATATTAAAATACTGTAATACATCAAACATTAAAAGCTTCCCTAAACAGGGCTGCCTTCAGATGTCTTCTAAAAGTCTGGTAGTTGTTGTTCTCTTTGACATCTGGTGGGAGGGTGTTCCACAGGGAGGACGCCACTACCGAGAAGGCCCTCTGCCTGGTTCCCTGTAACTTGGATTCTCGCAGTGAGGGAACCGCCAGAAGGCCCTCGGTGCTGCACCTCAGTGTCCGGGTAGAACGATGGAGGTGGAGACGCTCCTTCAGATATACTGGACCGAGGCCATTTAGGGCTTTAAAGGTCAGCACCAACACTTTGAATTGTTCTCGAAAATGTACTGGGAGCCAATGTAGGTCTTTCAAGACTGGTGTTATATGGTCTCGGCGGCCGCTCCCAGTCACCCCTTTCTATACCCCTCCTTCACCCGAGGATCACAGGGTGGTTCGTGATATAAAAACACAGAAACTCACACCATATTAAGAATTGTACAACACACCTGCCTATCCAGCGCCACTAATCCAGGCATCCCCAACCTTCGGCCCTCCAGATGTTTTGGACTACAATTCCCATCATCCCTGACTACTGGTCCTGTTAGCTAGGAATCATGGGAGTTGTAGGCCAAAACATCTGGAGGGGATGCCTGCACTAATCTGAGAGCATATCATGGACTTACCTTTGTGTAACAGAGTCTTGTCCCAACCTAATCTCAGGAAAGATGCATTTTCTAGACCTTCTGACCTGTTCTCCATGTGAAGTCAGTGCCAGATAACCAAATCTACAGTATAGGGACCAGTTGGCCTAGTTGAACAGCTCAGAGTCCGTTCTCCCCCTCCATCTTTTGCGCTGCATAATTTTTTGACACACTGAATGGAGTTTCACCAGAGCCGTAGAAAGGACTAGGGACTGTCCCACCAGGGTTTGAAGCTGGGGCTTCATGGCAGCAAATGGGAATATCACTCGTAATCTGAACTTTGGATCTTCGAAAATAGATATTACATGATGTAGACACTAAAGTTTAAGCTGGAGACGGCCTGGGCGATGTTTTTTCTACTCTTGCCTTTCCAAACATCTCTGCCTATTTTATTGGGGTGATCAATCTCAGAGTCCCTGTTTTGCTTTGCGAAGTATTGGCTTATTCTGTTCTATTTTTTTGTTTGTTGAAAACGTCTTTATGGTGCCTTTCATTCTATCCAACACAAAGCTGCTGTACAGCACAAGTTGGTTTGAGGAACTAAATCTTTTGGAGGTATTTGGGGCCACATGTTTCTGAGGGACCTCAGGGGCTTGTGTCTGAGTGTGCTCTTTGCTGCAATCTGCCCCCCCCCAAAAAAGATACCCCAACAGCCTGAGGTTGCTCTGGATTCAGTCCAAGAGGAGATAGTGAATAAACTATGGAACTCCCTCCCACAGAAAGCAGTGATGCCCACCATTTTTAGGGGTCCCACAGCAATGGGGGGACATATCGTGAAGAGCAAAAAAAGAGGGCAGCCTGAGCCCCTGCCAGCCCAAGCTGGAGAAAGAGGTGTGCAGGGCCTCCACCGCACCCATGCGCCTCTTTCCCCAGCTCAGACTGGCAGCAGCCATGGTGTGCAGAGCAGCCATAGCTGCCCATGAAACCCAGACATTTCCTTAAAAATATAAAAATCAGCCCAGATGGGCATGTTGGCCCCCCAAAAGAGGACATGACTGGGTTTTCCCGGATGTATGGCAACCCTAAACAATGGATCAAAATAATATTGATTTGATATTGAAATAAAATTATAATCAAGTTTTCTGAGTTCAATGCTATCCCACTGGAACACGTGCATCAGCCCCCTCCCCCATAAAAAAAAAATTGGCTCCCAAGGGGCTTCCACAGGTTTTAATCTGGCACTATGTGCATCTTCACACATACAACTCAACGCTCAAATGGCTGCAAGCCTTCGGACTTGCTTCAGACAATTGTGGGATCGAGGGAACAGCTTGAACCCTGACTCTGTATGTTTTGCTACTGGTTGGTAGTATGTCAATGAATTCAGAATGAATCTGCAGTGAATATTATTTTATTTCTGCTCCCCCCTGAATGGTGTGTGTGTGTGTGTGTGTGTGTGTGTGTGTGTGTGTGTGTGTATTTATCTTGCATTACGATTTACAGTGTCGGAAGCCTTAGTCAGGTCAATAAACACCATAGACAGGGGTTGGTTTTGCTCTCTGTATTTTTCTTGAAGCTGTCAAACAGTGAAAATCATGTCCATTGTCCCCCTAGAAGGCCGAAAACCATTTTGGAATTCAGGAAGGGTATCCTCATTGTTAAAACCATATTTATGGAAGACAATCTTATTTGGCTACAAGCGATCGCCAAAGAAAGAAGATTTATCTTGCAGGTGCTTTCTAAGTGATTCGAAAAGATGGAGTGCTGTGTTTTCTGTACCTTGTATAAGTTATTTCTGCCCCGTGCCCAAGTCCTACTTCTGTGGGTGTTTCATTTATTCATTTCTGCCTTTCAAGTTAGCATTAAAAATACAAGAATTTTGAATTTTGTATGCTGCCCTAGGATTGTTACTAGGGCATAAATCCCTAAAATAAATGATTTTAGACTTGCTTATCTGGGGGTAAGCTTGGTGGAAGCTGATGGAACCAGCTTCTGCGAAGACCTGTAGAGGATTGCATTGCTGAGAACTAATCAGAAAGAATAATAAGAATAAGAATAAGGATTTTATTATTTATACCCTGCCCATCAGGCCGCCTCCTGAGACCCTCTTCCTGTAGCGCCCAGTGTGCTGGGGTAGAAACAAGCTGCAGCCGGGAGCTGGAGGCAGAGAGACCTGGGAGCAGCCATCGGTTCACAAGCGATAGACCCAACCCAGAACTGGCCTTACTAAACATCTTCCAAGACAATAACGCTCACTTACATCACAAAGAACTCACAACCCATCTACTTTCAGTAGCCAGAAGCATCATAGCCAGACACTGGAGAGACCTGTCAGGAGTAAGCATGGACCAATGGTACCAAATAGTATGGGAAACAGCCTTATTAGAAAAATTAACCAATAAACTGAAACTGACATGGGGACAAACAGAAGAAGACGCCTTTACGCCTTTAGGGCTCCCCTTTATCACATACACAGCCAATGACAATGACAATAATATCACAACAAGACAATGACAATAATCCACCAACAGCATACAAATCAATATGGCTAACCTGATCAAAACACACACACACCCCACTCACACACGAAAACAAAGATCACCACAGCCAACCACAAATGAACAGTCACACCCTAGGCCAACCCCAACCTCTCTCACCACCAAAGGAACACAAGCGAATAGCAGAGAACCTGCACAAGCAACGCTGACACCAAATCCCACATATAGTAAGTAAAATAGAAACATGGCCACCCGACCTCACCCATCTTTTCCCCCTCCACCCCTCTCCTCCTTTTCTTCCTAATGTCTCAACAAATGAAACTGATTTGTAAAAATGTTACATGGGGGAAAAAATATGAGAGAGAGACATTGCACACACTTTTGTAAATCAATAAAATCTTAAATAAATAAATAAATATAACAAGTGATAGACCGCTGAATGTAGCTGCCATGATTGTCTGCCTCTCACACCGGCAGAGAGAGTTGAGGCGAATGGGGCCTCTCAAGTCAGATGGATGGCCTGTAAGTAATAAAATTATGATGGTGGTGATGATTCAGGTCCCTCAAGCTCTGCAAAGACTTCCTGACCAGTTATCCTTTTTTCGAGAATATCTGGTATGTGCTGAGTTTCAAGCTCAAAGGATTTATTAAAGTGGGGTAGTTGGTGTTTTGTTTCTTTAAATGAACTTCAGGAATGGGCAAATCCCAGGATTTAAAAACTTTAAATAATAAAACTAGGCTAGATTTTTTTCCCCTTGCATGTTCTGGGGCACTCGTCTCCAGTCAGATGGAGAGAGAGGGAGTTCTAGTTCATTACAGAAGCATTCATGCGCTGTCACAAGGAAGTCACTTCGCTGAACAGACCCAGGGAAGGGAACAGGCCAGATTTTTCTTCCACTTAGGTCTACGAATGCCCATGACTTCTCTAAGAGCTCTTCCTGGCACATGTCACTTCCAGGCAGAGCTGCAATTCACCTTCCGTGCTTTGTCCAACTGAAGCGCTGCCATTTCCAACCCCCTGGGGGAAGGCTCAGTTATATTCGTCTACATCCACAGGGCCAGTTAACCCCCTCTTTGCTCAAGCACATGAGCAAGTGGTTAGCCACACACCCTGTCCCAGGACCTGTTTAATCGGTGCTGAATTTGGTGTACAAATGCTCATGTTTCCCTTTTATGAAAATTCAGGCTACAGTGGTACCTCGGGTTAAGTACTTAATTTGTTCCGGAGGTCCGTTCTTAACCTGAAACTGTTCTTAACCTGAAGCACCACTTTAGCTAATGGGGCCTCCTGCTGCCGCCGCGCCACTGCTACATGATTTCTGTTCTCATCCTGAAGCAAAGTTCTTAACTTGAAGCACTATTTCTGGGTTAGCAGAGTCTGCAACCTGAAACGTATGTAACCTGAAGCGTATGTAACCTGAGGTACCACTGTATTTGCTTGGCAGCAATTCACAGGCCAACGGTTAAGACTCCTCCATCTCCATCCAAGATGCCATATAGCTGCTGAGTTATGAACTTAATGTGCTGTCAGCCTTCAAAAGCATGTCTCTAAACATGCTCTGGATTTCAACGGGTGGCCTAATGCAGAGGGTTACGACTGTTGCTTTAGCGCAAGTGCTGCCCGGGTCACATTCAATCCTTCATACATCTCTCATATTGACAGAGACTGAAATTAACGAGACCTTTGTGGCCATTGATTTTATGCCATCAGTGACTGATAGGAACACATTGTGGACAGAGATGTCTGAGGCCGCCTTTCTGCCCATCCCGGCTATCGCCGGCCTCATGGCAGGATAAACAGTCTCTGTTAGGTAGACCATATACCGCATGCATCCTCAGTCCCCAGACAGACATCATTGGAGAGCACCAACATAACAAATCACCTATTGACTTAACTAAGGAATTGCTCTTTCTGATCTGTTCCCGAAAGGTGGGTTTATTTTCCTGCAAATAAAAGTCAATAAGTAGTGATCTTTTCCAAGTTTGCAGTAGATTTGAACCATATGGCCAGATCTGTATTCTTAGCATATTATGAAACAGTGGTTTTTCCCAGTGTCTAATGAATAGCTCATGTTAGAAATGCAAATAAACGAAATAATAGCACAAAAGATTGTGCAATCCTGTGCACCTATATAATTTAACTTAATGGGACTTATTATCTGAGACTGCATGCACACTTGAAAGCACATTCAAACACATTCAAACACACTCAAACATTATGGGCAGTGCAGTTTACCCCTCAAAATTCCCAGAAACGCTTAACAGGTTCCTATGAAATTTTCCTGCCTTGGGAAATTCCTAGGAATTTTGTTATTGAAAATTCACATGATAGCAGAATTGCTACTCAGCACTCCTCTCAGGAGTGCAAGCTGCTGCTAAGCCACCTGTTTGGCTTTCATATTGTGTTCAAATTTGGATGTTGAGTTTCAATTCAAGTGTTGAAAACTTTCAATCAAGTTTCTTAAGGATAATCTTGGTGGCCCCAGTCAGAGGGGTGTGTGTGATGGCCTGGGAATCAGATTCAGAGGCTGAACCTGAGGAATCCCAGCCTGCACAGGAGTCCCCGCCTCCAAGACTGGCTGAGCCGGGGCTGGGGTTTGAGCCCGAAGGGCCCTCACCTGTGCTGGATCCTCAGGAGCAGACACCAGCTGAATCTGCTCTGGCTCCGGAGGTGATTGAGGACCCATCGCCTGCAGGTGCTCCACTCTCAGCCCCATCAGGGGTAGCTGAGGTTGCCTCTGGGTCCGGTAACCCTCCAGCCTCTCCTGAGCTGCAGAGGCTCAGGGCAGAGAGGTGGAGGGAACTAAGTTCTTGCAGGAGGAGTGCTCGCCTCCAGGCCAGCAGAGGCGAGGCACCTGTGGACCGGGGCCGCCCTATGCCTCAGAGGAGATAAAAGCCAGCCAGCCCAGTCCCAGGTTGTGGGAGCAACATTGCTGGTAACCTGTTCCTGCCGGCACCCTGTCCTAGCTGCCTGCAGGGGCAGGGCAAGCGTCCCAGGGGGGCAGGGCGAGCATCCCAGGGGGATGCTGTTTAAGAGCCACACAAAGCATTTCCCTTACTTCTCTTTTTTTATATATATATAATATTTATTCAGATTTTGAAAATTACAAAAAAGAACAATAAAAAAGAAAAATAACCAAGACATAAAAAATATACACAAACAATAAAAAAAACCAGATCAGACCTTTACATAGGTTTCTTTCCTTTGCTTATTTCCTTGACCTCCTCACACCTCCCTTTTTTGTATTCTAGTTCAATTAGATGTTTCAGCAAATCCTTTCCAGCTTTGTTTTTATCCTAATAATTTATCTTAATATACTGTAATTCTCGTCTTTCACCTCATTTCCCTTACTTCTCAGAACAAATACCTGCAGAGCTTAAGTGTTTCACAATGCATTCCCTTCCTCTTCGCACATTTCAACTAGATCCCCTCTTCTTTACTATTTTGGAACTTTTGTTGAGATCTCCAGAAAGCATTTGATTGATCCAGTAACCAGTTTGTATCCTTGAAGACAGTCCCCGGAACATTAAGCTCTTTGTCTCCTTTCAGATAAGAAAGAATAATTGTGCAGCTAAACATTTGCTCAGATCAATGAAGATACAAGTAAAAATCTTACCTAATGAATCTAAACATGTTTTCCCATTTTGCAGAGATATTCAATAATTTTGCAGCTTAGTTTTTAACGTTATGAATGTGCTATGGTGAGGTCTGTTGACTAGATCAATAAATGGAATGGTTGGTTGATTCCTTGTTGGTTTCCCTTCAGAGAGTCCTGAATTCACTGGGCTACGTGTGCCAATGCATGTATTTATATAATTTCTATAGCTCTATTCAAGCCAAGCCCTTCCAGGGCATTTTTCATAGCACATTTATATGATAATCAATCTATTAAAAGTAGTAAAAACAGACAGAGTGATGGAAGAAATTCTTCATCTCAAAGCTCAGTTGGTTAGAGCGTGGTGCTGATAATGCCAAGGTTGCAGGTTCGGTTCCCATATGGGACAGCTTCATATTTCTGCATTGGAGGGGGTTGGACTAGATGATCCTCAGGGACATTTCTGACTCTACAATTCCATGATTCTAAGAAGATACAGATAAAGCACACGGGAAGATCTGGGCCATTAAAAGTGTCTTCACAGTGCTGGGGGAAAAATCAAGCTTGGCACTAAGTTGAGCCTCCCTGGGAAGATGGAAGTTGAGGGGCCACCACAAAGAAGATCACCACTCACTTTGGACATTAAGGGGATCTTATGAAGTGGATCTTTACATGGTTTTGGATGATTTGTGGTATTTTATGTATTGTGATCTGCTGGGTAGATCGACGTGTATCTTGAGCTTTTCTGTGCGTTTTTTTCTCTGCTCCAGATACACATCGATCTACCCACACATAGTTGTTATCTCTGAGAAACGTAGAAAATAACAAGATATATTTATACGAATTCTTCAAACTTACACGACCCCTTAAAAATTAGCTGATGAAGGTGAATACATCGAAACAGGGCCCTGTCTTTGTTACAATTGACTATTGATTTGCGAGTAGGGACCACTCCCACTACTGAAATTTATATTGGCCAGAGTTCTTGGTGTGCTCTTTTCTTGGTATATTTAATAACAATTACCCAGACAGGAGCACCAGGAAAACCCGACTTGATTCTGGCTTTCCCAAAGCATCTGCAGACGTGGCCAGACATGGCAGGCTGCTGGGAAAAACTCCAGAGACAGCCCGTTTCTGCCTAATATTGTGATTTGTTTGACTGTGTAAAGAATGCAAGGTGTTTCTCTCTAGGCCTTTTGCTCAGGTGGCAGCAACAGCAGCTGAGCTGTGCGACAGCCTCCATTGCTGGAGATTGGAAGAGGACATGGAGAAGGCTGAGGAGATCTCTGGGCTGGCATCAGGCGTCAAGGATTTCCAGGGAATGACCTTGGAGTTCCTGCCTCCTGGAAACCATGGCAACAGCACCGGCGCCTGCAAAATAATTTCTGGTTTCAGGGTTAGCTATTAGACATCTGAGACATTTTCTTCCTGCTCTGCAGCAGACTGCCTCTGTGCATCCCGTGTTGGTCTGTCTTCTGAATAACAATGGCACAGAAGAAGAGGAACAGTAGACCCCAAATTCCTTCAAAAAAAATATTTATACATTTCCCAGAAAGAATACAATACAATTAATCTAACAGTTCACAAACTAATCCCTCGATGGTCGACTTCCCTTCCCCCCGTGCTTTCCTCAAGTTATCAATTGCTGCTGCATGTTATAATTATTCTAATCCTTCTCCCATCCATTTTGTTCTCAAAGCAGTAGACCCCAAATTCAGCTTCTTTGGGTTTTCCTTTTTGACGGGAGACGGTTCACACAGGTGAATTCTTCCTCAGCTAAAGACTGTTTATCATTTTAATTAGGATTCCGTTACCACCTGGAAGCAACCTTTCCCTGGCCTTAGAAGTGGCTGTTGGGGGCCAGACAGTGAGGGACGGACAGCAAGGGAACAGCCTTGACCGGATTAAAATGTCATGTTTGTGTTCTGTTTCCTTCAGATAAGCGGTCTTTTTAAATTGTGTACAGTCATATTTCTAACCTTGAATCGCATCTATTATTGCCCAGCCTGAGAGCTCAGGGTGGGTCAAGCTCTATATTTAATAAGATTAATCCACATGTGTTGCTCTCGGGTGGGAGGAAAGAAGAGCGTCCCATGCAGCTAAGGAGACAGGTGCCCAGGAGCTGAACAAAAAGAGGGGCTTCAGGTGGCTCAGTTGGGGAGAGTGGGGTGCTATGAACACCAAGGTTTCAGGTTTGAATTCCCGTCTGGGACAGCTGCCTATTCCTGCATTGCAGGGGCTTAAACTAGATTATCAACAATGCTATGATTCACTTTCCCTGCCCCTCCGGCCTTGGACGCCATCTTACAGTAAGTAAACCATCAAGCTGACCAACACCAAGGGGAAAGGGAGGGGTACATGTTACATATTCTCAAGACCCTTTTGCAAACATGGTGTGGTCCCTCTCACTCCCTACATGTGCATCTATCAGAAGGGTGAAATTGTTGACATAAAGGGCATGGGCACCATTCAGAAAGGCCTGCCCCACAGATAGAAGGGGAAGAAATGGAGGCAGTGAGAGATTTTACTTTCTTGGGCTCCATGATCACTGCAGATGGTGACAGCAGTCACGAAATTAAAAGACGCCTGCTTCTTGGGAGAAAAGCAATGACAAACCTAGACAGCATCTTAAAACGCAGAGACATCACCTTGCCAACAAAGGTCCATATAGTTCAAGCTATGGTTTTCCTAGTAGTGATGTATGGAAGTGAGAGCTGGACCATAAAGAAGGCTGATCGCCAAAGAATTGATGCTTTTGAATTCTGGTGCTGGAAGAGACTCTTGAGAGTCCCATGGACTGCAAGAAGATCAAACCTTTCCATTCTGAAGGAAAGCAGCCCTGAGTGCTCACTGGAAGGACAGATCCTGAAGCTGAGACTCCAATACTTTGGCCACCTCATGAGAAGAGAAGACTCCCTGGAAAAGACCTTGATGTTGGGAAAGATGGAGGGCACAAGGAGAAGGGGACGACAGAGGATGAGATGGATGGACAGTGTTCTCAAAGCTACCAGCATGGGTTTGACCAAACTGCGGGAGGCAGTGGAAGACAGGAGTGCCTGACGTGCTCTGGTCCATGGGGTCACAAAGAGTAGGACACGACTAAACAACTAAACAACAACAACAACAACACCATGTGCCACAAATGTTACCATGGCAAGCAGGGAAGGGTATACAGCAGCCTTTCTCAACCTGTGGGTCCCCAGATGTTTTCGGCCTACAACTCCCATGATCCCTAGCTAGCAGGACCAGTGGTCAGGGATGATGGGAGTTGTAGTCCAACAACATCTGGGGACCCAAGGTTGAGAAACACTGGTATACAGCATTACCCAGCATGCTGTGGGAATTATTGTGAACAAGAAAGTTACTGTATAAGGGCAAGATTCTGGCCAAGAGAGTTCATGTGCGAATTGAGCGTATTAAGCACTCAAAGAGCAGAGGCAGCGTGTGAAAGAAAACGAAAGAAAGAAAAAAAGAAGGAAGGGAAAGGGCAATTTGGTTTGAACTAAAACGCCAGCCTGCTCCTCCAAGAGAAGCCCACTTTGTGAGAAAGAATGGCGAGGAGCCATATGAGTTTATGACCACTCTGGGCAGTTCCAAACAGAATACAGTGGTGCCTCAGGTTACAAACAGCCTAGTTAACTAACTTTTTGGATTATGAACACTTCAAACCCAGAAATGAGTGTTCCAGGTTGCGTGGTTTTGTTTTGTTTTTTGTATACAAACGTACTCCATTTGGGGGTGCACTTCCGTTTTGAGTGCCACACCTCTGTTTTCCGGCAGCAGAGAAGGGGCCGTCTCGGCATTTCCCGCAGCTGTGAGGGAGGGAAGCTGTGCACCCGCCAGTCATCTCTCCCCCCCCCCATGCCACTGCGGGAGGCTCACGCTCTAGGGAGCATTTCCCGCAGCAGTGTGGGGGGCAGGATCTGTGTGGATCCCAGTTCAGCTATTGGTTGGTTGGTTGGTTGTGTGACTGCGGAAATGGATGAAAGCCCCCCATCCAAACAATGACTATCATCAGTGCAGGTAAGATTTTTTAAAAAATTTTTAATTTTTATCAATTTTAATTTTTTTATTATTTTTTATTTATTTTATAGTGCAGTAAATTGATTATTGCTTTTGTTTTATGGATCAATGGTCTTGTTAGATAGCAAAATTCATGTTAAATTGCTGATTTAGGGGTTGTTTTTAAAAGTCTGGAACGGATTAATCCGTTTTGCCTTACTTTCTATGGGAAAGTGCGCCTTGGTTTAAGAACGCTTTGTTTAAGAATGGATTACGTATGGCACTTTTGTTTCTGCTATTTATTTTGCGTTTTTGTTTTTGAGGCTTTTTCAATTAATTTGTTTTTGTGACTGTGCGGAACCCAGTTCAGCTACTGATTGATTGTGTGACTGCGGAAATGGATAAAAGCCCCCCATCCAAACAATGACTGTCATCAGTGCAGGTAAGAAAAAAAAATGAAGTTTTATTTTTATCATCTACAATACTGCCTTCTTTATCTTATAGTACAGTACATTGATTATTGATTTCATTTTATGGATCAATGGTCTTGTTAAATAGTAAAATTCATGTTAAATTGCTGATTATGGGGTTGTTTTTAAAAGTCTGGAATGGATTAATCCATTTTTCATTACTTTCTATAGGAAAGTGAGCCTTGGTTTAAGAACGTTTTGTTTAAGAACGGACTTCCAGAACGGATAAAGTTCATAAACCAAGGTACCACTGTATTAAAAACATGATAAAACATCAAACATTAAAAACTTCCCTAAACAGGGTGATAGTGCACTGACGCTTGGCATATGGGACAGACACTGGGGAATATTTGTAAATGTCATGATAAGCTCTACTCTTCTTGATATAGTTGGATTTGGAACTAATTAAATGAGAATGCATGTCTTCAAAATTAGTGCTTGAATATTTCATATGGCTGTGCTAATATTGCATTTTTAAAAAATCAGTTTTACCTCAGGTATCTTTACTGTAGTGAATATTATATTTCCTCCACTTTCTTCTCCCCCTCCCAAAGTTTTTTATTAAAGTTTTCACAATACAATAAAATAGTATCTAGAACAAATAGAATCCAAAAGGCGGGAAAGAGAGGAAAGAGAAAAGGAGAGCAAATAACCCACTGAAGTCAATGGGATTTATAGAAACATGGACAGGATTTGTAAACACAAAATAACATAAAATGGTGCTTAAAAGGTAGCTTGGATTTTCAATAGAATGATATGCAAATTATACAAATTATATTGCTCTGGGACAAGGGACATGTTTCAACTGTGGCTAACCCTTCTGATGGCCACATTACAATGGTGGAAGGGGTGAGGCGGGTGGGCGTGGGGGTGGGAAGCAAAATAAAACAAAATGAGAAATAATAAATAAAATCCCAGTAGCATAAATCCAAGCAAAACAAATATTTCATGGTAGGACCAGGGCTTTTTCCACCTCACATACAACAGATCTTCTTCATTTATTTTGCAAACATGATAAAATATTAAGGAAGCTTGCCCATTGAAAGTACGTTCCTTTCTTTCAAATGCCTCGAGGCAGCATGCAAAACCTCCATTGGGGGACAGGTGAAGGGTGCAAGGCAGAGAAATCCATAACATGTGACAGGGACCAAATATATTGCTATAATTCTTTGTTCAGAATTACATCAATTTCTCTTCTGACAATGGTCATGCTGCTTTGGAGACTACAGAGGACCAGTCACCAAGAGGAGCTCTCAGAGGAGCGTCCAGAGGACTGCAGAGAATTTCCTTTTTGTTACAATTGCCCCTTATAGCAAACAAATAATTAGCTGAAACAAAAACTGTGCTCACGGCAACGTAAAATGTCTGCGTATAATGCACTCTGCTGTCCCTTTTAAGGTGGCAAACTGCATAGCCAGCGAAGGAGCCTCAAAGCTTTCGATTCCCTTGGGAGGAAATTAAGTCGCGCAGCAAACACAAAGCAGAGAAGCAGCTACAGGAATCCAAAAACATTACTAGTTATATGGTGGAACTGAGAGATGGATTGTTCCCTACATACTTTGCAACATTGTCTTTGTCCATTCATTGTGTGCATCTTCAGCTCAATCACAGCAGCGTCTGCTATGGTACTTTAAACCAAGTGAGCAAAATAATTAACTTCAAGATCTCAAATCCAGAGTCGTGGCCCATCTTACTGCCAGGCCAGGTATAGCATAATGCCATGTAACAGGATAATAATATCAGCAGGTCGAACTATTCTCTAACCCTGACTTTAAAATTATTAAAACCAATCACTTGCTGCCAAATAGAAATCAACAAGCATGAAAAAATAATAATGGTAAAACAAGCCTTTGCTTTAACTGGTGGAATAAATATGTTCATTGTGGAAGAAGAACTAGTTTTTAACTGTAGGGGGAAAAACTTGGCAGGCTTCCAGGGAGGCCATTTTGAAATGTGGGGGCCACTACCTCAACAGCCCTGTTTCAGGTCACAGTAGAGGGATAGCAGAGGGATCCGAATAATACAGGGCAGAGCAATGGGAGAGTGCCCTGGCAGGGACAGAGAAGGTTTGTTATTCATTTAATAGTGAAAAAGCAATTAATAAGCTTTAAAAAGTCACTGGTAAAAACTGGTATTTAAAAAACAAAACGAAGTAGCAAAGGTCTTACAGTCTCCAAATGGAAAAAGCAGCTGAATTTCAATACTTCATTGCTGTGAAACAAAACAAGCTAAATTGCTGTTTCACTTCACTGTGCTGCTCTGATGGTTAATTGATGTAATTAGAAGATACTGTTAATACCATAGGCAGTTATTGCAAAATAACAGTCCCATGCTGCCTGTGGAGGAGAAAGCAAGCTGTTTGTTTTCAGGCCAGCAGCAATGCTCTGCAGCCACAGAGTTTTCAGAGAGTGGCTTTGCTATGTTCTATTTAAAAACGATTTCTGGAAGGTGATAATCCCTGTTCTGATTCATGGAAACAAGAAAGGGCAATCAGTTCACTTTGAGCAATAGAAGAAGCCGTCCTAAGGCAGTCTCTGGCTTCCCTCCCCGCACGAGAGGCCAACGTCCCTGTCCTTCTAGTTGCCTCTTTTGGTACAGGCTTAAGCTAACAGCTCGGCAGCATCTCTCTCACAAATACGCATTCCATAGAGACATAAACAGAGACATAAAATGCAAGTAGATTCAAAGGTGTGTTGCAAACGCCACTGGTTCTCTGCCAGCAGGTATGGTGGGTATTTCAGTACCAGCGCTCAAATAGTCTAGGCATTTAAAGAGAGACTTAGGAAGAGGTTTGAATTTGAGAGCAGGGATAGGAAACCTGTGGCTCTCTGAACGTTACTGGACTCCAGTTCACATCAGCTCCAGTCAGTGGATGAAAGCTGCAGCCCAGCAACAGGTTCCTTATCCCTGTTCTAAAGAGACACGAGAGAAATCCCCCTAGAGATTAAATGGCATGTATATGTGGTTAAAGGGCCGCGGGTGGCGCTGTGGGTTAAACCACAGAGCCTAGGGCTTGCTGATCAGAAGGTCGGCGGTTTGAATCCTCACGACGGGGTGGGCTCCCGTTCCTCACTCCCAGCTCCTGCCAACCTAGCAGTTCGAAAGCACGTCAAAGTGCAAGTAGATAAATAGGTACCGCTCCAGTGGGAAGGTAAATGGTGTTTCCGTGCGCTGCTCTGGCTCGCCAGAAGCGGCTTAGTCATGCTGGCCACATAACCCGGAAGCTGTACGCTGGCTCCCTTGGTTAATAAAGCGAGATGAGCATCTCAACCCCAGAGTCGGTCACGACTGGACCTAATGGACAGGGGTCCCTTTATATGTGGTTAGGTCTCAGATCTCACAAGCATGCATTTCTTGCTGGGAATACAAAGTTCATACCCTCCAACATTTCTCCAAGGAAAATAGGGTGTCCTAGTTAATAATAATAATAATAATAATAATAATAATAATAATAATAATATCCTACCCATCTAATTGGGTTGCCCAAGTACTCTGGGTGGCTTCCAACATATATAAAAACCTATTAAACCATTAAAAATAAAAAATAAAAAACTTCTCTGTACAGGGCTGCCTTCAATATGTCTTCTGAAGGTTGTATAGTTACTTATCTCCTTGGCTTGGGGGTCACATAACGCCATACCCTCCAACATTTCTCTGATAAAAATAGGGACGTCCTAAGGAGAAGCGAGACATTCCAGGATCAAATCATAAACCAGGACGGCTTATGTAAATATGGGACTGTCCCTGGGAAATAGGGACACTTGGAGGGTCTGCAGAGTCTGATTGCAAGGACATTTTAAATAATAATACAGTGGTGCCCCGCAAGACGAATGCCTCGCAAGATGAAAAACTCGCTAGACGAAAGAGTTTTCCGTTTTTGAGGTGCTTCGCAAGACGAATTTCCCTATGGGCTTGCTTCGCAAGATGAAAACGTCTTGCAAGTTCTTGCGAGTTTTTTCCCTCCCCCCCTTTTCGAAGCCGCTAAGCCGCTAATAGAGCTAAGCCTCTAAGCCGCTAATGGCCGTGGTTCGCAAGACAAAAAAACCGCTAGACAAAGAGACTCGTGGAACGAATTATTTTCGTCTTGCGAGGCACCACTGTAATAATAATCCTTCCCAAAAGCACTTGTGAAGGGGTTATTTTGCTGCTCTCCCTTTTAGCTCCTAGCCCTTCTGATGTGGTCCTGCTCTCCAACCTCCCTCCTTGCCTGCCCGCCCCTCTCATTTTCCATAGCCTCCAGATTTTTGTTTCATTTCATTATTGGTCTCTTCATTTCATTTCTTGTAGATCTGCTGTTGACCTTGGGGTCAGGCTCAGCTGAGCTCCAGAGCGGCAAAGGATTTCCCGAAGTCTGTGGGCTCACCTGCCCTCTTGAACTGCGGCCTTGTTGCCCACGAACATTTTGTGTTGAGTCAGGAGGACAGAGAAAAGGACCGCGTTGCCTAAGGAGGGGAGGGGAGGCTGGGAAATTAGCCGAAACATCAAGAAGGAACAGACATGAGAAGGGAACCAAGAGAAGGGCAAAGGGTCAGAATGGAACAGAATGATTGCACTGCATCCGATATACCAGTCACGCTATCAGATGGTGGACCCATGTGTAGCCAAAACTCTACTATCCATATTAAAAGGTAAAGGGACCCCTGAGCATTAGGTCCAGTCACTGACGACTCTGGGGTTGCGGTGCTCATCTCGCTTTATTGGCCAAGGGAGCCGGTGTACAGCTTCTGGGTCATGTGGCCAGCATGACTAAGCCGCTTCTGGTGAACCAGAGCAGCGCATGGAAACTCTGTTTACCTCTGTTTACTCTGTTTACCTTCCCACCAGAGCGGTACCTATTTATCTACTTGCACTTTGATGTGCTTTTGAACTGCTAGGTTGGCAGGAGCAGGGACAGAGCAACGGGAGCTCACTGTGCTTTAACCCACAGTGCCACCCACATCCCTTTTTACCATCCATATTAGAGCCTTGCAAGAGTGCAGAAAACATTTGGGACAAAATTAAAGATAGGGGGGAGACCGGCATGCTTAATAGCCAAGGCATCCTGACCGCACTGTGTGTGGTCACTAATATGCCAAGCAGGGCTGTCTTAAGCAAATGTGGCGCCAGGGTGCAAAGATCTGTCTGGAGCCCCCCCCCAGGTTGCCCGATCCCAGGTGCGCAGGAGGGTCTAGCTGGCTAGCCACCTCAGCGTCTCGCTGGCTCGGTCGCCCCCAAACTCATGGCGTAGAGCTCCTTGCAGCAGAAGAGCACACCACGGCGCTCTGACAGATGGGTGGGCTCTTCCCCGGACTCAACTCTCAGGCCCTTGACTCTCGGCCTGGAACCCAGGTGCCCCGCACCCCTAGCGCCTATGGGTAAGACGGCATTGATGCCGAGCAGACAAGCCTTGCAAGGGGCCCTCCATACAGCCAGAGATTCCCTATGCAGTCAATGGAGCTCTCCGATTGGGATTTTGAGAGCCTAGGGCAGCCTTTCTCAACCTGTGGGTCCCCAGATGTTGTTGAACTACAACTCCCATCACCCCTAGCTAGCAAGGCCAGAGCTCAGGGATGATGGGAGTTGTAGTCCCACAACATCTGGGGACCCACAGGTTGAGAACCACTGGCCTAGGGAGGAGAAAATGTGGGCTAGCAGGAGGATGCTGCAGGGGTGAGGGGGAAGTAAAGGAGGTCCAGGTGGTTCACAATCCCAGATTAAGATGAGAGATGGACAGATTCAGAGCTGCAATTTTATCTGTACTTCTTACCTGGCGGTAAGTCCCATCGCATTGAGTTTTGCGTAGGCGTCAAATTATACTGCACCTCTCCTAGCACTGGTGTTGCTGTCGGTTCGCAAGGGACAAGGAGGCCTCAAAATTCTTGGGCGCCATGTTCTCCCCATAATTTCTGAAAGTGTGAGGTTTGACCGATGGATTTACAAGGCCTGAAAAATAAGTCCAGCCAGCTTCCTCAGGAGTTGAGAGAGGTGCCATCAGAGAACAAAAAAAATTCAGTCTCAGTCCAGAAGGGGATGGAGCCCCCCCCTCCCCAGCTATGGGTTAGTGAGCAGAGGACAATATCAGAGTTGAAAGGGGGAGGGTCACAGGGGTTAATGTCTCGATGGGGGGTGTCTTTTTCGCATGAGGCTTGGGTTGCGTTTGGCAAGGGGTCACAGAATCAAAGAATTGTAGAATTGGAAGGAAACTTGAGGGTCATTTAGTCGAACTCCCTGCAATGCAGGAATCTTTTGCCCAATGTGGGGCTTGAACTCACAACTCAGAGAGTCAGAATCTCAGGCTCTTCCCACAGATGAAGTGGGAAGCAACCATGCCCCCTGGCTGGGATCGGCTGCACTGAGAGACCAGGAAGCAAGGCTGGCTTCTGCTCTGGACCGAATAAGTTATGGGAGAAGCAACAAGAGATGCTTTTGAGGTGTAATGTTCTTCATGCCCTCCACTTTCAGTGTCAGGCTGTAAATACAGTGGTACCTTGGTTTAAGAACAGTTTAGTTTATGAACAACTTGGATTAAGAACACTGCAAACCCCGAAGTAGGTGTTTCGGTTTGTGAACTTTGCCTTATTAAGAACACTGCAAACCCCGAAGTAGGTGTTTCGGTTTGTGAAATTTGCCTTGGAAGCAGAACATGTTCCACTTCTGTTGAGTGTGTTCCATTTGTAAATGGAGTCCCCCACTGCTACGGGAAAGCATGCCTTGGTTTAAGAATGCTTTGGTTTAAGAACAGACTTCTGGAACGGATTAAGTTCGTAAACCAAGGTAAATAAACCACCGTGCCTGAATTTTCCAAAGAAAACACAAAGCAAAACCCCAGGAATCTCATGCACCACTTGGCAGAGTTTGAGGTGGTTGGAAATAGTATTTTAGGTTCAAAATAGCTGCAGTCCTCCTTCCAGGCTAGATCAATGAGGTGATACTGAGAGGGGACGTTAACTGTTTCCCCAATCGAAAGCTGTTACTAGCTCCACAGAAGAAAACATACTGGTTCCTGTGTCGTGGATCTCCGACATCTTTTCTGTTTCGGCCTTTAGGATGTGATCATCAATGAATGTCAACAGGAGTTATTAATAAGAAAAGTTGCAATCCTAAACCTGAAGAAGAAGAAGATTTGATATCCCGCCTTTCACTCCCTTTAAGGAGTCTCAAAGCGGCTAACATTCTCCTTTCCCTTCCTCCCCCACAGCAAACACTCTGTGAGGTGAGTGGGGCTGAGAGACATCAAAGTGTGACTGGCCTAAGGTCACCCAGCAGCTGCATGTGGAGGAGCGGAGACACGAACCCGGTTCCCCAGATTACGAGACTACCGCTCTTAACCACTACACCACACTGCTTACAAGAGCTGGTGTCCTGCTATGGCCAAGGGACAAAGCTTGCATAGGAATGGCACTGAATGAAATTAGAACAGGTGCTTTAGCCTGTAGAAATTTTGAATAAATGAAAATTGATATCGTACATAAAAACAGAAATGGGCTTCTCAATTAAACCCAGCACCAACTGAGGGAAGCATTTGACGCCTGCGTATATTTTATGTATCAGAATTCCCTGGGCTGCAAATATATTGTACACTGCGTCACATCCCCCCCTGGGAAACAGATTTTTCTTTCTTTTATTCTGCTGCGATAATATACCTTACTTGAGAGAGAGAAGCTGTCAGGGATTGCAGCGAAAGATGTCATTTAGTCAGGTTTTATTGAGATCGCTTTGTGGTTTTATTACCATCAAATGGTATATGAACATTGTGAAATAAATAAAATAGAATTAGGGACCCAAACAGAATTATCAAGAGAGAACTCCTGAACCCTTTATCTCTTTGAAATAAAGCTACACCCCTATGGGATATTGAGAAATACGTCAACAAAGATTCCTAAGAGGAATTATCCATCATGAAAACAGATTGCTATTCTAACTTCTTTTTTCTCTTCAATTATTTCGTGTCTGTTCATTCACGGCCTGCTGATTTCCAGTTTAACAAAACCTCCTTCTTCTCCAGATCTGTGTTCCTATAGCCACCCACTCCAATCTCTGCCAAGGGGGGCAGGAGACCCCCAAGGGGTCTTGACACGCAACCAGGGTCTGTTTTCCTTTGGCAGTCTTTCAAATGGGGTTCATTTACACATCTTTACACCAGAAGTCTTCAGTGGAGAGAGATTTCACAGCACCTGCATCTCAGGAGGAGCCCCCCCCCCCAGGTTCCTGGCCATCTCTGTGCCTCCTCCCCCCTTCCTTGACCATAGCTGTCAACTTACAGATTTGAAAATAAGGGGCCAGCAGCCTTGAAAATAAGGGACCAGCAGCCAAAATAAGGGATTTTAGTCAACCAGTTAAAAGGGACTAGATAATTTTGGAGAGCAGCGCCGGTTTTTTGTCCTTCGTTTCCAGAGGTTGCTGCTCAAGACACCAGCCAATGAAACACTGCAATTAAATAACTACAAGCAGCAACCACTTTTCGCGAAAAACGAAGTCCAAGCCAGGAAGATGCTGCTGTAGTTCTGTATCTTTTCTCTCGTGCTCCATCTGCAGCTCTCAGTTCCATCAGGCATGGTGGGAGGAAGGGGGGGGGGAATAGCGCCCGAAGTAAACCCGCAGATCAGACCATCTATGCTAGTCTACCACTACAAATCCATGGAGAAGCGCTTGCGGTCCTTCCGTTGTAGCCCTTGGAACACCTGCCTCCGCCTCCTCCTCTTCCTCCTCTCTCTGAACTGCTTTCTCTATGGTTGCCCTCGCTCTCCTCTCAAGGCTCCTCAGCAATGGCTGCCCATCTCATTAGGGTCCTCCGGCAGCACAGCCACAGTACGGCCTAGCGGGAGCGGCAGTGACGGGCAGAGGGGAGGCCCCAGGCAGAGATACTCAGTTTGGCGGCCGCGAGGAGGATGGTGGCGGAAGGGCCCGAGGCTCCCACAAGTCCCAGCGGGGAGGGGTTCCTGGAGGCCAAGGCTGGTGAGAAGAGGCCGGAGGGGGCCGGGCCGGGCAGCCAAGCAACACAGTTGGAGCCTCCCTCCTCCCTGGCCGGCAGGGAGGGAGGGAGAGGAGCTGCTTCCTTCGAAACCCGGGATTTTAAGGGACATCATCAATAAGGGACAGCAGCGGGACATGGCGCTGGGATAAGGGACTGTCCCTCCAAATAAGGGACGGTTGACAGCTATGCCCTTGACAAAATAGTTCTGGCCTTCGCAGCATCTCATCCATCCCCCCCCCTTCCTCTCCAACCTCCAAATTTCAAAAGGACACATTTTTCCTGTGTGACATCATGCCCCCGCTGTTACCTTGGCAACCTGCCTGGTTATTATTATTATTACTTATTGAATTTATATACCGTCCTATACTTGGGGGGGGGGTGTCAAATGGCTCCCACTGATGGGTTTAGGACTTGCTTCCAGCACCTTCATTCTTAACCATTTCTATCCCCACCTGGAAAAGAAGCTTCAACTGTACTTTTCACTGGTCTGGCGTATTCCCTTCAAAATATCACTTAAATCTGACCATTTATTAATTTCTAACCTTCACTGACTCTAGCAGTTCTGGGTGCCCTCACACCCCCAAACTCTGTTATCCCAGATCTGTAACATTATGGAGACCACGTTCAGCCAGATCTGACATGGTGACAAAGAGAGCTTTCCACCCATATCTCATGACCATGTGTCAGGATTGTGGCAGGGGGAGGCGGAGAGTTAAGCCATCCCTGCCCTTGCATGGTGGTCCCTTCTTCTTTGGTGATTACTCATAGCCCAGTAAGATTGTCTTCCATAAACACGGTTTTAACAATGAGTCCGTACTTGACTGTGGAGGCCAATTCCGGATCCACACGTCCTTCCACAATGGGGACATTGGTTTCCGGGTGGGAGTTGATCACGGTGTGGATTTGCCAAGCGTGCCTTCCTCTTAGCACGTTTCTCCCTTGCGTCCTGAGTTTGAGTGTCTTCAAAGCCCATGACACCTTTGGTAAAGGCTGTACTCCAACTGGAGCGCTCGCAGGCCAGTGTTTCCTAATTTTTGGTGTTTATACTACGTTTTTAAAAATATGCCTTAAGACAGTCTTTAAACCTCTTTTGTGGAGCACCAGCATTACGCTGTCCTTTTTAAAGTTTGGAATAGAGTAGTTGCTTTGGAAGACGATAATCAGGCATCTGCACAACATGACCAGTCCAGTGAAGTTGATATTGAATAATCATTGCTTCAACACTGGTGATCTTTGCTTCTTCCAGTACACTGGCATTGGTTCGCCTGTCTTCCAACATGGTGGTGACCCCGCTTCACAGCATCGAGGGAAAGGCATAGGGCAGCGGTTCTCAACCTGTGGGTCCCCAGATGTTGTTGGACTACAACTCCCATCACCCCTAGCTAGCAAGGCCAGAGCTTGGGGATGATGGGAGTTGTAGTCCAACAACACCTGGGGACCCACAGGTTGAGAACCGCTGGCATAGGGCATGGGTAGGCAAACTAAGGCCTAGGGGCTGGATGTGGCCCAATCGCCTTCTCAATCCGGCCTGCGGACGGTCCGGGAATCAGCGTGTTTTTACATCAGTAGAATGTTTCCTTTTATTTAAAATGCGTCTCTGGGTTATTTGTGGGGCCTGCCTGGTGTTTTTACATGTGTAGAATGTGTCCTTTTATTTAAAATGAATCTCTGGGTTATTTGTGGGGCATAGGAATTCATTCATCCCACCCAATATAGTCCAGCCCCCCACAGGATTTGAGGGACAGTGGACCGGCCCCATGCTGAAAAAGTTTGCTGACCCCTGGCATAGGGAGATATAGAATGAAATTCCTCTATCCGTGTAAGGACTTCTGGCTGAGCAACGGACCATCTCCCTCTCCTCTCCCCTCACAGGCTCTCCATTTGTTCTGGGGGATCCCACAACTCTCTGGAGCAGGTGGGGTGAGGAGGTGGGGAGCCCAGGGAGAAGGTAGGGGGGGGATTCCATTATGCAGCCCAAAGTACTTTTGTCGGATACCTCCCAGCCATGCGATGGCTCCCACGGATTTTAATGGCGCCAGATTGTGTACGGTGTGCTATCAGGACAGAATGACTAATAAGACCGACTGTGAAATGCACGCCTGAAGCCTGCAGGGGGTGGTCCACATTGTACACACTTGGCACTTTTCGTTTTTTAAATGAAGATTTCAAACGCCTGCACAAAGTTCTGCAGCAGGGAAAGCGGGATTTTGCACTCTGTTTAGGTTATGAAAATTAAGCCAGTTTGCACACATTTCTTATGTTTATAATGTAATTGGAGTCTGTGAATAATTGGGAGGAGTGCGACACTCTGCGCTTTGTTTTCTATTGACCAGTGAAAAAGCTCATTCTCTCCCATCCCAGATTCTGTGTTTGAGATTATTTTCTATCTTTACGGCCATAAGAATTGTAACTTGGCTCATTCATTCAGATGATGAAAAAGATAAAAAAAAATAATACTGAACAGAGAGAAAAGGAAGGAAATTGTTTAACAGCGCCAGCCTATGCACAAAGTGGGTCTCGTTTTATTGAATGAAGTCCAGGTTTGTGTGCATATGACTGCAAGCTAAAGGGAAGGAAACAGATCTTTTTCAAGTAGCAACTCCCAGGATCCTAACACAGGAGAGACCAGAAAGGGTTCTGACTCCACCTAATGGAAAGATGATGACAAAAGCTGTCAAGGAAAGTTAGTCGATTCTCTTTAATAGAAGGCTTATCAGCCATCTCTCAGACGCCACTGGTGCATTGCAATGCTGATTAAGTGAGCAAGGAGCTGGTTTGCAGTGGCCTTTTCTGTTTTCTTTGTGCGGATCTTTGCTGCACAATATTGGAAGGTCACAGGAAACTCCCTTGCGCTTCCATGGCTTAGGGTGAAGTTAGGAACAGGTTAGTATTGGGTACCTTGGTTCTCAAACTTAATCCGTTCGGGAAGTCCGTTCCAAAACCAAAGCGTTCCAAAACCAAGGTGCACTTTCCCATAGAAAGGAATGCAAAACGGATTAATCAGTTCCAGACTTTCAAAAACAACCCCTTAAACAGCAGTTTTACATGAATTCTACTATCTAACAAGACCATTGATCCATAAAATGAAAGCAATAAACAATGTACTGCACTATAAAATAAGTAACACAGTATTGTAGATGATATTTTTTTGTATTATCCTAACCCACAATAATACTACAACCAGACCTAACACGGACACTGGCACCAGAGCCTGCAATAAACCCAGATGCCAACTTTGCTGCCCCATACACCCGGACAACACCATTACTGGCCCCAACAACATCACACATACCATCTCGGGACTATTTAATTGCTCATCGTCTAACATTGTGTATGCCATCAAATGCCAACAGTGTCCTTCAGCTCTCTATATTGAACAAACAGGCCAGACCTTACGCCAAAGAATAAACGGACATAAATCGGACATCAGGAATCACAAGACAGAGAAACCAGTAGGAGAACACTTCAATCTCCCAGGACATTCTATACAAGATCTCAAAGTAGCTGTTTTACTACAAAGGAATTTCAGAAATAGACTGGAAAGAGAAACTGCTGAATTACAACTTATCACCAAACTTAAAACCATGGAGAAACCTGGCCTGAACAAAGACCTTGGATTCTTATCTCATTATACATGACAAAGCCATTTTTCACCTTTTCACCCCTTGCTTCTCCCTGTAAGACCTATTGCAGTCGTTAAGAGTCGTCAACAGGCTCATCACAGCTATCTGCCACCACCCATTCCCACCACCCTTCTGAGTAATACCCCTCCCCACCGTCTCACTATATAGAAGGGTCTGGAAACTTCTGTTTCAGTGTATCTGAAGAAGTGTGCATGCACACGAAAGCTCATACCAAGAACTGACTTAGTTGGTCTTTAAGGTGCTACTGGAAGGAATTTTTTTTTATTTTGACTATGGCAGACCAACACGGCTACCTATCTGTAACTGATGTTTTACTGTGCTTAATGATATTTGTGGGAAGCCACCCAGACTGGTTGGGGCAACTCAGTCAGATAGGAGGCGTACAAATAATAAATTATTATTATTATTAATTATTATTATTATTATTATTATTATTATTATTTTTTACATGTTGCGGGAATGACATTTTGGGTTGACCAGACAGTAAGAGGATAGGGAATTGGTTTATTGGAATTCAATATAGAACGCAGGGAAAAGCAAAGCCAGCCAGAACGACAGACAAAATGGAGATTTCCTATTTCCCTCTGAGAAGGAGCATGTAGGGCATGTTCCAGGGCAAGGAGGATGCGCTTCAAAATCAGAAACCAAGACTGGGGAGGGAGCTAAGTGCCATCTCTATCATCCTTGGCAATGCAGGACTTGGGATTATCCCATAGCAGGAAACACGCATCCAGGAACTGTGGCTGCAAAAGTAAAAGAGAGAAAATGCTAAGGCTTTCGGTGGGCCAGAAACCATGAATGGTGGCCAGGTGGAGATGGCAAGAGGATCATCAGTTCACAATTCCCAGAAGTGATTTCCATTTTAGGAGGCCAGTCATTAGAAGTCTCTTTCCTTTCACTTTTCACCTCTCACATTACCTTAAAGAAACTTGTGTATTATCTTGTCTTTTGTTCTGCGAACTGCGCTGGGTTCTTTTGAGGAAGGGCGGAATATAAATTTAATGAAGGGTAATAATAAAAAGGGAAGAAAGGAGAGACAAACAGGAGGTTTAGCATTCAAGCAGATTTCAATTAAACCACACGCACATATATAAATAGCTGCGGTGCCATACATTGGTGCAACACAGTTCATGACACAGAGACCTCTGTTCCAGCTGCTTGTCACATTTTAGTAGAAGCAAATGGATTTGCATCAGTTTGAAGAGCATCTGCGTGGGTGGTAGGAAGGCTAATGTGTTTACGTATTATTTTTTAAAAAGGATTGTTCATCTGATCCAAGTGCAGCCCTGTGTCTTTCTCAAGAACGGAAACATCAAGCAAATCTCCCAACAGTCTTTGCTTATCTCCCTTATCGTCAAGGCCAAGTTGCTTGGTTTCAAGTGTTGTTTTACGTGCCGCTTCGCAACGACGAGGCGTCGATGCAAATCCTCCCCTGTGACTTACCAAAGCAGAGTTTTCAAACAGTATTTCATAGTAGCCTTCGAAAGAATCTTAACGCTTTGTGTGTGCCCTGTGGAGACCCTGCACGAGAAAGGGGTGTGCGCTCTTGAAGGCCGAAGAGGCTCCCACCTTGCAGAAGCCAAGCAGGTCTGGGCTGGATCGGGGCCGGAATGGGTGACTGCCAAGGAACCACATGTATGAAATTTTAAGGAAATAACCAAATAAAACAGCTGCACAGCCATAGCAAAGTTTCTGTGAAGCTGGCGTGGAAGCCAACGGGAAGTTGTTAGATTATGTTCTGTTAGAGCTTATTTTGGGTTATGCGCCTCATCTTCACGCCACCCCCATTTCTGCTGGAAATGAATATTTGCAAATGTAATACTTAATTCCTATGCATCCTCTTTTTTTATAGAGAAATATGCCAATTTGACCTGTGCACATTTTGTTCTTGCGTAGACAGCATCTTAAAAAGCAGAGACATCACCTTGCCAACAAAGGTCCGTATAGTTAAAGCTATGGTTTTCTCAGTAGTGATGTATGGAAGTGAGAGCTGGACCATAAAGAAGGCTGATCGCCGAAGAATTGATGCTTTTGAATTATGGTGCTGGAGGAGACTCTTGAGAGTCCATGGACTGCAAGAAGATCAAACCTCTCCATTCTTAACGAAATCAGCCCTGAGTGCTCACTGGAAGGACAGATCCTGAAGCTGAGACTCCAAGACTTTGGCCACCTCATGAGAAGAGAAGACTCCCTGGAAAAGTCCCTGATGTTGGGAAAGATGGAGGGCACAAGGAGAAGGGGACGACAGTGGGGGAGATGGCTGGACAGTGTTCTCGAAGGTGCCAGCATGAGTTTGACCAAACTGCGGGAGGCAGTGGAAGACAGGAGTGCCTGGCGTGCTCTGGTCCATGGGGTCTCGAAGTGTCGGACATGACTAAACAACAACAAAATACACTATCTCACTGGCACACATTCCTGCCTAATGTGCGCATCTGAGCATGGAAATCATTAGAGAAAGATGTGCGCAAGGCTTGGGTTGGCATCGGTAAGATCCTGGCTCAGCCTTTCCCAACCTTGTGTCCTTCAGATTTTGACGACAGCTTCCCTCTGGCGGTTCCCTCATTGCGAGAAGTGAGGTTACAGGGAACCAGACAGAGGGCCTTCTTGGTAGTGGCGCCCGCCCTGTGGAACGCCCTCCCATCAGATGTCAAGGAAATAAGCAGCTATCTTCTCTTTAAAAGACATTTGAAGGCAGCCCTGTTTAGGGAAGTTTTTAGTATTTAATGCTGTATTGTTTTTAACACTTGATTGGAAGGCGCCCAGAGTGGCTGGGGAAACTCAGCCAGAAGGGCGGGGTATAAATAATAAATTATTATTATTATTCCCTCAGCCTCTGCCAGTGTGGCCAACGGTCAAGGACGATGGGAGACCAATTCTGCTGGAGCAAAGACTGAAAGTGCTTTATTAGCAGTAATGTTCAGCATGGACACTGGAGGCCCAGGGGACAAGGATCGCCCATCACAGGCTGCTAAGACTGTTGCAAGCAATCCTGGACTGGGACAGCTGGTCCACGGTGCTTCAGGCACTGGGAACTTCCAAGACTGGATTACTTCAAGGCATTGCATGAGCGGCATCCCTTGCACCGAGGAAACAAAAGGCAGCTAATGCAGCAGGAGGACCAACAGAAGTGGGAGTCTGTCAACATATTACATACGCGGGTGGCGCTGGGGTCTAAACCACGGAGCCTCTTGGGCTTGATCAGAAGGTGGATGGTTCGAATCTGTGCAATGGAGTGAGCTCCCGTTGCTCTGTCCCAGCTCCTGCCAACCTAGCAGTTCGAAAGCACACCAGTGCAAGTAGATAAATAGGTACTGCTGCAGCGGGAAGGTAAATGGCGTTTCCGTGCGCTCTGGTTTCCGTCAAGGTGTCCCGTTGTGCCAGAAGTTTAGTCCTGCTGGCCACATAACCCAGAAAACTGTCTGCGGACAAACGCCGGCTCCCTCGACCTTAAAGTGAGATGAGCATCAACCCCACAGTCGCCTTTGACTGGGCTTAACCATCCAGGAGTCCTTTACCTTTTACCTTTTCCTACGTGCTCCAGGATTTGCAATGGCTACTGGGCCAAGTTCAAGGGATTCCATCGCCCTTGGAGCTTTTAATTGTGTTTTTAAATTACAGTCGTTTGCTGCCTCATGTTCCTTTGCAAGAAGGGAGGGATAAGGCTCTGGATGCCACACAGAATGCCACAGCGTCATAGAATGACGTAATCTTGGTACCTATCCTGACTGTAGCACCCAGCCGTGATCAAGGCACAGTCAGGGGCGGCAGAATCAACCTCTTTGGTACCCTTTTGGCTACTGAACTCTGGAGCCTGATGCTTGTGACCCGGGGGACAATAAATCTGATGCTGGTGGGCAGAACACTCTGCCCCAAATGCCACGGCACCAGGATCCGCCCAGCCTTCCCTGGGCCCAAGGAGCCAAGTGCCTCTCAGTCTACCTCACTTCTCCAGGCAGGCAGAGAGAGCAGCGGGCAGGAGACCCGAGGGTGCAGAAGCACCTGTCCACGTACCAGGGGGATGGCCCCCTAAGACTGCCGTCCTCACTGAGGAGAGGCAGATGGCAGGAAGAGGCTGAAGAGGCGCCTTTCTTGGGGCAAGTTGCTCACCTGACCTGCCTTCCCACCCCTCCCTTAGTCACACCAGAACAGGGTGGTAGGAGCTTTTTACTCCAGGAAAACCCCCTAGTGAGAGCAAAAGGAAGCACTATGAGAAACTTGGATATACAAGCCAGGCGCCAAATGGCTCATTATGGTCGTCCAAATATCTAGTTACCATTTGGGGTCAAGAGGGCCCTAAAAGTTGCTTGTCTTCCGAAGCAACTACAGTGGTACCTCGGGTTACATACGCTTCAGGTTACAGACTCCGCTAACCCAGAAATAGTACCTCAGGTTAAGAACTTTGCTTCAGGATGAGAACAGAAATCGTGCAGCAGCGGCGCAGGAGGCCCCATTAGCTAAAGTGGTGCTTCAGGTTAAGAACAGACCTCCAGAACGAATTAAGTTCTTAACCTGAGGTACCACTGTACTCTGTTCTGAACTTAAAAATGGAAAGCATAATGCTGGCGGTTAACAAGAGAGGTTTAAAGACTCTCTCAAGGCTAATCTAAAAAAATGTAGTATAAACACCAACAATTGGGAAACACTGGCCTGCAAGCGCTCCAGTTGGAGAACAGCCTTGACCAAAGGTGTCATGGGCTTTGAAGACACTTGAACTCAGGACGCAAGGGAGAAACAGGCAAAGAGGAAGGCATGCTTGGCAAATCCACACCGTGATCAACTCCCGCCCAGAAACCAATGTCCCCACTGTGGAAGGACGTGCGGATCCAGAATTGGCTTCCACAGTCACTTACGGACTCAGTGTTAAAACCATGTTTATGGAAGACAATCTTACTTGACTATGAGGGATCGCCAAAGAAGAAGAGGAAAAGAAAATCATACACGATTCTCTTTTCGCTCCCTCTTGACCGCAAATGTGACCGAGTCTCAATTAAACATCTGGCTAGTTCAGGGGACAACCTTGAGCTGGCTTAAGAGCTTTGAGACCTTTAAAAAAGAAAAGTCTTGATCCAGGAACTGTCCAAGTATCTATTGGCCTGTCCCTGCCTCTTTTTCTTAATGGTGACACGGACCATTCATAACATAGGAATATTATTCACAACTGTGAGCAGGGCATTGGGGTGGGGGAAGTGAAGACAAGAGACAACAATTCAATATAACGTTGTTTGCTGTTCCTGCTCAGGCTGCACAGAAAAGGCATTCTGGCTCCTGAAATTCATTTGGATTGTGTAGCTAAAATATGAACGGAGAGAGTTCTACAGGATGCGGTCTTGGTGTGTGGAAACAGCTCAGATCCAAGGGTCCCCAGGCATGGACCTCCAGGTGGCAGAGATTTCAGGTGCCATCCTGGCTCCCGGGCATCTTCATTTGGTCGCAAGTGGCTGAGAGCCGGGTGCAAAACGCACCTGGCACCTGGTGAATTTTGAACACGGAAAGGAAGTGAGAATGAAGCTCAACACCGCAATGTCATTCCGCTTGGAAAACACGGATGGCACAGACCCTTCAAAATTACTGGAATTTTATTTGCCTCAGGCTTATGACTTGCAACCAAAGACATTGTGCAAAGAAAGCAAAGATTAAGTACACTTGGGGGAAAGGTGGCAAACCACATTGGTAACACAAAAGGTAATCTGATGAAAGAAGCCATTCATTATACTATATAGATTGCAATATTCAATAGCATTTTAAATCCAACTTTTTTGTAATCAAGAAAAAAAAAGAAGAAATAAAAGGAAAAGGAAAGTTTACAGTAGACATAAATTTCATGTATACAGTTCGAAAAGCATTTCTTTTTCAAGAGAGAATCAAATGAAGCAATGAATGCGGCAGGACTGGGTAGAGGCTAGCTACTGTACATTTAAGAAAATTGTATATATGCACCACAGTGAAGAAACAAATACAGAACTAATAAAACCTTGAAAACTGCCTGATGAAAAATAAAATCACCAGTTGCTTTTAATGGCTTCTCCTGGTTAGCAATGCTACAAAAGACATTGTTTTCAAATTCTTCTGATGCCAGGTGATAGCATCTAATCAAATATTGAAACCAGGAATGTCAAACCATTAGTAAGTTAAACCCAACCCATAGAAATATACTATCAACC
Organism: Podarcis gaigeae; assembly: GCF_964106915.1. Taxonomy (NCBI): domain Eukaryota; kingdom Metazoa; phylum Chordata; class Lepidosauria; order Squamata; family Lacertidae; genus Podarcis; species Podarcis gaigeae. Next base: position 29,041,965 of record NC_139694.1, on the reverse strand, counting down.
CATTTTTTTTTCCCATCAAAAGCTTTTTTTCTTTTTTTTTAATCTTTGAGGCCCGTTTGGTCACAGTATGTTACATGTTTTTCCTTTTTTTTTTTTTACACCATGATACCATAACATTTGTCTGGCAATATTCTAAAGCTAGTTATAGATGATGTAAATACAGAAACGCCCCGATGCCGATCTGGCAGAGTGAATTCGCTGGGTGCAAAATGAGGGAAGAGAAGAACAGTTCTCCTTTATGAACATCGGACTGTGTGAATCACTCGTCGTCACTTCCGCTGGCTTCCGACTGGTCCTGGATGGAAGAGGCAGGGGGGAAGGTTAGAGGTTTTGTTTGTTGAAAGCATTGCAAAAAAGACAATGTTACTTTGACACCCCTGTTTGGGCCATAATAAAGAAACAAGGTGCAACCAAGAGATAGCAAGGCAATCCAGTTAATTTAGTCATGCCTCTGGATTTCTCGCAAGATGTTCTGTAATAGGTTTATGAGTTATCAGGCACAGCTGTGCTGTGTGCATCTCACAAGTCTCACGGCTTTCGCGACAATTTACTTCCAAATAAATATACTAAAAGACTAACGGCATGTACAGGATGCTCACTCATAACCAAATCCCAGGGAGTTTAGCAGGGCTTACGCAGCCTTAGCTTGCCTTTATAGGTAAAGGTAAAGGGACCCCTGACCATTAGGTCTAGTCGTGACCAACTCTGGGGTTCCGGCGCTCATCTCGCTTTATTGGCCGAGGGAGCCGGCGTACAGCTTCTGGGTCATGTGGCCAGCAGGACTAAGCCGCTTCTGGCGAACCAGAGCAGTGCACAGAAATGCCGTTTACCTTCCCGCTAGAGCGGTACCTATTTATCTACTTGCACCTTGACGTGCTTTTGAACTGCTAGGTTGACAGGAGCAGGGACAGAGCAACAGGAGCTCACTCCGTCGCGGGGATTCAAACCGTTGACCTTCTGATCGGCAAGCCCTAGGCTCTGTGGTTTACCTCACAGCGTCACCCGCGTCCCATAGCTGGCCTTTATAGGCTACCTTAAAACAAAATTAACAAAGAGCAACCTTTGTGCACTGCAGAATTTCTTTCTTTTCCCTCTGAAGTGCAGGAGCCCATGTATATTGCAAATGGCCGGCAGAATTCCCCTGGCAAAAACCCATTTGCCATTTAGGGACCCTGCTCTTCAAGAAACCACAGGATATTTCACACAACAGAGGGGTCTTTCCAGCTATCCATACAAGAGTTAAGCCAGGCATAGGCAAACTCGGCCCTCCAGATGTTTTGGGACTACAACTCCCATCATCCCTAGCTAACAGGACCAGTAGTCAGAGATGATGGGACTTGTAGTCTCCAAACATCTGGAGGGCCGCGTTTGCCTATGCCTGAGTTAAGCCTTAGTACTTAATTTTTAAAAAAATACAAACACAGCAAAAAAACAATTCAAGACTAAAATATCGAGATTACTCTGAATCTCCTGACTTCCCCCCCATTATTTTCCACGGGTCCTAGTAATAATATTCACAACTGCATATCAATACAATCCTTCCAAATTAGCCATACTTCCTGTTATTTTACAAGTGTGGTTGAAATCCTGCTTATGTTTTAGCCTGCTTACAATGGTCTTGTAAATAAATTATAAACTTTCCCCATTCTTTTTTCAAGTTCTCCTCTTCTTGATTTCTGAGCTTCCCAGTTAATTTGGCCATTTCAGTAGAGTCCATCAACTTGGTTTGCCATTCTAGTATTTAATTTTAACTTGGCCGGCTGAGCTCAAAAAGAACTACTTCAGGGATGCTCAAGGCCCCCTTTCCCCCCTTTTAGGAGCATCTCCCTGAAATTTGCCACCTATTTCTTGATGCAAATCTCTTCCCTGGAGCTCAGAAGCTTCCCAGCTCTTTCGATCCTGGGCATTGAGTCCAAGTGCTGAGCATCTTAATGGAGAGGAAGTGGGATACTATGCAACGCTCTCAAACTTTCCATGCATCCTGAACCCCCCAAAATCAGCCCCCTTGGCCCCCCGACTGGTTTGGATGACAGCTCCCATCAGGGTTCCTGCTCAGGGACAGGGGAGCCCCAAATACCTGCAGCGTCCCCTGCCGGAAAACGCTCTGCTGGACTGTTTAACCTCCAAAGGCGAATCCGAGTTGTGACGATTGCAGATACAGGGATGGGGGGGGGGGATGCATTTACTGCTCTTGCAAGCAACACTCACGTTTTCATCTTGATCCTCATCGCTGTCGTCGTCGCTCACAACCGGTTTGGCTTTGACTCGACTTTGCCGCTTCTTGCCTTTTCCTTTCTCCCTGTTTTTATCCTCCTTTTTGTTTAGTTTGATTTTTACTTTCACAGATTTGGCTGCAAAAAAGCCCACGGAAGAAACTTAGCGGCCAAAATTAACAGACCGGACACAGATTCAGTCCTGCTTACAGCAGAGCTGGAGACATCGACGGGACTTACGTCCGTCTTCGCAGTCCTACACACTATGGGTGTGAATGAATCTAGTCTCAAGTGTGACTAAATGTGGGTCAAGCCCAGTGTTTAAGGCTTCTCAGTCACTGACTCCCCTGGGTTCCTATGGAAGGAACAGTCGACTATAAATTTAAACCATATATAAAACAAACAAACAAACTCACACAAATCACTCATTCTCTCATACACACAGACACCATCCTGAAAAGCATTCCTGATTCTACAATGTAAGAGTTGCAAAGAAATAATCCAAATGTAAATTTCATATAAGGAAATTTCCTATTTTAAAACAGTGTTTTTTTCACTGGGGGGACGGGATGCAGGGGTACACATATCCCTAAACATTTTGTGAATCTACCGGAAGAAGAAACTATTTTTTAAAAAATTGTTAGTTTCTTCTCTAGCAGGGTGAACCGTCGGTTCCATTGCTAACCCCGACGGCGGCTTCCTTTCCTTTCCCAGTGTTTCCCGTGTCTCGGACAGAAGCGAGCGTTTAATATGTGAAGCAGTGTGGAATGTGGATGTGTGGTGTTTGACTGCTGAAAGCTTGGTCTCATGGAGGGGCACTATTTCAATATGGGCCACGCATGTTGTTTGTACTTTTGTCCATTTACTGTATTCATTTCCCCTGATTTGAACTCTAAAATGGTGGTTTTCTCGAGTCAAAATGAGAGTACCCCTAAACGTTTTTTAAGAAAGAAAAAGCAGCAATGAAGCTCACATTCAGATTCCGACTCGTCTTCCTCGTCTTCTTCTTCCTCGTTGCTTTCGTCCTCACTCTCCTCTTCTTTGGCAATCTTCTGCCGCGCACTTTTGAACACCGACTGCAGAACAATGGAGTCCTCATAGATCTGTGGCAGGAAAGCAGGGCTGCATCAGGCCGGCAAGCTGTGCTTCATCAAAGATTCACAGCGTGGAGCGCTATTTCCTATGCAAACCCAGAGAGAGCAAGGCTTCTCTCCCCCATTACAAGTCACAAGCCTTGTTGTATGAATTTTACAGGAAATGCCAATGTTAATTTTTCATGCACTAAATGAGGGTTAAAAAAAGCCTTTTGGTGGCAGCCTGAAACAAAATGAAGCTCCATATTATATTTTCACATTTCTAAGCACCACCTACTCTTATGTTTGAATGCAGGTAGGTAGCTGTGTTGGTCTGACGCAATCGAAATATATATAACAAATTGTCCAGTAGCACCTTAAAGGTAAAGGGACCCCTGACCATTAGGTCCAGTCGTAGCCGACTCTGGGGTTGCGGTGCTCATCTCGCTTTAATGGCCGAGGGAGCCGGCGTACAGCTTCTAGGTCATGTGGCCAGCATGACTAAGCCGCTTCTGGCAAACCAGAGCAGCACACGGAAACGCCGTTTACCTTCCCACCAGAGTGCTACCTATTTATCTACTTGTACTTTGACGTGCTTTCAAACTGCTAGGTTGGCAGGAACAGGGACGGAGCAACGGGAGCTCACCCCGTTGCGGGGATTTGAACTGCCGACCTTCTGATCGGCAAGTCCTAGGCTCTGTGGTTTAACCCGCAGCGCCACCTGCGTCCCTAGCACCACCCGAGTCTCTAAATAGCACCTTAGAGACCAACTAAGTTTGTTCTGGGTATAGGCTTGCGTGATGTTAGACTAGAATCTAAATCTGAAGAAGTGTGCATGCACACAAAAGCTTCTACTCAGAACAAACTTAGTTGCTTAAGTTTGAATTATTTAATATTTTATTACTAATGATCTCAAGAGTCTTCAATGGAAGGTTCTAATTAAGATTTAGATTATAGTCTAACAATATATCCAGGTTAAAACAAATGCACTCTTCCGATGCTAATTATCAGCAGTAAGAACAAAAGAGTTTGTGTTAGCTAATAATAGAATTCTGGGGTAGATGTAGGACCTGTTACAGTGAAGGTTCTTGCAATCTTTATCCATGGTTCACAGATTATGAACAGGCTGTGGGATTTCACCCATCCTTCCCATCTCATCTCTTGCAAATTCTCTCTGCTCTTTCCCCAACAGCTTAAACTGTGGTTAAGGGTCATGGCTTCAATGATCTTAGCTATGGTTAACGCCAACTAGGTTCCTGCATGATGGAGTTTTTCATAGGGAACCTTTGTTTGTATTAGCCAGGCATAGGCAAACTCGGCCCTCCAGATGTTTTGGGACTACAACTTCCATCACCCCTGACCACTGGTATTGGTAGCTAGGGATGATAGGAGTTGTAGTCTCAAAACATCTGGAGGGCAGAGTTTGCCTATGCCTGGTATTAGCCATGATCAAGACTGGTGAAGACTGCACCTCTTAGCCAACCAATAGATTCCTGCAATGATCCATCATGGATGGTGAGTTGCAAGATAAAGATTGACAAGCCACCAATCCACTCGTAAGCAAAATGGAGATACAGTCTATATTTACTTCAGCAAGTGCAAATTTTATTACCCAACTTCCAAAGAAAATGTTCAGTTCTTCGGAAGATTTTTTAAAATAACAACATCACCACCACCGAGAACTACCAACTAGTTGATACCAAGTATGGTAAATGTAGACTTATTTCTTCACCCGAGATGTTTCAAGTATACTGTAGCTGCAGGAGAAGAACTTCCTGCTATAGAAAAAAACTCTGAAGACTAAAAGCAAGCTGAAACAGTTTTATACAACTGGGAAAACGCTGACGCCGCCCCAAGTTTAGACAGCTTCCAGGCTTCTTACTGACTGACATAACATGTTCACAAATGCAAATGTGCACACCAACACCACAGTTCTGCTAAGCAAATAATTTGAACCTGACCTGTGATCCTTCCAAGTTGAAGGTCTGAGCGTTGTGACACAACAACATGACGTCCTTCTCCAGGTCGCTAACGCTCCGATATTTATGGTTACGAATTCTTTCCTAAAAACCCAATCAAAAGAGATTGAAAGGGGGAAAGAACAGGATAGCTGGTTAAACAAGCCTGCTGCACTCATGAACACAACAGATTCATGTATGCAACATGTTCAGTATTGTTATCCTTCTGGCGTAGATTAATCGGATAGCACAAACAAAGCAAGCGTTTTCAGACAGAAGTCGTAAGCCGAATAAAAGTTCTCTGTAGGCTGAGTGCATGACACTGAGAGGCTGGTGTTCAAGGGATATCAGTTTCCATGCATACTCCAAGATGAGCTTCTACGTCCAACTCGGATAAAACTCACACCCGCCCACTGCTACAACGGATCATTGCCTACACCTCAAACTTTTGGCAAAATTATGAGATGCCTTCTGTGGCACAGGGTGTCTTCTCGGTGCCTTGTAAGAAAATTACAAACATGTGCAAAACAAAAACCATGTTGTGAGCACGTACAAATGAAGAGGAAGGTCTCAAGTGGTGCTGAAATGATAGGGATTTCAGCACTGACCTGCCTCGCTGGGGAGAAGAAACAGGGAGCCAAAACTCTCTTGTCTCTCCACAATCTGACCTGGAGGTTACCTTGGGTACATCACTGAAGACAGCCAATAACTTGGGATGGCTTTAAAAGGGAATTGGACAAATTCATGCAGAATAAGGGAACTATCCTATGGCAAGAGCGGGGTTAGGATCCTGTGGATCTCTGAGCTGGGAGGGACCCTGCTTAGCCAGGCTACATCAGTGTAACTTGGGTCGGCCAGAGATCTACTGGCATACAGGATCCGCCCCATCCTGGCTCAGATAGGAGCCCGACTTTAAACAATAACCGTGCAATATTGGATGATCCAAAACGTCGTACAGTTTTCCCGGATGACAAACTGTTTCAAAAGTAACTCTTCATCAGCTTATGAATGGTCCTAGAATAGTGACCGACATTTATTTTCTGTGATTCTATTTCATATTGCTACGCGTGGAGCTTCTATGATTGCATGATTACAGGATTGGGACTATTGAAAGGCTTGTTTGCCTCTGTGATACTGATTGATGACCATCTCTAATTTTGTTTATGCAACATTGATTTATTTTACCACTTGCATCTCCAGCATATATTTTCTGTTCAAGAATTGCGAAATAATACGTTACATATATTTCGCTAGAACGTTATTAGCTACGTGTTGCCAGCCATGGTTTAAAGTCTGCCTGTTTTTGCAACTCAGGGGATTTCATTTGTTACACCAGCTTTGCTAAGCCCTAAGCCCTGAAAGGGGGCGTTCCGGGGGGCGGGACTGGAGGAGGGGCTTAGACGGGATCTTAAGCTTGCTCAGCCTAGTCATGTGACCTGGGGAAACCAGGTTAAGTTGGTAAAAAAGGGCCATGTGACTTTAACCCTCTTTAAAAGCTACCGTATTTTTCGCTCTATAAGATGCACCAGACCACAAGACACACCTAGTTTTTGGAGGAGAAAAACAAGAAGAAAAATATTCTGAATCTCAGAAGCCAGAACAGCAAGAGGGATCGCTGCGCAGTGAAAGCAGCAATCCCTCTTGCTGTTCTGGCTTCTGGGATAGCTGCGCAGCCTGCATTCGTTCCATAAGACGCACACACATTTCCCCTTACTTTTTAGAAGGGAAAAAGTGAGTCTTATAGAGCAAAAAATATGGTAGTTTCCCATGACCCAAAAATGGAAAGACGACAAGATACCGACAAAAGAAGAATGGCAAGTTAAACGCACGGAATACGAAGAAATGGGCAAACTTACAAGAAGACTCAGAGACAAGGAAAATAGAGATTTTAAAAAAGATTGGGAACCCTTCATGTTGTATCTACAGAAATACTGTAAGGAAATAGATTCACTAGCAGGGTTTGAATGAACACTTACAATTATAAGATGTATTTTGAAAGAAACACAGTCTGATTTGAAAATGATAAGAGTACAAGAGGAGTTAAGCAAAAGAGTATAAAAGCAATAAAGATCAAGCAGAAATAGCAAATGTTTAAGGAACCAAAAGCGGAAGTTGTGGGGCGTCACGGGGAGCGGGGAGTCTGGGATATTGTTTTTTCTTTTCTTTTTGTTTTATAAATCAGTCTGTTATATGTGCAAAACTTAATAAAAATCTTAAAAAAATAATAATACAGTGGTACCTCTGTAAGCACAGCCTCGTTTGTGTCCAGAACCCGCAACCCGCGTCTGCAGGTCGCGATTCGCTGTTTCCGCGCATGTGTGTGACGTCATTTTGACCGCCTGTGCATGCGCGAGTGGCGAAACCCGGAAGTAACGCGCTCCGTTACTTCCGCGTCGCCGCAGCTTCTTCAACCTGAGGTATGACTGTAAAAATAAAAGCTAGTTTCTCCTCTGCTGGGTTTAGCAGCCCTGCTCCAGAAGGGAGTTTGACCAGCCTAACCTGGTTTCACACCGGTTACTTGGAGATGGGATGGGCCCTGCTGGTTTATCAATGGCCGCTAGACATGGCGGACGTTATGCTCTGCCTCCATGTGCAGAGACTGCAATGCTTCTGCACACCAGGCACTGGAGAGGGGGCTGGCGCTCAGCTTTCCCACAGGCCCCCCTCTGTTCAGATGCCAAGGGGATGACACAACTTCTGGAAGACATCGGTAGGTAGCCCTGTATTGGGAAGTTTTCAATGTTTAACGTTTTACTATGTTTTTATACGTGCTGGAAGCTGCCCAAAGTGGCTGGGGAAACCCAGCCAGATGGGGGGGGGGGGTACTACTACTACTAATAATATTAATAATAATCTGGCTGGCCACTGTGAGAACAGGAAGCAATTCCACAGGTACATCACAGACATGGAAGAATAACAACAAGCAGTATTTTACTTCTGCTATTTGTGCGCAAGTGCAAAAGCCAAGTCATGATAACTTGGCCTGATGCTGGAAAGCTGTATTCAAGGTCAAACGAAATGGCGGGAAGGATTTGAGGTAAAAGCAGCGGAAGGAAAAATGACAAAATATCTGGAATAGAGAATTTTTTGTGATAGGTATAATACAGTAGAATGGGTTTGAGTCAAAAACACTGCCGAGGTGAGGGAGTCAACTCAAGAAACAATGTCTTTGATTTGAAGGTTACCGTGAAAAAGAATTAATTTGGAAAAAATTAATTAAAAATATATGTAAAAAAGAAAAGAAGCTGCATTTGCGTTTAGCAGAAATCAGGCTCACCTTAATTTTTTTGAAATCCACTGGCTTTCTGATTAATTCATAGTATTCTGGGTATTCTTTTCTGGAAGGCAGTTGAATGAAGACTTCACTTAACTGTCGTCCCGAGCTGTTAAAAAGGACAAAAATAATAGAAAACGTTATTACTTAGCTGTGACAAGAAATGGCAGTGACCAGTATGTTTGAGAAGGAAAAAAGGAAGATGGTTTTGCTTTTCACCAGAATTTGTTCCAGTTCAAGAAATGGAGCATTAATAAAATCCTGTGCTGTGAGGAATCAAAGTACAAGGGCAGCCATGTAGAATAATATAAAAGATGCACCAGCGAGGGATATTCTGGAAATATACGCAAATTGCAGAACAGACTACGTTGCACACATTCCTAGAACAGCAGCACAGGACTGAATTTTACCTTCTTCTTCTTTTCTTTTAAAACCCAAATACCTGGCTACTTTTTCACAGAAGGATTTGATTTCTTAGTCCCCTTTTGTGTGTTTGTCAGTGAATATGGCTTAAAACAACAACCAAAACCCAAAGCCAAAAAGCATTTATTTGCTAACAGAAAGCTTCCACCGGTTGCAACTGAAGTTATGCTAAAAAAGCAAACAATTACTTGTGAATATGCTATCCTGGTTTTCAATCTCAATTTCCAGTTCCGTATGCACCTTTTGAACATAAATAAAGAAATAAGAGATCTAACAATCATAGAAAGCATGCACATTATTTCTTTTCCGGTTGCCTAGCAACCGCCAGGCTATACGCTGAAGAGCAGTAGGACCTGCATAAATTAAGAAAATCTTCAGAAAGATGAGTGGCATCTCTGTAGTCTGACTCTACTGGGTCACATTGTCTGCCCCCCCCCCCCAAGGCATCTCAGCAAATGAACACAGATAATGGTGTTGTTTTAAATCTGTTTTGTGTGCTGCGCAACATCCTTCCAGACTGGTGGGAAATAGCATCGTTTGTCACTGCATATAGTGGTATTAACAGGCGGTGAATTTTAAGGTGCTGTATTTTTCTGTGTATAACGCCCCCCCCCCCCTGTGTATAACACAACCCCTATTTTGGGGGACTCCAAATTAAGAAAGTGGGGGGAGATTGCCCAGAGTTGTTAAGCTTTATTTGGGGGGGGGGCATGACAAGCGCATGCCTCGCAGAAGCCACCAATTGTCACCCCAATCGCATCCAGAAGCCACAAATCGCCCACAACAACAACAGCCAATCCCAATCAGTCCTTGCGGCATGCACCCATCACTGTATATCTCAGACTCACGGCTGCCAACGACCGCCTGTCTCCCCCTCCAAGCACGACCCATGTATAAGACGACCCCCAATTTTTTACATTTTTTTTTAAAAAAACCCTCGTCTTATACGCAGAAAAATATGGTAAGCTTGTTAATGGAGAAATCTGAGGGCTCCCTTGGACAAAAAACAAGGACACCAGCCTGGAATACCGGAGCAAAACAGCAGCCAGTAGGCTTGGTCTTTACTGAGGACCGTTGCGACAGGACTCCCACCTGCCTCAAGGTGGAACAAGATGGAAGCCCCAAACAAAAAAGCCCCCAAACTTTTATTAGCTGCTAATCCCCATGTTACACCCCCCCAAACTACATCACTAATACATCACAGTTACATCATGAGAGGGGAGATCTGGTGGCAGTAATCTGAGCATCCTAGACCCTGCCCCATGGTTCTCCTTGCCCTCCACCAAACACCAATCAAGTGTAACAAAAGAGATATTTACATTTCCCTGTTTCCCAACCAAGTTAATCACATCCTTTTGTCTTCATCTGGGTTTGTTATTTCTGGAATGGCTACCAGTCTGGCACTCAGGTATCAAGATGCCAGAGATTATCGCTCAGGCAGAGGGGCTGCTGAGTAGCTGAGCTCACATGTCTCTATGAATTTCTGAAGTTCTCCCAGTGAGCCAGTACATAGATACATTTATCAGTGTATCGTGCAGCAGAGGCCGTTTGAATAGATAGGAAGAAACTGCGATGAAGTGTTTTGTGGGGACAAATCACAAAAGTGATTGTGCTGATTTTGGTGGTGGGCTGCAGGTGCATGCTATCTGCTGGAGGGGCAACCCCCCCCCCCCAATCTAGACATAAATTCCTGCAACAAGCTGCAGATTCATTTCACAAGGTGAGCCCTCTGGGTAGTATCACTGGAGCAATTCAACACCGCTATCAGTTGAAACCCCCAAATTTCACACATGCACACATGCAGAGTGTACGTTTTGTCTGGAGGGATTTGGTGCCTCTGAGATCCGAGTAGGATTATCTACATCAAGGCTTCCCAAACTGCAGACCCTCAGTGCTCCGTGAGCTAGAGGAGGAGGATGAAGGTGCCAGGAGGAGGACAGAGGGGGCCCTGGGCCTGTGGGGCGTGTTTCTCCACAGCACCTCTGGGGCTGGGCTACCTCCTCCTCGCGAGGTGGGAGACTCGGTGAGGAGTAGGCGGCATTGGGGGCTTGGGCAAGAGGGAGGTGAAAGGGAAAGCAGGTGGGGCATTGCAGAAGGCGGAAAGGACCAGCATGGGCTACGTTTTGATGCCCTTCCCATGCCCCCTTTCCACCCCTGATGCTGGGATTTGGACAGGTGGGTGAGGGAACCCACCTACTGATTTGACAGGGGGCCCCATCCTGCTCAGTGCCGGATTTACGTATAAGCTAAACAAGCTCTAGCTTAGGGCCCCACTCTCTTGGGGGCCCCAAAAAAACTTAAAGGGAAAAAAACCCTGGATGTACATTTCCAAAATATAACACAAATAAAATAAAACCCACATACAGCAACAGTGTTTTGTGTTGTGTAGGCTCCTAGGATATAAGTCATGGGCCCTGCCTGCTCCCTAAAATATCACTGGTTTGCCTCTTTCTATATATAGGGTGCCGACATTCTACATGGACTGGTTGCAGGGCAATGTGTGCAAATGGCTTGAGATACCTATGAGGTCCATAAATTATCATGTAGCATATACTCAACACAAAAAACAGTGTTGACAAAGGACAGCTGGACATATCAAGGGCCCTGTTACCTTCAGGAGCTGAGGGCCTCATCAAACCTAAATCCGGCCCTGGTCCTGCTCACCTGGTCAAGGTTGGCCCATGAGGCAGGAGCCAAAAGTCTTTTCCACTCCTGGTCTAATGGGTCAGCATAGATTTCATGAGGTTTAGGAGTGAGCTGGGTTGTTGAGGGCTCATGGATGGGTTGCTAGGCAATGCAAGCCGGGACAGACTGCCTGGTACCCTAATAAATATGGCCGTCTTTCAAGGCGCCCCTGGGCTCTTTGTTGCAACAGGTCAACATTTCTCCTCCTCCTCCTCTGGAAATTGTGCCAAGCGCCCTGTTATTGTTCTCAAGGACGAAGTCTGGAGCTCCGTCTGAAGGGGAAAGCCAGATTAGGCAGAAACTCACTCTTTTCTCCAACAGGTGACTTTGTGATAGGAATTTTGAGGTCTTAGATATATGGTAATGTTCATAAGCATACCAACAAAGCACATACATAGATAAGCACAGGAAGACCGACCTGGAACCATTTTGATTCATAAACTGAGCAAATGTTTTCTCTGCAAGGTCAAAGTGGGAAACTTCCCCATTGTCTCTTTCCTCACAAATCCTGTCTTAAGGGCACATTTAAGATATGAATAGGGTGCGAGCCTGCGACCTGGGCCCAGGAACTAAGTATTTATCATTACAAAAGACTGGCCAGGCTACCCAGGAAATCCAATCAAGTAACCTGCCAGACAGGAGATAAACGATGACAGGAGAAAAACAACATTCAAATTTCTGTTTTAAGACTGCCTTTTCTGTGATGTAGGTATGATGTATCTGAGGGGTGGTCTTAGGTTACACCCCTTCTGTGATGTATGTATGATGTTTCTGGGGTTGGTCTTGATCTACAGGGTGGCAATTTCAAAAGTCTTTATAAGGCCTTGCGCGCCATTGTTCTGGGTTCCTCCTCCTTTCCTGCATGTGAGGGGAGCACCCTGTTGCAACAGATCAATAAAAATCAGGCTTACTAGCTGCTTTGCTTCTCAATATTCTCTGGTTGGCCTCTGTTATCTTCTCCTACCAATAGGGAATCTATGTAAGGACTCTATATGGGCTCTTGGATACCCCATAAGGGAAAAGGGCAATTTTTGTTTACAACATCCTCATCTGGAAATTGTGCTAAGCGCCCTGTTATTGTTCTCAAGGACGAAGTCTGGAGCTCCGTCTGAAGGGGAAAGACAGATTAGGCAGAAACTTGCTCTTTTCTCCAACAGGTGACTTCTAAAGTGCCCCCCCCCTTGCTGGATCGGGTCCTCGTTCTTCATGCATGCTTAACAAAGCAGCAAATGCAGCCGAGTGTGAAAGTGCTGTTAATTCCGGCAGGCATGCCAGGGTGGAAAGGAACGCTTGGCATCTGGAGCCTGACCTGCTTTCCTACCTGTCACGCAAAGAAGGGCAGCTATTTGGGAGTCTGAGAGCATCAATCCCAAAGGGAACGTAAACTCAAGAAGTGGTTTGTTTTGGGCCGCTGCTAAGCTGCAAACATCAGACTAGAAATGGTCAAAAGAATTAAAATACTGAGCTGGTGTTTCTGTTCAAAGCAGTGTGGAATTTGTTTCAGTTTTAGTTGGAAACATTTCTTTTCATATTCGATTATCATTGTTGTTGTTTAGTCGTTTAGTCGTGTCCGACTCTTTGTGACCCCATGGACCACAGCACGCCAGGCACTCCTGTCTTCCACAGCCTCCCGCAGTTTGGTCAAACTCATGCTGGTAGCTTTGAGAACACTGTCCAACCATCTCGTCCTCTGTCGTCCCCTTCACCTTGAGCCCTCCATCTTTCCCAGCATCAGGGTCTTTTCCAGGGAGTCTTCTCTTCTCATGAAGTGGCCAAAGTACTGGAGCCTCAGCTTCACAATCTGTCCTTCCAGTGAGCACTCAGGGCTGATTTCCTTCAGAATGGATAGGTTTGATCTTGCAGTCCATGGGACTCTCAAGAGTCTCCTCCAGCACCATTAATTCAAAAGCATCAATTCTTTGGCAATCAGCCTTCTTTATGGTCCAGCTCTCACTTCCATACATCACTACTGGGAAACCATAGCTTGAACTATATGGACCTTTGTTGGCAAGGTAATGTCTCTGCTTTTTATGATGCTGTCTAGGTTTGTCATTGCTTTTCTCCCAAGAAGCAGGCGTCTTTTAATTTCACGGCTGCTGTCACCATCTGCAGTGATCATGGAGCCCAAGAAAGTAAAATCTCTCACTGCCTCCATTTCTTCCCCTTCTATTTGCCAGGAGGTGATGGGACGAGTGGCCATGAAATTTTCTGTAGGACATAACTACTGCACCTGAACAATTACTGAAACACAAGTTACACAAAACATCCACGTATAATAGCATGACCAGCAAATGCCTCGAGTTCTCGCAGTGATCTGAAATCCCCACTCAACACAGAAATTGGGTTTTTTTGGTATCCAAATCACAATCCTGCTTTCATCATTTCACAAAACTCTTTGTTCTGCAACAATTCAGTCGCAGAAAATATTCACACAGCAAGGTAGAGGCATGGGAGTTATTTTCCTTGCTAGGTGGAAGTGGATGCCATCAGGAGAAAATGACTTTCTCTCCTGTCCCTGTTCCACATTTGCCAGGAACTGACACACACAGGACTTGGGAAAGGGCCACTTCACCTAGGCATTCATTTGTACATTTTTTTTCTCTCCAGCGTAAACTGGAAGGTACACAGAGGAAACTGCAGTGCATCCGCCATATGGAAAAAGGACAGTTGGGATTATGTAAAGAGCCGCTCCTGCGATCCATGTGACCAAAGGGTAGGAAAGAGACGGCCGCAGTTTTCAATACCTGTTGACACAGTGCGGTTGCAGAGATGTCTTGCGAAAGACTAGAATGCTGATCACCTCCACCAATTTTTATGTCAAAGACATAACCTACTAAACTAGAATAGCGTCTTGCGTTTCTAAAATGCTGTCTGTATCATCTATCATAAAAACATGTTTGCCCGGCAATTCACGCAGAAATATTTTCTTAATTCACTACATTGACACCACTGGTTTGGAGCCCCAGACCATAATGTTACATTTCTGCAGTAACTTCCTTATCAGGCATGTAAAGTTATCCAGATCCCCTGTTTGCTTAAGGTTGGCAGGTATATTTAATTTGGTACAAACCAGAAGACTTTCAGTTCTACGGTCCTAATTAAAGAGCTCAGGCAAAGCACAGAAATGAAAACAAGTATTATTATTTTCCCCCTGATCAATGCTCTCTTCCTAAAGGAATCCATCTCTGTTTATCTATTAGACAACCTCCCTCCTTAGATCTCGGAAGCGTTTTGCCAAAGTGAGCCCCCACCCTCCAAAACAATTAATGAGACTAGCACTTACTCAGCATTTAAACTAAGTCGAACCAAACAAAATTCCCAGCGTCCTTTGCAAACCTCATTGCAAGGCAACTCATCTGTAACATGAACCTGCAGCTTCAAGTGCTTCTCTCGTCGAGGGCAAGCAATGTCATCAAGAAGCTAATTAAAATTTAAAATTGTAGCCAGGGGTATTCCCCCCCCCTATTTTGATTTTTGTAAATGCAAGGAACTCTGTAACTGCTGCTGTTGGCAAAGCAGTGTAGGAAAAGCAAAGGGAACTGCTCAGAAACGGCACTTCTCTCCTGGCGACATCGTCTATTGCAGGTGCCTCCCTGCAAGTGATGAGAGGATGGGGATCCAGGGACAACAGCAAGGGATACAGCTGACAGGAAACACAATCCGTAGCATTATTAACCGCATGCAAGTTCTGGCAAATTCTGTGGCTCTCGCTCCCTACCAGGGCTGGGTGATATCTTGAAATATCATCCAAAACTGGTCCAAAGTCCATATTGTGATATTGGTCTCATCATTTTGGGCCTGACAATATATCGTATTTTTCTGTGTATAAGATGCCCCCTATTTTGGGGGACTCAGAATTAAGAAAATTGGGGGAAAATTGCCCAGAGTTGTTGAGCTTTTTTTGGGGGGGGGGATTGCCAATCGCCCGCCCTATTGCCGCACCAACAGCCAATCAATAACCACCCTTGATGCAGCCACCAATAACACACAAAATAGCCGCTGACTATCTCCAGCTCCCGGCAGCAACCAATCCCACGTCCCCATGTATAAGACGAACCCCAATTTTTAACATAAATTTTAGTGACAATTCCTTGTCTTATACATAGTACAGAATGGTATTGTGAATCGTGTGTGTGTGTGATGCAAAAAAACTGGGAATTCACCCAATGGCTCTCAAGTAGTACCATCCTTATTTCAGACACTGTGATGTATCGGTATATTGTGATGTTTAGCTGGCGATAGAGTATGATGCTGAAAACTAGATTATCGCCCAGCCCGACTCCATACAGTGGTGCCTCGCAAGAAGAAATTAATTCGTTCCGCAAGTCTTTTCGTCTTGCGAGTTTTTCGTCTTGCGAAGCACGGTTTCCCATAGGAATGCATTGAAAATCAATCAATGCGTTCCTATGGAAACCGCCTTCAGACCAGGTTTGGGGACAGTCTGTCCCCCGACCTCTTCTGAAGGCCGACGGGGGGGCGAAAGTCTTTGCTTCCCCCCCCCCTTCCCGGGACAGCGGAGACTTCTCCGCTGTCCTGGGGCGATTTTAAAATGCTGGCGGGCGGCAGCGAAGCCTTCGCTGCCGCCCGCCAGCATTTTAAAAACCCCGGGACAGCGGAGGACTTCTCCGCTGTCCGGGGCGATCTTAAAATGCTGGCGGGCGGCAGCGCTGCCACCCGCCAGCATTTTAAAATCCCCCGGGAAGGCAGGCAGGGGGGACAAAGACTTTTGCCCCCCACCCGCCTTCAGAAGAGGTCCAGAGGGCTCTCCAAGCTGCGGATAGCAGGCTGCTGCCCCGCGCGAGGGGCAGACATTCGCAGCTTGGGGAACCCTGCAGGACTTCCCCGCAGGGCTCTCCAAGCTGCGGATAGCAGCCTGCTGCCCCGCGCGAGGGGTGCTCTTAAGCAGAGCGCCCCTCACGCGGCGCAGACATTCGCAGCTTGGGGAACCCTGCAGGACTTCCCCGCAGGGCTCTCCAAGCGGCGAATGTCGGCCCCGCGCGAGGGGCGCTCTGCTTAAGAGCGCCCCTCGCGCGGGGCAGCAGGCTGCGCACCTTCCCCTCTGTTCCCGGACCTGTCCTGAAGGCTTGCGGTGGGAGGAGGGCTTTCCTCCCCACCGCCAACATTCAGAATGCTGTTCTGAATGTTGGCGGTGGGGAGGAAAAACCCTCCTCCCACCGCAAGCCCCGGGAACAGAGGAGAAGCCCTTCGCGCCTTCCCCTCTATTCCCGGACCTCCCACCTCAAGCCTTAGGACAGGTCCGGGAACAGAGGAGAAGGCGCGCTGCGCTTCCCCACTGTCCCCGGAGATTTCCCTATGGGCTTTCGTCTTGCGAAGCAAGCCCATAGGGAAATTCGTCTTGCGAAGCCGCTAAAAAATCGGAAAACCCTTTCGTCTTGCGGGTTTTTCGTATAGCGAGGCATTCGTCTTGCGGGGCACCACTGTACTATGTTTAGGATTGTTAAATTTCACTCACGAGCCCTTGGGTCTCTCCTCTAGCCTATGAAAATTAGAGCTCAACTCATCACTGTGTAATATTTTAAATTCAGCAATCATAGATCATGTCATCAGCCGCTGTTCACATTTCAGCAAGTAATTCCGCACAAGGCTCAGTATTACCAGACGTTTCTGTGCAAGGCTGCCATTTGTGGCATCGCCCTGATTTGCAGCAGGTATGCAAGAGTTAAAGAGACACGGCGAGCAAAATTCTGTTCTCATGGAAACCGGCATAAATCAGCAGAGACTTTGCTACTTACTATTGATCGGTCAGTCAGCACAACGGAATGGGTCATTTCACTCACAACTAATTTCTCCGGACCCCCACCCAGCTCAGCAGGCCACCAGCCTTTAGAACATGATTTGCAAGAGGGTGCAACAAAAAATGGCAGAGAGCATAAGCAGAGAGCTCCTCAAATGCTGTTGTATATTTTTAGCATGACAGCACCTCCACAAGGGGTATTTCTGAGAATCCTGAATGAGCTATTCTGAGAATCCTTCAAGTCGGTTCACTCCTGCAAATCATTACTCATGAGGATGCTCTGTATATGCATTTGCAGCGTAACGCCGGACTGAGAGCCTTGCGTGAGTTTGCAGAAAAAGTATCATCAGCGGCGAGATCAGCAATGATGCACAGGATTCCCCAAAAGATAGCCGGCCGATTTATGACCAATCTTCCCCGGCGATTAACAGCCTCTGGGAAATAGTGCTTGCGCTGGACTGAGCAGTGACCCCCCATGAACAGAGGCTTCATCCCACAACATGAACCAAGGCTGGGATGCCATGGCAGGCACACACGGGTGTTGGCAAGCAACCAAGGAAATGGGGGCAATTGGCAGGCCCCCAGCTGGCTCCTGCCCACTGGCCGGTGTGCCAGGCAATCTCCAGTCCTTGGTGCAGCATCAACGACCAGAGCTTCAGAAGCTGGGGCATGCTACTCAGCAGAGCAAACGCTACACAACAGAAGTGGCAGGAGAAGTTGTGTGAGCATATTTACAGGCAGTTTATTCAGCATAAAGGTATAGGTAAAGGGACCCCTGACCATTAGGTCCAGTCGTGGCCACTGAAGAAATACAGCGCTTGGCAAGCTTGTTTTCTCCTGCTCTGGAGACTTGAACCCGTGGCTTCAAGTCACAAGGAAGGAGATCCAACATCAGGAAGAACTGTTCGAGGGAGGAACGGTCTCCCTCGGGAGGTGGTGGACTCTCCTTCCTTCAAGGGTTTTAAGCAGAGGTTGGGTGGTCATCTGTCATGGGTGCTTGAGCTGAGACTCCTGCATTGCAGGGGGTTGGAATGGATGACCTTCGGGGGTCCCTTTCAACTCTACAATTCTACGATGTGGAAAGGGCTGCTTGGATCAGGTCTGAAATGTCCTAATGGAATCAGGTGCCCCACCAGACAGCCTTGGGAATCAGGTCAGGAGTGTCGCCAGCTCCGCCTACGGGACCCCAAAGTGGAGGTTTTAAAGGGGAAGCTGAGGTAGACCATGCTGAAAGGGGGACTCAACAAAGAAAAGGGGTTCTTTCTTTTCCTGGGCTTTTTTTAAACCACTGTCCCAAGAAACTGGACCCTAATAAATAGCTTTTCTACACCCCACCCACTGTTACAGCAGCAAGACTGAGACTTAGAAGCTTCCTTTTTCTCCCCTCGTGTCCCACCTGGGGCAGGTTTTCCTTGAAAGAGCTATGGAAGACATGGGCAGCCGCCGACGCTGGTTACTAGCCCCCTCCCCTAAAAAAAGAGGCAAAGATAGTTGGACAGAAAAGACCCAGACAGAAAAGAGAAATTGAGGGGTGGGGGTGGGGTTTGAGCAACAGCTGCTTCCCTAGCGAGGCTCTTGCTTGAGTTCCTGCGGGACCTGCAAATTCTCAAACTTCTGCCATCGAGGAGCCATCCTGCGGCAGACCTAATCTCAGCTGGCCAAGGCTGAAACAGCAGTTTATTCCACGTGGGGAGGAAAAACAAGCTGGGTGCTTGGGGAGGAGGGGGGAATGGCTCGGTGCTGTGAAAGGAAGCGATTTTTCACTGCTTGGGCAGGAGCTGGTGGGAGATGCTCAGGGAAGACTGTCAATGTCGCCCGTCTGCTCTGAGGAAACTGGGCGCCCCCCGCTCCATGCTTAAGAAGCAGCGCCCCCAAGGCTCCTGCCCTGGCTGGGAAGCGGAGGAAAATCTCACAGGGACGCCCAAATCCGAGCCTGAAAACATCCCAGGTCTGGTCAGTTCTAAGGGTCTTTGCATTAAAGGAAACATGGATGACCAACTGGGAATCCTAGCAATTCTGCCTAGACAAGCAGGCACTTTTGCCCCTGAATGAGTCCCAAGAGTCGCGGATGCGGCCTGGTACCAGGAAGCGCTGCGTCCCAGAGGATAACGGACTTGTTGCCATGAGGGTAACAAGGCTAATGACGGCCAACAAACTCTTTAAAGCGCTCCTTGCCACTCCCGTTGATTCATCGCAACACTTAGATGATCCAGGCTCCAGTGAAGAGAATTAGTTGGAAGTGACCAAAAGTGGCCTGAGGAAGGAGGAAATAAAATCCATCCCGGCCTCAGTTAAGTAAGATGGTTTTCTTAGTGAGAGCATTTGCCTTTGTAGGGAAATGGAAGTGAGACGTGGAAGATGAAAACATTGCTTTGGGGGTCTCCTAAAAGGATTAGCTCATGTTCAATGAACAAAAAATAGTGTGCGCCACCCCCCCTTTGACTGTGGGGGTGAAAGCAACAAGTGAATCGATCTGCACCCATTACTGCTTCTTTCAGTCTTCCAAAGACTGGAGGGAGAGACCGAGCTCCAATAAATGTGGTGCGAGATATGCGCACCCCCCCATATTATGGGATTGCTGGCCAGGGAGGCCAGCCCTGCACCCCTGGCCTCACACCATGCCATCTGCACATTCACTTGCTAAGGCAGGAGGGGCCCCCACAGGTGTGCACTGAAGGCCCCCAAGTGATGGGAGACCCCGGGCCAATCTGGATCCCCCTCGAGGGTAGAGATGCTCAAGATGCGCAGGGCCCCTTTGTGCAGCCACTGGGCGCACAACTGGAAGAATGAGGATGCTAGTGCGCTGTACTCCTTATTTAGAACCAATCAGGTTGAGAAGATGGAGAAGCCAGCGAAGGGTCCTGCTCTCTTCTTGCTGGTGTAAAAATATTTTACAAAGCAAAGTAACTTACTGACTTCTTCTTTGGCGATCCCTCGTAGCAGAGTAAGATTGTCTTCCATAAACACGGTTTTAACAATGAGTCCGTAAGTGACTCTGGAGGCCAATTCTGGATCCACACGTCCTTCCACAGTGGGGAAATTGGTTTCCAGGCGGGAGTTGATCACGGTGTGGATTTGCCAAGCATGCCTTCCTCTTAGCATGTTTCTTACTTGTGTCCTGAGTTCGAGTGCCTTCAAAGCCCATGACACTTTTGGTAAAGGCTGTTCTCCAATTGGAGCACTCGCAGGCAAGTGTTTCCCAATTGTTGGTGTTTATACTACATTTTTTAGAGTTGCCTTGAGACAAACCTCTTTTGTTGACCACCAGCATTACACTTTGCATTTTTAATTTTGGAGTAGAGGAGTTGCTTTGGAGGACGATAATCAGGCATCCGCACAACATGACCAGACCAACAAAGTTGAGGCTGAAGAATCATTGCTTCAACACTGGTGATCTTTCCTTCTTCCAGTACCCTGGCATTAGTTCACCACTGACTGTTTCATACAAAATCCAGAAGCACACCTCAAAGGACAGATTCAGGATGATGGCATTTCATGTTTCGTCCCTGTTCTGAGTCATCATTAATTTTGTTTCCATTATAATGGGCACAATAGGCTTCTGCAGAATTACAAAGCCACATTTTGGACGCATGTCAGCAGTCTCTCACCTACTTTTAAAAACCCACTTCTAGCTAAGCAAAAAACTCTTCAGCTCTCAGGATGGGTTGGGGAACCTCTTTTGTCTCCATGGCTTTATTCCTCCTTGGGCAACCTTCCTGAGGCTTCGTGACAGCGGTGGAGGGACAGATGTCCAAAGGGCAAAAATGGTGGTGGTGGGGACACTTCCCCTTGCATGGCAGGTTGTGTTCCAGCCATGCAGAAACCTTAGATTTCTCCACCCCCAGACCTCTCCACTTTCCCCAGTGGTGAGCAAGGGGCAGCAGAAAAGATCAAGGAAACATTTCCGCCAGGCAAAAGCACTCTGCAGATGTGGCCGGGGGTGGGGTCCCCGACTCCCGAGGGCCAAACGGGGAGGAGGACATTCAGGAAAACACTCCCATTGCTAACTCGCTGCTATAAAAAGAGAAGGAAGCGCCCGTGTTTTTAATTTTACAAACGCTGAATCAATGCGATAAGACTACTTCTGAGCTCACTTGAGTTTTGTGAACAGATAGCAAACTCGCGTGTCCGTTGTGCAATCTAAGCTGGTCACGGTGAACAAGCCCATCTCCATTTAGTCAGGCCAGATATGAACGGAGCCGTTGGCCTTCCCACCAAACCTCTGCGATTATTTAGGAAAATAAATGTGTCATTCAGGAAAAGTTCTAAATGACGGCAGCTTTCTGTGTCATCCAAACTGGGAAGCCACAGTGCCTTAGGGGCTCCCTGGTTGTGAGAAGGGGCCCCGTAAATGGACAAAGTCAGAATCTTGGCTTCCTGAGCCACAGGGTAGATAAAAATCAATGATTTTTTTAAATGGATTTTCAAAATTTAAATCAGATTTCTTTTATTTAAATTGGATTTTTAAAATAAAGTGCTTTTGGGGGAATAATCTTTCTAAAGATAGTTTTCTATTTAAGTTACATTAGAGTCCAAATGCGATTCATCAGGAAATAAGGATTTTTTAAAGTTTTTCATGTGTGCTAAAACTCAGTCTAAATTTTTTATTTCAAAAATCGTTTAGCCACATCAGTTAACAAACATGGATACATATGCTATACCGTTATTGTTTTAGTTAAGTAAACTGTTTAAATTGTCACTAAGGGAATGATTATTTTCCTCCTTCCAATAAAGTACAGCAGAAAAGTTGTCCAAATATAAACACAGTTAACTTATTAAACATCACAACAATTTCTTAATTATCGCTCCATGTATTTCTAATAGTATAACCAAATCAGTAATTTTTTATATATAACTGTAAAAACTACTCCAAAAACTTATTATTCCAAAATGAAACCCTCATCTGGTTGTAAATATTAAGATATTAAATATTAAGATATTGTAAAAATTAAGCAATAATGAGTCTTTCTCTTAAAAAAATTATTTAAATCAAGTCTTACTGACCAGTGATTTAAATTGATTTGATTTAAATCAAATCCACCCTGCTGAGCCATGATACAACTCTGCAAACGGTGCCATCACGAGGAAGCAAGACCAGAGAATACCCCAGGGACATCTCACATTTCCTGACATTGCAAGGAGAGAAACTCCTGCAGAGATGAATATGACCCCGTCTTTCAGCGGGGACAATGTCTTGCAGGGTGTCCCTTCTCAAACCTGTAGACCAGGAGTAGTCAACCTTTTTATACCTACTGCCCACTATTTATCTACTTGCACTTTGACGTGCTTTCGAACTGCTAGGCTGGCAGGAGCAGGGACCGAGCAACGGGAGCTCACCCCGTTGGGGGGATTCGAACAGCCGACCTTCTGATCGGCAAGCCCACGAGGCTCAATGGTTTAACCCACAGCGCCATTCGCATCCTTATGTCTGTAAGTAGTGGGTAAATAAATAGTAGATTAGCTCTACGATGTCTCATGCTTCTTGCTGTCTTATGCCAGAAGCTTAGTGTGCATACATCATTATGATGTATGTCGTTAGAAGCGCACGGGAATGGAGATGCCTTTTCCAGAGCTGTGCCTATCGGAGGATGCTTGGAGTTCTGGGGGCTTGCAGGCACCCCATGGCGTTTTCCCAACACTCCCTACATCTTCCAATGAGCTCCCCTTAAGAAGTTATCTGTTTTGATGCTCTGTCTGGGGACCAGATAACAGGATCAGAATTTCAATATGCACAAAGCCACAAGGGGACACTATTTCTGTGCTATTTCTCAAATCACTCATCTCTCTCATTAAGGGGCTCATATTCACAATTCAGCCGCTCTTACTTGAGTTTGACAAGTTGTGCAATGCAGATAGGTATCATTGAACCCTTTCTAGAGGAATAAACTTCTACGTTGCTTCCAAGGGGGATAAACAAATTCATTAACAAATTAATCACAGCAAGGAACATAGACGTTGGGCAGGATATTCTGCAAGTCAGTTTAAGATAAACTTGGATCACACACCAATGTAGGCTATATGCAAAATCCAAAATATTTCTGATGGTCTGCTTATGTCGGGCAAAAAGGATTTTGAATACAAATTTTATGTTTCCCACCTTACACGTAAAAGTACACGTAAAATTTGGAATATTCTCATTTCTTTAGGGGGAAAACCTGAAAGAATGCAATGGTTAAAAAACCAACGCATAGTATATTAAACACAAAACCCCACAAATTCTAGGAAACACAGGGTCATCTATATGCAGATTTTACTAACGTTTTCATGTTATGATTGCAAAATTGTCCATATCATCCATATAAAAAATGTGCTATCTAGGCAGGCTTCAGAAAATATTTAAGCAACGGACTGTTCTTCCAAGATGTCACTGAACCAGTATGTGGCTCAGTAAACCAGGGTTTCCCAAACTTGTGTCTCCAGCTGTTTTTGAACTACAACTCCCACCAACCCTAGCTAGCAGGACCAGCGGTCAGGGATGATGGGAGTTGTAGTCCCAAAACAGGGGAAGACCCAAGTTTGGGAAATCCTGCGATAAACCAAAGTGATGAAAATGAGCCTAGCCTCATCCCAGGGAGACAGTGTGGTGTAGTGGTTAAGAGCAGTGGACTTGTAATCTGGTGAACCAGGTTCGATTCCCTGCTCCTCCACATGCAGTTGCTGGGTGACCTTGCGCTAGTCACACTTCTCTGAAGTCTCTCAACCTCACTCACCTCACAGAGTGTTTGTGGTGGGGTTGGAAGGGGAAAAGGGATTGTTAGTCGCTTTGAGACTCCTTCAGGTAGTGATAAAGCGGGATATCAAATCCAAACTCTTCTTCTCTGCGCTGTGGCCATGAGAAAGAGCTTAGAAGCCTTTGCTTCCATTTTTTATTAACCACAACTTGACATGCCATCTGAATCCAAAAAGCTGAGCTGTTCTTCAGTACAATTTTCCTTAAACCAGTGGTGTCCAAACCTTTTTCAAAGAGGGCCAGATCCGAGGAATTGAAGGGTTGCGAGGGCCGACCAAACGGCCAACCAAAGTTGTTAACCTTTTTTTTTAGGACTGAAGTTGTTGCGGGTTTTTTTTAGGATTGAAGCTGTTGAGATTTTCTTAGGATTTTACCCCAGGAAATAAACTGCCACAGGGACTGGATTAAACCAACCGGCGGGCCGGATTAAGCCCCCGGAACGGACTTTGGACATGCCTACCTTAAACATTTCAACAAGCTGTAGTAAAGATAAACCACAGTTTAAGGTTTGGACAGCACCTGATACAGTGGTCCAAGGCTGGTCTGCCCATCTTGCTTGGGGAGGCAGTTGGGCGATGGCTGGGAGGGGGGCAGATCCAGCCCCCCAGGAGCTCGGAATGCTTTCCCCCCGCTACCTGGGAAGACTGGGGCTGCCACTGCCCCCTTCAGTGTGCCAGGGCTTCCCTCGGCCATTCCCAGTCCCCTTAGGCGATGGAGAGATGCTGGAGGAGCGCCATTTTTTGTTTTGACTCAAGCCACGAAGTGTATTGGGCCAGCTCTGCTGCGGTTCATTGAAACCAGGACTGAAAACATCCCATCTCTGCCTCACTGCCACCATGCCTGAGCCCGTGGGAAGTTTAGCATGGCGTCTCCATGCAGCCAAGATCTGAACACCAAATCTGGAGCACATTATCCTACACAAGAGAAAACTGGGTTTCTGCTTTTAAAAGGTCCTAGTTTTAGTACCGGCAATCTTTAGAAATGTTAAACTGTGTGTGAGCTTCATGAAACTCGGCAAGTTTGAGTTACCACGCAGAAGCGAATTCTGCCTTGATACTAACGTCGAAGAGAGACAACTTCATGTCTTTAAAAGGCATTATCTTTGTCATTTGCACTGCATAAAGAAAAGGAACAGAAAGTGTGTAGACTCCTAGGAAGAAGTATTTTGGAAGTGGTAGAAGTAGGTAAAGCAATGACTTACTTTTTAATATAAATACTAAATACCTCAAACATGTTTAAGGATATTCAAAACACTTTCTTTTTACTAGATGCAATGGATGCTGAATGTCACACTGCTCTCCACCCCAGAGAACTAAAGAATAGTTATGCTCCAGGAATGTATTTTAGCCAGAAACCGATACTTTTGCAAACAAAGCTGTGAGGAACCTTTGTCCTGTAAGTGGCACTTATCAGATCCGCTTCCCTGGATATAAACCACTCTGGCTAAACGTGCATTGGATTGTAATGTCAGAATAACAGAAATTGGAGATACCATCTTCAGCGCTGCCAATATCCCTTTTTAAAAATCTTTCTGAAACTGCACTACTAAAATATCTTGCTGGAGTAGATGACATGGTTTGTCAAATGAATGGGAGCTTTCCCCAAGATATTGAAGACCCTGTAGATGTTGTGAATGGCACCCCTAACTGTCAAACCCAACTCCTATCCTCACTACCTAATGCATTTTCCCATCACAGCTCAGGACTGCAATACCTTAAGGACCACCTTTTCCCATCTGAACCTGCCCAGACCCTGAGATCATCTTCTGAGGCCCTCCTTTGGGTGCCTCTTCCTGAAGAAGTCCGGAGGGTGGCAACACCAGAACAGGGCCTTCTCTGTGGTGGCTCCCTATCTGTGGAATGCTCTCCCTAGGGAAGTTTGTTCCTTTTTACCAGGCCTTTGGTTGATTTGATTGACATCCTATGCCCTTTTAAAATGTGGGTTTTTGGGAGAGGGCGGGTATTGGGTTGTTGTTTTTATTTTGATTATATATTTTGTGGTTTTATATTTTGATTTTGTTCTGTGAACCACCCCAAGACCTCCAGGTATAGGGCATTATATAAATTCAGTAAATAAATAGATAAGTAAGTAAATAAATAAATAAAATAATAATAATCACTCTGTGCAAGAAGGAGAGTAATTCCATATTGCCCCTAGTTTCTATTGAAAATATACTATTAATTCTGCCATCCTCTTGGGAGGGATGGAGCCAGAAGGTGATGCTGGGACACCCCTGCTCTGCTCAGGGCTAGAAAATGAGATAGGAAAGCTAGGAGCTCAAGGGCACCTTAAACCAGGTTATGGGTGCAACAACGAAATGTCTAGGCACACTTTTTTGTAACAAGAATACAAAGCTGAAAATGAATGAACTGCAGCTAAAATATCATGTTCATTTTCACTGTTCACACGTTCTGGTCCTTCCCCTGCCCACCCACCTAATATTCTGAAGAGGGTCTCTTCTCCAGTCTTCAGAGAGTAGCTGGAAGTGGGGAGGCAGAAAAAGCTCCTCCTTTCCTTCCACTCTGCAGTTTCAATCTGAAATCTTAGGTGCAGGATTGCGCCTAGAGCTCAGAAACCGCTCACTTTGAATGAAATTCCCCGCCACAAAATGCGCCTCGAACAAGGGGAGTTTCGAACATCGGTTCTGCTCCATGGCTTCTGGGTTCCATCTTGTCCCCAAGTGCTTTTTAATTACTACATGAAGCTGTTGAGAAGGAATTTGGAGGTTTGGGCAAGGTGGAATCAGATGACAGGCTGTTCATTTCCTCTCCTAGTCCCTGGGATGCTGTGAAAGCGCTGAATAGATGTGTGGAGGAACTGTGTTTTTTTTATGTTACTATTTTACATTTATATCCTACTTTTAAAACATGGCGGTTTTGTTGGTTCGCTACCATGGGAGAGCTTTTCTGCCCTGAAAAGTGGCATGAAATAGTTCAATAAATGATGCATTGATGCACATAAGAATAATACAGGTGTGCGTGTAAAATACACCTATTTCCGAGCAAGTAAGTCTTTACAAAGAAAACAAGGAACTGACATAGGTAAATATGAGCTCACCTGTCTTTGTAATTGATAACAGTATCAATGATGGCATTCATCTGCTTCGTCAGCTTAGGAGGGTTAGGTGACAATTTCTCCGCCGGCGGCCTTCCTCTCCTCTTTTTCGCCTTCTCTCCATCCTCTTTGCCCGAATCTTTGTCTACATTTCTCCTCCTTTTCCGTTTCTTAAGCCGAACTTCTTCTTCCATTTCCTCCAAGTTGCCGTCTTCGATTGCCTTAATTAGGAAAGACGAAAAAATTATTTGCAAAATTGAAGACGCCAATGGATGCTATATATTATAACCTCTGCAAGGTGCAGACAATTTTGAAGGATAAAATGAATCAATCCAGAAGCAGAAGTCCAAATATAAATATTAGGGGAAATCAGCGGCGCTAAACGTAAAACCACAGTAACAATTTTGTCGGAGTAATCCATTCAACTGTAGAGCGTTAAGGCCACACCCCAAAAAAGGCCATTGAAGCTCCAACTGTCTCCATGCACACTCAATGAATGATCAATATATTTTAATATGTCCATTCATACATCATTTTCAATACATATTTATAGACAAAGCAATCATTAAAAAGGGCGGGGAATTCTCTTCAAAACACATTCACCCGCATACATTATATGAATTCCCCTTTCTGAACAAAGAAGTAACAAACCAGATTCTTTCAATTAGAAATTTTCAAACAAAATTTTCAAATCAGTTCAAATTACACACCTAAAACGCCACGAATGCAATATTCAGCTAAGGTCTGGACCACTGACAATGCAGAAGTGTTGGACAACACATTGTTGTGCAGCAAAGACTATTGGCACTGTGGGGTGAGGAAAATGACACCACGCAAACACAAATCAAGCAACATTCACTAGTTCAAAATTTACCTGCAAATGTGTGCTGTGAACCTCAGGCAGCAGCACTATGCAGTGAGAGGGTGGAAATTGCTACAAAAACAAACCTGTTTTAAAGGAAATCTGTCCACACTGTCTAAGAAATCCATGTGTGACAATCACAGAAGCTGAACTTTCTTTGGTTTAAGAAAACAGAAGAAAACGCCCAGAGATGTGGGACGGTTTAGTCTTCCAGGATATGAAAATGACAAAGGTATTAGAGGGAAGAAAGAAAGAAAAAAAAAATCCTGATTTTTAAAAATAAATCACCTCCGTTTTTGTGCTGAAGGCTTTCTCAAAACACCAATGTTGACATTGTCCCTGTTGCTTTCCTGTGCTCCCTGCAACACATGCACATGATAATCAATCCTTTTTCTCAGAGCTGAAAGAGCTCTAATCATCAGGCAATTACCTTCATTTTTCCACAGCACCAAACATGGCTAATATTTATGAACATGTGAGTGCAACAATCAATACACAAAGAGTGATTGCAGCCCAGGCACAATTTCTTTCACTTGGGCGCAACGTCTCTCTCACCAAAACGTTTTGTGTGCACAAAACCTGGTGCACCACACAAAGCAGGCGGGCATGTCAGAGACGCAGAACAACCTGCTTCCTATTCATCCTGCAATGTGGAAACCCACAGACGAACATGAATGCACACACAATCCAGAGGGAGTGCCTGGGAGCCAGGCCTGAATCATCAAAAGACAATTTCCATCCTGCTTCTACTGCGTTCGGAGAAGGAGCTGGAGATCGGATGAGTTAGAAGGAGGAGGAGGAGGAGGAGGAGGAGGAGGAGGAAGGAAGAAGGAAGGAAGGAGCAGAAAAAGAAGAGGAAGAAGAAGGGGGGAAAAGAGAATTATCTGCACACAAATTCATGAATATTCATTTGGCTCAAGCAGGACACCCCGGTGCACACATACCAGCAGCTAGCGGAGATTTAAGCAAAGGCAACTGTTCTGCAAATCTCGGAGGCTCATCGTAAATGCAGCATGCAAGGCTGTCAACAGTTAATGCCATTGCTCCCCTTAATCCCTCGTTTGTGCACGGAAAACGCGGCAGCAACACACACCGGCCTGGGATGCGGCGCACACCTAGGAATGCCCGGGATGCCGCTCGACTGAATCTCCACGACAGCAAGGAAAAAGGATATTTACCTTACCACTATCAGCAGCAGGCCGGCTATCGGAAATCACAGTTAGTGGGGATAAAATTAACAAGCCAGCAAAGCAGCGAGCTGCTAGTCTCTTCATCAGCTGATCAGGGGGGAAAAGAGAGCCCGGGAAAGGCTATGTTTTCATACACAAGTAATTTTATTTTACGGAAAATGCAATCCTGAGAGGGTTGTAGGGGCTGAATTCTGCTGTTTCATTCTACCTTCCACAAGGCCTGCAGCCTCCTTCCTCCAGCCTGATTTAATATTGACAAGTACTTATCATATTTCCCCCTTATTATTCCAGGAACTCAAATCAGGAATTATTATTATTATTTTCTTTGGAAGGGGGGAGGGCAGTTTCCCGGAAGCTTTTTAATTACAGTACATTAATATTTTTTTTAAATCCAAGGGATATAAACACGCTTTTTTTAAAAAAAGCAAAACAGCGAGGCGTGCGTTTTAAAGCTGCACCACACACACAAAGATGCTTCATTGTTCTCTTAAATTTGGAGATGCAGGGATTGCTAAAAACAGCAGCACTTCGAAAACCTTCCTGATTTAACATGCCTTTGAGACAAAAGCGTAAGGAACGAAGTATTTCTGTTTTTAGCATGTGCAAAATACAACATACTCAAATCCCACTGCCACCCTCTCATGCTCTCAGGTGCCACACCTAAAAGGCTGCTTGGATTTGCTGATGGCTAGCAAGATTTCAAAAGGGATCTGAATAAAAATGATATTGCAGCAGATTATATCATTTTCACCCAGCAGATATATGCATATTAGAATTTATGAGTTCTATAAATTTGTGGGTAGCTTATGGATACTGACCATTCTTTTGTGACGACTTCCCAATAATTTAAATTTA
Organism: Podarcis gaigeae; assembly: GCF_964106915.1. Taxonomy (NCBI): domain Eukaryota; kingdom Metazoa; phylum Chordata; class Lepidosauria; order Squamata; family Lacertidae; genus Podarcis; species Podarcis gaigeae. Next base: position 29,011,893 of record NC_139694.1, on the reverse strand, counting down.
ACCTCTTAATCCCAGAAGCTGGTATTCTGCATTCTATTGACAATCCATGGAAATTAACACTATTTTAATCAGATCAAAGATTTTTAGTACCAAATACACAATCCAGTTATAGGTCAAGCCTAACTTGAATTTATTAATGGCATATTTGTTACAGAAGTCAAGTTCGCTTTCTAAAAAAGCGAAAATACAACCGAGCATTACCATTCTTAATCACGTGATAATTTCATATATTTTGTTGCTTAGAGAATGATTATTCAACAAGCAGGGCTCCCGAGAACTTTGTCTAATTTTATTCCTCAGGGTCATTTTGATTTTTGGCCTCTGGAACGGAAATATCTGGGGGGGGGGTGTCCTCTGGTCACAAAAGACAATGGATACAAAAACATGATTACCTTTGATTCCCTACAAACCTTGGCTTTGCTCCACAAACAAATTTAAACGCATCTTTATTTACAAACACCCACACAAAACACAGTGAGTACTCAAAACCACCAATAACCTCCACACCCAAAAACACTGAAATTGCCTAGAGTAATGCTCATACGACCCTATAATAATCAACTTAGCAGCTATTACTCCACAATAAAAAAGGAAAAAAGAGGAGATTTTATACCAGCAGCACAAATTTGGTTGCAAAAGGGGGTTGGGATGAAGTTTGGGGACCAAGATATGAACAGGTCCTTTGTCCACAAATGCAAGCAAACTGGGAACTCTCCAATTTGCCATTGTTTTCTGTGTTGTCTGAACTGGGAAACTGGGGAAACCAACTTTGGAACAAGCCACAGTATTAAAACACGGTTCTGAGGTTGGTTTAATATCCTGAAAAAGCATACCGTATTTTTCGCTCTATAAGATGCACCAGACCACAAGATGCACCTAGTTTTTGGAGGAGGAAAACAAGAAAAAAAAAAATCTGAATCTCAGAAGCCAGAACATCAAGAGGGATCGCTGCGCAGTGAAAGCAGTTTTCTTGCTGTTCTGGCTTCTGGGATAGCTGCGCAGCCTGCATTTGCTCCATAAGACGCACACACATTTTTCCTTACTTTTTAGGAGGGAAAAAGTGAGTCTTATAGAGCAAAAAATACGGTAATTTTCTAGTTTGGGGCTAAATGGTCTACTTCCACGGGAGAAGCAAAAGGCTTGCTTCCATCTCAGCTTCCGAAGACACTTGTCTTAAGCCGCATTTCCTTACCAGCTGAACATTTTGCCCAGAATTAACCCAAGGAGGTCGTGGAATTTAAAAGGATGGGGGAAAAGGCAAGTGGGTTTGGAAGATGACCAAGGACGTTTCAAGCTCTAGGACAGTGATGGCGAACCTTGTAGAGACCGAGTGCCCAAACTACAAGCCAAAACCCACTTACTGTTTTTTTAGCTCCATAAGATGCACTTTCCCCCTCTTAAAATCTAAGGGGAAATGTCTGTGTGTCTTATGGAGCGAATGTGTGGTCCCTGGGGCTGGGGGGGAGGGAACCCGGGCTTCCCCTGCCAGACCCGACAAGCTCTTTGGGGCTGGGGGAAAGCCGGACATCTCCCACCGTCAGCCCCACAAGCGGGAAAGCTGCGCAACGCCTTTCCGCTGCTCCCCAACCTGCTCTTTGGGGCTGGCGGTGGGGGAAAGCCAGACTTCCCCCCACCGCCAGCCCCACAAGCTCCTGAGCAGCTCTGGGGTAGCCCGCGAAGCCTCCGCAGGGCAGCGGGGAGCTTTGCGCGGCTATCCCTGGCTTTTGCAGGAGGTGGGGGATGGAACAGAGCGAGGCTCTCTCAGTTCCCCCACCTCCCGCAAAAGCCCCCAAGAGCCGCATATATTTTTTTTCTTGAATCCCCCCCCCCCAAAGTAGGTGTGCCTTATGGCCAGGTGCACCTTATGGAGCGAAAAATACGGTATTTATCGTGAAGTGCCAACACGGCAATTTAAGCTGTATATCTCATTTTTTCTGTCTGTTTCACATTTCTTCTTTATGACTGCTGTTGTAATAAATAATCCTTCATAAAAGTTACTGCATTATATTCTTCATTAAATTATCTTTCCACTGATATATAATTTTATGGTATAAACCAGTGCTTTTATTCTAAATTATTTTTTTTAGGGTACTCTCATTTTGACTCAAGAAAATCAGCACCGGGGGGAGACAAATACAGTTCAAATTGGCATGTGCGGCATAGGTTTGCCACCACTGCTCTAGGAAGAACTACTCGTTGCAGTATTTTCCAAAGGCTGCCCACCTCGGAGGAACATCTCCCCCAGGACATGTCCAAAGCACTGGTTCTGACCAGGGCAACCTCTGCACCGTGAAAAGTCCAGGGAGTTCTCCTTCATGTTATCTGTATGGACGGGAGGAAACGAAGGCAAGATCCCAACAGCAAAGAATCAACCAATGGAAAGCCGGGGTGATTTCACATCTCATTCCCACATTATAGAAAAAGCCAGACAGAAGGGAATTGTGAAGCGCCCTGAAACCTCCAGATATAGGGCGATATATAAATTCAACAAATAAAATAAACCTTTCAGCCTTTCTGGGATGTTATTTCATCAACCTCTAACACAGATGAGCAGCTGTACCGGGGTAACTGCAACTGGTTGCAGAAATCGCAATGGCTTCCGTCCGTGAGGTTGTCTGGCAACTGAGCCAGGGTTAGCAATACACACCTGAGGCAAGGGGAGGAAACTGCTTCAGGTGGCAGGATCCACAGGGGCAGCAGACCTGGCCTCTAAGGAATGCATTGCTTGCTATTGCTGCCGCTGCAGCCAAATCTGCCGCACTCTCCTTGGCGGCTGATCTGCCACGTCCTCAGCGGCACCCCTTTGCCACACTGCCTTTGCAGCGGCCTCTTGGTGAAAGGGAGGGGCTGCTGGCCTTCTCCTCTCCCCGCCCCCCGTTTCTGATGCAGATATTCACTCCCTGCTTATTCCCTAGCAGGGTTAGGGTTAGGGTTGGCACTATTTCGTGGTTTGCACCAAGTGGCAAAATGCATTGGGCTGGCCCTGACCTAGAGACTCATCACCAGACAGGAGCAAGGAGCCATTGCCCGGGGATGTGGGGAGTTTGGGTTCGCCCCCAGAGGTTCCTAAAAGGCACAAAGAGAGTATGAGGTGCAATGCATGGAAAGCCACCTCAGTGCATACCTAAAATTACGCTCTCAAAATAAAACTCACCCCAGTTAGCATTCTCTCTCGGGCACTTTTAAAGGACTGGTGTAGCAATTATTTACCTACTTGTATTTAATCTATAGCAGAAGCCCAAATAGGAAATGCATGTTTCTATTAGATAAATAAGCTTCCTAGAATGTAGTTTTCTGAAAAAGTAAAAGCAGCCATATTCTGCTTGCAAGTCAAAAAGTAGGGAAAGATAAGAGATTATAGTTCTTCAAACATAGTTATGGAAACCACTGGAGTTTTCAAAGGGCCATAACACTCCTGATTACCTACGGGATCACATCCCTTGCCCCCCCCCCCATCTGCCAAGCAGAAATTGCCCCCTGCCCTTTTTGCAAAGGGATAACCATGGTTAAGGGACATGGGTGGTGCTGTGGGTTAAACCACAGAACTTAGGACTTGCCGATCAGAAGGTCAGCGGTTCAATCCCTGTGACAGGGTGAGCTTCCGTTGCTCAGACCCTGCTCCTGCCAACCTAGCAGTTTGAAAGCACACCAAAGTGCAAGTAGATAAATAGGTACCACTCCGCCGGGAAGGTAAACAGCGTTTCCGTGTGCTGCTCTAGTTTGCCAGAAGCGGCTTAGTCATGCTGGCCACATGACCCGGAAGCTGTATGCTGGCTCCCTTGGCCAGTAAAGCGAGATGGGCGCCACAACCCCAGAGTTGGCAACGACTGGACCTAATGGTCAGGGGTCCCTTTACCTTTAATGTGACCATACACTGTGCTGACCCAGGGCTAAAACAAACCTAACAGATGCTGGCAGATTGCTGTATTCTTGCAATCATTTTTTGCTCCTAATTTTTATAAGGCCATACTGCTGGTCTTAATTTTAAACGTTACTGAAACATACTAGTTAATACCAGAAGCATTCTTCCTTTTAAAAGTTACTTCAAATAAAATTTATTCCAGCTGAAATTGTTCTATAACAGCAGCTTGGGTGTTCAAAATGTCACAAATGAAGAATTGCCTTTGCCTTCTTTCTTACCCTCCTATGAACAGAAGCGAACAGACTCCACCATCGAGAAAATAGCAACTTGCGGCCGTTAACCCACCTTCCAAGCAGTAAAAGTAAATCATTATTGAATTTTCAACTGACTGACAGCTTAGTGGCCAAGTAAAATAAAACTGGCCTTGTAAGATTATAATGTTTTGAGACAGAAGGAGTACTTATGAAGCAGTGCTTTTTCCTTGCTTGGTAATGTTGTTTTGAAAGAAAAGGGTGGCGAAGGGGAAAGGGAGACAGGATCAATTAGACCTGCAATTACAGCAGTGGAGAGCATCATCATCTTCATCATCATCATCATCATCACCATTATCAAACAGATTTATAACTGCCTTTCATTCCAAAAAGAGATCTGTCCCTTGGTGTAATTTTGTGCAGCCCTTCACCTAAGTCCATGTGGGTGAACAGAAAGTTTAAAAAGGGGGTTGGGAGGGAAAAAGTTGCAAGACAAGAGGGAGAGAAAACAAGGAGTGGTAAAGAGGGGGAGAGAGAAGGGGTGCCCCCCATATTTGGCTCCAGCTCTGCACACTTTCGGTCGACTGCTATCTCTGAGGGAATGTGACTCACCAGAGAAAGAAGATTCTCCAGCCTTGCTCTACAAAGAGCATAAAATACTTGGAAATCTCACTTTTTCCTAGGCAAAGGCATCACTCTAAAAGAAACCAGAAACTACCTTATTGATCTCCAAAGAACGGGAACCACACAAAGGAGTACGGTGAATGAAGGAAAAAATAGAGAGGCAGGCGCGTAAATTTGTGGATTTGTTTTAGTCTGTGTGCAATGTCATTTTCCACATCTGTGGATTGCAATTCAAATGATGTGCACGCAACACAACAGACAGATTGTATGCGCCACTCAGCCCCCACCCTGTTGCATGTACAATATTCACAAATTGCTTAACGGTGGGACAATGCCGCCTGTTCCCATCTCTGCTCAGTGCCTTCAGGCTGTCAAGAGAATCTGAGAGCTGGAAGGGACCCAGCGGTCATCTAGTCCAACCCCCTGCAATGCAGGAATCTCAGCTCAAGCATCCCTGACCAAGGGCCTTTCAACCTCTGCTTCAAAACCTCCATGAAAGGAGAGCCCACAACCTCCCATGGGAGACCATTTCACTGTCAAACAGCTCTGGCTGTGGGAAAGTTCTTTTGAATGTTGAGTCGGAATCTCCTTTCTTGTAATGTGAAGTCATGCGTTCAAGTCCTACCCTCCAGAGGAGAAAACAAGATTGCTCCATCTTCCATGTGACAGCCCTTGAGATGACTCATTTCTCCTCATATCTTTTCCAGAATAAACATGCCCAGCTCCTTCAACCATTCCTTATAAGGCTTGGTTTCCAAACCCTTGATTATCTTGGTCACCCTCCTCTGCACACATTCCAGCTTGTCAATATGCTTCTTAAATTGTCAATATGCTTCTTAAATTGCTTGTCAATATGCTTCTTAAATTGTGGCACCCAGAACGGGACATAGTACTCCAGGTGTGGTCTGACCAAGGCAGAAAAGAGCGGGACTATGACTTCATAGAATCATAGAGTTGGAAGAGACCACAAGGGCCATCGAGTCCAACCCCCTGCCAAGCAGGAAACACCATCAGAGCACTCCTGACATATGGTTGTCAAGCCTCTGCTTAAAGACCTCCAAAGAAGGAGACTCCACCACACTCCTTGGCAGCAAATTCCACTGTCGAACAGCTCTTACTGTCAGGAAGTTCTTCCTAATGTTTAGGTGGAATCTTCTTTCTTGTAGTTTGGAACCATTGCTCCGTGTCCGCTTCTCTGGAGGGAAGACTATGACTATGACTTCCCTTGGTTTGGACCCTAGACTTCTGTTGATGCAGCCTAGAATAGCTGCATCATCTTCAGCTTGTGGTCCACCAAGACCCCTAGATCCTTTTCAAATATACTACTGGAAAGCCAGGTGTCCCCCATCCTATATCCGTGCACCTGGTTCTTCCTGCCTGAGCGCAGAACCTGACGTTTGTCCTTATTGAAATTAGTTTCGTTAGCTTGGGCCCTGGTCTCCAATGTGTAAGGTCATTTTGGATTCTGATTCTGTCTCCTGCTGCATTCTGGTGATGTTTCCTAAGAACAGTCACTCCTGGCCAATCACAGAAGGGGAAATGGACTAGGAAGGATTTTGTGGCAGCTGTTTTCTGAGCAGCCCCTGGTAAGAAGGCGCATATTGTGCGCCGGTGATGTTGAGCACTAGGAAGTAACAGCAAAAAGGGGACCACTGCTGGGAACTCAATGTCCTCACTTAAAGGCACAAAGCAGGGGTAGAGGCTAGCAAGGGAATGTGCCATAGCTCAGTGGTGCAATTGATGCCTTGCATGCAAAGGATGCGCATTTCAATCCAGAGGATCTCCAGCTGTCAATCAGAAGTGACCATATTGGAGTAGATAGACCCATGGTCTGATTTGGCAGCAGGGCAGTTTGCGATGGCGTCCCGTGGGGCAGCTGCAGCTGGTGCCGTATGGAGGGTACAGTTGCTAGCTGGCTAGGAGCGCCAAGTTTGAGATCTTAGACAAACATTAACTGATCAGTGCCAGCAACTATTTCTCTCTCTCTATTTCCCCTCCCTGTGAGAAGTGAGGTTGCAGGGAACCAGGCAGAGGGCCTTCTTGGTGGTGGCGCCCGCCCTGTGGAATGCCCTCCCATCAGATGTCAAAGAAATAAACAACTATCTGATATTTAGAAGACATCTGAAGGCAGCCCTGTTTAGGGAAGTTTTTAATGAGTGATGTTTTATTGGATTTTTAATCTCTTGTTGGAAGCTGCCCAGAGTGGCTGGGGAAACCCAGCCAGATGGGCGGGTTATGTATGTATATATGTTGTAATAATAATAATAATAATAATAATAATAATAATAATAATAATAATTTCTTCTCCCACTTACAAGTCTTTGAAGCCTAACCCCTATTTCTGGAAAGGGGCCATGTAGATCACTTCTGCCTCAGTGGCCAATGGAAACACACGGCAGTATCACTTCTGCACATCTGCACTAAAGGTTTTCATAGCTGCCATTTACTTGTTAATCCCCCCGATGCAGAAATTGCAGCATGGAAATCTATTTTCCTTTCCAGACAGGGATGCAACTGCATTTGAATTTTCTGGAGTGGCCCCTCTGTCCCAAGCAAGCAAGAGCCAGATGTTTCATCAACATAAGCAACTGACAGGCTAGAGCATTTGGGGATATTGTAATGAGGATCTTCTGAAGAATCAAAACATCTGGACAGATAAGAATTTAAATCTTAAATGGCCTATTCCGTTTCTCATTCTGAGACAGGCTTTTGGATCTCAGCCTCGTCTAGCAGGCAGAAGGCCACGAAGACAGAAAGAATGAATGCCTTTGTAAACTTCCAAGGAAGATTTTAATGATTTCCCCAACCAGACATGTGACACGTAGTAATTAGCGATTTACTAAATGGCAAGAAACTGCCTGCATCCAATTAAGAAGTGCTTACAATTATATGAGTGACATGGAGAAAGAGCCAGGCAGAGAGACATTTGCAGTGCAGACACCGTCTGAGCAATACAAAAAGATTACGTTGACCTTTAATTGGAGTAGGAAATCTGGTTGGACCAGGTTTTATTCTCTGTCAGCCTAATATTTCCTTTTAATAGCAAACTTATTGATGCCGTGCCTATCAACAGGGCAGCAAAATGGGACCATCCATGGACAAGAGAAGGGTTTTGGATTCTGTGTACTAAGGGGACTCCTAGGCATGAAAACAGGGAGGCAGGGAGGGGGGGCCAAAAGCTGGATCTTTCCCTTCCTTCATCAAGCCCCTTACCGTATCCTGAATGAGGATGGGAAGCAGAATCAGGAGCTGCACCTTGCAAGGCAGCAGCCCTAATCCTGGCTATCCAGGATGTCAGAAAAGCTTTTAAGAGCTCTCACCACTTTGAAACTAAAACAGTACAGTGGTACCTCGGTTTTCGAACAGCTTGGTTCACGAACAACTTGGAACCCGAACGCTGCAAAACCGGAAGTAGGTGTTCTGGTTTTCCAACTTTTTTTCGGAACCCGAACATGCTCCGTTTTGAGTCCCCCTGTGTTTCCTGTTGCGCTGCTAATTTGTGCCCCCCCCCATTGTAATTCAAACCTTCCATTTCTGATAGCAGTGTTCTAAGGTGATATTTGGAGCTTGTTTTGTCATCTACAATATTGTTTTATTTTATGGTACAGTACATTATTGCTTTCATCTTATGGATCAATTATTTAGATAGTAAAATTCATGTTAAATTGCTGCTTTAGGGGTTGTTTTTAAAGGTCTGGAACAGATTACTGTAATCCGATTTGCATTACTTTCTATGGGAAAGCGCACCTTGGTTTTGGAACATCCAGAACAGATTAAGTTTGAGAACAAAGGTACCACTGTATCCTCCAGTCCTGATTCATCCCGCCTGCAAGGACATTTTTAGTTGCTAATGGGGCAGAGTCCCAGACAGATTAATTAGGGTGAAATTTGGGGTTGCGGATGTGCGCCAAGACACACGCATCCCCGGACTCCGATATTTCCCGCTCCCCCACAAAAAACTGCCCTGTACCCTGTGGGAGGGGAAAGATAACCGTATCCCTCCATGGGCGCACCCATCAGGTCCAGAGCTGGAAAAGCAAGACCATGCTCTCCTGGTCTCAGCAACCACGCTTCTGCATTTCATACACTGGGACAGAGAAGGGATTTCACAGTTGTTCCTTCACAGCCTGCCCCCTGCCCTGCGTGGTTCCATTTTGCCGCCCAATTCGCTCTAACTCCCCATCAATAGACAAAGAAATCTCGCCAAGGAAGGAAGAGATGGTACATACCCTCAGCCACTGTTTCTCCGTCAGAGCATCGCTGTAGTCCACATCCCTGCGCTGGCGGGACCCCCTCCCAAATATCTTCTCCTCCTCCTCTTCGCAGGTGAGCCTTTCCACTTCGGCATCGTCCTTGATTATCCAAGATGGCAGCTCATCTTCCTCCATCAAGCGCGGCTTCCGCTTCGGGTTCCGAGCATCTTCTCTGCGCCGGTCCAGGTCCATTCGCTGCGGGAACAACACAGGCCGCCCTTGAGACATTTCTAGCAAGCTGGAAGCTTGGAACTAGCTGGAGGTTTGCAGAATTTTTGGCCATTTCTTTTCTCTCAACAAAGTTCCCTTCAATTTATTTTTTATCAAATGACTTAACATTTATTCAAACAAATCTCAACAAAATGCAAATTACCGTGACAGGTAATTTCTGAAAATTGGGTGGGTTCTTTTTTAAAAAATTACTAAGAGATGCTCAATCAAAGAAAAAGAAAAAAGGAGGAAGGGGCACTTTCAAGGCTTCTGCAAATGAGAACATATTTTGTTGGGGCTGTTTTGCCTGTGCATTAATGCTCACCAAATGCCAACATTTGCAGTACCTGTAATGGATAATTCATTTTACATGGCCTAATGGTCACTCCAGTCCTAGAAGGATAAATATCAGCCATCTATTACATCTATTACACGAAGACCTTAAAGTCCTTACTACATTTGAATTAACTTTCTGTAAACATCACTTGGATACATATTCAGACACCTGGATGGCTTTTCCAACAAGTAAATAAATTCCAGAGGTGATGATAAACTGTACTTAAAATAGATAAATAAACCAGCAAGCACTTCCAAACTTACAAAACCTCAGAAATCCGTTCTGTTTCAGAGGGGTAGCTGTTTTAGTCTTTTGCAGCAGAAACAAAGACTAACGAATTTTATTACAGTGGAGAAGAATTCACTTCACCGGATGCGTGCTATTCAATCCTTGCTTTCCTGCCGACAGTCCCCACACAACAGGAACGTAAGAAAAGTACAGGAATATCTGCAAACAGCACCTCTGAAATTTACGACAATGGTAGCTGGTATGCATGTCAACTCAGATAGTGAGCACGAACAGTGACATAGCCCAAACAAGAGGGTGCTATCTGCATACTTGCGGGGAACCTTGAGTCTTGCAAAAGTACAAAAAACATTTAACAATTCTGAGAAGCCACAGATAATAGAGGGAAAATCAGAAAAGAACAACTTGATCATGGCTGCTGGGGGAAGAATGGGATGCTCTCCTTGGAAGAAACGGCTGGCTTGAACTCTGAATAGGACACCTTCTTTGAGGAGATAGCATACAATGAAATTTTTGTGCAGGCAAAGAAGTATTTTTAAACACCCCTTTCCCCAAACTAATGTGATGGCAGGAGACAAAAATACTTCTAATGTGATTTGCCCAAGGCATGGGGAAAGGTCAGCTCCAAATATATGAGCAGGCAGAAAAAATTCCAAGGACAAACTTGGTTGACACCAGGGTCTAAGAATAAGAAATGTTTCCTCCTATATACTAATAGCGATTTTATTCTGTGTGCGGATCCTTATGTAGCCAAAACAGAACAATCTACGTACAAAAAGCAGGTGGCAACAGGTTCGGGGAAACCTCAAGCTGCGTCAGACTACGAAAAACATATGTAAGAAAAATTAAGGGGGAAACACTTGAGAAGGATGCAGAAAGAGCCCAGTGAGGATTAAGCGGGTTCCAGAGGCATGGATTGCTGGCTGGCTGGCTGAGGAAAACCAGAAAGCCAAAGGGAATGGCAGAGGAGTAATGAAACAGAGGCTCTTGGAAAAGGCACAAGGAGAGCCAACAGCCTGGCCAGAAACACCCCACACTGCAAAAAATATGGAAGGTTGGATAAGGTTTCTACCTCCACAGAAAACAGTGGAACTGTGACTATGTGCAAGAAATGCCAAGGTGTGAGTCTACTTTTCAAGCTCAAGAGACAAACTTAGATTGTAGATGTGTTTTCCAATGGATTATTCCAGTTTAATAAGCCAACCAGCCAACCACTTCCATACCAAGATGAATGAAGCTTGAGAAGGGATCCTCATTTATCGGGCAGCTTTGGGGAAAAAACATCCTGAGCTCTTGTATGTCTATAGGACTGGATATGACATGACATATAGTCTCGACACTATCATGCCTTGCAGCTTTGAAATAATTATGGTCTTGCGCACCGAAGGCAGGCCGACACAGAGCCCAAGCCATTTTGCAATGCACACCACTGATAATGGCTGTGCTGTAAGATGAATAATGTGCAGGATATTCTTCTTCCAGAGGTGGCTTAATTCATTTGCAAGGCGTGAGTTGAAGACGCAGTTTGAAATATTTTTAATTATGTGCATTCCTGAAGGGGCATTTGAGGGCAACGAAAGTCACCAAACTCCCACAAACTGATCAACAAGAGCCTGGAAGCTTTCATTAACTTATCCAAATGAAGAAGGGAAAGCATCCTGGTCAACGTAAAAATTATTTATGCAAGGTGCTATTGGCTCACGTTCTCTGCTATGGTAATATGAGTTTAGCCCATGAGAAAGGTGAGGCACGCAAAATATGTGTGGGTGCTGGGTATCTCTATGATTTTAAACATGGGTACTTCTAATTACCTATGTTTTTATGTCAGTGGGTCTGTATTAGTGTCCTGTAACTCTGCTTACAGCATCTTAAAAAGCAGAGACATCGCCTTGCCAACAAAGGTCCGTATAGTTCAAGCTATGGTTTTCCCAGTAGTGATGTATGGAAGTGAGAGCTGGACCATAAAGAAGGCTGATCGCCGAAGAATTGATGCTTTTGAATTATGGTGCTGGAGGATACTTTTGAGAGTCCCATGGACTGCAAGAAGATCAAACCTCTCCATTCTTAAGGAAATCAGCCCTGAAGTGCTCACTGGAAGGACAGATCCTGAAGCTGAGGCTCCAATACTTTGGCCACCTCATGAGAAGAGATGACTCCCTGGAAAAGACCCTGATGTTGGGAAAGATGGAGGGCACAAGGAGAAGGGGACGACAGAGGACAAGATGGTTGGATAGTGTTCTCGAAGCTACCAGCATGAGTTTGACCAAACTGCGGGAAGCAGTGGAAGACAGGAGGGCCTGGCGTGCTCTGGCCCATGGGGTCACGAAGAGTCGGACACGACTAAACAACAACAACAACTCTGCTTAACGTCACCATAATGTTGGCCCTTCAAAAGGAAGGCAGAGGGAGCTAGATTGTTTTGTTTTAAAAGGAGCTTGCAGGCTCATTTCACGGAAGGGAGGCAGGAAAGAAGTGGAACCTGCAACGGTTTTTGGGGAGAAAGACTATTTTATTTGCCTCAGCCCCAACAGCGTATTGATGCCCCTACACAGGTTAGGAAATTTGAGATGCTACACTCAAGGGTACGGGGAGCTTGCATGTACCCAAAATGCCAGATATAGCTTTTAAGATGCCCATGCTGTGAGATCGACTGTAATCATTTGCGCTCCTGCTCTTTGACTGGCCTCCCAGCCCCTTCCCTCCCTTGGTTCGTGAATATGGCCAATTCCCTGATTCTTATCCATTGTCATAAATCCACCTCTCTTAGCCCCTCCTAACGTTCTGCACAATGATACAACCCAAAAGCGTTCCTTCATTTTTGCTGTCTGAAAAAGGTGGCTTTTAAAAATGTGCTGTGTCCATTGTTCTGATTTAGTGATTTTTGTTGTGTAGTTTAATTTGTACGCTGCCTTGACTGCTGCCAGATAAGGGTGGCAAACGAAAGCCACCGATAGCTATTCTTGGAGTGAAACACTCTTTCTGGACGCAGCAGCAGCTGCTTGCTTTCATTTCCCCAGATCCGTGGCGGAGAAGCAACGGAAAGGGACAGGGGCAGGAAAGGCGAAGAGGAGCGACCAGTTGGATTATCAGCCGAGCAGGCGCAACAGCAGCCTCTTGTGGCACATCGGGAAAAAGGCAGCCCCTTCAAGACTTTCCGTCAGTCCACTGAGCATGTTTCATACTGGTTTTGTAGGAAGGAACAAAGAACAACTCATCTGGTTCATCAGCAAAAAATTTGGACACTGTGGCAGATTCAGATCCATTAATTTCCCTCCATACTGGGCAACACAGGGGCTCAATTCTCAGAACAGGAACACAACTTTACTAAAAAAAAATGTCCAGTAGCACCTTAGAGACCAACTAAGTTCATTCTTGGTATATGTTTTCGTGTGCATGCACACTTCTTCAGATACTTCTTCAGATACACAGTGTGCATGCACACAAAAGCTTATAACAAGAAGAAACTTAGTTGGTCTCTATGGTGCTACTGGAAAATATCTATATATCTATCTATCGTGTCAGACCAACACGGCTACCTACCAGAATCTATAACTTTACTAGTTCAAGTGATGTATTTTCAACTGTGGCTGCACCATTATCTCCTGCTTGGACTACTGCCATGCGCTCAACGTGGAGCTACCTTTGAAGGTGACCCGGAAACTGCAACTAATCCAGAATGTGGCAGCTAGACTGGGGACTGGGAGCGGCCGCCGAGACCACATAAGGGCCTTCTCGGTGGTGGCGCCCTCCTATCAGATGTCAAGGAAATAAACAACTATCTGACTTTTAGAAGACATCTGAAGGCAGCCCTGTTTAGAGAAGTTTTTAATATTTGGTGAATTATTGTTTTTTAATATTTTGCTGGAAGCTGCCCAGAGTGGCTGGGGAAACCCAGCCAGATGGGCGGGGTATAAATAATAAATAATAAATTATTATTATTATTATTATATTATGATTTCAAGGGAACCAAGGGAGACTGTGCAAACCTTCACTGGCCCCTGAAAAGTCCATTATCGAGGAGGGTGCATTTATGGAAGAAGATGCCCCAGACAGGACAAAAGCTCTTTGGCCCGGATAGTGCCAGCATTCCTCATGTTCAGAATTTCAAAAAGTACCGAAGCAGAACTCCACCACTAGGCTGGGAAGTGAGATGCAAAGGGAATCAAAGGAAGGAAGATTTAAATTAGGATTGTATGGTATCATTACCATGAAAAGATCGAATTCCTCTTCGCGCCGCGCAATCATCTGATTCAGAGTCTCATCATCAGGAACTTCATCTTCTTCCTGCAGGCGAGGAGACAAAAATCACAGAATTTACAGGCGTGCACCCACATCAAGATGCATAGACATCAATGAGACATGTGTAAAAAACATCTGTCGATTTGCCCAGTCTGAACAACCGCAAACCATATGCAAGAAATAATGGAAGCCTTGGGCATGTTCTGAATTTTACAATGATATAAAGTTAAAGGGTAAAGGGAGCCCTAACCATTAGGTCCAGTCGTGACCGACTCTGGGGTTGCAGCGCTCATCTCACTTTATTGGCCGAGGGAGCCGGCGTACAGCTTCCGGGTCATGTGGCCAGCATGACCAAGCTGCTTCTGGCGAACCAGAGCAGCGCATGGAAACGCTGTTTACCTTCCCGCCGGAGCGGTACCTATTTATCTAGTTACACTTTGACATGCTTTCGAACTGCTAGGTTGGCAGGAGCAGGGACTGAGCAACGGGAGCTCACCCCGTCGCAGGGATTCGAACCGCCAACCTTCTGATCGGCAAGTCCTAGGCTCTGTGGTTTAACCCACAGCGCCACCCGCGTCTCTTTACAATGATATATTTATTTATTTTTGGTAATTTAATACAATTTCTGGTCTTCCTTCGTAGGAAGTATATTGAAAACCTGCATGTTTGTTCAGAAGGAAGTTCAAGTTGAACTGGAGTTATTCCCAAGCAGCAGTGGCATGTGTTGGGGGGCAGAGATGCCCTCCCCTCACTGCTGCTTACCTGGGTGGAAAGGGGAGGCGGGCGAGGCAGCAGCCATTCAGGTGAGCCAGTGGCCTTCCTGCAGGTGCAGCACCTGCCTGCCTTCAATTGTGCACCCATCCTGCCCCAGTCCAGCTGGGCAGCAGCTATGCCTGGCCAGGAGGTCATCGCCACAGCTCTGCTCCGACACGCACAACGCCACTGCTCCCAAGCAAGTGCACAGACTTCTGTGTAGACAGCAGGAAGATTACACTGTCGCTCATGGAATGGCTATCCGGCAAAAAACGGCAAGGACAGGAGAGGGCTTGGGGAAGGGGCAAAGCCATGCAAAAAATGTGGCCGTATTAGTCTTCATTGCAGCCCCTTGGACTCAAAGAACCGCAGAACCAGGCAGGCTAAGGGAAGGGAATTCTTTCTGGCTCCATTAGCCAGGTGCTTATTAGTAAAAAAAAAAGAAAGGAAAAAAGGGGGGGAAGGACCCCTGGACGGTTAAGTCCAGTCAAAGGTGACTATGGGGTTATGGCGCTCATCTTGCTTTCAGACCGAGGGAACTGGCATTTGTCCGCAGAAAGCTTTCCAGGTTATATGGCCAGCAGGACTAAACCGCTTCTGGCGCAATGGGAAACCGTGATGGAAACCAGAGTGCACGCAAATGCTGTTTACCTTCCCGCCACAGTGGTACCTCTTTATCTACTTGCGCTGGTGTGCTTTCCATCTGCTAGGTTGGCAGGAGCTGGGACAGAGCAACGGGAGCTCACTCCGTTGCAGGGATTCGAACTGTCGACCTTCCGATCGGCAAGTCCAAGAGGCTCAGTGGTTTAGACCACAGCGCCACCCGCGTCCCTCCATATTAGTATCTGCCTGGCGGGGGGGAATTTCAGAGGCGGACAGCCCCCCCCCCCCCGTCAAACCCCTTGTGCTCTGATGTTGATGGAGGAGGGAGGGGAGACCTGCAAAGGCTTCTGGAAGCCCCCCTCCCATTCCTTTTAAGCTCCCAATCTCAGGGACTTAAAAGGAAAGTGAGAAAAGCCGTTGTGAGTCTCCCTCCTTGCTTCCAGGTTCTCAGTCTCACCGAGATCTTCAAGGGGAAGGGAGGGAGCCAAGGGCTTTAAGGCAGCCAAACGCCGTTCGAAACAGCCTCCCCCTGCCTTTTAAGCT
Source organism: Podarcis gaigeae (assembly GCF_964106915.1). Classification (NCBI taxonomy): domain Eukaryota; kingdom Metazoa; phylum Chordata; class Lepidosauria; order Squamata; family Lacertidae; genus Podarcis; species Podarcis gaigeae. Next base: position 28,995,972 of record NC_139694.1, on the reverse strand, counting down.
GAGTGGTTGGCAGCTCTGCCAGGGGAGGCTGGGAGAGTCTCCCATCTCTCCCCACCCCCAAGGCCACTCCCAGGAGAAGGGAAAGGGCTTCCATTTCTGCTCATCAGCTGACTGAAACACAAAGGGACCCCTAAGGGCCATGTAGACCAACTCCTGCAATGCAGGAATCTCAACTGAAGCCAAATTTTATTATTTAAATAATGTAATATTTTTAAAAAGTGAGATGATGTGTTATTCCCCCCCCCCCCCGATAACACAATTAGCGTCTGCCAATGTGATGCCTGCCATCTGTTTCCCACCAGCCCCATTTGGAACAGCTGTTCACCCTATCTGGAGGGTGCCTCGTTGGCGAAGGCTGGCATAATAGGTCTCCCTGATGGATGATGCGTTTTCCCATCACAGCAGCCTATCAGAAATTCCCATTATTGCCTCTCCCTTTCTGGACTTTATAAAAGCACCACATGGGGATCGGGCCAGTAGGATGACAAAAACAAAAGAGATACAGAGAAGGAATCTACTCCTGATCAGGAAGGTGTGCTTTGGGAAAGGGAAAAACGGAGAGAGAGGGATTTCTGCAACGTGTATGCAAGGCTTTTGTTCAGAGTCAACAATTCAACAACGTAAGTGGTTCCATAAAATGTTCCCATGAGCAGCCACTGGATTCAAAACAAGGTTTTTTAAAATACTTAGCCGGGTTTTCCAGCAATTCCTGGTTCTTATCATTTGTAAACTCATGATTCTGAATCATATATGTATGCCTGGTTTTTTTGGTTTCTGTTTTAAGATTCTATAAATATGAGGATCTGAGCAATTTTGGAGACACATTCAAAATTACAATATTTCATTTTATATAGAAATTGATCAGCCGCTAAGAAGCAACATACTTATTTCAGCCCCGAGGTACCTTACTGAAAGAGGAAAAAATGTCTTTTCCCCCTAGAATTAATTTGTCCGTCTTATCTATACACGAATGCATGTTCAGTGCAGAATTCAGCTTTCAGGCTAGGAATCTTTGCTAGCATCCTTTCTCTCAAAACAACATTTCCATCAAGTTAGTAGTGTTTATGGCTGCAAACGTGGCCACAAAAGCATGAGGCCAATAATGCCTGCTGCTGCTATTTCAGAAGCCAGAGGGATGTCTGTCATTTCCAACTGGTATCTCCTTTCCCTTCCTATGACCAGCATCAATTATGCAAAAGAGAAAACATGCCCAAATATGCAAAGTAGGACAAACTATGCAATTTCGCTTGGCTTGGGTAATTAATGCTGGCCACAGAGTTCAGACTGCCTGGGCACATGGTTTTAGAGAGTAAGGTAAAGGTAAAGGGACCCCTGACCATTAGGTCCAGTCGTGGCCGACTCTGGGGTTGCGGCGTTCATCTCGCTTTATTGGCCGAGGGAGCCGGCGTACAGCTTCCGGATCTTGTGGCCAGTATGACTAAGCCCTTTCTGGCGAACAAGAGCAGTGCATGGAAATGCCGTTTACCTTCCCGCCGGAGCAGTACCTATTTATCTACTTGCACTTTGACGCGCTTTTGAACTGCTAGGTTGGCAGGAGTAGGGACTGAGCAACGGGAGCTCACCCCATCGCGGGGATTCGAACCGCCGACCTTCTGATCGGCAAGTCCTAGTCTCTTTGGTTTAACCCACAGCGCCACCCGCGTCTGCTTTTTTGTTTTTTTTTTAAGAATATTTATTAAAGTTTACAATAATAATACAATAAAAAGAAAAAAGAAAAAAGAAAAAAAAAGAATAACAAAAATACAAAAATGAAAATATTTTAAAAAAACACATAAGGTTTCCAATGCTTATTTTTCATTAACTTATTTCCCAGACCTCCTCATACCTCCCTTTTTTGTATTCCAGTTCAAATAGTTAGTTCAGCAAATCCTTATCAATAAATTTTAACCTGTTTCTAAACCTTTTTTTCCATATTCACCCGCGTCTGGTTTTAGAGTAGCCAATAACACCATGAGCATTCGATCTTGGAAGTGGGGGAGAGGGGAATGCAATCTTAAATTTTCAAGGCTTAAAACAAGCTTGCAGACTACCTCGTTTTCTTCTTCGTGCTCCAATATGGCTTGGAGAAAAGCCCTCCGTTCGTGGCTGGAGGACTTCTGGTCAAACATGCCGGCTTGAATAACCTTCTGATCCACGTTCAACTTGTACTTGGCGGCGGCAAGGATCTTCTCTTCCACGCTGTTGACGGTGCAGAGTCGCAGGACGCGGACTTCGTTCTGCTGCCCGATGCGGTGGGCTCTGTCTTGTGCCTGCAAGTCCTGCGAAAAACACATTGCGTGGAACGGATTAGTCCCGGGAGAGGGGGCTGGCTGAAGCAAAACGAAGCCACACTTTTACATATATATAAACCTATAAAGATCAAAGGCTAAAGATGACAAGACACAGTGCCAAATTCAGAAACTGCTTAAACTTTAAGCTTTTGCTGCACAGGATTATATGAGAGAAGCATGGCTTATTTAACAAAATAAATACAATAATAATTTATAATAATTTATTATTGATACCCCGCCCATCTGGCTGGGTTTCCCCAGCCACTCTGGGCAGCTCCCAAATAAAATATATTTCATGAAATTCATGTGTTTTGGCATTTAAGTGAAATGTGCATTTGGGATAGAGTTCATTTCACCGGCCGTGTGGTGCCAGCACCTGCCCTCTCCTAAGATGAGTGAACAAATAATCCAATTCTGGTTCCCTAATAATTTGAGCTCCCGCTCTTGTAAGAAATGTCCAGTTTGCCCTTTGATTCTGACTTATTTCAAGACCAGGGGTTGTATCCACGGAAGGTGACCTGGCAGTGTGCAGTGGGGCTTCTTCTCTTCTCCCTGTCTCCCCCATCTGCTCTGGGGGTTTTTTGACCTCCCAATAGGGCAATGCCTATTTGCGCCCCACCAACATCCCCACTGCCCTGCCCTTCCTGCTCCCAGGAAGCAAGAGCGACCCGCCTGTTTCATCTGCCAATCTGTTTCTGCACTGTACTCTGGGCAACTGTCAGCGCTAATACCGAACCCTCCTTATCTAGAGGTTGGCAGCGACATTTTCAAAGGGGAGACAAAAAGGCGAAGCCAAAAAATCTTCCTCTGGCAGAAGAGATTGCAGGAGCAGCTTGGAGGGATCCCAGGCCAAGATTCCCAGGAACTTTTCACCCCCAAGACCTCCCTGTTGGCCAAAGGCTGCACACAAGAGCATTGTATCTCAAAGCAAATAATAATAATACAGTGGTGCCTCGCAAGACGAAATTAATCCGTTCCGCGAGTCTCTTCGTCTTGCGGTTTTTTCGTCTTGCGAAGTACGGCTATTAGCGGCTTAGCGGCTATTAACGGCTTAGCGGCTTTAAGAAAAAGGAAACAAACTCGCAAGAACTCGCAAGATGTTTCGTCTTGCGAAACAAGCCCATAGGGAAAATCGTCTAGCGAAGCGATGCAAAAACCGAAAAACCCTTTCGTCTTGCGCGTTTTTCGTTTTGCGAGGCATTCGTCTTGCAGGGCACCACTGTAATAATAATAATAATAATAATAATAATAATAATTTACCCTGCCCATCTGGCTGGGTTTCCCCAGCCACTCTGGGCGGCTTCCAACAAAAGATTAAAAATACATTAAAACATCTGTCATTAAAAACTTCCCTAAACAGGTCAGAGATGAGAGGCAGCCCTCCACTAACTGATGCAATTGGCAAAGGGAATGGTTTCTTTTTCTTTAGCTTTTAAGTTACTTTATTGAACTTTAAAAATAGTAACACAAATTCAGAATTATCCATAGCAGATAAACATCAAAGACTTGTCAATATCTATTACACTTTGTCACAGTCTTCTTCTAGTTCCATTGACTTCCCGCCAGCTCCATCTAGCTTTAAATGTAGAATCATAGAATCACAGAGTTGGAAGAGACCACAAGGGCCATCGAGTCCAACCCCCTGCCAAGCAGGAAACACCACTCCTGTCATATGGTTGTCAAGCCTCTGCTTAAAGACCTCCAAAGAAGGAGACTCCACCACACTCCTTGGCAGCAAATTCCACTGTTGAACAGCTCTTACTGTCAGGAAGTTCTTCCTAATGTTTAGGTGGAATCTTCTTTCTTGTAGTTTGGATCCATTGCTCCGTGTCCGCTTCTCTGGAGCAGCAGAAAACAACCTTTCTCCCTCCTCTATGTGACATCCTTTTATATATTTGAACATGGCTATCATGTTCAAAGTGCACTGTTTGTGTCTGTTTAAAATAATTGCTTAGCCAAGATATTGTACTTTCTTTAATCTATTTAGTGTATAACAGAAGCTATTCAAAGGCTGCTACAGATTTTATATTGTTGCAATTTTTTATGTAACTTTTAAATAAACCCCATTTATTGAAAAATACTTGATCTGCATGGTCTCTTATTCTTCCTGATAGCTATGCCATTAGTTTTTGTTGCCACTCCAATTTTGAGGGTACTTTTTCTCCTTTCCAATTTGATGCGGCACACGTGGTGGACTTGCAGAAAAATTAAGGAATTGGGGAATGAAATATCTATGGAACTAAAAATAAAATAAAATGCGTAAGATCCTGTTTACAAAAATACCCAACGACCAGAGGCCTTTCTTCTTGGGATACTTGTCTCCGATATCCCAAAAAGTGCAAGGGAATTGTTTTTGTATGTGACAGTGGCCGCAAAAATTTTAATGGCTAAGGGAACGGTTTCTTTGTGTAACAAATGAAGACCCAAAGATGGAAACAAGAAGAAATACCAGCTAAAGAAGAGTGGCAAGAGAAACTGATGAACTATGCTGAGATGACGAGACTATCAGGGAAAATTCAGAACCAGCTGGACCAGACTTTCCTAAAGGAATGGAAGAAGTTTTTGATATATTCGGAAAGCAATTGTAACCAATTGACATCGCTTGTAGGGTTACAAGAAGTTTGTAAGGAGTAATTTATAAATTATTGTGAAAAGAATTAAGAATAGACGTATTGGAAATTTGAGTTTATAGCAATAATTATAGTAACAAAATGCATAATTAAAAAGACTTTAGAAAACCACCAGTCGAGGCTGAAGGAAGTCTTAGGCCATGGGCACGCAAACTAAGGCCTGTGGGCCGGATCCAGCCCCATCGCCTTCTAAATCCGGCCCACGGACGGTCCGGGAATCGGCGTGTTTTTACATGAGTAAAATGTGTGCTTTTATTTAAAATGCATCTCTGGGTTATTTGTGGGGCATAGGAATTTGTTCATCCCCCCCAAAAAAAATATAGTCCAGCCCCCCACAAGGTCTGAGGGACAGTGGACCGGCCCCCTGCTGAAAACGTTTGCTGACCCCTGTCTTAGGCTGTGATAGCCCAACATTTCAAAAAGATGTTTAAAAGGATGTTATGTTGGAAAATATGTGTAAAGGTAAAGGGACCCCTGACCATTAGGTCCAGTCATGGCCGACTCTGGGGTTGCGGCGCTCATCTCGCTTTATTGGCCAAGGGAGCCGGCGTACAGCTTCCGGGTCATGTGGCCAGCATGACTAAGCCGCTTCTGACGAACCAGAGCAGCGCACGGAAACGCCGTTTACCTTCCCGCCGGAGTGGTACCTATTTATCTACTTGCACTTTGACGTGCTTTCGAACTGCTAGGTTGGCAGGAGCAGGGACTGAGCAACGGGAACTCACCCCGTCGCGGGGATTCGAACCGCCGACCTTCCGATCGGCAAGTCCTAGGATCAGTGGTTTAGACCACAGCGCCACTCGCATCCCTTATATGTGTAAGAACTAATAAAAAATCGTGGTCTGTAAATAACCTGGTGGGGATTCCAGTCGCTGTCGAAAATAATGACGGTATCCGCTGCCTGGAGGTTCAAGCCCAGCCCTCCAGCCCTCGTGCTCAACAGAAAGATGAAATACTGGGAATTGGGCTCGTTGAACTTCTTCAGCAGGGCTGCCCGGTCCTCCGATTTCGTCGTTCCTGAAGAAAAGAGGAGCGGGCAAAAAAGCACGCGTCATTGCAAAGCATCTCCAAGTGATGATGTCCTCTTTAATTCTCCTTTCGCAGGAAGCAAGTGGTATCCCATAATGTTCAAACCCCAAAATGTTAATTACAGGGGACACGCTAACAATTAATTTTAATTTTTATATTTAAAGCCTTGTTATATTCATATTGTCCCTTGTATTTCTGATATTCTTTTATGATCTGTGATATTGTGTGTGTTGATGCTGGTCTGTGACCGTATTAATAAATTCATTCATTCAATTCTCCTTTCCTTTTATATGGTTCAAAATCAGCACTAGCCACTGTGGTTCCAGCTGTCTGTATGAATGCCTATAACAAACACCATCAGCACTGGCACAAACGCTATTTGCAGCCTTATCAGGGCGCTGAACTCCAGGGGAACCGGAAGGAGCAAAGACACCAACTTCTGTAAGGCTCTGAGAAGAAGAAAATTGCAGGACCGTTTAATGGTGTGTATGTTGTATGAGATCTTCTCTGCTGTGGGTCTTTCAATTCATAAAGCCAAATGGTGAGATAGAAAAAAACAATGTATAAATGCTTGTGTAATTATTTACTTTGTTCTAGTTGCAGAATTTGTGCTTTTGCAGAATTCTGCATTTTGTCAATGCAGAGTACTGATGAACTATCATCTGCTATGCTATTTTTTTTATTTTAAAAAACCCACCCAGCTTTGACTGTGATCCGGAGCCATTTACTTTGAAGTGATGTTACTGAAAAAATGAGGTTGACTGCTAAGCAAAAACATTTGGGATCAAAGCATTTAATATTACTGAAGCCTTGGATTACCTTTTAATTAGAAGGCTCAAACTGCTGCTTATCTAGAAGTATTTTGTTTTGCTAAGTATGTTCTTCTAATAATATATAAAGACTGAACATTTCAATTTCAGTCACAGACAGAGGCGATTGCTGCTAAAGGTAAAGGGAGAATGCTCTGAAATTCACTGATATATATTTATACAGTGGTACCTCGGGTTACATAGGCTTCAGGTTACATACGCTTCAGGTTACAGACTCCGCTAACCCAGAAATAGTACCTTGGGTTAAGAACTTTGCTTCAGGATGAGAACAGAAATCGTGCTCTGGCGGCACGGCAGCAGTGGGAGGCCCCATTAGCTAAAGTGGTGCTTCAGGTTAAGAACAGTTTCAGGTTAAGAGCGGACCTCCGGAACGCATTAAGTACTTAAGCCGAGGTGCCACTGTATATCTACATACTTAGGGGGTAAAAAAAGTCTCTTTAGTGAAGTAACTCATCCCAAGAGAAAAACAAACGTGCATGCGATTTGGAGTGCGATTAATTTTTAAAATCACATTAAGAATTCATTTACAAGCTTTACTTCTCCCATTATTTTAGGAAAAAATAATGCTAAAATAGACAGATTTTGGAAGCAAATTACTTTAACTTCCGAGTTAACTTCAATTTTTTTAAAAAATAATAATCTCATGGGAAATTAGTGTTAAGGACTATGGCTTCTTAAACATCACTGGGATAGCTCAGCTGGTACAGCATGAGACTCTTCATCTCTGGGTTGTGGGTTCGAATTCCACATTGGGCATAAGATTCCTGCATTGCTGGGGGCTGGACTAGATGTCCCTTGGGGATCCCTTCTATGATCTGAATTGGACCAGATGAGAGGAATACCCAGATAAACTGATTTCCATCAATGGACTAGAGTGTTTCTCCAGCGAACTGAGTGCACACTTTCAGCTTGGTCCCATAACATAATCTGGATATTGTGCTGGAAACAAACCCGCTGGGACTCACCTGATTCAGTGGGCGCCCATCCATCAGGTGGCATCTCGTGCCACCTGATGTTCTTAGGCCAGAAATGCAACTCCTAGTCAAGGCATCCCTGAGCCCTCCCAGCCCTGACGCCAGCCCATGTCAGGATGAGACCAACCCAGGATATAGGGCAAGCCAGAGTCAACCCCAAAGAGAAGGAAGGAAAACGCACAGAACAATCCCAAAGGAAAAGAAGAGAATAACCTCAACTCTAACAAACACGCATCCATAGAAGAAAAAAGTTAAGTGCACCAAAAACATGGTCTGAGCATTAATGAACGTGAAAAATACAGAGCTAGCGTTAAGAGGTAGAAACACACAGGTGAATATAAAGGAAAATGCAGCTGTTTGGTCCCCTGCAAAAGCCCTACAATGAACATAGGTGGATGAGAAGCCACCTTTCAGGCGAGTCCAATGTTCCACTCTCCACAGATGCCCAACCATCCGGTGGGAAGGATCAAAGCAGCCTAACAAAGCCATCCCCTCGAGGGCTGGGTGATACGGATACAGCACAATGTCTGGAATAGGATAGAGCTGGTTTTCAACTTCATGATATATCCCCAGCTAAACAGCACAATATACGGTGGTACCTTGGTTTAAGAAGAGCTTAGTTTATGCACAACTTGGATTAAGAATGCTGCAAACCCAGAAGTAGGTGTTTTGGTTTGTGAAGTTACAGGCAGGTAGCCGTGTTGGTCTGCCGTAGTCAAAACCAAATCAAAAAATTCCTTCCAGTAGCACCTTAGAGACCAACTAAGCTTGTTATTGGTATGAGCTTTCGTGTGCATGCATACTGTGTATCTGAAGAAGTATTTGAAGAAGTGTGCATGCACACGAAAGCTCATACCAATAACAAGCTTAGTTGGTCTCTAAGGTGCTACTGGAAGGAATTTTTTGATTTGGTTTGTGAACTTTGCCTTGGAAGCAGAACAGGTTTCACTTCTGTTGAGTGTGTTCCATTTGTAAAGTGAGTCCCCCGCTGCTATGGGAAAGCACGCCTTGGTTTAAGAATGCTTTGGTTTAAGAACAGACCTCCGGAATGGATTAAGTTCGTAAACCAAGGTACCACTGTACTGATACATCACATCACAATGTCTGAAATAAGGATGGAACTATGCAGAGGCATTGGCTGGCTCCATAGTTTTCCCCACATCATGATTTTTGCATCGCACACACACACCATGATTTGTGATATACTGCCAGGCCAAAAAATTATGAAACTGTTATAACGATATAGACTTCAAACTGGGTTTGGACTACAGACTGGTCTGTCACCTAGAACTGCACCAGCACTTGCTGCAAAATTAGGCCTTCTCAAAAGTAAAGATGGGAAGCTGCCAAGACAAATAAATCAATTTTGATGAAAACTGTGTACGATCTTAATGTAAAACAATAAAGAAAAAACAGAGCAAATACAGTGGTACCTTGAGTTACAAACGCCTCAGGTCACAAACTCCGCTAACCTGGAAGTTACCTCGAGTTGAGAACTTTGCCCCAGGATGAGAACAGAAAAGGTGTGCCGGCGGTGCAGCGGCAGCAAGAGGCCCCATTAGCGAAAGAACGCAACAGTTTCAGGTTAAGAACAGACCTCTGGAATGAATTAAGTTCGTAACTAGAGGTACCACTGCACAAAAGAGGAAGAGGTCCAAGAGGAGAGCTAAAAAGTTGAAGAGGAGAGCTTTGTCCACCTTGGACAAAGACTGCAAAGGATTGGAGTCAGTACTGGAAGGGCTTGAAAATGCCTTGACTCAGAGTTGCATTTCCAGTAAGTCAGAGAAGTATTGTTCTCCCCATCACACAGACAAGGGAGTTAGTTGCAAGAGCGGCTTGTCTTAACCACACTGTGGCTGAGGCGAGATATAAACAAGGAACTTTCTAGCTGGCAGCTGGCACTGCTACGGATGTAAAGGAAGGGAACACCTTCTCATTGCCCTGGAGGTGGGGAGAAACAGGGGTTTGAGAGCGGGAGCCCCTGGCTCCAAGATCACAAGACGCCCCTCATTTATTTCCCGAGCTCCTTTCCCTTTGGAACATTACCATCAAGTCGCAGGTAAGCAAAATTCCGAAAAGCAAAATAGTCTTCCATGATGGTCATGAGGGACGTCATTTGACAGAAGAGGAGGACGCGGTGGTTGGTGGCTCGCAGCTTTGGCAGAATTCGATCGAGCAGCTCAAACTTCCCCGAAGCCCGATAAAGCTCAGCTCTGTGAAGAGAAAAGGCTGGATAATAAATATTAACAAGGCGACATTTGCACATGCAATTAGCACATCCTACTTCTCACCTACAGGCTGTTAAGCGGAACGTTTGGTATGGACTGCAGAAAACGAACTATGTCGGGTTTCTTCTCAGATATTAGGGTGCGCAGGGATTACTTCCCCAAACCCTACACAAACCCCAGAAAGGGAAAAGGTCCAACCTAAAGCCAAGCAACTACCTAAACACTAAACTCTAAAAGATTCTGTGATGACAAGTTCTAGGAAGTAAAAAATAATAGTTACCCATTGATGACACCATTTGAATAGCCCAAATGTTCAGCAAAGGATTCCTGCAAACGGAGAACAGCAAATTACTTAACACAACTAGATTAAACCACACCCAACATAACTCTTTCTAAACTCATAAACCTAGGTTGGTGGTGCTAATTAAAATAACAGATTTTTAAAATGGTATTTTTCTTATTAGTGCACAGACCACATTGTAATAAACATACTTCTCTGATGTGAATCAACTGGCAAGCTACTTGCAACTTATTGAAATGGATGGATTGGTAAATAAAGAGCCAATAAAAAGCTTATATTGTAACACAGCATGTCATCTTAATAAAGTATGAAAAAATTCAGTATGTACCAATATGTATATGCCTTACATAAAAGAATAGCACATTAATAAGATTAAATCTTGCCTAAATATTCCTTTGCAAATGGTGTATAAAAATGAACCCTTTTAAAACAATTAAGCTAGAAGATGAAATATATTTTGTATCATTCAGGGTGGCACATGACTCTAGGTTATGGGAAAGATCCACAAATGCAGTTACAGGCAAAAGATTCCTTAAACAACCCTCAAAAACAAGCTTTGCGCATTGTTTCATGGTTCCAATGCATGTTGGATCATCAGTGAGACTTGTTCTGAGTAGACCTCGCTGCAAGGTTGTAGAGCAGGGGTCAGCAACCTAAGGCCTGTGGGCCAAAAGTGGCCCACGGGGTAGTTTAACCGGCCCACAAGCCATCCACGAACCGAGCTGCCCGCTCAGCGAGTCCTCGCATGCTGCGCTAAACCGGTGCAGCGCAGCGCAGGGACTTGCTTCCGTGGCTCTGGAAATCGCACCTGCGCAGGCGCAGGGGCCAGAAATCGCGTCTGTGCAGACGCGGGGGCTAGAAATCGCGGGGGTGTGCATGCGATCCGGCCTACGGAGGGATCTCCACCAGAGTAATCTGGCCCAGGTGAGGTAAACCTTGCCAACCCCCGTTGGGGGGGGGGGATTACATTCCAATGGGAGAAATACTACTCTGTGAGGCAACGTAAGATCAGTGTCTGGGCCTGAAAAATTCCTCCTCATATGAGGGACAAACACTTTCACCTCCTTTTATTGCTGGCATTTTGGTTTTTTAAAAACAGATTTCTTCCCACCACCCCCCCCCCCCAAAGTTCCCTAAAGAGGCTGTTTTTGCACACCCTGCGGGCTTCCCCCTTTGGCTCTGCCCTACACAGAATAATTTAAGACCAGAAAGAACAAAGTCCACATCTCCTCTATCCCATTAACCCCTAAGATATCAAAGAAGCAACGTTGACTCACCTCAATGTGCTGAAACATATAGGGGTGATTGCAGATCTTTCTTAATTGCATGATGGTGTTCATTAGAGTCTTGGCGCCTCCTTTTCCCTGAGGAAGGAACAGATGAGACGTCACAAAGTCCAGTGGAAATGGGGGAAGATCCCACAAAACTTGGCAGACCATACAACACAGGAGACTCACTTTAGGCCTCTAGTAATACACTTTACTCCTAAATATCCCAGACTCCTATTTCATATTAGTTAACATGAGCTGGAGGGATTTCAAAGGACTCCAATGTTCCAGCTATTCATGAGAACCTGCTCCTGGGATATAATGAAATCTGCCAGGAGAAGTCCAAACTGTGACTAGGAGGCACTGAGGCACAGGAACATCATAATATTAATAAATAATAATAATAATAATAATAATAATAATAATTTATTTATACCCCACCCACCCAAGACCGGGCTCATGGCAGCTAACACCAGGTATAAAAACAATTGATCAAAATAAAACCTAAAACAAGACTAAAATACAACATTAAAATGCAGCCTCATTTTAGTAAAACTCAAAATCAAAAACTTTTTGGGGATGAAAATGTCAAATCTTCACCAAGGCCAGCTATCCAGACTGATCCTACGTGGGACATAGTGAGTCCTGCTGGCTTGCCCCAGCCAGGATAGGAAAGCATTTTTTAAAAAGAAAGCTACATTAGCCCCAGGCTGGCTGGCTAAGGGCTCCACGCATCAGATCTACTGGATCCAAATTTCCCAGCTTCCCATTCTGCCATGTCCTGCATTTCGGGGCTTTCTACTGGCTAGGGCTGGGCGGTATCTTGATATATGATCCAAAACCAGTCTGAAGTCCATACTGTGATACAGTGGAACCTCAGCTGTCGAACGCTTCGGAAGCCAAACAATTTGGAACCCGAACGCTGACAACCCGGAAGGGAATGCTTCCGTTTTTTAACGCGTCTCGGAAGTCGAACGGCTTCTGCGGTGCGTTTCTCCATTTTTCAAAAAGGAATTTGCCGACGGACAACTGCGCCTCGGTTGCTGAACTTTTTGGAAGTCGAACGGTCTTCCGGAACAGATTACGTCTGACAACCGAGGTTCCACTGTGTCGGATTTGTAATTCTTAACCCGGCAATATATCACGAATTGTGATGCGTGTGTATGTGTGTGTTCCAAGCAAAGATCACAATGCAGGAAAAACCGTGAAGACGGCCAAAGCCTCTACATAGCTCCATCCTTATTTCAGACATGGTGATATATCGGCATATCGCAATGTTTAGCTGGTGAAAGATCGCAATGTTGAAAACCAGATATCGCCCAGCCCTATGACTGGCCACTAACAGCAGGGACCTTTCCTTCCAGTTGGGTGATGTTATGACCTCTGCTGCAGTAAAGCCCCTCCTCTGCCACCGCCCCCCCACCGCTGGCCATGATCTTGTTTGCCAGCAGAGAAGTGCTAATAATAATAATAATAATAATAATAATAATAATAATAATAATTTATTTGTACCCCACCCATCTGGCTGGGTTTCCCCAGGCACTCTGGGCGGCTTCCACAAAGACCAAAAATACACTAAGATGTCACACATTAAAAACTTCCCTGAACAGGGCTGCCTTAAGATGTCTTCTGAATGTCAGGTAGTTGTTTATCTCCTTGACATCTGATGGGAGGGCGTTCCACAGGGTGGGCACCACTACCGAGAAGGCCCTCTGCCTGGTTCCCTGCAGCTTTGCTTCTCGCAATGAGGGAACCACCAGAAGGCCCTCGGCGCTGGACCTCAGCGTCCGGGCAGAACGATGGGGGTGGAGGCCATTTAGGGCTTTAAAGGTCAACACCAATTGTGCTCGGAAACGTACTGGGAGTACTCGGAACATACGCGGAAACATACAAATCACCCTCCCACCCCCTGACTGGCCAGGGGTGGGGAGGACCCCCAAAGGCATCCCACTGACTTCTTCGGGTCACACAGCTGATCAGGATAGGGCTGCTCTGGGAAAGAGAGTGGATCTCTCTTGTAACCTGCTCACCTTCTTGTCCTTCTCAGAGCCGTCTGTGAGGAGGATGCCTTTGGCTTGCATGTGGCGGTACAAGATCTTCTGGAGAGCCGACATGTCGCACTTAATCACATATTCCACCTGAGAGGAGCAAATAACGTGTCACTCTCAAAAATTCAGAGTAATGGAAATGCCTCATGCCCTGGCGAGAATCTCACGCTATCTCTAAATGTCTGACTACAATGGCGCCGTAAGCCACAAGACATTTTCTAAAGCGGAGTTGGAAAGACTTCAAGTTTATGGGATCTACTTGATCTAGTAGAAACCCAAGATTCATCTGCCAAAGCCCAGCGCAGAGGAGAACCAGAACTGACCAGACAAATTTGGTTACTTGGAGATTTTTTCACTTTAGCAGCATACCGTATTTTTCGCTCTATAAGAGCACCAGACCACAAGACGCACCTAGTTTTTGGAGGAGGAAAACAAGAAAAAAAAATATTCTGAATCTCAGAAGCCAGAACAGCAAGAGGGATTGCTGTGCAGTGAAAGCAGCGATCCCTCTTGTTGTTCTGGCTTCTGGGATAGCTGCGCAGCCTGCATTCGCTCCACAAGACGCACACACATTTCCCCTTACTTTTTAAGGAGGGAAAAAGTGACTCTTATAGAGCAAAAAATACGGTCATTTAGCTTAGGGTGGAGCCGTTTTGTTGCTGCTATCGTTAAACAACTACATCATCAGAAATCCTTGCAGATACACTGCAAATCGCCAAGCGACTGAACGGCAGATCCATTTCTGCATTCTTCTGCCCAGATCTGCTTTAAGGCAGGGGTGGGCAAAATATAGATTTTCTGGGTGATTTGCAGGAGATCAGCAAGGACTCCTAATCCCATAAGAACGCCAACAACCAAATGACTTCCCCCTTAAATTATACCACTGAAATAAAGGAAGTCTGCAGAGAGGAGGCAACTGGGAATGGGTTTTTCTGTGGGACTGTGGGCTCCTGACTTAAGAATTCTAAAGTTCCTATTTCCAGTTGTTTAAAGTCAGGGTCACAGCGGATTCCACAAGCCTGAAGCCTCTTCACTGCCGATCTCACAAGTCTTGACACTGGGGGAAAATCTAAGTTGTGAAAGCATTAGATGATACCCTAGGGAGATCCAGAAGGTTGTTTTGCCTTGGGTGCAATCTGTGAAAAGTAGGCTTATTCTACGTTATTAATAAAGCGAGTTACAGAACAGGCAAAGGTGCAAAGGGAGCACACAGCAAAAGACAGCAATGGAGACCAATATAAATTATTGTGATTTTAGGAAAAGGTGATTCTGTAGATACAGATTCCATGACTACTGAACACTGGGCGATGCAGAACTTATTGTGTCTAAAGTCTCATTTTTCTGCCCCGATATCCTCTGTGAGCACAACACAGAAGGGGGAAACAAGGCAAGATTCAGAGTCAACCAAGCTCAATTAGTCTTTGTCTTCAGAGATACTGTATTTTTTGCTCTATAAGACGCACTTTCCCCTCCAAAAATTAAGGGGAAATGTGTGTGCATCCTATGGAGCGAATGCAAGCTCCCTGGCTTCAGCGATAGCAACGTGAGGCCTCTGAAGCACAGACGGAGAGCTCCCTCCACGCCATGGAGGCTTCACGTTGCTTTCGCTCTCCAGGCTTCAGGGATAGCCACCTGAAGCCTTAGGAGCACAGTGCAGGTTCCCGCTGTGCTCCGCAGGCTTCGGGTTACTTTCGCTGAAGCCTGGAGAGCAAGACTCTCCTGGCTTCAGCAGAGAGGGAGAGCTGCGCAGTGCCCCTTCAGCCAAGCAGGAGGAGAAATGGAAGGGGCTCTGTTTCTCCTGCCGCTTCGCTGAAGGGGCACTGAGCAGAGAGGGGGAGAATTTTTTTTTTCTTGTTATCCCCCGCTAAAACAAGGTGCATCCTATAGAGCGAAAAATACGGTATGTTTTTGCTGCTCATTTTGTGGCATTGTGAATTTTGGATTTAATACAGAACATTAGAAAACTTCAGAAGGTCTTCCTTCTTCCACAAACCTTTTCTGGCAGCTGAGATTCGACCTCTTTCTTCAGCCTCCGTAACAAGAAAGGGCGGAGAACTTTGTGGAGGCGCCGGATGATCAGAATAGTCTCTTCCTCGTTTAAATCCACCTGCAGGAAGGAGCACAATGAAAAAAATAACATGTATGGGGTTGTTTTTTTAAAAAAAACAAACCAAAATTGCACTGTTTGATCTGTAGCACGTATCTTTATGGTTTAGCAAACTGAGAATCCGAAGAATTTATTTAGAGGGTGTTTTTTTTTTTTTTTAAAAAAATGTAATTTAAAGAGGCTAGAATCATTATGCTAACATGGAAAGTATGCTTGAGAAGTATAAGGTAAAGGTAACCATTAGGTCCAGTCGTGGCCGACTCTGGGGTTGCGGTGCTCATCTCGCTTTACTGGCCGAGGAAGCCGGCGTACAGCTTCCGGGTCATGTGGCCAGCATGACTAAACCGCTTCTGGCGAACCAGAGCAGCGCACAGAAAACACCCTTTACCTTCTCGCCGGAGCGGTACCTATTTATCTACTTGCACGTTGACGTGCTTTCGAACTGCTAGGTTGGCAGGATCAGGGACCAAGCAACGGGAGCTCACCCTGTTACGGGGATATGAACCACCAACCTTCTGATCAGCAAGTCCTAGGCTCTGTGGTTTAGACCACAGCACCACCCACATCCCACAGCGTGATACAAACAAGCGAGTAACATCCCATAAGCAGCCCTGTTTAGGGAGGTTTTTAACGTTTGATCTTTTCTTGTGTTTTTAATACTCTGTTGGGAGCCACCCAGGGTGGCTGGGGAAACCCAGGCAGGTGGGCGGGGAATAAAAATAAATTATTGTAATTATAAGTATAATCATCATCATCATACCCTTTCTCCGGTCATGGCAAAAGGGGCGTTGAACCACTGCTCAAAGGTGCTGCAACTCTTGAAAATGGTGGGGAGGAGGAAATTCAGCAGAGCCCAAAGCTCCGGCAGTTTGTTCTGCAAGGGCGTCCCCGTCAGGAGGATTCTTCTGGGGGCGACGTAGTGCGTGTTCAGCACCTGAGTGAGCTTGCAGTGGTGGTTCTTCATGCGATGGCCTTCGTCGACAATCATATACTTCCACCGAATCTATGAAAAGACAAGACGACAAAACTTTCTTCCCCTAGTTCTACGCGTGCAAATCCTAAAACAGTTGCGGGCCTTCAGCTTAAAAATAAAAAACCAAAAGATTCAGCAGGACCAGAACACCCAAATTGCAACCATGTCAAGTGCAGGGTCGGCGTGGCTCCCCCAAAATGGCCTGGCAGTGGAGGGGCTTTGTGGGGCCTGTGGGCCAAACTTGCTCCCCCCCTCAGGGCCATCTTACCCATAGGCGCTAGGGGCGCGGGGCACCTGGGCGCGGGGCTCTCAGGGGCACCAGGCCCAGAGTCCGGGGAAGCCCATTGTTCGGAGTGCCGCAGCGGGCGGCTCTGCACTGCGAGTTCGGGGGAGACTGAGCCAGCGAGACGCTGAGGTGGCCAGCCAGCTCTGCCCTCCTGCACACCTGGGACTAGGCAACCTGGGGCGGGGGGGGGGGCGCGTGGATCTTTGCACCCTGGCGCCACATATGCTTAAGACAGCCCTATCCCCCCTGCTCTATTCAAAGTACAGTGGTACCTCGGGTTAAGTACTTAATTCGTTCCGGAGGTCTGTTCTTAACCTGAAACTGTTCTTAACCTGAAGCACCACTTTAGCTAATGGGGCCTCCTGCTGCTGCTGCGCCACCGGAGCCCGATTTCTGTTCTCATCCTGAAGCAAAGTTCTTAACCAGAGGTACTATTTCTGGGTTAGTGGAGTCTGTAACCTGAAGCGTTTGTAACCCGAGGTACCACTGTACAGTTATAGATTGGATGTCAAACAGAATCCATTCCAGAAGTCCGTTCGACTTCCAAAAGGTTCAGAAACCAAAGTGTGGCTTCCAATTGGCTGCAAGAAGGTCCTGCAGCCAATCGGAAGCCCCGTCGGACGTTCGGCTTCCCAAAAAACCTTCGGAAACCAGAACAGTCACTTCCGGGTTTCAAACGTTCAGGAGCCAAGGTGTCCCGAGATCCAAGGTGTGACTGTATTCAAGTTTTAAGTAAATTATTCTGCCCTCTTTAGCGTGCCTCCTGCAAGCATACCATATCTGCCTTTTCTTCTTTGAACTGAGAAAATGTCCCCCCCCCCCATTCTATTATGTCCTGATATCTCTCACATTTTGTGTGTTTGGGGGGGGGAATATTAATCCTGTCCAATTCTTTTTAATCTAACTTGGGAGACAAAACTCTCTCCTCTTAACTAAGAACAGTTGTCTCCTACACTCGTCCATTCGGAAGAAAGCCCCAGAGAATTTAACGGGGATTGCTCTGAAGCATGAGGGTGCAGGGTTGCCGTCTAAGGATGGGAGCGCTGTTTTCTATTGAGCTGAGATTCCTGCATTGCAAGGGGTTGGACTCGATGATCCTTGGGGTCCCTCTTCCAACTCTACCATTCTAGGAAAACCTCTCGCTATAGTCAGAGAGAATTTCCAAGTCAGATGAGACCCCGATCTGCCCAACTGCAGCTGTGCCAAGTCACCTGCCACCATATGAGCCTGATAGCCAAGCTGATAAAGAGAATGGGCTTGTCACCCCACAGGCAATTACAAACGCATGCTGCTTCTGTGGCCCAAAAAGAAATTCTAACTGGCCAGCCGTGAATCTGGGGCTGTGCGCTTGGTGCAGAGCCTGCCGGCAGTTTCTCCGAGGCAATAATGAAACCAAGCGCTCCAAATTCTGGTTTTAGGAGGGCCACTTTGCAACCAAAATTATGTCCCCATAAGGAGATGCTTCATAGAGCCATTGAGGGATTTGAAAGGAGAGGAAGGAATTGGGCGAAAGCTGGATTCAAACCACAGAAAAGAAGTTTAAGGTATGCTTTTAAAAAAATGAAAAGGATGGAAATCTTTGCAAAGATTAAATAAGCTATCCTCAAAAAGCCTATAAGAAGGTGCTTGTGCCCAGGAATGTGTGTTCTCAGTTGAATATTAGGCCAGGGGGGAGATGGTCAGAAAACTACCGTTGAAAAGGTGACTATGGCAAGCACATGAAAGCTCATTAAGAAATTCACAGGCTCTGATGTATGACAATTGGAGCTCCGTTATTTAAATGCCTCCACTTCCGCAGAAACCATGGTTCCCAAAGATTAGCTCCCCCTTTTCAGAGTCTATTAACTATTCAGGAGACACTCAGATCAAAAGCGGTGATTTTGAGCTATCGGGTCTAAATGCACAAATGAAAATGAAGATAGCAGGTTTCATTCTGGCCCCTTATTATCTTCCCACATCCAGAAAGCGGCTACACAGCCGGAGTCCTTTTGCTGGCCGTGTTTGTCTCTGCTCAGAAAACAAAGAGCGAGAGAAGAGCCGTGGATCAAAATGGAATAGCAGGACCCCACAATAAATGTGTCTGGGAGGATGACAACGCTCCTGCGAGGAGCGATGGCGGGGAGGCATTGACGAGATCCACAGGTAGCAAAGCCATTCTCTCATCCCCAGCCCTGAAAGTGGCGCAGCAGGAGAGGAGACGGTGAAGGGGCTGGAAGAAAAGCCCAACGCCTCCATTCAGGCAGAGAAACGCAGAACTGCCTTTTAAAGACAACAGCGATGGCGGGTGCAAGCCCAGGAGTCTCTCTGCCGGGTGCAATCCTGGCTGTTTGGGGCGAGGGCAAGAGACCACGTCCCCAAGAGGAGCCAGAAACGTAGCCTTACCTTAGCAAGAATGTGCTTGTCCTTTATTATGTACTCGTAAGTCGTCAAAAGAACATTAAATTTCCCGCTACGGAGTTGAGGGACGAGGGATCGGCGCATCGCAGGTGTGCCCTGGAAAGAGAAAAGAAAAGCATCCCCTGAAACGAGGGTACAGAAATGCAAAACAAATTGCAAGGGTCCTGTTGCAATGAGCAAATTCTCCAGAACAAACTGGAGAAAAAGTAAATTGTAATTACTTTGCCACTGACAATGGCTCCCGGACAGAAAACTCCACTCAGATAATAGGTCTTATTGCTGTTGCAAGTTAGGCTGAAGGT
Source organism: Podarcis gaigeae (assembly GCF_964106915.1). Classification (NCBI taxonomy): domain Eukaryota; kingdom Metazoa; phylum Chordata; class Lepidosauria; order Squamata; family Lacertidae; genus Podarcis; species Podarcis gaigeae. The sequence goes on along the minus strand of NC_139694.1, from coordinate 28,976,308 downwards.
CCGTATTGTTTACAAGCGCCTTCCTAAGAATATCAGGGGCTGAATTAGTCCATCAGTGAACTAATTCAGTATTGGTAAACCACCTGAAATCTCCAATAAAAGCCATGACATGAACGCTCACATACAGTGGTAACCTCTAGTTGCGGACGGCTTCTGTTCCGGAGCTCCGATCGGATCCCGAGGTTTCCGCAACCAGAGGTGCCTGTTCTGCGCATGCGCATGGCACGACAGAGCGCTTCTGCACATGTGGCAAAACCCGGAAAAATACTTCCGAGTTTGCTGCTTTTGGAACCCGAAGTTTATGTTACTTGAGGGTAACGTAAGCTGAGGTTCTACTGTATTATACTCCTGGATAGCTCAGTTGGTTAGAGCGTGGTGCTGACACGGTCAAGGCTGCAGGTTCGATTGCCATATGGGGCAGCTGCAGATTCCTTTGCTGGGGGGTGGGGCTGGGGTAGATGATCCTCAGGGTCCCTCAACTCTACAATTCTATGATTTACAACAAATATTTCAGAATGTACAACTGTACAGCATTTACCGTCTGTCTTGCTCCAGCCAGAACGCTTACGATCATTAACGATTTCCTGCTGCATTTCAATATCCAAAAGTAACTGTGACTTGTTATAAATTGCACTGAATGAGTATGAGGGGAGTGTCCAGGAGCCAACAGCATACCAGAGATAGATTGGGAACAACTTCATTGTCTCTTGTTCATGGCCATGAGCGGAGATTGCGCGACACGGGGCAAGGATCACGTCCCCAGGCAGGCTTATTCTCCCACTGCCATCCTGCAGCCGGGTGAGCTGCAAGGGCTTCACAAAGCGTCAGGGGTCCACGCCAGGGTAGCCCCTCCCTTTAAGAAGGCCCAGCCCTGGGGGGGGGGGGGATGATGGTAGGACTCAGCACCCCCACCCCCCAAGCAGGGGCCACGGCCTTTGGGTGGCAGCCCCACCCAAAACTCTACAGACGGTTATTGATGCTGACCTTTGCCCAAAGTTATGATGACAATAAGAACTGAGCCAAGACTTGATGCCACGAGGAAGGCAAAACCTCAACACAAGGAGGCCCACTAAACAGAGCCCAAAATAATTTTCGGACCCTTTTAACCAGCAACTGAACCAGGGCCAGATTGAGGTTTGATGAGGTCCTAAGCTCCTGTGGGTAATGGGGCCCTTTCTATGTCCAGCTGTCCTTGGTCAACAACAAATGGTCACTGATATTTGTGTTGAATATATGCTATAATGGTAATTTATGGACCTCATAGGTGTCTCAAGCCATTTGCACATAACAAATTTGTATTTTATCAAAGTGATTGTTGATCTGAATACATTTAAGAAGAAGTATCCAGGGGTTTTTTCCCTCTACATTTTTTTGGGGCCCCCAAGAGAATGGGGCCCCAAGCTATAGCTTGTTTAGTTCATACGTAAATCTGGCACTGAACTGAATGTATCCATAGCAGGAGTATATGGGGAGGGACTTTGCAGAAGCACAATGGGCTCCAGACTGGGGAGGGGAGGCCTCTGCCGGGCATGCGTGACCCAGAGAGGTGAAGTTTGGTCTGGGTCGAGGCTGAGCCCCTCCCCCGCCTGCTGGCATCACCGCGGCACTTCAGCAGCCAATGAGGAACACCTTCTGGGATCCCAGGAAGCGGTTCGGCTCCCTGCGCATGCCCTGTGCCATCATGTGCCCAAGGGGGCCGGCAGCTGATGGCAACAAGCCTAGATCCAGTGTACAGATTACCGTATTTTCCCGTGTATTAGACGAGGGGTTTTTGGGCTCAAAAATCATGTGAAAAAACTGGGGTCGTCCTATACACGGATAGTGGCTTTTTTTGGGGGGGGGAGCTGTGCACAGCCAGCCAGCTGGTTGGGGGGGCACGCAACTCCCCCCCCCCATGCTGCTGCGGGAGATGCGCGCTCTAGGGAGTGTTTCCTGCAGCAGCATAGGGGGAAGTAGGGGGAAGTTGGTTGGCGGTCGGTGCTCTAGGGAGCGTTTCCCGCCTTTAGAAAGCTCAACAACTTTGGACCATTTCCCCTCATTTTCTTTAAATTTAGTCCCCCAAAATAGGGGGTGTCTAATGCACGGTAAAATACAGTGAGCTGTTTTCAGTGCACGGAAAAACCACACAACTAAATAGTTGGGGGGGGGGTTATGTGTTTATACTGCCCACTTTATATTTGCATATAAAGGACATCCAAACCTTGTAGGAGATTTTCACGACAGAAGGAGCCCATTTGTCAAACTCGTAAGTCCAGTTGGATAAAGTCCTGTGTAAAAGATTAAGAACACAAAGCATCTCAAAACCGATGGTTCTATAAATTGACTTAGAACTCTGCAGCCTTACAATAAAAGATATAATGAAGTCTACAGTCTGGTTTTTAATTTTCAAGGTGCGAGACCAAAGGAGAGCAGAAGCTTTTCTCGTCATATCAGAAAAGGCTCCCAGGAGCAGGTAGTCCCCGGAACGGGCCCTGCTTACCTACTCGAGAGTAGGACGGCTCCTGACAACATAGTCATGATACGCTGAAAATTGGAAACAGGTAACTCCTAACAAACCTATTAACCACCGCAAAGACAACTATTGCCAGGACATGGAAATCATTACAATTATTAACTGTGGACCAATGGTATAATGCAAGGGTCAGCAAACTTTTTCAGCAAAGGGCCGGTCCACTGTCCCTCAGACCTTGTGGGGGGCCGGACTATATTTTTTTTGGGGGGGGGGTGAACGAATTCCTATGCCCCACAAAGAACCCAGAGATTCGTTTTAAATAAAAGGGCACATTCTACTCATGTAAAAACACGCTGATTCCCGGACCGTCCGCAGGCCGGATTGAGAAGGCGATTGGGCCGGATCCAGGCCTCAGACTTTAGTTTGCCTCCCCATGGTATAATGCAATCTGGCAAACAGCATTATTGGGGGAAAAGGACACGAAATTTAAAGAGGCCAAAAGAAACAAGGCCCTATTGATTACATGAATAATATGGTAGAACAGTAGCCATAGTTTACAGCCGTCTGGCGTGCATGAAGTACGTATCATAATTTTTTAACCTTCCCTCCCTCAAAAATTCCTAAAAATTCTAATTGCTATGGATACAAAATACCTGTTACTTTTGGTCCCCAATCTAAGCAAAACATGTCACTATACATCATTTCATATGTGGAATAAGTGTAATAATTTTTGGCATACACCATTTGGCACAACTTTGTTAATGCATTCAGAAACGTTTACCCGAGTGTTTTTATTGTTGATTTATTTTTAATTTTACCATATGTAATTGTCGCTGGCCATATGTAAACAAACAGATATCTCAATTCAGCAGTTTAAAGATAAGAAAGAATAAAAACAGTGTTACAAAAAAACACCACCCAAGAGAAGAGGAAAAGCTGCCTGGGTTGCAGCTCGGGACTCCTTTCTCACATGCATGCAGACACTTGCCCAATTTGAGCCCTATGTACTGCCTGAATATATTTTAGTGCTTTGCTGAAGAGGAGGGGATTTGAAGAATCTGCACCTGTTTGCAGAAAGACAGTGCAGCAGGCTTGTAATTACAAACCCTGTGATTTATTTTTTTGCACTTAGAGGTCTTTGCTTCCCAGTCCTCTTCTGAAGACACAAGATTTGCCCTGAAAATGGAAATCCTGTTGTGCGTTTATTAAAGGTAAAAGGTAAAGGTACCCCTGCCCGTATGGGCCAGTCTTGACAGACTCTGGGGTTGTGCGCCCATCTCACTCAAGAGGCCAGGGGCCAGCGCTGTCCGGAGACACTTCCGGGTCACGTGGCCAGCGTGACATCGCTGCTCTGGCGAGCCAGAGCCGCACACGGAAACGCCGTTTACCTTCCCGCTGGTAAGCGGTCCCTATTTATCTACTTGCACCCGGAGGTGCTTTCGAACTGCTAGGTTGGCAGGCGCTGGGACCGAGCAGCGGGAGCGCACCCCGCCGCAGGGATTCGAACCGCCGACCTTTCAATCGGCAAGTCCTAGGCGCTGAGGCTTTAACCCACAGCGCCACCTGCGTCCCTATTTATTGCTCCTGGTGCGTTTATTGCTCCTCGCTAACTGATCTGAAGGTACAACGGAAAGGGACAAATGCACATTTGGGCAGATGCTCGTTTCGTTTTCCTTCAAGCAGGTTTCCAACCTCTCAGTTTGCAAGTGAAAGTTTGGGGAAACGTTAATAGGGGACTGTGGCAGGCGAGAATTCTACCACTGTGCTCAGGTCAAGACTTGCCAAAAGAGATGAATAAACTCTTCATGTACTCTACAACTGCGGCTAGGGTTTTGCTGGCCCAAGGATGGAAAAGTGATGAAGAAGAAGGGCAAGGAAAACTGATGGAATATGCTGAAATGGTGAATTTTTTCAAAAGTTCAGATGCTGCTGCTGCAATGAGGTTGCTGACTGGGCTGTAAACCGCTGTGAAGCTTAACTATGGTTTAAAAGTGAATGAATGCTCAGCCTACTAGTCCCTGGAGCTAAAACGGCGTCTGCTTTGCTCCTGGTGAGCTGTTGGGAGCAAAGCTTGGCTTAGTGTCCTGCCCAAACCAAGCCTAATTGTTTGCTCTCTCCAAAAAAGCGCAGGGGGTATACAGTGGCACCTCAGGTTACATATGCTTCAGGTTACATACGCTTCAGGTTACAGACTCCGCTAACCCAGAAATAGTGCTTCAGGTTAAGAACTTTGCTTCAGGATGAGAACTGAAATCAAGCTCCGGCAGAGCGGCAGCAGCAGGAGGCCCCATTAGCTAAAGTGGTGCTTCAGGTTAAGAACAGTTTCAAGGTTAAGAACCTCCGGAACAAATTAAGTACTTAACCCGAGGTACCCCTGTAATATGAACCAAGGGTGCTGCAATGCCGCAAAGGGTGCCAGTTGAGAGCACCCCCTTTAAAGATCTAGCAGCTGTGATAAAATTCTTTAAAAACGAAGGGAAAAGGATGTCGCATAAAATAGGAAACACATGCATTTCTCTCGCTCCCCCCCTTGTGACTCACAGGAGGGAGAAGCTGTAATGACTAAAAAGCACAATAATGCTAAATGCTTTTTATCAGCCATCTGGTCCCCAATGACATCTGAGAAGAAGGGAAGACAATCAGAGAGGGAGCCCAGAGACCCCCCTCAGCACAGCCTCCTGCATGCCTAGTCTTAACTGCTAAGCGCGTGCATATATATATATATATATATATATATAGTCCATGTTGTTAATGAGCCAATCTGCACGGCGTAGAAAAATATCATTAGGAGGAGTTCATCTACTTACGAGAGGGGAACGATGATGAGATAGGGGCCATTGAGCCGTTTGTGGTCCATCAGGTAAGTGATGAGGGCAATGGTCTGTATGGTCTTCCCAAGGCCCATTTCGTCAGCCAAAATCCCATTCAGGTTGTTATTGTACAGAGAAACCATCCATTCTAGGCCCTGGATCTGAAATGCAGGAGAATCGGCTCAATTAACCGGAGTCTGCACACAGCAAAGTTTTGATCTCGTGCCTCGGCTTTCACGGAAAATAAACCGCAGATATTACAACCTGAGCATGATGCCCTGCAGCTCTGTACGCCACAGCCTTTATTGACGGGCGCTTTGGGCACAGGGCTAGAGATGAATGCTGCTCGCACTGCAACACACTGCAGGCTCTTAACTGTCCCCATGTGTCTTGAATGTCTATTTCCAGGGTCACACATTCTTGATTTACTTTTAGAACAATCTCTGTTCTCCAACTTGCAGGTGGCAACCAGCAACCCTGACTCTTCTTTTGGAATAAATTATAAAGAGTGCAGAATCAATTCAATATTGGCGCATTATGATGAAAAAAACCCACCTCCTAAAGCTGCTAAGTTTTAATCAGGAGTTTAATCAAGGGAGGCAGGTGGCGCTGTGGGTTAAACCACAGAGCCTAGGACTTGCCCATCAGAAGGTCGGAGGTTCGAATCCCCGCGACGGGGTGAGCTCCTGTTGCTCGGTCCCTGCTCCTGCCAACCTAGCAGTTCAAAAGCACGTCAAAGTGCAAGTAGATAAATAGGTACCGCTCCAGCGGGAAGGTAAATGGTGTTTCCGTGTGCTGTTCTGGCTCGCCAAAAGCGGCTTAGTCATGCTGGCCACAAGACCCAGAAGCTGTACGCCGGCTCCCTCGGCCATTAAAGCGAGATGAGCGCCGCAACCCCAGAGTCGGCCACAACTGGACCTAATGGTCAGGGGTCCCTTTACCTTTACCTTTAGGAGAAACTGAGGAGATTAAAAAAGTAAAGTCCAGTGAAGATGTAGCCATGGTTTGCAAAGTGGAAGCCAGTCTTGGACACATGTGCTCCTTCCCATGTTTTAGACTCAATTCAAATGATACTTCAAACCATGGTTTGTAGGACTGGAAACTTGCACACACTGTCCTCCACTGCCAGGCTGATGCAACCACAGTCTTCTGTGGTGTCCGATTGGCCAGCTGTAGCTAATGTTGCCCACAAAACCATGGTTTGAAGGTTAGCATGGTTAGATTGTTAACCATGGGTTGTGCTAACCAGGGTGCCTATGTGAACCAAGTTCGAAACCGGAAGTGAAGAGGGCCTAAAACCATGGTTAAGAGGGAAACCGATTAGCATTAGCCATGATTCATAGGAGTGCTGATGCAATATTAAAACCACAGTTAATGCTGAAAAAGGAAGGAGTATTCATGCAGGGTAGTCGTGCACACCCTGTAGAAGACCCTCCAATCAGATGTCAAGGAAATAGACTTATAAAAGACATTTGAAGGTAGTTCTGTACAGGGATCTTTTTAAGATCGTATTCTGTTTTCTTTTGTTGCACAGAGTGGCTGGGGAGTGGCCGCCGGGACCACATAACACCGGTCTTGAAAGACCTACATTGGCTCCCAGGACGTTTCCAAGCATAATTCAAAGTGTTGGTGCTGACCTTTAAAGCCCTAAATGGCCTCGGCCCATTATACCTGAAGGAGCTGTCTCCACTCCCATCGTTTTGCCCAGACACTGAGGTCCAGCTCCGATGGCCTTCTGGTGATTCCCTCACTGCGCGAAGCCAAGTTACAGGGAACCAGGCAGAGGACCTTCTCGGTGGTGGAATCTGCCCTGTGGAACGCCCTTCCATCAGATGTCAAGGAAATAAACAACTACCTGACTTCTAGAAGACATCTGAAGGCAGCCCTGTTTAGGGAAGTTTTTAATGCTTTATCGTGTTTTTAATATTTTGTTGGAAGCCGTCCAGAGTGGCTGGGGAAACCCAGCCAGATGGGAGGAGTATAAATAATAATAATTTATCATCATCATCATCTCCCCCAGGGGTGCATACCTGGTAATGTTTCAATGTGCCATTAATCAGGAGGGAAGACTGCTTCTCCACCCTCTCGGCTATCGCGTGCGCCACAGTGTAGTACGACTGAGACTCTCCTGCGCTGTATTCGTGCATGCTATACTCATCGTCCACATCTTGTTTGGCCGTCCTGCAAAGGGAAGAACTTTATTTACGCTGCACAATTCCTTCATGATTTTTTAGCTCTTGCACAAGGACACAGAACTAGCCATGCCCAAATATTATTGCGCTCTTATCATTTTTTGTACCATTTCCCCCAAATCATATCTTGCATTTTATTATTTTCCCAGTTGTTGTCATCTTTCATGTTCATTTTCTTAATTGGAAGTGCTTACAAAACCCTCCTAGTGAGTCTACTCCTTTACAATACTTCTGTAAATACAGCATAAACGGTTCCCCCATCCTTTTTAAGGTCTCTATTGTCCTTGCCTCTTCATTTTCCAGTGAGCTTCGCCACTGCAGCAAAGCTAACTGGAAAATGAATGCAATGACATTTAGGTAAAAGATTGCAAAGGTAAGGTAGAATAAAACAGGCAGGAGAAACAAATATTTAAAGAACCAGAAGGGGAAGTTGAGGGAAATCAGGGGAGGGAGTTGGGATTTATACATTTTTTTTTGCGATAGTGATGATTGTGTAGAACATAAAATTATTAAAAAATCAATAAAAATTATTTTAAAAGAAAGAAAGAAGAACTAGCCGTGCCCAAAAGGGTTTGCTTCCCAAATGACTCACTCAATTATCTTCTTAGCGTCTCTTTCTGGAACGTCTTCGCTGTTTGGATCCAGGTGCCTCTTTTCGTCTGTTTCTTGCCTACTTGAATCCTCATCATCTTCCTGCAGAAAACAGGCAGCCCAGCTGTCAAACTTGCGCAAAAACCCTGCCGCCACTCGGAACCTTCTAAGTGCAAAGTTCCCCCATTTTCACATCTCTTGGTTTTTGTTTTACTGAACGCAAAGGCTCCTTCCCAACAGAAAGCCCAGCTAACGTTTACCCACCGTCACAGGAATAAGGTTTTAGCGTGGTTTTGATAGATATTTTGCTTTACAATTTTGTAAAGTATTTCCAGATTTACAGTCTTCATTGCTCCCACCCCACCCCACTCTTCCTGCCTTTACAATACCCAAACTCCGTTTCAGAGTTCCACCTCATGGTGCGTCACATGAAATTTAGAGTTCTGTGATAGCAGGATGGCCATCATTTAAGAAGAAGAAGTGAAGCTTTAAACGTCGCTGGGCCTTCTTATATGAACCGCTGCTTAGTATTTTCAAAATCAGAAATTATTCAGAATACTTTGTTCCAGAAGGCAACGTTTTCCACTGTTTTTAAAAAAGGCACCTCTTAGTGTATTCAGATGCTAAGGACTGTTCATCTGATTTCTGCCTTTTTACTGTTCCTTCCCTGGGTGTTCAAGGATTTCATAGGTAAGCAATTAAGCTGCACAATGGTTATCATGGCTCAGTTTTTACCATAAGCAGTTATGTGGCCAAGGCAAAAGGCTGCCTCAGAGCATCCTGATGCAAATAAAGTGGTACCTTGATTCCCAAACGCCAAAAACCCATAAGTAAGTGTTCCGGTTTTCAAACGTTTTTAGGAAGCCAAATGTCCTATGAGCCTGTTGGTAATTGTTCTGGGGTGCCTGCACCAATCAGAAGCTGCGCCTCAGTTTTTGAACATTTCGGAAGTCAAACGGACTTCTGGAACGGATTAAGTTTGGCGCTTTAGTTTTTGCTATTTATTTTGCATTTTTGTTTTTGAGGCTTTTTCGGTTCATTGGCTTTTGTGTCTGTGAGGAACCCAGTTCAGCTACTGATTGACCGACTATGTGACTGAGGAAATGGATAAAAGCCCCCAACAATCCAAACAATGACTATCATCAGGGCAGGCAAGAAAAAAATAGTAATTTTTATTTTTATCATCTACAATACTGCCCTATTTATTTTATAGTAATAATAATAATAATAATAATAATAATTTATTATTTGTACCCCGCCCATCTGGCTGGGTTTCCCCAGCCACTCTGGGCGGCTTAATTACAGGTAGTACAGTACCTTAATTATTAGGGACGCGGGTGGCGCTGTGGGCTAAACCACAGAGCCTAGGGCTTGCCGATCATAAGGTCGGCGGTTCAAATCCCCGCAATGGGGTGAGCTCCCGTTGTTCGGTCCCTGCTCCTGCCAACCTAGCAGTTCGAAAGCACGTCAAAGTGCAAGTAGATAAATAGGTACCACTCCAGTGGAAAGGTAAATGGTGTTTCCGTGTGCTGCTCTGGTTCGCCAGAAGCAGCTTAGTCCTGCTGGCCACATGACCCGGAAGCTGTACACCGGCTCCCTCAGCCAATAAAGCGAGCTGAGCGCCGCAACCCCAGAGTCGGCCATGACTGGACCTAATGGTCAGGGGTCCCTTTACCTTACCTTGATTACTGCTTTCGTTTTATGGATCAATGGTCTCATTAGATAGGGGAAAAAAATCATGTTTAATTGCTGTTTTAGGGGTCATTTTTAAAAGTCTGGAACAGATTAATCCACTTTGCATTACTTTCTATGGGAATGTGCGCCTTGGTTTTGGAACGCTTTGCTTTTGGAATGGACTTCTGGAACGGACTCAGTTTGACAACCAAGGGACCACTGTATTTCCAAAGCTGGGTGGCTGGACCTCTGCTCCCGGAATCAGCAGGAACCAGGTGGGGGCCCCTTAGGTGAGCTCTGGGTGCCAAGCCAAAGAAGGAAGAGGCAACCTTGGGAGAACAGGCTCTATTTATTTAAGAGACTCCCTTTTACTTTTTCTTATCCAAAAGTGCCGCATTCTAAAGGCTAGAGAGAAATCAAAGCATATTCAGTTTTTCCTGCTGTTCTTCAACGGCGCACATTTTCCAAGGCTCTACTTACAATGCTTTTAAACACCATTTTGCATATTACTGAATCCCCGCTTGATTGCTAAAGTGGCAAAATATACCAACAGCTGCATTTCAGATTTCTCTCTCCCCACTCTCTGGTGCGTTACTGTATTTTAATGAGGGATTGATTAAAAAGATAACACTTTCCAGAGAAATTTAAGTTGTCTTGTATGCAGGTAACGTTGATGCAAGCAGACAGGATACTTTAACTATGCCAAGGACTAACAACCTGTATCTGCTTTCTTGGAGAGCAATCTCACGAAAAACAAAGCCCACTGTTTATAGCGATTCACGGTCACTGGAAATCAAAACGAAATCTGCATTCCTTCATGGCCTAAAGACGCATGTCATCTAATCTATCTTCTTTGTTAATTAATTGGATTATAGCATTGCAATTTCCCTCCCATCATATTGAAGCTTCTTGTTTAGACAAGAAAAGCCACACAAATAGCTCATTACCAGTTAACAGTGCAAGGCGCGAGAGGAGGGTCTAAAAAAACACTGAAATCTATTCTAAGGAGGTTACTTTCCCCTTATTTATCTGGCAGTCTTATAGCAATAATTACCGTATTTTTTGCTCTATAAGACTCACTTTTCCCTCCTAAAAAGTAAGGGGAAATGTGTGTGCGTCTTATGGAGCGAATGCAGGCTGCGCAGCTATCCCAGAAGCCAGAACAGCAAGAGGGATTGCTGCTTTCACTGCGCAGCGATCCCTCTTGCTGTTGTGGCTTCTGAGATTCAGAATATTTTTTTTCTTGTTTTCCTCCTCCAAAAACTAGGTGCGTCTTGTGGTCTAGTGCACGTTATAAAGCCAAAAATACTGTATTTTAATGGTCAGAGTGAGCTTCCTATATGCTTAATCTGACTCTCTGGTCCCTAAAATGGAAATTACATTGAATCAGGCATGTCCAAAGTCTGTTCCGGGGGCCTAATCCGGCCCACCGGTCAATTTAATCTGTCCCCCGTGGCAGTATATGTCCTGGGGTAAAATCCTAGAAAAAGCTGAACAACTTTGGGGTAGAATTGTAAAAAAAGCTCAACATCTTCAATCCTAAATAAAGGTTTGGTCTGCCCTCACGCATGTTCACTTCATCAAATCTGGCCCTCTTTGAAAAAAGTTTGGGCACCCTTGCATTAAATAATATTTTGGATAAATGCATGAATCAAGAGGAAGCAGTCACTTACATCTTCCTCAAACTCAGAACCACTTTCTTCGCTGTCTGACCTGGGTGCAACTTCATACCTGCGGGGAAGAAACAGGCAGAGGAGTAAATAATAAATGTGTGTATCAGAAAGCTTTACAGAATACAGATCTGAAAATATTTCAAAGGCAGAGGATATACTATGATTTTGATGCAAGCCGCTTCCGGGCAAGTTTTTGCCCAGAAAGGCAGCACAAAATCAATCAAGGTTATGCAGTGCAGTGCAATGCGGTACAATTAAAGGCAAGGCAAGGTGGGTTTTGGGGGTACGCAGAATTACTTACCCAGGGTTCATTTCTAACCAAGCATCCAACTGACTTGCTTTAGGAGCCTCGGGTCCAAGGAGAACTTTGCCTGTTTCAGTGTGAGTTACCTTGACTGGGAGATCACTCATCTGACTGCTCTCATCAATGGGCTGGAATTGAAGGACAAACGTCAAGTTTAAGGCAGGGAAGGAAGCTTCTCTCTTTGCGAGAGGAACGGCAAACTTAGTCATGCCAAGTCCAAAGTTGCAAGCTACGTGGCTGTCACTTGCACAGAAATCCATGCCAACTAGGTGCTCCAATCCGGTGCCGGATTTAAAAAGGTAAAGGGACCCCTGACCGGGTGGTGCTGTCAGTTAAACCACAGAGCCTAGGACTTGCCGATCAGAAGGTCGGCGGTTCAAATCCCCGCGATGGAGTGAGCTCCCGTTGCTCGGTCCCTGCTCCTGCCAACCTAGCAGTTCGAAGTGTAAGTAGATAAATAGGTACTGCTCTGGCGGGAAGGTAAACGGCGTTTCTGTATGCTGCTCTGGTTCGCCAGAAGCGGCTTAGTCATGCTGGCCACCTGACCCGGACGTTGTACGCCAGCTCCCTCGGCCAATAAAGCGAGATGAGCGCCGCAACCCCAGAGTCGGGTTTACGTATAAGCTAAACAAGCTCTAGCTTAGGGCCAAACTCTCTTGGGGGCCCCCCAAAAAAAATTAAAGGAAAAAAAGACTGGATGTACATTTCCAAAATATAAGAATAAAAACAAATGAAACCTACATACAGCAACTGTGTTTTGTGTTGTGTAGGCTCCTATGATGTAAGTCATGGGCCCCGCCTGCTAGCCTGCTCCCTCAAATATCCCTGGTTTGCTCCTTTCTATATATAGGATGCCTACATTTTGCATGGACTTGTTGCATGGCAACATGGGCAAATGGCTTGAGATACCCATGAGGTCCATAAATTACCATTATAACATATATTCAACACAAAAATCAGTGACCATTTGTTGTTGACAAAGGACAGCTGAACATAGAAAGGGCCCTGTTACCTTCAGGAGCTGAGGGCCTCATCAAACCTAAATCCGGCCCTTGTCCCATCAGAGTCATATACAGTCGTACCTTGGTCTTCAAACAGCTTAGTTCTCGGACGTTGTGGCTCCCGAATGCCACAAACCCGGAAGTTAGTGTTCCGGTTTGCGAACTATTTTTGGAAGCCAAATGCCCGACGGGGCTTCTGATTGGCTGCAGAAGCTTCCTGCAGCCAATCAGAAGGCATGCTTTCGTTTCCGAACGTTTTGGAAGTCAAACGGACTTCCAGAACGGATTCCGCTCGACTTCCAAGTTACAACTGTAGTTGGAAGAGACTTTGGGCGCAGTTCTCCCTACCCAAAGCCTGGCTCTTCCACCCAACTCCCACAATTTGGGTCACGACAAGACTGAAGCTGAGAGCAAATAGGCAGCCACAGAGCGCATTGTTCTGCAATGCTAAGCCACATTAATTCAGTTTTTTAAACTGTTTAGTATGAACAGTGTACTGGAGCATGTTGCTCAAAAAATATAGCAACGATCTTCATCCACTTCTGCCACAGCACAAATAAAACAAGCTAGTATCTTGCTCGTTTTGTTTCCTCCAAAGTGTGATCGGAATAAACCTTGGTTGCAACTTATGGCTTATTGGGAGGAAACAAACTACAAGCCTCTGGCTTGTTACATCTGCAGCACAGCGGCTGGGAGGAGAGGACTGCCACGAAAACTGTGTCTGAGCTGTGTTCCCCACAACACGCTCCTCTTGGTTTGTTTGAAACGAGGTATGGTTTAATGTGATGTGCAAACAAGAACACAGAAAGAGATTTATTTTACCCACCCAAAAACCACCTACAAAGTTTACTCTCAGCGCAAATTATTACTTAACTTCAAATATGCTTGAGAGTTAGCATCAAACCAAACTATTCACATGCAGATTATGAATATAAGCACCATTAAAGGCATTAGAGGAAATATGGTGTGAAGCCACAAGAATTCATCAGCTTCTCCAAACGGATCATTTTAATTTCTGCTCCCTTCTTACTATTTATAAAGAAAATTATTATAAATATGATGGATTTTAAGGCTGCAATCTTACAGATCAGTGGGACTTCCTCCGAGTAGATAATATATGATTGCACTGTCAGTATTATTCTTTCTTAATGATAGGATACGAGGTTTTAGATTAGAAATCTCATGCCTTATGCCTCCCCTATTTCTTTTACACTAACAAAAAATAATAATATCTGTCACGTCTCCAGTAAAAGATACTAACAGACACGCAGACGGAAGCTTCCGGAAGTCATTTATAGGGCACTGCAGCATGCTCATTAGTGAGATAGCTCATTAACGGCAAGGGCACTCATTAAAAACTTCAATTAGAAGTGTTGGGCAGTGTCTTCCATTAAACCAATTTGCTACACATCTTTCTGCATGCCAGAAAACACAGCGAACTTTAAAACCACTGATGCCTGTTTGCTTGATTAGCTAGGGTACTTAAGGGGGTATAAGCTAAAATAAATTCCCATAACAAAACAAAAATATCGTACAACTGACTCTAGAGTGCATTGTTTAAGCAATGCCAACCACATGGAAGTTAATATGAAACATGTTTCCCAGCTATAGAATGGGCGCCTTCAAATTACTTAATTCCAAAAAAGCAATGTGAAATATTTTATTTCTTACTAGTTCTATGTGAGATGGTAGTCTGACATGGAAACCAGTCATTTACAATCAATGTGTTGCTGTGGCAAATTATGGAGATATTTCACGCAGCAGGAGATAGTTTTAATTCATCACCAGCCTCTGCATCATTTATGTTCTAATCCTTTATGTTCAAGCCATTTTCCACGGGACCAGTGGTGCTGGAGGGATACAATTTAAATGGCACACAGGCAAATGAATAGCCTGGCACGCTGGTGAGTGAGCCGGCTGGCAGGCGAGGAAAGCCACACTCTGAATTTCCTCCTCGCTTAACAAACCCTCAAAAGCGAGTTTTTTTAAATTAAAAATAATAATGTCTGTGTGAGTAACTTTTGTGGGCAAAGCTGATTTAAAAACATAAATAGATCCTGAGAACAGAACTCTGATTGCAGAGCATCCTTGCAGATGATAGGGAGACAGTGGTTTGCGCCCCCCCCAGCACCCCCCCCAAATAAAAGTATGGGGAGATCTTTTGGAACAGCGTAAGAATCACACCCACCCATTTCTGTCAGCAGGAGTTTCCTTTTGATCAAATGGCAAATTGGAATCCAAGCCACAAGAGGTCTGGAAAGTGGCAACACAACAGGGCCTTTTCTGTAGTGGCCCCCCACTTGTGAAATTGCTCTCCCCAGGGAGGTCCGGCGGGTACCTTCATTGTACACCTTCAGGCGCCAGGCGAAAACGTTCCTCTTTAACCAGGCCTTGGGCTGACTGACATCCAATGCCCCTTTAAAATGGGGGGTGGGTGGGGTTGAGGGGCTCACACTTTTGTTTTTATTATGCATTTTGTGTTTTATATTGTGGTTTTATCCTGCGAACCACCCTAAGACCTGCTGGTATAGGACGGTATACAAATTTTAATTAATTAATAATACTAGTAATAAAAGTAATAATAAATAACCTGTAAAAGTCACCTTGCTGCTCTTGTTTAAAAGCCTAAAATCCTTGTTTATTTGCAATGTTGTTATAGGTCAGACTGACGTGGTTTTCATGGGCAAACCATACTAAGTGAAAGAACCCCGCCTCTGTGTCTTGGCCCTGCTCTCTGCAGTCCCTTGGCACATTGGGCAAGCAACTGCGGCATTTTGCTTATCATGAACGGAGGGCGATATATTGAAACGCCTTCTGGACTCCTTACCTCTCCATCAGGACCAAGTCCAGATCCCATGCCTTCTGTACTGTCTTCTGCTTTCTGAAACCAAAGAACACCGGCAAGAAGTTACGTTTCAGCTAAGAAAACCGGGATACTGTTGCAGGCCCCACTGCGTGAAAATGGGCTAAAATAATATCGCATGCATTTCACTATTCCACGGGGAGTGAGGAAAGCCTTCAGGGAAAAGGGATGCCTCATAAATCCCAAACTTCCATTTGAATTATTGCGGAAATCTGTAGCCTCCAAACTGAATTCTGTCTGTATGTGGCCCTTTCCCTAAAGCAGAAGGGGATGGTCTCTCTGACTCACCTTAGGAATGGAAACAAAGCCATTTTTAAAGAGATGGGCTCTTCTTAACTGCCAGGTATAAAATAAGATGCAAAGGGAAGCAGCTCTCGTTTCCCCTCCTTTCCCACTTTCACTTCCTCTCGCTCACTTAGCAACAAGTAATTATATAATCCATTACTGAAAAGCAGTTTGAATTTATTGTTTGTAAAGACAGTAGATCAGAATCAGGCAACAACAAAAACTGCGTCCCATGGGGAAACGATGAACATTCTTTCCCTCTCTCTTGCTGACACACACGTACAGTGGTACCTCGGGTTACATACGCTTCAGGTTAAATACGCTTCAGGTTACAGACTCTGCTAACCCAGAAATAGTACTTTGGGTTAAGAACTTTGCTTCAGGATGAGAACAGAAATCGGGCTCCGGCGGCGTGGCAGCCGCAGGAGGCCCCATTAGCTAAAGTGGTGCTTCAGGTTAAGAACAGTTTCAGGTTAAGAACAGACCTCCGGAACAAATTAAGTACTTAACCCGAGGTACCACTGTACAGTGAGAACTGCAAGTTAAGACAGAACTTCACATAAAAAAGGCATTTTGCCTTTCTATGTAAGGCAAGGGGCCTGAGTCTCTTTCGCCCCCGAGCTGAGCAAATCAAAACGGACCCAGAACACATAGGGCAAAATGATGTTAAATACAGGACACAGAAACCTCTGCGGGGAGCTGAGAAATCCAGGTTTGTGATACAAAAAGGGCCACCTTCTCCCAAATAAAAGGACCCAAAAATGGCCAGACGTGAGGATGCTCTTTCGAACGGCACGCTCAAAACTAGGACACTTTTGAAATGAGCCATAGCCAGACTCCCAACGAAGAGGGAGACTATAAACGGAAGGGCACCAGATATTTCATTTCCATTTAAATGTCTTTTCTCCAAGATCAGAAACACACACAAAAATTCAACACATTGCATTCGCCTGGCTCAAGGTTGAATGCTGTTAAGAAGGATCGTTCAAAAACAGTGTGAAGTATCACTCTGAAGACTAAGAATATGGTCTCTGAATGGAACCGAGAAATCATGATTCATGTATTCCCCATCTCAAGACTTAACCCTCAGTTTGGTACTATTCTGAGAAGTCTGCTTGGCAACACGTGGGCTCACAGATCCCTCCTCCTGCAACCTTCCTGACCCCAACTCAAATTGCTCACCCCACCTTAGAAAATATAATAATAATAATAATAATAATAATAATAATAATAATAATAATAATTTATTATTATTATTATTTATACCCCGCCCATCTGGTTGGGCTCCCGCAGCCACTCTGGGCAGCTATCAACAAAATATTAAAATACAGTAATGCAACAAACATTAAAAGCTTCCCTAAACAGGGCTGTCTTCATTTGCCTTCTAAAAGTCTGGTACAGTGGTACCTCGGGTTAAGTACTTAATTCGTTCCAGAGGGCCGCTCTTAACCTGAAACTGTTCTTAACCTGAAGCACCACTTTAGCTAATGGGGCCTCCCGCTGCCGCTGTGCCGCCAGAGCACATTTCTGTTCTCATCCTGAAGCAAAGTTCTTAACCTGAGGTACTATTTCTGGGTTAGCGGGGTCTGTAACCTGAAGCGTATGTAACCTGAAGTGTATGTAACCCAAGGTACCACTGTAGTTTATCTCTTTGACATATGGTAGGAGGGTGTTCCACAGGGCAGGCGCCAGCACCGAGAAGGCCCTCTGCCTGGTTCCCTGTAACTGGGCTTCTCGTAGTGAGGGAACCACCAGAAGGCCCTTGGCGCTGGACCTCAGTGTCCAGGTTGGACAATGAGGGTGAAGACACTCCTTCAGGTCTACTGGGCCGAGGCCATTTAGGGCTTTCAAGGTCAGCACCAGCACTTTGAACTGTGCTCAAAGTGGGAGCCAATGTAGGTCTTTCAAGAGCGGTGTTATATGGTCTCGGCGGCTGCTCCCAGTCACCAGTCTAGCTGCCACATTCTGGATTAATTGCAGTTTCATTGCCTCCAGCTGCTCCACTACCGGTTGGGTCAGGGGAGGCTGAGGCAGCCCCTGGGTCTAGTAACCCACCAACATCTCCCGAGCTGCAGAGACTAAGGTCTGAGAGAAGGAGAGACCTGAGTACTCGCAGGAGGAGTGCACGCCTCTGGGCGAAACAGGGAGGTGAGTCACCGGGGGATCAGGACTGGCCGTTACCCTGACAAAGATAAAAGGCTGCCAGACCCCGCCTCAGGTTGCGGGAGCAACATTGCTGTGTGCTAGATCCTGCCTGAGATCCTGTGTCTGTCCTTCCCTGGTTTCCTGCCTTGGTCCTGTCGGACTGACTCCTAGCAGAACCTTCAGATTCTGGACTGATCCTGGACTGTGTTTCTCAGGTTACCCCCGGGGCCAGCACAACAGATGGATAAGACAAGCGCCAAGTGGTAGCGATGGGAGTGAACTGGCAAGGCTTGTGTACATTTGGGGAATGACCATATTTTTCTGTGTATTAGACAAGGTTTCTTGACTCAAAAATCATGTCAAAAAAACTGGGGTCACGGACAGTGGCATGGGGGAGAGGAGCTGTGTATGTCCAGCCGGCTGGTTGGGGCGGCGCGCAATTCCCCCCCCCATGCCGCTGCAGGAGGTGCATGCTCTAGGGAGCATTTCCCACCCACAGTGGCAGAGGGGGGCGGGAGCGGCTGCCCCCTTTGCCAACACCCAGCAACGTCTTCATCATGCAAGGCGGACGTTACGTGTCTGAGACTTTTTTAAGATCTGAGAGGCACTTTTGCAAAGAGGGCTGCTTTCCTCTGCTGCGGGAGGAAAGGAAAGGATGGAGGGAGATATCGAAAACTCTGTTAGTGCTAGTACCCAGTTCCAAAGACTTTTTAATGTAAGGACAACAGCCGCTCGGATGCTACTGGCCCAGAGATGGAAAGAAGCCCCTACCAGAGAGGAATGGCAAGTTAAACTGATGGACTATGCTGAAAGGGCAAAGCTGGATGGAAAACTCAGGAACCGAGAGGACAAAAACTTTAAAAAAGAATGGGGAAAAATTATAACTTATTTAGGAGACCGCTGTAAGCAGATGGAAACATTAGCAGGATTTGAAGCTCACTTGTAATGTAATAGGGAAGTTTTTTTAATGTTTGATGATGTATTGTGTTTTTCATATTTGGTTGGAAGCTGCCCAGAGTGGCTGCGGAAATCGAGCCAGATGGGCGGGGTATAAATAATAAATTATTATTATTATAATACTCTGGACAATATGGATTGATATAAAATATGGAATAATATGGAGTTGTAGATGTTGACAATAGGATCCAGGGAGGGAATAGGGGAAGTCTCGAGATTCAGAGAAAACTCTATATATGAATATGCATTTGGAATGTTATGAATTCGTATTTGCAAAATCAAGTGAAAACAATTTCAAAAAAAAAAAGCAAACTCTGTTAGTGGCAGCAGAAAGAGGTACTTGCCTTCTTTCTCCTCCTCCTCTTCTTCTTCTCCTTGGCCGCCTGCGCTTGCTTGTGCTCCCAAACCAGATTCGTCAGGTTGGCCACATATTCGTCCGTTTGCTGCAGCAGGTAAGCCAGACGCCGGTCCTTCTTCTGATCAATCAGCTTGCGGTAGCCTTCCTCATCTTCAGCCTAGCAGTGCAAGGAAAGGCAAATTAAGGGACTCTGTCGCCAAGCAGCCACTCACGGCAGACCCAAAGAAAAAGGGGACACTTTCCGCACGGGATCCGGGCGCAGGGGTCAAGTTCCATCACTTCCAAAGCTCCAGGGGTCATTTTAGGGCTGGGGAGACAACGATTTGCCAACTGCGCCCTATCAGTGATCCAAGCTACGTACCGCTTCCCAAATGATGTTGAGTCAAAACCTCCAATATGTTAAAGCACCCCCAAAAAAGCACCTCTATTTTGTTCACCGTTTTAAAAAATAGAGTCCTATGGTAGGGCTGCCATACATCCAGGATGCCTCCATCGAAAATGGTGTCCAGGCGGAATTTCCAAAAATTGGCTAAAATGTCCGGGGGAACCTGGGTATATGGCAGCCCATATCGGGAATGTTGATTTTTTGGAGAATTTTTTTTAAAAAAATTATTATTATTATTTTGAGATTCTGCAGAAAAATCTAGATACCTTTTGCACCCAGATGTTTTCCACTGTGAGTTGAAGTCCTGATTTCTAGATACTGAAAGCACCAGCTGCAATAGTAGGGGGACCTATACTCTATTATTCCTTAAACAGTAATTAAATATCAGGGGAAACTTTGGGAAAACATTAAAGCAGGCTTCCTCAACCTCGGCCCTCCAGATATTTTGGGACTACAATTCCCATCATCCCTGATCACAGGTCCTGCTAGCTAGGGATCATGGGAGTTGTAGCCCAAAAACATCTGGAGGGCTGAGGTTGAGGAAGCCTGCATTAAAGTGATACATTAAAATCCAAGATGAACTGAGGTCAACACGCAAGAGAACAAACAGGAGTTACATTCGCTGAATGTAATAGCTCAACAACTTCCACTCTCCTGACTTTGTGGATTACAGGGAACGACGTTGGAAAATGTGGTCTCACTCCCACCAAATTTAAACACTCTTATGTCCCATTGGTTTTAGCAGAAAAATACATTTTTAAACGCCTCCCTCTGAAATCAGTATGATTCAGAGGATGCTTAACTTTTGATGAAATCTTGCCTCTTGCCTTTGACATGGAAAACATTGTCAAGGTGGGGTTGCCACAGGAAATAATTGAAAGGTAAAGTGTCACTGTGGTTTAAATATAACTGAAGGGTTAGAAAAAAAATGATATGGTCTTGATGCCGTGAATGCTAACAAGTGTTTGGAAGAAATTACTGTGCTGCGGTAGAAGCTTCTACAGAGAAAGTATAGTTCCTTGAAAATTAACCACCATATAAAAGAACATCTGGTGTTTCTCACAAGTAATGGGGTCAAACTATAAATGGGGGCAGGACAATTAAAATATTGGAAACCACAAGGTAAGGTGAAAGTGGTTTGGTTCATTATATTAAAGGGAGTCCATAAATATCATAACCACCCCATTAAGACACACATAAAAGACAACAAAAGGTTTACAAATGGAAATAGCTCCCTTATTTTCACCTTGGGTTGGCTTACGGCTCTCAAAAGACAATGGAGTACGCCTACGGGGGTGAAGCCAAATCACTGCACCACTTAAGTGACCTCCCTGGGGTACAAGCCTGGGGAGCATGTCTGGGGGTCTTGGGCTGCCCCCTCTCAGCTGATGGGGTCCAAAGGAAAGCAGAACAAGATGTTGGGTACCAGCTTGGCTGAAGGAGTTGCCGGAAGGAGGCGGACAAGGCGCCATCCAAACATCTTGGGGACTCCACTATGGATTTGGGTAGTAGGGTTTACTCCTGAGCCTTCTCTTCTCCCGAAGATGTCCCGCAAGGCAGTAGAGGTTTAGGACCAGAGTTTTCCGTCTCCTGGATGGCCTCCCTTCCTGGGTGGATGAGCCCCATCAGCCGTTCCCTTCCTTCAACAAAAGGGTTTCCCAAACTTGGGTTTCCAGATGTTTTTGGCCTACAACTCCCATCACCCTTAAGCTAGCAGGACCAGTGGTCAGGGATGATGGGAACTGGAGTCCAAGAACAGGAAGAGACCCACGTTTGGGAAGCCCTACCGCACCTGCGGAAACGGCCTCCTTGAGCCTCACCATCAGCCGCCGCATTCGCTCTTTCTCAATCCGCTCCGTTTCCTTCTTCTGCTCACGCTCCGTGTTGGCGTGCCACGTGGCCACGGCTTTGGAAAGCTTCTGGATTTTCCCAGCCACGGACCGGTGGTACTCTTTGAAGTCCTTAGCATGCTGCAAGATGCTGTTGAGATACTCCTGCGAAAAAGAAAAAGGGGGGAAATCAACCAGGGAGCTGACCCAGTAGCAACGGTCGCAGATTCCAAGCACAACCTGCATCAAGGATCTAAATGTATTTCCTCTGGCTGATATAGTGCTATGACTCACAGCTGGGAAGATGAGGTTGTGGCCCCTCCTTCATCCTTGAGATGGGAAGGTAACTGCAGAGTCGCCCTTAAACTAAGCCAGGAGGGATACGCTTGGGTCCTCCACTCCTGATCGACCCAGCAGCCAGGCCCCTACCAGTTTTGACCATTTCTATTAGTTTGGGCTTGAATATGGGCAATGCTTTCCTGTCCAACTGTCAATAAACGAAGTAAATTATGCCTTTGCCAATAATAATAATAATAATAATAATAATAATATTTATACCCCACCCATCTGCCTGGGTTGGATCAGCCACTCTGGGCAGCTCCCAACAGAATAAGATGGACTCTCGGGTTGCGAACGTGATCCTTGCGGGATGCACGTTTGCAGCCCAGAGTTTGCAACCCGCGTCTGCGCATGCGTGGGTTGCGATTCAGCACTTCTGTGCATGTGCAAAGCACGATCTAGCACTTCTGCGCATGAATGACCGCCGAAACCCGGAAGTAACTCGCTCCGGTACTTGGGGGTTTGGGCAGCCCGCAACCCGAAAATACACAACCTGAAGCGTCTGTAACCTGAGGTATGACTGTACTAAAAACACGACAACACATATTAAAAACTTCTCTAAACAGGGCTGCCTTCAGATGCCTTCTAAAAGTCATATATTTCCTTATTTCCTTGACATCTGCTGGGGGGGGGGGCGTTCCACAGGGCAGGTGCCACTACTGAGAAGGCCCTCTGCCTGGTTCCCTGTAACCTCGCTTCTTACAGGGAGGGAGCTGCCAGAAGGCCCTCGGAGCTGGACCTCAGTGTCCGGGCTGGACAATGGGGGTGGAGACACTCCTTCAGGTCTACTGGGCTGAGGCCATTTAGGGCTTTGGTGAGCACCAACACTTTGAATTGTGCTCGGAAACGTACAGTAAGCGTCTGTTGTTGTGAACGCCCGTTGGTCTTACTTTGCATGCATTCAGGCCTTAAATGAACTGTCGCAAACTGTACTTTTTGTATGTCATGGCAATCTGAACCCTTGTTTACAATGGCTTTTCCTGCATGTGTGTATCATTCTAGACTTGCATGCCCACTTTTCTCTCTCTGGGCCGATCTGGGGGGGGGGGGGGTCTCCCGACCCCACAGGGCCCATGGCAGGCGAGGGGGAAGAGACCACCTTGGGAACCCTTGCGCTGGCTCCCCCAAGTGGACGGACGTGATGGTTCTCCAATGCGCCATCAGCCTCTGGGTTGTTTTTGCTGCTGTTGCCTCTCTGAAAACAGCCAGGCTGTTACGTCATCCTGAAGTGGTGCATATTTTAAACCACTAACTGAGTGCTTCCTTGCTTTTTTGCTGATGACTAAGGGAGCTAAAAACAAAGTAAGCGAGGCTATTTAGAGCCAGTCCTAAATATGTCATGTTGTTTAATAACATGAGCGGTGTGTGCTGTGATTTTCGTCCTGTGGACTAGGGAGAAGGCTTTAATCTTCCCTCCCCAGCCAAGATGCAAATAAAAGTCCCTTCTACACTGCCATTGGCCTTAGAAAGAAGCTTCTGTAATGCCAGAGGGAGCATTAACATCTTGAGGGCCGGGGGTGGGAGGGGAGCCCACCACGGCTAATTAAAAAACCAACAACCGACATGCTCTCTAATGCAATATTGAGCATCACGTGCTATTTGACTCAGAGGCATAATCTCTGGAGGTTCCTAGCGGTTCTGCAGGAAGACATCAAACATCAATAAAAATGGAACGTATCTAAAAAAGCAGGAGAGGAAATCTGCATGTTGCAAGTCCTATTAATGAGAGCAAGCAGACAGCGGTCTCTTCCTAAACCACAAGGTCCTCCGCAGATCAACCGTAGGCCTTTGGAACAAATCACAGATCCGTGGTCATGCTTGCTACATACAGTGGTACCTCAGGTTAAGTACTTAACTCGTTCCGGAGGTCCGTTCTTAAGCTGAAACTGTTCTTAACCTGAAGCACCACTTTAGCTAATGGGGCCTCCTGCTGCTGCTGAGCCGCCGGAGCCCGATTTCTGTTCTTATCCTGAAGCAAAGTTCTTAACCTGAGGTACTATTTCTGGGTTAGCGGAGTCTGTAACCTGAAGTGTATGTAACCTGAAGCGTATGTAACCCGAGGTACCACTGTATCTGGCATGCGGCGGGTTCCAGATCCGATTCCTGGCACCCCCCCAGTTTTGAAAAAGGACCAGGTAGCAATTAATTCAAAAGGCTTAAAGCCTGAGAGCGATTCCTACGGAGACAGAAAGTCTGTGTCAGCTTCTTTCTGTCCCCATTTGTTTTGGGGAAAAGTCTCAGGTTCAGTCCTGGACATCTGCATGTAGGGCTGAGTGAAGGAACCATTCAACCCACTGTGCTTGATTAATTAATTAATTAATTAATCATTTATACCCTGCCCATCTGTCTGGGTTTCCCCATCCACTCAGGGCGGCTTCCAACAAAATATTAAAATACAATAGTCCTTCAGACAGTAAAAGCATAGGGGCATAAATATGCCATCCCACTGAGCAAGCACAAGATGGGGTGAGAAGCAAGGAAGCCAAGGGGCTTCTGGCCGGCTGCTCACTGCCTGAGCATCCAAGAGGAATCATCGTGACAGAGGGAGCCCTGGGATAGCTGCCTGCCGCCCAATTAAGACACCCCAAAATGGAAGGTCCAGTAAAAACAAGAAGTGCAGAAAACTGAAATTTCCAAAGAGAGCAAGGACCAGAGGCCAACGGTCATGTCCGAGGGAGTAGGAGGGAAGGCCTTTTGGGAAAGAGAGATTCAAGCCGCCTTCGAAGCAGTATGTGGAGTTGCGCTCTTTCCTTGCCAGTGCCTCTCCTTCCGCTGTGCAAGGAACCCGGATGCAATATCAATTCCCAGATTAATTGTACACCTTTGGCTTGGAGCCAATTTGATTCCCTCCCCCTCTTTCTTTTTCCTTCTCCTCCTGTGATGAGGCTGCATTTTAATATTTTAATGTTTCAATATTTTAATGTTGTGTTTTAATCTTGCTTTTAAGTTGTATTCATTCAATTTGTTTTTATTATTGCTTGTTAGCCGCCCTGTGCCCGGACTTGGCTGGGAAGGGCGGGGTATAAAAATTATTATTATTATTATTATTATTATTATTATTATTATTATTATTATTATTATAACTACATTGCTTGTTTCAATTAATTTGCACAAGTTTGTACGTAGCAAGACAAGCAGCTCACTGCATTACAACTCCAAACCCCCGACCCTTGGCTGTGCTGCTGATGGGAGTTGGAGTCCAGTGATATTTGGAGGGGGCGCTGGCGGCTATTCCTGCAACAGACGAGCAGAACCGTCCTGGAGCATGCAGATACCTGGTGCTTCTGCCTCCGTTTCCGCTCCTGTTCAATCTTCTGCTGCTTCTCCAGTTTCTCCGTCATCCGCGCTTCCCGCAAGGTCTGGCGCTTGCTGCGCTTGTAGGCCTTCGAGTTCAGCGCCGTCTCCAGCGTCGTGTCGCGGCGCATGCAAGCCACCACCTCTTGCCTGAGCTGGGAGCCAGAAGGACAGACCTTAGCAGCAAATCATCTCCACCAGCAAAACTCGTTTTTTTAAAGAACTGCCTCCTTCTTTTCCCTTTTTTTATTTTAAATTTTTATTCATACTTTTCAGATTCACACATTTCACTGATTTCACCACCATTCTGAGATTTCAAAACTTAGCTTCCTTCCCCCTCTTTCTGCGGTTCCTTGACTTTGTTTTTAATATCCTCTGCATATCCAAATTAGCTTAATTTGCTCATTTATTCGTCTTATTTAAATATACACTCTTATGAAACCGCAGGTTATTACAATAATCCTGCCAACATTTTTATCTGTTTACAGTTTATCTGTAAATATTCAATAAACCCTTTCCATTATTTTATTAAAAGTTTGTTATCTTGATTTCTTATTCTTCTGGCAAGTTTTGCCATTTCTGCATATTTCCTTTCACCTATAAGCTTTTTTTGGGTAGTATGTCTAAATCTGGCTGGATTCCTCAAATGCCAGATCCCTGTTTTCTTGGTCAAGTTCACCAATATAGTTAGAATCTGAGAAATTGTCAGACTAGTAATTAATTTAAAAAAGGAATCATTCACTCCACTCCGGGATTTATATACGAGATAGCAACGCACTCTGAAAACACTTTGCTTTCAAAGACTTTACATATGACTCTTATTCTCACTTTTTCGTTATTGCACTGCTATGCTGTTGTCGTCATGCTGTTCTGCAAGAAGGAAAAGTCAACTGAAATGATTCTTATAAAGAAGAGTTAGCATCTAGAATCTAGCAGGATGTTGGCAGAGCACAGCAGGCAGAAGATTGATTTTGGAAGCAGAATTTCTAGGTTCAAATCTCTTTTCAGCTATCGCTCATTCGATGATCTAAAGATGGAAAAGTCACTCATCCAAAGACTAGCCTAGTTGGGGCTGGGTGGGCATCAGATAGCAATTAAGATTAGGGATCTTGAGTGCTACAGAAAGCACAATAACAACTTGACGGTGGTTAATTATTACTGATAACAATGCACATGGGGCAAATTAAACTTAATTCCCATGTACTCACAGGGAGGCTAGTAGCATGATCTCCTCATCGACACCACCCTCCCCACCCCCAGTGCTGCTCCAGACTATTATTACAATTAATTTATCCATCTCCTTCTCTAACATAACAATCTTATTGAACGTTTTTTGACGTGTTAAACACTAACATTCAAACTCATTGGTAGGAAAATGCAAAACACTATAGAAGAGAAAAAGAGGGGAAAAGAACAGGAAAACAGTCACTATAAAGACATTTGTGCTGTATATATCTTCTCATTAGGGACACGGGTGGCGCTGTGGGTTAAACCACAGAGCCTAGGGATTGCCGATCGGAAGGTCGGCGGTTCAAATCCCCGCGACGGGGTGAGCTTCCGTTGCTCGGTCCCTGCTCCTGCCAACCTAGCAGTTCAAAAGCATGTCAAGTGCAAGTAGATAAATAGGTACCGCTCCGGCGGGAAGGTAAACGGTGTTACCATGCACTGCTCTGGTTTGCCAGAAGCGGCTTAGTCATGCTGGCCACATGACCCGGAAGCTGTACGCCGGCTCCCTCGGTCAGTAAAGCAAGATGAGCGCCGCAACCCTAGAGCAATCTGTGACTGGACCTAACCCTAGAGCAATCTGTGACTGGACCTTTACCTATCTTCTCTTTTATCCACACATAGAAAGGCAGACCCCTTGCTCTCACCAGGGTGCCCCCATTTCCCCCCTGAGAAATTCTTCCCACCCTCCTTTTCTTGCAGGCACCTCCCACCGCCAACCGTCCCCTTCCTGAAAGCGTCCTTCTCAATTCATCCTAAAGGAATCTTAAAGTTCTCAATCCCCTTCTCAACCGGAAGTCAGTGTTCCGGTTTGCGAACTTTTTTCTGAAGCCGATTGTGCTCCATTTTGAGTGTTACGCTTCCGACTTGAGCACCACACTTCCGTTTTGAGTGTTACGCTGAGTGTTTTTGCTATATATTTTGCGTGTTTGCGACTGTGTGGAACCCAGTTCAGCTACTGATTGTGTGACTACAGTACATTGTTTATCGCTTCCATTTTATGGATCAATGGTCTCGTTAGAGAGTGAAATTCATGTTAAATTGCTGTTTTCGGGGCTGTCTTTAAAAGTCTGGAACAGATTAATCCATTATGCATTGGGAAAGCACCCCTTGGTTTTGGAATGCACTTCTGGAACAGATAAAAGTTTGAGAATCAAGGTACTACTGTATTTGTCAACTACAGTGGTACCACAGAAGTTGAATGGAATCTGTTCCGGAAGTCCGTTTGACTTCCAAAGCGTTCGGAAACTGAGGTGCGGCTTCCGATTGGCTGCAGGAACACATCGGACATTTGGGTTCCAAAGAAGGTTCGCAAAGCGGAACACTCACTTCTGGGTCTGCAGCGCTCTGGAGCCAAAACGTTCGAGTCGCAAGGCGTTTGGGATTGAAGGTACGACTGTACAACCAAAAAAGCTTCCTTTCAGGGAAATTTGTTACCTGGCGCTGGAAATTCAGTAGCCTGAGTGCCTTCAGCTCCACCGTGGCTTTAGTTCGCAGGTCTGGGGGCAAAGAGCCAGGCAAGTTTTCCAATTCCTGAATTCTGTGAGCAATCCGTGCCTGAAGTCTAAACAGGGAAGGACACAGGACAGGGGATTTAGAAGAGAAAGAGATTTATTTGCCCATTGCAAGTGCATTTCACATTCTCTTGACCTTGCTAGATCTGCAATCCCATCCTCCGTTACTTGCAAATAAATCCAACCGCATCTTGCGGGACTTTACTCTCTGCAAACACGCGTAGGATTGGGGTTCCACTGTTGTTAACCGCTAATGAAATGCAAGTACGTACACTCTTGAAAGACGCAGCACTTTCAAACGCTGTTATTTATATCTAAAATAATTAGACTACGAATCACTGGAGAACTACCCATTTATCTGAAAAGCCTTTGAACTGCACATTATGTGTCTGTTAAGCTTAAGGTAAGAAATGAACAGAGAAAATCCTCTGAAATTTTCCAAAAGGCCAAGAGTTTCCTCACACTGTTGAGGAAGACATTTGAGGCATAAGCAGGGCTCAAAACGAGAGAGAAAAGGATTTAGATTCCAGCCAACCTGGGCTCCATTTCAAAGCAGCCTCAATTTCACCCACAGAAAATTTTTGCAATGGTTTTTAAGTCCACGTGGAAAGAAGGGGGGTTGGTAGCATCCCACGGTGTGGACACAAAAATACACACCCTTTTTTATTTATTTTTTGTCAGAAGAATGTCAGCTGCCAATCATGGCGATTCACCGGCATGCCATTCAAATACCAATAAATTCACCCCCTTATGTGCCGTTAAATCTCTTTATCGCAGCGCAAAGAGGGAAGAATTAATGCTAATGGTGTTAATAGAGGGGTTGGCAGCCCAGGGATGAAAAGTTGTTAACTAAGCGCAACGTTAAGAGCAGTGTCAGTCTGGCACCAGACGGGGGGGGGGGGGGAGCTGAAAGAGGCAGCACTTCCAAGAGCCAAGTGGGTCCTCACGTTAGAGGACCCTCCTTCTGTTTTCAGGCCAGGGAACAGAGCCAAGCGCCAGCAGAAGCTGGGGAGGGAAGCAGGATGTGCCCCAGAAATTTTGAACAAACGGGATCCCCGGCAAACCGATCAGCAGCGTTTGGGAAGGAGTGGAATTTGATCCAGGGAAGAATGTCACCGTGACTTTGTCCCCTTTATCTTAATAAAGACTGGCCGCCTTACCTGGCAGGTAAAACGAAGAAAGCAACACCTGAAAATCAACTGAAACCCACACGTCTATCTAAGGGTAGAGACCAGTAGAACCAAATTGTAGATGCTGCCATTAATTTATCACAAACTTATTCTTGGCTTTGCTTAAAACTGAACTAAAAGTCTCATAACTGAACAATCAATCAATCAATCAATCAATCAATGCAAAATGGCTTTCACATAAATTAAAAGGAAAAATGTTTTTGGGCTGTTTTTTAAAATATAAATTCGTATTAGGAATGCCCTGCATAAGGAATTGTAATTAACACTCTACTTTTAAAGGCTTTGTGGCAGCCACATATTCTACAATCAATGCATCAAATGCCGAAACAATGCTCCCTGCCTAATCCTGGGAACAGATTAAAAAGGCTGCCCTTGCATTCAGAGGGAAACAGTGAAGGCTCTTAAGTCGTTCAATCATAAGGAAGGGCCAAAGACGGAAGCAATTTCTTGAAGCTGCCATTTGCAAAACGCTCAGGGGATTTAATCTAACCCTGTCCAAAATATGTTTAATTAATCTCCACAGTGCAGTTACTTGTCTTCATCCATGCAGAAAGCGAATTTCGGACTGGAGCCGGAGATGCAGATCTTCTTGCAAAAGGGCAGAAGCCCCTGGAACCGAGGGAGAACAGTCACAAGTGTTGCCGTGAAGGACGGTGAGGGTTTTTTTGAACCGGGGGCCGTGCAACAGGACTGAGGACTCCGGGGTAGCAAAGAGCTTTCTGGCAGGGATACTTTCGTCAGATGATAAAAGGAATCCATCCGACATAATCCACTGTGCTCGTAATTTCAGGACAATAGCGGGCGTAATTTTTTTTATGAGCTCTGAGAAGGAAAGCAGCTTGGCGCATCGTGGAGTGACACTAAACTGCACTGCGCATTATTAGTTTTACAAGACTTATTCATTAAGATTAAAGCAGCACTTAATTTTTCTTCTAAGTGTTAAAGAGAGCTTTGTAAGAATTACGGCATGAATTTATTGCGCTGGCCCAGTTTCAAACAGCAAAATAAGCTGAGCTGTTCTCGACATAAATGTTAAGGTTTTGTAGAGATTTTTCAAAAGACAAGAGTTTCACTATAGTCTTTGTTGGTCAAAGGAGGGTATAATCGCGTTTTGGAGCAATCTCTTGTTATGCAGAAAGAATTCAAGAGAGACATCAAGTATAGCCATACTATGACAAATATCAGAAAAACTCTTTTCAGGATGAGCTGAAACTTTTCAGAGACAGTTTTAAGGGCAGAAGGCACCATCAATGGCACTTCACTGAACCTTCTTCTTCGTCATCATCCGCAGATCTCAGGATGGTTCACAATTTAAAGCATTAGCACAAAACATTCTCCAGCCAGCTTCTGGAACCTTCACTCAGAGCACGCAGGTTTCTCTTAAGTATTAGTAGTAGTAGTAGTAGTAATAATATTTTTTTACTTATACCCCGCCCTCCCCAGCCAAGACCGGACTCAGGGCGGATAACAACCAATAATAAAAACAAGTTGATTAAAACACAATTTAAAAGATTAAGTTACAACATTAAAACATTAAGGTGCAATCTCTTCATAGGAGGAGAAAGGAAAAAGAAAGAGTGGGAGGGAATCAAACTGATTCCAAGCCAAAGGCCAGGTGGAACAACTCTGTCTTACAGGCCCTGCGGAAAGAAATCAGATCCTGCAGGGCCCTGGTCTCATGAGGCAGAGTGTTCCACCAGGCCGGAGCCAGTGTTGAGAAGGCCCTGGCTCTGGTTGCGGCTAATCTGACTTCCTTAGGGCCCGGGATCTCTAGGGTGTTGCTATATATAGACCATAAGGTCCTCCGTGGGGCATACCAGGAAATGCGGTCCCGTAGGTACAAGGGTCCTAGGCCCTGATGTAGCCTCAGAGAAGGTGGTGATGTGAGAACCCCAATTCTTAACAGAGATTGATGAAATCCCAAATAATACTGGGAGCCAAGGAACCTGTGTTGCAGCAACATAATCCTGGGCATAACCAGGTTTGGCGTGGCTGTGATGTCGTGCCAGTCAGCTGGTCTGTGGTCAGCTGGTCTTCTGGCGCCCCAATGCCCCACTGACCATTTGCCTTGTGATCTTGCAAAGAAAAAGCGCCCAGAGATACCGTCAAGGCGACCAGAGCCTAGATTTAAGGTGCCGTTTGGCTCCCAGATTTTACATCTCGGTTTCTGACGCTACTTCTGGTCAGGTTGGCAGTACAGACGAGGATTGCCAGATGGCCTCCCTTTATCTCCTTGTGCGTAGTTTTGGCATTTGGTGATGTATTATAGAGATCTGATGGAAACAAATGAGGTATTTGAACCAAACCTGGGGCTGGGGGTGCAGTTCATGAGGGAAATTTGCATCAATTGGAACCACCACCAGCCTCAAGGGAGCGGAGGTGCCCTTCTTCTATGCCCAAAGAATCTTCCAGAAGGAGACACACGTTCCTTCGCAGTTTTCCCTCTGTCCACTGGGTGCAGGAGAAATTCTGGAAAATGGCTCTGCAGAGGTGAAAAAACACCTTCTACACAACTCTCAGAAAACGCACAAGCCTCGTCATACCCCCCCTCAAGTCAGCTGGTGCCTATTTGGGCGACACCACACAATTTCCGGGACGAGTCGCCACCCTTCCCCAAAAGTTACACACCACGAGTGTGACGTTGTTTTCATACAGCAGGCATGTCCAACTGGTAGATTGCGGGGTGTTCCTGCTAGATCTTTGGTCCCTCAGTGATGTCCCCCCCCCCCAAAGGGGGAAAACAACAACTGTGGCTTCCTTTAAAAAGCCCAACAACTTTGCCATTCCCTAAAACGCTCAACAACTTTGGTCCATCCAACGACAATGGGTAGATCACTGCCTCCCGCAGTTTGGTCAAACTCATGCTGGTAGCCTCGAGAATACTGTCCAGCCATCTCCCCCTCTGTCGTCCCCTTCTCCTTGTGCCCTCCATCTTTCCCAACATCAGGGTCTTTTCCAGGGAGTCTTCTCTTCTCATGAGGTGGCCAAAGTATTGGAGTCTCAGCTTCAGGATCTGTCCTTCCAGTGAACACTCAGGGTTGATTTCCTTCAGAATGGAGAGGTTTGATCTTCTTGCAGTCCATGGGACTCTCAAGAGTCTCCTCCAGCACCAGAATTCAAAAGCATCAATTCTTCGCCGATCAGCCTTCTTTATGGTCCAGGTCTCACTTCCATACATCACTACTGGGAAAACCATAGCTATAACTATACGGACCTTTGTTGGCAAGGTGATGTCTCTGCTTTTTATGATCCTTCATAGATCACTGCCTTGCCGTGGCGAAGGGGCTTGAATAGCTCAGGGAAGCTGTGAGCTATGCTGTGCAGGGCCACCCAAGATGGACAGGTCATAGTGGAGAGTTTTGACCAAACATGATCCACCTGGAGCAGGAACCGGCAAGCCACTCCAGTATCCCTGCCAAGAAAACTCCATGGACAAAGACAATCCTGTCATACAGCAACTGCTAAGTATTTCTTTTTAAAAAATAAATCACAAATCGTACTGAAACACCTTCTGCCTCTCCGGCTGGTTCTTACCTATATTCCCGCTCTTGGAGGATTTCCACAGGGTCCAGCCCCTGGGGCTTTTGGATGGGGCTGATGCGGTTCTGTTTCTGCTGCAGCTGGACGATGGGCGAAGGCTGGCCGGCCGCGGGCGGAGGAACTGAAGGGCCTGGCATGACAGCCGCCGGCTGGGCAGGGGCGGGTGCCGGAGAAGGTCTTCCGCTGGGGGACGGGACAGGGAGCTTCTGAGGGGTGCTGGGAACATTCATCTCTGGCCCTTGTCCTGAAAAATAAGGTGGCACCAATATTCATAAACCTGGACCAAAAGGAGCTAAACAAAAAGTTATCTATCCTTTTGGATAAGGTCAACACAATAGGATCTTGAACGCCTTAGCTCCCGAATGATCGAAACCCGGAAGTGATTGTTCCGGTTTTTGAACTTTCTTTTGGAAACTGAATGTCCGACGGGGCTTCCGATTGGCTGCAGGACCTTCCTGCAGCCAATCGGAAGCTGCGCTTTGGTTTCTGAACGTTTTGGAAGTCGAATGGACTTCCGGAGTGGATTCCATTCAACTTTCAAGGTACGACTGTATGCCAAACAATGACACTTCTCCACACTCGCTTCCATGTATACCAACAGAAACATTATTACGGTTAATAATAAAAAAGTATTTATATTCCACCCTCCCCGGCCAGGGCCTGGCTCAGGACGACTAACACCAAATATAAATTACAATAAAACGTAATAGAAAAACAACAACAAACAAACAGTTAATTAAAATACAGCCTCATTTTAGGAGTAGCCCATAAATCAGGACCATTAAGGGAAGAAACATTAGATATTAACAATCGGCTGAATCTAGGTGCACCACAATCCAATTCCTGACTCATGAAATATTCCATTATAAAGCAAATTTTGCCCAGTCATGTGAGCAGATGATACGTAATCCTCTTTTCATAACCCCAAGGGATGGTTCACATGTAACAGGCCAGCGCCGACTCGGGCTGGCACACTCTCTTCTCTCCCTGGGCAGCCCCATCGCATCCAAACTGACTAACTATGATTGCAGACCAGAACTGGTAACCCGCTTTAAAGCGTTACTTCCGGTTTTGGTTTGGAGAACGAGCGCAAAGCCCAATTTTCCCATTCAGATGCAACAGCACACTGTGGTCTCCCCAACTCAGGAAATCAAAGTATGTGAGAAGGAAGCTTCATACCAGATCATGGTTTGGTGATAATCTCTAAACCAGCCCCAAGACATATTTGGCTTTTTTAAAAAATCAGGATTAATCTCTAGAGTTTGAAAGTTCTAAAATGGTTTGTGGACTTTATTTTGCATTCATTAATTATAAAAGTCCATGTTATGTGCCCACTGGGACAGGTTTGCTTTTGTGGTCCTGTGATATCCTACAAGTTAATTCCTATTAGGAGCATGGACACCAGTGCTGCAATATGCACACAGCCCTGTATGCAGAGATGAGAGAAACCAAAGCTATGTCTAAACAAAAAAAACTGAATGCATCAAGCAAAAAAACTGAATGCATCAAGCAAAAAAACTGAATGCATCAATAAAGCAGGGAACTTGGCTGCATTTGAGGTAGTACAGCTGTGTCTGTTATGATAAATGAAAATGTTGGCATCTACCAGTAATTCTCAACATATAAGGTCAAGGGTAAAGACCAGAAGATGCTGCTATTTACTAATATGCCTGAAAAGCTAATTTTATGCTTCAACTCCCCATGAAATTCCATCCCTGTTCCCATCCTTTTATCAATAAAAGATTGCCTTTCCCAGGAAATGTCAAAATGAAACTCGCCGCAATTTCTCACGTTTATCAGTTACCTCACATTACCAAACTTTCATTCTCATTTCTATCGTTCACCAAGGAAAACATCGCGCTTTTAAAACGACTTAATGGAATTATCCCAATAGTCCAACGTCAATAAAAACCACTACAGTCCAATAATATATACTTTGCTATACATTGGTACCTTGGTTCTCAAATGCCTTGGTACTCAAACAACTTGGAACTCAAACACTGCAAACCAGGAAGTAAGTGTTCCAGTTTGCAAACTTTTTCGGAAGCCAAACGTGCTCTGTTTTGAGTGACACACTTCCATTTTGAGTGTTACGCTGAGGTCTGTCTGTTTCTGCTATTTATTTTGAGCTTTTGTTTTTGAGGCTCTTTTTTTGTGTTTTGTTTTCGTGGTTGTGTGGAACCCAGTTCAGCTACTGGTTTATTGGTTGATTGCAGTACATTGATTATTGCTTTCATTTAATGGATCCATGGGCTCGTTAGTAAAATTCATGTTAAATTGCTGTTTTAGGGGTTGTTTTAGAAGTCTGGAATGGATCGGTCCGTTTTGCATGACTTTCTACGGGAAAGCGTGCCTTGGTTTTGGAACGGACTTCCGGAACAGATTAAGTTTGAGAACCAAGGGACCATGGTATAGCAAAGGAGTTGTGTGTGTTTTTAAGAAAAGGACTGACTAACCCAACATTATTCTTTTTCTCAAGTCTCTCTTCTCTGTTATGTCAATGTTCTAGATATAAAAGAGCTGCCGACATCTTTCTTTCTTTTTTACCTTCTGGCCAGGTTTTGGGGGCCATGGCAGCCGTGTGCGCTGGCATTCCTGAGGCAGCTCCTGGTCCAGCTGGGAGGGGGGCATTGGCATGTGCTGCAAAAACTGCAAAAAGAGAAATTCTTGATTTCCTTCCATTAGAATGGGCCACACCAAAGCAGGTTCCAGTAGCTTTTGCACCACCGTCAGGAGTTGCAGTGAATTCCGTCACAAACCCCGACAGGCACACACAGAGCTCAAACCCCATTGTAGAGAGCATGTATGCAATGCTCACACAGTTAGATTTTGTGGGGTCAGCCTGATGGCTAAGCTGGAGGGAAAGAAAACAGAGGCCTCTGGCACACTATAAAATGCAGGTCTGAAATAGCCACATAATGGCCAAGAGGTTCAGGTTCAGAACAGTTTCAGGTTAAGAACGGACCTCCGGAACGAATTAAGTGCTTAACCTGAGGTACCACTGTACTCAATATTTTAGGTTCTATGAAAGGGAGTTATTCCAGATTTGGAAAAGAGGTATCCTGACGGTCCTGAGATACTGAAGCAGGACCTAGCCCCTGTCACACATCGAAAGCGGGGAAGAAATTCAGGACAGAGCAGCAAATACAGATCCTTGATTGGCCAGGGAATTCCCCAGATGTCAATCCCATGGAGAATTTGTAGGCTATATGCAAAAGTCGCCGCCGTGCTGTAGACTGTAAGACTATGGAGAAGCTCAATCAGACGCAGATTCAAGTGTGGTACAGGGATCTGAAAATCAACAGGGACTGTTCGAAACTAGTAGACTTCATGCCAAACCGTGTTCAAACGCTGCTTAAAAATAGCAGAGGTAATATCCGTTACTAACGTACGTGTGAGTTTTGTACGTGTATATGTGAGTTTTGTGCAATAAACTACTGTGCTAAATTCATTGTTGGTTTCAATTGGAATATTTTTCGCTCTGTAAGACGCACCAGACCATAAGATGCACCTAGTTTTTGGAGGAGGAAAACAAGAGAGAAAAAATATTCTGAATCTCAGAAGCCAGAGCAGCAAGAGGAATCGCTGCGCAGTGAAAGCAGCAATCCCTCTTCCTGTTCTGGCTTCTGGGATAGCTGCGCAGCCGGCATTCGCTCCATAAGACGCACACACATTTCCCCTTACTTTTTAGGAGGGGAATAGTGCATCTTATAGAGTGAAAAATACGGTGATTTGCACAAGGGTGACTGTAGAGGAAGCTGATCGAGCCCGGCAGTTTTACCCGTTGGCTTGTAAAGAGTCTGTTGCTGCTGAATCCCGGGCAGAGTCCTCTTCCCCTGGACGGCAAGCTGGAGGTTTTCGGGCAGCGGCTGACCCCTAGCCAGCATCTTGTAGGCCAGAATCTGCGCCCGGAGTTGGTGCAGCTGAACCGGGCTGAAGGGCGAAGGTCCCCGGCTGGGCTGGCTCATAGCTTGTGGGTCTCCCGGCATCGTGGGTCCCGGCTGGCTTGGCGGCATTTGGGGCGGGGTGGGACCCCCTCCGGACATGGGGCTGGAGACATGCTCGGGGGCCGGTCCCAAGGGCGACGGGTGGGGAGACATGTAGCCTGGAAGAAGCGAAAGAGAAATTAGCGCCGTCATTTCCTGAAAAATGTAAGAGGCTTTCCTTGCAGTGGAGTGGCTCAGCTTAATTAGGAAACAAGGAGCACCGGGGGGAGGGGGGGGAGAGACAATAAGCCAAAGAGTAACTTGCCACTCATAGCCACAGTATTTCCCTCTAGCATTTTGGTAAACGAGCTGGATTTATTTATTTATAGGATTCTTAAAAAAAAAACTTTATTAAACTTTTTAAAAACCACAAAATCAAAATTATCCATAACAGATAAACACCAAAGAATTGTCAAGATCCATTACACTTTATCACAGTCTTCTTCTAGTTCCACGGACTTCCCGCCAACTCCATCTAGCTTTAAATGTGTATTTATCTAGCTCACTGTTTGTGTCTGTTTAAAATAATTGCTTAGCCAAGATATTGTACTTTCTTAAACCTGTTCGGTGTATAACCGAAGCTATTCAAAGACTGCCACAGATTTTATAGTGTTGCAGTCTTTCATGTAACTTTTAAATAAACCCCGTTTATTGAAAATACTTGATCTGCGTGGTCTCTTATTCTTCCCGATAGCTTAGCCAGTTCTGCGTACACCAATAGTTTTTGTTGCCACTCCAATTTTGAGGGTATTTTTTCTCCTTTCCAATTTGATGCTATTAAAATTCTCGCAACTGCTGTCGCATATAGGAATAATTCCCTTATACTTTTTGCGATATCAGAACCCTGTATCCCAAGAAGGAGAGCCTCTGGGTTTATTTTGTTTGTAAACATGATCTTATGCATTTTTTTAAACTTCAATATTTCATCTATTTATAGGATTCATAGCCCACCTTTCAATGAATGTATTTTGCCAAGTCAGCTTTCCCAAAAAGCATATAAAATAAAAACCAATTGGGTATTCCCATTTTAAGAGCCTGTAAGACATTTATGATATACTACCTAAATCAGCTGCATGTGCGTCGTTGAGCAAACTTATGATTATGGTGTGCAAACCAATTAGGACAGAGTTTCCACTTTCCCACAGCTCTGTGGGTTCACAGGGCATGCACACAGTACAAAGAAGGTTCTTGGTTTCCAACAGATTCAAGTCACAGATACCAACATAAAACAAAACAATTAAGATGTAATATGCAGAGCATTTTAGTCTCATCAACCTAAAGGTCCTAGGTTTTAAACCCCAGGAGTCTTGGAGTCTCCTCTGCTTGCTTCCGTATTCTTAAAGTACAGTGGTACCTTGGTTCTCAAATGCCTTGGTTCCCAAAGGCCAAAACCCCAGAAGTAAGTGTTTCGGTTTTCAAACGTTTTTCGGAAGCCGAACGTCCGATGTGGCTGTCAGCAATTGTTTCCAGGGCGCCTGCACCAATCAGAAGCTGCACCTTGGTTTTCGAGCATTTCAGAAGTCAAATGGACTTCCGGAACGGATTAAGTTCGAGGACCACTGTATTTGGCGCTTTTGGTTTTGCTATCTTTTTTTATTTTGATTTTTTTTTTTTTTTGAGGCTTTTTTGGTCCATTTGTTTTTGTGACTGTGAGGAACCCAGTTCAGCTGACTGACTGTGACTGCAGAAATGGATAAAAGCCCCCCATCCAAACAATGACTATCATCAGAGTAAGTAAGGAAATAAATTAATTTTAATTCTCGTCATCTACAATACTGTCTTATTTATTTTATAGAACAGTACCTTGATTATTGCTTTCATTTTATGGATCAATGGTCCCGTTAGAGAGTAAAATTCATGTTGAATTGCTGTTTTGGGGTTGTTTTCAGAAGTCTGGAATGGATTAATCCATTCTGCATGACTTCCTATGGGAAGGTGTGCCTTGGTTTTGGAACGTTTTGGTTTTGGAACAGACTTCCAGAACGGGGCTGTTGTCTAGACATGCTCAAACGCATGTCCCATGCTCAGTCCAGAGAAACAAGGTGCACCATCAGAATCAAAAGAGACAGGCAAAAACACTCAAACATAGTGCAGTATAGGGTCTGGCAGAGGTGCGGTTTGGGGAGTGTCTTGGGGGCCAGACAAAAAAGATTGGACGGCCACATTTAGCCCCTGCCCCAAATGTAAGTGGATGTTTAAAGGTAAAGGGACCGCTGACCATTAGGTCCAGTCGTGGCTGACTCTGGGGTTGCAGTGCTCATCTCACTTTATTGGCCAAGGGAGCCGGTGTATAGCTTCCGGGTCATGTGGCCAGCATGACTAAGCCACTTCTGGCGAACCAGAGCAGTGCACGGAAACGCCGTTTACCTATCCGCCGGAGTGGTACCTATTTATCTACTTTCACCTTGACATGCTTTCGAACTGCTAGGTTGGCAGGAGCAGGGACCGAGCAACAGGAGCTCACCCTGTCGCGGGGATTCGAACCGCCAACCTTCTGATCGGCAAGTCCTAGGCTCTGTGGTTTAACCAACAGCGCCACCCACGTCTCATAAGGGGATGTTTAGATGTCCCCAAATTTACTGGGCTAGCTTTGCTATCTATGTATCTATTGCTCCAAACTGTTCTCCGCTTTCACAATACTATTCCAGGCCCTAAGTAACAGGAGCCCCCGCCCAGGACACAACCTGGGGGAAAGCTTTTGCAACGTAAGCATGCAACGATATGTCAGGACAAAACGAGGTTTTACGCTGTAACCGTCTCGAAGCGCGAATACGCGTTGTTTGCTCAGGCGGCTGGGTGCTGGGCCTGGCGCTCAAATGAATGCAACTCCTTCTAAAGCCAGCCGCATTTTCCTTTAAAATAGGAACAGAACGAAAAGCAGGCAGCCCAGCATCAATAGGAGGACGATATATAAATATCCCTTTGATTGCAACGTTCGTGTTTTCAAAAGGGGACACGGGGAAGCAGCCTGCAGAGTTTGGCGGCATAATAGCGTTCCGAAATAAATAAGTAACTCCCTTTCTGTTCAGCTGAGCTTCTGGAATGCCAGGCAACTGTTTAAATTGCAGAGTGTTTGCAAGCCTTATCTAAATACCGAAACCATCCCAAGCGCTCGGTTTCAACCGTGAATTCCTCTGGGAAGGGACCCCCAAACAATGTGCTTCTGCCGCTGCTCATTTGTTTTCAGAAACTGCCAGAGATTAACCGTATTTTATGCTTACCTTCTGTTCTCAGAGCTTAGCTGCGCAGCATATGCCGCGATGAGAACGTTTGACCTTTCAGAGGCCTGGCCTGCCCTCCGTAAGCAGCGGAAAAAAAGCGGCTGGATGTGTCAGCCAAGGGAATGCAAGGAGAAGCCCCCAGGAAGGAAGGCGGTGGGGGTGGCAAAGGAAAGGGAGATGCAAATCGCGAAGGGGAGGATATATCCCGCACTCAAGGTGTGCACAATGCTAAACCCTAGGCAGGTTGCACCATTTTCACATCATGTATTTGGTCCGGCAGGACGCGGGTGGCGCTATGGGTTAAACCACAGAGCCTAGGACTTGCTGATCAGAAGGTCGGCGGTTCGAATCCCCACAACGGGGTGAGCTCCCATTGCTTGGTCCCTGTTCCTGCCAACCTAGCAGTTCGAAAGCACATCAAAGTGCAAGTAGATAAATAGGTACCGCTCCGGCGGGAAGGTAAACGGCGTTTCCTGCGCTGCTCTGGTTTGCCAGAAGTGGCTTAGTCATGCTGGCCACATGACCCGGAAGCTGTCTGCGGACAAACGCCTATATAGAGCGAGATGAGTGTGCAATCCCTTGGCCTATATAGAGCGAGATGAGTGTGCAACCCCAGAGTCGGTCACGACTGGACCTAATGGTCAGGGGTCCCTTTACCCTTTTATTTGGTCAGGCAACCATCTGCCTGCCCCGAATATTGCTTTCTGAAGGGACGCAAATTAAAACTGCAGCAGGCTCTCCGTGGCTTCCCTCCCCACCACACCTCTGCTTCCTCAGCAAGAACATCACAAAGCAAGCACCCACCGATATAGTTCTGTTGCCTTCACTCTGGTGACCTCAAGGTTAGATTGCTGCAATGTGTTAGACGTAGGGCTGCCTCTGAAGACGGTTCAGAAACTTCAGCTGGTGCAGAATTCAGTGGCCAGGTTGCAAGACGGTCTGAGCTTATTACACCGGTCCGACTGCACCGGCTCCCGATTAGTTTTCGGGCCCAATTCAAAGTCCTGGTTTTGACCTCCAAAGCCTTAAACGGCTCAGGACCGCAATACCTCAAGACTGCCTCTTTCTATATGAACCTACCCAGACCCTGAGATCATCATCTGATGCTCTTCTTTGTATGTCCCCTCCTCAATTGGTCCAGAGGGTGACAACACGGGAACGGGGCCTTCTCTGCAGTGGCTCCCCATCTGTGGGATGCTCTCCCCAGGGAAGTTCGCCTGGCACCTTCATTATACACCTTTAGGCACCAGGCAACAACGTTCCTTTTTAACCAGGCCTTGGGCTGATTGACATCCAATGCCCTTTTAAAATGTGGCTCTTTTGGAGGGGGTTATGGCGTTGTTATTTTTATTAGGTATATTGCGGTTTTATATCTTGATTTTATTCTGTGAAGCGCCCTGAGACCCCCGGGTATAGGGCAGTATATAAATTCTAATAATAATAATAGTTCCTTTCCAATGAACTCTGAATAAATGCAAACAAACTCCAATGCTACAGACTCATCCAACCCAAAATCCCTGCATCGCGGTGGGGCTGGACTAGATGATCACTGTGGTCCCTTTCCAGCTCTACAAGCCTCTGATTCTATGAGCTAAGCAAGAATTTAATCGACGTAACTGAGAGTTCCTTCCTAGTAAGCCATTGCCGGAGGGCTAGAAATGCTGGCAGCCAAAGCTTTGGTCTGGATAGGTCACCAGTCTGATATTATATAGAAAGCTGCCTTTTCCAGTCCAGATCACAGGCCCACCTACAGCTGAGTATTGTCTGCACTGGCTGGCAGCAGCTGGCCAGGATTTGAGACACAGTCTTTCCCAACCCTAGCCAGATATGCTGGGATTTGAACCTGCGACCTTCTGCAGGCAAGCCATGCTTTCTGTCTGCTTTCTCTGCATGCAAACATGGGGCTCTACCTTCGTTCTCTAGCCCGGACGTTTGCCCTTCTTGGATCTTATCCAAACACAAAACAAAGGCGGAAGGTATAGGAGCCCCTGTCAGGGCTCACCATGGCAGGACAGGCATGGGGGGAAATTAGTTGACTATGTTTTGGTTGGCACAGCTGAGGCCGCAACTAAAGGAGGCGTCGTGAATCCAGAATAATCACAAGGAAAAGTGCTACCAGGCCCTCTTGTGGCAATTAGGACAGGCTCCAAAGGCAAAGATGGGACGCAGGTGGCACTGTGGGTTAAACCACAGAGCCTAGGACTTGCCGATCAGAAGGTTGGCGGTTCGAATCCCCGCAACCGAGTGAGCTCCCGTTGCTCGGCCCCTGCTTCTGCCAACCTAGCAGTTCGAAAGCACGTCAAAGTGCAAGTAGATAAATAGGTACCACTCTGGCAGGAAGGTAAACTGCGTTTCCATGCGCTGCTCTGG
The DNA here is from genome assembly GCF_964106915.1 of Podarcis gaigeae. Taxonomy (NCBI): domain Eukaryota; kingdom Metazoa; phylum Chordata; class Lepidosauria; order Squamata; family Lacertidae; genus Podarcis; species Podarcis gaigeae. The sequence goes on along the minus strand of NC_139694.1, from coordinate 28,934,111 downwards.
TTCGCCAGAAGCGGCTTAGTCATGTTGGTCACATGACCCGGAAGCTGTACGCCGGCTCCCTCGGCCAATAAAGCGAGATGAGTGCCGCAACCCCAGAGTCGGTCACGACTGGACCTAATGGTCAGGGGTCCCTTTACCCTTTACCAAAGGCAAAGAGGGAGAGACTTGGCCGGTTAGTGAGAAAGTTGGAGAGAAGCTTCTGCTACCAGAGGATGGCAGAGCCAGAGTTGGACTGGGTGACAAGGGCAATTTCATATTTAGAGATAGGGATATCCTTGGGAAAACAGATGGACAGGACGGTTCATCTTGCTGCATTAAGTTTCCATTCCACAAACAGTGCTCATGTGGTTTTGTTCCACCGTGTGAATTATTTCTTGATTTTCTAATAAATACAGATCCTCCAAAACACGAAAACACACCCAATGAAAGCAAAAAATACAGTGGTACCTCTGGTTGTGGACAGGATCCGTTCCGGAGCTCCGACCAGATCCGCAATCCGAGGTGCCTGTTCTGCGCACACACGCGGCGTGGTAGAGCACTTCTGCGCACTTGGCAAAAACCCAGAAATACACTTCCATGTTCCAAAGTTTACATAATTGAAGTTACGAACGTACCCTTAAACTTGCTTTCCTTGCAATTCTTTTTGAGCCTAAACTTTTAGGAAGGAGTGCCTCTCCGGGGGAAAGTTTATTCAGCTCTTTATTACAGCTTCAAAAGCCTTTTATAAATAAAGGCAGAAAGACAAGCACCACCAAAATAACCAGCAAGAATCTGACAACCAAGGGCACAAGGCACCGTCCAAATTAGCGAGCAGCTTCACAGATCTTAAGAGCGACCTCAAATATATCGCCAGCCCCCTGGAAAACCCACCTTGGCTGTGCTGATCCCTTGGGCTCTGGGGCGGCCCCATGCCGGGGTGAGGGGGCCTCATGCTTGCTGTCTTCATGGCGTTGTTGTGCAGGTCTTCCACCATTCCTTTCTCATGCAAACCATCAATGGGCTGTAAACAGATGAAAAACATGCATACGTTTCTGGAGTGCTCCATCATTTCAGAAAAATGGGTCTCTAGACGTACACACACAAAATACAGTGGTGCCCCGCAAGACGAATGCCTCGCAAGACGGAAAACTCGCCAGATGAAAGAGTTTTCCGTTTTGGAGGTGCTTCGCAAAACGAATTTCCTATGGGCTTGCTTCGCAAGACGAAAATGTCTTGCGAGTTCCTGCGGGGTTTTTTTCCTTCCCCCCCTTTTTCTAAGCCGCTTATCAGCTGATCCGCTAAGCCGCTAATAGCGCTAATCCGCTAATGGGCTTGCTTCGCAAGACGAAAAAACCGCAAGACGAAGAGACTCGCGGAACGGATTCTTTTCGTCTTGCGAGGCACCACTGTAGCATTAAAATCCGGTCAACTGGGTTTGCCATATGTCTGGATTTTCCCAGACATACCGGGAACAGAAGTGGGCAGCAGTGCAGTTTTCACATAAAAATAGCTGGAAAGCGGCATTTTTAAAGAGCAGCCCATGTCAGCAGGGCAGTTTTCCCATAAAAATAGCTCCAAAGTGGCATTTTTAAAGCGATTTTGCCCCCAAAGCTCAACAACTTTACTGTTCATGTTTTTTCACTGTTTGAAATAGGTCAACATCTAAAACACAACACTAAAAAGACCAAGAAAACTGAAGACTCAAGGAGCTCTGATGGCATCAAATGAACACGGTGAGAGTTGTACGCAATACAGCACCCATCTTTTCTGAAACTGTCCCTTTACGATTCAAGCGTGTTTGACTTTTTTCATTCCAAACCTAACTTAGAGCAGCTTCAAAAGCCATTTGTTGAACCCCAAGACTTCTTGAGAGCCCTGTTGTGGTGCGTTGGGCCAAAAGTGCTGCTGCGATAATCTCCTGCTCTTTGGCAGCAGCCAAGCAAATGGCAGGGACCACAAAGACCACTCCCATTATTATTATTATTATTATTATTATTATTATTATTATTATACCCCACCCATCCGACTGGGTTTCCCCAGCTGCTCTGGGCGGCTCCCAACAGAATTAAAAGCACAATAAAACATCAAACATTAAAAACGTCCCTAAACAGGGCTGCCTTCAGATGTCTTCTAAAAGTCTGGTAGTTGTTTATTTCCTTGACATCTGGTGGGAGGGCGTTCCACAGGGCGGGTGCCACCACCAAGAAGGCCCTCTGCTCTCCATAACCCGGAAACAGACGCAAGGAGCTCAGAAGATGAGGAGATGTGTTGTCTGGGGCACTCTGAGCAGCAACTGCCACCCCAGAACATCCCCAAGACCATTTGAATGTGAATATTCAATGGTAGGAACCAGCCCTTCGTATGGGGCAGGATGAAGGAGAAGCAGAAAAACCTCACGGAGCCCTTGCAGCGCCCAAGACCAGCAAAAAACTGAATTTGTGAAGCAAGAAAGAGACTCAGAGTCAGCCAAGGGAGGAAGAGAGGGAGAGGGAGGAGGTATCTGAGCAATGAGAATGAAACTCATGGAAGGCAACTGGATTCATCCAGGGGAAGTGAGAGATTGCCATGCGGGGACAAGATGAGATCCACACGGAAGGGAGGGAGGGGAGCAGGGAAAACAGAGCAAAGTCCATGCAAAGGAAACCTGAAAATTGCAAGCCTGGAGGTTTTTTTTATTAAAAAAAAAAAAAGCAGAAACATCAGCGCAGGAGGAAATAGAAGATTTACTTCCCTTGCCAGCTGCAAATGCAGAGCACTAGGGAGCCGTTATTTAAAGGGAAAGGAGCAGTCAGCAGCTGCTTTCCGGAGAAAAAGGGGCAGCGCACAGACTTGCGCATGTGTGCACACACACACTCCCCGTCCCCTTGCACACACACACACAACACACACAGCTGCCGCACTCCCATCTCTTGCTCTCCGCCCAGCCAAGGCCATGTCCAGGCCTCCAAGTGTTGAGAGCGATGGAGAGAAAGCGAGAGAAGCTGGGAGGAAAATCAGAAGTCTGCTACAAATGGAAAGAATAAATGATTCCAGATTTGGGGAGGTGGGAAGAACTGCAAGACAACGCAACAGGTTTTTGCACGGCCAGAAGTTTCCCTTTATACCCAACAGCATTTTCCAACTAATCTGCTGGAGAGGAGGAACTCCATTTCTTCCTTTCTCTCGAAGAAGGCACAGCGCTCCCGATAAAACAACAACAGCCGCTGCTATCCCTAATAGCACATAATTAAAACTACAGCGCTAGAAATTCTCAGTTTTGGGAAGGGCAGTTTGTTAGTGTTGAAAAAGGACCAGAGCTATCCTGAAAACGATGCCCTTGGCACAAGCAGTCTTTCTTACGATGGAGATGTTTGCCAAGGCGGATCAAGGTGTTTCAAAGTTATGGGACCGTGGAAAAGCAGTTGGAGACGCACCGAAAATGGCCTTTTTGCCGTGGGCAGAAGATGCTTCAGAGCAGGTGGGCTGAAGTCCAAGAAGGGAGTTTCCTCCCTATGGCATTTATGGGTCCAGAATGTTCCATGGCAGTTGGCAGATCCGTTAAGAATGAGAAAGCAGGAAGCAGGTGAGGGAGGAAGAGGAAGGCTGGGCAAGATGCTCCCAGGGCACACCTTAAGGCAGATTTGTCGCCAACCAACCAGGTGTCATCATTATTATATTAGTATTCGCATTATTTCAATCAATTTACATACCACCCTTTATCAAAAGCTCCCAGGGCGGTGTACTACATTAAAAACACAATACAGAACATCAACGATAAAAACATAGCCAAAAGCATACTGACAGAAAGCAAATCATTAATAATAATAGTCGTTTCCCTCTCACTTTTACAGATTAGTTAATGGATGAAAGGTAAACGGAAATGTTTTTGCCTGGCACCTGAAAGCATGTAATGATGGTACCAGGCAAGCCTCTCTGGGGAGAGTGTTTCAAAACTGGGGAGCCACCACAGAAAAGGTCCCGCTCTCTTGTTGCCACCCTCCGCACCTCTCTGGGAGTGGGGGACATAGACAAATGGAGGGTCTGGGTCAGTTCACATGGGGAGAGGTGATCCTTGAGGTATTGAGGTCCTGAGCCGTGTAGGGCTTTAAAGTTCTCAAAACCCCAACCTGAAACTGCAAGTTAACTGATCTCTACGTGGCTTTTGGTGAAATGCGATCTTTCCCCTTCAGGAGGTGATACTGCAGCCCAATTATTCTTGGGGAAATTTTTGTTCCTGGGGCTGTGCCAAATTCACAAGAAACGGAGGGATACAAATCAGAGTAGGAACTTGAAAATATACAAGTCCCATTAAACACAGTTTATATCACACGCACTCCAAATAACAACAACCCCTATACCAAAAGGAGGTTAGTTCAGAAACAAAACTTGCAACGAGCCACTTCTAAAGTATAAATCCTTTACTTTTGGATCGTGGTCATAAAGAAAGAAAAAACCACTAACCTCCCAGCATTCATGAGCCCGAAGGCAAATAAACTCTTATCTGCATGAGAGTAAAGCTGCCCAGGAGCTCTGCACAGGCGTGTTTACACAGAAGTAAAGGTAAAGGGACCCCTGAACATTAGGTCCAGTTGTGGCCAACTCTGGGGTTGCGGCACTCATCTCGCTTTATTGGCCAAGGGAGCTGGCATACAGCTTCTGTGTCATGTGGCCAGCATGACTAAGCCGCTTCTGGCAAACCAGAGAAGCGCATGGAAATACCGTTTACCTTCCCGCCAGAGTGGTACCTATTTATCTACTTGCACTTTGACGTGCTTTTGAACTGCTAGGTTGGCAGGAGCAGGGACCAAGCAACGGGAGCTCACCCCGTCACGGGGATTCGAACCGCCAACCTTCTGATCGGCAAGTCCTAGGCTCTGTGGTTTAATCCACAGCGCCACCCGCATCCCTTACACAGAAGTAAGCTCCAGCAATTTCAGGAGAAGTTGCTTCCACATAACTCACTCAGGATCAGGATGTAAGGTGCTAGCACAACATTGCCAGCTGAGTCTACAAAAATTAAGAACCTCAAAAGTTATACTATCCCACCCATAACAGCACCCACCATTTGTGATGCGTTTCCATTTGGGAAAACGTTGAAACTATTCCACTTGTAAGCTTCCCTCTTTTCCTGTACGGATGTGGCCTTACAAGAGTTGCACCAAGATTGAGTAGCCATATACAAGCCTGAGTAAGGACACAGCGTGATTTCTAATGCCTGGATCCTGTATTTACTACCCAGATCCAGTGATTTCAATAAAAACGCCATTCCCAATAGGTGGTGTTCAAGCTTCAGGACAGCATCCAAAATATACTGCTTTGGTTTCCAAACTGCCATCCTTCTTCAAAAGGAAACTGGCAGCGCCACCTTCGACATGGCTACTCAGAGGTAAGTCCCGTTGTCTTCAATACTACTAAACGCCCTGGTAAGTAAATGGATATAGGATAGCAGAAACCCAAGTCAAAACTGTTTGCCATAACTGCAGCATTGAGTTCATGCGCTACAGAAGCGCTGCTCAGTTGCAGGAGTCAAATGCATTTCCGTATCACAGGATCACCATCTGCCCTTTTGTTGTTCAGTCGTGTCCGACTCTTCGTGACCCCATGGACCAGAGCACGCCAGGCACGCCTGTCTTCCACTGCCTCCCGCAGTTTGGTCAGACTCATGTTTGTAGCTTTGAGAACACTGTCCAACCATCTCGTCCTCTGTCGTCCCCTTCTTCTTGTGCCCTCCGTCTTTCCCAACATCAGGGTCTTTTCCAGGGAGTCTTCTCTTCTCATGAGGTGGCCAAAGTATTGGAGCCTCAGCTTCAGGATCTGTCCTTCCAGTGAGCACTCAGGGCTGATTTCCTTAAGAATGGATAGGTTTGATCTTCTTGCAGTCCTTGGGACTCTCAAGAGTCTCCTCCAGCACCACAATTCAAAAGCATCAATTCTTCAGCGATCAGCCTTCTTTATGGTCCAGGTCTCACTTCCATACATCACTACTGGGAAAACCATGGCTTTAACTATACGGACCTTTGTTGGCAAGGTGATGTCTCTGCTTTTACTTAGATAATATAAAGCTTATGATTATTCTGGAACACAAAGACACAGCCACTGCTTTTTAGCCTTGTCCAGTCTGCAGCTAAATGCAAACGGAGCGCAGGGCTTTGGCACTTTTAATAAAGTTATCTATTTTATGTAACATAAAACTCCAAGATACATTGTCAAAGGCTTTCTCTGCATCAATAAACATTAATATTGCTTTACAGCTCTTTCTTGCTTCTAACTTTTCCAAAATATCCACAACATTTCTAATGTTGTCTTTCATATGTCTTCCAGGCAGAAATCCTGCCTGGTCTTTATGAATATACTCAGATAAAACCTTCTTTAGCCTGTTGGCCAGTGTATTTGCAAAAATTTTGTAATCCACACTGAGTAGAAAGATTGGTCTGTAGTTTTTAACATTGGATCTATCTTGACCCTATTTAGGAATCAGAGTAATATAAGCTTGCTTCCAGGTTTCAAGTGCTTTGCCCCCTCGCAAAATCGAGTTAGATACTTCTGCTAGAGGTTGGATGAGCCAGTCTTAGAACGTCTTATAATATTTTGCTGATAGACCATCAGGTCCTGGTCTCTTGGGGCTTTGGCACTTTTAATAGCTGTGCGAAAGAGGGGATTTCAGCCACCAATGTTTGCCGTGCAAGTGACCCTACTGATGTCAGACGTGCACAACAACTACTGCCCGTATTTTGTTAGCTAAAAACTGGAAAACCCAAGAATCACCAACGATAATGGCAGATGAAGATGATGGACTTTTTGGAGCTAGCCGACCTAACCGGAAGAGTCCGCGACCAGAAGGAGGAGGAGTATCAGGAAGAGTGGATTAAATTTAATGATTATCTAGCTAAATTTGTTAAGTCAAATTAACTGAAAACAGCTTGCAGATATTTAATTGGCTTAGGATTTTATTTATGTTAAGTGATGAATTAATATGTTTACTTCCATAAGGTGAAGATTTAAGGATGTTAATGTCTAAGTTAAATTTTATCAGAATTGGGATTTGGAAAACCGTTAAAAGGACATGCAATGAAATTCAACCAAGGGGAAGCGAGGAAGTCACCTAACAAAGTTAGTAAGTGTAATTTTCAATAAGGCTATGATTTATGTTTGTTTGTCTTATGTGTTTGTTTATAATATTGTGAAAACTAATAAAAAATTTTGAAGGGAAAAAAAGACGTGCACAACATGGGGAAAAACTGAAAATGCTTACTTTGTGCATGGGGTGCATTCCTTCTGGCGGGTAATCGTTCGGTCCCATAGCGGGCATGGGATGCGGAACGCTTGGAGGTCCAGGACTCGGTCCCATCATGCTGTGCACCGAACTGGGCGAGGGACCTGGTCCTGGGCTGGGACCCAGTATGGGTCCGGGAGAGAGCCCTGGCCCCGGGGAAGGTCCGGGATGAGGCATGGCGCCAGGATCTGTCGGAGTAGCCATCTGCTCTCTGCCTCGCTTTCAGTCCACGGTCCGGCTGCAGGGAGAGAAACACAATGTGAAGGTCAGTTGTCTACAGCCAAGTAACGATGCAAAGCATAAATTAGAACAGAGCATATGGAAATAATTGCAGTTATTGCCTCGCTTCCTAAAGGGCCGTGAAAATATAATAATAATAATAATAGGGTTTCCAGCCAGAAACTTTAAAACAAACCGGACTTGTTAAGATAAAAATCGCACGTTTTCTTTTAAATTGGGAGTTTTGCACAGAAGGACAGTTTAAGGATAGAGTATATAAATTGATATAAATGATAAAAGACAAATGCGCATTCCAGAGAAAGGAACCGGACACTATCTGTGAAGGACAGCACAGATCCTTAACCCTGGCTTTGAAAACTCATTCCGACGGTGCAGAATAACTAATCTAAACTCTGAGGATGCTGCGCTTGAGCCAACCAAGCGCTACTCAGAGTAAACTAGCGAAAATGAATGGGCCGCAGCAAATGTCCATTCATTTCGATGGGAACAAAAAGGCACAGGTTCTCGGACTTCTGGTCATCAACCGTTTATTAGGGCCATGGAAGTATCTCCAAGGCAAGAGTTCTCTGCTACAAGAATGCTTTGCTTGCATTTGGAATACAGATACCGATTTTGACAAGGGTTAAGAATCTGATCTGTTTATATTGCTACCAATGAAGGAGACGTCTCCTAAATTCATCAAGCCAACACTTGCTCACAGAAGCACCAAAGCATGTCTCCTTCTTTTCTGCCCACATGGATTGCAGTGGGCCTACTGCAAGATACAACCCATTATATTAAAATGTATTATTATTATTATTATTATTATTTATTAGAATTGTATACCGCCCGATATGCCACAGGTCTCAGGGCCTCTTGCAACGTAAAATCGCAATATAAAAGCACAGAATACAGTACAGTGGTGCCCCGCCAGACGAATGCCTCACAAGACGGAAAACCCGCAAGACGAAAGGGTTTTCCATTTGTGAGTTGCTTTGCAAGACGAATTTCCCTATGGGCTTGCTTCGCAAGAAGAAAGCCCATAGGGAAATCTCCAGGGACCTCTTTTAAATGCTGGCGGTGGGGAGCAAAGCCTTCCCCCCCCCCCGGCCTTCAGAAGAGGTCCAGGAAGGCCGGCGGGGGCCGAAATAATAATAATAATAATAATAATAATAATAATAATAATAATAATAATTTATTATTTGTACCCCGCCCATCTGACTGGGTTTCCCCAGCCACTCTGGGCGGCTTCCATAAAAACCAGAAATACACTAAAATATTACAGATTAAAAACTTCCCTGAACAGGGCTGCCTTAAGATGTCTTCTGAATGTCAGGTAGTTATTTATCGCTTTGACATCTGATGGGAGGGCGTTCCACAGGGCGGGTGCCACTACCGAAAGGCTTTGCTCCCCACCCCAGCATTTTAAAAGCGGTCCGGGATAGCAGGGAAGCGCTTCCCGCGATCCCGGACAGCTTTTGAAGGCAGGCGGGGGGGAGCAAAGACGTTCGCCCCCCGCCGGCCTTCAGAAGAGGTCCAGGGTGAAAGTCTTTGCTCCCCCCCCCCGCCTGCCTTCCCGGGGGCTTTAAAATCGCCCCGGGACAGCGGAGAAGTCTCCGCTGTCCCAGGGCGATCTTAAAATGCTGGCGGGCGGCAGCGAAGCCTTCGCTGCCGCCCACCAGCATTTTAAAAAACCCCGGGACAGCGGAGAAGTCCTCTGCTGTCCCGGGGTTTTTTAAAATGCTGGGGGTGGGAAGAAAAGCCCTTGTCCCCCCCCCCCAGCCTTCAGAAGAGGTTGGGGGACAGACTGTCCCCGGACCTGGTCTGAAGGCGGTTTCCATAGGAACGCATTGATTGATTTTCAATGCATTCCTATGGGAAACCGTGCTTCGCAAGACGAAAAACTTGCAAGACGAAAAAACTTGCAGAACGAATTAATGTCGTCTTGCGAGGCACCATTGTACATAATAAAAAACAAGAACAACTCAAAAACCGCCCCTCCCCAACACTGCAATAAATGTCAAATAGTGATGACAGAGGACTGAGCAAATTTGGATGGCTGCAATGAAGCCACAGAGGAATAAATGGAAAATTCCTGCTACGGAATCCAGGACCCTGAGTCTAGAGAGATATCGAGTCACACAGGCCCATGTGTGAAGACCTTGGAGGGGTGGGGGGAGGACAGACAAAATAAGGACCTATGGAGGCCTGCGCTTTATGCCACGTTACACATCACAATTTCAGCCGGCACCCGTTGCACAACCAGACATGCCAAACACTGCAGTCCTATAGGCTGCATGACAAGAACAAGACTCAGAGCAGAGTTTCCTAGAAAGTGGGTATCTTTCTCCCCTCAACCAGGATGTTGCCATGCTGAGTACAGCTGTACAGTGGTACCTCGTGTTGCGTAACCTCCAGGTTGCAGAATCTTTGGGTTACGGCTGCGGCAAACCCGGAAGTGTATACAGTGGTACCTCAGGTTAAGTACTTAATTCGTTCCGGAGGTCCGTTCTTACCCTGAAACCGTACTTAACCTGAAGCACCACTTTAGCTAATAGGGCCTCCTGCTGCTGCTGTGCCGCCGGAGCACGATTTCTGTTCTCATCCTGAAGCAAAGTTCTTAACCTGAAGCACTATTTCTGGGTTAGTGGAGTCTGTAACCTGAAGCGTATGTAACCTGAGGTACCACTGTACTTCCAGGTTTCGCCGCTCATGCATGTGCAGAAGCGCTCTATTGAGCCGCATGCATGCACAGAAGCGGCGCCTCTAGTTAAGGATTTTTGGGGGTGCACACAGCACCCCGAAATGAATTAAATCCATAACTAGAGGTACCACTGCATTCTTCCAAGCATGCTGCGTCTTGAGTGGCATGTGCCACTCAACGGAGACCCCTAACATTCCACTCCTCTCCAAGACAGCCACCTACAGCGGGCGGACAGGGGCATCGTCCTAAGAGAGTTGTAGGGTGATGTTGGGCAAGAGAAAGAGGAGTGTTACTAGGACTTCCCACTGCCATCCCTGTATCTTCCCACCTGGACCGTGCATCCACCGCAAAGTTTGCTGCCAGAGTTGGACCGATCAATGCCACCATCTTGGCTGCGACACGGCCGCACCAGTCACCTGGCTCAGCATCGACTCAAATGAGCTCAAGAACCAACCTAGCTCCACCAGGTGTTGGTAAAGCCTCCCCTCGGAGGGCACCTTGCCAGACCAAGCTCTCCCTACCCAACTTCTGCCTATCTTGGCTTCTGCTGCCTCAGTTCACATTATCCGCCAGACCCATAGCTGTCGACTTACAGATTTGAAAATAAGGGATTTTCCAAGTGCAGGTATGTTCAACGTCTGAGCCCCTCCGAGCCAAAGGCAGAAAGCCCAGCCAGCAGCCAAACGAAGCCTCAAGCGGTGGTTCCCACAGTGCAGCAACCCGGCAAAAGGGATGCAGCAAGAAAAACGCCGTCACCTCTCTGTTGGGAAGCGCTGAGCAAAGGCGAGTCCCCAGGCAACGCGGCAGATTTGATTGGCACAAGGCATGCAAGCTCCACCCCGAGTCGTTCTTAGACTCCTTATGGGGTGAGCAACGCAGCCAAGCAACACAGTTGAGGAGCCTCCCTGGCCGGCAGGGAGGGAGAGGAGCTGCTTCCTTTGAAACCCAGGAAGTTTAAGGGACATCATCAGTAAGGGACAGCAGTGGGACACGGCGCTGGGATAAGGGAGTTTCCCGTCAAATAAGAGACGGTTGACAGCTATTCAGACCCCTTTGGGGCCCCAAACCCCACAGATCCCCGAACAGAGGGGTGGGTCTCCCAAGACAGAAATTCAGCAACTGCGGAAAGCACCCTGGGGAGAAGAGAGGGCAACACTGGGTTCTTGCGAGAAGCCACCTTGTTTGACACCGGAACCAAGAACCTATGGCGTTTGAAGCGCGTGCAAGGCTTTGCTTTTGCACTTTGGGTGCACCAATGGCTTCAAGTTCCAAGAGAGGAGATTCCGACCCAACGTCAGGAAGAACTTTCTGACAGCAGAACTGTCTCCCTCAGGAGGTGATGGGACTCTCCTTCCTCGGATATATTTAAGCAGAGGTTGGGTGGTCATCTGTCATGGCTGAGATTCCTGCATCGCAAGGGGCTGGACTAAATGACCAGAAAACAGAAGGACAACAGTTGGCAAGTGGCGCTGGCCATTGCACGGTGTTCCACGGTGTGTGAAGCATCCCTGAATTGGAACAAACACACCTAGTATGAAAAGGGTTCAAACAGGCGCCCGTCGTCTGCTGCTACATCATCCATTTCATCCTACCAGAAAACAAAAACACAGGCGCCTTAGAAACACAGTCAAAGACGCCAGAGATGGAAGGAAGAAACAACCCTGGCTAATAATAACAATTTAGTATTTTATACCCCACCCATCTGGCTGGGTTTGCTAGAAACAAATGGCAAACCAAGTTGATGGACTACGCCGAAACGGCAAAAGTATCTGGGAATCTCAGGAATCAAGAAGACCAGAACTTTTAAAAAAGAATGGGGAAAGTTTGTGATTCACTTACGAGACCGTTGCAAGCAAGTTAAAACATTGGCAAGATTTTAACCATCACACTTGTAAAGTAACAGAAAGTATGGATAATTTAGAAGGATAAATATTTGGATAAAGATATTTATGCAGTTGTAAATATTATCAATGGGACCCATGGATGGGTTGGGGGGGGGGAGTCTGGAGATTCAGAGTAATCTCGGTATTTGGACTTGGAATAGTTGCTTCTAATTTGTTTATATTATTTAAAATCAAATTATTAAAAAAACAAACACAGCCTAAGACCTCGTTCTTCCAATTCCATCCTTTTATAGTCCAGCGCTAAATACTCAGCAATATTTCATTACTCCAGTGCGTTTTTTTATATTTGTGCAAACATTACATTCTTGTGTTTTAATCGCCTCGTCCTTCCTCTGATTAAGCCAGGCAGCAATTGGAACGAGAGTCACTGGGCTGGATCTACCTGGGGACCCCCACTGCTTGCAGGGCGAGACATGCAAATACCTCCAAAGCCAGACTGTGCAAAACAAACCATACCTGCAGAGTCCCCGGGGGCTCATCAGTCCCCCCCCCAAACCGCCATCACAAAAGGAAGTGTTTTAAACGCACAAAACTGCATCTAGTGGGTTTTTTTCCAGGGAAAGGTGGCTTACAAGGGACTGCCATTCCAATGTAGTGGAGCTTCCTAGCACTGCCTGAAAATGCAGAACTGCTATCAGAAAGGCTAAATTTAAACAGAAACTGCTATCTAGCCAGTGCGAAAGAAGAAATAAATAGTTATCTTCACACCCCTGCAATGGGTGCAGCATGTTCTTTGAGATTTAGCCAGAGTTTTGCACCGGAAGCAACATCTCTGGTGTATTAGAAACTTAATTTATGGTTGCTTTGACAATGGCACCATTTAGGACTGAGGCCATTTCCACACGAAGTTTATTTCCTATGGCGTTTCTATTGCACCTTTCCTCCAAGGTAGAGTATATTGTTGTTCTCCCCACTATATCCTCACAACAACCTTGAGAGGTAGGCAAGGCTGAGAGGGAGGGGTTCCCATAGAAAGTCATGCAAAACGGATTAATCCACTCCAGACTTTTAAAAACAACCCCCAAAACAGCAATTTAACATAAATTTTACTATACAACGAGACCATTGATCCATAAAACGAAAGCAATAAACGATGTACTGCAGTCACACAATCAATCCATCAGTGGCTGAACTGGGTTCCACACAGTCACTAAAGCAAAAAAGCCGCAAAAACAAAAACGCAAAATAAATAGCAGAAACAGACAGACCTCAGCATAGCACTCAAAACGGAAGTGTGTCACTCAAAATGGAAGCGTAACACTCGGCTTCCAAAAAAAGTTCGCAAACTGGAACACTTACTTCCAAGTTTGCAGTGTTTGGGTTTCAAGTTGTTTGAGAACCAAGGGACCACTGTATTATAGAAAGAGTATGTTAACCGCTAGACAAGACACCAGGAGGCATATTTAGTGGCTGCAAAAGCCCACAGTATGAATGCAATCTCAACACCCCCTTGCACAGTCCTGTTTATTTTCTGTTTGTTCCCATCATTCACAGACTATCGAGTTCCAACCAATAAATTTGCTATAACAGCAAATATAAATGGGGGGGGGGGAATATGAAGAGACCAATGTAGTTACAAGAACTCATTCGTCGGAATGCCACCCCTGCATATTTACAATAAGGACTTCTTCTTTTTACTCGCACAAGAGTTGAGGGCATGGGCAGGCAAACTAAGGCCCGGGGGCCGGATCCAGCCCAATCGCCTTCTCAATCCAGCCCGCGGACGGTCCGAGAATCAGCATGTTTTTACGTGAGTAGAATGTGTGCTTTTATTTAAAATGCATCTCCTGGGTTATTTGTGGGGCATAGGAATTTGTTCATATTTTCCCCAAAAAATATAGTCCGGCCCCCCACAAGGTCTGAGGGACAGTGGATCGGCCCCCTGCTGAAAAGGTTTGCTGACATCTGGTTGAGAGCATGGGACCAGCATCTCTTCCTTGAGCAGTGCAGGTCGAAGCCGAACTGCGCAAGATAGGCGGCAAAAATATGCATTAGATTCAGCACCTTTGCAGAGAGGAAGAATAGGTCACACAGCCACCGCTGTCCCTTCTTAGTCCAGGTTAACTTGCAATTTACATGAGAGTTACGTTCCAGGGATGGCACACTGACAAACAGAGCAGGGGGGGGACCCCAATTTTTCCTCTGGAGCTTTAAAATCCCATGGGGCACGTTCCCCGAAGCAATCATAACATCACCCACTGTGCCAAAATAGGGAGCAAGGACAAAGCGCCTCCTTACTCTGGCTCTAGATCAAGGATGGCCAGATCAGAAGGTCACCAATCTTTGGACTATCTAGATTTGACACTGACGTGAAGCCCAGTCGCTTCGGGGAGGCCAAGGCTTCACTTGAAAGGGATAGTCGGGCAAACCCACCAACCTGCCCCCCAGAGATCTTCAAGGGGCTGCAAGCGGACCCCCGTCAGTTGCAAAACACGCCTGGCAAACTTCCAACAGCGCCGGGCAGTCCATTCTAAGAAGCTGCTTCAAACTGGCAAAGGCTCAGCTTCACAGAGCAGCTCAAAGCTGCAAAAACACTGGAACAGCCTTGAATTTGTCACTCCTTCGCGCCAAACAAGCCTCTTCACAAGTTATCCTGCAAAACATGGATAAGTCCAAAGCAGACAAAAGCTGGACGTTATCTGTTTTCCTCCAAGGCTCGTCAGGGATTATTGTCTGCACATTATTAGAAAGCAGATTGACTAGATAACAGCCCCCGTAACTCCAACCGTTGTGTCGACGTAATTTACAGAAGGGAGGGGGGAATAATTACCGTTTGGGAGCAGAACTGGTATTTTGCAAACTCTAGGACAGGGCCCCCAGAGGAAGCCAAAGAACGACAAACCGCCAAGAATGACAAATAATCTCGGAACAGACTCATAAACAAGCCGGGACTCAGGTTTCAGAAAGCATGGGCCAGAACCCTCCCTGGGGATGGGAAGAGGGAGGGGGCCTCAGCCCTCCGCAGTCTCCTAGTACAGCTGGCATAGGAAGTATTTTGCCAAAGCAGGAGGGAGACACGGCCTGAGAGGCAGAACAAAGAGCCAACAGGTGGGCAAGAAGGAACAGCAACACGGAAGAGGAACTTTGCATCGTGCAAAGGACCCAGGCAGCTCTACTCCACGAGGGACCGTCAAGCCAATTTAGAAGACAAGCGCCGTCTCCTAACATCCAATGGAGAAGGCATTAGCTGGGAACTTTAAGAGAATATGGTAGCCTGGCGGGAAGGAGGCATGAAAAAGTAGGAGCCCAAAGCATCAATCACTCTGTGCAAAGCTCTTAACAACATAGCTGTCAACGTTTCCCTTTTTAAAAAAGGGAAATTCCCTTATTCCGAATAGGATTCCTCGCAAGAAAAGGGAAAGGTTGACAGCTATGTCTTAACAAGCCAGAGCAAGGTGACAAAATACCAGAGGTTTTGGGGGTTCTTCTGGCACCATAAAGACTAACAAATGTCTTATACCATTTGCTTTTGTGGACTGACCCTCAAAAAGTCCGTCCCGTGGAAAATATGTCAGGTCTCCAAGATGCCACAGGACTTTCTGTTGGTGTTGCCGCAAGGGGTTCTATGCTGCTGTCCCACAGGGAAAAGTTACAAAATGCAAAAATTCACACCAAGAACCATAATTTAACAGTGGCAAACTTTATCCCCGCATTACGTTTGAGAACTGTGGTTAAAACGAGGGCTACATCATCTTCTTTCCTTGCAGGAATGTCAGATTAGCTTTCAGGTAATAATCACTTGAGAGAATCTGAGCTGAAGTTATCTCTGAGCAAATTGGGGGAGCAGGCAGCTTCAAACACAATTGTCTTCCCAAACAGCAGAGACCACGGGAACACACTGGAAATACTTCAAAGGATTTGTGTCCGTCTTCCCATTTGCTGCCAGCTGAGAAGTCTTCATGCCCGGATCACGAAGGTTACAACAATAATAACCAGGAGTTTAACGGTTTAAAAGAGAAATAAAATTTGCAGAGGAAACCTCCCTCTGCAGTTTGTGATCTTCACTTCAAAGCAAAGCAGAAGTCGGCACATGCAACAGGGTGGATATTAATTCCAGCTAAACTTTTGAAAGGCGTGTATTAAATAGAATTCCAGCACTAACAATATAACGTTTTTAGCTGGAGGACTTTTTTCCCTTGTCAGTCTGCAGCCTCAGGTGTTGGTCAAAGCCCTCCTCAGATGTGACACGGCAGAAATGAACAAAAGGAGAGATCCAAGGCTGCTTTGAACAAGCTCTGGTGGCGAACACTTTTCATGAAATCCCACCGTCCTTAAAGCAGAGACACAGCGCAGAAGAAATTCTTGCTTAATGAAGCATTGCCTTCACCTCTGTCAAACCCACATCTGTTACCCGACACGCTTAACTTTGAATGCGCTTCAAAATGCTCACAACCAACAAGGAATTTTGTTTTATGCATCTGATGAATTGCAGATGGACTTTAAAAATCTGCCTCTAATTTTGTCCTGCTGCAGCTATATCTCCCCCCCCCCCTCTTCCCTGCAGTAACAAAGGGACTGGAGAGGAGGAGGAGGGAGGGAGGAGAGAGACAAGAATGAAACTAGCAGGGCAATTAGGTCCACAAAGAGAAAGTGTGCCTGCAATTTGCATAACAATGGGCCAACTCGCTCAGCAAAAGCTGCCCCACCTCCTAACACGCCGCTGCATAGCAGGGCAGCAAGGCCAGGCGGCCTTTGCATTCATTGCCCGGACCTCGAGCGAGCGGAGGAGGAGGCAAGGGCTCCCCAAGGCCGTCGGGTCACAGGCCACGTTCACGGTCAGGGCGCACAAAAAAATAAAAAAACCCTCCAAGTTCGGCGGCGGCTCCACCATTTCTTGGTGCACATGAACCCGAATCGGGGCTCTGCAAAACTTTAAAACTCCGCAAGGCGCTGCAACGCAACCGGCGCGGTCCCTTGAAGCTGCAAGGCCGCCCCGTCGCCAGAAAGGAGTCCCTCGGCTCCTCTTGCCTCGTGCAAATGGCTGGGGAAACCCTCGCGGGCTCGGCGCGCACGCGCCATGGCGCCGGCCACGAATAAGAGACTCGGGGCCTCTCCCGGGAGCCCCGGCAAAGTTGCCCAACTTGGGATCCTCGCCTGCAGCGCGTGGGGCGCCCCGTCGCGGCGCCCCGACCTCCCCACCCACCACGCGCGCGCCACCTCGCTCCGGATCCGAGACTCTTCCGGGACTTTTGCAGGCTGCCGAGGCCTCCGCTTCGTTTCCAGGGCGCGGGCGCGCGCGCCGGAAAAGCCGAGCAAAGCAGCCCCGGAACGCGCACTCGGTCCCGGCCCCCGTCGGGGGGGAGGGGAGGCGGATCCCGGCTGCTGCTGCTGTTGCAGGGCGCTTTACCTTACCGAAGGGAGCCCCGAAGGCGAGCCCCGGACGCGCTTCCCCGGCGCAGGCAGGCCTAGTTCGGCGCCCCGCTCACCGGGCCAGACGGGAGGGCGCGTCCTCGTCGGCCGCGGGGACTTCCTGGTTCTCCGAGCAGACGGAGGGAAGGAAGGAAGGAAGGAGAGCGGAGGAGGAGGAGGAGAGATGCCAAAGCCAGCCCAGCCTGCGCGCCGAGACCTCGCCTCTTCCTCTCTCGTAGCCAGGCAGCTCGGCTCTCCGAGACGCGGCCTCCAGCTGGCCGCCTGCTCCGCCCGCCGCCCGCGCCTCCCCGCACTTGAGAGCCCACCCAAAAAACTTTTCGCCCCTTCCTTCCCGGCCGAGAAACGGCCACCAACGGGGCGAGGGAGGAGCAGGCAGGCGCCCGTCGAGGGAGGGCGCACCAACGCGCCACTGCGTCCGGGCGCGCAAAGCCCGGAGACGGCTCGCCGATTTGCGCCCCCTCGCCGGAAATATTATGAATGCATGTACTGCGGGGGGGGGGGGGTTAAAGATGAGAAGACAGCGCCTTCCTGCTCCGAGGGAGGGGGGCGGGAGCCAGGCTATTTTGGGACGCGCACGGCGACACCTTCGCAGGAGCGGAAAGGAGCCCCGACGGGGCGCTGGTCAGCCTCCCAGATCTCCTTTTGAGTTTTGAGACGCCCAACTAGGAGGCAGCGAGGACAGCGGCCCCTGGAGACCCTGCTGCGCCTTGTGTGCGTAATGTTTGTGACCGTCGGGCGGAGAGATTATCGTGGCCTTCCTGCGCTTGGCTGCCGAATGCCGCCCTCCCCATCTTGGATCGCCCTGCCCCCGGCGGCAGCTCCACCCCGGGGAGGGACCGGGGAACCCCTGCAACCACCCCACCCCCCGACGTTGCCTTCCTTGGGGCAGGACGCCGCGCGAACTTGCAGCCCCCGCCCCCGGCACCTGCCTCGCTTTCCCGGGCAGATTCCTCCTGCAGATCCGGCGCGGGGATCCTCCTCTTCCTCGACGCGTCCGCTGCTTATTTATAGCCACCCAAACGCAGCTCTGTCCATCAGGAGCTGGAGGGCCGGGGCAGCCCGACCCGGCGGCCCCTCGCAGCCTATTTTGGTCGCTCTCCGCTTTGGAAAGCAAAGCAACCCGAGCAGCAGTAGCAGCTGCTGCCTCTCTCCGGCTTCTCGGCCGCCGCCGCGCAGCCTTTTCCTCGCTCCCGCGACCTTCCCTTCTCCAGCTGCAGCTGACTCACAAAGTCAGCGGCGAGCCAAGGGCGCGATCCGGGAGGATCTTTCCTCCGGGGAGGGGGAGAATAGGAAAAGGAAGGGGGATAGCGACCCCCAAAAAAAACTTTCTTGGGGGTCTTTGGCTTCTTCAAGGGCGCCGGGAAGAAGTCACCCGCACTCTACGGAGGGGGGCCCCGGGGAGACTTGTTTACGTGGGGAGGGGGAAGGGACTTGCTGGGGGGGTTCTCCGATTTGGGGGAAGAGGGAGCCCCGAGCGAAGTGGAGGATCCGGCGAGCCGCGGAGGGGGCGCAGCGCAGGGCGGGGGATGCGCCCGGGAGGCGTCGGGGAACGTTTACCTTGCTGGGGGAGAGCGCCGCGCCAGATCCCTCTGCCTGCCTGCCTCTCTCTCTGAGTCACCCAGAGTAGATCCAGCGCGAGCCACCGGATTATGCCGATGACTTCACGGCGCGCGGCCATCCCCGCCTCTTCCTCCGCGCCCGCGCCGCCCCCGGCTCCTCCCACGCGCCCCCCTCCCAAAGGGAGCCTCCGACTGGACGGCGCCGAGACAGAGCGCCCGCCCCGAGGGCGGAGAGGGGTCCCCGATTGGAGGCTCCCCGCTGCCACTCACGGCGCCCGCCCGCCCCCTCCAGCAGCAGGCGGAGTCGCTCCCGAGGCTGCTCGGGAAGGGGCGGGCGGAGCCAGGGACCCGCTCCGAGGGGGAGGCGGGCGGGTGCAAGGCGCGCGCGGATCAGCTGGGACGATGCGCGGTGTTTGCCTGGGCTCATTTCACACCCGCACGCACATAGACAGAGATGCACGCCCGCCTTCTCCCCCCTGCATTTTTGCACCGCTGTGTTGGCAGAGTCTTCTCCTGGCGCAGAGATGGAGAGGAGCCTGGCTGCATTTGGCCGCGGGAGGGTCGGGGGAAGAAGGTGCTGGAACCTGGACGGGGCTTGCCGGAAGGAAAGGCGAGAGGAAGCGCGCTTAGGGCTGAAGGCTGCTTTTCCCAGGCCCCTTGTTTGCATGCTTGGCAGGAGAGCGGGTGAATTGCAGAGCTGGGAGGGACCCCGGGATAATCCAGTCCAACCCCCTGCAATCTGCCCCCGACGAGGATCGAACCTGCAACCTTGGCTCTCGCCACCTGAGCTTTGCAGGTCCTGGTTCTTTCAAGCGGGAGCTTCCCAATCTGTGGAAGGGGAGCTTCCCTCGGGGACAAGAGGGAGGAGGGCCCCATCCAGCTGCCCTTTCCACTTTGAAGTGCCCCTCGAGGAAGTCCGGCAGCGCGGCTGTTTACTAAGCATTCCCCGGGAGAAAACAGGCAGCAAAGAGACGGCACCTCGCAGCTCTCTGAGCAATGCCATCTGTATGCTAACAAGGCTGCTACGGTGCTGGCTGGGAAGTTGGGACTAAATCTGGCGCTTAGGGCTAGCGAAAGTAAGTGGTGTCATTTGCCGTGTTTCTTTCCTCCTAGCTCTGCTTCCTAAAACTCGAGATGCTTTGGAACTGACTGTGCTCATGAATCGGTTTTTCCCTGTTGGGGAGCTGAGTTTTCCCTTCCCTCTGAGCTATTTTAATGGATGCAAACCTCCCCTTTTGGACGTGAGAGTGGGGACCCCCATTTTTAATTAGAAGTCTGTAAAACTTAGCATCCTGTTCAGCGGTAAATTCTGCCCTGAGTTCAATGTCAATAAGGTGTTTTCCACAAGCGTTTCGTCCACTCATAAAATTATATCCCTGTCAATCACTTCCAGAAGCCTAGGATTTAGAGAGAACCCTCTCTGGCTAGAATCTGTACACCAGGACCACTTTATCGGAGTGATTCTCCTATCATTGTGCAGGGTGATTTCACCCAGACAAGGGGACACACAGCATCCTAAGATTTTCGGTTGAGGGTTTGTTTTGTTTTTTTGAAAGAAAATGCTGGGGGGGGGGGAGGGATTGCATGATTAAACATTTCCTGAGACATAGCCATGTCTGTTGTAGCAAAAGCTTGGTTTGATAAAATAAGGGACAACGCTTTAATGGGTGTTTGGCACCAGTAGTGCAAGGCGCTCTGAGTGTTCCCGACCTTTGCCACAGGGTGAAAATACTGCACTTGCTGCCAATCTCTGGAGACAACATTCAGGTATTGCAGAAAGCTTTTCATGCAAGATAAGAAATGGACCCTGGAGACGGACAGCTGTGCCTCATCCATGGGCCATCCAGCACGGGGACAGCAGAGCATTCCCGGGAAATGTGGGTCCCCTAGGCAGAAAAGCCACATGACGGCTTTGCACCTGTCCCTCCTGACACTTGGTCATCTGAATCTTGTTGTGAAGGGGTCTTCTGTAAAGCATGCAAGAATATAAGCAAGCGCACATATACCAAAACTGGAGTTTGGCTTCATGCTATAGTAATCGCCTAAGAGGCACAGGATCTGAACTGTGACCCAGGGAACTTGCAGTCTGTCTCTCCCCTAGACTCAATAAGCTGACCCACCAGACTTTTAAATAATAAAGTTTTATTTTTATTACTAGTAGTAACCTGACTGCATTCACAACTAGGGCAGTTAAAAGTGAAGTGAGCAAGGGCAGAGGTGAAAAGTGATCAGAGATTATGGCTGCAATGAGGGACACGTTTGTCTGAAGTTTGTTTTCCCCCTGATCTCCAGGCACAATTTATGGTGCAACCCTAACAACGCTTACCTGGGAGTAAGCCTATTTAATCTAATAGGTCTTCTGATTCAACATGGTCAGGATTCTGTGGAGTCAAAAGAACACAGCTGGAAAGGGAGCACAAAGAGAGGGGATTTTCTCCCCTCCAGTTTCTGTTTCGGACACCTTTGTCCAGTTGACCCTTTCCCCAATATTCAAGATGAGTCCTTCTGCCCTTTATCTCTGCTGGGGAGTAAACAGAACAGACCTAAGAGGGGAGCTTCCCTCCACAGCATCTTGCCTAGGCTGGCCTTGAACTCAGCAGAAATCGAACTGAATGACCATTTCTTTCAGTCAGAAGGATACAGGAAGGGGAGACATGAAACTAATCTCTTGGGCAAAATAAAACGTTGAGAGTCAAAGCACTGATTACTTTTGTTGCCTACAAATCGTACTGTGAGCTGATGTCATTAGAGGCCTGTTGGATCTTGAATGGTTGCGCTAAACTCAGCTGAAGCCACAGGAAGGAGTCCTAGTTTGACTCATAAGTGGCTTATTTCATTCTCTCCACAGGTGAGGACCAAAGGTTGGGGACCATTGGTTTAGTGTCTGCGCAGAGACCTTCCTCTTGTGTAAAATATTGCAGAGGAATAGATGTCAGCCATAAGTATTCTGGCCGTAAAATGAGAGTGGCAAGGCACAATCCCTCGGAAGAGATAAATTAAATATGTAAAATCATAAAGTACAATTGAAGGGATAAAATACTGCTGTGCAGGTTGATCATGGTATATGTAAAGATTACTCACTTAACAGAAGGAATTCTTCAAGTTGTTAAACGTAGCTTGGGGGGGGAGGGGAACAACCAGATTTTGTCAAGGTGGACCAAAAGTGTTCTGTGGATGTACTAATGCAGAGACAATAATACAACAAAGCAACAACACCACAAACTGGCTTATAAATATAAAACCAAATTTACTAGAATAATAGAATAGAGATAGACTTGTAACCATTCAAACAACAAACATACTAAGGTGCCATGTGCAAGACAAAGCCTGGATATACTGTAAACATGGAGTGGATAAATATACAACTCTATGTTAACAAGTTACATGTGCAGTAAACGTTATACAGACTGGATAAATGAACGCTTACTGCATATGTAACTTGTTAACATAGAGTTGTACATTTATCCACTAGTATGTTTGTGGTGGTGGCGATTGTTGTATTATTATTACTGTCACCACATTGGATACTTGGTGTATACCCTATACTAATGCAGAGACACACAACTCAAATAGCCTTGAGGACCATTTTCTAAATTAGATGCCAAGAAGGGGGCCACTCCTTGGCAGTGCTATTTTTTCTAGAAAAAGAGGTGCCAGGACTCTCCCTGAACGCTTCTCTTGTTCTCTCATGATGACAATGGGGCCCACCTGAGAGATGCTGGAACTGAGTTCCTGTGAGTTCTGGCTGAAAAGAAGCCCTGGTTCTTGGTACCCAGTGGAGATGGAGAACACAATAGCAAAAGTTACAGATAGGTAGCCGTGTTGGTCTGCCATAGTCAAAACAAAAAAAATTCCTTCCAGTAGCACCTAGCAAAAGAACAGTGCTAGCTTTGTTTCTCCACTGTTGGCATACCTACAGGACCGCCTCTCCTGGTATGCCCAGCAGAGGACCTTAAGGTCCACAAATGACAACACTTTGGAGATCGCAAGGTGGTTAGATTTGTCTCAGCTAGGGCCAGGGCCTTTTCAGTACTGGCCCCGACTTGGTGGAACGCTCTGTCACAAGAGACTAGGGCCCTGCGGGTCTTGACATCTTTCCACAGGGCCTCCAAGACAGAGCTGTTCTGCCTGGCCTTTGGTTTGGACTCAGTCTGACCCTTATGTCTTCCCTCCCCTTACGGTTTTGATTTATGGGCAACTTTTAAAATGAGGCTGCTTTTTAAATTGCATTTTAACCTGTATTTTAAATTGGTTGGTTTCCCCCGCTAATATGTTTTTACTGTAATTTTACTAGTGTTAGCTGCCCTGAGCCTTGCCCAGGCCGGGGAGGGCGGGGTGTAAATAAATTTTATTTATTTATTTATTTATTTATTTATTTATTATGATTATTCTTTTTGGTGCAGCAGGACAGGTCAAGTCAGAAGGGGTGTGCTGTGCCTGGGGGTGTCCTGTAAGCCCCACAAAATGAGACCCATGTTGCCCATTGCTATGGGCCACCGATGTGCTTCCCTGCACTAATTCAGCATCAAAAGTTGTGCTTTGACTACAAAAGGGAGTTTGACTAACAGCAGAAATCCGTCCAGAAATTAGTGATTGCACCCACTTTGCATGGACACGGGTGGTTTTTAAACTAATATCTTTATCCCAAACTTATAGTGCAGGCAAATATATGCTCAAAACTGACTTATAAGAAAAGACTGTTTTTATCAGCAAAAGCCAAACAAACAAATCCAAACCAAATTTGCGATTTCTGAACCGTTGCAGTGTAATGAACATTCTCAGTTGTATTCTTAGCTGTACGGAGTCCTGCTTTTTCCTGAGCAAAACCATTCCAGCCTGATTGCAGCTATTCTTATTTTATAGCTAGTTGCAGCCATCAGAAATCAGCATGAGAAATGCCATGTTGTGTGCTGGGCCTGGGGGTTAACCCGGGCAACGCGGTCCAGGTCTGATCCCGAATCCAAGGATTCCACAAGGAATCAGTCCAACGGGGCCAAGGCAGGAAACCAGGTAAGGACAAGTACAGGATCTCAGGCAGCATCCCTCAATGTAGCTCATATCTTCGCCTCCAGAAAGCCTCAGTTAGATGCTGGGAAAAGGCAATGTGGTCACAAGGCTGGACTTGGAACATCTGAGAGCTTGAGTTGTTAGCCCAGCAGCTCCTTATCTTTCTGGAATCAGAGACACTTTCGGCTGCCAGGAAGGTTGTAAGGCATTAGGCAATCCTCTGGCATTTTCGGGACCTTTCGCAATTTACATGGAAGAACAATGTTGATATCATCTCATGATATCACCGGAGCTTAAGCCTGGCTTCTGCAACTTCAAAGTAAATTACACCGGTGGGTAAAGGAATGGAAGATTAGATCTGGCAAAACCCACAGCGCCGTGTATTTGTTGCATGGTGCTTCAGCGCTGACTCCTCGGAAAGGCATTTGCACTCCTGAGCTTCTTCCTGCAAGCGAAGGGGCTCCACAATGCACTATTCCCATTCCCATTAGTACAGTTTCTGACCATCACAGCGGGCCCAAAGAAAGGCTAAACACCTTTGTTTATAGCCTTCGTTTGTTTTAATACAAGGTTGTGGTTGGAAGGGGAAGACTGGTATGTATTTGGCGTGGTACTGAACCTCAACCCCTTGGCTGATTCTCTCATTCAAAACCTGTTCCAGCAGCAGCTTTTCTTCCAGTGGAGGAAAGATAATGTATTTTCCTTCCCATGGAAGGAAGAGCAATGTGTAGGAGACAATTCTGGTGGTGGTGGTGGCTTTTTTGGCATTTTTTAAAAGAAATGTATTTATTTGGTTTTTGAGATTAAAATTTTACAGTCCAACATACAACATTAAAACAAGATTCCAAGAAATCTCTCAAGACTTCCCTCCTCCCCTTTGTGGGTCCTACTGTTAATCATTTCCTCCTGCATCTTTTATAACAATCCAAATCTTTTATCTCTCCGTAATATCCACTAAATTCACCATTAAACTACAAGTGATATTCCAATGCTACTAATGATTTCAACTGTTTACAATGGTCTTCAAGGTAAGTTATAAATCCACACCCCCCCCCCATTCCTTATTAAAATTTTGGTCTTCCTGATTTCTGATTCTTCTGGTCATTTTGTCCATTTCA
This sequence comes from Podarcis gaigeae, assembly GCF_964106915.1. Taxonomy (NCBI): domain Eukaryota; kingdom Metazoa; phylum Chordata; class Lepidosauria; order Squamata; family Lacertidae; genus Podarcis; species Podarcis gaigeae. The sequence continues at coordinate 28,908,999 of NC_139694.1, read as the reverse complement.
GCATAATCCATCAACTTAATCTGCCATTCTTTTCTGGTAGGGACTTTATCTTCTTTCCATCTCTGTGCTAATAACATCAAGGCAGCCATGGTCGCATACATAGTCTCTTTGTGGGATATAAAGCTGTCAGTCAAGTCCAACATTCCGAGGGAGGACTAACTGCCTCTGTCGGTTGCTGCAAGGACTGTTAACTGGCAACTGCTCAGATGCAGTCTTTGCATGACTCACTACTATCTAGTGTATAGTTTATCTGTTATGTAACCTAAGCCTGCCTTCAGGAACAACTCTGTCAACCTGAATGAATCTGAAAGTAAATTAGTTTATGTTAATATGATTCAGATTCATGTGTGTTTTCTTTAAGAGGGACTGAAAGGGATTATCAACCAGGAAGTTATAATTATTGATAGGACTCACACGAGCTTGTCGCTGCATAAACTGAAACGGGGGATCGTTTATTTTTTTTATATATAAATATTTATTAAGATTTTTGTAAAAGAAAAGCATAAATAACAAACAACATTTCTTATATCATAACAAAATTTCATAACTTGTTTAGACTTCCTCACGTCTCCTGCTCCCACTTACATTGTTAAAAAGTTTTTTCAAGCAAATTATCATCTTGTTTACAATCTTATATCCACTCGTTTAAATATAATCTAATAGTTCTCCCAAAGGGTTTGTCTTTTCCTTAATCTCACTTATCATCTAATTCCAATCTAGTTTAGTGGTTGCCAATTATTTATGATCAAGCATCCTTCTTAACATTCAGTCAAATTACAATATTTTTGTAAGTAAATTTTAAATTTCTTCCAATCTTCTTCAATCCTTTCTTCTCCCAGGTCTCGGATTCTGCCGGTCATCTCTGCCAGTTGCATATAGTCTATCAGCTGCATCTGCCATTCTTCCAGTGTGGGTAGATCTTGAGTCTTCCAATTCTTGGCAATAAGTATCCTTGCTGCTGTTGTTGCGTACATAAAAAATGTTCGGTCCTTCTTTAACACCTTCTGGCCGACAATACCCAGGAGGAAGACCTCTGGTTTCTTAGTGAAGGTATACTTAAATACCTTTTTCAACTCATTATATATCATTTCCCAGAAGGCCTTCACTTTAGGGCAAGTCCACCAGAGGTGAAAGAATGTTCCTTCATTTTCTTTACATTTCCAACATTTATTATCAGACGAATGGTATATTTTGGCAAGTTTAACTGGGGTCATGTACCATCTGTATATCATTTTCATTACATTTTCCTTCAAAGCATTACATGCAGTGAAGTTCAGCCCAGTGGTCCACAACCTTTCCCAGTCCTCAAACATAATGTTATGCCCAATATCCTGTAAATATCCAAATCTGCAGGCTGACTGCTACAGTTACTCAGGCAGTTCCAGCACCTGGGTTTTTGACTTAAATTGTAATTCCAATAGAAGAAGATGTCACAGTCCAAATTAAAGACGCCAAATCCAATGCTTACAGTCCTATTCTGCTTCAAAGGAGGTTCAGTGGGTGCTCAGATCCATTAGGTTAAAAGTTCACTCTCTGCCTCCACTCCTCCTGCTCTTTGCTTTGAAGTTCAGTAGCAGCGGAAGACGGACTTCCTTTTTTTTCGTCAATCCGCTTTCAGCCAAATTCCGTAGCTTTTGAAACTTTAAAATTTTTAAAAGTCCTTATTACTCACGGATTGTTGCTTTCCGAAACGTAAATTCCAGGAAGAAAGGTCAGCGCTCACCGGCAACAGCTTCGCGGCTTCGCTCCGTTGATTGCGGAGCGACCCTCAGCGCCGCTACCCCCTCCGCGATTCGGAGCCCCTTACGGGGTTCCTTCAACGTTTTGGGGGCAGCTCCTGGCGCCCGCCGGGTCCCAAGACCGCAGGCTTCTGCCGCCTGCGGTTTTCCGATGTGGGTCTCCGCTTCGCCGTAGCGGACGACCCGTTTCAACGGAGCTTCCCTCTCCTAGTTAGAAGAGGGCAGCCATTACCGTTCGCGCCGCCTCCGGAAGTCCTGAAACGGGGGATCGTTTAAACTCTGCTAAATTATATAAACTTTCCCACACTTTTCTGCTCCCTTGGGAGACAATTTTGATTGACAATGGTTGGGGAGAGTTAAGAACACCTTCCCCACTACTATTCCCTTTCTCCTAATCATGGCCTCCCAGGTTGTCTTCTGCACCTCTCCATCCCTCCACCAAGAGAACGTGACATGTACCTGCATTGATCATCTTGTTCGGAACCATGGTTTCCTCCATACATTGCAGCATCCTTGCACATCTATGTGTAGGTTATTAACATGAGTCCAGGTATGTATCTTCACATGAGGATATGACAGATAGATTTATTACTCTGTGTACACCAGTTGTGGGAGACCACAGCCAATCATTACCCACTCATTTAGTTTTATAGCCCACCCTGTCCCAAACACTCAGGGCATGTTGTAGAAATGCCCACCTCTCCAACAAAAGGGAATACTATTTTTGTCAAATTTTCTGCAGTTTCTCCACTCTTTTCAGACTCGTCTTTGGCCCAAAGTTGAGCCCAAACAGCCTTCTCTATGCCACGTTCCCTTTCCACATGCAACATGCTTTGATGAGGGAATTGATTCAAGCTCATAATTGCCCATCTGAAATGGAATAGTGCCCCTCAATGTTCCACCACATGCATTTCCTGAACAAATACACCAGCTCTTTGCCAATCCCCACCAAATATGCAGTGTCTGATTTCTGAAAAGGCCTACATTAACCCATTGTTTCCATACTTAACATACACTGGTGGCACTCGTGGCATTCAGACAGAGCTGATATTGAAATGTGACTGCTTACATGCAATAGTTGGTTTTTATGCTAAAGTGCAAGAGCAAAATTCGAAGGCAAGCCAATGGCTAGACTCGTTTCCTTTTTAACAGCAGAGCTTTGCTGCAGACTGCTCCTGCTGTACCCATTTTTGCATTGAGAAGTTCTCCTGGGCCCACCTCCAAGCTAGCTGTGACTGCAATATCGGCTCAAGCCCATTTGGCACAGAAGTGGCATTGCCGAGAAGATAAATCTGGTCCCTGTTTTTCACTGTATTTTTTATTCTATCCTTGGACTGTTCTCCATGCTACCCGTGTCCTCAACCAATTGCAGCAACGTCAGGCCTGGTAGAAGCCCCCCTCCCCAAAGTGGCCAGAGAGAGCATGTTTATCTCTGATGTGCCAACATGTCCCTCTGTTGATGGCAATGAGAGGCCACCCCCTTCCATTTCCAAGGTGGCATCGCCCTAGGAATGGCTCCAGCTGGCCAGCAATTGGGGAATGTGTGGTTGAGCTGTAGTCAAGGATACCTGAGACATTTACCTCCCACTGGGGGATCTGACAATGAAGACCGTTTTTTTAAAAAAGAGAGAGGCAGATCATCAAGCGGAGGAAAGAAAAGTCGAGGCACCTCGCCAGTTTCTAATCTAAGTGACAGCATGATGCTGAGATCATAATCTGGCCCAAAGAGTGCTGAGGAGGGGAGAAGAGAAGAAAAGAGGCAGGTCAGACGAGAAGGTGAAAACAACTTCAAGCAGAATGAGAGAAGAGACATAATTAATCATGTTCCTACTACAGGCTTGATGACTCTGCAGAGGAAAATGCAAAAGTAATCGTCTCCCAATGGAGGACTAAAGATGCTGCGCTTATAATATCTCCGATATCTTTGATACGTAGGCACATACCCACATCGTAAGAGCATCACCTGGCTGCTCTTCTGGCATCCAATTCTTGGTGCCACAATTTAAGGAGGATGTTAAGAAGCTGGAACATGTGCAGAGGAGGACGGCAACCAAGATGATCGAGGGACTGGAAGCCAAGCCTTAGGAGGAGTGGTTGAAGGAGCTGGGTGTGTTTAGCCTGGGAAAGAGGAGACTGAAAGGAGGTATGAGAGCCATCTTCAAATTGTTCAAGGACTGTCACATGGAGGCAGGAACAAGCTTGCCTTCTCCTGCTCTGGAGGGTAGGACTCAAACCAGTGGTTCCAAGAAAGGAGGTTCTGACTCAACATCAGGAAGAGCTTTCTGACAGTAAGAGCTGTTCGACATTGGGATGGAAGGTGGTAGGATCTCCTTCCTTGGAGGTCTTCAAGTAGAGGTTGGATGGTCATGGATGCTTTAGCTGAGGTTCCTGCATTGGAAGGGAGTTGGACTAGCTGAGCACTGGGGATCCCTTCCAACTGTATGCAGATCATCTCAAGAGTATTGTCTGGGAGCACATGAGGCTGTATCTTAAAGCAAGTCTGAGTCTGGTCAACGCCTGGATGGGTGACTGTCTTGGGAGTCATGTGCTTACCACCTTGGGTTCCATGATGGAAGAAATTAATAGTGAAATATAACAATGTCTGCCATAGCTTAATTTAAACTGGGCTTCACAAGGTTTCAATGTACCTTTTTAAATTAATACACATGCCTTGAAGCTTGTACCAAAGGCTCCTCCTTCAGGATGTCCCCACCGTATCTCCATGTGGTTTCTAATGCCTTAACACAGAAGTTCTCGAGCCATGAGACACAGGCCATTTGTAGCCCACAAGCACCACTCAGTTGCCTTGCAAAAAGGGGGTGGAACAACTGAGAATCTGGTTTTGACCCTGCCCCCCGATCTCCCCCTGGTCAGGACTGCCTCAAACAGGCTGACAAAGCCAAGGGCCGATGACTTTCCTAATGCAATGCTGGTGCACTCCTGCTAATTCTTCCTGGACATCTAGCTAAAAGGGTCCTTCCTCTTCAGTAATCTGGCCCAGGGTCTGTGATTTGCATAGCATGGCCCTGTTTTTGACAACAGTGGTGGCAATGAAGGAAGATGTCTATTAAGTGGTCTTCTGAGACCCCTTAGGTGGTCCAGGAGGAGGGATTAAGAACTGCTCCCTGAACACATCGAAATGTTTCAATCAGGAGGGAATCAGGCAAGTTTAACCATGCAGACTGTTATTCTGTTTTTTAAAAAGATATTTATTAAAGTTTCAAGAAAGATTACAAAAAAGTTACAAAATAAGAGGAGAGAGAGAGAAAAAAGAAAAACTTACAAAATACAGAAAAGCAAAAAAACCCCAATTAAAATCAAATCAATCTTTTCATATCTTATCTTTCGTTTACTTGTTTCCCTGACCTCCTCACACCTCCCTTTTTTGTATTCCAGTTCAGTTAGTTAAATCAGCAAATCCTTTCCCTCCTTGTTTTTATCTTATTTCTCTACCTTGATGTATTATATCTTTACATTCTCATCTGATAACAATCCATTTTTACATACTCCTTTATAACATTGCTGCTAGAGCCACTTAACTTCATGCCAACCTCATTCTAACATTCATTAATTTTGCAGTGTTTATGTAGATAGTCTTTAAATTTCTTCCAATCTTCTTCCACCAACTCTTCTCCCTGGTCCATGCAGACTGTTATTCTGATGACTTCTTCTTCTTCTTCTTCTTCTTCTTCTTCTTCTTCTTAGGCGGCTTTCTTCCAGGATGCTTTTTATTATGTTTTTATCATTGATGTGTGTAATGTGTTTTTAATGTTGGATCCTGCCCTGGGATCTTTTGATAAAGGGCAGTGTATAAATTGAAATAATAATAATAATAATAATAATAATAATAATAAAAAAACAACAACAAAAAATCCAGCAAGTTAGGTATCATGGGAAATGATGGGAGGATAAGGCAGACTGCAGAGGATGAGAATGACACACCTAGTTGGTCTTTGCCTGCTTCCAGGACATTTGAGTCTTTTAATGTTTTGCCTAAGGTGCCAGAAACCTAAAGCTGTTACTTATAATAATAATAATTTATTATTTATACCCCGCCCATCTGGCTGGACCTCCCCAGCCACTCTGGGTGGCTTCCATAGAAACCAAAAATACAGTAAAATATCACACGTTAAAAACTTCCCTGAACAGGGCTGCCTTAAGATGTCTTCTGAATGTCAGGTAGTTGTTTATCGCTTTGACATCTGATGGGAGGGCGTTCCACAGGGCGGGCGCCACTACCGAGAAGGCCCTCTGCCTGGTTCCCTGTAGCTTTGCTTCTCGCAATGAGGGAACCGCCAGAAGGCCCTCGGTGCTGGACCTCAGCGTCCGGGCAGAATGATGGGGGTGGAGACGCTCCTTCAAGTATACTGGAACAAATGTGCACAGATTTTACTTACACAAACACACACACACACACGTGTCAAACTCCTATGATGAGAACTTCCACGCTTCCCCCTGGCCTTGGAGGACTTTTATCAGGCTCCCCCCAATAGTGGATATTTACTTAAGTGCAGTATTATGGGCACGAAGTGACTAATTACTGCAGTTTTTCCTTTAAGCCTATTCTAGTCGAAAGGCAGTAGGCTTTGTTCTGGTTAGAAAATACAAATTAGCTCCCCAGCTAATTTGTTGTCTGAAAATATAAAGTTCATTCTTCTAACTTGCAGCAGTAATAGCTCATGCACATTTTATGTCTCTGCTGAAGATCAAGGTCTCAAAGGAGTACTTGAAAAAATAAAATATTTGTCTTTGTTTTAATGCTTTAAAAGACTTCTTTAAAACACACACATGCATTCCGAGCTAACTGTTGTAAAAATAGATTTTATTTTTCCCCCGAAGGAAAATTATTCTTTTCTAGGGCAAAAACGGCACTTCTTTTTCTAAAAAAAAAAGTGCTAAGCCCAGAGGAAGCACATTGCTGTAGCAGAGACCCACCTTTTACGATGTAAAGAGCCCTAATGGAAAAGCATTCTGCAAAGTCATTCCCTAATCAGTTCTGCTTTGTGCGTCCTAGTGCTGATCTCTCACAAGGAAGACAAACGCCTTATCTGGGGTTGAGAAGTCCTGGCTTACATCTAGTCCACAACGCCTACCATGATCTCTTGTCCTTTTGCAAACAATATTCACCCTTTTCTGTGAGACATCAATGTCAACATATTTTTTATGTGTTAAATGGAGTCCCACTTTTTGTGTCCCAACAGTGGCAGCAGTACAGACACTGCATGGAGTGATGGAAGTGGGGTAAAAATAGGGAAGGGTATTTATTTGCTGATTGCCGAAGAATTGATGCTTTTGAATTATGGTGCTGGAGGAGACTCTTGAGAGTCCCATGGACTGCAAGAAGATCAAACGCATCCATTCTGAAGGAAATTAGCCCTGAGTGCTCACTGGAAGGACAGATCCTGAAGCTGAGGCTCCAATACTTTGGCCACCTCATGAGAAGAGAAGACTCCCTGGAAAAGACCCTGATGTTAGGAAAGATGGAGGGCACAAGGAGAAGGGGATGACAGAGGAGGAGATGGTTGGATAGTGTTCTCGAAGCTACCAGCATGAGTTTGACCAAACTGCGGGAGGCAGTGGAAGACAGGAGTGCCTGGCATGCTCTGGTCCATGGGGTCACGAAGAGTCGGACACGACCAAACGACTAAACAACAACAAAGCATTCAGAGGCACCTGTTAGACTGACAAAACTTTGTCATGGGCAAGGCTGTTGATCTGCATTGTGGTAGAGGAGCTGCTTGTCTAGTTATGAGGCTCCAAGTATCTGAGTTTCCATTTTGAACCACAGGCTCCATCTTGGAAGAGAAGTGCAACTGGGTCTTGAAGGTGGAAGCTGTGATTCTCCCTCTTCCCTGCTTGAATGCAGCATTTTTAAACAGTGGGCTGCGATCCACCAGTGGACCTTGGGGTGTTTTCAGGTGGGTCTCCATACTGCAGCCTCTCCCATCCAGTTCCTGCCCATCTGCTAGCCATGCTAGAGCATTTTGGTTGGGCCAATGCAGGACCATCAACTTTTTGAGCAAACTTGTATTGGAGAGAAAGAAATTTGGTGGTAAGGTAAAAAGGTAAAGGACCCCTGGATGATTAAGTCCAGTCAAAGGCGACTCTGGGGTTGTGGCGCTAATCTCGCTTTCAGGCTGAGGGAGCTGGCGTTTGTCCACAGACAGCTTTCCAGGTCATGTGGCCAGCATGACTAAACCGCTTCTAGCACAACGGAACACCATGACGGAAACCAGAGCACATGGAAACACCATTTACCTTCCCGCCACAGCAGTACGTATTTATCTACTTGCGCTGGTATACTTTCAAACTGCTGGGTTGGCAGGAGCTGGGACAGAGCAATGGGAGCTCAACCCGTCGCGGGGATTCGAACCACTGACCTTCTGATCAGCAAGGCCAAGAGGCTCAGCAAAGGGAAGGAAGGAAGATGTCTCCCTCTGAGGGGCTGCTGAGGGAAATCAGAAAGTGGTAGAAAAGGTTAATATTTACTAATAGCTGTGAAGAAGCTCTGTTTATCTAAGTTTCAATGGGCACTGGTTAATTTGTACTGGAGTAATACTACTACTACTACTAATAATAATAATTTATTATTTATACCCCGCCCATCTGGCTGGGTTTCCCCAGCCACTTTGGGCGGCTTCCAACAAAACACTAAAATACAATAACCTATTAAACATTAAAAGCTTCCCTAAACATGGCTGCCTTCAGATGTCTTCTAAAAGTTTGGTAGTTATTTTTCTCTTTGACATCTGGTGGGAGGGCGTTCCACAGGGCAGGTGCCACTACCGAGAAGGCCCTCTGCCTGGTTCTCTGTAACTTGGCTTCTCACAGGGAGGGAACCACCAGAAGGCCCTTGGAGCTGGACCTCAGTGTCCGGGCAGAACGATGGAGGTGGAGACACTCCTTCAGTGCAGGAAGTTTTCTATCTGGTCCAGTGGCAGTTCACTTCACCTTCCCTTGGGGTTTAGCTGACCGCTGTGTGGAAGGGCCAGTGTGAGAGTTATCTGGAGTTGGCGGCTTGATGTTCGTGGATTCAGCCAGGAGATGATGATGGCAAAGAAAGAGGGTGTAGGAAGAAGGAAGATGCGAGTGGCAGGTGGAGGGGCTGCAGACTTCATTGAATTGCTTGGTGAAGAGACTAGGGAAGACCCTGCCTGCAGCGCTACGGGAGAGGAGGGAGATGCAGCCGGGACTGCTGGGCTGCGTCCACATTACCTGCAAGGTCATTTATTCTTTTTCTCAATTTGGATTGAAACCACTTTGTGGAGGGGAGCTGATCAAAAGGCACAGCTTTTTGCAAGAAGGAAAGTGACTGTACAATGCACTGGAAAGTGCGGGTTGATGCAAGTGTAGCACAAAACTTATCGCTTATACAATCTTTTTAGACTTCCATCAGCACCTCTGATAATCCACCGTTTTAACCACTTCTTATACATTTCTTAACTTTATATTGCCTTTAAGTCTCTTAACAAATTATCCTTCCCCTTATCTGTTTTTGCAATACTTCCAGCAATACTCCTCACAGAACTTCTTGCAAACCTACAAACGTTGTCTGATCTTCACAAATACTTTTCAAATAGTCTGTAATTTTACTCCAGTCTTCCGTGAATTTCTGGTCCCGCTGGTTTCGAATTCTTCCTGTTAGTTTATCCAGTTCTGCATAGTCCATTAACTTCATCCCCCATTCTTCAATTGTCGGTAATTCTTCTTGCTTCCATTTTTGGGCCAATAATATTCTTGCTGCTGTTATTGCATATAAAAAGAGCTTACATTCTTTTCTGTTGATATCACTCCCAACCATACCCAGTAAAAATGCTTCTGGCTTCTTTATAAATGTATATTTCAACATTTTTTTCAACTCATTGTATATCATCTCCCAGAAGCATTTCACCTTTTTACATTCCCACCACATGTGATAAAATGTTCCCTCTTTTTCTTTACATTTCCAACAGATTTGAGGGTAAATCATACGCGGAATGAGTCTGCCCCTGCGGCTTGATGGAAGTAGAAATTGTCTCTCGTTATGTTGCTGTTTCTATGGGGATATAAGCTCGGTATTTATCACTCCTGTTATACAAAAATCTCCAAATGGGTCCAAACTTCAATTTCTAAAACTCCTGATAGAGGACAAGGATCTAGAGATCACGCTAAGGGTGGCCAAATTCTGTGCAACTGCCTGAAAAATTAGGGAACAAGCTGTACTACTAAAATGATTAAGGTTTTAAATGACAATTTTAGGTTATATTTTAGTGATCAAGTCCCAGAATGGACCATAAGCTTTTCTCAGGCAATTTTGCTGACCAGGATAGCTGGCAGGCTCAGAACCATTCGAAAAACATCAGCATTAAAAAATATTATGAGACTTATTATAAGTTAAAAGAAAACAGTGGGGGTTTATGGGGGGGTGCCCATTATATTGCAGCAAATAAATTGTTGTTGTTGTTGTTTAGTTGTTTAGTCATGTCCGACTCTTCGTGACCCCATGGACCAGAGCACACCAGGCACTCCTGTCTTCCACTGGCTCCCGCAGTTTGGTCAAACTCATGCTGGTAACTTCGAGAACACTGTCCAACCATCTCATCCTCTGTTGTCCCCTTCTCCTTGTGCCCTCCATCTTTCCCAAAGTCTTGGAGCCTCAGCTTCGCGATCTGTCCTTCTAGTGAGCACTCAGGGCTGATTTCCTTCAGAATGGATAGGTTTGATCTTCTTGCAGTCCATGGGACTCTCAAGAGTCTCCTCCAGCACCAGAATTCAAAAGCATCAATTCTTTGGCGATCAGCCTTCTTTATGGTCCAGCTCTCACTTCCATACATCACTACTGGGAAAACCATAGCTTTAACTATACGGACCTTTGTTGGCAAGGTGATGTCTCTGAATGCTACCTATTTCTAAATAGGTAGGAAAGTAGACAGCAGGGAGACCCTAGTTCTTGGTGATCGATAAAATCGAGAGACTTGGTTCTGCCTGCAGTTCAAAGAAGGATCTTTTATCCAACTCAAAGGGTGCTCATCAATAGTTCCTCTTCATCCTGGAGAAGAGTGACTAGTGGGGTGCCACAGGGTTCTGTCTTGGGCCCGGTCTTATTCAACATCTTTATCAACGACTTGGATGAAGGACTCAAGGGCATCCTGATCAAATTTGCAGATGACACCAAACTGGGAGGGGTGGCTAACACCCCAGAGGACAGGATCACACTTCAAAACGACCTTGACAGATTAGAGAACTGGACCAAAACAAACAAGATGAATTTTAACAGGGAGAAATGTAAAGTATTGCACTTGGGCAAAAAAAAATGAGAGGCACAAATACAAGATGGGTGACACCTGGCTTGAGAGCAGTACATGTGAAAAGGATCTAGGAGTCTTGGTTGACCACAAATTTGACATGAGCCAACAGTGTGACGCGGCAGCTAAAAAAGCCAATGCAATTCTGGGCTGCATCAATAGGAGTATAGCATCTAGATCAAGGGAAGTAATAGTGCCACTGTATTCTGCTCTGATCAGACCTCACCTGGAGTACTGTGTCCAGTTCTGGGCACCACAGTTCAAGAAGGACACTGACAAACTGGAACATGTCCAGAGGAGGGCAACCAAAATGGTCAAAGGCCTGGAAACGATGCCTTATGAGGAACGGCTAAGGGAGCTGGGCATGTTTAGCCTAGAGAAGAGGAGGTTAAGGGGTGATATGATAGCCATGTTCAAATATATAAAAGGATGTCACATAGAGGAGGGAGAAAGGTTGTTTTCTGCTGCTCCAGAGAAGCGGACACGGAGCAATGGATCCAAACTACAAGAAAGAAGATTCCACCTAAACATTAGGAAGAACTTCCTGACAGTAAGAGCTGTTCGACAGTGGAATTTGCTGCCAAGGAGTGTGGTGGAATCTCCTTCTTTGGAGGTCTTTAAGCAGAGGCTTGACAACCATATGTCAGGAGTGGTGTTTCCTGCTTGGCAGGGGGTTGGACTCGATGGCCCTTGTGGTCTCTTCCAACTCTATGATTCTATGATTCTAACTCTGTTACTTTGATGTCTTACATAATGCGAAGTTGGCCAGTTTTTACTGAAGGTCTCAGAAGGACATCTGTGTCTGTATCCTGGTTTGTTAGCAGGCATAAATACTTTGTCTGTGGAATTCATCCTTGACGGAGTGTCATATAGAGTTCCGGACATATGTAATATATAACTTTGTATGTGTTTTCAGGCCCTCTCCATGTTGGAGATTTATGGATGCATGTTCAAAACTAAACTGACCGTGGTCGTTCAGATTATAATTTGTAGTTCCTGCTCCCTTCTTCTTTGTTTGCCTTGCCAACTGTTTTAGAGAGTTAAATAGAAATTAGCTTGTGATTATACGACCCAAACAATTCTGTGCTATTTAAGCACAGGATGCCGTGTGGAGGGAAGTAGGCTGTTGTTGTTTATTTCTTTGGAAACTAATGCATCTCTAGGAATGAATCCTTTTATACGTTCCTAAGAAGAAAAATAGCTCATCAGAACCAAGGTCATATTTTGTGCGGTAGCAACAGTTCAGCTCCCCACTTTATAATTGTAGTCTGAGTCTGTTTATAATATGAAAGCTGAGACAGAGTATTTAGATGGCACTATTAAGACCCATCATGCTCTCCAGGTCTAACCATCGATAATTACCCCTTTCAGAAGGGCTTGACATTCAAAATAAATATACCAGCAAGCACAAAGACGGAAGGGAACGTTACATTCTGTAGCGTCCTCTGGATGAATCTGTCTGATAAAATACAAATCCTGGTTTTTCATTCTTCCTATAATATCTCGTTTTGCACTTGGCTTGAAAGGACCAACCCATAGGAGACCAAGCAAGACTTCATTATTCTAATTATCTTGCTCAAGCTATCTTCTTAAGTACAATCTCTCTGAAGTGATCAAAACTAATGAATGTAAAATCTTAAGTCATGGCAGTGGGGGGCTGTGTGTGTGTGTGTGTGTGTGAAAACAGAAGTCACGCTCTGGCTCCTTACCTCTTGTGCCACGATTGCAAGCTTTCTGAGACAATACCGTATTTCTTGGAAAGAGAAAGCTGCCCCTTTTTGTCTCTGTGCTTTGATTCCCGATCCATTTTCATGCGAAATGTTGATAAGAGAAACTTAAATCAGGCCACATACAGACCCCCCCCCCCAGGGCAGCGGGTCCCATTTTGAGGATAAACAGGATCATGCCCTTTCCTTGCCACTGCACCTCCTACAACCTCTCCGATGGAACACAGCGCAAATCGCCTCCAGCGTCCCGAAAAAACCCCTTCATCCCGATTTCATTTTATTCTTGGGTAGATTTCCCCAAGAAAGGAAAGCACAAACCAATAAATAAATTTTAGAAAGGGGAAAGAGTGGATGCAGATGCACAAAGCATTTTTTTTAAATAAAAAGAATCCAGACTGCTTGCACTCTGCTGTGCTCCCCCTTTTTCACTGCCCAGAGCAGCCCTGCTCTCTGTCTGCCCCTCAGAACCACTGCATCCTGTGGGGCTGGGCCTTGGTGGTGGTGGCCCCTTCTCCTCCTGGCCTGCTCTCCAGCAGCCGCCATGAGCTGCCCAAGGGAGGAGGCTGGCAGAAGCAGCCGTGGAGAGGCCACAGGATGCCCCTCGCGGTCACCCCCGCTGCCCCCGCCATCTCTCAGGACAAGTGTTGGCCCATCCTCCTGCCCCACTTCAGCACTGGGGCGGGGAATAGGGACATTCTGGGATCAAATCAGAAGCTGCGATGGCTTTTGCATTTTGGGACCAGTCCCGGAAAATCGGGACACTTGGAGGGTATGTTATTACAGCTCAAGTCAAGCAAGGTCACTCATAAAACCAACCTGGTCAGGCCATTAAGCAGGATCTGTTGGTCCTGTAGGTTACTCGAGAGGCAAGGTCCAAGTCCACTCCATGGTCAAAGATGCAAAGTGGAGGCAGTCCGTAGTAGCTGAAGCTGGGTGCAGAGCAGGGAGTCAGGTGAAATCAGGAACAGCCTTGCAAGCAGGGAGCCAGGGCAGGACAGGGTTCAGGCAGGAACTAGCAACCAACAATGTTGCTCCCACAACTTGGGACTGGGGCTGGCCGGCTTTTATCTGCCCTGAGGCATAGGGCGGCCCCAATCCTCTGGTGACTCGCCTTTCCTGACCTGGAGGTGAGCACTCCTCCTGCGGGAACTTAGCTCCCTCCACCTCTCTGCCCTGAGCCTCTGCAGCTCAGGAGAGGCTGGAGGGTTACTGGACCCAGAGGCAACCTCAGCTTCCTCTGACGGGCCTGAGAGTGGAGCACCTGCAGGCAATGGGTCCTCCATCACCTCAGGAGCCAGAGCAGACTCAGCTGGTGCCTGCACCTGAGGATCCAGCATAGGTGAGGACCCTTCAGGCTCATGCCCCAGCCCCGGCTCAGCTGGTTCTGGAGGCGGGGGATCCTGTGCAGGCTGAGATCCCTCAGGCTCAGTATCCGAGTCCGAATCCCAAGCCATCACATAGGAGATGTGGCCTCAGTTCTCTTACTTGGCTTTCCCCTCATATCAGGTAGGGGTTTTTTGGGGTGTGTGAAAATCTGGCTTTGCATCATTGATTAGGGACGGACAACGTGAGGCGTTCAGCCTAATTTCGAAAAGGCTCTGCAAGTAATCTGTACAGATCTCTGGCAAGAGTGGAGGGGAGGTTAGAAATCATGTGTGTTTGAAAGAAGAACAGAAAGACAGAGAGGAGCCTCAGAAAGAGAAACTGCAGAGGAAAGTTGCTTATAGATTTCTGAGACCTCATCCTGCTAGTCTTAAAAGTGTTTCAACTTCATTAGAACTTCGCTGTTGTCTGAGCGTCTGCTCTGGGCACAGTAAATGTGACACCCGGGACATTTCTTCAAGGGGGCGGGGGCACTTTTATTATAGGTTTTTATGCACTTCTCTTTAGGAAATGCTCCATACATTGATGTAATTTAAGATTTCAAGTTCACGGCAATATAAAGATGACGGCAGAAAGCTATTCAGGTGCTGTAAAGTCAAGGCTTCCGGGGTACTGTAGGCACAGAACAACCATACCGTAGTATTTATAACGTACATTTATAAAACTTCTTATATTGCAGAGCTGGGGAGGTCAGACCACTCAGAACCATGGAGGGATAAAAGAGAAGAGCAGCATTATACTGGGAATCTAGCGGAGCCCATTCCGCATCAGACGAGTGAATAACCAATTGCGGAACAATGGAAAGAAAATAGTACTTTAGGACAGCAATTTTTGCTATCAGCCTCCTACTTGTTCAGCTGGTAAAAGCAAATTTTACTTTGCCAAACTACATTGATAATGAGAATTCGTCTTACCCAGCAATCCAGTCTCGCAAGTAACTCGGGTTTCAAAGGGGGTGGATAATAATCCTGAAAAATGGAGGTGTGTTTATGTCCCACGGAAATGAATTGATTTCCGTGGGGCTGACATGCAGCCAGCTCTCCATCTCTCAGCCATATCCAGTGCCATTCGCCAAGGAAATTCTTGTGTGGATAGAAGCATCTGTAGAAGACGAGGCGTTTTGAGAGAGGTGCTGAAGGTAACAAAATGTTGGCGGGTTAGGAAACGGCTAGAAGCAGGATTTTAAAGGAGTGACATTCTGCGTGAATGCTTCTCATTCAAGGATACCACATTGTAGGTATGAAAAGCATACCTTGAGAGACTGGCGCTTTCTCCCCCCCTTTTTTATATTGTTTTTGCACCTAAAACACGAATCCCTTGAGCACAAACAATATTTTTTAGAAACTGTTGTTGTCCTGCCATCTGCTGCCAGCCATTGGCTGCTGATCCCTCTTTCTGCTTTAGCAGCCGCGAGTTCCTGGATTTGTGTCACGCTGGCAAACGATTCTCCAAAAAGGGAAGGGAGGAACTCTCCTGGCCTAAAAAGCCGAAACATCTGCTGGAGTTATTAACAGCCTTTTGGCTGAGTTCAGCAGTAGGGCACCTTGCGGTTGATAGATTCTTCCCTCAGCAACTCAAAACAATGCCATTAAAGCAAATTTCTCGTTTGCAGAGACGGAGGCGGCCTAATGAGGCACAAACCGTTTCTAAAACAGTTCCACTTTGGAGGAAAAAATGGCTGCGTCCTCTAAGGGCATTCCGGTGATGCCTTTTTGCCATATATTGTCATTAGTCTGTCAGCGCTAGGCACCCGTGGTTAACATAGTTAACCAAGGCTATCCCACTGTGGGAATGCACATGGTTTGGAGAGAAAGAGCCAAGTCAGGACACATTTTAGATACCCCCCCTGCATGCCCTCCATGTGTCCTGATTTTCCAGGGATGGTCCCAGAACTATAGCAGCTATCCCAGTGTCTGATTTGATCCTGGAAAGTTCCAGTTTCCCCTTTTCCTCTCTGCCTGGTCTCAGAAAACGAAGAAAAGTGGTGTCTGTGAAGGTGCACAAACGGAGTCATTCTGGCTCTGTTATTGACAGTCATCCTGCCATTCTAGTGAGGCCGGAGGGACTAGCATTAAATCAATGCCGGATTTACATATAAGCTAAACAAGCTCTAGCTTAGGGCCCCACTCTCTTGGGGCGCCCAAAAAATTAAAAGAAAAAACAACCGGATGTACATTTCCAAAATATAAGATAAAAAACAAATAAAATAAAACCTACATACAGCAACAGTGTTTTGTGTTGTGTAGGCTCCTATTTTGTTATGTTCAAATGGCTTGAGATACCTACGAGGTCCATAAATTACCATATAGCATGTACTCATCACAAAAAACAGCGACAATTTGTTGTGGACAAAGGACAGCTGGACATAGAAATGGCCCCGTTACCTTCAGTAGCTGAGGGCCTCATCAAACCTAAATCCAGCCCTGCATTAACTGATCAACATTTTACAAAGACAGAAGTAGGGATCAAAGAAGTGCATTCAACAAGACCTATGCTTTGATATAACTAGACCGTACGGGTTCTGACCTAGTCTCATATGGCATTTCCCCCAAGAAAACCTATTAAATTGGGGCTAGAAGACACTGCCATCAACTGGCTGAAAATAAAATTGTTCCGAAAGAAAGGTTCTAACTGATGGAGCTGCGACAGATCACATCTGTATGAAACGTTCAAAGCAGTACCGTACCACTTTAGGAAGTCAGGTCTTCCACAAATCCTGGAAATTGTGGTTTATTAGGGGTGGTACTGAGAGTGCTTGGGAGACCCCTATTTCCCTCACAGAGCTCCCCTTCTCGGAGTGATTTAATAATCAATACCTCTTCCCAGGGAACTCTGGGAAATGTAGACCTGCGAGGGGAAAATGGTTTCCCCCACAATTCACAGCACTTTATTTATTTATTTCACAATATTTTTACAATGTTTGATTGTGGGGGAGGGGGATCATCCAAGCAGTTTACAAAAATGCCCCTCTGTGAGAGGAACAGGGGTCTCCTAACAACTCTCCGCACCTGTGACAAGCTACAATTTCCAGGTTTCTTTGGGGGAAACCATGACGGTTAAAGTGGAATAACGGTGTCTTAAATGCATGGTGTGGCCTCAGTTTCATGGAAACTCTTCTGTTGGCAAAATAAATGTTTCCAATTTCCAAAGAGCTCCAACAGATCGAAAAGGTTGCGTTTGTCCAGCAATTTGTTTTTTAATGACTTGTGATTAAGACATTTCGGGTGGGGTCTGAACTGCAAGCAACGGTCAGAATAGGTAGCAGAGACAGAATTGGTGCAGCTCATCTCTGACAAAAAAATAAATAAAAATAAATTAAGATAGCAAACCAATAAGAGCAAACTGTGGAGCAGTTCTATAAGTCCAGGCATGCAGATTCTCTCCTGAAATATGTGGAAGAAATAAAATAAGGACTAAGTGCCCCTTTCTGTTTTGATTTTGTTTCTGTTTACATTTTGTTTGGGAAGAGAGGGAAATATTGTGGAATGTCTGAAAAAGCTAATATGCTGCTGAATCTGGAATCTGGACAATCTTTCCTGTTTGTGTTTGAAAGATTGAGCAATGCTCTATTAGCCACTATTTTCATATTAGTCTATCTATTTTACCAGTGCAATTTTACAAGAAAAAGAGGAGCAGGGACTCACAATGAACGCCTCCCTTGTTTTCTTAGACTGGCAATGGCGCCCATTGGAACTCAGGTCCAATGAGTTCTGGCTGGGGTGGGGGTGGGGGAAATCCCTGCATCTTACTATTTTCATGAATTGTTGGTAAATCCAGCTCCCACCTTTTAAGAAGAGCAACCCCAAGCATGTTTCCCTAGAAATACATAAGTCCTTCTGAATTCTACGGGATTTACTTCTGCAGTAAATGTGCTTAAACTGGAAACTCAGAAAAACAAAGCCCAGGTTTATTTCAGCTCTAATTTATTGTTGGGCATGAATGCTGATTGAGCATATTCTGAAATCCAGCCACGTTCTACTATTTATGGAGGGAAGCCAAGGTATTTATTTTATGTACAGTATAATCTTACATTGATAAAGCAATCTATAAGAAACGTTTCCCAATAACTGCTTACATTCGTGTTACAAAGTTGTTAGCCACTACTAGTGAACGTCCACTAGTTCAGAGAAAACATTAAAATCGAACTATTTCCTCCCTGTGGGGTGGAAGCTAGTTATGAAATCCCTGTAGCCATATGCTGGATGGTTTGATGCACTTTCGTCAAATTGCCACCTGAATTAAGGGATTATTGGGAAATTCGTACAGTAAATATGCATCTCAGCACTCACAGAAAAAGGGTAATGCACTGTTTGTTTACTATTGCCTAGAACGTACTAATTTTGAGGGCCCCCCAAAAAATTTAAAGTAAAAACCCCTGATGTACATTTCCAAAATATAAGATAAAAAACAAATAAAATAAAACCTACATCCAGCAACAGTGTTTTGTGTTATGTAGGCTCCTATGATGTAAGTCGTGGGCCCCGCCTGCTAGCCTGCTCCCTCAAATATCCCTGGTTTGCCCCTTTCTATATACAGGATGCCTACATTCTGCATGGACTGGTTGCATGGCAACATGGGCAAATGGCTTGAGATACCTATGAGGTCCATAAATTACCATATAGCATATATTCAACACCAAAAACAGCGACAATTTGTTGTTGACAAAGGACAGCTGGACATATAAAGGTCCCCATTACCTTCAGGAACTTAGGGCCTCATCAAACCTAAATCCAGCCCTGCTTCGGGATGATGGGAACTGGAGTCCAACGACACTGCCCACCCGGGCATCAGGAAAGGCAATGGAAGCACAACTAGGAAATTGCAGCACAAATTATACAGGCTGGCACTGTGCTTGTGCTTGAAATTAGAAAATCACCACCAAAGATGAGAAGGCCATGTAGGAAACCCAGGGATATGATGGTTTGGTAGCAATGTCATTTGAATTCCCCTAATGAAAAGAGGGGGACACGGGTGGCGCTGTGGGTTAAACCACACAGCCTGGGACTTGCTGATCAGAAGGTTGGTGGTTTGAATCCCCGCCATGGAGTGAGCTCCCGTTGCTCAGTCCTAGCTCCTGCCAACCCAGCAGTTCAAAAGCACATCAAAGTGCAAGTAGATAAATAGGTACCACTCTGGCGGGAAGGTAAACAGCGTTTCCTTCTGTTTTTTTTAAATTTTTTTATTAAATGTTTTCTTAATACAATAGAAAAAGCAAACAAAATAACATATAATTTTTTCAATATCCACATTTTCTTCACTTCTTTGGACTTCCTCACATCTCTCGTTCCTGCGTTCTAAGTTTTTCGAACTTTACCCAGCAAATTATCACCTTGTTTCAATTCTTATATTATAATTTCCAATATTGTGTCCCTAATTTTAGATAACTTTACCCAAACCTTAAAAGCTTAATTTTAGCATAATATTTATCCAAAATTTGTCTTTTCTTATATTTTCATTTATCTTCATATTCCTTTTAACTATCTTAATGGTGCCATATTATTAATAATCTTACATCTTTCTTAACACTCATCCAATTTACAATATTTTTGTAAATAGTCCTTAAATTTCTTCCAGTCCTCCTCCACAGCCTCCTCTCCCAGGTCTCGGATTCTGCCAGTCATTTCTGCTAACTCCATATAGTCTATCAGTTGCATCTGCCATTCTTCCAGTGTGGGCAAATCTTGGGTTTTCCAGTGCTTGGCGAGAAGTATCCTTGCTGCTGTTGTTGCATACATAAAAAATGTCCGATCCTTCTTTAACACCCTCTGGCCGACGATGCCTAAAAGAAAGGCCTCTGGTTTCTTAGGGAAGGTATACTTAAATACCTTTTTCAACTCATTATATATCATTTCCCAGAAAGCCTTAACTCTAGGGCAGGTCCACCAGAGGTGAAAGAACGTTCCTTCAGTTTCTTTACATTTCCAACATTTATTATCAGACAAATGGTATATTTTTGCAAGCTTGACTGGGGTCATGTACCACCTATATATCATTTTCATAATATTTTCTTTCAAGGCATTACATGCCGTGAATTTCAACCCGGTGGTCCATAACCTTTCCCAGTCAGCAAACATGATATTGTACCCAATGTCCTGTGCCCATTTTATCATAGCCGATTTAACCGTTTCATCTTGTGTATTCCATTTTAGCAGCAAATTATACATTCTTGAAAGTACCTTAGTCTTAGGTTCTAACAATTCCGTTTCCAACTTTGATTTTTCCACCTGGAATCCTATCTTTTTATCCATCTTGAAAACCTCTTTGATCTGAGCATAATGTAACCAATCTCGCACTTTATCTTTTAGTTTCTCCAAACTCTGCAAAACAGCATTTCCTTCTGGTTCGCCAGAAGTGGCTTGGTCATGCTGGCCACATGACCCGGAAGCTGTACGCCAGCTCCCTTGGCCAATAAAGTGAGATGAGTGCTGCAACCCCAGAGTTGGTCATGACTGGACCTAATGGTCAGGGGTCCCTTTACTTTTAATGAAAAGAGGCTGGCAATTTTGAAGGTAATTGCTTGTGTGGAAGAAACTCGATTTCCTAAGAGCCCGGAAAAACAGTTGGGGAGCTGCCCTAATTCAATCACATCTCACTCACAGAGGCAACAAGGGCAAAGATCATCTCCAAAACCTGTACCCAACTTAGGGGACTGGCTGGTAATTCTGGCTAGGCGTTGAACTATAACTAATACAACCTGAAGGGTATGAGAGGAAGAGAAATGGGATTAGTGGTACAGTGGTTGTGAACGTGATCTGTGTGGGAGGCACATTTGCAACCCACAGCGCCGTGTCTGCGCACGCGCGGGTTGCGATTTAGTGCTTCTGCACATGCGCAACCGCCGAAACCCGGAAGTAATCCGTTCTGGTACTTCTGGGTTTCGGCGTGTCCGTAACCTGAAAAAATGCAACCTGTAACCCGCGGTATGACTGTACGTGGTTTGACAGCCGCAGACAGGAAGGCCCTACAGAGGATGGCGATTACAGCACATGACATCATGGGCTGTCCCCGGAGTTCACTAGATGACATCGCGGGAGACGCTGCCTCAGGAAAGCGAGGAAAATTCTTAGGGATGACTCACACCCTGGCCAGCACTTGTTTAACCTCCTACCTTCGGGCAGGAGATACAGAAGTATAGTCAGCAGCACCAAGAGGTTAAAGAAAAAGTTTTTATCCGTAGGCTGTTGGGCTGCTGAATGGAAAAAATTAGTGGTTCAATTGACTTCCGACAAGCACACAGCGAACAAGACTGAGTGTATGTGGGGAGGCTTGTTTAATTTCACTGCACACAGCTGGAGTAGACAATAAAAGATTATTATTATTATTATTATTATTAGGATTGGTTTCAAGGCAGGGCTCATTTCAGTTCATCCTAATTGTTTAAACCAATTGATGAACTAGGAACTTATACATTGACCACTAATAATCAAACATACTGTATTTTTTGCTCCATAAGATGCACCTGACCATAAGACGCACCCGGTTTTTAAAGGCAAGAAAAAAATATTCTTTAAAGGGAGCGCTGAGCAGAGCCTCCCGCCTGCATTCGCTCCATAAGATGCACACACATTTCCCCTTACTTTTTAGGAAGGAAAAAGTGCGTCTTATGGAGCGAAAAATACGGTACATTGAGATTTTTTCCACATTTATTATGCTATTTTTGTGATCTACAAATGACATGAGAAAACTTGGTATACTTATTTGTATAACATTATTCTTGTTTATAAAACTCATCATCATCATCACCATCATGACTGCTATGGCAAGGTTGATGGAGCATTTGTTAAACATTTGTACTCAATAAGCTGTCTAGGCTTTTTTCTTCCTTTTCAAAAAAGGTAAGTTTGGGTTGATTCACTAGCTCAGTCAGTAGAGCCTGAGACTCTTAATCTCAGGGATGTTGGTTCAAGTTCCACATTGGGCAAAAAGATTCCTGCATCTCAGGGGGCTGGTCTAGATGACCCTCGAGGTCCCTCTCAATTCTATGATTCATCATTGTGGCGTTTGCCTCCTAGGATGGGTCATAAGGAAAGGGTTAAATGAGTGTGATGTGATTGGCCAGTGGGAATGTAAGGGAGGAGTAAAAGTTAGAGTGGGAGGTTTTGAAAGTCAGTTGAGGTTTGAGAGTTGGCGAAGGAAGAGGGAGGAATAGGCAGTGGGTTGGTCGAGTTGCGTTGTGAGAGAGTGAGAGGAATTGTTAGGTGGAGTCAGACAGATAGTTGGGAATAATCAGTTTGAAGTTGTTAGGAACTAAGAATAAGAAACTGCCAGGAAAATCAACTGTAACCTTGTTCCTGCATTTAAAAATAAACTTGATTATTTGTTAATGTTAACAACGGACTGGACTCCGTGTGTCCCCGTGAGATACAGGGTGGTGGCAGCGGAAAAAGCAATCACAGTGGTGGCACAGGGTCCATAGACAGTCAAATGTCCGGGGGCCCTGTGTGATCGCCACAATCATTCTCTTTCTTTGTTACAAATTTCACAAGGTTTTTAGTAATACAGTCTGTTGCTTTCTGTATATTTGGCACTCCCAAAGTTTCAAAACCCAAAACAGCCCATAAAGCATAAATTTTGACAGGAGGGACAATTGCAATTCCACACACACACACAAAATTCCAATATAAATGAACTCTGCCAAACTGGATTTTATATCAGGACATACCTTCTTGATAATACACTGCTTTGGGAATTATAACAGTTCAAGCAGAAAGTACTGGATTAACTCCACCATATCCACAGTGAATACATATGTGCCCTGAATACCATTCCTGGAAATTATGGAAGTATGTAATGTATATTTTCCCTGAGTGGTTCCCCATACAGCAAGTTATAACCAATAGCATGGCAAATTGTATGAAAATAGCTCAACATGAAGCATGGCTAACAGGTCTAAGCAATATTAATTAAATTAATAGCTAAAGGCTACAATCCCATATTTACTCCAGAGTAAGTTCTATTGAGCTCTTTTGGGGTTGCTTCTAAGAAGATTTGTATAGGATAGCACTACATATCTGTTTGAGATAACAAGGCTGATTTGTTTTCCCATTGATATTATTATTGTATTAGTTTTAGGGAAGTTTTTAATGTTTTATTGTGTTTTTAATATTCTGTTGGGAGTGCCCAGATGGGCGGGGTATAAATAATTTGTTGTTGTTGTTGTTATTTCTATTTTTTAATTTCCAAGTAAATATTCTGCTTTTCAAATGTAAAGTGTTGTTGGGCTCCGACTCGCAACATCCCTGACCATTGACCATGCTGGTTGGGACAGATGGGAGTCAAGAGTCAAACAAATCTGCAGGACATAACAATGGCTAGCTCTGTACTAACCTGTCTAAATTGTGTTACATTAAAAAAAAACCACCCCAAAACCCCTAAACAAGAATTTGTAATTTGTGCATCAAACTCTTAGCTGATTCATTTGCATCGCTCGCTGCCAGGTCAGGAGTGGAAATAGTTGCGCTTCCTGGTTTATAGTATCAAAGATTTGTGCTGCAAGGATGCAACTTTCTCCTTCTGCCAACCGGAAACAGAACCGAGGCAGGAGGAACAAGCGATTTCCCTGACGCAGAAGAATCAGCCGCTGAGATGCCGAGGTGGGAGACGAACTCGTATCGGAGAAAGTCAACTGAAAATAACCAATCATATATAATGACAGACCCTGGAAACAAGCTGGGAAAGTCGGCCAAAAAAAATCCATGTAAGAAACTAGGCATCTCATAAATGAACTAACAACTTTTGGGGGAGATTCAGAGCAGGCAGGGAAATAAAATAGAGGGAGATGAAATATTCATCGTCTTATGTTTTTATAGACCTCCCCAACTGCTTCCATGATTTATGCTATTTATTTATTTATTTATTTATTTATTGCATGCGGTGGGGGGGGGGAGAGAAGGGGAGATGTGCAGCGAAATAATGAAAGCTATATTAGAATGCCACCGTTGAGGTGTGGTATAGAGATGAGAGGATGAACCAGGGCTATACAATAGCTGCAAACCCCACCCCCCTGAAAATACGTACAAGTCCGTATAGGCAACCAGCCAGGGGACGGGCATTTCAGCAGAGATGGAATGAAACAGCACAGGTGAGGAATAATTGCAGAAAATGAGCATTTCTGTTTCGGCACAACAGTAATTATTCCAAGGGCTCTTTCCTGCCAGGGTGAAATCTGGAAAGTAAGACAGGGTTGTGTGTGTGGTTGTGTGTGACAGATGATATATACAGCCACACACACACAAAGCAGTGACTGGTAGAACATGTTTGGAGTAGCAGCTGAAATGCAACTCGCCTCTCTCCTTCACTGCGCATGATCCTTCCAATCGATGCAGCCTCATTCTTCTAAGAATGCGGTTTAAATATAATTCATCTATATGGAAATGCTTGCCCCTTAATCGCCTAGGTGGTCGTTCACCTTAAAGAGGGTGATTTGCCAGGAAAAGAGACAACTGCGTAACAGGGGAAAATGGCCTTGACACTCATCTCCAGCAAGAGCTGCAGCCGTTCTGCTTCCCACTGTATAGTGTCACAGTCCAAACGGAAACTCAGACATGTCTGTGGAGCTCACAGATCTCCCTATAAATGGAGAAGCACAGGCGGCGATTTGACAGCATGTGGCGGAAAAGAGTGATAGCCAAGCTCCCCTCGACTTAGTGCTTTCTTAGAGTATATTTGGGTAATGCTCATCGGTTTGGCTACGTGTTTGTGTGTGTTTTAGAATCCTCTCCTGGCTTTTAATATTGGCACATGCGCATTGGTGGTGCTGTATGCATGTGCAGAATCATCCCTCCACCCCCTGGGAATTGTTGTTTGGTTTCATGGGCCCTACATGCATGCCGTACCACTCACCTTGGGAACCTCAAAACCCCTCTACCAATACAATTGCAAAAAGGCCTCAGTAGGGCTGTTGTTTCACAGCAATTCGCAAGAGGTGCGTCGAGAGTCAGGGGCCAGCGTTAAATGTTTTTCCCTGCATGCTTCTGCAAAGCAGCAGGTTTTAGCTATGCGGCCTGCTGGAAGCCGACGATGGCACCTGCAAGAATCTCATTTTACATTCTGAGCTGGAGAATAACTTATGGGGGAAATTACGCTCAATTTGTAATACATCAGAGCATTACAAGCTAAACAAATTCATATTCCAAACCAGGTAATTACGAACCTTGGCAACAGCCCTCAGAGAAGGAGATGTGAACTTGTATAATCTCACTAACTAGGCTGTTTTGTACAGTTGAAGGGTGCCAGAAGAACGGCAACAAAATGGAAAATCTTGAGAAAGGAATAATGAAGGTGATTGCGGGTCTAGGAAATGGGTGAGCGGAAGACATCACAGGGAGGATACAAGGAATTTACTATTTACCCTAAAGTTATTCAGGATAAAGAAGCAAACTGTTTAAGTTACAAGGAGAAAAAATAAATAAGTCTTCTGGAATCTTTCTTACTTCGTTCCTCCAAGTTGATACCGAAGCTTTGGAGGGAAACTGTTTCAATTTGGAGAAATCCCGAATCTCTTTGCAGCAGCCCAATCTATTTTGGGATTTGGTATTCACTGGAAGAGGGGACGCAGGTGGCGCTGTGGGTTAAAGCCTCAGCGCCTAGGACTTGCTGATCGAAAGGTTGGCGGTTCGAATCCCTGCGGCGGGGTGCGCTCCCGCTGCTCGGTCCCAGCGCCTGCCAACCTAGCAGTTCGAAAGCACCTCCGGGTGCAAGTAGATAAATAGGGACCGCTTACTAGCGGGAAGGTAAACGGCGTTTCCGTGTGCGGCTCTGGCTCGCCAGAGCAGCGATGTCACGCTGGCCACGTGACCCGGAAGTGTCTCCGGACAGCGCTGGCCCCTGGCCTCTTAAGTGAGATGGGCGCACAACCCCAGAGTCTGTCAAGACTGGCCCGTACGGGCAGGGGTACCTTTACCTTTACCTTTTATTCACTGGAAGTCAATGCAACGGCCCCCATTTTTTACCCTGTTTTCTCTGTTGTTGTTTAGTCGTGTCCGACTCTTCGTGACCCCATGGACCAGAGCACGCCAGGCACACCTGTCTTCCACTGCCTCCTGCAGTTTGGTCAAACTCATTCTGGTCGCTTCGAGAACACTATCCAGCCATCTCGTCCTCTGTCGTCCCCTTCTCCTTGTGCCCTCCATCTTTCCCAACATCAGGGTCTTTTCCAGGGAGTCTTCTCTTCTTATGAGGTGGCCAAAGTACTGGAGCCTCAGCTTCAGGATCTGTCCTTCCAGTGAGCACTCAGGGCTGATTTCCTTCAGGATGGACAGGTTTGATCTTCTTGCAGTCCATGGGACTCTCAAGAGTCTCCTCCAGCACCATAATTCAAAAGCATCCATTCTTTGTCGATCAGCCTTCTTTATGGTCCAGCTCTCACTTCCATACATCACTACTGGGAAAACCATGGCTTTAACTATATGGGCCTTTGTTGGCAAGGTGATGTCCCTATTTTTAAGATGCTGTCTAGGTTTGTCATTGCTGTTTTCTCTACAGGAGTTCAAACTGGCTTCCGAAGATGTTTGAGCTAAGACAGGTGTGCTTTCCTCTCCCTTTCGTCAGTCAGTGAATTGACACCCTTTGTGACGCCCTCAAAATAAAATGAAATTATTAGTCATCGCTAGTCATTAGGAGGCATGTGTCATGCACAATAACATGCTTGAGCAATCCTGTGGTTTCTGCAGCGCTTCTTGATGGAGGTTGCCAATGTTCTTTAAAAAGCAGCAAACAAATTAAGTGGGTGGGTGGTGTGAGAAAGAAAGGGGGGGGCAGGAAGAAAGGGATTTATGGAAAGGGATGCAAATGGAGATTTGGGCATCCTGTTTGTAACAGTGGCCAGCTAGAGGCCTTGGGAAACCCACAAGTTGCCCTCTTGCCCTGTATATTATTTATACGCTGCCCATCTGGCTGGGTTGCCCATATTGGAGTCAGTGTTGCCTGCACTGACCGGAAGCCACTCTCGGAGGCTTTAGACAGGGACTAAGCAGAGACATCACTTGGCCAACAGCGGTCCGTATAGTTCAATCTATGGTTTCCCCAGTAGTGATGTATGGAAGTGAGGGCTGGACCATAAAGAAGGCTGATCGCCAAAGCCTCTCAGCCTCACTCACCTCACAGAATGTTTGTTGTGGGGGAGGGAGGGAAAGGAGATTGTTAGCCTCTTTGAGACTCCTTCAGGTAGTGATAAAGTGGGATAGCAAATCCAAACTCCTCCTCCTCATCCTCTTCTTCTTCTTAGGCTGTGTGTTGGACCACCCTGCTATAATTCCTCACAGTCAGGGAGCTAGTCTTGGACTGGTGGTCCTTCCTACAAAGGGGGAGTCCCTTGCACTGCATCAGTTAAGCACATGCCAGATGTATATTTTCATGAGGCATTTTGCTCTGGCATATACCTCACCTTCAGCGTTCCCTACAAGCATCCCTACTTTCCAGGGACGGTCCCAGAATTATGAAAGCCATTTTGGCTTCTGATTTGATCCTGGAATGTCTGCCACCAAGTCTGTGAAGGAGGATGAGCCGGCGCTTCTCCTGAGAGGTGGCAGTGGCAGCCGCGAGGGGGCATCCTGTGGCCTCTCCATGGCTGCTTCTGCCAGCCTACTCCATTGGGCAGCTCGTAGCAGCTGCTGGAGAGCAGGCCAGGGGGAGAAGGGGACACCACCAGCAAGGCCCAGCCCCATGTGATGTGCCAGCTCTGGGGGGCAGGCAGAGGGCAGGGCCTGGTTCATCCTTTCTAAAAATTATTTGGTGGTGTGTGTTTTAAAATAAAAACAGGATTCAGGAGTTTGGTGGTGTCTGCAGTGTCTGGTTGGTGAAGGGGTGGTGGAAATGCTTGGGTCGGGGGCGGAAAAGGGGGGTTGAGGGGTGTCAATTTGGGGGGGAGTGAGAAA
This sequence comes from Podarcis gaigeae, assembly GCF_964106915.1. Classification (NCBI taxonomy): domain Eukaryota; kingdom Metazoa; phylum Chordata; class Lepidosauria; order Squamata; family Lacertidae; genus Podarcis; species Podarcis gaigeae. The sequence continues at coordinate 28,880,992 of NC_139694.1, read as the reverse complement.
TGTCCCTGTTTTCATCTGGGGAATGTTGGAGGCTTTGCCTTCCAGTTCCTTCCAGCCCTACGATCCCATACCGTAGAGTTGAACCATATTGGTGCCCCTGAACAGGGCTCTGACTTTGGCAGGCTCAGAACTAAGGAAGCTGAGAAATGTTAATGTTGTTGTTGTTGTTTAGTCGTTTAGTCGTGTCCGACTCTTTGTGACCCCATGGACCAGAGCACGCCAGGCACCTCTGTCCTCCACTGCCTCCTGCAGTTTGGTCAAACTCATGCTGGTAGCTTCGAGAACACTGTCCAACCATCTCATCCTCTGTCGTCCCCTTCTCCTTCTGCCCTCCATCTTTCCCAACATCAGGGTCTTTTCCAGGGAGTCTTTTCTTCTCATGAGGTGGCCAAAGTCTTGGAGCCTCAGCTTCAGGATCTGTCCTTCCAGTGAGCACTCAGGGCTGATTTCCTTAAGAATGGATAGGTTTGATCTTCTTGCAGTCCATGGGACTCTCAAGAGTCTCCTCCAGCACCATAATTCAAAAGCATCAATTCTTCGGCGATCAGCCTTCTTTATGGTCCAACTTTCACTTCCATACATAGAAATATTAATAGTCCACCATAGATATTTGTTTTGTTTCGCAGCCTGCAATTATGCCATGAAGATGACTTAATCTGAAGCAACTGACTGAACCTGGCTAAGATGACTGAAATGTATTCATCTAAACAAAACTTTTTGCACTATAGTCCCTTCCAGGAGGAAAATATAACAAGATTGCATTTAATGTGTTAAATATGCTGGTGCAGCACAAGCAATAAATAAACTAATTTGTGCAAGTGAATCTTCTTTAGCATTCCCTGCTCAGTCCCTAAATGGAGAAATGTCTCATCTCAAAGAAATAATCAGCGCTGGGGGGTGAGCACAAACAAACTAGAGGGGTGGCAATACATGGCCATGCAAGGTTCCAGGGTGGTCTTCAAATAAGTTTTACTCAGAGTAGACCTGACTTGGGCTTGCAGCATTTGAAGAAGCATGCATGGTACTGGACTCTTAGCATATATAACACAAAGGAAGGAAGCTCAGAGTAAATCATCAACATTTAAAGTCAGTTCCAGCTGAAATGTTAGGTTAAAAAAAGAATGTGTGTCTTTGCGGAGCTTTGTAATAAATAAAGTGAAGGAACATAGAGTCTTCCCTGGGAGGCTGCTGAGCTCGGTTTCTGATGTGTTTGTTCAGTGCATATAAAATGCAGAAGTCAGATGCAGGTTCATTTGCTGGGAGGCAAATCCTCTCCCTGTAGCTGGCTTTGTTTCGTGGCTTGACTTTGTTGTTTCGTCATTTAGTTGTGTCTTACTCTTCATGACCCCATGGACCAGAGCACACCAGGCACTCCTGTCTTCCACTGCCTCCCGCAGTTTGGTCAAATTTATGTTGGTAGCTTCGAGAACACTGTCCAACCATCTCGTCCTCCATCGCCCCCTTCTTCTTATGCCCTCCATTTTTCCCAACATCAGGGTCTTTTCAAGGGAGTCTTCTCTTCTCATGAGTTGGCCAAAGTCTTGGAGCCTCAGCTTCAGGATCAGACGCAGGGACTTGCTGAGTGGCACCGGAAATGGCGTCTGTGCATGCACGTATACCAGAAATCGCATCTGCACATGTCCAGACACCGAAAATCACTTCTGCGCAGGTGTGATTTTTGGTGTCTGGGCATGCGCAGTAGCAATTTCCAGCACTGCAGACATGCACAGACACGATTTCTGGCGTCACGCTGCACCAGTTCAACCCACGGCCGATCTCCGTGGGAGTGATCAGGCCCATGGTCAGTAAACCTTGCTGACCCCTGGTATAACTGTTAAGCTATTTTAAGTCTGTGCTGCACATATACAGGTATGCTGTCTAGTGGGGTAAAAGTGTCACATGAACAACAAAAGCATTTTATCATCATCATCATTTTTTATTTATACCCTGCCCATCTGGCTGGCTTTCCCCAGCTACTCTGGCAGCTCCCAACCGATTACTAAAAACACGACAAAACATCAGACATAAAAAAACTTCCCTATGCAGGGCTGCCTTCAGATGTCTTCTAAAACTTCTGTAGTTCTTTATCTCCTTGACTTCTGATGGGAGGGCATTCCACAGGGTGGGCGGCACCACCAAGAAGGCCCTCTGTCTGGTTCCCTGTAACTTCGCTTCTCACAGTGAGGGAACCACCAGAAGGCCCTCAGAACTGGACCTCAGTGTCCGGGCTGAACGATGGAAGTGGAGATGCTCCTTCAGGTATACTGTGCTGAAGGCAGAAGGGCAGAAGATACTGTTGTGGGTTTGTAGGTGCCCAACAACTTTAAACCTAGCAAGTGTCAAAAGTTATTCAAGCCAGGCTATCTTCCTGATGAGGTAACCGCCTGGGCGATGGGCTGTTAAGAGAACGAAGGAAAGAGGGCTGTGTGCAGATGAAAAATGGGTGGGGGCAAAGCCTGAGTCGGAGGGCAGAGTTTGCTGTGATGTGACCTAGAGGAAAATGCTGGAGTCTGGAAAGGCAGAGAGAAAGCCATGGCTGATTTCTGCTGGAATCCAAGGCTGTAGCTATGGGGGGAATCAAGACTTCCTTGGGGTGTTAATGCTGGGAGTCCCTTCATTGCAGGCTCAGGTTGTATATATGTGCCTATAAACTATATATCCTAAAGACACCACAGTCTCCGTTGTGCCTTATTTCCAGTAGGAAACACGGACCCTGGATTCTGCTGGGAGATTGGGGTGGCAGGCAGCAAGATGCATTGTGTTAAATATACTGGACAGAGATGGAATTCATTCAGTGAAATAAATTTAGTTCTGCACCCAAACAAGCAAAACTTCATGGTATCCTATTGTTATGCAAGTCAGAAATGATTTCCACCAGGTTTCCCTTGGTGCTGTATCAGGGGACTCGCTTACTCACTGAATCTCCCCCATGGTTTTTTTTCCTTCTGTGAATAAAGCATCAGGAGTCCAAGAAGTTGCTCGTTCTCCTTGCCTCGCGACGGTTGCGGAAAAGCCAAGTGCTCTCTTCAGCTCCTCTGCGGTCCTGAGGGAATCGCGCAGGGCCTCCAAGACAGGAAAACAAACATGTAATCGTATGGCACGATTAAAATGATCTCCATCTTGCCTGGCCCCCCTGAAGGAGCCAACTTCTTGTTCGGGGGCAAGAGATAATTCACTCTCCAAGCCGGCTTGCTCCTGGGCCTTTGTGCAGGAGGAGCTGTAAACTGTGTCAACCTGAAGTGAAATATTTATGATGGGTTTTGTTTTTTGTGGACTGACAGTCAGGAGAGATGGAGGCCAAAAAACTCATTTTCACTTCAGAGGGAGGGACCACACTGCAAGCCACGTCTGGAGCTGATCTGTGGAGGTAGCAAGCGCTCCTTTCCTTCCACACGAATTGCCGGAATACAAAATAAGTCACATCCCCACCCGTCGATTTCCCCACCTCCCTTCTTCCCTGGCTACGAAGAACCAGTTCTGCTGCAGTTGAAAGCCACAACATTTATTACGTCCCTGTCTGAAATGAACCTCAAAGCCAGCATTTCACTCGCTCTCATGTAATCATCATAAGGTAGAAAATGAAATTTCCGAAACCTAAAAGCATGCAGGAGAGTGCTGCAGGGCACCACATGTCAGTTCTTTACTTTGATGTATGCTATTTTTTAAAGAGAGACACACACAGAGAGAGAAAAGCAAGAGAAAAGAAGCAGAGAGTCTTTTGTGATTTCTGTACTATTGCTTAACTCTTCAATGGCAGACAGGTGGAAGGAAGGCAGGAAATACGGAATGATTCAAAAAGGACATTAAGGGGGGGGGGGATTATGCCTTTTGCAGTGCCTCCTGCCTTAAAGTGCCAGGCATTGCTATCATGCAGGTATATGGCTTCAAATTGTCAGAAAAAGGCATCAGAAGGAGATGTGCAGCTGCCTCTTCTGTGCTCTGCTCTGAGCATGCTAAAGAAAGGCAGGAATGGAGTAATGGGGGGGGGGGCAGCGACAAAACAAAGAGTGCAAAGTTTGGCTATTGAGCTTTAATTTGGCTTTAATTTAATCTTTAACCCCAGCAGAAGGGCTATCATTTTTGTTTCTGACTGTGCATTTATATTTTTGCGGTTTGAAATATCCAGCGCTGCCTGTTTTCTAGGACAGACTCTGAGGCGTCTGACACAGTTTAACATATTGATCTTCTTTTCCCCTTGGGTCTGTTTACTGCTCTGGTGTTAAATATTATTTCTTCCCCAGGGAAGCAAACCTGAGCATTTTATGTCCATTGATTCCTGTTAGTGTCTTCGTACATCATCTTTTGTCGTTCTCTTCCACTTCCCCAATAAAACGCGCGTGTCTCTGTTGGCTTGGCACTTGTCTTGGCCAAAATTCCTCCGTTTCCCCCCACTGTGGCCACCTATTTACACTTCCTGCTTCTGCATCCATAAGCTGCTTTTGCCATCTGCTTCCGGCAAGCCAGAATAATTTTATGTCAATTAGTGTTATCTGTGGGTTTTGGAAATGGGGTGTGTTTGTGTGAAGCAAGTGTCTTTCAGCGTATTCTTTTGAAATTGGGCATAGTAAACTACAGGCAGGTTTCCCAGCTCATTTTAGCCGTGAATCTCACAGGACCTTCTGCCCGTTCAAATGCAATTTCTGTGATAGGGGTGCAAGCCTTCTTTTTGTTCCCCCAAATACAGCGGAACCTCGGTTTTTGAGCGTCTCAAAAGCCAAACGTTTAGGTTTTCGAACACCGAAACCCGGAAGTAACTGCTTACTGAACTCCCTGCGTGACGGGCAGGAGTCAGATATAGTCGGGTCAGCTCCAAAGACTAAGCCAATACCACTCACATTCTGTAACCAATAAAGTTGTGGCCTAAATTTGCCCAATAACATTAACCTAATATCTGTGTCCTTGTGTCTTATTCATCAATGAGGGGGTGGTCTCGGGGTCTTGATACGCAAATATCGTTTACCTTCCCATCACAGCGGTACCTATTTATCTACTTGCACTGGCATGCTTTCGAACTCCTAGGTTGGCAGAAGCCGAGACAGAACAATGGGAACTCACTCCATTGTGGGGATATGAACAGCCGTATCGTGGGGATACGTACTCCTGACACAGAAGTAGTCGCTGAGAAGCCACATCACGAAGAAGCAAAATCTGCTTGGCCCATTGCCATGGTGCTGTGGTGTCATCCTGCATCAAAGGTGGTCATCAGAAAATCTTGGAACATTTCTGGTATGGAATGTCTTGGGATATTTACGTGGACCATGCATGGATCGCTACTTATGCCATGTGCCCAAAGGTTTAAATAAACTTGTTCAAATAAACTTCAATGCAGGAGTACCCCAATACTATTAGAAGCAGAGATCACCCTGAATGCACAGTGAGAAGGATGACAGGAAGGACCCCCCGGGGGGGGGGGGGTGAGGACACAGAGTCCACTTCATCAGATTTGCATGACGAGTTCCCGCCCACCACCAGTGGAAATAAAGACACATGACACAATTATTAAGGTTAATGGGCTAAAAAAGGTCACAACTTATTGGTTACAGGTGAAGAGTGGTATAAGCTTAGGCATTGGTCCTAATCAACTATGTCTGACTTCAGCCCGTCCACTTGAAGTCTGGGAAGGGTTAACCAGGGGGGAGTCCTGCTGATGCACATCAACTAGGAACTCCCCCAGGGTCACTGCTTGGGGGCGTGCCTTAGGCCCTCACCTCCTTAGGCTTCGGACAGGGCCACGCCCCCAGAATCCTTTATCGGACTACCCTTCAATATGCAGGGCAGGTGATGGCACTTCCTCCCCTCTTCCATCTACAGAATTATACCAATTGCCTAACCACCAATACCAAGAAAGTTGTGACAATTTGCTACGAGGTAGGCGAAAACCAAGTGGCTGGTGCCAATTTGCCAAGTGGAAAAATTCCTACCAGGCCCTTCAACGGCGACCAACCAAGGTCCATAGCAAGGTCAAGGAACGAAAACCTTATAGGACGGGAGGGTGGGAAAAGCAGGAACAGCTGGCTGGTGGGGGAAGAGGGAGATCCCCAGTTGTGTCCTGACTTAAATAGGGCAGGCCACGCCCCCAGAGCCAGCCGATTGGCTGGCCAGGCGATGATGCAGGGCTGGGCTCCAGCCGCCGCACGCGTTGTGGGGCCGGCCATGAAGCCCTCAATTCCACCTCCTTCAAAGGGCGGAAGTGGCTATATCAGCTATCATTCGAAGTAGGCAGTCAAATCCACACACACATTGTGGGGGTAGGGAATGCAAAGAAGTGAGGTCAAGAGGAAACAAATGTAAAAATAACAGATAGCGATAATTACGCCCAAAAAGCAAAATAGTCATGGTGCCAATTAACAAGGCTGTGCTGGAGATAACATAAAAATACTGGCATTGGGAAGCTAATTAACACATGCAGCGTGATTTAAAAAAACACCACAGTAATCTTGATTCAAGCCATAGGTGATAAAATGCATTCCAGCAGTTTAGCCCTGGAATCTTCATCGGAAGCTCCTTTGTTTGAGCCTTCTTCCAGACAGTTACGGAGTGACCTGGAATGCTGAAACATTCCCTTCCTAGTTTTGGGATGTTGCCATTTCTGTTGTCAGATTTGCACCTGTTTTTTTTTTTTGGGGGGGGGGTGTAGACTGGTCAGTTTGTCCTACTTATGGATCTGAAGCAAGTCACAGCTGATTCACATGACCCAGCTGCCTTTAAAAAAAAAAAATGCAGCTGAGTGTATCCATACAAAATTCGGCATTGTGTTGAATCAGTCATGTGATTGCTTCCGAATTCACTAACTCATCACTAAGCTGCCCATAGTTGGCTGGGTTGTGCTGCAGGAACCCTAGGGTGAGCTGTGAGCTGTGCACATGCTGAAACAGTCCTAGGACCACTCCATCTGTTATTTCTAACACTGTAAAGATCCCCGCAACCTGCATTTGCAGCATCGCATTTTGGTTATGTGAGCTTCCCCCACCCCCTTTCCATCTGTTCCCGTTTTGACAGAGAAGAAAGACGGGATTCATAAGCATTTGAATAACATTTTTGGGGAGCAGCTTTGGTTAGGCAGGGGCTTGCACCTGAAGGGCCACTCTACTGCCCCTGCAAAGCTTAAAAGCAGAAAGGCGCCTCTGGAATCTGCAGGGAAGAAAAGATGAAAACAACTGACTCCTTTTGCCTGTGTGACAGCTGGGAAGAGACAGAAAGCTGCTGTCAGAGAAACCCGGAGCCAGCATGACTGACACACACAACCACGTAATTTCAGCAGGAATCTCTGCGAACACACCTCACTCTGCATTCATTTGGTGCAATGTGTCCATCGGAAAAGCATTTCCACCCAGTCCCTTCCTTCCTGTCTTCCACCTCTCCTTTTTTTCAATTACAGTTCTGATAGAATATTTCTGAATAAGCATATTTAATAATTAAGGACACCTGAGATTAGTTATGAGCATCCTCCTCTCTCTTCCCCCTCCTCTCTTTCTCACCTTAGAAATAAAATGAGTCATAAAAGGCTCGGCAGTGGGGGGGGGGGGAGTGTTGCTGCTCTCCTCAAAATGCATCAAGCTTCTGACATTTTCTCCAGGTCAGTGAGAGACATGCTATGCAAATACCGATCTGGCTATTCCTGCTATTCTGCCATTCCATCAAGCGAGGGGAGCCGGTGGGAAGAGCAAAAACCCATCCTGCCTTCAGATAATTACACAGAAAACAGGATGCCCTGCACTTTATTAATACTTCAATTAGGAACCGGGGACTATGTTTCACCACAAATAATGAGCAATCTGTGAGAACAGTCGCAGAATATGTACTTTCCCTGACAGATGCACTGTTTCTCATTTCTTTGCCAAAGCTGAATTAAAACATACAGTTCTGTAAGGAACGAAATTCTGGGCTAAAGATACACAGCTGAAATTTACAACTCTCTGCTACGGTAGCTCCATACTTGGACATACATCACAAATGTCAGTTGTCAGGCATATTTGTATTAGCTTCATTATCATTGCTGTTATTTCACAGGGAGTGCTAGGAATGAAAACAAAATCGTGTGTGTGTGTTGAGAACTTTGTAAGCAGGCAGTACAGTGGTACCTCGGGTTAAGTACTTAATTCGATCCGGAGGTCCGTTCTTAACCTGAAACTGTTCTTAAACTGAAGCACCACTTTAGCTAATGGGGCCTCCCGCTGCTGCCACGCGGCTGGAGCAAGATTTCTGTTCTCATCCTGAATCAAAGTTCTTAACCTGAAGCACTATTTCTGGGTTAGCGGAGTCTGTAACCTGAAGCGTCTGTAACCCGAGGTACCACTGTACAGTGCTTGGAGTCAGTGCTATTTCATTAGAAAAAGAGGTGCCAAAACTCACCCCAAATGCCTCCAATTGTTCTCTTCGAATGGCAATGGCTCTCACCTGAGAGGGGCTGAAACTAATTTCCAGTGAGTTTGGCTGGGGGAAAAAGCCTTGCTTATTTTCATTGGAGAAATATTGGTGGGGATGGATTTGTGCAACCCCTGAACCAAGGAGATAAGTAACTACGCAACCTTTAGAAGACATCTGAAGGCAGCCCTGGGTAGGGAAGTTTTCTAATGTTTAATGCTTCATTATGCTTTTTTATTTGTTGGAAGCCACCCAGAGTGGCTGGGGCAACGCAGTCAGATGGGTGGGGCTTAAATAAATATGAGGATGATGGAATAGGGTGTTCCTGTTTACATCGGAGAAATGTTGGAGAGTATGCAACCATTCTTTGTGACAACTGATGCCTCCAGACATTGCGTTTTGGAGCTTTAGCCTTTCAGGTACAGGCCAACTTCCTGTTGAGTGATTCAGCCTTGAATAACCCAATTTAAGGCGAGAGGAAGGATAAATGTTGGTGGGCAGAAATCTGGTACCTGGACATCCCAGCGCCCTCCACGTTCACTGCCCTAGTTCTTGGCCCTGATGTATTCATGTGCAGAACGATGGGCTCTTCACAAATGAGCTGCGTTTACCTTTAGGGGTAAGTTGCCACCGTTTATCACTCCCTCGTTTTTTGTGTGCTCTGTGACGGTTTCTAAGGGGAAGAAATGGAAAGGCATGGTTACCTAGTGACTACACACTCCAGAGTATCGTTCAGGAGCTGGAAACCAACCTGAGCCATTTTTGAAACTGCAGTTATTATCATGTGTGCATAAGCTTTCAGCCCAAGGATGTCGGATGGTTGGGATGACCTGAGTTTGTGCAGCTGACCTCTTGGCGTAGGAATGTTTTCCAACAAATGCTGTAAAAAGTCCTCTCTAACAGTCGATGTGGGATGCGGGTGGTGCTGTGGGTTAAACCACAGAGCCTAGGACTTGCTGATCAGAAGGTTGGCAGCTCAAATCCCCACAACGGGGTGAGCTCCCATTGCTCGGTCCCTGCTCCTGCCCACCTAGAGTTTGAAACCACGTCAAAGTGCAAGTAGATAAATAGGGACCGCTCCGGCGGGAAGGTAAACGGCATTTCCGTGCACTGCTCTGGTTCGCCAGAAGTGGCTTAGTCATGCTGGCCACATGACCCAGAAGCTGCACACCGGCTCCCTCAGCCAATAAAGCGAGATGAGCGCCGCAACCCCAGAGTCAGTCACGACTGGACCTAATGGTCAGGGGTCCCTTTACCTTTAACAGTCGATGTGAGGCTCCAGAAGGGTTAAAGAGATGCAGAGTGCCAGCATAAAGACTGTTTTGTGTGTTGGTTTGTTGCAGAACATATGAAAAAAGCCTGTGGACAACAATCCTTTAGGGTAGGTTCAGGGGAAAGCAGAATGTCGGCTGATTGTGGCAGGGATAGTTTGGACCAGGGTGGACCCCTGAGCTGCAGAGAGTTCTTTTTCCCAAAGGGTAGCCTGGCACAATGCTGTTTAGCCTTCAGTACAAAGTGAAAAGATTTCATTTTCACAAGGCTTTTGAAGATCATTCTTGATTTAGAAGAATAGCGACAGATGGAGTTGCGCACCTGTTAGCTTTTTAAAAATTTCAAATTTCGCTTTTCGTCATTTTAGGTGTGATGGATTGGTTGCATGCAATGTGTAATTTTGGGACCTGGCAATCAATCACTCAATTGATCAATCTGCTTGTTTTATAGGTGCCATGGGGTGGGGCATAACTGCAGGAAGAAATGAATAAGCAACAGGTCCCATTTCTTTCATAATCTACACTGAGGTAGATTTTTGTCCACAGACTCCAATTTAGTGGGTGCAGAAAGGAAACAAGGTGACCTTGACATTATTGTTCCTTCACTATTGAAAACCTGCCTTGCTTCCTATTTCCATGGCCTGCTCTTCATAAAGAAGACAAGTAACCTAATTTCAGCGCTGTACAGAAGTGGCATTAGAGGCATAAAAAACATTATGCTTATTGAACATAAGTAGGCAAGGTCCATTTATGCACATGCTTTTACTAATGATATGTGGAAATCATTTTGCCATATATTGGGTTATCAGTGGAACACGCGTACAGGAAGATGTCCTCGTGAGTTTAATTGCCACCTAAGGAACATTCAAAACCACCAGTTGCCTAGCGTATGTTCCTGGCATCACTGATTCTGCATGAACGGCCCTTTCCCTGAGTAGTGTTATGGTTTGGGGTGGGGCCTGAGCCGCGCTTCTAACTCCTGGATCCAGCAAATGCTAAAATATCAGCTAGGCTAGCTTTCTGATTAGGAGATCGCCTGGGCGATGGGCCATTAAGCGAACAGAGGGAAGGGGCTCTGTGTGAACTCAACTCAGAGATAGCTAGAAGGACAAAGCCGGAGGCAGAACAATGTTTGAACCTATACCTTGAACACTTCTCCGATGAAAAGAGGGGTGCCCATTCCATCATCATAATAATGATTTTATTCTTTATACCCTCCCCCCTTGTGGCTGCGTTGCCCCAACCACTCAGGGCGGCTTGCAACACATATAAAAACATAACAAAACCTTAAAAACTTTCCTATCCAGAGCTGCCTTCAGATAGCTTCTAAAGGTTGTACCATTTCTTATCTCCTTGGCTCAGGGATCACATAACTCCAGATCCTCGAACATTCTCCAATGAAAATAGAGACGTCCTAAGGAAAAGCGAGGCATTCCAAGATCAAATCAGAAACTGGGATGGCTTCTGTAAATCCGGGACTGCCCTTGGAAAACAGGGACACTTGGAAAGTCTGAGGTTGTGGATGTGGGAGAAACAAGCCCCCTTTGAGGGGTTAATGCTGCGAAACCCTCCGTCACAGGCTTTGGTTGTTTTCTATGTGTAAATAAACCATCTATCCTAAAGACACCACAGTTTTTGCTGTGCCTCATTCACAAAGGAAACACAAACCCTGGCTAAGCGCCTGGGACCCCTGGAATATCGCATCGCTCAGAGACTGGGGTGGCCGGCAACAATATTTATATACCTACTCTTTAGCAAGAGTGAGGGGAACTTTTCAGCCTGCAGACCGCACTACTTTGTGGACAACCTTTCAGGGACCATGTGGCAGTGGGGGCCAAGGCCAGAGGCAAAAAAGTCTGTAGGATCAGAGTAAAAAGGAAACAGAAAAACAACAATGCTGTGACTCTCTGGTTTTCATTTTGGTTTTGTTGTTCTTGTTGATGAGCTCAAAATCACAATAACGGGTTGCAGGAGTTGAGTTACTAATGCAACTGGTTTCTGGTTTGTTTCTGGGTCCAATTTGAGGTGCTCACATTGGTGATTAAAACCCTAAATGGCTCAGGACCCCAAATATCGGACAGATTGCCTCCTTCCCTACAGACTCCTGATAGAGAGAGCCCTCTCGGTAATTCCTCCGGTACCAGAGGCTCAAGTGGGGCAGCGATCTGTGAGAGGGCCTTCTCTGTGGGAGCCCCTAAGCTGTCGAACACAGAGCTGCATCTCGTACATTGCTTCCAGTAAATGCTGATGAGGCACCTCCTTAGCCTGGCTTTTGACACCTGAGGTGCATAGTTTTAGGACCCTCCTTATTTTTGTGAATATGACCTTAGGGGAGTGATGGCCAAACTCGGCCCTCCAGCTGTTTTGGGACTACAATTCCCATCCTCCCTGACCACTGCTCCTGTTAGCTAGGGATGATGGGAGTTGTAGTCCAAAAACAGCTGGAGGGCCAAGTTTGGCTACCACTGCCTTAGGGTGAAGGGTGGGTAATAAATTATTATTATTATTAGTTGTCAGAAGCATGGAGGAACCTGCCAACAGTGCTGTTGGCTTGAATAAAGCGGAGGTTCAAGGTACTAAGATATAACCAATCAGTGTTTAACTGTGTGACCTTGTGCATGTCTACTCAGAAGGAAGTCCTGTTCCATTCAGTGGAGGAGTGTGTCTAGGATTGCAGCCTAAGTGGCTCTGTGAGCATCCTTGCTTAGAAGATTGCTGAAGGCTGCTCCTGCCATTGTCAGTGAGCCATGCTTTGCCACAGCTTCTCGGACCAGGGGATCGCTTTGTGGCATGCACGAAATTATGCCACGATGCCCAAATAAAAACACGCGTGTGATGAATGTAACGGGGGGATGAAGCGGCTGTGATCGTGCAGAATGACCCGGAGTGAACATTATGCTAGTGAGGAGGCAGGCGCAATTTGCAAAAGTGGTTTGTCCAAAAGGGGGTGGGGGTGGGGAATCGCATTAAAACAACTTCTCCACAATACTCCAGCGCTCTGGCTTTCTCTCCTCTGATGGTCTATTATGTCTCTCCACAGAAACCCTGTCAAGGCTGAGACAGCAAAAGGATAGCAGCATGGTGCTGGCGGAGACAATTTTAATTCACAGTACCATTCACAGTGGTTACCGCTCAGTGCAGCGCACAATGTACTTTGCATTCAAGGACGAGGGGAAGAACAATGTGTGGTGCAGAAGGGAACAGACCACTTTCCTGCTCTTTCTTTCCTCAACCCTGACTTGCTCTGCAGACCTGGGCTGAGAAGCTGCCTCGGAGATGGTCTCCACTGCCGCTTTGCCAAATATCACCCTCCAATTTGATGTGCGGATTTCATGCACTCTGGACTGGCTGTGCTCTCACAACGCCCAGCTGCACCCAGTGTGCCAGCCATGAGAGTTGCTGTGCTTCAACTCTTTCCAGGCTGACAGCTGGTGGTACTCAAATAATGCTGCTTCCATTTACAGACAACAGGTCCACTAAGAAGCGTTTCCTGTTTTGAAGCGCACTAATGTGCAGAGCGGACGCGGGTGGCGCTGTGGGTAAAACCTCAGCGCCTAGGACTTGCCAATTGCAAGGCGGTGGTTTGAATTCCCGTGGCGGGATGAGCTCCCGTCTTTCAGTCCCAGCTCCTGCCCTCCTAGCAGTTCGAAAGCACCTCCGGGTGCAAATAGATAAACAGGGACCGCTTACTAGCGGGAAGGTAAACGGCATTCCGTGTGCTGCGCTGGCTCACCAGATGCAGCTTGTCACGCTGGCCACGTGACCCGGAAGTGTCTGCGGACAGCGCTGGCTCCCGGCCTATAGAGTGAGATGAGCGCACAACCGTAGAGTCTGGCAAGACTGGCCCAAACGGGCAGGGGTACCTTTACCTTAATGTGCAGAGCAGGACGCGGGTGACACCGTGGGTTAAACCACAGAGCCTAGGACTTGCCGATCAGAAGGTCGGCGGTTCGAATCCCCGCAACTGGGTGAGCTCCCGTTGCTCGGTCCCAGCTCCTGCCAACCTAGAAGTTTGAAAGCATGCCAGTGCAAGTAGATAAATAGGTACCGCTCCGGCGGGAAGGTAAATGGCATTTCCATGTGCTGCTCTGGTTCGCCAGAAGCGGCTTAGTCATGCTGGCCATGTGACCCAGAAGCTGTATGCCGGCTCCCTCAGCCAATAAAGCGAGATGAGCGCCGCAACCCCACAGTCAGTCATGAATTGACCTAATGGTCAGGGGTCCCTTTACCTTTAATGTGCAGAGCTATCGACACATTGTGAATATTTAAAGTATCTTAAAAATGGGGAAAGTTACCCCCCATAGGTAGGAGGAGTATTCTGCCATCATTGGAAATGGTCTCTGTGACTTTTTAAAGGCTGCCCTTTCTCTAGGCCTAACACACCTAGGCTCATCTCACTGGTCTTCTAGAACAGCGTTTCCCAAACATGGGTCTCCACCTGTTTTGGTCTACAATTCCCATAATCCCTGACTAGCTAAGGACGATGGGCATTGTAGTCCAAAAACAGATGGAGACCCGAATTTGGGAAACCCTGTTCTCAACCAAGGGGGAGGAACCTGTGGCCCTCAGATATTGGATTTCGATGGGAGTTGTAGCTCAGCAACCATGGAAGGCTCAAAGCTTAGCTCCTCTGGTTCTTTCCAATGGGATGCCCAGAAGTGGAAAGCTATTCCAGCAGTTGTCTCTTAAGAGGCTGATGATTACAGGAATCAAAGATGTTAATAACACTCAGTGAATTTAAAGGAAGTAAAAAGGATATTAAATTAAAATCAACAGTGCAAACAAAAACAAAAAATCTCTCTCTCGTTCAATAAACTTGTGTCTGAGAAACGCACATTGAATGCTTAACTGAAGTTACCTGTCAAGATAAACAGGTACCTGCTGTCCTTCTGAGGACATAATCTGGTCTGGTCAATGTGGCCATTTTTTGCACAAGTTTTAAAAAGCCTGTTTTGAGTTTTGTGTGCCAAGGCCAGAGAAAGGATTTCACATCTGTGATTAGGATGCTGTAATCAATTGAATTAAGTTTTTGAAGGGTATATTCACTGCAAAATCTTTTTGTAATAACACAACATAAGAAAATGTGTGACTGTTTGCAGTGGGTGGGAGTAGACAGGAATAACACTTGAATGGTGTTTCACAGAATAGTGAGAACATACTCTGTTAACTATAGCAAGGAAGCCAGACGGCAACACGAGCTTAGACTGAATTCTGAAACAGAAATGAGCGCCGTAAAGTCCACTTAAACTTTTCTGAGTCTGCCGCACACATGGCAGATTTCTCACACAGCTTCTTTTGTAGGATATTTGTTTGCAATAGGCTTTTATCCTGCCCTTCTACCTAAACTTTTCGAGGATGGCAGATGCTCTTGCAACAATAAAATGGAAAACAACCGTGAAAACAACAAGGACGAAACGATAAAGTTGCAGCATTAAAGTAATCTGAAGAGAAGTTTAAAACCGAGGAAACAAAGGAGGTGTATTCTTCACCTGGTTCCTGAAAGACAACCAACTGGGCTGCAGGTGAGCTCACCTGAGAGAGTGTTCGAAGCTCCCATTGTTCCTGGCACATTTTGCGATGGGGGATTTAATTAGCCCGAGCAGTTTCTGAGCTCTGGGCGCAATCCTGCGCCTAAGATTTGAGATTGAAACTGCAGAGTGGAAGGAAAGGAGCTTTTTCTGCCTCCCCACTTCCAGCTACTCTGTGAAGACTGGAGAAGAGACCCTCTTCAGAATATTAGGGGGTGGGGGTGGGCAGGGGAAGGATCAGACCATGTGAAAAATGAGCATGATATTTTAGCTGCAGTCCATTCATTTTCAGCTTTGTATTCTTGTTATAAAAAACATGCCTAGACACTCTATTGCTGCGCCCATAACCTGGGTTTAAGGTGCTATTGAGTTCCTAGCTTTCATATCTCAGTTTCTAACACTGCCTGTGCTAGTCCTGTGGGTTACTCGAGAGGCAAGGTCCAAGTCTGGTCCGTGATCAAAGGTGCAACATGGAGGCAGTCCGTGGTAGCAGAAGCTGGGTGCAGGGCAGAGAGTCAGGTGAAGTCAGGAATAGGCTTGCAAGCAGGGAGCCAGGGTGGGTCAGGAGCTCAGGCAGGAAAGCAGGACAGGATCCAGACAGGAACTAGCAACCAACATTGTTGCTCCCGCAACTTAGGACTGGGGCTGGCTGGCTTTTATCTGCCCCGAGGCATAGGGCGGCCCTGATCCTCTGGTGACTTGCCTCTCCTGGCCTGGAAGCGAGCACTCCTCCTGTGGGAACTTAGTTCCCTCCACCTCTCTGCCCTGAGCCTCTGCAGCTCAAGAGAGGCTGGAGGGTTACCGGACCCAGAGGCAACCTCAGCTTCCTGTGACGGGGCTGAGAGTGGAGCACCTGCAGGCCATAGGTCCTCCATCCCCTCAGGAGCCAGAGCAGACTCAGTTGTTCCTTCACCTGAGGACCCAGCACAGGTGAGGCTCATGCCCCAGGCTCATGCCACAGCCCTGGCTCAGCTGGTTCTGGAGGCGGGGAATCCTGTGTAGGCTGAGATCCCTCAGGCTCAGCATCCAAGTCCGAATCCCAGGCCATCACACCGCCCATAAGTCAGGTGCCACAACGAAGAAGGTCTCTTCCCCCATGACCGTGTGCCATATCTCAAATGGCAGAGGCGCAAGGACAGCCTCAGAGTTGACCTCGACAGCCACCAGCACTTTTACAGCAAAGACATATGATGGGAAATCCTAACTGGCAGCAGGTTCTGAACCTGGCAAAGTTCATAGAGTTGGAAGGGATCCGAAGGCCATCTAGTCCAACCCGCTGCAATGCAGGAATCTCAGGTTAAAGCATCCATGACAGATGGCCACCCAGCCTCTGCTTGAAGGCCTCCAAGGAAGGAGAAGTCACCACCTCCCAAGGGAGACTGTTCCACCATTGACCAGCTCTTACTGTTCCTCCTGATGCTGAGTCGGAATCTCCTTTCTTGTAACTTGAAGCCACTGGTTCGAGTCCTACCCTCCAGAGCAGGAGAAAACAAGTATGCTCCCTCTTCTATGTGACAGCCCTTGAGATCTTTGAAGATGGCTACCCTGTCTCCTGTTGTCTTTGTCCATGGAGTTTTCTTGGCAGGGATACTGGAGTGGCTTGCCGGTTCCTCCTCCAGGTGGATCATGTTTGGTCAAAACTCTCCACTATGACCTGTTCATCTTGGGTGCCCTGCTCGGCATAGTTCATAGCTTCTCTGAGTTCTTCAAGCCCCTTCGCCACAGCAAGGCAGTGATCCATGAAGAGGAGGAATTAAAGAACCTTTTAATGAGGGTGAAAGAGGAGAGCGCAAAATATGTTCTGAAGCTCAACATCAAAAAAACGAAGATCAAGGCCACTGGTCCCATCACCTCCTGGCAAATAGAAGGGGAAGAAATGGAGGCAGTGAGAGATTTTACTTTCTTGGGCTCAATGATCACTGCAGATGGTGACAGCAGCCACGAAATTAAAAGACGCCTGCTTCTTGGGAGAAGGGCAATGACAGGCCTAGACAGCATCTTGAGAAGTAGGGACATCACCTTGCCAACAAAGGTTCGTATAGTTAAAGCTATGGTTTTCCCAGTAGTGATGTATGGAAGTGAGAGCTGGACCATAAAGAAGGCTGATTGCCGAAGAATTGATGCTTTTGAATTATGGTGCTGGAGGAGACTCTTGAGAGTCCCATGGACTGCAAGAAGATCAAACCTCTCCATACTGAAGGAAATCAACCCTGAGTGCTCACTGGAAGGACAGATTGTGAAGCTGAGGCTCCAGTACTTTGGCCACCTCATGAGAAGAGAAGACTCCCTGGAGAAGATCCTGATGTTGGGAAAGATGGAGGGCACAAGGAGAAGGGGGCGACAGAGGACGAGATGGTTGGATAGTGTTTTCGAGGTTACCAGCATGAGTTTGACCAAACTGCGGGAGGCAGTGGAGGACAGAGGTGCCTGGCGTTCTCTGGTCCATGGGGTCACGAAGAGTCGGACACGACTAAACGACTAAACAACAACAACAACCCTATCTCCTCTCAGTCTCCTCTTTTCCAGGCTAAACATACCCAGCTCCTTCAACCGTTCCTCATCAGGCTTGTTATCTAGACCCTTGATCCTCTTGGTCACCCTCCTCTGCACACCTTCCAGATTGTCAACATCCTTCTTAAATTGTGTTGCCCAGAATTGGACACAGTATTCCAGGTGTGGTCTGACCAAAGCAGAATAGAATGGGACTATGACTTCTCTTGACAGGGAAACTAGACTTCTGTTAACCCAACATAATCTACCACATGTGATATAGGTCTGTGGAATACCAGCGCTTGCCCTGAAGTGATAGTTCAGTGAGAAATGTGTTGTGTGTACAGGCTCCATGAAACTACAAGACTTCTTCCTGGATGTAGAGCAAAGCCTTTATGCCCAGTTAAGAATTTACCTTTACCTGTTTGCTTCTGGTGCCATAGAATAGCTGAAGCCTGTTTGTGTTGCTATACTATTCCCCTTTCATATTCCCTGATTTCATTGCTTTCTCCAGCCCACTTGCTCCACATCGCAAAGTCATTCTATAAGAATTCAGAAGTACACAGCCAGTGTGGGAGCTGTTTCCATTTACAAATGGGAAGAACATAATTGTTAAGGGCGCTGCTGGCTTTAATTTCTACCTCTTTATGCGGTGCGAAGAAGGCCACCCTCTTTCCTGCGAACAGAGCTTCTGAGTTTGCCTTCTTAACAGGCCACAGAACTGCTGAGCCTCATGACACTGAACCCTGGGATGCATTCATACCTAGACAGCTCAAAACCAAAATAGATAATTCATCTGTGTTTCTCAGATCCTCCCAGCAGTGGAGCAGATGGTCTCAAGTCTGTGTTATTCAGGTTCATACCTCAGCTCAACTATTTGTGGCACCCGGATTGACAAAGCATATCTTGTGAATCTTTCTTTCTTTCTTTCTTTCTTTCTTTCTTTCTTTCTTTCTTTCTTTCTTTCTTTCTTTCTTTCTTTTGCCAACCTTCTGTTTCATTGCATGTTAGTATCAGCATGGGTGGCACTGTGGTCTAAACCACTGAACCTCTTGGGCTTGCCAATCAGAAGGTTGGTGGTTTGAATCCCCATGATGGGGTGAGCTCCTGTTGCTCTGTCCCAGCTCCTGCCAACCTAGCAGTTCGAAAGCACACCAGTGCAAGTAGATAAATAGGTACCACTGTGGTGGGAAGGTAAAGTGTTTCTGTGCGCTCTGGCTTCCGTCACAGTGTCCCGTTGCACCAGAAGTGGTTTAGTCCTGCTGGATGTATGACCTGGAAAACTGTCTGTGGACAAACACCGGCTCCCTAGGCCTGGAAGCGAGATGAGTGTCGCAACCCCATAGTTGCCTTGGACTGGATTTAACCATTCAGGGGTCCTTTACCTTTTTTTAACTAGTATCTTCATCCTAGCAGCTTCCCGTAGTCCTTTTTTTAAATAGCAAGGCAGAGTATCAGGGGATGTATTACTATTATTATTAAAGGAGAAAAGAAAGAAAGACTGTATATGATCATTTAAAGCAGAATATCTTCTCTCGGGGAAACTCAGCCAGGTGCCCATTTCACATCTACTTTCATTGGTGTGCCAGCTCTCCACTGGTTTTGTGTTCTGCTCTGCAGAGCAGAGAGCCGCACGGTTGTGTATTACATTACATAAATCACAGATAACAGGAGGAAAGGGAGGGGGCCTTCAGCAGGCGTGAGCCACTTTCTGAAAGAACTTCTCAGAGAATCCTCTGCTCTTTCTCTCAAACCCTTCCATTGTGCGAGTGCTCAGTTACACTTGGAGTTGGGTTGGGTTGCAAGGATGGCTCCCTTGCAGAACTTCAGCCACTAGAGGGCATTTGAAGGTCACAAAATCAATGGGGAGGAGGCCTCCCATGGACCACGAAAGGCAGCGCATTTGCCTGACCTACTGTGCTAAACTGTGGGCACACGGCAAACGATTTCATCCTCCTGATTCTTTTCTCTCTCCCTTTGTGCGGCTCGGTCTCCACTTTCCTGGTTAATGATTCCTAGCAGGCAACACGGATATCGTTCTTTGTACGCTACAAACGGCTAATGGAATAATCCTGTGAGAAGGGGGTGACATTACTGAGGAAACTATAACGGAATAAGACTGCAAACTGTTTAAAACTGCCAGTGTTGGGTCTTCAGAAGAAGAAGAAGAAGAGTTTGGATTTGATATCCCGCTTTATCACTACCCCAAGGAGTCTCAAAGCAGCTAACGTTCTCCTTTCCCTTCCTCCCCCACAACAAACACTCTGTGAGGTGAGTGGGGCTGAGAGACTTCAGAGAAGTGTGACTGGCCCAAGGTCACCCAGCCGCTGCATGTGGAGGAGCGGAGACGCGAACCCAGTTCACCAGATTACGAGTCCACAGCTCTTAACCACTACACCACACTGGCTCTCAGAGATAAAAGATGCTCTTTAGCACCCCATTTTTTTAAAAAAAATAATAATATTTATTAACAGTTTAAAGACTATAAAAGAAAAGAAAAAAAATTCAACAAAACAATACAACACTATACAAAAACAAAAACACTACGTAACACTAACACAAAACATTGAATTAACAAAACAAAACAAACGCAATTTAGAACACATCCAATAATTTCAATCTCTTAACTTTCATTCACTTGTTTCCACGATCTCCCTTTTTGTATTCCACTTCATTTAACTGTTTCAGCAATTCCTTTCCATCTTCCTCTGTTTTCTGTCCTGTAATTTATCTTAACTTATTCTAACCTTATTTTTTCCCTTTAATACATTAAAAATCTATTTGTACTTAATTCCTTATTACATTTCTGCTAAAGCCATATAACTTCATTCCAGCATTTTTTCTAACATTCATTTTAGCACCCCATTTTTGGACCTGGCCATCTCTTCACCTCGAGCTTCTAAACATCCATGGAAGCCACTTTGATGACAAGCTGCAGGATCGCTCATGAAAAGCCTTTGCCTCTGAGCAATTCCCTTCATCTGGGCCTTATATGCGAGTCTACATTATGATTATACCAGTGTCTTCAAGAGGAAATGATAGCAGCCCACTTAGGAATAGAGGAAGGTGCCACATACTGAATCAGAAGCCGTCTAGGTCATGATTGTCTTGCGTTGAGTGTCGGACGGGTCTCTCCTGACCTGGAGATACTGGGGATTGAACCAGCAACCTTTGGCATACGAAGCAAGCTCTCTACCCCTGAGCCACGGCCCTGGCTTCTTGTTCCTGCCTGGATGTCTCTGCCTTTCTGCTTCACCTGCCCACCCATCAGAGTTCGTAGGTCCATCAAAATATCCCTTGATGTCCAGGGGACAGAATGAGCGCTCACACCTTCCTATGTGGGCACCCTTTGCAGGACCATGCGCAGCACCTCGGTCACTTGGGACCCACCAGCTGTTTGGGCTGGTCATTGGAGGTTCCCACCAAACCTCAGCCAATCAGCTTCTCGGGGAGGTGGGGCCTGTTGCATAAGTAGTAGGCGGAGATGCTGCTTACCCACCCAACTCTCCCTTTGTCTAATGCTTTTTGCAGGTTAACCATTTTCCCTTCCTGTTCAGCTGGCACTGCTACAGTCTTTGGATGGTTGCTGTTGAAGAGCAGGGAAGGAATTTCCCTGCATTGGCAGGTTTTGCCTCCCCTGTAGCAATTTGTCACAACTTTGGCAGTTTGAGGCCTTGGGCGGAATCCATTAGTCTATCTTTCCTAAATGCGGGGGGGGGGGGGGAGGGGGCGTGAAGTGGTGACTCCCCCCTTCCCCCGTGTCATTGATTCCAGGGTTCGCTCTTAAAGGGGTTTGTAAATGGGAGCCACTGGCCATACACTGAAAGGTTGTCAGTGAACTCCCTTGCGTTGCGGGGATATGGGGTGGGCTGCCAGAATACACAAGTGTCTTGCTGTGCACCTTCCCCTGTCCCTGTCTCATTCACCCTGAGGTTTCCAAGCACAATTCAAAGTGTTGGTGCTGACCTTTAAAGCCCTAAACAGCCTCAGTCCAGTATATCTGAAGGAACATCTCCACCCCCATCTTTCTGCCCGGACACTGAGGTCCAGCACCGAGGGCCTTCTGGTGGTTCCCTCACTGCGAGAAGCCAAGTAACAGGGAACCAGGCAGAGGGCCTTCTCGGTGGTGGCACCCGCCCTGTGGAACGCCCTCCCACCAGATGTCAAAGAGGGGGAAAACTACCAGACGTTTAGAAGACATCCTTCTTTAGGGAAGCTTTTAATGTTTGATGCATTGCTGTATTTTAATATTTTGTTGAAAGCCATCCAGCGTGGCTGGGGAGGCCCGGCCAGATGGGCAAGGTATAAATAATAAATAAATAATTCTTATTCTTATTATTCTTTTTACTATTAAGGAGCCCCAGTTCCCCCGGCTGGGGGGCTGGGAAGGATACACGCCCACTGCCTAAGCCAAGGTCTTCCTACATCTGAAAGGTTAAATCTGTGGCCAATTTTAATTCCATAACATATCGTCACCAGTCGTTATTCCTTCTGATGGTCTCTTGGGGTGGGGTGGGGTCTCTGCTTGGGCACGCAAAGAGTCATGCAAAGGTTTTCTGAAACAACAGAAACTCCAGAGGGAACAACATACATATAACAGCCTATTTTCAAAACAGCTGCATTTCCTTTTCCTGTATCCATGCAGAAAGGAACGCCATTTCACTCTCCAGACCTTCTGCTCCCCTTCTCTGACGTAGGCCTCCTTGCTCCGCCTCTCCGCTTGAGGGATTCTTCTACCAAAAGATTGAACAGGTGTGTCGAGCTGCGTGGATTGTGTTGTGACGTGGGGTTTGTGATTTCAGCTCTCTTGACATAATATGCTGGAGACAGTTCTCTAGTAACACTTCTTTATTAAAGCAAACAAGACTGGGGCCTGAGGAGGGGAGAGCTACATTTATAGGGAGAGGGAACTAACTAGAAAGGATACATTTTGGAGGGAACAATCTCAGGCAATCACAGTCCTGCCTTTTGGAGGAAACCAATAAGACAGAGGATCCAAATACAGCAGCTTAAATGAACCAATAGTAGCTGTACCCTCTGGAACCAAAAGGCAGTTACTTTACCCTAATGCAATACAGACAATAATAATACAGATATAAAATCCTTTGACTCAATACACAACAGATTGCTGCACCAATCTTTTTTGTGCCTATTTTGCAATTTTAGCACATAAAGCGAGTCACCATGCACTTCAGATACACCTGGACGGGAATTTTCCGGCAGAAAAAGAAATTAATGTGAAGGAAACTACTATGTACATATAAAATCTACAGACACTCCAATGCTTCCAATTATGATAGAAGTCCAACCATTGTGTGGCTCCATGATGATTTTTGTTTCTTGTTTGTTTGTTTAGCTTTAAAGGTAAAGGGTAACCATTAGGTCCAGTTGTGATCGATTCTGGGGTTGCGGCGCTTATCTCGCTTTATTGGCTGAGGGAGCCGGCGTACAGCTTCCGGGTCACGTGGCCAGCATGACTAAGCCGCTTCTGGCGAACCAGAGCAGTGCACGGATACGCTTTTTAGCTTCCTGCCGGAGTTGTACATATTTATCTCCTTGCACTTTGACCGCTTTCGAACTGCTAGGTTGGCAGGAGCAGGGACCGAGCAACGGGAGCTCACCCCATCGCAGGGATTCGAACCTCCAACCTTCTGATTAGCAAGTCCTAGGCTTTGTGGTTTAGCCCACAGCGCCACCCACATCCCTTTTGTGTTTAGCTTTACACACATACAGTTTAGCTGCTGAGCTTGAAATTTGAAGATGAACACCCACCTGGAGGAAAGGTGAATCTTCCTCAGTCTACTTTGCTGCCTACTGTGCAAGCCCACTCACCTTGTCATGGTGAGTGGGCTTGCACAAGGACCCCTAACATGGGTGCCAAAATCCAGCATTGCCTGAGCCCTGAGAGTGCGGCTTTCTCCCGATTGAAGGGCAGAGTGTTTGAGGACCAGGACATTAGCAGGGAAACCAAAATGCTTGTTTACAAAGCTATTGTACTACCAGCTTTACTGTACACTTGCGAAACATGGACTACTTATAAACACCATCTCCAACTCCTCAAAAGATCCCATCAATGGTGTCTCCAAAAAGTTTTACACATCACTTGGGAAGACAGGCAAACTAATTTCAGTGTACTGGAAGGAACAAAGATCACCAGTGTTGAAGCAATGATTCTTCAACATCAACTTCATTGGACTGGTCATGTTGTGTGGACGCCTGATTATCGTCTTCCAAAGCAACTACTCTATTCCGAACTTAAAAATGGAAAGCGTAATGCTGGTGGTCAACAAAAGAGGTTGGAAGACTCTCTCAAGGTAAATCTTGAAAAATGTAGTATAAATACCAACAACTGGGAGCCACTTGCCTGCGAGCACTCCAGTTGGAGAACAGCCTTTGCCAAAGGTGTCATGGGCTTTGAAGATGCTCGAACTCAGGATGAGAGGAAGAAATGTGCTAAGAGAAAGGCACACTTGGCAAATCCACACTGTGATCAACTCCCGCCCGGAAACCTATGTCCCCACTGTGGAAGGACGTGTGGATCCAGAATTGGCCTCCACAGTCACTTACGGACTCACCGTTAAGACCGTGTTCATGGAAGACAATCTTACTTGGTTATGAGTGATTGCCAAAGGAGAAGAAAGCAAGTGTTTACCTTGGTTTGTTAGCTGGGTTTTTTTAGTACCCAAATAGTGTGTAAAAGCACACAGTCAGGCAACTGTAAATTTGCTTGTGAAGTTTTCTTGTTTTGTGCAAATCTGAGGGAAGGAAACAAAACCTTCCGCTCTGGGATGCACCAGAAATAGTTATGAGCACAGCCAGAAAAGAAAGGAAAGTATTGAGTTAATACTGGACATGGACGGAGAGAAGCAGAAGGTGGAAACTGATCCACCTAGGCAGAAACACTGAAGAAAAAAAATCTATGGCCTCTAGTGGAATGGTTTAGAGCCCTCTTGCCTTGAGTTTATCATATTATCCCCTTTCAAACAAACCTGAATTTGCAGAGGGGAAGCAGCAAGACTAGGGTTGTTTGGGTGTAACATGTTGCGGACCATGCAAGTTAAATGGGAATGCAAACAGCTTCAGAGTCAATAAACTCTGGTGTGTGTGAACCCAAATCCCATCAGCTCCAGCCAACTTGGGCAGTGATCAAGGATGATGGGAGTTTTATAATAATAATAATAACAATAATAATAATAATAATAATAATAATAATAATAATAATAATAATAATTTTTTTTTAATATATACCCCGCCCTCCCCAGCCAAGGCCGGGCTCAGAGCGGCTTACAAGCAATAATAAAAACAAGTTGAATGATTACAACTTAAAAACAACATTAAAATACAACATTAAAATATTACAACATTAAAATAAAATGTAGCCTCAACGCAGGAGGAGAAGGAAAGAAAAAAAGAAAGAGAGGGAGGGAATCAAATTGGCTCCAAGTCAAAGGCCAGGTGGAACAACTCTGTCTTACAGGCCCTGCAGAAAGAAATCAGATCCTGCAGGGCCCTGGTTCCACCAGGCCGGAGCCAGTGCTGAAAAGGCCCTGGCTCTGGTTGAAGCCAATCTAACTTCCTTAGGGCCTGGGACCACTAGGGTGTTGTTATTTATGGACCTTGAGGCTCTCCGTGGGGCATACCGGGAGAGGCGGTCTCGTGGGTACAAGGGTCCTA
This sequence comes from Podarcis gaigeae, assembly GCF_964106915.1. Taxonomy (NCBI): domain Eukaryota; kingdom Metazoa; phylum Chordata; class Lepidosauria; order Squamata; family Lacertidae; genus Podarcis; species Podarcis gaigeae. The sequence continues at coordinate 28,855,665 of NC_139694.1, read as the reverse complement.
GGCCATGAAGGGCTTTAAAGGTCAAAAGCAGCACCTTAAATCTGACCCTGTACTCCACCGGGAGCCAGTGCAGTTTGAAAAGCACTGGGTGAATATGCTCCCATGGCAGAGACCCCGTGAGGAGCCAACAATACATGGAATGACACAGTTTCCCCATCCCTGATTTAAGAGAAGTGGTTCCAAACTATTTTCTGCATTGCTTTAAAACTAATAAGAGTTACTAGAAAACTTCCCAGTTGGAGAGGTGAATCTGGAACAATATGCCTGGCACATTCCACGGAGGAGCAGAAATTTACCTCTCCAAGCAGCCCAATCTCAGCATGGATGACACTTTTTCTTGTTTTATATGGGTGGGAATATGAGCATATTGATTAACCGGTTTGGAACAGATAGAGGGGGAAAAATCACACTAACATTTTTTGTTTGGCATGACACTTCCACAATAGTTGACAACATATGGGCTTCTTCAGAATGATTGTAGTGGTTGTTGTGAATACATATTTCAAATCATGCACAAAAGCCAGCGACTGTAAATCCTGAAAGCTTTGGATTTGCAGAAGCCCCCGTCGCCATTGGAGATCAATAACTTATATACCTTTGTATACTGTTCTTTCAAAGCCTAAACAAATGCCAGGAGAGGTGATTGCATTTATCATTACTGAGTGATGAATTTTGGAAAGGTTAAGGGCACTTCAACTGAGGAATTAACAAATATATTTTGGGGAATGGGGCAGAAAGCTAATAGCCAGCTAAAGAGCACAGGTGACCTTGAGACAACTATAGTAGAGCTGAAAACTAGAACAAAGACTTGGGGGTCATTAAAGGTCCTAACTGTTCCCCTTTGGAAAATTTCACCGCATGTCCCTTGTGTGTGTAAGGAGGGAGCCAGTAACATCATCATTGGCTTTTGCGGGTTCCTAATACCTTTGTCCAGGGACAAGATCTCTGTGCCTCTCACAAGTGTGCAGGAGGGTCGCCCATGGCAGCAGGGACAGCTTAGCGTATTTGCTAACAGGTGAAATACCAAACATTGCTCTGAAGTCCGAGGTCTTAAATCCCCTGATCTCAACCTCTCCTGTCCCCAGTTTCTGCCCATTTATTGCCAAGCAGAAGAGGCTGCGTTCGTCCACCTGCTCACCCGTGTACAAGCTGGTCTGTTCTCAAATGTAGTGGTTGCGCACATCATCCCATAATAATTTGTGCATTCCACACTTTTCTGTGCATCTCCCTGCCACTTTCCTAACTCCAGGAAGTTGGTGTTGTTTTTAAGTGAATTTGTTTCACCTGGTTGAATTTACGTTAATTTAATTTAATTTACTTCTACTTTAATTTAATTTACGTTAATTCTGCCAGTCTAAATTTCCAGTATATTCAAAATACTGACAGTCTGGAGGTGACACACAAGCCCTCCAAGTCTAGTTCCAGCAGTGGCAATTATTATTATTATTATTATTATTATTATTATTATTATTATTATTATTATTAGCTTTCAGAGTACTGGTTGATATTGTCAACAATAAACATTTTGACTGATTAAAAAACAATAATGTTATGAAACCTCTTCTAAAGTTTTCAAGGAAAGGCTGGCCAGGCCTTGGTATGATGCCCTGTGTCCGTCTGAAGGAAGAGAAGGGGTCGACTGTTTCTCCGATTCCATGAGAAGCAAGCATTTTCTTGTACATTTTCCTTATCACAAATAATGATGAATAACTTTCAAGGAGTAGATTTCTGGTGCAGTCGACTGAAGGAGGTATTTGTCTTTCTTCCCCACACCTTCTGTTGCTCTCTGCAAACACAAGCTGTTATAAGGACCTCAACGTTTTCTTTTCCTTTTTTTTTTGCATTCTATTCAAAATCGCTGAGATGTTTATGATTCCGTTGCCTCCTACTTCTGAGCGATAAAATACCGACGCAGAGAAGACTTGTAAATCTGCCTTTCAAGCCATAAAAACAACAACATGCCAATCGAATGACTGACTCTCTCCCAACATTTTTATTGCAGAAAGAAAATCATACCCCTCCATACCCCATGGTACCTTGGAGAACGTGCCCTTCAGAAGATGGAATGAATGAAGGAGACAAGGTTGAGGGAAGATCTCAAAAGGTTCAAGGCCACCCTTGGTCTATGTGTGGCAACGCAGCCAGGTGGGCAGGGTATAAATAATGAAATAATTATTATTATTGTTCCTTCTCTGTAATATCTTGTACAGTGGTACCTTGGGTTACATACACTTCAGGTTACATACGCTTCAGGTTACAGACTCTGCTAACCCAGAAATAGTACTTCAGGTTAAGAACTTTGCTTCAGGATGAGAACAGAAATCGTGCTCCGGCGGCGCGGCAACAGCAGGAGGCCCCATTAGCTAAAGTGGTGCTTCAGGTTAAGAACAGCTTCAGGTTAAGAATGGACCTCCGGAACGAATTAAGTACTTAACCCAAGGTACCACTGTACACCTTACCTCAAATCCAGATTGATTTCACGTTAAACCTCTGAATCACTGCCACCATTTATAGCGATTTTATCTAGTGAAATTTACTCAGGCTCACACACTGTCCTTCCATTGGCTGCCACTGGCAGGGAGTGGGGAACTCTGGGGCTTTGTTTTTTCTGAATGTAATCTTTTGCACGGACTGCTGAAAAAACCAGGCAGCTCTCACTGAGGATGAGCTGCTGCTGCTGTTGTTGCTTCAGTTCATTTGTATTAATACCAGAGCCATTATCTGCCTCTCCACATTGCTTACCATGGAAATGGGCCATCTGGGAATGCAAATAGCCCACACAACGCATTAGTCATCCGCAAACAAATGAAGATTTGCACAGATGTAATTAAGACCCAAAAATACAAACCTCTGGGCAGAACCGTGATTTACAATTGCATTCAACTGCCTTGAAAGCGCAGCCTGGAGCAGGGGCCTGTTGGAGTATCAGCCTGAGGTTGTTGCACAACACTGCAGGACACATGACTCAGGACCACTTGTGCTGTGGAACAGCACTGCAGGCCTCGCAGTGAGATAAAACACATGTGGAAATGCGTCTCTTGGGGGCATTCAGTGCAGGGGGGCACCATGCGTATCCAATTGTCAGGCTTTGGGGAATCAGCTTGAGCAGATCAAATGAAAGAGAATTCTTACCAGTTAGTTTCTTTAATAATCACAGCGAGAGAACAAAGGACACATCTCCTAGACATGGTGATGCTCCCAATTAAGGGATACTCCCCCCTCCATCCCTATTAATCCACGCCACTCCTGCGTCTTGTATTCTGAGTTTGTAGTCTCTGTGCTTTCTGTTCTGACACTTTCCGAGCTCTCTGAGACTTTGGGGAAGGGGGGTAGATTAGAGACTGTGAATTTTAACTCTCTCTCTCTCCCAGTGTTTCTTCTGCTAGCTGTTCATCATCCAGTATTTCCCAGCTTCTGCCTTCTGAACTATGCCCCTCTGCAAACTATTGTTCCAAATCTATACTGTCCTCCTAATCCTGGGGAAATTCAGGGTCAGGGTCAGGAGGAGGGGGTGGCTCCCACCATTCCTCCTCAGTGCAGCCCTCCTCAGCACGGTTCCTGACACCAAGCCATCCCCACCACTCAATTTTGCTGCTCAGCTGTTTGGCAGGGAATCATGTTTCCACAAATAGGACACTCTTCCCATGTACCCACCCCAGCTGTGGACATTGTCCTCCTCTCAGACTTACGCATAGCTGTTTCTCAGGCTGAGGGGTGTGCGCTTCTGGTAGAAAGGGTGGTGCGTGAGGAGATCCACCCACATGTGCCCACCTGCCCAAGGAAACCACCCTCTGCCAGGGGGTTGTGGGAGAGTGTGGTTGCGTTGGGATAGAAGGTGCCAAGGATCCAAGGCTGTCTTTTTCTCCAAGAAAATCTCTCTCTTTCAAAAGCAGTGGCTTTTGTTTGAAAGTTATGCTTTCCCTGTCCGTAACCTTTACCAGCAAGGCTACAACGTCTCTCTCACAGATCCCTTAGTCTGTCATCCAGTGAAGGGTTGGGATCTTTGAGAATGAAGAGTGAAAAGGAGTCTCTGGTTGGGCCACTGAAAATTGGGAAGGGGGGTTAAGTACTATTTTGAGCCAATGTATACAGTCAACGGTTCGAATCATTGCGATGGGGTGAGCTCCGATTGCTTGGTCCCTGCTCCTGCCAACCTAGCAGTTCGAAAGCAGGTCAAAGTGCAAGTAGATAAATAGGTACTGCTCCGGTGGGAAGGTAAACAACGTTTCTGTGTGCTGCTCTGGTTCGCCAGAAGCGGCTTAGTCATGTTGGCCACATGCTGTACGCCAGCTCCCTTGGCCAATAAAGCGAGATGAACGCTGCAACCCCAGAGTCGGTCACGACTGGGCCTAATGGTCAGGGATCCCTTTACCTTTACCTTTATACTTATGGAAAGAAAGCAAGATATTATGAGAATAAGGGCTCACCCACACTTCCACTCATCCTGGACCTAGAAGGCACAGATCTGAGTGCTTTCCCTTTGCCTCGTTCCTTTCCCAGAGCAAGGTCAAGATTGCTCTGATGGAGCTCTAAAGAGTGGTTTTCTCAGGGTTGCCAGGGGGGGTGGTTAAGCAGCAGGACAAGAGGAAGTGAGGATAACCCTCATTTTCACCATTCCTTGATTTGTTTGTTTCATTGCTTATTTTCCTATAAGTTCCTGACTGTTTGGCCTTCAGTTTGCCTTGCCCACTTTGTAGTTGAAAGACCATGGCCCTAGTGAGAAATGACTAACTGGTCAATAGGATGCAACATGAACCCCAAGCGGAATCTCTTGAAAACCATGACCCTTCCCATATTCTGGGTGCGTGGAACCCGGTGGGCTGAGCATCATCAGAGAGAGACCACTTAAAACACAAAGGGAAAAGTTGTTCCTGTATTACCAAACTAACTCAAAATAAGGAGCATTAAGTGAAAGCATACGAGCCTCATTTTGTGTGTGCTCTGGAAGCGAAGGAGCTTCAGGGCAGAATCTAAATGTGAGCTTAGATGTTTGGGAATTCCTTCTCGGGATTTTAACATTCAGAGCGCACAGCACAGAGCAGATGTTTCTGTAGGCACAATCAGTGGGGATGCCAGAGGCAGGCAGGTGATTCCTTTTCTTTTTTTAAGTAGATAGCTCTAGTAAGGTACACTGCTCTAAATGTCAAGAACGTGTAAAAACTCTGAAGGTACCTTCTGGTTGCTCACGACCAGAGAGCATCATGCCTTATGGGGCAAATATAGGCCTCCATTAGCCTGCATCTCGGGCGGCGATACAAAGCCTAAATCTAGGGTTTCTTTACAAAATAGCTGCCCACGTCTAGTCTTGAGGTCACCCTAATATCCAGAGCCATGTGATTTGGAGGAAGGAGGGCCTGCTAAACACCGACCCACCCCTGCTCCCCATATGCTCCAAAATGCTTCCTAATCTATGGGGTGAATATATGGCAACCCTTGGAGGGGGTGTGATTTTGAGCAGATAAACAACAGGAGGGGAAAAGGCTAAGGCCAAACCCCAATTTAACTGGGACACCCCAGATTGGCCAAAGTCGTCCCTGCTTCTGATCACAATCCCAAATGTCCCACTTTGGTTCCTGTGCTCTGGCCATGCAGGACCAAAAGATGGGTGTTTTTTGGTCCCACATGGTGGAGTGAGTCACCCCCGGCAGTCATTGCTTGCAGCCCTGGCTGGTGGGTATGGCAGCCCCACCTGGCGGCGCAGACATGGTTTTATGTGATTGATAGTCGGATTTGCGCGATCTGCGGGCGTATCTGTTTCGCGGCCAACCTTCTCTAAAAAAAAGCTCAACTACTCTAGGCAACATTCCCAAAAATTGCAATGGCGGGGGGTGGCATAAAAAAAATGCACCGGGTACCACCTGACTTTGCTACGCCTCTGGAGTAGCATCTTGAAAGTTGGCAATGAAGCCCATCTAATTTGTGTAATAGGATGGGAGTGACCTATGGGCCGATATTTCTTTTGGAAAAACCATTCCAAATCCATTCAAAGGAGTTCCTTCTTCTTTTTAATGTCAAGTGGCAGATTATTCCGTTACACACAGGTAAGGACCAGATGGCACAGGGAGATGTCTTGATGAGATAAAGTGCATTTCCGTCTTCCCCTCCACCACCGGCTTCCGTGAGCCATATTTTATTTGCTTTCTGAGCTTACATTAGGGAAGTAGCAAAATTTGTATAGGTTTATGAACCTTGTTAGGAAAATGTTGCCTAATGATATCTGTGATATATGATGCCATCCCAGGCAAACTAGCTAGCGTCGCAGCAGACCTTCGTCTTAATTATGGAAATTTTTAATTTAAATGTAAGGCTGTGCATACAAAATAAAGTGCAAGGCCATCTGTTGGCTTCCCATCTGCACGCATTTGCTAAATACACACTGCCCTGCCCACCCCCTATTTATAACCTTCCCTTAAAAAACATAAACAGGACTAATCTGTTGCAAAGTTAGTGGCTGGTGTCTGTGTGTGTTGAAATAGGGGCAGCCGTGTGGCTTTTAGTAACTGATCACCTCCTCTGATTTTGCATGCACTTTGATGGCTTCGACTCATATGGAAATTTTTGTTTTGTGCTTTTTTCATTCATTCAAGTCAGAAATAACCACAGAAAGGGCAGAAAGCAACCTGGGTAATATCATGTTCAAATTTGAGATATCTGTGTTATATGTTGAATGCAAATACACCTGTGGTATGCAAAAGCAAAGCAAAGCAAAACCCATAAAACTGTTTTTAAACTTTTTTTAAAAAAATCCATTTCAAACCAGTATGTACTTAGATTGCAAATAACCACAATTAACACCCCATCCTCCCAAAAAACCATTCCAGCCGCTAAGATACAAGGTGTGACTGGAAAGTTCGGTGACTGGTCACAAAAATCAGACAGCGAGAAATATTCGAACATACATACCGGCCTTCAAAGGAGGCTCCTTCTGATACAATGCACTGTTGACAACGTTCATAGAACTGCTGGAAACTTCTGGAGAAGTCCTCTTTCCGTACTGCTTTCAGTTCCCTCGTCACAGCAGTTTGGACGTGTGAAATGTTGGGAAATCTGTGCCCTTTCGGTGCAGATTTCAGTTTTGGAAAAAGAAAGAAATCCAGCGGGGTCAGATCAGGAGAATATGGAGGGTGGGACAACTCAGTAACCTCAGGAACGATTTCATGTGGAATATGCAATTCTTCCACCATTGTTCGGACGGACAAACACCTACCCCGCATCAATAACTCACAAACTCGGCCGACATTTGCTGCCCTTCTGCTCATCAACAGTCTGCCAGACTGAGGGTCATCTTTGATGGTTTGCCACCTTTCACGGAAACGCTTAAACCACTCATACGCTGTCTTTCGATTTACAGTTTCATCTCTGTACACAATTGTGAGCATTTTGAGGGTTTCCGATGTTGATTTACCCAATTTGAAACAGAATTTCATATTGACTCTCTACTCCCTTTTCAATCACAACACACTGCACTAGTAACAGCTACAGTAGCAAAGGCTACCGCATGAATGTAGGCCTGTCAACAAATGCCGAGACATGTGCCTATATGTTAGTTGAGATACAGACAAACGCCTCCCAGGTGTCTCCGCGAATGCAGCAGTTCCCATTATCCCATACAGGGGTGATTCACCCTACTTTCTGGTCACACCTTGTATGTGTTTATAATGGGGCCCTTGTCCCCGTGCTCTGGGCTGCTGGGGGTGGGTGGGTGTTGGGTTCAAAGTCAGCAGCAGGTCCAGACTCTGAGCTTTCCTTGAGGAAAAAAGCAAGTCTCCACCTCTGGAAGAACAAATGCTATGACACCACGTGCGCATCCCCTCCAACATTTCTCTGATGGAAATAGGGACGTCCTAAGGAAGCAGCTTCTGTAAATTCAGAAAATAGGGACCCTTGTAGGGTCTTCCATAGTTTAGGTCTATGGGAAGGCGTCTCAGGTTCCCATGTCCCCCTCCTGTGTCCTCTAGTGAAGCCAGGATGAAAATATTATAAATCGACTCTTAATCTAACTGGACTTCCTTGTTACAGTCAGACGGTGCAGTTTAGTTTAAACTACAGTTCCTTGAAACAGGCCAGGATCATGTTGTTGTTGTTGTTTAGTCATGTCCGCCTCTTCGTGACCCCATGGACCAGAGAACGCCAGGCACTCCTGTCTTCCACTGCCTCCCGCAGTTTGGTCAAACTCATGCTGGTAGCTTCAAGAACACTGTCCAACCATCTCGTCCTCTGTCGTCCCCTTCTCCTTCTGGCCTCCATCTTTCCCAACATCAGGGTCTTTTCCAGGGAGTCTTTTCTTCTCATGAGGTGGCCAAAGTCTTGGAGCCTCAGTTTCATGATCTGTCCTTCCAGTGAGCATTCAGGGCTGATTTCCTTAAGAATTGATAGGTTTGATCTTCTTGCAGTCCATGGGACTCTCAAGAGTCTCCTCCAGCACCAGAATTCAAAAGCATCAATTCTTCGGCGATCAGCCTTCTTTATGGTCCAGCTCTCAGCATTTGTTCCAATGAGCCATTGTTCCAATGAGCCACAGTTTGTCCCTTGTGGTTGGAATGACAAGTTGATTCACCAGGAGGTCCCTGCTTCTCATCACCTCATTACAGCTGCTCCAAAGAAGCAGAGGCTGGAGCACAGAAACCCAGTTCTCGGTTATGGGCTGTCTTAGGTGGAATCTACACACATATTAAAAAAAGTTCTGAAAATGCTTTTTTTAAATGCGTTTTTAAAAATGCAGTGGTACCTTGGTTGTCAAACTTAATCCGTTCCAAAAGTCCATTCCAAAACCAAAATGTTCCAAAACCAAGACACGCTTTCCATGGTACCTTGGTTGTCAAACTTAATCCATTCCAAAAGTCCATTCCAAAACCAAAATGTTCCAAAACCAAGACACGCTTTCCATAGAAAGTAATGCAAAACAAATTAATCAGTTCCAGACTTTTAAAAACAATCCCTAAAACAGCAATTTAACATGAATTTTACTATCTAACGAGACCATTGATCCATAAAATGAAAGCAATAATCAATGTACTGTAGTATAAAATAAATAAGACAGTATTGTAGTTGATAAAAATTAAAATTATTTTCCCCCATACTTGCACTGATGATAGTCATTGTTTGTATGGGGGGCTTTTATCCATTTCCGCAGTCACACAATCAATCAAACAATCAATCAATCAATCAGTAGCTGAACTGGGTTCCACACAGTCACAAAAACAAATTAACCGAAAAAGCCTCAAAAACAAAAATGCAAAATAAATAGCAAAAACAAAAGTGCCAGACTTAATCCAATCCAGAAGTCTGTCTGACTTCCGAAATGTTCGAAAACCAAGGCGCGGCTTCTGATTGGTGCAGGCGCCCCAGAAACAATACCCGACAGCCGCATTGGACATTTGGCCTCTGAAAAATGTTTGAAAACTGGAACATTTACTTCCAGGTTTGGGGCATTTGGGAACTAAGGTGTTTGAGAACCAAGGCATTTGAGAATCAAGGTACCAATGTACATCAAATTTTCCAAAGGCTAACCATCACCATCTAATGTCACATTGTATATTGCACTTAAAACACACCTAAAACATTTTATTTGTAGCTGAGCCCAATACTCTATGGTCTGGTTTCAATGTCACATAAAATGGGGAGGCTGAGATTCTTTCCGTTTTTCTTGCCACTCTGCACACCGAGTTGCTACTACACCTCCAGGTACCAAATTTATTGAAAGAGATTAGAAAGAGAGCTTTTTCATGGAATCTTTATAAAGCGAGCTAACAGGTTGAGACGAAGAACTAATTCAGCCTAGACAGGAGCAAGGCTTTCCCCAGTTCTGAAGCATCGGAAAGGTACTTAGAGAGGTGCTTTGCAATATGCAAAATTGTTTACACCTGCAGTACAAATGCTTGAAATTTTTAAATCAGAAATAAGTTTCTGCGTGTTCAGGAGGGTTTGCGCAGCAAGGGGGTTTAGAATTGCAGTCAGTCATTTATGTGAGCCATTCATGGTTTCAGAATAGATCTGTAACATCCAGTTGATTCTTTAGCTAGACAAGTGAGATCTGCTGCAAAAGGGAGGAGTTATGATCCACCCCTAAAAATATCTGGCTTTTGCTATGATAGCTGGCACCCGAGAAGTCAGGTTTGATGGTCATATGTCCTGGATGCTTTAGTTGTGATTCCTGCATTTTAGGGGGTTAGACTAGAGAACCCTTAAAAAGGTAAAGGGACCCCTAACCATTTGGTCCAGTCGTGGCTGACTCTGGGGTTGCGGCACTCATCTCGCTTTATTCGCCGTGGGAGCCGGCGTACATCTTCCGGGTCATGTGGCCAGCATGACTAAGCCGCTTCTGGCGAACCAGAGCAGCGCACGGAAACGCCGTTTACCTTCCCACCGGAGTGGTACCTATTTATCTACTTGCACTTTGACGTGCTTTCGAACTGTTAGGTTGGCAGGGGCAGGGGAACAACGGGAGCTCACCCCATCGTGGGGATTCCCGCCGACCTTCTGATCGGCAAGTCCTAGGCTCTGTGGTTTAACCCACAGCGCCACCCGCGTCCCATAGAGAACCCTTGGGGTCCTTTTTAACCCTGCAATTCTGTGACTCTATGATTGTGGACTGGAGACATATCAAAAGAGATTCCATTACAGTAAACTGGACTCACCTGTTCAAGCAAGCTGAGGTAGAATACCTCCTGGCAAATTCATTGATTATCTCATTTACTGGAAATCTCTGCAATTCCTCCCAATTTCAAAGACACAAAAGAGCACCCAACTGCTTTTGTAAGTGTTCAACCAAGATATGATAACCTAAATCTCACCCCTTTCGTTTACTAATCAAGTTGTTCTCAATGGGCTGAAGCTCCTCACAGAATATAATCTTTTCCACGTCTCAAGCAGACAGCAGAATAAGATGCATTTCTAGAATTCATTTTGCAAGCATTTTTGACAAACCCTTTCAGGCTGGCACAGTTAAAAAAACTTTTAGCTCCCATTTTCTCACAAAGGGAAGGATGCCTCTTCTAAGAGAATGTACGCTGAGACTATTCTTAATCTAAAAAAAAGTCAGACTTTTCTTCTTAGTATTGTTTTATTCATTAAAAATATACAAATTGAATCGATAGATCAAACAACTAAAACAAAGACTCTCAGCTGTCCATGGAAGCACAGGTCAAATCTGTGTCCAGGACAGCTGTTTACCAGCTCAATCTGGTACGCAGGCTGAGAACCTATCTGCCTGCCATAGACCGTCTCGCCAGAATGGTGCATGCTCTGGTTATCTCCCGCTTGGACTACTGCAATGCGCTCTACATGGAGATACCTTTGAAGGTGACCCGGAAACTACAACTAATCCAGAACGCGGCAGCTAGACTGGTGACTGGGAGCGGCCGCCGAGACCATATAACACTGCTCTTGAAAGACCTACATTGGCTTCCAGTATGTTTCTGAGCACAATTCAAAGTGTTGGGGCTGACCTTTAAAGCCCTAAACGGCCTCGGTCCAGTATATCTGAAGGAGCGTCTCCACCCCCATGGTTCTACCCGGACACTGAGGTCCAGCACTGAGGGCCTTCTGGCGGTTCCCTCACTGCAAGAAGCTAAGTTACAGGGAACCAGGCAGAGGGTCTTCTCGGTGGTGGCACCCGCCCTGTGGAATGCCCTCCCACCAGATGTCAAAGAGAACAACACCTACCAGACTTTTAGAAAACATCTGAAGGCAGCCCTGTTTAGGGAAGCTTTTAATGTTTGATGTATTACAGTATTTTAATATTTTTTTGAAAGCCACCCAGAGTGGCTGGGGAAGCCCAGCCAGATGGGTGGGGTATAAATAAATAAATAAATAAATAAATAATAATAATAATAATAAGTATATTAATTCAGTGGCAGTTTTGTCAGGGAACTGCCATCAGCTCAGAGGCGAGAGATAAGAAGGTTACAGGGAGCCTCCGAAAATCTTGCAAAGCAGATCCTCTTCCGGCGAGGAGGAAAGCCCCACCTCCAGTGGAGAAGAGGTGCAAGGACCAGGGGATGCTAGGAAGAGCCTTAACACTGCACCTGAGCAAGCCGGAGAGGAGGGAAGCACGCCCTTGCCATCGCCCATCATGCGCAGTAGTCTGAGGTGCAGGGAGGGGCGGAAAAGGCTGGGGGTGACAAAACTTTTATGTTGGGGGAGGTACAAAAACAGACCACTCCCGGATTCTGCTAGCAATTGAGGCGGACATGGACTTATGACGCTCTTCACTGTAAATAGTTTGCACCTAAATAAAGCCTGTAAAAGACAGGTCGGAGTCCTGCCTGGTTACTCTCGAGCAACCGCAACAGCACCTGACAAGTTCCATATGCACTTTTCTGGTGAGTAAGCACTGTAAACTGGGATTTTTTTAGTAAGGGAACAGCCGTCCAAAAATGAGTGCAGTTAATCAGTCACAAAATCAAAAATGGGTTTGATGGTGTAAGGAATGTACTAAATCACTTTTCTGCTGCATTCTCCAAACATTCAACTCCTTTGTTTTTGTTTTAGCATTTACCGTATTTTTCGCTCTATAAGACACACTTTTCCCCTCCTAAAAAGTATGGGGAAATGTGTGTGCGTCTTATGGAGTGAATGCAGGCGGGAGGCTCTGCTCAGCGTTCCCTTTAAAGAGCTGCGTGGATCCCGCTTGCTGTCCTGGCTTCTGGGATTCAGAATATTTTTTTCCTTGTTTTCCTCTTCCAAAAACGTCTTATGGTCTGGTGCATCTTATAGAGTGAAAAATGCAGTAAAGGTAAAGGTAAAGGGACCCCTGACCATTAGGTCCAGTCGTGGCCAACTCTGGGGTTGCGGCGCTCATCTCGCTTTACTGGCGAGGGAGCTGGTGTACAGCTTCCGGGTCATGTGGCCAGCATGACTAAGCCACTTCTGGTGAACCAGAGCAGCGCACGGAAATGCCGTTTACCTTCCTGCTGGAGCGGTACCTATTTATCTACTTGCACTTTGATGTGCTTTTGAACTGCTAGGTTGGCATGAGCAGGGACCGAGCAACAGGAACTCACCCCGTCGCGGGGATTATAACCACCGACCTTCTGATTGGCAAGTCCTAGGCTCTGTGGTTTAACCCACAGCGAATGCAGTACTTATGAGCAAACATTTGCCAATAGATTACAGAGTAGAAAACTTAAGCCACAGAATCATAGAATCTAGTCTTGCAATGATTCTTTTGCCCAATGTGGGGCTTGAACCCACAGCCCTGAGATTAAGAGCCTCACGCTCTACCGACTGAGCATGAGATGTTTCAAAAGCCATCACACAGACAGGAACAGGTTTTTCTTCTGCTGAAGGGCTAAAAATATTGTTTCTGTCTATAGCTCATTTCTACAAACTTTGCAGAAATAAAATAAGTGTCCCGTTACAACTGTTCTTTAAAAGAATCTCTCTCTTTTGTGTGGGTGTCGTCCCCAGATCTCTGGATCAAAAATGAAAGATGGCCTCCACTTAAATGAATGAGATTGCACAGAAAGCATGCCTGCTAGACGGTGCCTTTCATTCCCCGCCATCAGGCTGCCACGCTTCGGAACATTGCGCACATTTAGAAAGAAAGATAATCAGAACAGATGCGGGAGATATAAGAAAGAGAGAGCCGACTGCGTCTGAATGCCTAGAATGCAAACGTTTGAAAGTGCTTGCTAACACTGCCATCCTATCCTCCTCAGCCCCTGCCTTAATTCCAGCTCCTTCCAAACCATATGGCAATTAGAAAGTGTGTTGCTACGCTTTTCTCCTACCACACAAAAACTGTGTCGGCACCGCATTGCTGCAGCCCAACCCTGCAATCCATTCGTCTTGGATTTTAGACCCAGCTTCCTCTGCAATGTGGGTTGCAACACCCATGTGTCCTACTTCAGACCCTCCAAGTGTCCCTATTTTCAAAGGACAGTCCTGGACTTACAGAAGCCATCCCAGTTTCCGATTTGATCCCAGAATGTCCTGCTTTTCCTTAGGTAAAGGTAAAGGGACACCTGACCATTAGGTCCAGTCGTGGCTGACTCTGGGGTTGCGGCACTCATCTCGCCTCCAAGGGAGCCGGCGTACAGCTTCCGGGTCATGTGGCCAGCAGGACTAAGCTGCTTCTGGTGAACCAGAGCAGTGCACGGAAACACTGTTTACCTTCCTGCTGGAGTGGTACCTATTTATCTACTTGCACTTTGACGTGCTTTCGAACTGCTAGGTTGGCAGGAGCAGGGACCGAACAATGGGAGCTCACCCCGTCGCGGGGATTCGAACCGCCAACCTTCTGATTGGCAAGTCCTAGGCTCTGTGGTTTAACCCACAGCGCCACCACCGTCCCTGCTTTTCCTTAGGATGTCCCTATTTTCATAAGATAAATTTTGGAGGGGTTGGACCCCCGAACCAAGGAGACAAGTAACTAGACAACCTTTAGGAGACATTTGAAGACAGCCCTGTATAGTTGTTTTTTTAAAAAATATTTAATGTTTTATTATATTTTTATATATGTTATAGTCAACCCAGTCAGATGGGCAGGGTATAAATAAAATTATTGTGATGATTGAATAGGACGTTCCTATTTTCATGGGAGAAATGTTGGAGGGGATGCATCAGTGTGGAGCCTTGAAGTTTTTCATCATCAGATCTGGACAGGTGGAACAGGTACACAGCTCACCTGGTCACAGCCTTCCCCGCTGTCATGAGATGTATTGGGGCCACACAACCATAAAGTAGCTGTGTGACACTCTTCCAACTTGTTTAATAAAGAACAACCCTTCTTCCCAAGGCCACAGCCTACTCTACTGCATTCATGGAGTGAACTAAGAAGGTCCTGGGATGACAGGGACTGGCTGGATAATGAAGGATGGTGAGAGATGCTGGTCAAAGAACCCCCCAAGGATGACACAGAGGAAGAGAACTTAGATGCAGGACACTGGTGGTGGGACACAGGGGACCCGCCTGAGGAGAGGGCAAGCTGGGAGGAGGCAGAAGCAGGGGAGTCAGAAGAAGAAAGCCATTCAAGGACAGGGCTGAGTGCCAAGGGTCTCAGTTTGACTCTGAAAGAGAGAAGCCGGACGCTGCCTCAGTTTCACCTCAGTGGGCCAGTCCTTCTACAGTTGGCCTTCCTCCTCCACTGACACCAAGATCGCAAAGAGCCTTGCATGATGATGAGCGATGGGCCAGACAGGCCCAGAGGGGGTCTCTCCTCCTCACCATGGTTTACGTCTTCTTGGGAGGAGGCCAGAAGAAGAGGGCTAGAGAGGGAAGGAAGGGCCAGATGCCAGTTCCAGCAACATTCAACCAGGGCAGTTCAGCCTGGGCGAACTCTGCTGTGTTTCCCTTTTCTGACTTCTCATTGAGTATCGAGTCTTCATTCTGGCCTGTGGATGATCCCACCTGCCTGACAGCCCTGACATGGATGGATATAAATGTATAGGCTCCAGTTTTGTGGGGACTCTTGGTGATGTGTCCACAGCTGGGTCCCCTTTTATCTCCTGGGCAAGTTGAGTGGGTCATAGTGAGGCATCTAGTCATAAGCCTGCATTTTTTATCAGAGCTTCTATATTTTATCAAGGCTTGTATTTAAAAATGAGCTTAAAAAGATTTTCAAATGTTTCATGCCAGGCAGAAAGAACCTTGGCAAGAGGTTTTTCTCCTAAGACAAGGGGGCCCCATTGATTTATAGTAGAAAAACAATTCTCAAAGTCATAAAAAGGGAGAATTACATATGCTGCCCTTGCAGACTGAGAAAACACAATTAAAGGCAAGGGTAAATAGTAAAATAATACCAATGTGCCTCCCAGTAAAATGAGCCAGATCTTCTTTCCAAGGTTAAAAAGGCCAAGAGCAATGGAGAGGCATCTAGCTGGCAGAAAAAGAGAGCATTTTAAAGAAATCTTTAAAAGCTGTTTCTTTTTCTTAAACTGAGAGAGTTAAAAAGGTTAAATGTTGGGAAAGGCAACTGGCTTGGCTGGAGAAGAAGCATCTAGCTGGCTGGGAAAGGAGGGGGAAAGGGGGGAGGTGTAAACTGAAGAGGCTTCTTTTTAAAAGCTGTTTTTTACTGAGTTCCTTTTTACTTTACAAAGGCTTTATTCTTTTAAAAGGCTACCTATGATAAGTGAATGAAATATATTAGCTTAAATATATTGGCTTAAATGTAATTATGCAAAGGATTTAAGGAATGCTAGATTCTTATTTCATATGGTTGTAAGAGTTGTATTTATCCTGAAATTAAGTCAGCCACCAGCCTAGCCCCCCTGCTAGACAGAAGACGCCATCCAAGCACTCATGATATATATATGGTTGTCAGGCATTTGTTTAGAAACTTTCAAATGAAGGAAATCTTTCAATATTGATGTGAAATTCAAGATCCTTGACATCTGTTGAACATAAAAATGTAAGATTAAACATTTGTTTTAGAAGGCAATAAGGGCAAGGAGGGCAAGAGGTGAGCTGGTAATTAAGATTCCATGTAAGATATATTATTACTTATTTGTCATTTATATATAGCTCTTTGTCTCCCTTATAAGGGCAAGGAAGTGGGTGTATCTTTTGTGGGTGTATCTTTTGTGATTGGTTCTACCAAACAGCCAATAGGAATTTCAACCAGGCTGATTGGACAGAGGCAGCCACAGGAGGAGCAAAGGGGGCTGGATTAAGGGAATATAAGTGCTGGCCAGGATGGCAAGAGGCCAGGCCAGAGCTTGGTAACCATATACCACTGAGCCTCTCATTTATTTGTCTGACAAATAAATTATTATTTTAATTTCTCTATTGCTGCGTTGAATATTTCATTCCAGCTAAGCGTTAACCACAAGCAGGGTGCTACATTTTATGGTGCCACTGTGACTCGGATAAGTGGTCTGCTGGAACGCAGCCCCTTCGCCCTACTGGGCAGGGTACAAGAGAGAGGACCACTGCTTACCCAGCGCGCACTGGTAAATTTTTCCAGGGGGAACGCAGAAGACTCGTCTGTCTGATACCCTGCTCACTGGCGGCGACGGACCGGGGGAAACAGGGAACCAACCAAGGGTAAGTGCACAAAGGGATTTTTGGCCCTCCAATTAATTGGGAGGAAGAGAAGTCTTGATCAAACTTCTGCGTCTCAGTAAGGGGAAACTGAGTACGCTAGGTGGTTGGGTACATCAGATGTTGGTCTGGTGGAGGAAAAGGGAAAATTGACAAAGCGTGTGTGTGAGTGACTGAGTGGATACTTCACAGGGCCATACAATGGGAGTTGGGGGTTCAAAGGGGGAAAATACACCTCTTGAGTGTATGTTAAATAATTTTAAGAAAGCCTTCTCAGGGGCATATGGAGTCAAAATGACGCCAGAGCGCTTGAGAACGTTATGTGAACTAGAATGGCCGAAACAAAATACTGAATGGCCATCTCAGGGAACTTTTGATATAAATTTAGTAAGCAAACTTTGGTCTAATATCGCCAAAGAAACTGGAGGGTGCCCAGAACAATTTCCATATATAGATTCCTGGCTGAGCACATTAAATAAAAATCCTCCATGGATAAGGGAATGCAAAGTCAAACGATGCAAATTATTGGCTGTAAAAGCTGAAGCTAGGAAAGGAATCTTGCCAAATAAACTCAAACCCATTTTTGAGGGACCAGAGGAAGAGGTGCTTCCACCTCCACCCTATGCTCCACATCGAAGGGAGCTTAATTCAAACACTCCGCCAGTTGTAACCCCAAGGCAAGAAAGTGGAATGAATAATGGGAGTGGAGTCACAGAGCTTGATTCCTTGATAGATTATGATAAATATCTTCAGGAGGCATTGGAGTCCTATAATAAAGCCCAAGCAGAAGTGGTTATTCCACCTGTGACTCCTAATAGACCTGCATCTACAGTCTCCTTTAGTGGAACAACTGATTGCCCACCCCAAACCCCTGTACATCCAAGTCCTAGAGAATTATTACAGAAGTTACAGGGAGACCTTAATCGGTCAGCAAGCAATACAGCCAGGCGTATAAAGCTGCTAAAAGAACGCCTTGGGACAAATACCATCCCCTATGATTTGAGGCCCCTAGAGCAAAGCGAAGAGAAAGATCACGTAGTAGCCCCTCTTAGAAGAGTATTTGATGCACTTGAGGAGCCTGCGCTGGTTAACGGGCAACCCGGACCACGGCCACCTCGAACTTCGACCCTGCAATATATTCCATTCACAACTACAGATTTGATGAATTGGAAAACACACACCCCATCTTTTGCAGAAAAACCTCAGGCTATGATGGACTTGGTGACTTCAATAGTAAATACTCATAGCCCTACTTGGACAGATTGTCGCCAGCTCCTAAATACTCTTTTCACCACTGAGGAAAGGAGAGACATAATTGAAAAGGCACAGATATATTTGCGTGAGCAGGCCAGAGTGGGAAATATTTTTAATATTGACCGTCATCTCCAAGATAACTTTCCCTTGGAAGATCCTAATTGGGATCCAAACAATGGAATTCACCTGGCCAGACTTACCACCTACCGCCAGACACTTGTGCAAGGTATCCGCAGGGCATGCCAGAAGCCCACTAATATGTCTAAAGTCTCAGAAGTAGAACAGAAACCAAATGAGAGTCCAGGAGACTTTTTAGAGAGGCTGCAAGAAGCCTATCGTATATGGACTCCTTTTGACCCTGAAGCCCCTGAAAACAGCAGAATGATTACTGCTACATTTGTGGCCCAGTGCGCTTCTGATATTCGTAAGAAAATTCAGAAATCAGAAGGATGGGAAGGGATGCTGATGAGCCAAATTATGGCCATTGCACGCCGAGTTTATCGGAATAGGGATGAGGCTGAGAAGCAAGAGAAGAAGAAGTGGCAGAAGGAAAAGATGGTAATGCTAGCCACAGCAGTGAAGCAAGACCACCGCCCCTTAAATGGAGGGAGAGGGCGAGGAAGGAATCCACCACTGGGAAGGAATCAATGTGCAAATTGCAAGAAGGAGGGTCATTGGAAGCGGGAGTGTCCTGAACCCCTGAGGTTGGAAGAAGTACGCCCAGGCCCAGGCCCAGGCCCAGGCCCAGGCTCCGGCCCAAGAAACCAGGGACGGGGACGGGGAATGATCCGAAATGGAAGATATCAGAGACCAGGACAAGGACAGAATAGAGACAATTTCATTGGACTGGCAGAAGAGGATTTTACTCAAGACTAGGAACGACCGGACTCCATAAAGTTAGGCTTCCAGGAGCCCACGGTCACGATTCAATTAGGGAGCCATTTAATAGACTTTATGATTGATACTGGGGCTGAATACTCAGTACTCCCAGAACTATTGCAGAAAAAGGCATCCAAAAGTGTAGTCATTAAAAGTGCCACTGGACAGTCAGCTAAGAGGTCTTTCCTCCAACCTTTGGAATGCCAGATTGGGGGACATCGTTTAACCCATCAGTTTTTGTATATACCTGAGTGTCCAATACCTCTCTTAGGCAGAGATATGCTGTCCAAATTGCAGGCCCAAATCACCTTCACTCCTCGAGGTCCAGAAATGAAACTGCCATCAAAAGCAGCAGGAATAATTACCCTCTCAGTACCTAAGGAACAATCATGGCGCCTAATGTCAGCCCTGCAAGTCCAACCCACATTGG
Source organism: Podarcis gaigeae (assembly GCF_964106915.1). Lineage (NCBI taxonomy): Eukaryota > Metazoa > Chordata > Lepidosauria > Squamata > Lacertidae > Podarcis > Podarcis gaigeae. The sequence continues at coordinate 28,836,119 of NC_139694.1, read as the reverse complement.
ATACAGAATTAAACAAGCTCCTCCGAACTCTACAGGTGCCACCAGGAGTATGGGCCGAAAATAGCCCACCAGGAATGGCTAAGAATATAGCTCCAATTGTAGTAACCCTAAAACCTATGGCTACCCCCGTATCTGTAAAGCAATATCCCTTACCCCGGCGAGCAGCAGAGGGCATCCAGAAACATTTGGACCGCCTATTAAAATATGGTCTGCTTAAGCCTTGCCAATCAGAATGGAACACACCCCTTTTGCCTGTTCGAAAACCTGGGACAGATGAATACAGGCCAGTGCAGGACTTGAGGCTCGTAAACCAGGCTATCGAGACCTTGCACCCAAATGTACCAAACCCATATACCTTGTTGAGTTTGATCCCACCAGAAGCAACATTTTTTACTGTATTGGACTTGAAAGATGCATTCTTCTGTTGCCGGCTGGCACCACAGAGCCAACCTATATTTGCCTTCCAGTGGGAAGACCCTTTGACAGGAACAAAAGGCCAGCTAACCTGGACAAGATTGCCCCAGGGATTTAAAAATTCCCCAACTTTATTTGGCACTGCCTTGGCGAGGGATCTAACAAGTTACCCCTCAATACCGGGAGAAAAGGTGGTTCTGCAATATGTAGATGATCTTATACTAGCGGCAAAGGATTTTAATACCTGTAAAGAAGGGACAGAGGAACTGCTCCACTTGCTCTGGGAAGCTGGCTACCGAGTTTCCCAGAAAAAGGCACAGTTATGTTTAGAAAAGGTCAAATATTTGGGCTTTGACATCTCACACCAACAACGAGCATTGAGACCAGAGAGGAAAGAAGCTATTTGCCTTATCAAGGAACCTACCACAAGAAAACAACTTAGAGGATTCCTGGGAACAGCAGGGTTTTGTAGACTATGGATACCTGATTTCAGCAGTCTGGCCAAGCCCTTACATGAAAGCACTCGAGGTGCAGAAAAGGACCCATTCGTATGGGGACCTGAGCAGAAACAAGCCTTTTTAGTTATCAAACAACGACTTATGGAGGCCCCAGCCCTTGGATTGCCTAATTCGGAAAAACCCTTTCAGCTGTATGTACATGAACAGAATGGGATTGCAGCTGCAGTCCTGACCCAGAGATTAGGAAGTTGGAACCGCCCAGTAGCTTATTTGTCTAAACAATTGGACTCAGTAGCAAAAGGATGGCCTCCATGCCTAAGGGCAGTAGCGGCCACTGCAAGCCTTGTCAAAGAAGCTGATAAATTTACCTTCGGCCAGACGATGTATGTGAATGTACCTCATGCTGTTCTGACACTCATGGAATATAAGGGTAGTTATTGGCTAACGAACCCAAGGATGGCTAGATACCAAGGCCTATTGTGTGAAAATCCCAGGATTCATCTACGAGTAGTGAATATGCTCAATCCAGCGACTTTGCTGCCCCTACCAGAGGTAGATGATGAGGAATCACATGATTGTCTCCAAGTAATGGATGAAGTTTATTCCAGTAGACCTGATCTGAAAGATGAACCATTGAAAAATCCAGATGTTGTATATTATACGGATGGTAGCAGTTACCTTCATGAAGGTGCCAGACGAGCAGGATATGCTGTGGTCACCAATGAGGAAGTTGTGGAAGCTGAAGCTTTGCCTGCTGGCACATCAGCACAAAAAGCTGAACTTATAGGCTTAACTAGAGCTCTGCAATTGGCAGCTGGATGTAAGGCAAACATCTATACTGATTCTAAATATGCCTTCTTAACCCTGCATGCACATGGAGCTCTATGGAAAGAAAGAGGTCTAATAGGAGCCCACGGGAAGGCCTTGAAATATGGACCTGAAGTAGAAATCCTGTTAGAAGCAGTATGGGCTCCAGAACAGATTGCTGTAATGCACTGCAAAGGTCATGGACGAGGAAGGGATCCAATAACCAGAGGAAATCATGCTGCTGACAAAGCAGCCCGAGAGGCAGCCCAAAAGCCTGTGGGAGGATTTATAGCAGCCCTCATACCAGAGGTAGTTCCAGAAGAAGTTAAACCTCACTATACCCCAGAAGAGAGGAAGTGGGCTGAACAGGAAGGAGCGGTTATGAAGGACGGTTGGATGATCCTGCCGGACAATAGGATTTATGTACCTCATCATCTAGCAGGCACAATTGTGGGCCCTCGAACGCACACCGTGCAGCATTGCCGAGCCGATTCATCAGTTCCAGGCTGGCGATAGCGTATGGGTGAAAGAGTGGAAACGTGATCCACTTGCACCTAAATGGCGTGGACCTTACACCGTCTTGCTCTCTACTCCAACAGCAGTGAAGGTAGCTGAGGTGACCCCCTGGATTCATCACTCTCGTTTGAAGAAGTCCGAAGGCAGTTGGACGTGCAAAGGTGACCCCTCTAATCCTTTAAAACTAACTCTCTCCAAAAACCCCTGTATCTAGCCCTACCGGGAACGGGCTAGGTCACGGGCAACATTTGACGACCGGCCTGCTGCAGCCACAACCTGGAAGCTGGCTGACCTGCGCACGCCTGAAGCTTGAGGAGCGTCTGAACCAGCAACTGTGAACGGAAAGATTCTCTAATACAATTGATTGACTGCCCCCTTGTGGAACAATTATCAGAGATATTACTCATTGGGGATCCTCGGGATATATGTTTTGGTCTTGGTGGTACCCCATTTCTGTCACTGGGGGAATTATATTGGGGCTAATAATTATTTGCTATCACAATAAGGTAATCTTTTGTGGAAGGAATGCATATACTAGACATCAACATGATTTTATTATTAATCCTGATCCCTTGGGAAGGGGAAGGGTCCTTGAATCTGACCAAATTGGCTAAATATGGATTCAGCCATGACCACAATATGTGGGTAGGCTTAGCTGAGATGGTAGCCAATGTTGCAAATAGGACCAATTGCCTTGTTTGCTCTCTTGGGCCAGATGATTCAGAGGGAGGTATGCCCTTATTACCGATACCATTAGATGCCATTGGTATGGTAAGCGAAATGCCACACCAAACAGAAATACAGAATTTCCCCGGATGGAACTCAACTAAACCATTACGAGTTATACCTGTACAAGGGGAATTCTGTGTACATAAATCATCAGATGCAGCTGATTCTCCCATGATAGGCTCTTCTCATTGTCACTATACTTGGGATTATATTAAGAATAGTCATACCTGGGCACACGGTACTACCTATCGAACTCGGAATACCTTGCCCTGTGCACCTCCTTTTATTCACGCATGGAAAGTGGTGTGGAACATAACTGTGACAGAAAAAGGCAATCTAACATACTGCACTGTGAACTCTCTACCTCTTTTGGTATTTCGCCTTCTGTACTCCACGTACCAAAAACCTCAGACCCGATGGTTGTGGTGGATATGTGGAGAATGGGCATACAAAAAGCTCCCTTCCAAATGGAGTGGGACTTGTTTCTTGGGTTGGGTATTACCACCAATGTGGATTATGCCCACTAGTTCGGCCAGGCGAACACGAAGGAATGCTGATATTTCTCATATAGCAGGAGGAAGTACCCAAAGTTGGAGCGGTACTGATGATTGGCCGCCAGAGCGCATTATAGCCTATTATGATCCTGCCTCCTGGAATCCTGGTGAGCTCATACAAGGGGCACGGGATCCTATTTATAATCTAAACAGAATAATTCGATTGCAAGCAGTAGTGGAACTTGTAACCAATGCAACGGCACAGAGTTTGAGACTTATTGCACAACAGTTGGATGAAAGTAGAGCCGCCATTTTGCAGCTGAAAATGGGAATGGATTATGTACTTGCCAGGCAGGGAGGCCTATGTGGAGTCTTGAACTTGACAGGGAATGCCTGTTGCTTTAACATTTCTGATAATGGTGAGGCAATCCGTGTGTTGGCCACAAAGATGGAGAATATAGCACATGTCCCAGTACAAACATGGGAAGGATGGGATATGGGATGGCTCACCAATTGGTTACCTAATGTCGCAGGACTCAAAGGGATACTATTGTCTTGCTTGTTTTTCTTGACAGTAGTGGTAATGGTTTTGTGTATGATGCCATGTATCATTTCATGTTTTAGAAGTACAATTAGCAAGATGGTTTCAAATGAAACTCTACCTCATATCATGGCCCTATACAGAGCTTTACCTCAGGAATATGATGAAGGTCAAGCTATCAAGGACACTTGGGATGAAGGTCCTTGAGCTTGAAAGGGGGGAATGAGGCATCTAGTCATAAGCCTGCATTTTTTATCAGAGCTTCTATATTTTATCAAGGCTTGTATTTAAAAATGAGCTTAAAAAGATTTTCAAATGTTTCATGCCAGGCAGAAAGAACCTTGGCAAGAGGTTTTTCTCCTAAGACAAGGGGGCCCCATTGATTTATAGTAGAAAAACAATTCTCAAAGTCATAAAAAGGGAGAATTACATATGCTGCCCTTGCAGACTGAGAAAACACAATTAAAGGCAAGGGTAAATAGTAAAATAATACCAATGTGCCTCCCAGTAAAATGAGCCAGATCTTCTTTCCAAGGTTAAAAAGGCCAAGAGCAATGGAGAGGCATCTAGCTGGCAGAAAAAGAGAGCATTTTAAAGAAATCTTTAAAAGCTGTTTCTTTTTCTTAAACTGAGAGAGTTAAAAAGGTTAAATGTTGGGAAAGGCAACTGGCTTGGCTGGAGAAGAAGCATCTAGCTGGCTGGGAAAGGAGGGGGAAAGGGGGGAGGTGTAAACTGAAGAGGCTTCTTTTTAAAAGCTGTTTTTTACTGAGTTCCTTTTTACTTTACAAAGGCTTTATTCTTTTAAAAGGCTACCTATGATAAGTGAATGAAATATATTAGCTTAAATATATTGGCTTAAATGTAATTATGCAAAGGATTTAAGGAATGCTAGATTCTTATTTCATATGGTTGTAAGAGTTGTATTTATCCTGAAATTAAGTCAGCCACCAGCCTAGCCCCCCTGCTAGACAGAAGACGCCATCCAAGCACTCATGATATATATATGGTTGTCAGGCATTTGTTTAGAAACTTTCAAATGAAGGAAATCTTTCAATATTGATGTGAAATTCAAGATCCTTGACATCTGTTGAACATAAAAATGTAAGATTAAACATTTGTTTTAGAAGGCAATAAGGGCAAGGAGGGCAAGAGGTGAGCTGGTAATTAAGATTCCATGTAAGATATATTATTACTTATTTGTCATTTATATATAGCTCTTTGTCTCCCTTATAAGGGCAAGGAAGTGGGTGTATCTTTTGTGGGTGTATCTTTTGTGATTGGTTCTACCAAACAGCCAATAGGAATTTCAACCAGGCTGATTGGACAGAGGCAGCCACAGGAGGAGCAAAGGGGGCTGGATTAAGGGAATATAAGTGCTGGCCAGGATGGCAAGAGGCCAGGCCAGAGCTTGGTAACCATATACCACTGAGCCTCTCATTTATTTGTCTGACAAATAAATTATTATTTTAATTTCTCTATTGCTGCGTTGAATATTTCATTCCAGCTAAGCGTTAACCACAAGCAGGGTGCTACATTTTATGGTGCCACTGTGACTCGGATAAGTGGTCTGCTGGAACGCAGCCCCTTCGCCCTACTGGGCAGGGTACAAGAGAGAGGACCACTGCTTACCCAGCGCGCACTGGTAAATTTTTCCAGGGGGAACGCAGAAGACTCGTCTGTCTGATACCCTGCTCACTGGCGGCGACGGACCGGGGGAAACAGGGAACCAACCAAGGGTAAGTGCACAAAGGGATTTTTGGCCCTCCAATTAATTGGGAGGAAGAGAAGTCTTGATCAAACTTCTGCGTCTCAGTAAGGGGAAACTGAGTACGCTAGGTGGTTGGGTACATCAGATGTTGGTCTGGTGGAGGAAAAGGGAAAATTGACAAAGCGTGTGTGTGAGTGACTGAGTGGATACTTCACAGGGCCATACAATGGGAGTTGGGGGTTCAAAGGGGGAAAATACACCTCTTGAGTGTATGTTAAATAATTTTAAGAAAGCCTTCTCAGGGGCATATGGAGTCAAAATGACGCCAGAGCGCTTGAGAACGTTATGTGAACTAGAATGGCCGAAACAAAATACTGAATGGCCATCTCAGGGAACTTTTGATATAAATTTAGTAAGCAAACTTTGGTCTAATATCGCCAAAGAAACTGGAGGGTGCCCAGAACAATTTCCATATATAGATTCCTGGCTGAGCACATTAAATAAAAATCCTCCATGGATAAGGGAATGCAAAGTCAAACGATGCAAATTATTGGCTGTAAAAGCTGAAGCTAGGAAAGGAATCTTGCCAAATAAACTCAAACCCATTTTTGAGGGACCAGAGGAAGAGGTGCTTCCACCTCCACCCTATGCTCCACATCGAAGGGAGCTTAATTCAAACACTCCGCCAGTTGTAACCCCAAGGCAAGAAAGTGGAATGAATAATGGGAGTGGAGTCACAGAGCTTGATTCCTTGATAGATTATGATAAATATCTTCAGGAGGCATTGGAGTCCTATAATAAAGCCCAAGCAGAAGTGGTTATTCCACCTGTGACTCCTAATAGACCTGCATCTACAGTCTCCTTTAGTGGAACAACTGATTGCCCACCCCAAACCCCTGTACATCCAAGTCCTAGAGAATTATTACAGAAGTTACAGGGAGACCTTAATCGGTCAGCAAGCAATACAGCCAGGCGTATAAAGCTGCTAAAAGAACGCCTTGGGACAAATACCATCCCCTATGATTTGAGGCCCCTAGAGCAAAGCGAAGAGAAAGATCACGTAGTAGCCCCTCTTAGAAGAGTATTTGATGCACTTGAGGAGCCTGCGCTGGTTAACGGGCAACCCGGACCACGGCCACCTCGAACTTCGACCCTGCAATATATTCCATTCACAACTACAGATTTGATGAATTGGAAAACACACACCCCATCTTTTGCAGAAAAACCTCAGGCTATGATGGACTTGGTGACTTCAATAGTAAATACTCATAGCCCTACTTGGACAGATTGTCGCCAGCTCCTAAATACTCTTTTCACCACTGAGGAAAGGAGAGACATAATTGAAAAGGCACAGATATATTTGCGTGAGCAGGCCAGAGTGGGAAATATTTTTAATATTGACCGTCATCTCCAAGATAACTTTCCCTTGGAAGATCCTAATTGGGATCCAAACAATGGAATTCACCTGGCCAGACTTACCACCTACCGCCAGACACTTGTGCAAGGTATCCGCAGGGCATGCCAGAAGCCCACTAATATGTCTAAAGTCTCAGAAGTAGAACAGAAACCAAATGAGAGTCCAGGAGACTTTTTAGAGAGGCTGCAAGAAGCCTATCGTATATGGACTCCTTTTGACCCTGAAGCCCCTGAAAACAGCAGAATGATTACTGCTACATTTGTGGCCCAGTGCGCTTCTGATATTCGTAAGAAAATTCAGAAATCAGAAGGATGGGAAGGGATGCTGATGAGCCAAATTATGGCCATTGCACGCCGAGTTTATCGGAATAGGGATGAGGCTGAGAAGCAAGAGAAGAAGAAGTGGCAGAAGGAAAAGATGGTAATGCTAGCCACAGCAGTGAAGCAAGACCACCGCCCCTTAAATGGAGGGAGAGGGCGAGGAAGGAATCCACCACTGGGAAGGAATCAATGTGCAAATTGCAAGAAGGAGGGTCATTGGAAGCGGGAGTGTCCTGAACCCCTGAGGTTGGAAGAAGTACGCCCAGGCCCAGGCCCAGGCCCAGGCCCAGGCTCCGGCCCAAGAAACCAGGGACGGGGACGGGGAATGATCCGAAATGGAAGATATCAGAGACCAGGACAAGGACAGAATAGAGACAATTTCATTGGACTGGCAGAAGAGGATTTTACTCAAGACTAGGAACGACCGGACTCCATAAAGTTAGGCTTCCAGGAGCCCACGGTCACGATTCAATTAGGGAGCCATTTAATAGACTTTATGATTGATACTGGGGCTGAATACTCAGTACTCCCAGAACTATTGCAGAAAAAGGCATCCAAAAGTGTAGTCATTAAAAGTGCCACTGGACAGTCAGCTAAGAGGTCTTTCCTCCAACCTTTGGAATGCCAGATTGGGGGACATCGTTTAACCCATCAGTTTTTGTATATACCTGAGTGTCCAATACCTCTCTTAGGCAGAGATATGCTGTCCAAATTGCAGGCCCAAATCACCTTCACTCCTCGAGGTCCAGAAATGAAACTGCCATCAAAAGCAGCAGGAATAATTACCCTCTCAGTACCTAAGGAACAATCATGGCGCCTAATGTCAGCCCTGCAAGTCCAACCCACATTGGATACAGAATTAAACAAGCTCCTCCGAACTCTACAGGTGCCACCAGGAGTATGGGCCGAAAATAGCCCACCAGGAATGGCTAAGAATATAGCTCCAATTGTAGTAACCCTAAAACCTATGGCTACCCCCGTATCTGTAAAGCAATATCCCTTACCCCGGCGAGCAGCAGAGGGCATCCAGAAACATTTGGACCGCCTATTAAAATATGGTCTGCTTAAGCCTTGCCAATCAGAATGGAACACACCCCTTTTGCCTGTTCGAAAACCTGGGACAGATGAATACAGGCCAGTGCAGGACTTGAGGCTCGTAAACCAGGCTATCGAGACCTTGCACCCAAATGTACCAAACCCATATACCTTGTTGAGTTTGATCCCACCAGAAGCAACATTTTTTACTGTATTGGACTTGAAAGATGCATTCTTCTGTTGCCGGCTGGCACCACAGAGCCAACCTATATTTGCCTTCCAGTGGGAAGACCCTTTGACAGGAACAAAAGGCCAGCTAACCTGGACAAGATTGCCCCAGGGATTTAAAAATTCCCCAACTTTATTTGGCACTGCCTTGGCGAGGGATCTAACAAGTTACCCCTCAATACCGGGAGAAAAGGTGGTTCTGCAATATGTAGATGATCTTATACTAGCGGCAAAGGATTTTAATACCTGTAAAGAAGGGACAGAGGAACTGCTCCACTTGCTCTGGGAAGCTGGCTACCGAGTTTCCCAGAAAAAGGCACAGTTATGTTTAGAAAAGGTCAAATATTTGGGCTTTGACATCTCACACCAACAACGAGCATTGAGACCAGAGAGGAAAGAAGCTATTTGCCTTATCAAGGAACCTACCACAAGAAAACAACTTAGAGGATTCCTGGGAACAGCAGGGTTTTGTAGACTATGGATACCTGATTTCAGCAGTCTGGCCAAGCCCTTACATGAAAGCACTCGAGGTGCAGAAAAGGACCCATTCGTATGGGGACCTGAGCAGAAACAAGCCTTTTTAGTTATCAAACAACGACTTATGGAGGCCCCAGCCCTTGGATTGCCTAATTCGGAAAAACCCTTTCAGCTGTATGTACATGAACAGAATGGGATTGCAGCTGCAGTCCTGACCCAGAGATTAGGAAGTTGGAACCGCCCAGTAGCTTATTTGTCTAAACAATTGGACTCAGTAGCAAAAGGATGGCCTCCATGCCTAAGGGCAGTAGCGGCCACTGCAAGCCTTGTCAAAGAAGCTGATAAATTTACCTTCGGCCAGACGATGTATGTGAATGTACCTCATGCTGTTCTGACACTCATGGAATATAAGGGTAGTTATTGGCTAACGAACCCAAGGATGGCTAGATACCAAGGCCTATTGTGTGAAAATCCCAGGATTCATCTACGAGTAGTGAATATGCTCAATCCAGCGACTTTGCTGCCCCTACCAGAGGTAGATGATGAGGAATCACATGATTGTCTCCAAGTAATGGATGAAGTTTATTCCAGTAGACCTGATCTGAAAGATGAACCATTGAAAAATCCAGATGTTGTATATTATACGGATGGTAGCAGTTACCTTCATGAAGGTGCCAGACGAGCAGGATATGCTGTGGTCACCAATGAGGAAGTTGTGGAAGCTGAAGCTTTGCCTGCTGGCACATCAGCACAAAAAGCTGAACTTATAGGCTTAACTAGAGCTCTGCAATTGGCAGCTGGATGTAAGGCAAACATCTATACTGATTCTAAATATGCCTTCTTAACCCTGCATGCACATGGAGCTCTATGGAAAGAAAGAGGTCTAATAGGAGCCCACGGGAAGGCCTTGAAATATGGACCTGAAGTAGAAATCCTGTTAGAAGCAGTATGGGCTCCAGAACAGATTGCTGTAATGCACTGCAAAGGTCATGGACGAGGAAGGGATCCAATAACCAGAGGAAATCATGCTGCTGACAAAGCAGCCCGAGAGGCAGCCCAAAAGCCTGTGGGAGGATTTATAGCAGCCCTCATACCAGAGGTAGTTCCAGAAGAAGTTAAACCTCACTATACCCCAGAAGAGAGGAAGTGGGCTGAACAGGAAGGAGCGGTTATGAAGGACGGTTGGATGATCCTGCCGGACAATAGGATTTATGTACCTCATCATCTAGCAGGCACAATTGTGGGCCCTCGAACGCACACCGTGCAGCATTGCCGAGCCGATTCATCAGTTCCAGGCTGGCGATAGCGTATGGGTGAAAGAGTGGAAACGTGATCCACTTGCACCTAAATGGCGTGGACCTTACACCGTCTTGCTCTCTACTCCAACAGCAGTGAAGGTAGCTGAGGTGACCCCCTGGATTCATCACTCTCGTTTGAAGAAGTCCGAAGGCAGTTGGACGTGCAAAGGTGACCCCTCTAATCCTTTAAAACTAACTCTCTCCAAAAACCCCTGTATCTAGCCCTACCGGGAACGGGCTAGGTCACGGGCAACATTTGACGACCGGCCTGCTGCAGCCACAACCTGGAAGCTGGCTGACCTGCGCACGCCTGAAGCTTGAGGAGCGTCTGAACCAGCAACTGTGAACGGAAAGATTCTCTAATACAATTGATTGACTGCCCCCTTGTGGAACAATTATCAGAGATATTACTCATTGGGGATCCTCGGGATATATGTTTTGGTCTTGGTGGTACCCCATTTCTGTCACTGGGGGAATTATATTGGGGCTAATAATTATTTGCTATCACAATAAGGTAATCTTTTGTGGAAGGAATGCATATACTAGACATCAACATGATTTTATTATTAATCCTGATCCCTTGGGAAGGGGAAGGGTCCTTGAATCTGACCAAATTGGCTAAATATGGATTCAGCCATGACCACAATATGTGGGTAGGCTTAGCTGAGATGGTAGCCAATGTTGCAAATAGGACCAATTGCCTTGTTTGCTCTCTTGGGCCAGATGATTCAGAGGGAGGTATGCCCTTATTACCGATACCATTAGATGCCATTGGTATGGTAAGCGAAATGCCACACCAAACAGAAATACAGAATTTCCCCGGATGGAACTCAACTAAACCATTACGAGTTATACCTGTACAAGGGGAATTCTGTGTACATAAATCATCAGATGCAGCTGATTCTCCCATGATAGGCTCTTCTCATTGTCACTATACTTGGGATTATATTAAGAATAGTCATACCTGGGCACACGGTACTACCTATCGAACTCGGAATACCTTGCCCTGTGCACCTCCTTTTATTCACGCATGGAAAGTGGTGTGGAACATAACTGTGACAGAAAAAGGCAATCTAACATACTGCACTGTGAACTCTCTACCTCTTTTGGTATTTCGCCTTCTGTACTCCACGTACCAAAAACCTCAGACCCGATGGTTGTGGTGGATATGTGGAGAATGGGCATACAAAAAGCTCCCTTCCAAATGGAGTGGGACTTGTTTCTTGGGTTGGGTATTACCACCAATGTGGATTATGCCCACTAGTTCGGCCAGGCGAACACGAAGGAATGCTGATATTTCTCATATAGCAGGAGGAAGTACCCAAAGTTGGAGCGGTACTGATGATTGGCCGCCAGAGCGCATTATAGCCTATTATGATCCTGCCTCCTGGAATCCTGGTGAGCTCATACAAGGGGCACGGGATCCTATTTATAATCTAAACAGAATAATTCGATTGCAAGCAGTAGTGGAACTTGTAACCAATGCAACGGCACAGAGTTTGAGACTTATTGCACAACAGTTGGATGAAAGTAGAGCCGCCATTTTGCAGCTGAAAATGGGAATGGATTATGTACTTGCCAGGCAGGGAGGCCTATGTGGAGTCTTGAACTTGACAGGGAATGCCTGTTGCTTTAACATTTCTGATAATGGTGAGGCAATCCGTGTGTTGGCCACAAAGATGGAGAATATAGCACATGTCCCAGTACAAACATGGGAAGGATGGGATATGGGATGGCTCACCAATTGGTTACCTAATGTCGCAGGACTCAAAGGGATACTATTGTCTTGCTTGTTTTTCTTGACAGTAGTGGTAATGGTTTTGTGTATGATGCCATGTATCATTTCATGTTTTAGAAGTACAATTAGCAAGATGGTTTCAAATGAAACTCTACCTCATATCATGGCCCTATACAGAGCTTTACCTCAGGAATATGATGAAGGTCAAGCTATCAAGGACACTTGGGATGAAGGTCCTTGAGCTTGAAAGGGGGGAATGAGGCATCTAGTCATAAGCCTGCATTTTTTATCAGAGCTTCTATATTTTATCAAGGCTTGTATTTAAAAATGAGCTTAAAAAGATTTTCAAATGTTTCATGCCAGGCAGAAAGAACCTTGGCAAGAGGTTTTTCTCCTAAGACAAGGGGGCCCCATTGATTTATAGTAGAAAAACAATTCTCAAAGTCATAAAAAGGGAGAATTACATATGCTGCCCTTGCAGACTGAGAAAACACAATTAAAGGCAAGGGTAAATAGTAAAATAATACCAATGTGCCTCCCAGTAAAATGAGCCAGATCTTCTTTCCAAGGTTAAAAAGGCCAAGAGCAATGGAGAGGCATCTAGCTGGCAGAAAAAGAGAGCATTTTAAAGAAATCTTTAAAAGCTGTTTCTTTTTCTTAAACTGAGAGAGTTAAAAAGGTTAAATGTTGGGAAAGGCAACTGGCTTGGCTGGAGAAGAAGCATCTAGCTGGCTGGGAAAGGAGGGGGAAAGGGGGGAGGTGTAAACTGAAGAGGCTTCTTTTTAAAAGCTGTTTTTTACTGAGTTCCTTTTTACTTTACAAAGGCTTTATTCTTTTAAAAGGCTACCTATGATAAGTGAATGAAATATATTAGCTTAAATATATTGGCTTAAATGTAATTATGCAAAGGATTTAAGGAATGCTAGATTCTTATTTCATATGGTTGTAAGAGTTGTATTTATCCTGAAATTAAGTCAGCCACCAGCCTAGCCCCCCTGCTAGACAGAAGACGCCATCCAAGCACTCATGATATATATATGGTTGTCAGGCATTTGTTTAGAAACTTTCAAATGAAGGAAATCTTTCAATATTGATGTGAAATTCAAGATCCTTGACATCTGTTGAACATAAAAATGTAAGATTAAACATTTGTTTTAGAAGGCAATAAGGGCAAGGAGGGCAAGAGGTGAGCTGGTAATTAAGATTCCATGTAAGATATATTATTACTTATTTGTCATTTATATATAGCTCTTTGTCTCCCTTATAAGGGCAAGGAAGTGGGTGTATCTTTTGTGGGTGTATCTTTTGTGATTGGTTCTACCAAACAGCCAATAGGAATTTCAACCAGGCTGATTGGACAGAGGCAGCCACAGGAGGAGCAAAGGGGGCTGGATTAAGGGAATATAAGTGCTGGCCAGGATGGCAAGAGGCCAGGCCAGAGCTTGGTAACCATATACCACTGAGCCTCTCATTTATTTGTCTGACAAATAAATTATTATTTTAATTTCTCTATTGCTGCGTTGAATATTTCATTCCAGCTAAGCGTTAACCACAAGCAGGGTGCTACAATAGGACCAGCCCTCTCTTCAGCTGCAATTTTAATGTTTCACAATACCCCAGTCTAACACCACTCCTGTATGATTTAGGAAATTCAAAATGGCATCCCCTTGGTGCTGATGGGGAAATGGTTCAAAGCAGGGCCGTCTTAACCATAGGCGCCAGGGGTACGGGGCACCTGAGCGCCAGGCTCTCAGGGGCACCAGGCCGAGAATCTGGGGCCCGAGAGTTGGAGTCCAGGGAAGAGCCTGCCTGTCAGTTGGAGCACTGCGACAGGCTCTTTTGCTGCAGGTGGCTCTGCGCTGCGAGTTTGGGAGCGAGCAAGCTAGCGAGGCCCTGAGGCGGCCGGCTGGCTTTGCCCTCCTGCATGCCTGGGATTGGCATAGGGCTGTGGAGAGGCCCGCCCAGTGCATGCTGCTTACACCATAAGCGCTTGGCTTTGCTCAGTCGCCAACACCGACACCTCAGGCTGGTTTGATGTGCTGGGTTCCTTATGTTTCCTGTTTTCTTTTCCTGAGCAGAGTTAAGAGTGGTATCAGCTCTGTAAAAAAAAGGTTCCCAACCCTGGGTAACCTTTCCTTTAAAATGTCAACAACTTTGGGGTCCTCCCCTAAAAAACGGTCAACAACTTTGGGCAACTTTGGGGGGGGCGCCAGGTGGAACTTTGCACCCTACCACCGCATATGCTTCAGATGGCCCTGGTTCAAAGGGTGAGCCATTGGAGGGGTTGATAGCAGTAGGCCTTCCTGTGGCCCCTGCAAGTGCCCAAATATTTCACTTGCTGATGCCAGGCCTAGATTGAAGCACAGCAGAGAATAACCCAAGTTGCAAAAGAAGGACTAGAGATAACGGGAAACAGAGCAGAAGAAAAGTTCTGAGAGATTAGGTTTGCAGCTTGAATTATTTCAAGGGTAGAGCTTCCCAAACCTTTCATGTTGCTGACATGCTTTTTAGATAGGCATCATTTCACGACACAGTAATTTGGTTTTACTAGGAAAATGAAGGTTAAACTAGCCCCTTTCCAGCCCTGGGAGGAGTGCAGGAAGCATTCACTGGACACACCAACACACACTTCTTCTTTGACGATCCCTCGTAGCCGAGTAAGATTGTCTTCCAGAAACGCAGTTTTAACACTGAGTCCGTAAGTGACTGTGGAGGCCAATTTTGGATCCACACGTCCTTCCACAGTGGGGACATTGGTTTCTGGGTGGGAGTTGATCACGGTGAGGGTTTGCCAAAAGTGCCTTCCTCTTAGCGCATTTCTCCCTTGCGTCTTGAGTTTGAGCGTCTTCCAAACCCATGACACCTTTGGTAAAAGCTGTTCTCCAACTGGAGCTCTTGCACTAATGTGTTGCAGAACACAGCTTGGAAAGCTCTGATGCAGGGAGTTGATAAAACCCCACTTCATTTCTGAGCATGGTTGCTGAGCATGGTAAAAACCCTCTCTGCCATCTGGACAGGCAGGATGGGCAAGGGGCTCCCCGCAGGGTTATATGCACACTGAGGCAAATGACCACTTGGTAAATGAGCATCTCTATCTACTGCCCACAGGTTAATGCCTTCGGTAAGCTCTGTATTTTTTGGATTTTGCAAGTGAAGCTTGAAGCGTGCCATCATATACTAATAATGTTTGGGATTTTCTGATAACGTGGCATATATTAGGATCACCTCCTGATAAGACATGTGTTGCAGCCCTGTTCCTTCCGCATCATCATAATTACTTGCTCTGACATGAACATAGATAAAGCTAAGCCATGTTGCAGCATCGTCAGGGCTGGGTTGATTTGTCTGATCTTAATGGTCCTACAGGTAAGATGCTCTTAGAATTATGTATTTGTTTATTATTTTCTTACATCAAAAAGCCAACTTGCAGAATCATGCAAATCTGATTATATTTCAAAACATGAAAGCCTTCCATGGGAAATATTAATCAGGCAAGCCTGAGGTGTATGTGTGTGTATTGGATTTAAATTATTACATTCTGGCTTATATCGTTTCATTTTTTTCAATATGTCTATTCCCTGTAATTTACCTCTTGACACTTTTAACATTTTCAATCATTTTGTTTGCTTTTAAATAAACACTGATTAATGTCAAGTGTGTCAGCATGCTGCTATTAAGTTCCGCACAGGCTTTTTAAAAGGCAACAACAGCTCATGTTTCTTTTGCCTTTGTGATGTGCATTCATTCTGCGGTGCCTGTCTGGAGAATTAAAAACTGGGCACATTTTTTATATCTTTACTAAACAGAAGCAGTTCATAAGCAAGGAAGAGCTATTTCTCCAATGACATTATGCAGGTGGAAGATTACGCATTTTAATGCCCTGTCTGGAATTTAATCTTGAAATAATTTGAAGAGTGCCTTAAATAATGGTTCTTTAAACTTATTAGAGGTTATCCAGTAACACCTAACTTGGCAGTGCCCATATTATTACACCTATCATTTTTGCTTATTAAGAGAAAAAGAAACCCTGAAATAAATATGCTTGCGATTAATCACATAGCAGTGCCAAGCAGTTGACCGATGTGCTTGAACTTTGATTGAACGAGTCACTGCAAGATTACTGCTGTTTCCTAGTCTAGGGCTGAGTTCAGTGGTTCAGTGGATATGACTAGCCCCAGAAGGCCAGTTCCAGGTCTGAGTCTTCTGATGGGTCTCCTGCTACCACTGGCAGACGAAGATGGGGGATGTTAAGTTGTGGGCGAACATAGCAGACGACACAGCGATTTCTCCAGAGCAGCTCTTTACTTGTAAGCTGGACAGAACTGAACAGCAAACAGCTCAGCCGGCCTGCTTTTATAGGCAGCCGGCTGTCAACATTGTAGCAACAACAACCCAGAGTTTCCCGCCTAAAATAACTGACGTGGACCTGAGTGAACACTATCTACAGTATCCCCCTGCTGGCCCAGGGTGAAACTTCACTACATAACAGGGGAGGAGGGGATGGTCTGCCCCAGGTGCCATGGGGGGGGGGTGACATTGCAGCCGCCCCCGTCACCGGGATGCTCAGTGATCGCCACACATCCCCGGGCCGCTCGGAATGCACCCCCAAGCAGCTTGCCACTCGCCGCTCATGTGCATACCCCAGGACATGCGGCGCTTCCTGCACATCTCCGACGTGTGCCACGCCCTCCACAGGTGGTGCACCATGCCCCCTGGGATGTGCACCAAACCCCATGGGATGTACCCCGGATGTACGCAGCTCCCAGTGCTGGAGCAGATAGCTCCACCACTGCCTTCGCCACTGGTAAGTCCCTGGCTGTGGTTTACTGGTGGTGGTTGTGCTCAGCTGCTATTTTAAATTCCCCACAGTGCTCCCCCATGGAGCAGCGGGTCCTGCCCGAGTGTTGGGCCCTCAGAATCTCCCCACAGATGCCAGATGCTGCTGTGATGGCCTGGGATTCAGACTCGGATGCTGAACCTGAGGGATCCCAGCCTGCACAGGATCCCCCGCCTCCAGAACCAGCTGAGCCAGGGCTGGGGCATGAGCCTGAAGGGTCCTCACCTGTGCTGGATCCTCAGGTGCAGGCATCAGCTGAGTCTGCTCTGACTCCTGAGGTGATGGAGGACCCATTGCCTGCAGGTGCTCCTCTCCCAGCCCCGTCAGGGGAAGGTGAGGTTGCCTCTGGGTCCTGTAACCCTCCGGCCTCTCCTGAGCTGCAGAGGCTCAGGTCAGAGAGGTGGAGGGAGCTAATTTCCTGCAGGAGGAGTGCTCGCCTTCAGGCCAGGAGAGGCGAGTCACCTGAGGATCGGGGCCACTCTATGCCTCGGGGCAGATAAAAGCCAGCCAGCCCCAGTCCCAAGTTGTGGGAGCAATGTCGGTGGTTGTCAGTTCCTGCCTGAACCCAGTTTTGACTTTTATGGATTGCCTTCTTATTGCTTCATCGACCACGGACTGGACTTGGACCTTGCCTCTTGATTAACCCCCAGGACCAACACACTGGCATTGGATCTGGCAACTGTCTCCTTCCCAGAATGTCTCCAACATTACTCCAATGAAAAGAGGGACATCCTAAGGAAAAGCAGGACATTTCCGGGATCAAATCAGAAACCAGGGCGACTTCTGTCAATCCGGGACTGTCCCTGGAAAATAGGGACACTTGGAGGGTCTAGAATGCATTTCTTTTACCTCCTGAGTTAGGACTAAAAAACAGGAATGACACTAATTCCTATTTTCCAGGGACAACCCCAGAATTATGAAAACCACCCCAGCTTCTGATGTGATCCCGAAATGTCACTGTTTTCCCCACCAGTCAGGGCCAGATTTAGGTTTGATGAGGCCCTCAGCTCCTGAAGGTAATGGGGCTCTTTCTATGTCCAGCTGTCCTTTGTCAACAACAAATTGTCGCTGTTTTTTTGTGTTGAATATATGCTACATGGTCATTTATGGACCTCATAGGTATCTCAAGCCATTTGCCCATGTCGCAGAATCCATGCAGAATGTAGGCACCCTATATATAGAAAGGAGCAAACCAGGGATATTTTAGGGAGCAGGCCCATGACTTACATCATAGGAGCCTACACAACACAAAACACTGTTGATGTATGTAGGTTTTATTTTATTTGTTTTTTATTTTATATTTTGGAAATGTACATCCCATTTTTTTTCCTTTAAATTTTTTTAGGGCCCCCACTTTGAATACCCCCTTTTCCTTGAATTCACCCTCCCCTCAACAAAACCAAAGCTAGCATTTAAGAGCTGCTTTCCTATAAACATGCTTGTATTATTATTATTTTTTAAAAAACCCCAACTTTCTGATGTTCTGATTTATTTATCTATAGATCTTTATTTTGGCACTGTGGCTTTTTGTTTGAAAAAACAACGTTGTAATTTATATAGCCATTTGTTTAAGCTGCCAAAACATTTTTTAATTTTAATTACTGTGCATCATCCCTCTGGGTGTAAAACTGTCAGATAAATCAGAATCTTTGCATAAAACGTGGGGGTCGTACATGTGTTATTGCTCAACAATTGCTAGTGGGCAGTTTGCAATTTTTCTGTCCCCATGCGTTCTGCTGGTGCAGGATGGGACTGCTAAGAGTTTGCCGTTGATGAGTTGTCGAGCTGCGCTCAGCAAATGCCCTTGACTCCTTCTGAAATGACCAGGAAATGTGATTGCAGAGCCTTTCAGCCATCAGATGTGCAGTTTATGTCAAACAGGAAAGGGCCGCAGCAAAACGTCCGTCAAATTCAAATAGCCTGGAATAATCTGACTGCTTCCCTCTTCCATACCTCCCCCTCCCCCCAAGAAATATATTTGGTGTAGAAGCAAGGCTGGAATTATCAGTACGTTGAGTACTCTTCTATTTAGTAGTCCACCTACCATATTTCCTCATCCACCCATATCATTGATTACTGTACTTTTTGCTCTATAAGACGCACCAGACCACAAAACGCACCTAGTTGTTGGAGGAGGAAAACAAGAAAAAAATATTCTGAATCTTAGAAGCCAGAACAGCAAGAGGGATCCCTCTGCAGTGAACACAGGAATTCCTCTTGCTGTTCCGGCTTCTGTGATAGCTGCGCAGCCTGCATTCGCTGCATAAGACGCACACACATTTCCCTTTACTTTTTAGAAGGGAAAAAGTGAGTCTTATAGAGCAAAAAATACGGTACTTGTGTACAGGAAGAATAACTTTATGAGCCTTGAGCCATGAGTCACATGGGCTGTTTGGAGAATTGGACCTTTCTAATACAGTGGTACCTCAGGTTACCTATGCTTCAGGTTACATACACTTCAGGTTACACATTCTGCTAACCCAGAAATAGTACCTTGGGTTAAGAACTTTGCTTCAGGATGAGAACAGAAATCGTGCTACGGTGGTGCAGCGGCAGCAAGAGGCCCCATTAACTAAAGTGGTGCTTCAGGTTAAGAACAGTTTCAGGTTAAGAACGGACCTCCGGAACGAATTAAGTACTTAACTTGAGGTACCACTGTATAGGGAAATAGCAGTGAAATGAGGACACACCCAGCTTCCAACATTTCTCCGATGAAAATAGGGATGTCCTATTCATTATTATTATTATTATTATTATTATTATTATTATTATTATTATTTATTTAGACCCCACCCATCTGACTGCTTCAGCCACTCTGGGTGGCTTCCAACATATATAAAAACATAATAAAACATTTAACTTTTTTTTAAAAAAGCTTCCCTATAGAGGGTTGCCTTCAGATGTCTCCTAAAGCTGTAGATTTACTTATCTCCTTGTTTCGGGGGTTGAATAACTCCATACCCGCCAACATTTCTCTGTTGAAAATAGGGATGTCCTAAAGATAAGAGGGACATTCCGGGATCAAATCAGAAACCATGATAGCTTCTGTAAATCCAGGACTGGGAAACAGGAATGCTTGGAGGGTCTGTGAGGAGCTACATCCGAGTAATTGAATCTGGTTTATTGAGGAAATAGAAACCGGGCAGCCTTCATATCGGACTGGCCTCTGCTTGGTAGAGAATACAGGGGAATGGGATGGTGGAAACAAAGAATAAGGCTGTTTGCTAGTTACTATGAGAAGGTAGAAAGAGGCTAATGCTGAACAAGGTGATAGGAGGGCAATTAGAAGTTGTAGGGGGCTAGGAGAGCCAGTGTGGTGTAGTGGTTAAGAGCGGTAGTCTCGTAATCTGGTGAACCGGGTTTGCGTCTCCGCTCCTCCACATGCAGCTGCTGGGTGACCTTGGGCCAGTCACACTTCTCTGAAGTCTCTCAGCCCCACTCACCTCACAGAGTTGTTGTGGGGGAGGAAGGGAAAGGAGAATGTTAGCCGCTTTGAGACTCCTTAAAGGGAGTGAAAGGGGGGATATCAAATCCAAATTCTTCTTCTTCTTCTCTTCTAGGAGGAAGAATCAAGAAGTAAATAACTTTGTTGGAAGACATGACAGGTCATTTGTCTGGGTGTTTCAAAAGGAAAGCAAGCAAACAAGCAAAATTAGTTAAAATAAAAAATAGATATTTCTTACTCCAAAATGAAGATGGAAAGAGCTTTTCTGGAAGAAAGTGGTGAATTAGGAGGTCATTATCTGGTGACAGGCCACTAGGACTTTCCATTGCATGTCTAAGATAGAGTAACCTTGCAAGTCCCTTTAACTTTGTGTGTTATGAAACCTTCTTCAATAGAGGTTATGTGTTGCCCTGGAGCCTGAGGTTTGATTTTGATTTGTTTTAATATTTGCATTCTGCTTTTCCAACAAATGTTGAGCTCAAAGTGGCTCACAATAAATACAATAGCATTATTCCCCATCCCTAATACATATATAAACAGGGCTTGTACCCCTAAACATTTTGTGAATCTAAGTTTGGCCTCATTGATGGGCAGTTTTTCAATATGTGTAGGAAAATGAGAGTACCCCTAAACATTTATTTATTTTTAGGGAAAAAAGCACTGTATATAAGCAATTATAGCGATGTATGGAAGTGAGAGCTGGACCATAAAGAAGGCTGATCGCCGAAGAATTGATGCTTTTGAATTATGGTGCTGGAGGAGACTCTTGAGAGTCCCATGGACTGCAAGAAGATCAAACCTATCCATTCTAAAGGAAATCAGCCCTGAGTGCTCACTGGAAGGACAGATCGTTAAGCTGAGACTCCAATATTTTGGCCACCTCATGAGAAGAGAAGACTCCCTGGAAAAGACCCTGATGTTGGGAAAGATGGAGGGCACAAGGAGAAGGGGACGACAGAGGATGAGATGGTTGGATAGTGTTCTTGAAGCTACCAGCATGAGGTTGACCAAACTGCGGGAGGCAGTGGAAGATAGGGGGGCCTGGCGTGCTCTGGTCCATGGGGTCACAAAGAGTCAGACACGACTAAACGACTAAACAACAACAACATAAGCAATTAAGTCAGTGAAGAATTGAAATCTCCCCTGTTGCTGAAGCCTTGTTGGAGAAAAGCAAATACATTTCCTTCTCTTGAGTTTGTAGTTAATGCATGTGTTACTTTAAACCACAAGTGGAAACTATTTCCTACACATCACTTGCTTGTAGTCTTTGCTTGCTTTCCACCACTAAAAGCAGCTGGCAAGATGTCTGCTGTTTTTCTCTCTCTCATCTCCAATCATCTTGTAAATAGTTCCTGCATGAATAAAACTGTTGAACTCCAGAAACTGGAAGTAATTATTCCAATCTGCAAAGTCTGCTAACATGCCTCTCCCATTCAGTGGCTCTTGGGACTAGGCTCTGGCAGTGGAACCCAGAGCTCCTGCTCTAAAAACTGGCCACCCTGTCATGCTTCAAAGTTATCGCTTTGTTTATTCCATGGATTCTATAACTAACAAACTCACCCTTAAATATGATTATTTACTTATTCCCTTGTATTTATTACACACTCGGTAAATTTTATTTTAATCACTCTTAAAATTTCTCTGCTCTTTTATTAATCTGCCAGGTTTTCTCTTTCCTTCTGATGATGCCATTTTGCATTTCTCTCAGCACGATAATCGCAGCCATGTGCTACGCTTTTAATGTTACAATTTTCTTAGCTTGATTTTCTGCCTCAGGTGCTCACACTGAATGAACTTTACTGCCATCTGGAGATGTATTTCTGTTTGTCATTCTGCCTTTCAATTCGCAGAGATCTCATTTAAGAGCTCTGCTTAGGAAACAAAACAGGCATTTTATTGTATTTACTTTAATGCAACACACATCTGCATAGCATTGGGACACCAGTGGCAATTAAAGCTAATATACCTTAAAATGGTCTCAGGGAGAGACTCGGGGAAATCGAGATGGAGCTGCAGCTCATGTAATTCAGGCTGGTTCCAAGGAAGTTGGCTTACCTGAGCAAAACAGAAAGAGGGATATTGTATTTGTAGAACAGCAAGGGCTTCCTCCATTCTCCACATTCTTGTTTATTTTCTGGAGCAAGCTCTAAAAGGATCTATTTTGCAGCTTTCCAGTGTATGTCCTCTTCACTGTCTGTGGACAGTGTTGGGTGCACTCACAAGGGATGGGGGGGGGGGATTTAATTCCATTAGCATTTAAAGGCAAACTTCTCTGCTTAACACTTTCTCAGACACAATGCATACAAAAAGCACAGCCAGCCTTTAAAATTTGCACTTCTCTGAATTTTGCAATGATGTTCTCCAGCCAAGTACCGTATTTTTCGCTCTATAGCACGCACCTGACCATAACACGCACATCGTTTTTAGAGGAGGAAAACAAGGGAAAAAACATTCTGAATGAAACAGTGGATGTATCATTTTTGGGCTTCATGCTGTGGCCACAGACATGTGATCTGATGGTGAATTTGGGGTGACCCAATGCAAAGATCCTGAGAATCCCTGTGGATCCATGCTTTGTAACCACGTTTTTGCACCATTGCAGCCCCAGGCAACAGTGGGTGCGTGATTTTTTTGGTGCAGGCTGTAGCCATGGACATGCTATGTGATCTGATGGTGAATTTGGGGTGACCCAATGCAAAGATCCTGAGAATCCCTGTGGATCCATGCTTTGTAACCACGTTTTTGCACCATTGCAGCCCCAGGCAACAGTGGGTGTGTGATTTTGGGGGGGCAGGCTGTAGCCATGGACATGCTATGTGATCTGATGGTGAATTTGGGGTGACCCAATGCAAAGATCCTGTGGATCCATGCTTTTTAACCACATTTTTGCACCATTGCAGCCCCAGGCAACAGTGGGTGTGTGATTTTGGGGGGGCAGGCTGTAGCCATGGACATGCTATGTGATCTGATGGTGAATTTGGGGTGACCCAATGCAAAGATCCTGAGGATCCATGCTTTTTAACCACATTTTTGCACCATTGCAGCCCCAGGCAACAGTGGGTGCGTGATTTTGGGGGGGCAGGCTGTAGCCATGGACATGCTATGTGATCTGATGGTGAATTTGGGGTGACCCAATGCAAAGATCCTGAGAATCCATATGGATCCATGCTTTTTAATCACATTTTAAGTGGGGAGGGAAGGAAAAACACAGAATGGACAAGGAGCACGGGAGGGGTGTGCAGAGAAGCAGCTGGCTAAGAATGCAGGAGAGGGGTATAACGGGAGGGAGGAAAGAAAGGCAAAAGTTTCCCCCCACCCAAGCCAGCCTTCTCTCTCTCTCTCTCTCTCTCTCTCTCTCTCTCTCTCTCTCTCTCCCTCCGTCCCTCCCTCCCTCCCCCCCTCTCTCTCCCTCCCCCCTCTCTCTCCCTCCCCCTCCCCCCTCTCTCTCCCTTCCCCCCTCTCTCTCCCTCTCCCCCAGCAGCACAGAGAGGAATTCCCCTCGGCTTGCCTGGAGGGGAGGGGCTTTCCCTGCTCTTTGTTCCGTTTCAGCAAACACAGCAACGAAACAGAGGAGGGTGGGCAGTAAGACCCTGAGGCAGAATGCAGGAAAGCAGCCGCTTCCTCTTTTCAGGTTTCGCTTCTCCGTGCAGCGTGCAGCGCCGCGATTTGATTTTTGCTTGATTTTTCGGCTCCAGGGACCACACATTCGCTCTATAACACGCACAGACATTTCCCCTTCCTTTTTAGGAGAAAAAATCTGCGTGTTATAGAGGGAAAAATACGGTAATAGGTATGTAGATTCATGTATGTAAAGGGTGCATAAAAATGCATCTCTTGGTGAAAATAATATTAAAGATGCATTCTATTAGGAAGCATCGCTTTGCAAAAATGCATATATTAAGCACAATTGCTTACAGGTATGCATATTTTAGGAGATGTTCCCTGATTAATTTTCATGAGGACTTTTTGAAAAAGAAATCATTAATGGATTTGGAAATGTGGAGAGCTAACTTTAGACTGGAAAAACGAGAAGCAGAGAAACTGAAATTAGCCTACACAGGACAGGACTTTGGGGGCAAATGGTTCAGGGCTGTCCTCAAGCAGAATGTGCAGGACAATGCCTAAACCCACCTGGGCAGGGAAGTCAGTGAATGAAAGAACATGGGCATTCAAAGATGCTCTACTATCCTGGTACCCGCAGCATCACTAAGCCCAGATTCTAAAATTACTCAGTGCACCACGGACTGTGGGCACCAATGAGCAGCTGGCACACGATCCATCACTGACACACATACTTCAATCCCTGGAGGAATTTTGCAGCTGTTCCAAGCATGTTTTGAGCTTACCTTTTTCGAAAGGTAGCTGGTAGCTGAACTAAAGAGTGAACCCATGGTATGTAGAGCGTACACTTGGGTTGTGAACATGATACGTGAGGGATGCACGTTCGCAACCTGCAGCGTTCACAACCCTCAGTAGCACATCTGCGCACACGTGGGTTGCGATTCGGTGCTTCTGTACATGCGCGGCCACCAAAACCCGGAAGTAACCCATTCCACTACTTCCGGGTTTCGGCAGTCCGTAACCCAAAAAAACACAACCTGAAGCATCTGTAACCTGAGGTATGACTGTACAGTGGTACCTCGGGTTAAGTACTTAATTCGTTCTGGAGGTCCGTTCTTAACCTGAAACTGTTCTTAACCTGAAGCACCACTTTAGCTAATGGGTCCTGCCGCTGCGCCACCACTGCGCGATTTCTGTTCTCATCCTGAAGCAAAGTTCTTGACCCGAGGTACTATTTCTGGCTTAGCGGAGTCTGTAACCAGAAGCGTATGTAAAAGGTAAAGGTAAAGGGAACCCTGACCATTAGGTCCAGTCGTGGCCGACTCTGGGGTTGCGGCGCTCATCTCGCTTTATTGGCTGAGAGAGCCGGCATACAGCTTCCGGGTCATGGGGCCAGCATGACAAGCCGCTTCTGGCGAACCAGAGCAGCGCACGGAAACGCCGTTTACCTTCCCACTGGAGTGGTACCTATTTATCTGCTTGCACTTTGACATGCTTTCGAACTGCTAGGTTGGCAGGAGCAGGGACCGAGCAACGGGAGCTCACTCCGTCGCGGGGATTCGAACCGCCGACCCTCTGATCAGCAAGTCCTAGGCTCTGTGGTTTAACCTACAGCACCACCCGCGTCCCCAAAATGTGACTTGCTTTACCCTAAATGCTATTTGTTACAGCAAAAGAATTACCGCTAGCTAAAATGGCAATTTTTTTCTGCATAGTATCAATAGCCCAAATTGTTCCTGCTGATTTGCAGTAAGATGTAATTCAGAAACGGCAAAACTGAAATGGTAAGAAACAGCCTGCATAAACAAAACAAGAAAAGTTTCAAGTGCAATCTTTCATACATAACATGAATTTATAATGGAAATATGAACATACCATAAAAGGTGTTTTGTAAGGGTTTTTATTTATAATAATCATTTGTAAATGAAAAAATGCATTGTATTTGAGAAAGGGACAAAAGGGAGATAAAAAGGGGTTGTGGCGCTCATCTCACTTTATTGGCCGAGGGAGCCGGCGTACAGCTTCTGGGTCATTGGGCCAGCATGACTAAGCCGCTTCTGGCAAACCAGAGCAGCGCACGGAAACGCTGTTTACCTTCCCGCTGGAGCAGTACCTATTTATCTACTTGCACTTTGATGTGCTTTCGAACTGCTAGGTTGGCAGGAGCAGGGACCGAGCAACGGGAGCTCACCCTGTCGCGGGGATTTGAACCACCAACCTTCTGACCGGCAAGCCTAGGCTCTGTGGTTTAACCCACAGCGCCACCTGTGTCCCTGAAGCGTATGTAACCTGAAGCGTATGTAACCTGAGGTACCCCTGTACATACATAAAGTTGTGAAGCGGGTCTCACAATTTTCGTGGTGGCACTGGACCACGGTCAGGGACTGGCTGGATGAAGAAGAGAGGCAGCAGCCATGAGCCCCCCAGGGAGGACACAGAAGAAGACTTAGATGCTGGATCATGGTGGTGGGACACTGCAGGGCAGTCCAGGAAAGGGCCAGGCTAGTGGTCGGTTTCAGCAACATCTCAGCTGGATTAAGATGAACCAGAGGACTCTGCTGTGTTGGTGTTTTCCGTTAATAAAAAGCTTATTGCGTTCCAGGCCTCCAGGGTTTCTCTGCCCCGTGGCTGACCTGGGCTCACTTGACAGCTCCTTGACAACCCCTGGGACAATTGCTAACAATATTTATTTGCTTTCACCCTAAGTGGCAAACTCTGATTCAGGGGCAGCTGGGGCCCATTGGGCAGAAGGCTGGGAGGCCAACAGTGGGTGGCGCTAGAGCCAACGGCAGGCAGAGCCATTCCTTGGCTGGTTGTAAGCAGGACAGAAGGCAGAGCAGTCTGAGGCTGGTGAAGCGGAGACTCAGTTGCCCCAACAGGCGCAGCGAAATGTCTGTCAACAGGAATATCCCTTTGGGGTGGCACTTTGGGGGTGGAATGAGGGCGTTGGCCAGCCCCCTTGGGCTAAAATTTTGGTTTCAACAGGGATGGAGTTTGAACTTGGGTGGGTGTTGTTGTATTTGGGGTGGGGTGGGGCTGTTTTAAATTGTTTTTAAATGGTATGTGTTCATTTGGATTTTGTATCTGTACAGTGGTACCTCGGATAACATACGCTTCAGGTTACAGACACTTCAGGTTACAGACTCTGCTAACCCAGAAATAGTACCTCGGGTTAAGAACTTTGCTTCAGGATGAGAACAGAAATCGTGCTCTGGTGGCACAGCAGCAGCAGGAGGCCCCGTTAGCTAAAGTGGTGCTTCAGGTTAAGAACAGTTTCAGGTTAAGAACGGACCTCCGGAACGAATTAAGTACTTAACCCGAGGTACCACTGTACTTGTCTTTTGGGGCTGGAGTATTGTTTAGGGGCTTTGGTTGGAGGATGTGTTTTTTATTAGTCTGTGTACATTAGTATTGTTAACTGTTTTGATTATTTTTATTATGCATCTTGCACTTTTTACATTGCACTTTATGTTGTGAACTGCCCTGAGACCCATGGGTATAGGGCGGTCTACAAATTATAACAAGAAGAAGAAGAAGAAAAGAAGAAGACGACTGTATCTGGGCCTGCCTTTGCCTCTCTGCCACGAGTCCCTGCCTGTTTAAATCCTAGTGATTGAGAGCATGTCTGAAGGGTCAGTGACAACCAGGGGTGACGACACACACTTAGGCATTTGATTCCAGTTCTGTGTGACCCGAGTGTTAATTATGCGTTCTCCTTCGCTGCCAACTTTTCATGACCCAGATCTTGCCAGCTTTGAGGCAGTATACGCAGTTCCTGCCATCAGGGATTTAATGTGTCTAGCCATTAGTTTCCAGTTATTACTTGTTCAAGGGTTATCAAGCTTGTCCCTTTAATTAGGCAACGGAGATATAAACGGCAATATCTTTCACCAAGGGAACCCAGAGGGAGAGACATGAAAAGCCAACTGCTGCTTTATAGTAATTGGGCAGGGTTGTAAGAGGCAGAGTTGGAGCAGGGAGTTTAACGCTAGCGTCTTATTTACCCAGGTTAACTGAAGGGAGGACATTTGCTCTCTCAGCAATTCTGCGGCACTGCATTTGACAACAATGCAAAACTTAAACAAAACCGTGCTGCAGTAGAGAGGGTTAGACATAAGCTGTGAACAATCTCTACTTTTAAAGCACATTTGAAACACACTCTTTTTTCAGGGACTGTTAAAGGTTGCTAGGAGGCCTACTGGTGATGGGATAGGATTGCAGTCCCTGTAAAAGATCAAGTTTGTGGCTTTGGAGGATTCCTGGCCTTGTGATTTGATGCTTGGGGGTCAGCTGTGAGCAGGGGTGCTTTTGCCCAGCAAAATCTTAAGCTGATGTGCATATGCAGAGGGCCAAAGATTGGGGAAATGGGAAACCAAAATTGTTGTCCATTCCTTTGACCTAATTCAACTGGGCTCTTCTTATGTTGACATGGAAGAAGTTGGGAAGTGAGACCCCTCCTGCCTCTGAGTTATCCGCAGTGGATAACTCACTTCATACTGGACAGCCAAGGGAAGGAGGCCAGAAGAACCTTTGCAGCCATTGCTGGCTCTCCATCCAGGGACTACATTGGCACATAGGGACGTGGGTGGCGCTGTGGTCTAAACCACTGAGCCTCTTGGGCTTGCCAATCAGAAGGTCTTTGCTGCCAAATACAGCAGTTCTTTCCAAGAATATCAGGACAAAAGGAATGAGGAGGTGGAAGGGGAACCAAAACAGTTTTATTAACAAATAAACAGTGTGGCGGTTAGGCATTGGTCGGGGTATTGTTATGTAGATGAATGGGGGGGGGGAGCGCCATCACCTCCCCCGGTTGGGAAGGGTAGTCGGGTAAAGGACTCTGGGGCGTGGCCCCGTCCAAAGCCTATGGAGGCCAGGGCCCAAGGCACGCCCCCGAGCGGTGATCCCCGGGGGAGTGCCTAGCTGATGTGCATCAGCAGGGCTCCCCTGCTGGTGTTAACGCTTCCCGGCCTCTCAGGCAGACAGTCTGAAGCCGGATAATTGATTAGGACCAATGCCTAAGCCAGTACCGCTCATTACCTGTAACCAATAAAGTTGTGGCCAATTTTAGTCCATTAACCTTAATTATGGTGTCTCGTGTTTTTATTTCTACTGGTGGGAGGTGGGAACTCGCCACGCAAATAAACAGCAGGCATGCAAAGCATAAAATAAAACATACCCGACAGGGGCTACCCAATCTCCCCGTCAGCTGCCTGGAGCCCCAGGTAGAGCAACAGGAGAAAGACCCCGCCCGTCGGTCTCCCAGCATCAGGTCCTTTGATCTGGGCAGAAGCTCACCGGGCCCCTCCCACCTATGGCTTTTATAGCCTGCCTTGATGTAATCAAGTGCACCTGGCATTACTCATGATTAGCCCAGGACCCTGAGATGGAATTAATACAGAGAGTCTCCCACTACCTGCAGCCAGGCATCCAGCCAGCACTTCCAATACAGAAGAACCCAAGAAACTCCCGACAGGTGTGTGAAAACAAGAATCAAACTGGGAATGATAAAAGGAAAGGGGCATGCCACCTAACTCTTTGAAATACAATTGTCTTCCGCATTTCCACTACAAGGTCGACGGTTCGAATCCCTGTGACCGGTGGTGAGCTCCTGTTGCTCCGTCCCAGCTCCTGCCAACCTAGCTGTTCAAAAGCACACCAGTGCAAGCAAATAAATAGGTACCACTGCAGTGGGAAAATAAATGGCATTTACATGTGCTCTGGTTTCCGTCACGGTGTCCCATTGTTCCAGAAGCGGTTTAGTCCTCCTAGCCGCACTACCTGCAAAGCTGTCTGTGGACAAACACCTGCTCCCTCGGCCTGAAAGCGAGATGAGCGCCACACCCTGTAACCGCCTTTGACTGGACTTAACTGTCCAGGGGTCCTTTACATTTTTTTACAACACTGGCAAACATCCTCACATGTCAAATTCAATACACAGTCTGCACAATGCTGGAAGACAGTCCGGTATTAATGCTCTCCCCTATTCTGATGGCAGGCATCTGTCAGTAGACCCCCCACTTCACCCCCCAAAGTATCTGCTCAGAAGGCTTGGGGTGCCTCCCAAACTGATTGGGGGGGGGATAAGCACCAGGGACTGCAGCAAGGATGGAGAATTGCTGGAAATTGCTTCCCTTCCTTTGGTTTCTCCTCTCCTTGCAGTCTCATCTTCCATACTTTAAACAATTGCATTTAGATTTGATTTCTGTTCCCATCTCTGCAGCTTCCTTGCAGTCCTCTAAAACATATAGTGTTATCTAGCAGACCTGAACAGGTCTCCATCTGTTTTTATTTTCTGAATATCCTTTCTTAAGTAATCAATATTTAAACGGTTTGTGTGCTAAGATCAATAGGCAAGAGTAAGCTGATTGATTGAAATAATACCTTTTTTTTGTCAATGAAGTACTAATTAATGTGTTGGCTTAATGGCACCAAGCTCCTCATCCTTACCAAGACTATTATAACATCATGTTTGCACAGTGGTACCTCGAGTTACATAGGCTTCAAGTTACATATGTTTCAGGCTACACACTCCACTAACCCAGAAATAGTACCTCAGGTTAAGAACTTTGCTTCAGCATAAGAACAGAAATTGGGCTCTGGTGGCGCGGCGGTAGCAGGAGGCCCCATTAGCTAAAGTGGTGCTTCAGGTTAGGAGCAGTTTCAGGTTAAGAACAGACCTCCGGAACGAATTAAGTACTTAACCCGAGGTACCACTGTATTTGTTTGCTGAGACTGGGGCTGGGGAAACTCCCTTCGGCTACCTGCCCTCTCTCTTGGCCAATCCCCTCACTGTCATGGATGCTTTAGCTGAGATTCCTGCATTGCAGGGGGTTGGACTAGATGATTCTGTGATTCATTGACTCCCCTGCACATACTCCCTGAGTGCATTTTGCTGGGTTGTGCCATTGAACTGTGCTAATGCCTCTTGCTTGCCAGGGTAGAAGATGGAGAGGCAGGGGCTGAATTTGATACTATGAGACCCTGAGCTTGGCCAAAATTTGGACTCTCCCCCACCCCCAGCCCTGAAGAAGAAGAAGAAGAAGAGTTTGGATTTGATATCCCGCTTTATCACTACACAAAGGAGTCTCAAAGCAGCTAACATTCTCCTTTCCCTTCCTCCCCCCACAACAAACACTCTGTGAGGTGAGTGGGACTGAGAGAATTCAAAGAAGTGTGACTGGCCCAAGGTCACCCAGCAGCTGCATGTGGAGGAGCGGGGAAGCGAACCCGGTTCACCAGATTACGAGTCTACTGCTCTTAACCACTACACCACACTGGCTCTCAAGCCACACTGGGTTTTGGGAAGGAGGCACAAGGGCTCTGACAGGGTCCTTGAGGCCTCCCACCTCCTTCCCAAAGCTTGTGTGCTGGGCCTGGGGGTTAACCCGAGCAACGCGGTCCACGTCCGGTCCCGAATCCAAGGATTCCACAAAGAGTCAGTCCAACAGGGCCAAGGTAGGAAACCAGGCTAGGTCAGACACAGGGTAACAGGCAGGTAGCAGCAATGTTGCTCGCGCAACCTGGGGCAGGGTCCGGCAGCCTTTTATCTCTGACGGGGTAACAGCCGGTCCTGATCCCACAGTGACTCACCTCCCTGTGTCACCCGAAGGTGAGCACTCCTCCTGCGAGTACTCAGGTCTCTCCTTCTCTCAGACCTGAGTCTCTGCAGCTCGGGAGACATCTGTGGGTTACTAGACCCAGGGGCGGCCTCAGCCTCCCCTGACGCAACTGGTAGTGGAGCAGCTGTAAGTGATGGCCCAGCTGGAGGCAACAAGGTCATCCCCACATCTGGAGCCAGGGCAGGCTCAGGCCCCTGACTCGGCCCAGCTGGTGCTTGTTGCAGGGGAACCTGTGCTGACTGGGGCTCTTCAAAATCAGGCCCCAGACTCGGTTCAGATGCCTCCTGAGGCAGAGGATCCGGTGCGGACTGAGACTCCTCTGGTTCTGAGCCCAAGCCCAAGCCCAAGTCCCTGCCTACCATAGCTTGGCAAACACTAACTAGGCTTTGGGCAGGAGTTGGGAGGACTCTAGGACGCTGTCTCCTCTTTCCCACAGCCGGGTAAGTGCTTGCCAGTTGCCCTCTCTGCTTGACACCCAGTGAGGGGGGGAACTCGACCTATTTTCCCTCCAGCTGTGCCCAAGACTGGCAAGGGACCATCAGAAGATTGTCTTCAAGGGAACTCGTTCTTTTGGATGACAAAGATTTGCCACCCCTGGCTGGGAGAATAATTACATACAATGTGTGTAATTATGTATCAGAGAATCCCCACATATTGTTATTATTTTGAAAGAAAAAAGCATCCTTGGGGAGGGGAATGTGGAACAAAGATAAGTAGTTTTAGGTGCACAGAAGAAGAGGATGCTCAGACCTTTCCCTGCCCATTCCAAATTGTCTCCTGCAGCTACATTTTCAACGGAGAGTGTCCAAACATCTTTCAAAGGACAGCTTAAATAAAACTCTCCAAAAGACTGTATAGAAATGCAATACGTGCAAATGGTACAAGAGCTTAACTGCAAACAATCTTTGTCTGAAAATGGGAATATGTTAGAAAAGAAGAAAGGAAGAGGTTTGAGTTTTGTAGTTGTGCGTGCGATGGCTGTGGCGTATCGTATGGGCCAGCCAAGGGCTACATACGACGCACCCTGATTATCACAGAGGGCGACATTAAAAGGGGAAACTGTAGCATGCGACTGCAGCTCTGCAAATGTGTAGCCACAGCTCATCAGCCATGATTCCTGTGATCAGGATGGCTGAAAAATGTTAAATGGATGTCCTGATCGTAAAGGATTCCACTGGCATTTTAGCAAGATTAATCACCCTAAACGTTTCTCAGTGAATGAGAAAAATTAGAACTGAGCTCATTTCTGAAATGCTTACTGCAATTTGACATACATCACTCGGAACATTAAGGTGTGCAACTATCTTTTCTGCCATTATCAGAAGCACCATAATACCTCAGAATGAAAATGTATTTCAGAAAGGAAGGGAATTTCAAGGAGATGCCATTTCCTCGCACACACGGGTGAGATAAAAATGTATGTTGGTGAAATTTGTATTCCGATGGTCACAGACCCATAAAAAATTGGGTCTGTGTGGTCCAGGGCAAGTCAGGTGATGTCGGTGGAAGAGGCTAACATCT
The DNA here is from genome assembly GCF_964106915.1 of Podarcis gaigeae. NCBI lineage: Eukaryota > Metazoa > Chordata > Lepidosauria > Squamata > Lacertidae > Podarcis > Podarcis gaigeae. Next base: position 28,802,956 of record NC_139694.1, on the reverse strand, counting down.
GACCCAGCACATCGAAAGGTACAGACTCTGCTTTCAGGTAACGATTTGCATGTGTGTAATATGGCTGGAACGCTTTTGAATTATGGTGCTGGAGGAGACTCTTGAGAATCCCATGGATTGACTGCAAGAAGATCAAACCTATCCATTCTGAAGGAAATCAGCCCTGAGTGCTCACTGGAAGGACAGATCGTGAAGCTGAGGCTCCAATACTTTGGCCACCTCATGAGAAGAGAAGACTCCCTGGAAAAGACCCTGATGTTGGGAAAGATGGAGGGCACAAGGAGAAGGGGACGACAGAGGACGAGATGGTTGGATAGTGTTCTCGAAGCTACCAGCATGAGTTTGACCAAACTGTGGGAGGCAGTGGAAGACAGAAGTGCCTGGCGTGCTCTGGTCCATGGGGTCACAAAGAGTCGGACACAACTAAACGACTAAACAACAACAACAACAATATGTGTGGAAATGCTCAGTGGCTGAATGCAGCACAAATCCCTACCAGGAAGCGAACTCTACATGATCAGACTTCCTTCAATGGCTGCATTCCTGGGGTTGCTTGAGAGAAACAGTTCACAAATGTTGTCTGTGCAAATGATCTCTGAAACCAAAGGCTGAGCATTTACATTTCCAACTGGGTGACGGCATCAAGGCATTTTGGCTACCTGCAAAGTCAGGTCACTCATCTGGCTTTCTCAGTGCCGTACCAGAAGCCCTTGCAAATTTAGTGTCAAACAAGTGATCAGGCATCAGAAGGAAGAGTCCTGCTGCCATGGCTCCTACAACAAGGTGTTGCTTTGAAAGAGAATATGATGAAAATGATGTATAGATAGTATATTACACCAGTAAAATTAGCTAAAATGTATAAGACAAATAAAAAATGTTGGAAATGTAAAGAAAAAGAAGGAACATTTTATTATATGTGGTTGGAATGTAAAAAAGTAAAGAACTTCTGGGAAATGATATATAATGAGATGAAAAAGATGTTGAAATATACATTTTTTAAAAAACCAGAAGCATTTTTACTTGGTATTATAGGTCAGGACATTAATAGGCAAGATGTTAAATTGTTTTTATATGCAACAACTGCAGCAAGAGTATTGTTAGCCCAGAAATGGAAAGAAGAAAAAATTCTGACGAAAGAAGAATGGCAGACAAAATTAATGGACTATGCAGAATTGGACAAAATGACAGGAAGCATTTGAAACCTGCGGGACCAGAGATTTACAGAAGACTGGAAGAAGTATATGAATTATATGAAGAGCAACTGTAATCAACAAATTATGCTAGTAGGACTACAAGACGTTTTGTAAGGAGAAATTTATGAAGTGTTACAAAACAGAAAAAGATAGAGATATTGGTTATGAGTTTGAAATGTAATAGGGAAGATAAGAAATGCACACTGAGAGATTAGAAATTTTCAGACAGGATTGATGGAAGTCAAAAATTTGAATAAGATGTAAAAGTATGTTTAATTACTGTTGAAAATGATATGTTAAATAAAATTTTATTTTATTATATAAATAAAATACAACAAGGTGTTGCCAATGCAACAGCATTTCAAAAGCTGCCCCTTTGGAATTTGCTTGTAGACAGATTGGCTGGTCTGGAGGTTTTGTGTGGACAGGCAGAGTCCCCAGGTCCCGAGCAGCCCCCTCTGCCATCATGTGGAATACGACTCAAGACAACGTGCTATGGGATTAAATTGGCCACAACTTTATTAAATTTCAAATGTGGGTAGACCTTGGCTCAGGCATTGGGCGTTCTCCCTCCCCAGTCCCCAGCCGGGGACCTAGGGAGCATCAGGGTTATCCAGTGTGTGGGGGGGTGGGGGGTGGGCCGGCTCTGGAGAACATATGTTCAAGCAGAGATAGCCGCCCCCGTTACGCCGCCGCCGCCACAGGGGAGAGCAATGACGACCTTTCGGCGTACGGTCAAAGCCTCCCTTCAGAAACCCCTTTAACGGGAAACCCTGGTATTGCCGTCGCAAAGAGGAAGATGGACTAAAGGATTCCGCCCAAGGCCTGATACTGCCAAAGTTGTGACGTTTTGCTACGGGAAAGGCGAAACCTGCCAATGCAGAGAAATTCCTTTCCGGCCCTTTGACAGCGACCTTAACGTAGCAGCGCCCGCATACCTGCAAGTAAAGTTAACCTGCGAAATAAGGCATTAACTGAGGGTGGGTAGGGTGGGAGAAGCTCTGGAGCCAAGTGAGGATTCCCAGGTAAGATCCTCCCTCTATTGTGTGGGCAGGTAATCCCTCCCCCACCTGGCCTGATCTCCTTGGCAACGCTTCCCCCAGATGGGATTGGACACCAGGTATCCCACCTGAGGGAAGGCAAAACCAAGCCTATGCTGATGGAGCCGCTCAAGATCCAGGGGCTGCGCGTGTCCACACATAGGTCGCCCCCGTTTTATGCGGGGAGCGGTCATTGCCTTCCTCATAGCAAACCCTCACTAGTTTAGGTGGTTAAGGCATTGGGTGGAATCCTAGTCTTCAAGTGTGGGGTGAAGTGGTCCATCACCCAATATCGGTGGTGTATTTGGGGTACTTCATCAGAGGGGGTCTCAATGGATGTCCCTGCCTAGAGGACAGCATGGGGCAGATGGGCCTTAGGGCTTCCAGCAGCAGCCTTTGGCTGGTCAACTCAGTAGGTGGACGTCTTGGGGAAGCCATAATCTGTGGCATTGACCCTGAAGTCTGCTCCAGCCCTCTAACAAGGGGCTGCAATGGGTATAAACCCAATGCCTGAGCCCAAGTTCCACCTACACCTATAATCAATAAAGTTGTGGCCATTTTTAATCTAGATCGTTGTCCGCTTGAGTTTGTACTGTCACACCTCACATACCCTATTGGCCCGAATATAAGCCGGACCCAAATATAAGCCACAGCTTTAAAATTAGAGGATGGGGGAAGAAAACAATACCCAAAGCCGCTCCATTCCTCGCTGCTCCTGGCTGCATATGGGGGGGGGAGGACTCCATTGCGTTGCTGACAGCCTTTCGCCTTCCTTGTTTTCCCTTCCTAGCCTTGGGGGAGAGGGCGGGGGACTATGGACGGGGCGGGCACCACTTTGCTGCGCCCCTGCCGCTGTTTGCCGCGTACTCCTGGCTGCATACCGTAAAGTTGCGAATATAAGTCACACTTTAACTTTTCACGTTCAGAATTTTGGGGGAAAGTGCAGCTTATATTTGGGCCAATATGGTAGTACCATATTTTTCACTCTATAGGACGCACCCGACCATAGGAGGCACCTTGTTTTGAGGGGGGGGGGAAGAAAAAAAAGCTCCCCCTCTCTGTGCAGCCCCCCTTCAGTGAAGCAGCGGGAGAAATGGAGCCCCTTCCATGTTTCCTCCTGCTTGGCTGAAGGGGCGCTGCGCCTTAGCTGGAGGTGCTCCTACCCTTCAGCAAAAGGAACCCGAAGCCTCCGGAGCGCAGAGGGAACTCCCGCTGTGCTTCGGAGGCTTCAGGCAGCTATCTTTGAAGCCTAGAGAGTGAGAGTCATCGGTGCGCACCGACCCCTCTCGCTCTCCAGGCTTCAGTGAAAGCAACGCGTGGGAGTGCTCCCACTGCGCTTCGGAGGCTTCGCGTTGCTATCGCTGAAGCCAAGGAGCCTGCATTCGCTCCATAGGATGCACACACATTTCCCCTTAATTTTTGGAGGGGAAAATGTGTGTCTTATAGAGCGAAAAATACGGTATTTGGCCGGGGTGGAGAGGCACTGCAACTGGAACGGCAACAAGGTGTTGTTGTTTCAAAAGCGGCCTCTTTAAGAGCTCTGACAAAGACAAAATTCGGAGCATGGCAGCGTGGGAGAAAACTCTTGACAAGCAGCCCAACCTCTGAGCTCCTGAAAGGACAGAAGCACTCGTCCCTCTGGGAATGTGTTTTCCTAATTTCTGTTCCATGGATTCGAAGAGCTGTGGTTTTGGAAGGAGCACATCCAGACTGGCTTTCAGGAGAAGAACCAGCCTTCTTTATTATTTTCATTTTATTACAGCCAAAGCTATTTTCACCCAACTGTGACAAGCGTGGGCATGTTATTTGAATAGATCTTTCCCCAAAATGTAACACTAGCTCTCCGACACCTGTTTACATTTTCATAGAGACTAACATGTGACGGAAATGTTATTCAAAACCAGAACATACACGAATGTTGCTGCATCAAACTGCAGCGCGTCTGTGAACAATGGGGCTTTGGAGCTGCTGCTCTCCTCCCAGGCCTTCTTCCCCTCTCATGTTTTGTGATTCTCTGCCCCACAGTGCAAGGATCGTGGCCCTAGCATTAACTACTGTGAGGTGGCTGCTGTAATAAGTGGAATCATTGCTTTCCTGTAGCACGCAGAGCTTTAAAATGACATTGCACAAAGAAGAGGCTGAGGCAATGGGGTGTAATAGATTGACCTAGGCGAGAGAGAGAGAGAGAGAGAGAAGAGTTCAACAAGTTTATTCAAAGTGCTGGGTTAAAAAGAAACAGCAACTATCTATGCTTAACAAATGAATATATTTGGAGAATAATTTATGGCGTTACATCCCAGTATGATGCGCACTGCGCACAGTGCCCAAAATGCTGCAGATTTTATTCTGAATTGTTGTATTGCAGCCTGAAACAAACTTCCTGGTTCCTATCTCTTTCAGAATATATCTTTGCAGGCGTTTGCCTTTGCTTTTAAGCAACCGGGCAAAAATGTCCCGATAAAAGCATCTTGAAGTGCCCCACAAATTTTCAATCCAAAGACATTTTAATAGATTTACATAAGCATCCATCACTAGGTAAGAGGTAGTTTTGTAGCTATCTGACAGGATTATAAGATCATTAAGTGGACAAAATAAAAATAAAAATCAATATCTGACAACTCTATATATTGATCAGAACAAGAGTTTCCTAATTACTTTGGCCAATTATAATGTACTAAGAGCATCTATTTTTGAAAGAGAAAAAAAGCAAGAAAGTCGTGTCGCCAGATTCATTTAAATTACGTACCAGACCCTTAGACACAATGGAGGACTGCAGAACTGAGTGAAAGGGACAGGGCAGGGCAAGGCAGAAAGGCCCTGAACTTTGGAGCCCTGAACATTGACAAGGTCGTTCCCATTGTTCGTCCCAGTAGCGCATTGGAACAGAGGGGAGAACAATGGTAAGGACTCAAAGAAATAAGCGCAAACTCTCCTGGAGGAGAACACGATTTAACAAGCCATATCTATTTGCATTGAAGAGTGTATTTAATGAGAGAGTGTGCTATAGAAATAAAACTTTTTAACTTTTCCAGATAGATAGATAGATAGATAGGTGATAGATAGATGAATGATAGATGATAGATATAGATAGGTAGATAGGTAGATAGATGATAGATAGATGAATGATAAAGGTAAAGGTACCCCTGCCCATACGGGCCAGTCTTGCCAGACTCTAGGGTTGTGCGCTCATCTCACTCTATAGGCCGGGAGCCAGCGCTGTCCGCAGACACTTCCGGGTCACGTGGCCAGCATGACAAGCTGCATCTGGCGAGCCAGCGCAACACACGGAACGCCGTTTACCTTCCCGCTGGTAAGCGGTCCCTATTTATCTACTTGCACCTGGGGGTGCTTTCGAACTGCTAGGTTGGCAGGCACTGGGACCGAACGACGGGAGCGCATCCCGCCGTGGGGATTCGAACCACCGACCTGACGATCGGCAAGTCCTAGGTGCTGAGGTATTATCCACAGCGCCACCCGCGTCCCTAGATGAATGATAGATGATAGATATAGATAGATGATAGATAGATGATAGATAGATATAGAAAGATGATAGATAGATAGATAGATAGATAGATGATAGATAGATAGATAGATAGATAGATGATAGATAGATAGATAGATAGATAGATAGATAGATAGAGATAGATGATAGATACTGAAAGATTTACAAAATACAAAATGGATGGGTCACTGTAAAATCATTGAAGAATAAATAAGTGGCATGACTCAGAACTGGGATATTTTCTGGGAAGGTATGGATGCCTGATGATGGAGATACTTGGGCATGTCAAGAAGCTTCAACTAGAAACATTCAACAAGTCAAATTAACTGTGGGGTTTTTGCTTCCTCTTCCCAGGCACTCAGCCTTGCTTTTGACCAAGGCTGTTCTCCCATAATACAGAGCATAAGCTTGAGTTGCTGCCTCATTTCACAAATGAGATAACAAGGGTTTATGCAAGGCCACGGTAAGGACAGGACCAAGGACTCCAGCATGACAGGCGGTGATCTGAGCTGCCGAGTGACTTCCCTTTGAGCTATAATTTCCCAGCATACAGCTGCAGGCCTTACCACTTAAGTCTCCCTAACAGGCACAGTGCTGTATTCAGGAATAAACCAGAACCGAAAGCAGGAATGGATTAAACTGAGACCCTGAAAATTCTCACTGTGAGAGAAGATTTTTCTCAGCTTACCACCTTAGGGAAACAGCAATAACCTAGATTTGCAATATCTTACTTTTGTTGCTACATTTTTGTAGTCTCTTTACGTCTCCTTCATCCTCCTCTAGATTAAAAATGCAACTTTCACCTTAATAACATTTAATATAATCAATTTAACATTTTGAACCGGTTGTTGTTGGTGTCCGTCTGTCTCAGAAGACATTGCAAGAGTGCAGCTTCAGGGGTAAAGTTAAACCGTTGGAGAGTCACAACGCCCGCTGTCGCTGCAAGTCCAATGTGTGAGAAACATGCTTCATTGCAGCTGGAGGAGATGAAGGCGTCTGGTTTTGCTGCTACAGGTGCACCAAAGTGTTTCGTCTCTCTGAGCTCCTCCCAGCGCCATTTTGAACCTGCTGTGGGTTAAACCACAGAGCCTAGAACTTGCCGATCAGAAGGTCAGAGGTTCGAATGCCCATGACGGGGTGAGCTCCCGTTGCTCGGTCCCTGCTCCTGCCAACCTAGCAGTTCGAAAGCACATCAAAGTGCAAGTAGATAAATAGGCACCACTCCGGAGGGAAGGTAAACGGTGTTTCCGTGTGCTGCTCTAGTTCGCCAGAAGCGGCTTAATCACCTTTACCCTTTACCTACCTCTCCCAGCTACAGCATTCTGCAGGAGAGGGCTTCCTGCCGATACGCTCCCATCAGGAGGTGCATCCCAAACACTGTCAAAATTGGAGCATTAGTGAGATTGTACCTACACTCTAAAAGGGACGTGGGTGGTGCTGTGGGTTAAACCACTGAGCCTAAGGCTTGCCGATCAGAAGCTCAGCGGTTCGAATCCCTGCGATGGAGGGCACAAGGAGAAGGGGACGACAGAGGATGAGATGGTTGGATAGTGTTCTCGAAGCTACCAGCATGAGTTTGACCAAACTGCGGGAGGCAGTGGAAGACAGAAGTGCCTGGCGTGCTCTGGTCCATGGGGTCACAAAGAGTTGGACACAACTAAACGACTAAACAACAGCAACAACCAGTTGGGAAGTACTATTATTAGCTTGCATGTTACCCCGGAGTGAACAGATGTTGTGTCACATATCACATACTGTAGAGGAAACAAGTGGATTTTCCCCTTCTACAGACCGTTCCACCCCAGACTTTGTTCATGTAACAACAGAGGGTTCTTTACATTCCCAGTGAAACAACAGCATCTCCTCATTCCCCGAGTCTTCTGGGAAATTGGGTTGTGCCACTGCCAGGGAGTAATTTATATGGGGTACAAGAGCTTGTTCTAACAGTGTGGATGTGATATATTGGCACAGTAAAGGCTTATTAAAGACTAAGCCATACTAATAAAATGCAAAGGTTGTCATTTAGAATGAAAACCCCACTGATTTAGAGGCAGTGGGCAAATATTGGATCATCTTATATGCTTGTCATCAATCAAAACAAGGAAGGTGCAGAAAGTCTCGGTGTTTAAAACCCAAAAGCGGCTCCCAAGTTTGCTGCACTTTGCAAAATTTTAATATTTTGAAAGATGTGTGCATGGGGAGATGTCTGCTTTCCGGAAGGGTTTAGGAACAAAGAAATAAGAACTTGTCCTGTGCCAGGTTAGTCCAATTGTCTGTCTAGCTCAGTATTGTCCACAGCGGTGCTAGTAGTCCTCCTAGGAGTCTTGTCCATCTTCGTCTAGAGATACCATGGCAGAAGAGCCCTGCTACATCCGGCCAGAGACCCGCCCAGTTCTCCCAGTGGACAGCCAGATGCCCACTGGAAGCCCACAAGGAGAACTAGAGTGGAATGACCGCTCCCCACATTAAATGGGGGGGGCGCCCTTTGCGTGGACACGTGCAGCCCCTGGACCCGGTGTGGCTCCATCAGCACAGGCTTGGCTTCACCTTCCCCCAGGTGGGATACCTGGAGGTCTCCGCCTACCTCAGTCAGTTGTCTAATCCCGCCTGGGGGAAGCGTTGCCAAGGAGACCAGGCCAGGTAGGGGAGGGGCTACCTGCCCACACAATGGAGGGAGGATCTTACCTGGGAATCCTCAGTTGGCTCCAGAACTTCTCCCACCCTACCCACCCTCAGTTAAGTCTTATTTTGCAGGTTAACCTTTTCTTCGCAGGTATGCAGGCGCTGCTACGTCAAGGTCGCTGTTGAAGGGCCGGAAAGGAATTCCCCTGCATTGGCAGGTTCTTCCTTTCCCATAGCAAGACGTCACAACTTTGGCGGTATCAGGCCTTGGGCGGAATCCTTTAGTCTATCTTTCTCTTTGCGGCGGCGATACCAGGGTTCCCCGTTAAAGGGGTTTCTGAGGGGAGGCTTTGACCGTACTCCAAGAGGTCATTATTGCTGTCCCCTGTGATGGCGGCATAACAGGGGCAGCTATCTTTGCTTGAACATATGTTCTCCAGAGCTGGCCCATCCCCCCCCACTGGATAACCCTGATGTTCCCTAGATCCCCAGCTGGGGACTGGGGAGGGTTAAACGCCCAATGCCTGAGCCAAGGTCTACCCAGATCTGAAATATAATAAAGTTGTGGCCAATTTAATCCCATAGCACGTTGTCTTGAGTCGTTATTCCACATGGGGGGGCTGCTCAGGGTTTGGGGGACCCCGCCAGTCCACTCCACACAAAAGGCCTCTCCCCACCTGTGATGCCCAGTATTCAGAGAGTCAGACTGTCTCTAATAGCGGAGGCAGAACATAAACGATATGGCCAGGGCTAGATTTAGGTTGGATGAGGCCCTCAGCTCCTGAAGGTAATGGGGCCCTTTCTATGTCCAGCTGTCCTTTGTCAACAACAAATGGTCGCTGTTTTTTGTGTTGAATATATGCTATATGGTCATTTATGGACCTCATAGGTATCTCAAGCCATTTGCACATGTTGCCCTGCAACCAGTCCATGCAGAATGTAGGCACCCTGTATATAGAAAGGAGCAAACCAGGGATATTTTAGGGAGCAGGCTAGCAGGCGGAGCCCATGACTTACATCACAGGAGCCTACACAATGCAAAACACTGTTGCTGTCTGTAGGGTTTGTTTTATTTGTTTTTTATCTTATATTTTGGAAATGTACATCCAGTTGTTTTGCCTTTAAATCTTTTTGGGGGCCTTCAAGAGAGTGGAGCCCTAAGCTAGAGCTTTTTTAGCTTATACGTAAATCCGGCACTGGATATGGCCAGTGTCCGACCATTGATCGCCTGTTCCTCCATGGATTTATTCAGCGCTGTTTTTCTAGGAAAAGAAGTGCCAGAACTTACCATGACCACCTCCCTTGTTCTCTTAGGATGGCAAAGGTGCTCACTTGATGGGTACTGGCCAGTTCCAGCTGAAAAAAAGCTCTGAATTTATCAAATCTTCTTCTAAGGCAGCCCTGGTTGTTGGTCATCAGTGCCTCTTGTCAGTGTGGATTCCATAGTTTAACCACACACCACGTGACGTGGTACTTCAGCAGTCCTGAATCTTCTGACATTTAGCATCCCTGATTCAATCCCAGGACCTTTTACATGTAAAATGTGTGCTCTGCTTCTGAGCCATAGCTCTTACCCAGTGATCTCATGATGGGTCAAGCCAGTGCTTTTTTTCTGGGGGGGATGCAGGGTTATGCATACCCCTAAACATTTTGTGAATCTTTGTACTTTTGTCCATTTAATGTATTTATTTCCCCCAATTTGAACTATAAAATGGTGATTTTCTTGAGTCAAAATGAGAACACAGTGGTACCTCGGGTTACAGATACTTCAGGTTACATACGCTTCAGGTTACAGCCTCTGCTAACCCAGAAATATTACCTCAGGTTAAGAACTTTGCTTCAGGATGAGAACAGAAATCGTGCTCTGGCGGCGTGGCAGCAGCAGGAGGCCCCATTAGCTAAAGTGGTGCTTCAAGTTAAAAACAGTTTCAGGTTAAGAACAGACCTCCAGAATGAATTAAGTACTTAACCTGAGGTACCACTGTATCCCCAAACATTTTTTAGCAGAAAAAAAAGCACTGGGTGAAGCCATTCTAACTCTTTCCTGTACCTCCAAAAACTGGGATATAAAGAGACTGTCAAGTCCCAAGATGGGAAGCAGCTCAAAAGAGATGCCAAACAGTAGGGCTGAGCTTTTTTTCTTTAGAAAATCCCCAATTTTTTTGAGCATTTTTAAGGAAAACCAGAAAGTTATTGAGCTTTTTAAATTAAAAAAACCCACAATTTTTCGATTGACTTGTCTAAGATTTGGAAATTCTCCCCAGACGTCAATTTCACCTTTGAAATCCCAGGAAAATCCCAGGAAAATCCGGATCTATGGCAGCCCTGTTGTCATTGTTGTTGTTTATTTATATGAGTAAAACACTCGTGTTCATAAGTGACCTTTACTATCTAAAGATGTGACCTGGGCCTTGATCCCTTATTTATGCATTAGCAACTGGTTTGGGGTTGTTGTTTTTTTAACCGTAGCATACAGTCCATTCATTTTCTTCCAAGAAATCAACACAACATTTGGACATACTGCACCTTCTCAGTAGTCAAAGCCCTGTATTTTATACTTGGGAAAATTCCAAACGATTCCCTTTCCTACCAAGAGGCTGGCTTGATATTGTCTCAGCGCAATCCCCACTTAGTCCGACTCACTGAAATCTGGCGATATTTCTGCTTGAACACAGAATAAACAAGGCAGCTGCCCCACATCCTACCGCTGGAAGTTGTATTGGTCCCAAACTTCACTTTATCTCTCTAATTCGGGTTAATCACATAGCAAGAAACAGTGCCCACCCTTTTTACACGACTTGCCACTTTCCCCCTGGCATCCCAGCAAAAACCTACCAGCCAGTTTGGGCTCCTTTGCTTTCCATCCTCCTGTCCTTGCAAGTGCTTAGACTGGCATCCTAGCTGCCATGGGCTCCTCAAATTATCACCTTGTATCAAGCTGCCTGTTTCATGGCTAAGGTATATTATTAGCAGACATCTTCTTTTTAGGTCACTGATTATGATCGCCGTGCCATACCATTTATTCTACATTGCTGGCAGTGATTGATGTTCCTGGTTCTTTCAAGGCTTCTCAAAAGTCCTTCAGCCTTTTCCATTTTTCTTTCCTTTTTTCCCATGATCGAGGGCTGGTTTGCAATTTCCCTTTTGGCACAGAATCTCTGTGCTTATTTAACACGGAGGTTTCCCAGCCTCATTGTCCATCATCCCTAATGGGGAGCTTAGGAACAAGTTGGTCACAACTGATGTGGGTTTCACTTAGCTAACTATGAATATGAATGTCACCTGGAATTTAGCAGGAACAAACGTCTCTGGATTGATCTGTTTCCTGGTCAGTAAGGCCTTCTGAGCGAGAGGAGCTGCCTTTGGGGACAGAGAATAGGGATGCAGGTGGCGCTGTGGGTTAAACCACAGAGCCTAGGACTTGCCAATCAGAAGGTCGGCAGTTCGAATCCCCGTGATGGTGTGAGCTCCTGCTGCTCGGTCCCTGCTCTACCAACCTAGCAGTTCGAAAGCATGTCAAAGTGCAAGTAGATAAATAGTTACCGCTCTGGCGGGAAGGTAAACGGCATTTCCGTGCACTGCTCTAGTTCGCCAGAAGTGGCTTAGTCATGCTGGCCACATGACCCGGAAGCTGTATGCCGCTCCCTCGGCCAATAAAGCGAGATGAGCACCGCAACCCCAGAGTCAGCCACGACTGGACCTAATGGTCAGGGGTCCCTTTACCTTTACCTTTAGGCCGGTATAGAAACTAAGGATAAGAAATTGACAAGAAAAATTAACTGAAACCATAAACTTGTTTATTGGCCGAGGGAGCCGGCGTACAGCTTCCGGGTCCTGTGCCAGCATGACTAAGCCACTTCTGGCGAACCAGAGCAGCGCACCGAAACGCCGTTTACCTTACCTGTTTATCTACTTGCACTGGCGTGCTTTTAAACTGCTAGGTTGGCAGGAGCAGGGACCGAGCAACGGGAGCTCACCCCGTCATGGGGATTCGAACCGCTGACCTTCTGATCGGCAAGTCCTAGGCTGTGTGGTTTAACCCACAGCGCCATCCACGTCCCTATACCGGCCTATACCTTCCTAATAACTGCTAACTGATTATCCCAACTGTCTATCTGACTCCACCTAACAATTCCTCTCACTCTCTCACAACACAACTCGACAACCCACAGACTTATCCTCCCTCTTCCTCCTCCAACTCCCAACTGACTTTCCAACAACTCCAACTCGAACTCCTCCCCTTGAGTTGCGTGGCAATACCCGCCCCCTCCCACAGATGGGTAAATAAAGACACGGACAACAAACTTTAGGTTAATGGGCGAAAAATGGCCACAACTTTATTGATTACAGGTAAGAGCGGTATTGGCATTAGGCATTGGCCCTAACAGACTATCCGGATCTAACCGGGAAGGGTTAAACACCAACAGGGGGAGCCCCCCAGATATGCATCCGTAGGCGCTCCCCGAGGGGTTACCGCTCTGGAGCGCGCTTTAGGCCCTAGCCTCCGTAGGTTTCGGACAAGGCGACGCTCCTCGGAATCCTTTAACGAACCACCCTTCAAAAGCTGGGGGAGGTGATGGCGATCCTCCCCCCCGATCTCATTTGCATAACAATACCCCGGCCAATGCCTAACCGCCACACGAAAAGGGGTGATCCCGGGCTTCCCCGACCTTAAGTGCCCTCAGGAAGACCCGCCCCTAAAGCCTCCCATTGGCTAGCGCTGCAGCTGATGTATAATAATGAGTTCCTGGGTCCCGCGGGGCTAGCCCTAGCCCCACGAGAATGTGGGCGGGGTCGAGAGCCCGCAACCCCACCCCTCCTAAGATCGGGAGTGGCTTTCCCACTCGCCAATCACTTCACACCCATTTAACCCTTTCCTTATGACCCACCTAGGAGGGCAAACGCCACACAGTGCCATTGCCCCCGCTCACGATGACACCTGCACTTCTCCAACTCACATTGCAGGAGTTTCCAAAAGGCAAACTGACATGTCGTAAACAGCGAATGTTTGAGCACAGGCACTAAAAGTAATGATGGGTTTGTTCGGTGCCACGGTGCTCCAGAATTCATCTGGAAATAAAAATTATTTATAGCAAGGTGCCCTCCTACCCTTTGTAATAATCTTGTTACTTCCACGCTGCCGAGAGATTTTATTTTTCAAAGCCTGAAGCTGCTTTGCGAATGGGAAGTTTTGCCATCATCAAGTTACAAATGGCAAGCATCAGGAGGAAGAGCAGCCTGGCTAGATCAGACCAAAGGTCTCTTGAGCCCAGTGCCTGTCTCCAGCCCAGGACAGCCAGAGGCCTCTTGGCACAGAGGGGGGTCACCTTTCCTTTCTCCCCAGTGTCTGCTGGTCTGGATCCAAGTACAGTGGTCCCTTGGTTCTCAGACACCTTGGGACTCAAACAACTTGGAACCCAAACACTGCAAACCCGGAAGTAACTGTTCCAGTTTTGATTGTTGCACTTCCGATTTGAGTGTCACCCATCTACGCTGAGGTCTGTCTGTTTTTGCTATTTATTTTGCGTTTTTGTTTTTGAGGCTTTCTTGTTTTGCTTTGGTGACTGTGTGGAACCCAGTTCAGCTAGTGATGGATGGATGGATGGATGGATGGATGGATGGATGGATGGATTGATTGTGTGACTGCAGTACATTGTTTATTGCTTTCATTTTATGGATCAATGGTCTCTTTAGATAGTAAAATTCATGTTAAATTGTTGTTTTTAAAAGTCTGGAATGGATTGATCTGTTTTGCATTCCTTTCTATGGGAAAGCACGCCTTGGTTTTGGAAGGCTTTGGTTTTCGAACGGACTTCCGGAACGGATTATGTCTGAGAACCAAAGTGCCACTGTATGTCTTAAAGTCTTGAGTTAACAGCTTAAGAGATGTGAGGTGGAGATTCAGCCTCTGCACCGGGTAAAGAAAAGAAGAACTACAAGAAAACCAGCCATAGCCAGTGAGGGGATTTCGTGCACCAGATTAACCCAACCAGGGGCGCTACATTTCCCATGTGTTCCAGTTAGCATTGGTAACATTAAGGTTGATGGGAATGGACATTCAAAACATCTGGAGAGCACCAGGTTGGCGAACAGCGCTTTACACCCATAGCTGGTCTTCTGGCAGAGTCTCCGAAATAACAGCCCTAGGCAAAGGTCCATATAGTTAAAGCTATGGTTTTCCCGGTAGTGATGTATGGAAGTGAGAGCTGGACCATAAAGAAGGCTGGTCGCCGAAGAATTGATGCTTTTGAATTATGGTGCTGGAGGAGACTCCTGAGAGTCCCATGGACTGCAAAAAGATTAAACCTCTCCATTCTTAAGGAAATCAGCCCTGAGTGCTCATTGGAAGGACAGATCCTGAAACTGAGACTCCAATACTTTGGCCATCTCATGAAAAGAGAAGACTCCCTGGAAAAGACCCTGATGTTGGGAAAGATGGAGGTCACAAGGAGAAGAGGATGACAGAGGACGAGATGGTTGGACAGTGTTCTCGAAGCTACCAGCATGAGTTTGACCAAGCTGCGGGAGGCAGTGGAAGACAGGAGGGCCTGGTGTGCTCTGGTCCATGAGGTCATGAAGAGTCGGACACGACTAAACAACAACAACAACAACGGCATGTCTACTCAAAAGGAAGCCCCTTTTCATTCAGTGGACCTTACCTAATGGTTCGCATGTATAAGACTGCCGCCTAAGTTAAACTTTCTTGCCATGTGCCTCACTAAAGCTGCAATCCGATGGGTACTTCTCTGGAGTAAGGGCTGGGAAAATCTGTGTATTTTGCTTCCCCTCACTTGTTGCTTTCCCAATCCCAAGTTCAGTTCACTCTACTTCTACATCAGTTTTCATTTAAAAAAAAATGCCCGCATGAAAATTTCCGCACATTTTCACTTCCCTAATATATATGCTTTCTCTCTGTGTGTGTCTGTGTTCCAAATTTTAACAAATCAATCTTAATTATTTAAATGTAATGCATTTTTTTTTTAAAAAATAATGATTAGGTTTCCCGCTCCTGTTGCAAACATATGTCCATTGCTTCCTGATGTTGCTCCTTCGTTCTTCTTCTTTAATCACCTTCTCATCCTTCTAGTAATTTTAATCCATTTTCATAGCTGGTCTTTCTTGTTTCCTTGCAATCAGCACCTTTGTTGTTTCCCAAACATGTAAATATCCATTTCACGTGTGTAACCCTTCCAGCACTCTGTTTCCAGACCTGGTGCATAGAGATAATTTATTGTGTGCTTTCATATGCAATTTTGGCTAATACAGTAGTACCTCGGGTTAAGTACTTAATTCGTTCCAGAGGTCCGTTCTTAACCTGAAACTGTTCTTAACCTGAAGCACCACTTTAGCTAATGGGGCCTCCTGCTGCTGCCACGCCACCGGAGCACGATGTCTGTTCTTATCCTGAAGCAAAGTTCTTAACCTGAAGCACTATTCTGGGTTAACGGAGTCTGTAACCTGAAGTGTATGTAACCCAAGTATGTACCACTGTATTGTAAAATAATAGAGTTGGAAGAGACACCCCCCCCAGGCCATCTAGCCCCATCCTGCAATACAGGAATCTCAGTTAAACCCCCCCCCCCCGTGACTGATAGGCACATCTGAAGCCCATTTCACAAAACATACTGCATTTTGTGTGTTGTTTTCCACGAATACAACCTGTTTACATGTACTTTCCCCTAACGTCCATATTTTGTACTCTGGGCAAGGCAGGGGTAGAAGAAAATGCAGTGCAAAATTCAAAGAAATGTAAGTTAGAAAGGTGTTTTTTGCTTTCTTTCCTGATTAGAGGATTGTGAAGTGGGCAAGTTTTCATTAAAATGGAAACCAAACAAATTTTTCCCTTCATCCTTACCTGGGTGCTACTTCCTTCTGAGTAAGGATGGGGGAGATATTCAATTCAGTTTGGATTTATAGGCAAACCTACTAACTGCCTATAAACTGCCTATTGTTTTCAGAAACAATATGCAGACAGAAACACAGCCATCCTCTGAAATTCCCACTTCTCCGGATTTTACAATGCATGTTACCAAAACACATAGGTAAAGGTAAAGGGGCCCCTGACCATTAGGTCCAGTCGTGTCCGATTCTGGGGTTGTGGCGCTCATCTCGCTTTATTGGCCAAGGGAGCTGGCGTACAGCTTCTGGGCCATGTGGCCAGCATGACTAAGCCACTTCTGGCGAACCAGAGCAGCACACGGAAACGCCATTTACCTTCCTGCCGGAGTGGTACCCATTTATCTACTTGCACTTTGATGTGCTTTCGAACTGGAAAGCAGGAGCAGGGACTGAGCAACGGGAGCTCACCCCGTCGTGGGGATTCAAACCACCGACCTTCTGATCAACAAGTCCTAGGCTCTGTGGTTTAACCCACAGTGCCACCCACATCCCTTACCGAAACACATATACTAAAGTGGGCATAAACATGCATATATATTAGTGAAGATAACATGCAGAAATGCATTATGTTAGGGGGAAATTGCTTTGCAAAATTGTTCCTACAAGGCAAAATGCATATAAAAATGTGCATTTTTAGAAGGAATTTACACTAAAATGCTGACGAGGGAGTCGGGCTTAGCATACTTAAGAGAAGTTATTTGCACACTTGCACACATCCTTTGGGAGGGATGCGAACTTGGTTCATAAATCAGAAGTGGTTATACTAATCTGAAGAGTTGCTTGAATGGAAAGAAAGCATCGAGTTCAAGGTTTCTCAGGGACGAGAGAACCCTATAGAAGCCGATTTATTTCTTTTTTTGCCTTGATTGCCATTAGCTCACGTGTATTTATTTTAATCTAGCAGATATTGACCTGCTTCCTCTTCCGACGCTGGCATTTCCCTCCTTAAAGGATTCAGTCGTGTGGCATTACAAGTGTTAACATTTTTCTTCTGGCACAGACTGTGCAAGGAAGCGATGGCTCTAAATCACGTCTGCCTTCTGGAGACTGCCAGCTCTGGAAGCCCAACATAATGAATGACACGGAGTCATGACGGGAGCGAGAAAGTGCATTTGAGGCATTACCCGAGAGAAATGGCAGCTCCTCTAGCCAAGCTCAGCAGCTTCAGGGGCTGTAGCGATGAGACACATATTCCCTTCATTTACGTGCCAAGGCTGATGTGGAAAAAATGCCTTCCTTCCCCCCATGCTGTAGACACGCACGCATTCAACTTTCAGTCTTGGTTAAATAGGTTTTGCAGGGTTCTGTGCTTCAAAAACCTCCAACACCTTTTGACCAGAAAAAGGAGTGAAACAAAAAAGATCTACCTGTCTCAGTACCGGGGGGCGGGGGGGGGATGCAGGCCTAGCTTATAAATGACGGTCCATTTCCATTTTCATCCTCACTTCTATATGAAAGCCCCATGCTAAGGATGGGGTACTGAGACTGAGAAATTGTGAACTGGGAAGGAAGGAAGGAAGGAAGGAAGGAAGGAAGGAAGGAAGGAAGGAAGGAAGGAAGGAAGGAAGGACTTGTGAATTGCTCAAATCCTCTCTTTGAGCTCCACAGCAAAGCAAGAATCTGCACATTTTCCTTGCAAGTCCATAAACCAATACTGTGTTCACTAGATTGTGTTGGTCATCAACACACTAGGTTTGCTAGGTGCAATGTGTCCTTTGTATATCTAACATCATCATTTGTTCTCCATCTCCATCTCCTCCTCCATCTCCATCATCTCCATCTCCATCTCTTCCTCCTCCTCCTCCTCCTCCCCCTCCTCCTCCTTCTCCTTCTCCTCCCACCCATCTGACTAGGTTGCCTCAGCCTCTCTGAATGGTATACACTGAGCCAACCATCTGCCCCCCCCCCAAAAAAAAAACCAACCAAAGTTTCCCTAAGCTTCTGAAGTGTGAGGCCAGTGGTATAGCATGGAGGGCACAGGGGTGGTTGCCCTGGGTGCAGAATTGATAGGGGTGCAAAATTTCAACACCTCTCTCCCGGAGCAGCCCCGGGCACTGGCAACCCATGCTACACCACTGTGCGCAGATAAAGAGAAGCGGCATGGCTGCTTGCTGTTTTGTGGGCTTGAAACTCTTGTGAGCCCAAGTCTAAAAAAGTACCTTCCAAACTAGAGCTGAGCCGAGACCTTGTACGCTTGCACCTTGTACATGAGACCTTGAACATTCATGTTCAGACCTTGGACGTGGACATGCACAAACGATGGCATTCTTGCAGCCTGCTGAATAACCTGCTGGTTATATTTTCTGAGATAAATCTGCTGTGAAATGGCCTTATTTATATCTGGTGTCTGCCAGTCCAGTTACAACATTTTGAATTAGTAGAAATGCATGAGCAAAAACCAGTCCATCCATCTCTCTTCTTTTAGTTGGCAAATGAGAATTCTTGTTCGAAACCACAAGATGGCACTGCGCACTTTGTTACTTTGCCCAACCTTCAGTTCTTGGCTCAGGCAGTGACTCGAGACTATTATAGGAAAAGAGCTGCCTTTGCTATTTGTTTTGCTTGTTACCTAAAAGCCACTGCTTGAAAAAAGAAAAAGAAAGTTTTAAAATACACTGAAATTTAATCTGGCAGGTAACATAACCTGAATGCAATAGCCGGACAAAATGAAGGAAGACTGACCATTTTCTGGTAATTTAATTGTCTAGACAAATGGATCCTTTATAAAAGGTCTAATTCTTCAATCAGCAGCAAGTCTTACAAAGCCATGCAAAATATGACATTTTGCAAATGCTGGATTGCTGCCAGCCTGTTGTCTAAAAACTGCTGAGATCCTATGCACATTTATTTGGGAGCAAACGACATCAAACTCAATGAGCCTACTTTTGAGCAAACTTTCGGTTGTGCTGCAAAAGGCTCTATTGTCTCTGATTGGGATGCCTTGTTTATTTTGATGGATGCACACCGAATTTAAATTCTGAGATGCAAAAGTTTTAGTAGGGACAGAGGTGCGTTTTGTGGCTCAGGATTTGCCTTGGCAAGAAGGGGGGAGGGACCCCTGACTCTTAAGACGTCTTCAAAATGTGCCCATCTTGCATCTAGCAGTAATGCCTCACTCTGAATGTTGTTGTTGTTTAGTCGTTTAGTCGTATCCGACTCTTCGTGACCCCATGGACCAGAGCACGCGAGGCACTCCTGTCTTCCACTGCCTCCCACATTTTGGTCAAACTCATGCTGGTAGCTTCGAGAACACTGTCCAACCATCTCGTCCTCTGTCGTCCCCTTCTCCTTCTGGCCTCCATCTTTCCCAACATCAGGGTCTTTTCCAGGGAGTCTTCTCTTCTCATGAAGTGGCCAGAGTATTGGAGCCTCAGCTTCAGGATCTGTCCTTCCAGTGAGGACTCAGGGCTGATTTCCTTCAGAATGGAGAGGTTTGATTTTCTTGCAGTCCATGGGACTCTCAAGAGTCTCCTCCAGCACCATAATTCAAAAGCATCAATTCTTCGGCGATCAGACTTCTTTAACGCTGTGGTTAAAGCTATGGTTTTCCCAGTAGTGATGTATGGAAGTGAGAGCTGGACCACTCTGAATAGGACTGATTAGTTTGAATGATTCCATGACTTGAAAACAGAGATTCTGCGTGTTCTATTGCTACCCAAGAAAACCTTAATAAAAACATTATTATTATTATTATTATTATTATTATTATTATTATGTGTTATGGTGGTTTGCTTGCAGGTATGTGGGACTTCATTTTTATTCATCCTCTCACTGCAAGGACTCCTGCTTGCAAAATGGATCTCTCTCTTTCTCTCCAAAATCTGTCCCCAAATCTGTCCCCAAGCCTCTTTATCCAATTTGGGAAGGTGGAAAGAGGAATAAGGGGACGTTCTGTTGCACAAGCAGAAGTCCTTGCACAAACGGAACAACTCTCTTGAAGACAACCTATTGCTTCTCTTATTTTTGCAAAGTGCTTGTAGACTATATTGGTATTAAGCAGTATATGCATAGATGAAATAAAATAATAAATGCTCTTCAATATATATATATATATATATATATATATATATATATATATATATATATATAAAATCTGCTATGGCTGGTGCTCTTTTTAACAGACCCCGCTGTGCCTGCTTAAACAATTCTTTATATGCTGGGCTCCAAGAGCATGAAAATAAAATTAATGTTAATAGTAGCTGCATGCTCACTTCATTAGGGCTGGTTTCCAAATGCCATTGATATCTGACCTGGAAGCAGCTGTTCCTAGCAAAAGCAAATTTAAAACGAGAAAACGGTGTTATTTCATAAAACAGAAACAAAACGCTCTCCCTGCACCCGCCCCCATTCTCCATCTTCATACCAACTTTTTTCTTCCACACCAAATCCCTCAATCATATTTCTGTTACGCAGTTGCGGTCACACTTCTCAATTTCCTCCCTCTCCATTTTTTTTTTCTTCCAAGGAAAAATAACGGTTCCACTTTATTAGCCTGATTCTCCTGACTCTGAGGGTTTCTGGGAGCTACCAATGACAGGTATCCCCTGAAGACTGTATGCAAATGAACAGAGCCCGAGACACTCAGTCAAATCTATCTGGTTAATTGCTGATTTGCCGGCCTGAAATCTTTGGCATTGATTCTCAGCATGTTTTTGGAAATGGAAGTTTTGTGTTTGGATTTTTAAAAAAGAAAAGAAAAGGAAAAAGAAAGTATCTTGCTCTGTTTTTCTTATAAATGATGCGGTTGAAACTAAAAGTGCCACAGAGCAGAATCCATGTCTTAAATAATCAGGAGGGCAAGGTTTCCTCAGAGACCTCAAAACCGGAGCAAATGGAACTGAAGTATATATTAGCAGGTCTTTTATTTTAACAATGTTTTTATTAAATTTCCATGTTAACAATCCAATAAAAGCCACAATAAAACGTTCCAAATTATCATACAATCCTATGACATTTGGAGGACAAAGAACCCCTTGGGAAGAGAAGGAACATTCTTTTCTGAAGCCCAACTGACATGGACGAGAATCGACCAAATATGGATATCTAGAGGTCTGGCACCTAAGATCGGAAAGGTGGAAATCTGCCCAAAGACCTGCTCCGACCATAATGCCGTAAAGATGAACATGACACTACTACCAACCGGCTCCTTTAGATGGAAGATGAATGACAATTTGTTTAGAGATCAGGAGATTACCAAGAAAGCTCAAAAAGTTCTGAAGGATTATTTTGAGATAAACTTGAACACTAAAGTGGAAAAAAGAATCATCTGGGATGCAAGTAAGGCCGTGATGAGGGGGTTCTTGATACAACAGAATGCTGTAAAGAAAAGGACACAAAATGAGAAAAAAGATAAGATTTTGGAGAAAGTTAAAGAATTTGAGAAGAAGCTGAGATCTAATCCGAAGTCACAGCCGATTCTGAGAGAAATTAAACTCTATCAAGCACAATATTCCAAATTGATAAACCAGGAAATAGAGTGGAAAGTTAAACTAATGAAACAAAGAACATTTGAATCGGCGAATAAATGTGGGAAACTGCTAGCATGGCAGTTGAAAAAGAGACAGAAACTAAATACAGTTACAAATTTAGAGATTGAAGGAAGAAACATTCAGAACCCTGTGGATATTAGAAAGTGCTTCCAGAGATATTTCAAAAAACTATACACTCAAGGGCCGCAAGATGAGGCTGAGATAAAACAATTTTTGAAAAAGAACGGACTATCAAAACTGTCACAAGAAAATAGAGTAATCCTGAACTCTAAAATAACACGACAAGAGATTGAACAAGCCATTCAGAACATGCAATTGGGCAAATCTCCAGGGCCAGATGGGCTCACCTCAAAGTACTATAAGACATTGAAAGACTATTTGATACAACCATTGTTGGAGGTTAGCAACGAAATTTTGGAGGGGAAGAAGGCGCCGGAATCGTGGAAAGAAGCCTTTATCACATTGATACCAAAATCGAAAACTGAAAAGACTCAACTTAAGAACTACCGCCCCATCTCTCTTCTAAATGTGGATTACAAAATATTTGCAGACATTTTAGCAAGTAGATTTAAAAAAGTTTTGAATCAGGTAATTCATAAAGATCAGGCAGGCTTTCTCCCAGGCAGACATCTGTTTGCTAATACAAGGAACATAATTGATATTTTGGAACTTTTGCAAACAAATATCAATACAAAAGCAGTCTTAATTTTTATAGATGCGGAGAAGGCCTTTGATAATATTTCATGGAAATTTATGAAGGGAAATTTGGAAGGGATGGGGGTGGGACGGAGTTTTGGGAATGGGATTGACGCAATTTATTCAGAACAAAAGGCTAAACTGATAGTCAACAATGTGATTACAGAAGAGTTCAAAATTGAAAAAGGAACATGACAAGGCTGTCCGATTTCCCCACTGTTATTAATTTCTGTCCTGGAGGTGCTCTTGAACATGATCAGAGGGGACCGGCTGGTGGAAGGTATTCAGGTCGGAGCGAAGCAATATAAACTTAAAGCGTTTGCAGATGACCTGGTTTTGACCCTACAGGAGCCAGAATCTAGTACGAAAAAAGTATTACAACTGATTCAAGAGTTTGGTCGGGTAGCGGGATTCAAGTTAAACAAGCAGAAAACCAAGGTATTGGGGGAAAATTTGACAGTTAAGAAGTCAGAACGGTTTCAGAAAGAGACAGAGTTGAATGTGGTTAAAAAAGTAAAATACCTAGGAGTAAATATAACAGCAAAAAATCTGAGTCTATTCAAAGATAATTATGAGAAATGCTGGGCAGAAATTAAGAGAGACTTAGAAAGTTGGACAAGATTGAAACTTTCCTTGTTAGGCCGAATCACTGCTGTAAAGATGAATGTATTGCCGAAAATGCTTTTTTTATTTCAAACATTACAGATTGTGGACAAAACAGAGTGTTTCCGGAAGTGGCAGAGAGATATTTCCAAATTTGTCTGGCAGGGCAAAAAGCCCAGAATTAAGTTTAAGATATTAACTGACGCGAAAGAAAGAGGGGGCTTTGCCCTGCCAGACTTAAGGCTGTATTATGAGTCAGCAGCTTTCTGCTGGTTGAAAGATTGGCTGCTTCTCGAGGACACTGATGTATTAGATTTGGAAGGCTTTGACAATGCGTTTGGCTGGCATGCATATTTATGGTATGACAAGGTTAAGATTAATAAGAATTTCAAGAACCATATTGTCAGAAAAGCAGTGTTTAATGTCTGGACAAAATACAAAGACTTATTGGAAAATAAAACTCCAAGGTGGCTTTCACCATTGGAAGCTAAGGCCCGGAAAAGACCCAATATGGAGGCCAAATGGCCGAAGTATTGGGAAATTTTAGAAAAAGATGGAGATAACTGGAAATTGCAGAGTCAGGAGAAAATGAAAGACAAAGTGTGGGATTGGTTACACTATGCTCAGATTAAAGAAGTTTTTAAACTTGATAAAAAGTTAGGTTTCCAGGTGGAAAAATCGAAGCTAGAAACGGAACTGTTCGAGCCTAAGACTAAGGTACTTTCAAGAATGTATAACTTGCTGTTAAAATGGAACACACAAGATGAAATGGTTAAATCGGCTATGATAAAGTGGGCACAAGACATTGGGTATAATATTATGTTTGAGGACTGGGAAAAGTTGTGGACTACTGGGCTGAACTTTACTGCATGTAATGCTTTGAAAGAAAATGTAATGAAAATGATATATAGATGGTACATGACCCCAGTCAAACTTGCAAAAATATATCACTTGTCTGATAATAAGTGTTGGAAATGTAAGGAAAATGAAGGAACGTTCTTTCACCTTTGGTGGACTTGCCCCAAGGTGAAGGCTTTCTGGGAAATGATATATAATGAACTGAAAAAGGTATTTAAGTATACCTTCCTTAAGAAACCAGAGGCCTTCCTTTTGGGTATTGTTGGCCAAGGGGTGTTAAAGAAGGATCGAACATTTTTTATGTATGCAACAACAGCAGCAAGGATCCTCGTTGCTAAGCATTGGAAAACCCAAGATCTACCCACACTGGAAGAATGGCAGATGCAACTGATAGACTATATGGAACTGGCAAAGATGACTGGCAGAATCCGAGACCTGGGAGAGGAGACGGTGGAAGAAGACTGGAAGAAATTTAAGGACTCTTTGCAAAAATATTGTAAACTGTATGAATGTTAAGGAGGATGCTTGATCATAAACAATTTGGCACCATTGAATCAGATGAAGTAAATTATGAAGATAAGTTAAATTCATGAAAAAATCAATTTTTAGATAATGATTAGGCTAAGCTAAATGTTTTAAAGAGTGAAATGAATATATCTAAAATTTAAGATATAACATTGGAAAACTAGATTGTAAGGTGGGGACAAGGTGATAAATTGCTGGACTAATTTTTTATAATTTTGGAACGTAGGAGCGGGAGATGTGAGGAAGTCCAAAGAGGATAAGAAAATATGTTATAAAATGTGATATTTTTGTATGTTTTGTTTTTGTGTTGTAATTAAAAAACCCTTAATAAATATTATAAAAAAACAAAAACAAATTATCATACAATCCTAAAAAAGCCAATTATACAACGCCAAATTATATATCTTTTGGGTGACTTCCCATGCTCTAAAGTTCGGGGAGTAATGATCTAATATAATTACTGCATTTCTTAATTACAGTAATAAATGGTCCAAATAAAGCATTTCCGATGTTAATCCTTCATTTATTTTGGCAGCCACTGGTCCATTCCACTTTCGCTCATATTCATATAATCCATCCATTAATTTAGCAGGCGGGTTAGGTCTGTGTGAAATATTTTAATTTTCTTCTTCTTGCTTTCGTGTTGTAATCCAAAATCCAAAACACCACTTGATATCGTGTGTTTGTAGATAGGAACAGAAATCACTGTCTTGGATCTTGTTCAGCCACCCTGTTACATTCCATGAGAGAAGTTTAATTGTTTTACAGTGATTTAGTCAATTGCTGGCCAATGTACTCTCGGAATTTACCAGTTTTTGAGGCAACAGGGTATTGCTAATGCTAGTGGGATGATCCAGATGTTCGATTATTTCAGCCGTCGTACATAAAGTACTCACGTTTGTGTTCACTGGGCCTTTTCTTTGCAAATTGCTCACTAGCAGGGATTCCTTGGGCGTAGTTACTGATTCCTCCTCATCTAAGTATCTCATCTTTGTCCAGTACTCTAGTGGTTCTATAGTTATCATTCTGTTGTGGCCATTGGGTCTATTGTCAGTCTCTACCTCTGATTCTTTAATCTCTTTCAATGTCTGGCTCATAAGATCAAGCCTCTTGATGAATGTTGCTCTTCCTGAGGGAGATTCCTGAAGGAGATGAGAAAATCCTCTTCCAATGGATTTACAGAGTGCTCAGATTCCTGAAGATGATTGTCTAGAGGAATTGGCTTTTCCTTTTGGCTCACCTGGTTATTTTGATGTTGGGCATGATTCTGCAAATTCAACCTGGGCATGTCTGTTTCCTACCCAAAAACACCACTTTTGGTTCTGCACACAAGGATAAACCTTAGTGCGTCACATTCAAGAGAAAGGAAAATCTGGCTTCCATATTGTTGTTGTTGTTTAGTTGTTTAGTCATGTCCGACTCTTCGTGACCCCATGGACCAGAGCACGCCAGGCACTCCTGTCTTCCACTGCCTCCCGCAGTTTGGTCAAACTCATGCTGGTAGCTTCGAGAACACTATCCAACCATCTCATCCTGTGTCATCCTCTTCTCCTTGTGGCCTGAATCTTTCCAAACATCAGGGTCTTTTCCAGGGAGTCTTCTCTTCTCATGAGGTGGCCAAACTATTGGAGCCTCAGCTTCACAATCTGTCCTTCCAGTGAGCACTCAGGGCTGATTTCCTTAAGAATGGAGAGGTTTAATCTTCTTGCAGTCCATGGGACTCTCAAGAGTCTCCTCCAACACCATAATTCAAAAGCATCAATTCTTTGGCGATTAGCCTTCTTTATGGTCCAGCTCTCACTTCCAGACATCACTACTGGGAAAACCATAGCTTTAACTATATGGACCTTTGTTGGGAAGGTGATGTCTCTGCTTTTTAAGATGCTGTCTAGGTTTGTCATTGCTTTTCTCCCAAGAAGCAGGCGTCTTTTAATTTCGTGACTGCTTTCACCATCTACAGTGATCATGAAGCCCAAGAAAGTGAAATCTCTCACTGCCTCCATTTCTTCCCCTTCTATTTGCCAGGAGGTGATGCGCCCAGTGGCCATGATTTTTGTTTTTTTCATTTTTAGTTTCAGATCATATTTTGCACTCTCCTCTTTCACCCTCATTAAAAGGTTCTTTAATTCCTCCTCACTTTCTGCC
The DNA here is from genome assembly GCF_964106915.1 of Podarcis gaigeae. NCBI lineage: Eukaryota > Metazoa > Chordata > Lepidosauria > Squamata > Lacertidae > Podarcis > Podarcis gaigeae. Next base: position 28,776,384 of record NC_139694.1, on the reverse strand, counting down.
ATCAAGGTTGTGTCATCTGCATATCTGAGGTTGTTGATATTTCTTCCGGCAATCTTAATTCTGGTTTGGGATTCATCCAGCCCAGCCTTTCGCATGATGAATTCTGCATATAAGTTAAATAAGCAGGGAGACAATATATAGCCTTGTCATACTCCTTTCCCAGTTTTGAACCAATCAGTTGTTCCATATCCAGTTCTAACTGTAGCTTCTTGTTCCACATAGAGATTTCTCAGGAGGCAGATGAGGTGATCAGGCACTCCCATTTCTTTAAGAGCTTGCCATAGTTTGCTGTGGTCGACACAGTCAAAGGCTTTTGCATAGTCAATGAAGCAGAAGTAGATGTCTCTCTGGAACTCTCTAGCTTTCTCCATAATCTAGCGCATGTTTGCAATTTGGTCTCTGGTTCCTCTGCCCCTTCGAAATCCGGCTTCCATATTGGCTGTCTTTTAAATGTCTAATGTCCACAGGCTGTTGCAGCCGTACGTGGATACAAATCGCAGACACGACAAAGTGCTTCTTCATCCTCAGTTTTCAGCTCCCGAAGTGATTAGGAATCTCCCCGTGGTCCCAGCCATTCTGTAGGACAAACCAGGACAACCCTTTAACATCCTTGGCTGCAATGGGGTAGCCAATAAGTGCATGGCAAATTCTCAGGTGGAAGGTTTGTTTGTTTTTGGTTTTTTTAAGTTGGAAAACAGTCTCCCGTGTCTTGAAAACACATGTACATTTTTCCATCCTGCAGCAAACTCTGGAGGGAAAAACCTGATTCTACACCCCCCTAGTATGTCAGGGGAGAGGATACTCCTTGGCTAACACCTCTGATATTAGCAATATATCACCTTCCAACCCAATCCCAAGGTGAAATATTATTTTAAATGTGAATAAATGCATATCTGGTGGTTTAAAAAATGCTTCTTTGGAAAGGTGGAACACTTCCCACAAGCACAAAGGAAAGGCAGGACTGAGCTGTGCCCTGAGAAATGAAGAGCTGATTCAAATAATTATGAAAGCAGAAGGAAATGTGACTTGAAACGTGTATGATCTTTGGATGTCAGCGAATGGGCCACAAGAACGCTTGCTGGCGAGGCCATTTGACTGAAGGAGCTGTCCACTTTTATTGCCATTCCCTTTTTTTAAAATACATCTTTATTGGTTTAAAATACAATCATACAATAGAGGTAAGTACAACAAGGTTAAGCACACACACAAAAAAGAATTCTCCACATCAAAAAGTACAAGAAGAAGTTTAAAAGTAACAAGAAAAGAAAAAGAAAGTAACACTTAAAAGTACCAGATATTGATACAACATCAAAGTCTTCTGTGAAAAACTTCCAATCATTCTCATTATACTTTTTCTATTGTCTTGATTTTATTGCACAGTTTGTTTTATATCTTTTCCCATATATTCCTCTAAGATGTTTATTCTATTTATTTATTATACACAAGTATCATTCAATTCTGCTAGGATAATGTCATTTTTACAATATAGTCTTATATATTCCTTAAATATTTTCCATTCTCCGTATAGTTTTCCAGTCAGCTTTGCTAATTGGAAATACTCTATCATGAGTGTTTGCCATTCTGTTCTTGTCGGTGTTGTTCCGCTTTTATTGCCATTCCCAGTTCAGTAACATATATGGGTCCCTCGTGTTTCAGGACCCAGGGAGGAAACCTGAGAAACAACCATGGGCACCAGTGGCGAAGCGTGGGGGGTGCAGGGGGGGCTGGCCGCACTGGGCGCAACATCTGGGGGTTAGGGTTAGGGGGCGCAAATCCACGGGTTAGGGGGTGCAAATTACTTGCCTTGCCCCGGGTGCTGACAACCCATGCTACACCACTGATGGGCACAACAAAATACCAGTTTCATGGGCGGGGGGCGGGACTGACAATGCTCAGAAGCGCCCCAAACCAGCAGCAGAGCACTGATTTTAACAAACACCATCTGAAAAAGGAGGTGATGCAACCTTCCCCCAGAGCAACCTTCCCAACCAAAGAAGCCTCCATAAATTATTATTATTATTATTATTGACAGGGAGTCTTCATGGGCACCAAAGGCCTGACTGGGGGTGTCTGTGCCCACAGGGGCCACATTGGGGATTCCAGGATAAGGGTAATTTCTCTGCTCAACTTTCCACATGAGGCGATTGGGAGTATCAAACTTTCAAATATGGTTGCCTCTCAGGCCACCTCAGGCTTAATTTGGGCCAAAGATCTCTAATTTCTTAATAATAATAATAATAATAATAGTAATAACAACAACAATAATATTTATATGCCATCCATCTGACTGGGTTTCCCCAGCCACTCTGGGTGGCACTCAACAAAACATTAAAAACACAATTCTACATCAAACATTAAACACCTCCTGATACAGGGCTGCCTTCAGATGTCTTCTAAGTCAGCTGGTTGTTTATTTCCTTGACATCTGATGGGAGGGCGTTCCACAGGGCGGGCGCCACCACCGAGAAGGCCCTCTGCCTGGTTCTCTGTAACCAGTGACGGAGCTTCATGCTCTGGCACCGAGGGGCGGAGAGCAGGCGGGGGCAGGGCTGGTATGCGTCCTGGGAGTGTGGGGTGCTGCCTGCGGGGGCATGGCTCCCTGTGTGGGCAGGGGGCCAGCCTCAATGGCACCCCACCGGGATCGTGCTGCTGGGGGCGGTGTGCTCCCCCCACACTCCTCTTCCTCCGCCAGTGCCTGTAACCTCACTTCTGGCAATGAGAGAACTGCCAGAAGACCCTCAGAGCTCATACAAACAGGGGGCTTTTTATTTTTAAAAATGGTATTAATCTGAGGGCAGCATCTGAACACAGCAACCACAAGCCCAGAGTTTTCCTGTTGTTGCCTGTTGTGTAGCTTCCTTCCATGCATCGGTCGTCTTTCAGGGCTTACTCTGAGAGCTGGCCTTGGACGTATGGAGTGGCTTGGAAGAGGGGCAGACATGCTCCCCAGCATTTAAAAGCTGCCCCGTATTAGCACGGCTGGCTGAGCAGGACGGGAGCAGGATTTGGAAGTGTGCTTATCAAGTCTCTGTTGCTTGTAAGAATGTGGAGGCTTGGCTTTCATAAGTAGCGAGCAGGAAGGGGGGGGGAATCCCTTGTGACAGACCCCCAAGTGAGACAGGCCACACTGTTATGGTAGAAGCCGTCGCAAACAAGTTGACGTGACGTTATCGTGTTGCCGTTTCAACTGAGGAGGATCAAATTAATGGCCAGAAATGAAAACCTACCACTTTCGTCTGGGAAGCTGTGATTCAACACACCCAGCGATTCATTTTCAAAGAGGAAGGTTCACTCAGGAGCCTTCCAAAGAAAAGCCAACTATTTTGTGTCGCGGGATAATAATTTGATTTTTATCTTCAAGGTGTACAAACATAGGAATGTCTCCCCAGTCAAGGCATGGTGAGCCCAAGACTTTTTGCTGCCTGAAGCAGAACAGAGAAAGGTTCCCTCTCTGCCAAAACCAAGGTGATTAATACCTCTGAACTGCAGTATTAAGTCCCATAGTATTCTTTTTTAAAATAACAGTTTGCTAATTTTCCAATAAAGAAAGCAATACAAAACAAATACAAAACAGATTGACTTTCATCTAATCCCTTCCTTGGTTCAATTGTTTGTCGAGATACTGCATGTCCATTGTTAAATTTGTAACATGTTTACATCACTTATTATCCATTCATAATAAAATTACAAGTAGTTTTAAAACCCTGCTAATGTATTAACCTGTGCACATTGCTTCAGTATATATGCAGTAAACATCTTCCAGTCTTCCATGATTCGTTGTCATCTCTTCCTCCTAGTTTCATTGTCAGTTTTGCCATTTCAACATATTCCATTAATTTAACTTGCCAGTCTTCTTTGGTTGGGACACCTTCTTCTTTCCAATGTTGTGCTAATAATGCCCGTGCAGCTGCAGTTTCATTCATAAATAGATTATTTTGTGATTTTGGTAGGTCCATTCCTGTAGTACCTAACAGGAAAGCTTCTGGGGTTTCTTAAACAAGGGTTATTTTAAACATCTTCTTCATTTCATTATAAATCATTTCCCAATATTTCTTTATGATTTTACAATCCCACCACATGTGAAGGAATGTCCCAAGTCCCATAGTATTCAATGGAGCTTACTGGTAGAGCACTGATGGAGCACTTGCCTGGAGTGTAAAAGGTCCCAGTTCCTACCAAGTGTATTTTGGTTTCCCTGTGAATGTCCCGGTCCTCAAACACTCTGCACTTCAATCAGGAGAAAGCCGCACTTGTAGAACCAGGACTGCAGGGTCCAAGCTGCCACAGGAACAGCCTGAGCTGTTTTACCAACTCAAGCTGGTCAAAGGCCCTCCTGGCCTCTGAGGGACACCAACTACTTCAGAGGAAGAGGCATCTCATCCAGAACCGATAAGCTGACCTACCTCCTCAATGCAGATTTGTAGACATCTCAGAAGCATCTTCTCCCCACCACCACCATAGGGAGCTGGGTGGTTGACTCAGTGGCATAGCAAGGTCAGGTGGTATCTGTTACGGAACAGTTCTTGTCACACCCCGCCCCCCACATTGAAATTATTATTTTTGGCCTGCAAAAATGGTTTGACTATATTTCATTTTCTTTTGCAGAGCAAAATCTGTTGAGCTTTGTTTTGAGGACCCAAAGTGTGCCTTCTGCCACCCGCCCTACAGTAAGGAGACCCGGCAGGTGGACCGTTTCAGCAGCGGGAAGCCTGCATGCACCAACATCAAAGTGTCTCACACAGCATTTTGTCCTCCCCCCCCCAGAGGTGGCACCCAGGGCCAACCGCACCCACCGCACCCACCTTGTGACGCCTATGGGTTGACTGGATGAATCTCCAGCCACACTTTTCTGATGCTTTTATATTGAGCCTTTTCTCTTAGCACCCACAATTATTGAATTAACTTGGTCCATACAAATGCTTAACTGCTCTAGTTTATTTCCGGAAAAACCCCCAGCAGAGTTTCTGTGCAATAAGCACATCGAGTGCAATGTCGTAAAACTCTACAAACCATCAAGCTGCACCCACCTTGTATAAACTTTAAGAATCACAGTGCCGGCAAATATGAAGGGAGAAATGTTGTGGGCTAGTGGCAAACATAGCTGTCAACTTTTCCCTTTTCTTGCGAGGAATCCTATTTGGAATAAGGGAATTTCCCTTTTAAAAAGGGAACAGTTGACAGTTATGGGCAAAGGAAATTAAAACAACCCCTGTCACCACCATTGCTCCCTTACACAGTACCACACACCATGCAAATCCAAAATTGCTGTTTATTCCCCCCACCACCACCACCATCCTTCATAGCACCCAGTTTTAGCATCCAACAGATCTGCTATGTCAATGTTTGGCACTGCTGATATTTAGAGGTGTTTTGAGATTCTATATATAATTTCACTTCAGAGTTTATTTAAAAAACAACACCAACCTTCTCTTTTATCCCTGCACCTGGAGCTTTTCTTAATTTTTGCGCTTAAGCTGTTTCAACCAGTTGACTTGTCATTGCCTCATTGAGATTTAATTTAACTTGATACTTCTTGCTTTGTTCCATTTCCATGCAAATCCGTCTTTTAACAGTTGCTGTTATGCCATCCCAAAGCTTTTCTTCACCAGAAAATCACTTCCTTCGTCTTCTGCGAGGCGTCCTGGCCTCCCTCCCCACTTTGTGGTCATTCTTTTCTTTTCACTTTAGCACCGGCAGTGAAAAGATGACAGCTAACCCAGTGCACCGATTCACTCAAAATTATTGTTCAAATAATAGGTCATCATTTTTAAAAGTTTCTGGCAATTATACTGTAAGATGGGAGATTAAGTGGTATTTGTCATAGCAAGCACGCTTTGTGGGAGAACTTTGAGCGCACACACTTTCTCTGTTTGGTGTTGTGCCTGCAGGAACTTGCCATGTGATTACAGCCCTTTGGGAGAGACAAATAAATATGAGAAGGCTGATTTATGTATAAATCTAGCAAGTCAATAAGGAAATCCCAGTCCTAAACCTCTGCTGCCTTGCAGGATATCTTCAGGAGAAGAAAGGGCTAAGGATTAAACCCTACACAAACCCAGAGTGGATTCCCTAAGGCATTTGGATGGTGCCTTGTACGCCCCCTTTCAGACCCCACCTGGAATACTGTGTCCAGTTCTGGGCACCACAATTTAAGAAGGATGTTGACAAGCTGGAAGGTGTGCAGAGGAGGACGACCAAGATGTTCAAGGGTCTGGAAACCAAGCCTGATGAGGAACGGTTGAAGGAGCTGGGTATGTTCATGCTACGGTCTGGTTCACAGGTGATCAAAGTCCCGACAGAGGATGCCAGGACCAGGGGCAAGATGGTGGAGTGGGAGCAGGGACGGGGGTCCAGAAGCCAGGAGTCAGTAAGCCAAGGGTCCGAGGTTAAGAAAGCAAGGAGTCAGAAAGTCAGTCCAAGGATCAAGAAGCAAGGAGTCAAGAAATCAAGGGTCTGAGGATCAAGAAGCAGGGAGTCAAGGGTCCGAGGTTCAAGGATCAGGAAGCAAGAAACCAAACACAGCAAGGCAGGAAGCATGTTGCTGTGGCAAAGAGCTGAAGGGAAATGCTGACCTTATATGCCTTCCCAGCTCTTGCCACCAGGTGAGCACCTTGCCTCTTCAGAACAAACTTAGGAAGTCCCCAGTCCTGCAATGTCCTATTGGTCACATAGGTCCTGCATGCACACCTGACAGTTCAGCCTGGAAAAGAGGAGACTGAGAGGAGACGATAGCCAACTTCAAATATCTCAAGGGCTGTCACATGGAAGAGGGAACAAGCTTGTTTTCTCCTGCTCTGGAGGGTAGGACTCCATTGTCTCTTGAGCCAGACGGACGCCAACAACAATAAGGAAATGGTGTGCATGCCCTGATAGAATTGAGCAAAGGTGGCCAACTTGTGAAGCCATTCTGAACTATCAGGGGCCTTGCCTGATGCGAAATGAGAGGATTCCTCATAGGCCTCTGTCATGAGATGAGGACGAGGAGTTTGTTACTCCATCGTTTATTCACATTTGTACAGGAGTGGAGATGGAAGAACTAATTCGGTGCAACGTAAGTGGAGAGCGAAGGGGCACATTCAGAGGCAGAACTGTTCAGTGAGCCTGAAATGTGATGCCTGTATTAGCCATGTTTTGGTTTTTGAAATGTCATCGGAGCCTCAGCAGCGATCAATGCTTTCATGTTCCCCACCAAAGGTTCCTTATTGAATTGTGGCTCAAGTTAGTCGATTATCGGGAAGGCTCCCTCTGCACGTGCAGAAACATCTCAGGTGACGTTGTAACATGAATGAAAAAAGGGGAGATTTCAGCCAATCCTGGCTGCCACCATCTACTTGGTACTGAGAGTCTGAGCAACAGCTGAAATTTCCTGACTTTTACCTCCAAACAAACAAGTCATTGCATTGCCTCTTCATAATACCAGGAATTATCAAGTACCACCTTAAGGAGATTGGTGCATCCAGGGCCAGATTTAGGTTTGATTTACCTTCAGCTACTGAAGGTAATGTAGGACATGGGTGGCGCTGTGGGTTAAACCACAGAGCCTGGGACTTGCCGATCAGAAGGTCGGCGGTTCGAATCCCCAAGACGGGGTGAGCTCCCGTTGCTTGGTTGCTGCTCCTGCCAACCTAGCAGTTCAAAAGCACGTCAAAGTGCTAGTAGATAAATAAGTACCGCTCCGGCGGGAAGGTAAACGGCGTTTCCGTGCGCTGCTCTGGTTCGCCAGAAGCGGCTTAGTCATGCTGGTCACACAGCTGAGCTGTATGCCGGCTTCCTCAGCCAATAAAGCGAGATGAGTGTCGCAACCCCAGATTCGGCCACTACTGGACCTAATGGTCAGGGGTCCCTTTACCTTTACTTTACTGAAGGTAACGGGCCCCTTTATATGTCCAGCTGTCCTTTGTCAACAACAAATTGTCGCTGTTTTTGTGTTGACTATATGCTATATGGTAATTTATGGACCTCATAGGTATCTCAAGCCATTTGCCCATGTTGCCATGCAACCAGTCCATGCAGAATGTAGGCACCCTATATATAGAAAGGAGCAAACCAGGGATATTTGAGGGAGCAGGCAAGCAGGCGGGACCCATGACTTACATCCTAGGAGCCTACACAACACAAAACACGGTTGCTGTATGTAGGTTTTATTTTATTTGTTTGTTATCCTATATTTTGGAAATGTACACCCAGTTTTTCCCCTTTAAATTTTTTGGGGTCCCCCAAGAGAGTGGGGCCCTAAGCTATAGCCTGTTTAGCTTATACATAAATCCGGCACTGGGTGCATCACAAGAACCAATTTTTGTTATTGTTCCTTTGCAATCTGATGTCCTAAAACAGCTGACCTAGATGGGCATGTCCAACGGCTGGTGGCAAGACTTGGCTCCATTTCACACATCTGCAATCCTCCACAGAAAGAGCAGCCCTCTGTGGCACAGCTCTAGTTACAGCCTGGGAGCTTGTGTGTGGAAATGATCTCTCTCTTTCATGATCTCATTTGTTGGGCGAGATTGGCCAGTTTCATACGTCCTAAAAGGACATTGCCATCCTTGGACTTCAAAACATTTCAATGCTGTTGTCAGAAAGGTAGCTTTTGGAGTCTGGATTTCAAACCAGTTTTGGACACTACATCACCCAGTCCTAACCCACATAATGATTTGGGATATATTGTCAGTGCAAAAGTTATGAAACCACTATTATGATATGAATTTCAAACTGGTTTGGGACAATATGTTTATTTATCTTCCAGCCCTCTCATGGAGCTACAGCCTCCCCCAAAACAAAGATATTGCAATCTTCTGAAAAGACTTATGAAGGAAGGAAGATAACTAAGCACGGAGTAAAGATTTGAATTTTGGGTAAAGAGTCATTCGGGTTAAAAGCAGTACCTAAACTGCTTTTGATTTAGGTGTGTTTTCACTAAAAAGATGTTCATTTCCATTTATTCTTTTGCATACCTTTGAATGTTTCCTTGTTTGAATGTTTCCATGAAGACAGACACCGTTCTGTCTTTGCAAGTTTGCAAGCACTGACCTTTAGATCGTTGTCTGGACTGGTTCCACTGTGTCACCAGTTCCGTGGAAATAAAGCGAGAAAATTAAAAGGAAAAAGGAAATCAGCACCTTTACATCCAAGGACCACCTTGTGTTAGTATTTCACTCCTCTGATGCTGCAGATGAGATTGGTGTAAATCACATGCTTGTCTGGGAAGATTGTGGGAATGGAAGACAGTCTTATCTCTTCCGCTGTATGTACTATTGTACTGTATTTTTGCCTTTACTAGTTCCTTTTTTCCTCAGAGAGAGAGAGAGAGAGAGAGAGAGAGAGAGAGAGAGTACCATGATTCCTTTGTCTGTACATGTTGTTGTTGTTGTTGTTGTTTAGTCGTTTAGTTGTGTCTGACTCTTCGTGACCCCATGGACCAGAGCACGCCAGGCACTCCTGTCTTCCACTGCCTCCCACAGTTTGGTCAAACTCATACTGGTAGCTTCAAGAACACTGTCCAACTATCTTGTCCTCTGTCGTCCCCTTCTCCTTCTGGCCTCCATCTTTCCCAACATCAGGGTCTTTTCCAGGGAGTCTACTCTTCTCATGAGGTGGCCAAAGTATTGGAGCCTCAGCTTCAGGATCTGTCCTTCCAGTGAGCACTCAGGGCTGATTTCCTTCAGAATGGAGAGGTTTGATCTTCTTGCAGTCCATGGGACTCTCAAGAGTCTCCTCCAGCACCAGAATTCTTCGGCGATCAGCCTTCTTTATGGTCCAGCTCTCTATGTCTGTACATAGTGTGTAAATAAATACGTAGATTAGCTCTACGGTGTCTCACGCTTCTTGCTGTGTTTTGCTAGAAGATTAGTGTGCATATATCATTTGATATATGTCGCTGAAGCGCATTGGAGAAGAAGGGAAATGCCTTTTCCAGAGCTGCGCATACTGGAGGATGCTCGGAGTTCAGGGCTGCAAGGGCACCCCCAGGGCGTTTTCCCACACCTTGGACCCTGTGATAATCACTGAAGGTCCCTTTTTCAAGTGCCCTCTCCACAAGAGGTCTAGAGGGTAGCAACATGAGAATAGGCCTTTTTCTGTGCTGGCTCCCCAGGGAGACTTGCCTGACACCTTCATTACAAATCTTTAGGCACCAGGCAAAAGAGTTTCTGTTTCTCCAAAACTGGGTCTTTGGTTGATTGAACGTTCTATGGTCTTTTAAATGTGTTTGTGAAAGGGGGGTTGGTCATTGGTTTGAGTCTGTTTTATTACGTATTTTACATTCTCATTTTGTATTGCTATGTTGTGAACCACCCCACTATCTTTGGAAGGGCAATATGAAAATATAATAAATGATGGTGGTGATGATGAATTCAAGCAATTGCTCCTTTGATCTGGGCACACAAGCTGAGGATTGTGCCAGGAAGTTGCAGAGTGCATTGGTTTGACCTTTTGCTTCTGAACAGAGACACCTTTATCATCTCATAATCTGTGTTCTTTCGCAGCCGCACTAAATGGTTGTACCACTCACCGATGGAAGACACTGCAGATTTCTAGATAACACCTCTTTCTAACTGAGCAGCTGCTATCGAATGCCCAGGATATGTGAAAGGAGGCAGCGTTTACCCTGCCAGAACCACTTAGTATTAATCATCTTTAAATGACACGACCATTAGATGTGTTTCTCCCTGCTAACAAGCTCATACAAGCAGACTTGTCTGAATGCGACCGAGTGAGACTATGTAAGCAACCTGCTGGTAACCCAGAGCACAATGTCTTTATTTTCCAATGCTTTTTTTTCCTGACTGAGGGTGTTGAAACGTTCTCCTTCGCTTGTAGCAGGACTTTCATTCGTTGTCTCCAGCACATCAGCAGCAGCCCCAGCGGCAACACGGTTCCTTGGTCACCTCTAAGGGAGAAGAGGGGGGCCCACGTCTGTGCCAGCTCCTGCCCCCTCCCCAAAATAACATTTCTTCGACATGAGAAAGTGGGAAGACCAAAAAAGAAAAGAAAAAGCGACAGCCACAGAACTGTGACTAATATTGGAATTTAGCAAGAAATCAGCTCTAGTTTCACTAGGCTGCTCCGCAAGTTTGGGAACATTTTGCTTCTTAAGCTCTTGATGAATGACTTCAGGAAGTCTAAATGAGTCCCCTTTTTTTGCTTCTTATTTCATCTTCTCCTTCAGAGCGTGTTCTGTGCAGACGATAATCAGCAGTGTCAGGCAAGCGTGGAGCAAACTGTTCTCTCTCAGCTTTTCCATCTCTCTCCCAGCACAGCTAAGCTTCCTATCCACCGGCCTCCTGAATCTTGAGAAGCTAGTGGGCTACTGTTCTGATTTAGGCAAGGACAGAGACCCCTAAAGCAAAGCTGAATAAAACTAGCACAAGGCTGAACCAGTTCTTGATGCTTCAGGGAGAACACCCATTACAGTATATAGTGCATGCCTTTGCAACAAAACTTGTCTACCCTCCCTTTTGTTCCATTCCTTGAAAGCTGGCCATCGCAAATTTGAAACTGGGTTTCAGAACGCAGTTGGCTTGAGGGAGAGCACCTTAAAAGCACCCATTAATCTTGATGGTGACAGCAGCCATGAAATTAAAAGACACCTGCTTTTTGGGAGAAAAGTAATGACAAACCTAGACGGCATCTTAAAAAGCAGAGACATCACCTTCCCAACAAAGGTCCATATAGTAAAGCTATGGTTTTCCCAGTAGTGGTGTATGGAAGAGAGAGCTGGACCATCAAGAAGGCTGATTGCCAAAGAATTGATGCTTTTGAATTATGGTGCTGGAGGAGACTCTTGAGAGTCCCATGGACTGCAAGAAGATCAAATCTTTCCATTCTTAAGGAAATCAGCCATCGTGAAGCTGAGGCTCCAAGACTTTGGCCACCTCACGAGAAGAGAAGACTCCCTGGAAAAGACTCTGATGGTGGAAAAGATTGAGGGCACAAGGAGAAGGGGACGACAGAGGACGAGATGGCTGGACAGTGTTCTCGAAGTGACTAACATGAGTTTGACTGAACTGCGGGAGGCAGTGGAAGACAGGAGTGCCTGGCGTGCTCTGGTCCATGCGGGTCACGAAGAGTCAGACACGACTAAACGACTAATCAACAACAAATCTTGATGGATATACAACAACTATCCAATTTTACGTACCAGCCTGGAGGCTGAGATCTTCAGATGGGGCATTTCTCAAGCTGATGCCCAGGAGAAGTGGTGAACTGAGTCAGGGACTTCACAGGTGCAGAAATCTTCTTTCAATTTCTGCAGCTCTGAAGCTGTGTCAGGTGTTCTGAGCACTTCAGGTTGGCCATAGACTGAAGATGCACCACTTCACTGATGCTTTGGGGTCCTCCTGATGTTTTGAGGTTTCCCCCCTGGGGTTCCTGGAATCTTCCAAGTTGATGAACCAGTTATTATAAAGTATCATCTTGCTTCAGCTTCCCGACACATATTTTGCTCTAGGAGGCTTAGTTTGTTCAGAATTGAGTCTATACTTCCAGAGTTAATGCTAAATACATGACTTCTGGTCAAGGAGCTGCCACAACTGCCAGACGGCCGTGAAAATCTCTGTCCCAGGCTTTTTGGACTCATCTACCCAAAGGGATATAGCGACGCGGGTGGCGCTGTGGGTTAAACCACAGAGCCTAGGACTTGCTGATCAGAAGGTTGGCGGTTCGAATCCCCGTGAAGGGGTGAGCTCCTGTTGCTCGGTCCCTGCTCCTGCCAACCTAGCAGTTCGAAAGCACACCAGTGCAAGTAGATAAATAGGTACCACTCCAGCAGGAAGGTAAGCGGCGTTTCCATGCGCTGCTCTGGTTCGCCAGAAGCGGCTTAGTCATGCTGGACACATGACCCGGAAGCTGTACGCCGGCTCCCTCGGCCAATAAAGCGAGATGAGCGCCGCAACCCCAGAGTCTGTCACAACTGGACCTAATGGTCAGGGGTCCTTACCCAAAGGGATGTGAAATATCTTGGCATTTTTTTCAGCTCTCCTACCCTGCTATGAGAGTTCTTCAGCTAAGTGTTTCTACAGAACCGCTCACCTTCCCAGGAGGGCAAAGTTGCAGGCTGGCCATGAGCATTCCCTGTGTACAGCAGGGTGTGTGGTGATGCTGCCCACATCATCAGGAGTCCTGGCCACGTAATGCCCGACAGCCAACCAATCTGGTCAACCGGGGGGCATGGCTTACCTGATTTAAACATCCATGCAGCTGGGGGCTCAGTCTCCTTTTCTCCTCCCGCATCAGATCTCCTGCCCTCCCGCCCTATTTTCATGCATTCACCATCTTGGCCTTTCTATGGACTACAAATGGTAGCCTGTTGAGGGGGCCAGGTAGGAATTTCCCCACTTGGCAAATTGGCACCAGCCATGTGGTTTTCGCCTGCCTTGGAGCAACCGTCACAACTATGTAAGGTTTGGCGGTTAGGCATTGGTAAAACTTGTTTTATGGGAAGTGAGGTGGTGGCCTTTATCAGCCCCTCCTATTTAAGGGTATTCCGTTAAAGGGATCCGGGGGTGTGGATCTCGTCCGAAGCCCGGTGTCAGGTGTTGGTGCTGGTTTCTCGTGAGTAACCAGGCAGGACTCCGACCTGTCTTTTACAGGTTTTATTGGTGCAAACTATTTACAGTGCATAACCACAAAGTTCATGCCCGTCTTAGTCACTTGCAGATTCCGGGAGTGGCCCCTTCCGGTTCCCCCCCAGCATAAGAACTTAGACACCCCAAATCTCTGCCTCCCCTCTTTACGTTTCACCCCCCTGTGTAAGCTGGGTGATGGAAATGGCATGTGTGCCTCCTGGCTTGGGCTCTCAGCAGCATCTTGAGCCCTGCCTTCGCTTTGCTGCTCCCTTCCCTCTCTTCTCCACTGGAGGCATGGCTTTCCCCACTGCTGGATGAGAAGCTGCTCCTCAGAAGCGTCAGAGGCTCTCTGTATCTCCCTACCTCTCTCCTCTGTTCCGATGGCAGTCCCCTGACACCCAGGTATGGGATAGGGCCATGTCATGACCCCATTGGTGACCCTGGGGGAGCTCACAGTTGATGTACATCAACAGGGTCCCCCCTACTGGTGGTTGACCCTTATGAGACTCCTTGCATGATGGGCAGAAGTCAAATATAGTTGGTTCAGTTCCAATGCCTAAGCCAATACAGCTCACATGTGTAACCAATAAAGTGGCCATTAACCCAAAATATTGGTGTCCGTGTGTTTCACTATCTAAGAAATAGGGTGGGGCTTGGGGGCTCGCCATGCGAATAAATCCATGGTTTAAACAGATCTGCACCATTTAAATGAGTCTACACACACATCCTCCCCCACAGACACAGGCTGCCTTGGAAATGACACAAGGCTAAGTCTAGATAAAGATTTGAGAAATAGAAATCATTCACAGAACCCCCATGTGATTGCTCTCTTGACTTGAGACAAGGCATGAAATCTCGTTTTCCCTGACTATAACCCAATGAATCTATTTTGCTCCTTATCTCTGTGATTTACACGGGGTCTTAATTGTAGCGTGATCAGCCTAGCTCTGCGAGAGGACGCAGGGCGGGAGGAGGAAAACAGGTGTGTAATTCTTTATTTCATAGCACAGATTAGTGCTCTCTATGTAACTTCACACCCAGATATCCATTCAAGTTGCTTTTTACTTAACTTTCTGCCTTTTCGGCAATCCAAGCAAGGAATGTGCCATACTGTAAATCAAACTCCACTCCCAAACCCCATTTTCAATGGCTTGAAGGTTCAGAATACGTTTTTAGGTATTTTTGGAAAGAAAATTATTGAAAACGTTTTTTTTGAAACATAGAGCACACAGGAAAATAAATCACAGCCGACTTTCTGAAACATTGTTGGCATCTGGTCTTCGCGTTCTTCATCCACATGAAATGAACCAAATTTGCACAACGCCTTTGCCCCAGTTGGGCAACCAAGTCTTTCATGGAATGATCATCCCACTGGGGAGAGCAGAGACCAGCTGCCAAGCCAAGCCCCTTCCTGCACACCATCCTCTCATTTTCCCAGCCTCCTGGGAAAGAGATGAAGGAGTAGGTCCCTCCCTGATCAGCCCACCTGGTCAGCCTCTTCCAATGCGACCATCGTCACGCATGCAATGTGCAATTGTGCATTGCGCATGTGACGGCAGCCAACCCACCCCATGTCAGGCACAACTGGGCACCCGTGCTGCAAATAGAGATTCACCAGGAGCCTCCTGTACCAATTTTTAAAATGTCTGCTGAAAACCTTTTTTATTCCGGCAGGCCTAGGCAGGTGATTAAGAAGACATCCTTCTACAATGGTCAATTGATGCCCCTTTGTAACTTTTTGTAGTTTTTAATGCATGGTTTTATAGTTTTGTAAACCACTTCGATGTACAGGGGTACGCAAATGTTTTTAAAAAACAAACAAACAAATGTTTTTGTATCCTCAGTGATGGAGGTGGAGTCAAGAGGGGCAGCTCACTTATGGATCTATCCTCTTTTTTTTTGACAGAGTAATAATCATAAATAAAGAACAGTAAAAATGTGCACCCCACCCCAAGACTATTCCATGTAACCATCCAACCTCCCAAAATTTCAACACATCTTGCAATGGCTTGACCCCTTTCCGTTTTAACAATAGAAATTCTACAAACACCTCCTATATCTCCTCAAAATCATTTCTCCTGCATATTCCCCATCTTACCTTAACGGCACATGTTCATTTATCATTAATAGCTATATCCCACACCTATTTTTACCATTCTTCCATTTTATATTCTGCTTGACCCTTCCACTTCCTAGCTATCATAATTCATGCAGCTGTCAATAAATTTGTGAGCAAGTCTTTCATGGCCTGCGAACCTTCCACCCCCTCGTAAATTGATAATAGTGCTACCTCTGGACTCTTGGTCAGCTTTAACCCCGTGATTTCTGTTATCTCCTTAAACACCCTTTGCCAAAAAAAAAAAAGTGTACATATTTACACTCCCACCACATGTGAAGATAATTCCTGGTTTACATGGACCTATGGACCTATCTTTGGGCAACTCCCTGGTGGGAGGAAGTGCCAGAGACACATCCTTCTGCTGTGATGTTCAGCTCAGGAAGAAGGTGCACAATCTGCTGGAACCCTCCTCTGGACCTGGATTGGTGTTGTCCATCCCCTACCCACCGCCGCCGCCAGGCTCCTCTCCAAGATCCAGCTCCTCCAGTTCCACATTCTCACCCCAAGCCTCCCCCCACCTCCCGTCCCCAGGATTCCTGACCCATCCTGACGGATGTTTGATTGGGCTACTCATGAAAAAGCAAGCAGTTTAGTAGCTTCTTGCATGCCAAGGCACCCAAGCCACAAAGTTCCCAGGAGAATGAAAACACACACTGACGCGGAGTATTTTCGTTTAGGGGTTCAAATTGTTGGGATGCTGCCATGGATACGGGGGCAATTGGCAGGCCCCCAGCTGGCTCCAGCCACCAGCCGGCAGCCGGGCATCAATCAACGACTTGAGCCTCTGAAACTTTCAGAAGCTGAGCATGCTCTTATCAGCAGAGTGAATAAATCTTCACAACGGAAGTGGCGGACAGAGACACGTTTAAGCATTATTTACAGTGTGGTAAATTTACAGAGCTAGTGTGGTGTCATGGTTAAGAGTGGTAGGCTCGTAATCTGGGGAACCGGGTTCACGTCTCCACTCCTCCACATGCAGCTGCTGGGTGACTTTGGGCTAGTCACACTTCTCTGAAGTCTCTCAGCCCCACTCACCTCACAGAGTGTTTGTTGTGGGGGAGTAAGGTAAAGGAGAATGTTAGCTGCTTTGAGACTCCTTCGGGTAGTGATAAAGTGGGATATCAAATCCAAACTCCTCCTCCTCCTCCTCCTCCTCCTCCTCCTCCTCCTCCTCCTCCTCTTGGCATTTATTCAGCATGAGGAACAAAGGAAAAAACATGTCTGCTTCCCTTCATGTCCAAGCAAACAAAAGTATAGCAATAGCAATATACAAACGGAAGTTCCAAGCAGACTGTACTGGAATGTAAACAGGCATGTGACACACAACAATCATGCCTGTTCCTTTTAAGGTGGAACGGAACTATATGCTAACACAAATAGGCCACAACTTTATTGGTTACAGATGTGATCGGTTTGGTTTAGGCATTGGGGTGAAGCCAGGCTAGATCTCGACTCCTGCTCAACTGCAGGGAGTCCATGGAAGGGTAAACCACTGATAGGGGGTGCCCTATGACTTACGTCAAATAGGTGCACCTCCAGGGGTCCCTGTAGGGACTGTGACATGGCCCTAGCCCATGCCCAGGCTTCGGACAGGATTCACACCCTGGGGCTGCCCCCCATCAATGATGACATGGCCGGTGTGATGTAGGGCAGAGGCACCATCCCTCTGGCCCCTTGGCTGGGGTGGGGAACTGTTGAGACCTGGCTGTCTGGGGGGGGGAAAGGTGAGCGGACTTCCCACACAACTTTTCCACTGAAATCTCAAGCTGGCGTACAAGAAGAAACTTTTTTGTTGTTGTTAAACTCCTCACATGATAAAACTGCATCCATTTCATGCATCACAGGGACAGGGACATTAGCTACAAACGTGGGTGGGAACATTTCAGAACAAATGTTCTTTGTCCTCAAATTCATTCCTCCCCCTCTATTCTCTCTCTCTCTCTCTCTCTCTCTCTCTCACACACACACACACACACACACACTGCTTCCAATTCACCTCTATTCCAAAACTAGATAATTAAAGGGGTCGGGAAGGCAAGGGAGCCATCATATGATGCTACTGCTATTTGGGGCTTAATTTTTTTATTTCCTGAAGCTGCCTTCATGGAAAAGAGTTCTCTCATGCCAGATGTATTTCTGCGATTCACTCCTTTTAAATTTTCTTCCTCCGTAAGGTCTTAGCCTATGCTAAATCTTTGGAACAGAATCCAAAAGCATAAGGTTTAAAAAAAGAAAAACCCTTCTTAAAAGTAAAAAATAAATAAAAATGAAATACTTTCTGGTTCATGAGGAGAGTACTTATTTTTTAAAGCCAGGCAATAAAATATTGTGTTGCAAACTAGCAGGGATATGAGCATGTTCATCCCACGAAGAAAATGAGCAGATTTCAGCCTGACAAGCCATTTGTCTCCATTGCAGCTTCCGCCTCAAGCACCAAACTCTCCCTTCTTTTTCCTCTTTTCTTAATTCATGTCTTTGACCGGCATTTGTCGCCAGACTTTTAGATGGCGGCGCCTTCCTAAATTCTCTTAAGTCGTGTGTAACGCACCTTGACCTCTCCAAGGATTTTGCTCCCATCATTTAACACAGGTACTTGTCAGTTAAGAAGTACACATGCATCTTGGTTGGCAGTCTGACATTTACCCTTTTTAAAAACAGTAATTACAGACGAAAGAAAAAGAGCCGTAACTGAACTTGTACAATATACTATCTCTCCCCCCCCCATTAAAAGGTTGTTGTTAATAACTGAAACTGAAGCAAAGGATATTAGAATTAGAATTAGTATTAATATTGCGTGGATAGGCGGAGTCCCCAGATCCCGAGCGCGCCCCCCCCGTCATGTGGAATAACGACTCAAGACAACGTGCTATGGGATTAAATTGGCCACAACTTTATTAAATTTCAAATGTGGGTAGACCTTGGCTCAGGCATTGGGCGTTCTCCCTCCCCAGTCCCCAGCTGGGGAGCTGGGGAACATCAGGGTTAACCAGTGTGTGTGTGGGGGGAGAACATATGTTCAAGCAGAGATAGCCGCCCCCGTTACACCGCCGCCGCAAGGGAGAGCAATGACGACCTTTCGGCGTACGGTCAAAGCCTCCCTTCAGAAACCCCTTTAACGGGGAACCCTGGTATTGCCGCCGCAAAGAGGAAGATGGACTAAAGGATTCCGCCCAAGGCCTGATACCGCCAAAGTTGTGACGTTTTGCTACGGGAAAGGCGAAACCTGCCAATGCAGGGAAATTCCTTTCTGGCCCTTTAACAGCGACCTTAACGTAGCAGCGCCCGCATACCTGTGAAGAAAAGTTAACCTGCAAAATAAGACATTAACTGAGGGTGGGTAGGGTGGGAGAAGCTCTGGAGCCAACTGAGGATTCCCAGGTAAGATCCTCCCTCTATTGTGTGGGCAGGTAATCCCTCCCCTGCCTGGCCTGGTCTCCTTGGCAACGCTTCCCCCAGGTGGGATTGGACAACTGACTGAGGCAGGCGGAGACCTCCAGGTATCCCACCTGAGGGAAGGCAAAGCCAAGCCTATGCTGATGGAGCCGCTCAAGATCCAGGGGCTACGCGTGTCCACGCAAAGGGTGCCCCCCGTTTTAAGCGGGGAGCAGTCATTAGTATTGATACCCCGCCCACCTGGCTGGGTTTCCACTC
The DNA here is from genome assembly GCF_964106915.1 of Podarcis gaigeae. Taxonomy (NCBI): domain Eukaryota; kingdom Metazoa; phylum Chordata; class Lepidosauria; order Squamata; family Lacertidae; genus Podarcis; species Podarcis gaigeae. Next base: position 28,757,052 of record NC_139694.1, on the reverse strand, counting down.
TGGGCGGCTTCCACCAAAACATAAAAAATAATAAAATGTCAAACATGATAAGCTTCCTGATACAGGGCTGCCTTCAGATGTCTTCTAAAAGTTGTGCAGTTCTTTATCTCCTTAACATCTGACGGCCTGTATACAAATTTCTTATTTCAGAAGAAGCAGTCCAAGCTCTGTTGAACCAGGAACCTTGCATTTCTGAGGCCAAACCTTCTCAGCCATTTTTTACCCAGTGGACATTGTCTTGCTGAGTGTTAAAACACTTTCTAAGTAACCATTAGGGTACATATCAGAGCTGCTTTGTCTCTCAAGTCAACAATTTATTTTATTTTTTAAGTTGCTGGTCTTTTTGTGAAAGGGGAGAGTGACTGACAGCTTCTTGACAGAGGATTACTAGGAGACAGAAAACAGAGCTTGGGGTTCCAATTTCACTTTCAATCTCCTGAATGAAAGAGGGTCAGTGGCTAAATGAGAAGGGCCATTGCTTTTCTTTTGTTATTTTTTCTGGGATACACACACACACAGACAGAGAGTGCTTTTTCCTGAGGGGGGGTACGCAGGGGTACACATACCCCTAAACATTTTCTGAATCTAATTTTGGCTTCATTGAGAGGCAGTATTTCAATATCAGTAGGAAAATGAGAGTACCACTAAAATTTTTTTAAAGAAATAAAGCACTGTATATATTGTTATTTTTCTAGAAAAAGGGGTGCCAGAACTCACCATGAACACCTCCCTCATTCTCTTAGAATGGCAATGGCACCCACCTGAGAGGGGGCCAGAACTTAGTTCCAGCAAGTTCTGGTTGAAAAACGTCATACAGTGGTACCTCAGGTTAAGTACTTAATTCATTCTGGAGGTCTGTACTTAACATGAAACTGTTCTTAACCTGAAGCACCACTTTAGCTAATGGGGCCTCCTGCTGCTGCTGCGCCGCCGGAGCCCGATTTCTGTTCTTATCCTGAAGCACTATTTCTGGGTTAGCGGAGTCTGTAACCTGAAGCGTATGTAACCTGAAGCGTATGTAGCCTGAGGTACCACTGTATATATGGACATTAGAATCACTAAATATATAGATCTGTAGGTTTGGTGAAGGCAGAAGATTCTACCATGAATGTTTGGCTGGACTTTCTGTGAATATCACAGGGTGAGATGACTCATTCTGCCAATGGTGCTGAAGTAATGGGAAATGCCCACTTTGGGACCACAAAACTATCAGAAAAGTCTCTCTGTGCCCTGCGTCCCTGTGGGCCTGTGTCGCCTTTGTTGGCCTCTTTTAGAATAAAAGGCTTCTCTGCTCAGAATATGAGAACTACCCCCTTGAACATGATTGGGGAGCAGTAGAGATATTCTCATCTGTGGGGGAAATAAAAACACTGGAGGCTTGGACAATTCCAGATGAAGAGCAGTTGTGCATACTGCAATCATATTGTGCATTTTGAATGTGGAAATATCAGGACTCGTCCATCTTTCCCGCTCTCGTACATTTAATTTGCGTGCTAAAAGTCACAGTGTTGTTCAATTGAGCAGAAGAGTATGGCCTGGGTGCTTATGGCAAGTCATATATGGGGGATATATGGAAGGAAGGAAAGTGGAATATATGGACCTGGAAGGGAAATGGTCTTTCATAAACGCCTGTCTTTTGCACATGAAATAATGCAATGGAACTTCTGCATTACAAGACCTAGCTAAGACCTGAAGCTTTAGGGAGGAAATAGTAAAAAAGGTAAAAGGTAAAGGATCCCTGGATGGTTAACTCCAGTCAAAAGCAACTATGGGGTTGTGTTGCTCATCTCGCTTTCAGGCCGAGGGAGCCGGCGTTTGTCCGCAGACAGCTTTCCGGGTCATGTGGCCAGCAGGACTAAACTGCTTCGGGCTCAACGGGACACCATGACGGAAACCAGAGCGCATGAAAATGTCATTTACCTTCCCGCTGCAGTGGTACCTAATAATAATAATAATAATAATAATAATAATAATAATAATAATAATTTATTATTTATACCCCGCCCATCTGGCTGAGTTTCCCTAGCCACTCTGGGCGGCTCCCAATCAAGTGTTAAAAACAGTACAGCGTTACATATTAAAAACTTCCCTGAACAGGGCTGCCTTAAGATGTCTTCTGAATGTCAGGTAGTTGTTTATCTCTTTGACATCTGATGGGAGGGCGTTCCACAGAGTGGGTGCCACTACCAAGAAGGCCCTCTGTCTGGTTCCCTGTAGCCTCACTTCTCGCAATGAGGGAACCACCAGTGTCCGGGCTGAATGATGGGGGTGGATATGCTCCTTCAGGTATACAGGACCGAGGCCGTTTAGGGCTTTAAAGGTCAGCACCAACACTTTGAATCGTGCTCGGAAACATACTGGGAGCCAATGCAGACCTCTCAGAACCGGTGTTATGTGGTCCCGGCAGCCACTCCCAGTCACCAGTCTAGCTGCCGCATTCTGGATTAATTGCAGTTTCCGGGTCACCTTCAAAGGTAGCCCCACGTAGAGTGTGTTGCAGTAGTCCAAGCGGGAGATAACTAGAGCATGCACCACTCTGGCGAGACAGTCCGCGGTCAGGTAGGGTTTTAGCCTGCGTACCAGGTGGAGCTGGTAGACAGCCGCCCTGGACACAGAGTTAACCTGCGCCTCCATGGACAGCTGTGAGTCCAAAATGACTCCCAGGCTGCGCACCTGGTCCTTCAGGGGCACAGTTACCCCATTCAAGACCAGGGAATCCCCCACACCAACCCACTCCCTGTCCCCCCAAAACAGTACTTCTGTCTTATCAGGATTCAACCTCAATCTGTTAGCCGCCATCCATCCTCCAACCGCCTCCAGGCACTCACACAGGATCTTCACTGGTTCTGATTTAAAGGAGAGGTGGAGCTGGGTGTCATCTGCATTCTGATGAACACCCAGTACAAACCTCCTGATGATCTCTCCCAGCGGCTTCATATAGATATTAAAAAGCATGGGGGAGAGGACGGAACCCTGAGGCACCCCACAAGTGAGAGCCCAGGGGTCTGAACACTCATCCCCACCACCACTTTCTGGACACGGCCCAGGAGAAAGGAGCTGAACCACTGTATAACAGTGCTCCCAGCTCCCAGCCCCTCTAGATGGTTCAGAAGGAAGTTATGGTCGATGGTGTCAAAGGCCACTGAGAGATCCAGCAGAACTAGGAAACAGCTCTCACCTTTGTCCCTAGCCCGCCGGAGATCATCAAACAGGGCGACCAGTTTCAGTCCCATGGTGAGGCCTGAATCCCGATTGGAAGGGATCCAAATGGTCCGCTTCCTCCAGGCGTGCTTGGAGTTGTTCGGCAACCACACGCTCAATCACCTTGCCCAAGAATGGCAGATTTGAGACTGGGCGATAGTTGGCCAAATTGGCCGGGTCTAAAGATGTTTTTTTAAGAAACGGTTTAATGACCGCCTCTTTCAGCGGGTCTGGGAAGGCTCCCTCACAGAGGGAAGCATTCACCACCCTGCAGAGCCCATCGCCCAGCCCTTCCCAGCTCGCTTTTATCAGCCAGGATGGGCACGGATCAAGGAGACAGGTGGTCGGTTTCACTTGTCCAAGCAGCCTGTCCACATCCTCGGAGGTAACAGATTGGAATTGATCCCATGTAACAGGACCAGACAGAACTCTAGCACCCTCCCACCCTGGCCATGCTCCCACGGTGGAGTCTACCTCCTTCTGAATCTGAGCGACTTTATCTGCAAAAAACTTTGCAAAAGCATTGCAGGAGATCTTGGGGTCCCTACCAGGCCCCAGTGGTACAGGTGGTTCTGATAGATTGCGAACCACCTGAAAAAGTCTCCTGCTGCTGTTTTCTGCAGATGCAATGGAGGTGGCGAAGAAGGCCCTCTTCGCCGTTGCCATTGCCACTTGGTAGGCTCGACGTAGAGCTCTAGCCCGTGTCCAGTCTGATTCAGAATGAGTTTTCCACCACCGGTGCTCTAGCCATCTTAACTATTGTTTCATCGCCCTCTATTTGTTTTATCTACTTACACTGGCATGCTTTCAAACTGCTAGGTTGCCAGGAGCTGGGACAGAGCAACAGGAGCTCACCCCATCGCGAGGATTTGAACCACCGACCTTCCGATCAGCAAGCCCAAGAGGCTCCATGGTTTAGACCAAAGCACCACCCACCTCCCAGGGAGGAAATAGAGGACTGGAGGACTCTACAATAGAAGTGCAAAGGCCTCTTGTATTTTCTGGTTGTTGCCTCGCTTTGGGGACCAGCTAGACAGTTGTGTCCACACAAGAAAGAGTCATGGATGGCCTCTGTTTGTTTGCGCCCCTGAGAAATCTAGGTCGGAGCCAGAAGGAGGGAATGTGTTTTTGTGAAATATTACATAAGCCATTTGCACCCTGATTTGGGCGAATTATCTAACACGGAGGCAAGCAGGAGTAAAAAAAGAGACCAGGAATATTGCTCTCACTCCAGATTGTCTCTATGACATTGTAACATAGCCAATCCTGATTGGCTATGTGGCATCATCATAGTGTTGTAAGGACATTGCATTGACATAGTATGTGATCCCTGATTGGTTGGTACCTTATAGTAATCATGAAATGACTATTTTTAGAAAAATGGTCTGAAGGATTCGCCAGTCAGATAGCAAACAGTGCTCAAACACAAGAACAAGAGATATCGCCTCCCAAAGAGGAAAATCTTTGCTTGTAAACATTGTCAGAGCTCTGAAGAAATCCCAGTTTTACCAGTAAGCAGAGTGGGTCCCTTTCCTTCATAGCTTTGTTTTCCTTTCTAGCCAAATTATTTGCGTTGTGGTTTCCCAGCTATGGGCCGAAGCTCCCGCTGTTTACCACACACTGGGTGGAAGCCGCCCATCATGACTCAATTTGCATTTGTTATCTCTTTCGAGCAAGAAAGGAGAGCAGCCTGGGAGGTTTTGCTTTCAAAAGCCGAGCAAACAAAGATAGATTTCAGTCGGCTGCTGCCTCTACCAGGCATGAACATCCTTTGAAACCACCGAAGTCATTAGCATTATCTGGGGGGCAAAGAAGAAGCCATTAAAAAGGATATTGTGCATGTCAGGGGGGGGGGGTTAGACACAAATATGGAAACCGAACCGTATTCATTTGCAACTTCCAGAGCGGGTAGTTGTGCTCATCTGTTGCAAAAACAAGAAGGAGTCTTGTGTTGCCTGAAATAAATTTATTGTGGCGACCATTTTTGTGGACTCCAGTTCACTTCATCAGATGAAACATTAAGGTTTCCTTCTTTCCCATCAATTAAATAGCCTTGTTTTAATGGACTATGCAGAATTAGATAAACTAACAGGAAGGATTCGAAACCGGCGGGACCAGAAATTCACGGAAGACTGGAGTAAATTTACGGACTACTTGAAAAGTATTTGTGAAGATCAGATAACGTTTGTAGGTTTGCAAGAAGTTTTGTGAGGAGTATTATTGGAAGTATTGCAAAATTGGAGAAGGGGAAGGATGATTTGTTAAGAGATGTAAAGGCAATATAAAGTTAAGAAATGCATAAGAAGTGGTTAAAATGATGGATCATCAGAGGTGATAATGGAAGTCTAAAAAGATTGTATAAGTGATAAGTTTTGTGGTACATTTTATAATTTATATGTTAAAATCAATATTTTTTTTAAAAAATTAGCCTTGTTGTATTTTAGCAACTCTTCAAGGAATGGTCAGCTAAAAATCAGTTGCTCCCTTCAAATCCTATGGGATCGGGACCTCAAAGCCACTCATTTCTCCACTTTCCTCTTGGAATTCCTAAGGTATGGATTTCCTTTTGTCCCTGGCAAGTTCTCAAATGTGGATTTGACCTACAGGTGGCAGTGGGGCTTCATGAAGAAGAGGAGAAACATCAGGACTTCTGACTCAGCCGCAGGCCTGGGTGTGGACAAGATTTTGCAGATGAGTCCCATTCCAAAAGAAATTCTTTTTGAGATGCAGGGATTCAGTTTTTCGTGAGATTCAACATTTGCAGTTTCCAACTCCCGCTTGCTGCATTTATTCAGAGCAGCAGCGGTAGAATGGGTAACAGCGGCTTGAATTTATAAGCCGGTTAAGAATATATTTCCCTCCGGAATAAACTTAAATAATAATGGCTAATGCTATCACAATGTGACCAGAAGGGAACTCAGGGTTCAGGAGAGATTAACAGAGCAAATAGGTAAGAGAAATGGAGCAAAAATAAATTTTAAAAAATTAAATTGTGTTATATAAACTGTATGAGATCCAGAAGTTCACTTGAAACGAGGTTCAAATTTGTTATTTTTAGGCTGGTAGGTGTTTTTTCCTCTGTATGTATGTATAAAAGCCACTTCCCACCTTTCTATTCCAGTTCCCCAGTATTCCATTTCATTCTCGTGTGACCAAGAGACATAACCCAAGATGGCGGTGCATTGCAGACAGAGGCCGGCTCGGCTCTCAGTTGGCTTCTATGGTACAAAGCCAAGATCTTGCAAACCGAGATGCAGCTGAGAAAGCAAAAACCTCATTCTTACTCTGGAGAAAAAAACAACAACAGGAGGAGGAAGGGGCAGATTTATCCCCTACCCAAGAGCATCCCTGAGTGAACTGTTTTCTATGAAGGGGCAGTATGGTGTAATGGTTAGAGTGTTAGGCAAGAACCTGGGAGACCAGGGTTCAAATCCTCACTCGGTGCTTATTCATGCAAAAGAGTGCTTAGGCACAGAGCTATAAAGTGCAGGCTTGTGCCTGGAAAGTGTGAGGCAAAAGGTACTGTATTTTTCGCTCTATAGGACGCCCTTTCCCCCCTCCAAAAATTAAGGGAAAATGTGTGTGCTTCCTATAGAGCGAATGCAGGCTGTGCGGCTAAGCGCAAAGCCAGAACAGGGAGAGGGAGCACTGCAGAGCACTCCGTCTCAATGTTCTAGCTTGGGGATGGCTGCGCGCAAAGCCTCTGCAGTGCAGCGGGATGCCTTCACCCTGCTGCCCTGCAGAGGCTAGCAAGGCTGTTCCCAAGCCAGAACAGCGAGACGGAGGGCTCACTGTTCTAGCTTGGGGATGGTAGCCACCTGAAGCCTCCAGAGCGCAGTGGGAACTCCTGCTGCGCTCCAGAGGCTTTGGGTGAATGCACCTTGAATGCATCTTGTTTTAGAGGGGGAGAACAAGTAAAAAAAAAAAATCCCCGTTCTCCCCCTCCTATGGTCCGGTGCGTCCTATGGTCCGGTGCATCCTATAGAGCGAAAAATACAGTAATTGTGACCAAGCCTTCAGCCAGTCACAGTCTCTCAGCCTAATTTACATTGCAGGCTTATTGTAAGGATAAAAAAATGGGATGAACCATGTTTGTCACCTTGAGCTCCTTGGAAGTAAGTTGGGATAGAAATAAAATGAATAAATATCTCTGAAATAACACATGTGGTGATGAAAAAGGGGGAGCACTGTTATATTTTCTAGGCAACTTTTGACATTTTAACTCATTCAGTTCCTGGGGGGAGAGGATAGGACATCCACAAAACTGGGTTTTTTAAAACACCAAATCCGATGCCAATAAAACGCTAACTAATTAATGAACACTTAACTAATCAGCTCTTTGAAGAGGGTCAGATCAAGTTTCGGAGACTGAAACTTTTCTAGAATCTCTTCAGATCTTGAGTGGAGAAGTAGCGAAAGAAAATACGTTTTGGCTGGCCAGGTTTCCCTCATAACTGTGTCTTGAGGAAGCGCTTTTGATATTTGAGATGTGAATTCTATGTACAGATTGTAAAAAAGCAGATGTGTTGGGCCTTGTGGGCCGTTTCCTTGCTTTCCGACACTGGATGATGGGAGAAACCGCACTGTGTTGTGCAAGTAGAGTTCAAAACAATGTGCAGATTTGTTGGTCGACTAGACCTTATTTTGCATGTTTGCTAGGCATATCTTATGTGTGAGAGAGGGGCTGTTTCTTTTTTTGAAAACAGGCTGGCCTTAAACAAGTCCCCAATGTCTATAAAGTAAATTTTGAGCAGGTTTTTTTTGTCTGTATAAAGGATGGGAGTGCATAGCCCTGATCATGTGTTCCTTCTCACCATTGCCAGCTAGGGTTGCCATCCGTCCAGAATTTTCTGGATATAGCCGGAATACGGCAGTTGGAAACAGTGTCACTAAAATAAATTCTCAATTTATTTTTTTTGATTTTTCAATAGCTTGAGAAGAAGAAGAAGAAGAAGAAGAAGAAGAAGAAGAAGAAGAAGAAGAAGAGCAGCTCAACAACTTTGCCCAAAAAAGCTGAGCAACTTTTGTGTCCGGATTGTTACTTTTTGAAATATGGCAACCCTAGTTTCACTCTCCTCCACACCTTGGAGGCTGAACCTAATTCCATTTTTCTATTTATTTCTATATCTATTTCTAATTCCATTTTTCTATCTATTTCTATTTCTAACTTTACTTTGGTCTACGAACGGAAACTGAACGGTGGAAGGGAGGCCTCATTAGGGAGAGAGCGCCTCGGTTTAAGAACGGATTCAGTTTAAGAACGGACTTCCGGAATGGATTAAGTTCATAAACCGAGGTACCACTGTACCAAGTAAAAGCAGCAAACACCATTAAAAATAACAGTAGCAGGTAAAATAGTTATCAAAACTGACAACTCTATAATCATCCATCTATGCAATACATGGGACGCGGGTGGCACTGTGGGTTAAACCACAGAGCCTAGGACGTGTCGATCATAAGGTCGGTGGTTCGAATCCCCACGACAGGGTGAGCTCCCGTTGCTTGGTCCCTGCTCCTGCCAACCTAGCAGTTCAAAAGCACGTCAAAGTGCAAGTAGATAAATAGGTACCGCTCCGATGGGAAGGTAAATGGCGTTTCTGTGCGCTGCTCTGGTTCACCAGAAGCAGCTTAGTCATGCTGGCCACATGACCCTCAGCCAATAAAGCGAGATGAGTGCCGCAACCCCAGAGCCGGTCACGACTGGACCTAATGGTTAGGGGTCCCTTTACCTTTTATGTAATACATATGTATAGAGAGCTGTAAGTCCTCTAAGTTTTTCTACAGAACAAGAAAGAGGGGACCTCATTAATTTTCCTGGCGAGGGCCTTTGGCAGAGAGATGGTCACCACAGAGAAAGTCCTTTTCCTGGTACTCACCAACCGAACTGTTTATACTGGTAACCAGAGAGCAGGGCTATCCGGAAATATCAAGGGGTTTCCCACACAACCATCCAGTCACTGCCACCTTCAGGATTTGGGTGTTCCTTGAGCAAGATATCCTCAGTGGACCCTCTTAACATGAATATCTGGCGAGTCCCAAAGTTCACCTTTGCAGCCTGGTCACTGTGTCTGCCATCACCCCCAGTTTGGTTCTCTGGAAGGCAACTTTATAATATTTCAGTATATATAACGTTGAAGGACTACAGACTTAGGTGGATAAGTTTCTGATCTCTTCCACATGTCGAATTCAATTTCTGAGCCTTCTATTACAGAAGCCCATTAAATTACATATCCTTTTTGAACATTTTGATACTTTAACTTTTTCTGTATTAATGTTCATTGCCTCTAATGGGCAAACTTTAAGATTTTCTGTGTGGATACAAGAAACATGGCTGACCTCCTTTGGTTTAGTTCTAAAGGCCAAGAAATCCTGTGGGCTTAAGGAGAGGGGCTTGTCCTTCTTCCAACGCAGTTTATTTCTTTTTATTAGCCAGGTTTGCGGAACCAGAAGAACAGCCTTTCTTGTGGTATTTGGCACATTATTTCTCAGTCAAGATGAGGAAATGCAGAGGAGTGTTCACATTACACAGCAGAGGAAAAATGTCAATTGAATTTATATGAAGTCCCAAAATGATTTGTATTCCAACCTCCATTTTGAGGGAAGTTCATTTATTCGTTCAAATCTCGTTTGTTCGTCGACATATGAACCTGCACTGCAGAAAGAATTTGTGGGGTGAAAAAATCATTATTTTCTACGGGGATTGGCCCCAGCTGTAGCAAAAAGAGAGTTATTCCCTGTCTCTTTTCAGAAACAGGTGAGGGTTGAAGGCATATTGTTATTGTGCACCAAATTTGAGAGACTCTCAGAGGTGCTTTTCCAACCCACAATTCTTTCCGAGATTCCTTTGGTCAAGCAGGAAAATGTTCTTGTTTGTGTTACTCAATTTGTGGGTCTCCCTCAGGGCAATACCTGTTTTGTGCAGAGGGAAGGATACAAGGAACCGAGGTTCAACAGGGCAGCTGCCATCAATATCTCCAGCTGAGCCCAAACAGACCCAATGCATTGAAAATCCATCTTCTCTCTCACAGCTGAGTCCTTGGAGAGGAGGGATTTCAGATTTCGTGCTGGAAGAGACTCTTCTACTGGTTGTAGAGCTATTAAATCCTCTATCTTAGATATTTTTGGCCTTGTGCTGCTGATCTTTGGAGGAAGTAGAAGCAACGTAAAAACTTACGAAAGAACGTAAGAACTTGATATAATAATAATAATAATAATAATAATAATAATAATAATAATTTATTATTTATACCCTGCCCATCTGGCTGGGTTTCCCCAGCTACTCTGGGCAGCTTCCAGCAAAATATAAGAATACAATAATTCATCAAATCTTAAGTCTAGTGGCAAAACCCTCCTTCCACCCTCAAAGTTCTTTGGTGCGCACAAAAGATTTTCAAAGGGTGTGGGAAGGAGTCGATGCTGATTACAAATTGCGACTCTGGCTAGTAAGCCAAGCCTGGGTTTTTGGACTCCTGTGTGAGCCTAATGAAAAACACAGAAATAAGTTCAAGAGTAAATGGGATTTTTTTTATTTCCAATAAATGTTTTATTAGTTTTCCAATATTAACCCAATATAGTAAATGGGGAAATTCGGCCTGCTAGAAGGCTGTTTTAATACTACAGAAATTATCAGAAAAAAAAAGAAAAAGAACAGTTGTTCCCCATTTATTGAGAATAGGATAGAAGCAAGGTGCTCAGTTTATAAAATGAGAAATTTTCTTATTATAATTCCTTGGACAGAATCTAAATGTTCAGTGTATTCTATTTGTGATGGAGTGTCTACAGTTATTTGTTTTTCCCTCCTTGGAGTAAATGTATTGGATCACATCATCATTAAATGTATTAAATCACATCAGCATCCTCTATCTTTCCATTGATTTTGATCTGCAGACCATAATCAACCACTGATATAGAAAGTAACCAAAAAAATTCAGCTAAAGACAGACAATGCTACAACAAAAGCCTTGTTCGTATAAAGTAAACAGGAGTATCCTGCTCATTGATATAATGAATATTTGCGAACACTGCTTTATAAATCTTAGCAGAAACCTAGCCCTAAAGACTTTTCAATAATCATTCACTGATATGTAAAGAGTCTCCATAATCTGTCAACATTTGTAAGCATCAGAATGCATGTCTGGCAGCAGGGTCCAACCCTAAAGACCCTTCAATATTGGCTGAGCCCTACAAAATGCCACCAATATTCTCTGGGATTTCTTCCATCTCAGAACAGGAGGTTGTGTCCCCGCTAAAATGCTTTGCTTCTTTATTTGCAAACGCACCTGCCCATATTGCAGGACCAGGCACCGGACTTCCCATACCCCAACCGGTATAATAAGACTGGGCCACGACTTCATTGAATACAGATGAACAGGCAACAACTTCATTGAATACAGATGAAAGAGATTTGGCTTGGGCATGGGGCAATCTAAATACTTCCAGCCCACCCGCTGGAAGTGACGCGTGGTCAAGCTGGGCTTAGATCCAACAAGGTGATCACGGCAGGGACCGCTACCTGGGGGAGTGCCTTTGGCCCTGCCCCCCAGGGCACATGGACATGGCCACTCCCCCTGGATCCCTTTAATGGGATGCCCCAGTGTTTGGAGGGGCAAGCGGAGACTATAACCTCCCCTCCATCCAAAACAAAGGATTGCCCCAATGCCCAACCAGTTGTGACGATTGCTATGAGGTAGGCAAAACCACCAGATCAGTGCCAGTTAGCCCAGTGGGCAAATTCCTACCCAGCCCCTTGAAGGACGGCAACCACTGTAGCCACAGCAAATGCATTGGCTATTAGCTTACTAACCCACCCAGCAACAGAGGGGTGGCCTGTCAGACCCCACCTCAACACGCAGTGGCATAGCGTGGGGGGTGCAGGGGGGCCGGCCGCACCAGGCGCAACATCTGGGGGTTAGGGTTAGGGGGCGCAAATCCACGGGTTAGGGGGCGCAAATCCATGGGTTAGGGGGCACAAATCCACGGGTTAGGGGGCGCAAATCCACGGGTTAGGGGGCACAAATTACTTGCCTTGCCCCGGGTGCTGACAACCCACGCTACGCCACTGTCAACACATGCTCTCTATGAAGGAGAACACACTTTGCCACTGTTGGTTTAAGGTCAACACTAGCAAAAAGAGTAGCTAGTAGTTGTTCAACAAATAATGAAAACAGTTGCTACATTCCTGCATTTATTTCTGCTTCCTGACCTCAGTGCATTTCAATCCAGAAAAGACATGTGTGCTGCCATCCTTTGACCCCAACCCAAATCCTTCTAGCGCAAGGTTGCTGTTATAATTGAGGGATCATCACTTCCTATAACCTGAAACTTGGTGTGTACGTAATTCCAGCTACTTGAGATGACGTTTGCTGTGAACTCAGCCAAAGGAAGCATTTAACTCCAGCTGAGTGTGAAGATACTGATCATGTAATAAAGAAGGGTTTAGCTCTGTTTACTAAATACAGTAACTCCTGTAGAGTAGCCAGACTGGAACTGCAAAACATGCATTTTAAACTGGTTTGCACACACAATAATTTTTTCCGACCATATAGCCCTTTGGATATTTAGTCAATATTATAACATACCTGAAAGTTATGAGTTCAGTTGTCTGTTTTAAGTTGTGCATAAACACTAAACAGAAAACCAGTTCTCAAGATGCCGGAGATAACAATATCACGGGTAACTAAGTACTTTAAACACATTCACACCCTACTGCTTTTGAAGGCAAGGTGACGCTAAGGTTAAAAAGCTCTTCCACACAAAATGGCTGGCATTATTCCCTTAAACGGATGCAGAGGAAGGGAAAGACTCAAAACTTCCAGATAGGGATGGAGGAATAGCAATTTTGGTTTCTCGGCTTCTCATTCCCCGCCCCCCCCATTCTTAATTTCAGTTTTCCACATTTCTGCAGCAATTTGCAATTCCTTTTTTATTTTTTTTTAAGGGGCAAATTTGCCACATATTTGTCTCTGCAATTTTGCCAATTATACACATTTTTTGCAAACAAATTCCCCTAATATAAGGTAAATGGTATTTTCACTAATACATGCATTTTTGTATGCCTTCCCCCCCCCCCCCTGGAGACCTGTATCACAAAATTCAGAAAAGTGTGGATTCCAAAGGATGGTTGTGTTTTAGTTCATGTATTGCTTCAGAAAGTGTACATTAGGTTGCCTTGCATTAAAGCGTGAGTTTTGCCCCATCTCTCTTCCCTGGTTCCAGATTTCCTGCATCCTGCAGCTGCTGCTGCCCCCTCTTCCATACTGTAACACGGAGCATTGCGCTCCAATGTTCTCATAGTACACTGGTGATCATCTAGATCTGCAAACAAATGAGAAGTGATGCCAGTACTGTCCAAAATGTGCAGCAGCTAAAATGCTTAGGTTAGGCCTGCCTGGACAATGTTCCATCAGTCCTAGTGTTTACTCCAGGCAACATGTTGTTGAGGGAAGACAATCCCTGTGCAGGGCCAACAGGGATGGCCCTATCATTGGGCAGACTGAAGCAATTGCCTTTGGAAGCAGGTGCTGAACTGCATCTCCTTCCCTGTTCATTCAAGAGCAGAGCTGTTTTCTAGGTTTCCTATGCATCCAATGAGCTAGCCTGCTCTGCTCATTGCCAGTGTTGGAATAAGATTCGACAGCTACTGTGCATGGAATTATTTATTATTATTAGTAGTAGTAGTAGTATTTGTATACCACCCTATACCCGCAGGCCTCAGGGCAGTTCACAACCTAAAAGCACAATATAAAAACACAAAATCCTTTGCCCTTTTAAAATGTGTTTTTTGGGGGAGGGGGTGTTGGGTTGCTGTTTTTATTTTTATTAGGTATTTTGTAGTTTTATTTCTAGATTTTATTCTGTGAACCGCCCTGAAACCCCCAGGTATAGAGCAGTACAGTGGTACCTCTGGTTGCGAACGGGATCCTTTCCAGAGGCCCGTTCACAACCTGAAAAGAATGCAACCTGCGTCTGCGCACACGCAGGTCGCGATTCGCCACTTCTGCGCATGTGTGTGACGTCATTTAGTGCGTCTGCGCATGCGTGAGCAGCGAAACCCGGAAATATCCCTTTCCGGAACCTTCCAGGTCGCCGCGGGATGCCACCTGAAAACACGCAACCTGAAGCAAACGTAACATGAGGCATGACTGTGTATTATTATTATTACAGTGGTACCTCAGGTTACATACGCTTCAGGTTACAGACTCCGCTAACCCAGAAATATTACCTTGGGTTAAGAACTTTGCTTCAGGATGAGAACAGAAATTGTGCTCTGGCAGCACGGCAGCAGCAGGAGGCCCCATTAGCTAAAGTGGTGCTTCAGATTAAGAACAGTTTCAGGTTAAGAACGGACCTCCGGAACGAATTAAGTACTTAACCCGAGGTACCACTGTAATAATAATAATAGAAACAAGAAAAATCCAAGAATCCACCCCTTACCCAACACATTTTAAAGGGCCATTGGCTGCCAATCAACCAAAGGCCCAGTTAAATTTTTTGCCTGGCGCCCTAAAGGTGCACAATGAAGGCACCAGCAAGCACCATCTTGTCCTTAGCCTCAAGCGGCAAAATGTGTTGGGTGGCCCCTGAATGCCAGCCTGCTAGCACCCTGCTCTGGATCTCTGCTCTCCCTCCCTCCATGGTGGCTGGAATTTGCCAGGCCTTCAACCTGGTCGCCTGACATCTGCCTCCGATCAAGTCATTGGATAGGTCACAGGCAAGCCCCTAGAGGCCAGACCCATTAGCAGAAGGCCACGTAGCCCCGATTAGCCGCCGTAATGCCGCTCAGATGTCCGGCGCAGAAAGTGTCTGCCCGCCGGGCTTCTCCCTTTAATGGACTCCCCACCTCGGCCCCCATCAGCACACATCCACTGTCACCAGCAGCAAGTGCAGGGAAAGGGAAAGCTCGGCATCTCTTCAGGGCAAGGGCTTAATATAAAATGTCAAGAGCGACCTTTTTATGGGTCGCTAAAAGCCCTGGTGTATGTCATCTAACACACTTGGCTACATTGCTCCAATCAATGGCATTTGTGGGGAGTCTGGGACCTTTCTGCCTCACCATGCCAGGACAACAAAGGCTGTGTGTTCAGAGGACATGGCTGGATTAAGGAGGCCGAGGAAAAAACCTTGAGATGCTGGCCCCATTCACACCATGAATTGGAAACACTATGGCACCGCTTTCAACAGGCACAGCTTCCCCAAAGAATTCCAGAAGCTGTACTTTGCTAAAGGTGTGGAGAGTTGTTAGGCAAGCCCTGCACCTCTCTTGCAGAGCTGCTATTCTCTAGGAAGAAGCCTCGGTTGCTAAGCCACTTTGGAGATTGTAGCGCTTTGCCATGCATGCATTTCATTAAAAAAAAAAAACATCCTATCTAAGAGGTGCATAAAAGAAGAGTAAAAGAGTTTGGATTTGATATCCTGCTTTATCACTACCCTAAGGAGTCTCAAAGCGGCTAACAATCTCCTTTTCCCTTCCTCCCCCACAACAAACACACTGTGAGGTGAGTGGGGCTGAGAGACTTCAGAGAAGTGCAACTAGCCCAAGGTCACCCAGCAGCTGCATGTAGAAGAGCGGGGAATCAAACCCGGTTCACCAGATTATGAGTCCACCGCTCTTAACCACTACACCATACTGGCTGTCATCATCAGCACATCATCAGGCCATTGTAAATTCTCAGCACACCATTTTTAATCTGATTTGCTCGGGCAGTTTTCTGGTTTTGTGCAAACATGAGAGATCAAAATGAATAGATTTGATACAGACATAGATTTCATTGTTGGAATCCGTCTGTCTCGGGAGACAATGGAGAAGTGCGCCTTTGGGGGTGAAGTCAAACTACTGCTGTGGCTGTAGAGACAGATGTGGGGGAGATATGTTTAGTTGCAGTTGGGGCAGATGAAGGCATCTGGTTTTGCTGCTGCAGATGCGCCAGGCCATTTCTTCTCCCGTTGCTCCTCCCAGCGATCATTCCTCCTCTAGTCACTGCTATAGATGCATGACCTGAATGTCTCCAGGCACTGTGGTCTTCTGCAAGGGATTCCCACAGGGCAGGTTTGACACTGACAGCCTTCATGTCTTGTTTACAGACATTTTTGTAATGCAGAGTTGGTCTGCCAACAGGCCTGGTGCCTGAAGCCAGCTCCCCGTAGATCCTTGAAGATCCTGCCATCCTCTGTTCATCCTCCGCCATCCAAGGCAGTGTAGAGGTCACTGAGTCAGGAGTGTGAACCTGCTGGGAATGTGGGCTTGGCATATTTGTTTGAGACCCTGTCCTTCCCTGTGGTGCTCATAGCTCTGCTCCAGTTAGGAGCACATTGTAGATAGTTATGAGCACAGCTGGAAAAGAGAGGGAAGCACTGAGGAAGCACTGGGGATGAAAGGGGGAGTAGCAGAAAGTTCTTCCTGGAGACCTAGAGATGTGCCGATAGACTGCTCTGCCTCCTTTGTTTTAGCAAATGTTTTGTGCCACTGGGGAAGTGGTAATTCAGTAGTGATTTGTTTTGGATGTTTATATGTGATGCCAACAAAGGTCCGTATAGTCAAAGCTATGGTTTTCCCAGTAGTGATGTATGGAAGTGAGAGCTGGACCATAAAGAAGGCTGATTGCCGAAGAACTGATGCTTTTGAATTCTGGTGCTGGACGAGACTCTTGAGAGTCCCATGGACTGCAAGAAGATCAAACCTATCCATTCTTAAGGAAATCAATCCTGAAGGACAGATCCTGAAGCTGAGACTCCAAGACTTTGGCCACCTCATGAGAAGAGAAGACTCTCTGGAAAAGACCCTGATGTTGGGAGAGATGGAGGGCACAAGGAGAAGGGCACAATAGAGGACAATATGGTTGGATAGTGTTCTCGAAGCTACCAGCATGAGTTTGACCAAACTGCGGGAGGCAGTGGAAGGCAGGAGTGCCTGGCGTGCTCTGGTCCATAGGGTCGCGAAGAGTCGGACACAACTAAACAACAACAACAATGTGATGCCAATAAAAGGTTTGATGATGATGATGAAGTAGCAGAAAGTGAAGATTGATTCAACCACCCCAAAACACCAAAATAAATTGTCTATGATCCTGAGTGGAGCAGTTTGGAACCCAATTTTCCCCAATGTATCAGATTGCCCCACAGCCAGTAAACCCAAATCCACAGAAGGAAAGCATCAAAATTTGTGTTATTTGAGGGTCTTCTTCTTCTACTACTACTACTTCTTCTATCCACCATAGCTGAGTAAGATTGTCTTCCATGAACACGGCCTTAACAGTGAGTCTGTAAGTGACTGTGGAGGCCAGTTCTGGATCCACACATCCTTCCACAGAGGGGACATAGGTTTCCGGACAGGAGTTGATCACAGTGAGGGTTTGTGAAGCATGCCTTCCTCTTAGCACATTTCTCCCTTGTGTCTTGAGTTTGAGTGTCTTCATTGCCCATGGCACCATTGGTCAAGGCTGTTCTCCAATTGGAGCACTCGCAGGCCAGTGTTTCCCAATTGTTGTTGTTAATACTATATTTTTTGAAATTTGCCTTGAGAGTGTCTTTGAACCTCTTCTGTTGACCACCAGCATTACGTGTTCCATTTTTATGTTCGGAATAGAATAGTTGCTTTGGAAGACGATCATTAGGCATCTGCACAACATGACCAGTATTTGAGGGTAACATCATGAGGTCTACAAAAATCAAATGTCAAACAGCTGCAAGCACACAATAAACTCTGGTATGGACAACCCCAGGACAGAACTCAGAGCCAGTTAAATCACACACACACACACACACCCACCCATGGGTCTGCTCTGACTAGGGAGGGCACCTCCGATTTGCTTTTTGCAGGGGGTAGGGTCTCTCATTCACTCACAATGGGGACTCTTTTTTCCATTGCAAATTGCCCTTGAGACTGACCCAGAAACTCCAGTGGGTGCAGAATGCCACGACGAGACTCCTTACAGGGTCCTTGCTGTGAGATCACATTCACCCGGTGCTATACCAGCTGCTCTGGCTCCCGGTGGAGTACAGGATCAGGTTTAAGGTGCTGGGTTTAACCTTTAAAGCCCTATACGGCCTAGGACCCTCGTACCTACGGGACCGCCTCTCCTGGTATGTCCCACAGAGGAACTTACAGTCTTCAAACAAAAACATCTTGAAGGTCCCAGGCCACAGAGAGGTTAGGCTGCCCTCAACCAGAGCCAGGGCTTTTTCAGCTGTGGCTCCGATCTGGTGGAACGCTCTGTCACAAGAGACTAGGGCCCTGAGGGACCTGACATCTTTCCGCAGGGCCTGCAAGACAGAGCTGTTCCACCAGGCCTTTGGCCAGGGCACAGCCTGACTCCCTCCTTTGGCAATCTTCACAGAACTCTAGCCCAATGGTTGCCATCAATTTGATTTGAATTAATTTTATAATGAAAGGATTTTAGAATGTTGTACTATTTTATTGTTGTTAGCCGCCCTGAGCCCGGCTTCGGCTGGGGAGGGCGGGATATAAATAAAATTTATTATTATTATTATTATTATTATTATTATTATTATTATTAAGCATACAAACTCTGACAAATACTTCTTGTGCCGCTACAGGTTTCTGCTGGGAGCCATCCTCCTGCAATGTTGCTGCAAAGAACAATGCCACATGCCTGCGCTAAAAGGCATTCGAATTGAGGAAATGACCGAGGAAAGAGCAGCTTTGCTATGTAACCAAAGAAATGAGAACAAACTGATAAAAAGAGAAGTATACAGAAAGACGATCAGCATGATGTCAGCTCTCTAAAGAAATTACTTGGCATGGGAGAGGAGAACAACAGCAATACACACAATTCCCACTCCTGGCTGAGCTGATCTTGCTGCTAATTATTCTGCAGCTGTCTAGCGGAGGCTATGGGAATGCGTAGGAGCCACTTGACTTGCCTGTCCGCAATCTGATGTCATTTCTCAAAAATCCTGGGCGATACAAGCTTGGGTTTTGCAGTCCTTCCATGGCTGGCAAGAAAACACAAGCCAAAAGATCCTGGCTCTTCACAGACCCCTTGATATACAAACAGCTGGAGATACAATGAATGTGCATTCAAGCTCTCAGAACACAATCCGAAAACGATGCTGGGATTCGGACTGAAATAAAGTGTGCATGTCCAGTTTGGGCAGCGATCACATGTAAAAGCCACACTTAGCCTTCATATAGCACTTTACAACGTCTTCATACTCCTCATTCTATAATCATTGAGACAACCCTGTAAGGTGGGTCCCTGATCCATGTGTCGTCTTTGTAGAAAGAGCCTTCTCTGTGGTGGCCCCCCAGTTGGGGAATGCTCTTTACAGGGAGGTGACACTGAACTCTTCTCAGCACCGAGTTAAAACCATTTCATTTGCTCAGACATTTCAGAATTTGGACCTTTTTTGCTAGTTGGACGGTTTTATTCCTCTTAAATTTTTTGCACGGTTCATTTGCTTTATAATGTCGTTTGAATTTATTTGTTTACCAGCTGCTCAGATTATTTCTTAAAACAAATAAACAACCTGACTACTGGAGAGGAATCTGGAGAGGGGATTTGCTGGAGAGCATTTATGGAATGGTTTAAGTGTCCCTCCACGCAGCCCTATTGGTTGAGCCAGCCTCCCACCAACTGACCAACAGGCGGACAAGGGGTCTGCTGGTGGGATTGGCACTAGCAGGGGCCAATTAAAAGCCCCCCAACAAGGCATTCCAAGGGCAGGGACTGGTGAGGCAGAGCTGGTCTCAAATCCTCTGTTGCCCAAGCCAATCCCACTGCCATTGTTTGGCAGCGTTGGACCTGATACATCATTATTGGGTTTAGAAAACAAGTTAAAACATTTGAGCTTGTGGAAAGATTTACCAAACTGAGCCAATGGACATTTGCAACATTTATAACTTTTATTATTGTTGGAGATTGTGACCACCAATATGGTGTGATCTTTGTTGGTTGCATAGTTCTGTCGACAGAAAAGTGAATATATATATATATATATATGAAAACAAATTAATATGAAGACCATACATAAGCATCAAGGAAAGTACAGATGGGCAAGTATAAACATATTAGAAAGGGAACAATTCATTAACTATACATATTGATAATGTTTAACATTTTCTTTCTCCTTTGTGTGATCTTTATAGGGTTTAAAGTGACTGGGGAAAATTTGTAGAATATCTGAAAAGTATATGTGACGAACAAACAATGCTAGTGGGATTTAAAGAGGCTTTGTGAAAGGTAGAGGAGTAATGTTAAACAGAAAGAGGACAGTAAAGGTTTTAGTAAAATGCAATATCAATGTAGAAAATGTGTAAAAATGGGAAAATATGGATGATTGGCAGAGAAGCTGATGGAAGTCCAAAAAGCTGAAATTTGTGAAAATTGTTTGATATTGGAATTTGTATAATGGAAAAAAATTAATAAAAATTATATATATAAAAAATAAAAATAAAGTGATGAAATAAATTTAAAAGTCCATAGTCAAGAAAACATAAGAGGTAGAAGACTAACATCATCTCTGATACTTGCTTAACTAATAAACACTTTCCATGTGGTTTCAAATTAATCATTTTTTTCTTTTGTCCCAATTACTGTTTATTTATTTATTTGGTTAACAATAACTAATTTTATTTGGTAAACAAAAGAGTGCATGGCCAAATTCTCTGTTACCACGATCAATGCGTTCATCCCAAAATACCTTCCAATTGTGTGCCATGACTGCCTGAGTGACTGAAAGCAAATGACTTTCTGACAAAGATCTGAATTTATATATAGGTACATATTTAACAACATGGTTGTACCTACTGACTTTCCTAATAATTGTCTCTGGGGGAATCCCACCACATCTGAATATATGTATCAATCACAACTCATCCTCTCCGACACACAGGAGGGGCATTAGGCTGTATCAGATAAAGCTGCCTGGGTGTCAGATCTTGTTTGATATGGTGGATTCAAGCAGAGAGCATTGAGCCTGATACAGACCTGATACAGACCTACCAACCTTACTGTACGCTTGTGAAATATGGACCATGTATAAATGCCATCTCCAACTCCATCAACGATGTCTCTGAAATTTTTTATATACACATCACTTGGGAAGACAGGCGAACTAACACCAGTGTACTAGAAGAAGCAAAGATAACCAGTGTCGAAGCAATGATGCTTCAACATCAACTTCGTTGGACTGGTCATGTTGTGCAGATGCCTGATTATCGTCTTCCAAAGCAACTACTCTATTCCAAAATTATAATAATATAATATAATAATAATAATTTATTATTTGTCCCCCGCCCATCTGGGTGGGTTTCCCCAACCACTCTGGGTGGCTTCCAACAAAGATTAAAAATACATTAAAATGTCACACATTAAAAACTTCCCTAAACAGGGCTGCCTTCAGATGTCTTCTAAATGTCAGGTAGTTGTTTATCTCTTTGACATCTGATGGGAGGGCGTTCCACAGGGCAGGTGCCACCACCGAGAAGGTCCTCTACCTGGTTCCCTGTAGCTTTGCTTAACACAGTGAGGGAACTGCCAGAAGGCCCTCAGCGTTGGACCTCAGTTTCCAGGCAGAACGAGGGGGGGGGGAGATGCTCCTTCAGGTATACTGGGCCAAGGCCATTTAGGGCTTTCAAGGTCAGCACCAACACTTTGAATTGTGCTCGGAAATGTCCTGCGAGCCAATGTAGGTCTTTCAGGACTGGTGTTATGTGGTCTCAGTGGCTGCCCCCAGTCACCAGTCTAGCTGCCACATTCTGGTCACCTTCAAAGGTAGCCCCACATAGAGCACATTGCAGTAGTCCAAGCGAGAGATAACCAGAGCATGCACCACTCTGGTGAGGCAGTCCTGCAGGCAGGGAGGGTCTCATCCTGCGTACCAGATGGAGCTGGTAGACAGCTGCCCTGGATACAGAATTGATCTGCACCTCCATGGACAGCTGTGAGTCCAAAATGACTCCCAGGCTGCACACCTGGTCCTTCAGGGGCACAGTTACCCCATTCAGGACCAGGGAGTCTCTCACACCCACCCTCCTCCTGTCCCCCAAGAACAGTACTTCTGTCTTGTCAGGATTCAACCTCAATCCATTAGCCGCCATCCATCCTCCAACTGCCTCCAGACACTCACACAGGACCTTCACTGGTTCCGATTTAAAAGAGAGGTAGAGCTTGAAAATGGAAAGTATAATGCTGGTGGTCAATAAAAGAGGTTTAAAGACTCTCTCAAGGCAATTTTTTAAAAAATGTAGTATAAACACCAACAATTGGGAAACACTGTCCTGCAAGCGCTCCATTGGAGAACAGCCTTCACCAAAGGTGTCATGGGCTTTGAAGACACTCAAACTCAGGATGCAAGGGAGAAATGTGCTAAGAGGAAGGCATGCTTGGCAAATCCACACCGTGATCAACTCCCACCTGGACACCTGTGCTCCACTGTGGAAGGACGTGTGGATCCAGAATTGGCCTCCACAGTCACTTACAGACTCGTTGTTAAAACTATGTTTATGGAAGACAATCTTACTCGGGTATGAGTAATCGCCAAAGAAGAAAATCACAGCACAAGCCTAGAACTGTTGCCGGGATCAGGCCCAATTGATTTGAGCCTGCCACCCAAGTTCCCACATGGGCAGTCAGACTCTGGCTGTGGAGGTAGCTCTGCAAAGCCTTGGCAGAAGGAGGTGGGAGTCTGCCTGGGCTAGAGAGCATGGTGCTTGCACATATTGTGTACATGCGTGTTCATGCATGCATGTGCAAGCAAGAGAGTTTCCATAATCTTATGCAATTCCCATTCATTTTTAGGTGGAATTGCAGAGGCCGAATTGCACTCTGCATCAAAGTCCCTTGCTTTGTTTTTGTATATATCAAAGCAACCACTATAATCATTCATCCTTTTTTTCAATTTTCCCAGCAGTTGTAGCCAAATACCATCAATCCCCCTGCACACATATATAATACAGTTTATAACTTCTTCATAAGTTTCATGCCTCTTAGCATAAATTATGGTAAGTAATTCAAAAGTGTTTTGAACTCAAGGATTCGATTCTCTTCTAGGTTTAGGACAGAGGAGATGTATCCCATATTTGCCTAAAGAATCTGGTTTTAAATTCCCAACCTGCACCAACAGTTATGAACTTCACAGCAAAAGTTCAAGAGGTGCACATCAGATGCAGTATAAATATAATCATATTTCCAAATAAGAGCCCTTCATCTGCAGCCAAGAGATTTGATGAATATTGTTTGGCCACCTCACCGAACCCAACAGGCCAGCAAGGAATAAGAAGTTTACTCTAGACATATTTCCACTGCATAACAATAGAGAGTCTTATTTCATCCTTCCACCAACCACACATGTGGCATAAGTTTATTATTTTCAATGCACACGCGGGAAGCATTTGATTGATGAGATAACCCCTTTTACAGCAAGACCTTTTTCCAAATGCAGCTTTATAACATTCATGCGGAATGAGCAAAAATAATGTCAGTAAGATATACATTTTCAGCCACAAGGTATTACTTGGAATGCAAGGGCTACGTGAAACTGAACTTTCTTGTAGCTCCTTAATATTATAAAAAATATGGTATATTGCTCTAAAAATATATATTCCTTGAGTCGCTCACACAAGGTCCTCTTGTGTGACCTAGAATGCTGCAGTCTGCTACATGCAGATTCCAAAGCCCCCTGGCTGCTAGAAATGGTGTGTGTTTGTGTGTGTGTGTGTGTGTGTGTGTGTCACATTTGGGGCACAAAAGTGAACCCCAAGAAAACAAAGGTATCTGGGATGTGAAATTTACTTCCTTGTAAAGGCCAGCACTGAGCAACACAAGCCACAAGCTGGCTGGATCTTCCTTGATGGATCAGGGCCATTGTGTATAAATATTTCTTCATCTTATGCCATAATAGGACTGTTGGAGTTTCCTATGTGGAACACACAAAAAGAGAAAGAGAGCGCGTAGTAATAAGCTCTCCAAAGTTCATAATTTTCTTCCTTGGAATAAGATTTTCTCCAGCTTGTAATGAATGGCTGCGTTACTAATCAAACAGAATAACTCCAAAAATTCTACTCTGTATTAGACACCAAAATGAGAGTCCTCAATTAGAGATTTTGTTCATGTGTGGTCAAAATTTAGATACATATGTAGAATGACGACATGTTTTAATCAATGTTTAACGGTTTTATCGGATCATGTTGTATTCTTTCTGTAAATCTCTTTGAGGTTTATTTGTAGGGGGAGTTATGGCCAAGCGGTTTATACATTTTATGAAATGAAATAGATAAAACGAATAATTTTTGTCCCTGAAATGGCTTGCCTTGTGTGTGGGCACACCTATAGAAGTTATTTAAGAGTATTTAATGATGGGGGAGGAGGAGGTAGAGAACCAGCAAGGAGAAGAAAAAGGAGGGAGTGAAGAAGAAGAAAGAGAGGAGAGCTCAATAGGAGAAAGAGAAGAACTAGAGGAAGGAGACAAAGAACACTAAATTGTATATAGGTTTAATAAGTTAATTAAATAGTATATAACAGATGGCATTAAAAATACTAAACTGGAATGTGAATGGATTGAACAATAAAAATAAAAGGAATCAGATTACACACATATTACTGAAAAAGAACTGTGATTTAATATGTCTCCAAGAGACGCACATAATAAATAAGCATAAGAGATTACTAAGCAATAAGAGATTGGGAATAGATTTTGTGACATCAGATAGAGTGAAGAAAAGAGGGGTGGTAATATACATAAAGGAAAAATATGATCCACAATTATTATACAAAGATGACCAAGGGAGAGTAGTCATTGTTCAAATGGTGTTTCAGGGAGAAAAAATAATTGTTGTGGGAATATATGCTCCAAATGATAAAAAATCAGCCTTTTATTTGGAATTAGGAGACAAATTGATGGAATGGACGGACCAAAAAATGATATTGATGGGTGACTTTAACGGGGTGGTGTCCCCAAACCTAGATAAGTCAACAAAAAAACATGAGAAGAAGGAAGGTAAATTACCGAGATCCTTCTTTGATATGGTAAACAATCTGGGACTGATTGATGCGTGGAGACTTAAAAACCCCACTACAAAACAATATACTTTCTTCTCAAACCCAAATCAGAGTTGGGGGAGAATAGACAGCATTTGGATTTCGAAGGAACTAACTCAAAATCTAACTAAATCGGAAATTCTTCCAAGAACTACATCTGATCATAATGCGGTCTCCATTGAGCTAAAAGGTAGGGATATCCGAACGGTTAGATGGAGAATGAATGAATTTTTATTTAATGATCAGAAGATTGTAAATAAGGCAATAGAGACAATAGAAGACTATTTTAAATGGAATTTAAATGGGGAAACTGCTATAGAGACTGTGTGGGACGCAGGAAAGGCAGTTATGAGGGGCTTCTTAATACAGAAAAATAGTCAAGTAAGAAAAGAAAAAGAGACAAAGAAGGAACAGATCCTAACACAGATTATGGAAAATGAAAGAAAGTTGATTATCAACCCCAATGAGGAGATCGCAAAACAGAATATAAAGATATTACAAGCTAAATTTTCTACAATAATCGACCAAGAGGTAGAATGGAAAATTAAAATGATGAATCAGAGAACGTTTGAGTCAGCAAATAAGATAGGAAAATACCTGGCGTGGCAAATAAGAGAAAGAAGAAAACAAAATACGATTAGTAGGATAAGGGAAGGAGAAAGGATTGTGGAAGAGCCAAAAGAGATAAGAAAGATATTTCAAAAATATTACAAGGATTTATATAAAAGAGGAAAGGAAACAAAGCAAGAAATAGACCACTTTTTGCAAATGTATCACCTAAAACGAATTTCAAAAGAAGAAAATGAGATCTTAGACCAGATAATTACTCAAGAAGAGATAAAAAAGGCTATTAAAAGGATGAAAAGTGGGAAAGTCCCAGGGCCAGATGGCCTTTCGGCCAAATACTATAAAACACTAAGTAACCAAATATCCCCAGTGCTAGGAGAAGTGATGAATAATATATTAAAGGAAGGAAGGATCGCGAACACCTGGAAGGAAGCATATATTACCTTGATTCCTAAAAAAGATGCAGATACCCTGGAAGTGAAAAACTATAGGCCAATTTCATTATTAAATAATGATTATAAACTATTCACAGACATAATGGCAGAAAGACTAAAAAAGGTTTTGAACAACAAAATACATAAAGATCAAACAGGTTTCCTTCCAGGGAGGCAATTAAGGGAAAATGTAAGGAATCTGATAGATATTATTGAATATTTGGATATGAATATAGACAGACAAGCGGCCTTGGTATTTATAGACGCTGAAAAGGCGTTTGATAACATCTCATGGGAGTTCTTGAAGAAAAGTCTGGAAACAATGGGAATGGGAGAGAAATTTAGAAGAGGGATAGAAGCAATATATAAGGAACAGAAGGCAAAATTGGTAATAAACAACACCACAACAGAATATTTTGGTATATATAAAGGAACTAGACAGGGTTGCCCCCTGTTTCCTTTACTGTTTATAACGGTACTAGAAATACTGAATGAGAGACTGAGGGGGGCAACAGAAATAAAAGGAGTGCAGGTAGGAAAGAGGGAATATAAAATCAAGGCCTTTGCAGATGACATTGTACTAACTTTAGAAGACCCAAAAAAGAGCGTAAAAGAAGCTTTACTAAAGATTGACGAATTTGGAGCTGTGGCAGGACTTAAGATAAATAAAAATAAAACCAAAATGTTGGTTAAAAATTTAACAAAGGAAGAAATAATAGATCTAGAGAGAAGGACGGAAATTGCAGTAGCTAAGAAAGTGAAGTATCTTGGGATATGGGTCACAGCTAAGAACATAAATTTATATAAGGATAACTATGATGTCACCTGGAGGAGTATAAAGAAAGACATGGAATTTTGGGGGAGGATGAAACTCTCCTTTTTGGGGAGGATAGCTGTTGTCAAAATGAATATTCTGCCTAGAATGCTATTTCTATTCCAGACCATCCCCATACTTAAAGACCTAAAACAATGCAAAGAGTGGCAGAGAGTCTTGGCAAAGTATATCTGGCAGGGGAAAAGGCCACAGATAAAAATGAAAATTTTGATAGATAAAAAAGAAAGAGGGGGCTTTTCTCTCCCGGATCTAAGTCTATACTATGAAGCGGCCTGCATACTTTGGTTAAAAGATTGGATAAAACTGGAGAATAGAGATCTACTGGATTTAGAAGGCTTTAATAATTGGTATGGATGGCATTCATACCTTTGGTATGGGAAAGTGAAGGTCCACAAGAGCTTTCTAAATCATATTTTTAGAGGACCTTTATACCAATCATGGGAAGGGAATAAAAATCTCCTTGAAAGAAAGACCCCATGGTGGATCTCACCAATTGAGGCTTTAACGGTGAAGAAAACAAACATGGAGGGGAAAAACACCACCTATGAAGAAATGTTAAGAAAAACAGATCAAGGGCCAAGACTTAGACCTTATGAAGAGATAAAAAATCTATTCACTGGGTGGTTGCAATACCACCAGGTGAATGATTTGCTAAAAGAGGACAAGAAGAAGTTGGGTTTTGATGACAAAAAATCAAAATTCAATGTAGAAGTAGTAGAAGGTAAAAACAAAACCCTATCTAGAATCTATGACATACTTCTAGAGTGGTATACAAAGGACGAGGAGGTGAAGGAGGCAATGATTAAATGGGCAATTGACTTTGGTTATAACATCGATTTTGAAAGGTGGCTGGAAGTGTGGAATTGTAACATAAAGTTTACAGCATGTATGTCTCTGAGAGAAAATGTTTGGAAGATGCTATATAGGTGGTACCACACCCCTGTGAAGTTGGCCAAAATGTATAGACTAAAAGATAAGAAATGCTGGAAATGTGGGGAGGTGGAGGGTGACCTATATCATCTATGGTGGACATGCAAAAAGGTGAAAGGCTTTTGGGAATCGGTTTACAATGAGCCTAAAAGAATATTTAAATACACTTTTCCCAAAAGACCCGAAGCCTTTTTGCTGGGAATGACGGGTAAAGATACTAAGAAAGAAGATAGAACGATATTCCTCTATGCCACCACAGCAGCGAGAATTTTATTGGCACAATATTGGAAAGTGGAAACTATCCCCAATATAAATGATTGGCAAATTAAAATGATAAAATATGCTGAGCTTGATAAATTAACAGGTAAATTAAGAGACCACGATGAACAGAAATCTCTGAAAAATTGGAGTAAATACTGGAACTATATTGGAATAAATGCTTAATGTGATTGGCGGGGTCAGAACAAATACTACCAGCGTGTGAATTTAGGCCTATAGATTAAAAATCAAATACGTAATTGGAAGCAGATATTCGATACTTACCAAAAGGATGGAAGGAAGTCCAGGAGGCGGTTTCTGTGGGTGTTTTTTTTTTTTTATCTTTTACTGTTTTGTGAAATAGCCAGATTAATCTATCTTTGTATAGTTAGAGAGAGGAAAAAGTTGGCTTGTATATCTTGACTCTCTTTTTTGTTACAATTTTTTCTTTTGTATTTGGTTGTATGTTTGTTATGTGTATAACCTTAATAAAAATGTATTTGGAAAAAAAAGAAGTTATTTAAGAGTACCCACGCAGGAACTCTTGCTTCTTTCAATGAGCTGCATGTCTGGGTTTGCCCAACCAAGCAACCTTTTATATTTTATCTACTCAATTTCCCTTAATTTTCTCTTGTTTCCTAGAACATAGGACACTGCTAGGCCATTGGTCTATCCAGTACAGCAATGGACTCTTAAGTTTCAGACAGTGGTCTCCCTCAGCCGTACCCAGAGAGATGCCAGGGGGTGAACTTGCAGACAGAGGAGATCCACTACCGCTGAGTGTTTTTGAAGACACTTCAATTAAGTTGCCCCATCCAAATTTAAACCACCTCTTGTTTCTGGGTGTGTTAGTTTGGGGAATGACAGCTGAATTTCCAAGCGTCTCTCTACCATAGCTGGTGCTGGGAACTACAATTCCCAAGGGACAGTATGCTGTGGCCCATATACGTGGCACCGTCAACAGCAGCACACTTGCCCCAACATTGCAAACCAAGAGAGAACTCTTGAAAAACAAGCCGTTTCCTTTGCGAGGCAATGGAAAGAAAAAATTCAACAGCCCTCCAGCCTCTGACATATTTTTTTTCAAACCACACCCAATAGTTCAAAACTGAAACGTTAGATGAGATATTTCTATAGTCTGCTCTGGCAATAAAAAATCATATTTTCCTCCTCGTTTTGAGTGTCTGCAACTCTTAGTCCTTAAACAATCGTGAAAGTCAAGGGTTTGTTTGGAAACCTTCCAGGATGAAATGCATGCGTCTGTATTTAAAATACAGAAACTCCTTTTAAAAGTTTGAAGGCATTTTTATTTCAGTGCTCAGTTTATAATGACTGTTGTCCATCAACGCAGAACTACTTTCCCGCCAGGGAACTTCATTGTTTCTTTCTTATTACATGGTATAACAGTTCTTTGGTACTCATTTCCTGAAGAAGATTACTTTTCAGTATCAAACTTCGCTAAAGGGCCGTTTCCAAGCCAAAGTCTGCAAACCTGTATTGCAGTGGAGCAAGGCAAGCTTCCAGCTCCGGAGGAAAAATATGATGTCTGCTGTCCTTCTTCTTTCCTTTCATATTTACTGATGTTTATGATTGCCGGCTGTACTTACCTAAGAAACAGGGATGTTTGCAATGAAACACAAAACCAAGAAAAACTTGGCGGGTTTGGGGTTTCATTTACAAAAATCAGACTTCGGCCAGTTTCATCACCGCCCGTTCCAAAGCTTTGCAACCCCTTTGGAGTGAGCTTCAGCCCAATGCTGAGCGAACCTGAGCAGATTTATGGCATTTGCACCGAAACTAGAGACGGCTTGAATAAACACCCAGGTTTCTTTGGAAGAATCTGTATCCTATAATGGGCCGAGAGAGACCAGAAGGGGATTTAACCAGATACTAGCTTCAGGTTCAATAGTGTTGCTATCGCAGGAGGCTCAATATCAAAAAAACGAAGATCCTGGCCACTGGGCCCATCACCTCCTGGCAAATAGAAGGGGAAGAAATGGAGGCAGTGAGAGATTTCACTTTCTTGGGCTCCACGATCACTGCAGATGGTGACAGCAGTCACGAAATTAAAAGATGTCTGCTTCTTGGGAGAAAAGCAATCACAAACCTAGACAGCATCTTAAAAAGCAGAGACATCACCTTGCGGAAAAAGGTCCGTATAGTCAAAGCTATGGTTTTCCCAGTAGTGATGTATGGAAGTGAGAGCTGGACCATAAAGAAGGCTGATCGCTGAAGAATCTATGCTTTTGAATTCTGGTGCTGGAGGAGACTCTTGAGAGTCCCATGGACTGCAAGATCAAATCTATCCATTCTTAAGGAAATCAGCCCTGAGTGCTCACTGGTAGGACAGATCCTGAAGCTGAGGCTCCAGTACTTTGGCCACCTCATGAGAAGAGAAGACTCCCTGGAAAAGACCCTGATGTTGGGAAAGATGGAGGACACAAGGAGAAGGGGACGACAGAGGACGAGATGGTTGGACAGTGTTCTCGAAGCTACCAGCATGAGTTTGACCAAACTGCGGGAGGCAGTGGAAGACAGGAGTGCCTGGCGTGCTCTGGTCCATGGGGTCACGAAGAGTCGGACACGACTAAACAACAAATCTCAGGAGGCAATAATTAAAATAAGCTCTGACTCCAAGGGTTGAGAGGGAGTCTAGTCCATGTGCCCAGCAGAGGAGGTACTAAAATATCGACTGCAGGTTGCCCATGGATATAAAGAACTCTGCCCAAACAAAATTGGCATATACATAACTGACAAGTTTGGGAGGCAGCCAGGCACAACCCTGGCTGCCATGCCTTGCTAGATCTGACACAGCTGGGTGCAACTATGGGTGGGCGAAAAGGATGGGGCCAAGTGCGGGAGAAGTCTGAAGATGCCAACTCAGCCCCTACCTGTGTCTCAGGTGGGATGTGGTGCAGAAAGAGCATCGCGGGCCCTAGGGCTTTGGGGGCCTGGAGCAAGACAGTCCTTTGAGGTCCCTGAAAGGTGGGAGGGCAAGTCAGGCATAAAATGTCACTTGATCCTATATATTAAGTTGCAACGAATGTTTGGGTATTTGTTTAAAAGTGTATCTATGGTTCTATGCCAAAACCACTTAATACCTCTAGTGGGTAAAACCGAAGAGCCACTTAAAAACAAAATACAACCCAAAACCAGTAAACAAAAAAAAGCTGTGCTATTTTTCGGGGGGGGGGGGGAGGTGTCAGAACTCACCATGAACGCCTACCTTGTTCTCTTATAATGGTAATAGCACCCACCTGAGAGGGGCCGGAACTGAGTTCAGGCTGGAAATAAGCTCTGTATGAAAGCAGATTAAAAACAAGTAAAACAAAGATTTTGGGGATCTGTGCCAATAATAATAATAATAATAATTTATTTATACCCTGCCCATCTGGCTGGGTTTCCCCAGCCACTCTGAGCAGATCCCAACACATTAAAAACAGAATAAAACATCAAGCATTACAAACCTCCCTAAACCGTGCTGCCTTCAGATGTCTTCTAAAAATCAGATAGTTGCGTGGTGAGTTCCCGCCTCCCACTTCAGAAATAAAGACACGAGACACAAGAATTCAAGTTAATGGGTCAAATTAGGCCACAACTTTATTGATTACAGGAATTGAGCGGTATTGGCTTAGGCATTGGTCCTAACAACTAACCAGCTTCAGCCTGCATGCTTAAAGACCAGTGAGGGTTAACCACCAGTAGGAGGAGTCCCCCTGAGGCATGTCAACTCGGACCTCCCCTGGGGTCACCACGCGGGGGCATGCCGTGGGCCCACACCTCCATAGGCTTAGGACAAGGCCACGCCCCCCAGAATCCTTTACCAGACTACTCTTAGCTTTGGGGGAAGGTGATGGCTCTACCTTCCCCCTTCATCTGCATGACAATAGAACAGTACCCCACCAAAGCCTAACCACCAGTACCGCGGAGTTGTGACGGTTTGCTACGAGGTAGGCGAAAACCAAGTGGCTGGTGCCAATCTGCCAAATGGAAAAATTCCTACCAGGCCCCTTGATGGCGACCAACCAAAGTCCATAGCAACGTCTGAGAGCCTAACCTAAAGGGTGGGAGGGGAGGGAAAGCCAGGTCAGCTGCGGCGCGGGAGAGAGGGAGACCCTCAGCCTCGCCAGACCTAAGTAAGGCGAGGCCACACACCCCAAGCCAGCCAATTGGCTGGCTCGGGGTATGACGCGTCCGAGGATTCCCTACTATCGTGGGGGCTGAAGGCAGCCCCCGCGAGTGTGGGGAGGGGCGTGAAGCCTGCAACCCCACCTCCTCCCTAGCTCGGAAGTGGCTTTCTTTACCTCCTTGACATCATGATGGGAGGGCGTTCCACAGGGCTGGCACCACCCCCAAGAAGGACCCTCTGCCTGGTTCCCTGTAACCTCACTTCTCGCAGTGAGGGAACCACCAAAAGGCCCTCGGAGCTGGACCTCCGTGTCAAGTTTCCGTCTTCGGCGTCAGGGAAAGCATGGGCAAACAGATAAGACATTACACAACATTTCCATCAACTGATGGCTGCTGCTTCATGTATAGTAGAGGACATGCAATTCCACAGGGACAAGGGCAGAAAAGACCTGCTCAATGATACTTTATGGGGCGTGGTGCCATGAGCAGAGTTTTCCCACAAGTGATCTTACAGGTCTGTAAAAGGGCCAAACAGTGTCACCAGGTGCTGAGTTCACACAAAAACCTGGTTGCCTCATTCTGCGCCAGTTGCAGTTTCTGGGCCAATCCTGTAGGAAGCCCCCCCCCCCCCACATTACAGAAGCCACTCTGTGAGGTTAGCAACTCAGTAGCCATTGGTGACCAGGTATTTCGTGCAAGCAAATGAGCAGACTGCTGTCACGGTCCGGTCTACGGGCGATCGAAGTCCCGGCTGAGGACGTCGGGACCATGGGCAAGATGGTGGGGTGGGAGCAGGAACGAGAATCCAGAAGCCAGGGGTCTGACGGTCAGGAAGCAGGGAGTCACGAAGTCAAGGGTCCAAGGGTTGAGAAGCAAGGAGTCACGAAGTCAAGGATCCGAGGGTTGAGAAGCAGGGAGTCATGAAGTCAAGGATCCGAGGGTGGAGAAGCAAGGAGTCTAGAAGCTGAGGTCTGAGGGTTGAGAAGCAGGGAGTCACAAAGTCAAGGGTCTGAGGTTTGAGAAGCAAGGAGTCACAAAGTCAATGGTCTGAGGGTCGAGGAGCAAGGAGTCACAAAGTCAAGGGTCCGAGGGTCAAGAAGCAAGGAGTCACAAAGTCAAGGGTCTGAGGGTCGAGAAGCAGGGAGTCACAAAGTCAAGGATCCGAGGGTCGAGAAGCAGGGAGTCACAAAGTCAAGGGTCTGAGGGTCGAGAAGCAAGGAGTCTAGAAGCCAAGGTCCAAGGGTCAAGAAGCAAGGAGTCACGAAGCCGAGGTCCGAGGATCAGGAAGCAAGAAGCCAAACGCAGCAAGGCAGGAAACGAGTTGCTGTGGCAAAGGGCCAAAGGGAAATTCTGACCTTATATCCCTTTCCGGCTCTTGCCACCAGGTGCTGTGAGTTACCAAGCGGCCTCACCTGTGCGACTGGCCTTGCTTCTCCAGAACAAACTTAGGAAGGCCCCAGTCCTGTGAAGCCCTACTGGTCACAGGGCCTGGCTCCTGCACACACACCTGACAACTGCTAGTGGGAGGACAGATCACTCCAGCCCTCCTCCTCCTCCAACCCAATGGTTGCCATTATGAAAACACATTGCCATTATGAAAACACAACAGCCTAGCAGAAGAAAGACCATTTGCCCCTCCTCTCAATTTGTTGGGTAGGTGGTTTTTTTTAAAGGTTACAAATAATCTCCCTCAGACTTTCCTGTTTCCTTACATGGACATTATGTCTTCATAATATCATTTCTACCTTCCCCACTGGCTTTTCTTTCCCCTAAAAGGGAACTTAAAGTTGCTCAGATTAACAAAGAATAACCAAATTAAAATACAGTAAGTGGAATGCAGAATAAATCGACCCAAACCCGGTCAGCAAAGAGGAGACATTTTTTGACCCAGATTTAAAACTAGGCACTTTTTTTAAAGGCTTGCAGCTTAAAAGGGAGGGAGCCAACCAAACCCCTCCAGAAAGTTCCTCACTCTGGGTGCAATGATAGAAAACTTGCATCTCAGCCAAAATACACTGCAGACAGAGGTGGAATGCAGAGCAAAACTTCCCGCATTGAATGCAGTGGACAGTTAGCATCAGACGAGACCAGGCAGCCTTTCAAATCTCCTGATCCAAACCATTTAGGGCTTTTCAGATAAGAACCAGCACACAAATGATATTGTGGCAAGTGTACTTAAGTCAAGTATTTTTACTTTCTTGTGGAATTATCTATTGGCTGTGGAGCAGCCAAATGACAAAGCGTCATTTAAAACTTCCTAATGGTGTTTCTTCCCCATTTAAGTGTGTGGGTTTAAAAAAAACAAAAAAAAAGTTTGGCGAAATCCATATGGCAAGCATGCTTTCCATAGCCTCTCATGTCACCTAACAACCCCTTGTTAACATATGGTCTCCTAAATGTAGATGTTCATCAGCTTGACTTTCTTTAAAGCTACTAGTAAAACATGCTTAAATATGAAACAGATGCCCAAGTGCACCTTGGGATAAATGTATTATTGGGGGGGGGGGACCATCCCAGGTCTCTGAGTCCTCAACATCACATTCATTTCCAATGTAGCTGGTTTTTTAAAACAAAAAACAAAACGTGGGCATGTGGCATACACCTGCTTCCTGATTGCAGGGCAGTTCATGTGCTTTTTCCTCCCCTTTCCGCTTTCCCCCATTCACCGGCTTTATGGTTTCTATGAATTCCTATGAAGATAACCATAAGCTATTTCGGATCGTTTTAAATGAAAGGAAGAAAATATGACAGATGGGTCGCAAAACAATAAATTCTATGCACAGCTGTTTGCAAATGCCTGATATTGTTTTCTCTTTCAGAATACTAGAATGGAAAGCCGTTTAATTGAATCAATCGGCAGTAGGCATTCAAGGCATACAAAAGGGAAGAAAACGACGTTCTCGATATGTAATTAACTGAATGGGATTTGTTATCGTGTCGGGTGGTGGAGACCAGGAATCCTGTTTTGCCGAAGCCTGCAGGGAGTTTTACCATCAATCTGATGAAGATCAACATTGGTCAGGACGTCGGCAGCACTCCATCCATCAGCATTGGTGACCACACCGCACTTGAGATGGTAGACAATTTTGTCTACCTGGGCTCCACCATAACCAGCGATCTCTCAATTGAAGCTGAGCCAGACAAGTGTATTGGCAAGGCAGCAATATCTTATCTCGCGTCGCCTCGCGTCGCCTCGCCTCACCTCGCCTCTTCAAAAGGGTTTGGGTGAATGTGATGCTACTGTCCAGTACCAAGATGAGGGTCTACCAGGCTCGCATGCTGAACATGATGCTTTATGGAAGTGAGTCATTAGAATATGCTGAATGGCATAGAATATGCTAAAATGGCAAAAATGACAACGAAACTAAGAGGAAGAGACAACAATGAATTTAAGGAAGAATGGAAGATGCTTATTGCATATATACAGAAGCATTGTACCCAGATTAGGATTACCTTGTAATTTTGTTATGAATGGACAATAGGTAATCTAAATGATTTTTAAGTTAACAATGGACATGCAGTACATTGGCAAATAATGGAACCAAGGAAGGGACATAGGGGAAGTCAATTTGTTTTGTATTGTTTTGTATTGTTGCTGTTTTTACTTTTGTTATCTTTTTTGGGGGGGAGCCACTTCTGACATCAGGAGGAGGTGGTGTTGCGGGTTTCCACGCCCCCAACACGCACATGGAGGCCCCCGCGCGATCAGGGGAATTCTCTGGCTGTGTCATCCCCTGAGCCAGCCAATCGGCTGGCTTGGGGTGTGTGGCTTGCCTCATTTAAGGCAAGTGCGGCCCCAGGATCTCCCTCTTTGCCCAGCGCAGCCGCTACTGTTTCCCACACGCCCACCCTTTAAGATTTCTTCCTGACCTTGCTATGGACCTCGGTTGGTCACCGTTAAGGGGCCTGGTAGGAATTTTTCCACTTGGCAAATTGGCACTGGCCATTTGGTTTTTTCGCCTACTTCGTAGCAAATTGTCACAACTTCTTTGGTCTTGGCAGTTAGGCATTGGTAGGGATATTGTTATTTAGATGTGTGTGTGGGGGGGGAGGAGCACCATCACCTCCCCCAAATATCAAAGAGTAGTCCGGTAAAGGATTCCGGGGGGCATGGCCTTGTCTGAAGCCTATGGAGGTCAGGGCCTAAAGTGCGCCCCCAAGCGGTGACCCCGGAGGAGTCCCTAGTAGATGTGCATCAGCAGGGCTCCCCCTGCTGGTGTTAACCCTTCCCGGTCTTCAAGCAATCAGGCTGAATCCGGATAGTCGGATAGGACCAATGCCTAAGCCAATACCCCTCTTACCTGTAGCCAATAAAGTTGTGGCCTTATTTAGCCCATTAACCTTAAACAATGGTGTCATGTGTCTTTATTTCTACAGGGGGGAGGCGGGAACTCGCCACACAATTTATAAATTGTTATCCTATCCAAAAAAGAAAGAAAGTGAGCCGTGGGCAACTTATAGCCATCAGGAGCGACGCCTCAACACCTTCCACATGGAGGATTTTGGGTATCATAAGGCGGGACTGAATTCCAAACAAAGATGTGTTCTCCCAAGCCCACAGGTTCACACTCCTGACTCAGCAATGTCTACACTGCCTTGGTCATGCCCACAGAATGGAAGACGGCAGGATCCCCAAGCACCTACTCTATGGGGAGCTGGCTTCCGGCACCAGGCCCACTGGCAGAGCAACTCTGTGGTGTCTGCAGATGTGGCCTGGAGGCTGGCGACATCAACTCTGCCATATGGGGAATCCCTTGCAGACAACCGCAGTGCCTCAAGGCTGCATTTATCCACAGCAGTGCCCAGTGGAGAAATGACCATTGGGAGGAGCACAGAGAAGAAACGCCATGATGTATCAGTAGCAGCACCACCAGATGCCTTCCTCTGCCCCCGGCTGCAACAAAACATGTCTCTCCTGCATCGGTCTCCACAGCCACAGCAGGCACTGCAACTGCCCAACAGCTGGACCTCAGTCCCAAAGGCGCACCTCTCCATTGTCTCCTTATACAGACAGATGCCAATGATGATAGCAGGTTAGTTATAGCTTCTGAGCTGGAACAGCATTCGAATAACAGCACAGCCCCAGTGTTTAAGCTTATCGCCATTCTAATCCAGAGCTACATTTTGCCAGCTTTTCCCATTCATTAGCACCTGTGGAAGTTTAATAGTAGGTCTTATCCCCAGTGGAGTGGGGAACATGTCGATATAGTTAAGCACAGTGGGGCTCAGTCCCGACTACAATGTCTGGGCATTATTGTAATCCTGCTAGCTAGCCATTAATTCTGATATTGATACCCTATTTATAATCACATTGTGCACAGGGAATGAGTCCAAAGGAACACGAAAGAAATTCTTGGCATAAATGGCACTTCAGCAAGCACGACAGTCAGCAAATGTGATTTCGTTCTGTGCGCTATGCATATGTTATTTAATTTCATGCTCCGGCGTGGAACACAAATACATACTCGATTACAATAGAGCCCCTATGTGTTATAGTATATCCATAACAGACTTCAAGTCTTCAGTTTGGGAAGTGTGACCAATACATACAGAGGAGAAATTAATGTGGAAATTTAGCACAGGAAGCAATGCTGTGAATTTGAACAAATCCTTTATAAAGTTACTCGCTGCACCAGAATTCCAGTGCTTACATGAGATTTCTTCTGGCTGCTTTGCTCTTAACAGCCTATTAGGTTAAGTGCATGTTTGGGGAAGACACACCTGTGCAAATGTTTTAAGAGTGGCATGCGTGTTAACTTTTGCCTTTCTTTCCCAATTTTCCTGTTGAGATCACAGACACTGATCTGCAAGAAATCTGCTTCCAAGTTCCGACCCAATCGTTTGAAAAGTGAAAGCACTCCTTATATATGTTTTTACGTTCTGCCCTCGGCATGGATTTAGAAGACACCAGTAATTGTGATTTGAATTATTATTTGGGGTTGAGAGGGCAAAATCTTTCATACCCAATTTATTGTGTTAGACAGCTGTCAATGGGAAAATTGATGGACGCAACACAATGTCAGGCTCAGAGGACCAACTAAGTTAGTTCTTGGTATGAGCTTTCGTGTGCATGCACACTTCTTCAGATACACTGAAACAGAAGTTTCCAGACCCTTCTATATAGTGAGAAGGTGGGGAGGGGTATTACTCAGAAGGGTGGTGGGAATGGGTGATTGGCAGATAGCTGTGATGAGCCTGTTGACGACTCTTAACGACTGCAATAGGCTCATACCAAGAACTAACTTAGTTGGTCTTTAAGGTGCTACTGGAAGGAATTTTTTTTGTTTTGACTATGGCAGACCAACACGGCTATCTATCTGTAACAGGCTCAGAGGAGTCATGGCAAGTTCTTCGCCTTCAGTGTGTGTCAGCCTCTCTCCCGCTATCACAATTTGCAGACCGACACAAACCAGGGAACTGAATGCTGGGACAGTTCTCCATCTTTTTTTCCTTTCCTCTGTGCTATAGGGAAACTACTTGGCTTTTTAAAAGCAAATAAGCACTGAGGTGGGACGCGGGTGGTGCTGTGGGAAAAGCTGTCCTTCACTTGTAATAAAGTCTGAAGAAGGCTGTTTAACAGCCTGTTTCTTAGGTGGCGGTGGGAGGAATCTTTCAGTTTCTCGTCTTTCCAGTCTTAAATCCAGTACTCAACATTTCCACATCAGTTTGTGGATTATTAGGGACGCGGGTGGTGCTGTGGGTTAAACCACAGAGCCTAGGACTTGCCGATCAGAAGGTCGGTGGTTTGAATCCCCACAACGGGGTGAGCTCCCGTTGCTCGGTCCCTGCTCCTGCCAACCTAGCAGTTCAAAAGCACATCAAAGTGCAAGTAGATAAATAGGTACCGCTCCAGTGGGAAGGTAAACGGCGTTTCCATGTGCTGCTCTCGTTCGCCAGAAGTGACTTAGTCATGCTGACCACATGACCCGGAAGCTGTACGCCGGCTCCCTCGGCCAAAAAAGCGAGATGAGCGCCGCAACCCCAGAGTCGGTCATGACTGGACCTAATGGTCAGGGGTCCCTTTATTTTTACTTATATCTATGGCTCTATGCCAAAACCACTTAATACCTCTAGTGGTTAAAACTGAAGAGCCACTAAAGCAAAGATACAACCCCAAACTAGTAAACAATACAAAAGCTGTGCTATTTTTTGGGAGGGGGTGAGGTGTCAGAACTCACCATGAACGCCTCCCTTGTTCTCTTATAATGGCAATGGCACCAACCTGAGAGGGTCACGACTGGACCTGATAGTCAGGAGTCCCGTTTACCTTTTAAGCACTGAGGTGCATTCATTTGTTGATACATTCCCTTTTTTCTTTTTAAAAAATGTCTATTACATTTCTAAAAAAATGTTGCAAAACTACTTCTGAGGTTGGAGGAGAGGGCATTGATGGCACCATGGCACCAATAAGACAAGATATCCCGAACTCAAATGTGCACAACCAGTTTTTATCACTGTGTTCAGAGCAGTCAAAAGTGCTTTTGCCATTGCAACATAGCACATTTGTCAACATCCTGAAATAACTTGCTTTGAGTTCTCCATGGGGCAGAATGGAAACTCAAAGATCCAAGAAGTGCTCTAAGGATACACACACAGTTTGAGACATCGGGAGGGACAGTGCGGGGGAGGGGACTATAGTATAGCCAGAGCCAATGTGTTGCAGCGATTAGAGCTGGGGTCACCAGTTGTGCCCTTGGAGTCACAGAGCCTTATCTCCCCCTTTTTCTCCCCATAGAAATGGAGTCTTTGAGGCTCCGATTAATTTGACTGCATATAGCGTTGACCCAAATTCCTTGAGAAAACAAGTCTGTGCATACTACATGCATATTCTCTGAAATATACTCAGGAGTCGAGTGTGGATTTCATGCTCTTTATTCAGCTCATAGTAGTGAGGAATGAAAGTTCCCCAAAAATATCTGCTTTATATACATTATTTACACAATGGGTCGCACGTGATTGGCTAATTCTGGGATTCTCCTGTAGGCCAATCAGGTTGCGGATTCACTTCCACCTGGAGCTGGATTGGGTGGCTCCTGCGGACCAATCATACTGCTGCATTGTTCTAGGACCAATCAGACTGCTGCATTCTGGACCCTATTGTTCTAGGACCAATCAGACTGCTGCTTTTTTGGATCCTATTCAACTCAGTACATAACATTCTCTTTTGGGGGGCAGAGAAGTGACCAGAGCGATGGTGCTCACTCAAGAACCCCAACGTGTCCATGGGCCTGAAAAAAGGTTGGTGGCCTCCTGGTTGATGTTGGACTAGGACTGAGGCAACCAGGGCTCCAAATTTCACTTAGACATGAAGCTCTTTGCATGATCTTGGGCCAGTCAACCATCTCTCAGCCTAACCTTCCTCTCAGGGTTGTTGTGAGAACAAAAGGGGGAGGGGGACAGCCATGTACTCCATCTTGAGTTCCTTGGAAGAAAGGAGGGATCTAAATGTAAAAATAATCAATCTTATTCAGTTCCTCTCTACTACATTCACGTGACCCTCCTCATCCTGGTCATAAGCGAGGGGGAATAATTTAGATTTGCTTTCACCTGATACTCTCAGAACGGCCAGGAGATGGATATGGAATTGGTTGGGCTTGCTGAATTTGAGTGACTTAAGAGAAGGATGTTACGTGGTGTTTTGCTTTCTTTTGAAGCAGTGAACCTAATACTTCCATATTGTTATTGGGTGTTGAGTTTTTGTTGTGTGTGTGTGTTTTAATTTTAAAAATCCCTTTCATTAAGGAAAACGCTTCATGCCAAGCTTCCTTAAGGCTCACATTTCACAGACATCCCCTTTTCAGGCTTCTTTATAGAGGGACTTGATGGGTGACAGACAAAACACCTTAATGCACTTCAACTGAAGCTGTGGAGAAACACCCTGGGAGACAGCCTGGGAGGAGAATATCAGATACTTTAGCAGTACTTATAGAGGAGTTTGCCAAGAAAAAGCATGTCTCCAGTGTTTATTGGTGAGGGGAACATCATCAAGTTACAAGCCGTGAATGGAAGAAGAAGCAACCGGCCACTGTCATCTGCTCTTCGTCAAACAATGGATTGCTCTGTTTGGCGAAAATTCACTGTAAAGCTGAAATCAGTGGAGATATATTTTTTTTAATGGATCTTTCCTCATATTGCCATCCTAGCATTTTATCCTCATGCACAGACCCATCGCTCCCAGCTCTGTCACCCACTCCCCTCTGGCATCCCCTCATCTTTGTCCCACTGATGCCAGTGGTAATGGCAGAAGCATATGAGGAAGCCAGTTGACTTCTTGACCTTCCACTCATTTTGTAAGATGTCACAGGGATGCCAAATGTGAAGCAGAAGGTTGTCAGAGACGAGCTAGTTCTCGAAACAAGACCATAATCCGTAATGCAAAGCAGAAGGGGCCTCTGGGGAAGCATCTGTCTTCCTAAGAAGTCCTGTGAACTGCTTTTTAGTATCAGGTGCATCATCTTGAGAAACCATCCCACATTCCAAGTAAAATTAGTTTAATGTTCCCACATAAAAAGGACCCTGGCCAGGTGGAGGAACATTGCAGGAGGCGCATGGGTGTGGAACTAAAAGGGTTTGCACGCTGCTGGAAAGAATTTATGTGGAAATTTATTACAAGTCCATTTGATATGTAAATCACGGCCACTTATGATTCAGTTCTGGAAGTGGGCAGGTTTACGAGGGCTTAATATCTTTATGAGGGCCAAAATATCCCTTTTCAGGTTAGTCTTTCGGAGAATTTCAAGGGAGAGGATGTTATGGTTATATATAAGAAAGAATAGCTCCATCCAAAGCTGCTTTTATGTTTATTCTTCTGAACTACAGCCGTAATCGCTGGGACCATTGTACTGACCATACTCATTTCTAAGTATAGAAATAGTGATACTTAAGAATATTTCATGACAATTTTGCTATGTGTGCGTCTGGAAGAAAATGACAGAGGCGTAACAATAGTCCCATCTAGAGGGAGAAGACTTGGCTGCCCTTGACAAACCACCTTGGAGTCTTGCTTCAGCACCGCTTGAAAAGTAGAGGCTATAACACAGACAAAATTGCTCCCATTTCTTTTAAATATCACATATATGAATAGGGATCTTAATTTGAGTTTCAGTCATCCTGTAGCCAAATCGGCACTATCCTTGCATAAGGAGGAGATATTAGGCACGGGAGAACTCTGTGCTTTGCAGAAGCACAAAAAATATTTACGAAGGGAAAAACCCTGGGAGGAATCTCAAAACAGTCCCATGAGCTCAGAGCATGAGAGGGGATGTCAGTCCTCAGAGTTAAGTCAGCAGCTTCTAGTGCTGGCAGGAAAACTACGTAACAAAAAATGATCAGGCACAAGCTCTGCTCCCATCGGCTCGTAACAATACCCCAACAATGCTCAGCCTGATCAGAAGGGTCTCACTAGGGTTAGTAGGGTGTGACACCCACACCATTGTATCCAATGCCATTTTTAAATTTATTTTTAACGACAGTAAAAAACCTCACAGCCATAAGGAATCAAAGGTTATAAGAACCTTCCATTGTATAACATTAACATTTTATGATTTAGCTTCTACGGATTTATTTTTAAGTGTGGATAAAAGACACACAGTATTTCCCAGAAATAGTACAAACTGGCTTTACGCCAAACTGTCATAGTTTACCCCCAGGAATTGGGGAATTGCCATTTGTTAAAATGCTGTGAATACTCTGCTAGAGATCCCTAAGTATGTTGTTGTTGTTTAGTCATTTAGTCATGTCCGACTCTTCATGACCCCATGGACCAGAGCACACCAGGCACTCCTGTCTTCCGCTGCCTCCCGCAGTTTGGTCAAACTCATGCTGGTAGCTTTGAGAACACTATCCAACCATCTCGTCCTCTGTCGTCCTCTTCTCCTTGTGCCCTCCATCTTTCCCAACATCAGGGTCTTTTCCAGGGAGTCTTCTCTTCTCATGAGGTGGCCAAAGTATTGGACCCTCAGCTTCAGGATCTGTCCTTCCAGTGAGCACTCAGGGCTGATTTCCTTCAGAATGGATAGGTTTGATCTTCTGGCAGTCCATGGGACTCTCAAGAGTCTCCTCCAACACCATAACTCAAAAGCATCAATTCTTCAGTGATCAGCCTTCTTTATGGTCCAGCTCTCACTTCCATACATCACTAATCCCTATGTCTACCCCCA
Source organism: Podarcis gaigeae (assembly GCF_964106915.1). Classification (NCBI taxonomy): domain Eukaryota; kingdom Metazoa; phylum Chordata; class Lepidosauria; order Squamata; family Lacertidae; genus Podarcis; species Podarcis gaigeae. Next base: position 28,713,545 of record NC_139694.1, on the reverse strand, counting down.
ACCACAGAACTGGAGCTCCAAGGGTTTGTTTATTGCTCTTTATTATTGCATTTATATCCCACCTTTTCTCAAAGGAGTTTAAGGTGACATCCATGGTTCTCCCTGTCCTCAGCAACCCTGAGATGCATATTGGGCTGAGAGACAATGACTGGCCCAAGTTCACCCAGTAAGCTCCATGGCTGAGTGGGGATTTGAACCCTGGTCTGACACTCCAGCCCCTACACCACACACAAGGGTTTCCTGGAACAGGGAGCAGCTGTCGGTTCAATTTAAGTGTGCCATATAGAAATCTCCAGGATGTTTGTGAAGCAGTAGCTGTTCTGACCTGGATGGTAAGGATTGTTGCAACTACAGTGGTCAACTGCCCAGATGCAGGGCAAATTCAGAGAGAGACTCTCGACTTTGCTCTTGTATGTGTAACGGACACCAGGAATCCGCTGGCGAAGCTCTTAATGGCACGAAGACACAGATTGCCACCTGCTAATTGCTGCAGATAAAGCAGTGGTTGAAAGCACAACTATTGCACCCACCCTTGTGAAGAAGATTGGTTATCCAGAAAGGGAAATATTTTTGTTTCCCAATTTATGAAAAGTAAGCTTTGAATTGAGCTGAAAGTGGCATCTACTTGCATGTCAAGATGGCATTTCTGAGCTTATTTCATCGTGACAAGTGGCTAACACATGTTGTTTGACCATTGCAACATGTTCCAGCTCACACTTTGTTAGGGGTGTCAAAGGGCTGTCACAAGACATATGTTTCAGGTTGGTTACAGTGGGAATATAGTTAGATCCTTGTTTGAGGGCGTTATGGTGCTAGAGAGAAACTGGGAGGCATGTCTAGCCAGAGGAATTAATGTGAAAAGTGCAATACAGATAAAATATAACTTTTTCTCTGCCAATTAAGTAAACACTGCCGGGCCTTCCAGTTAACCTGCGTGACTGAAGGGATAATACTTCCAAGCCAAGTCATTCAGAAGACAAACCCTTTTCTTACTTCTGTCTAGTGTTGATGCATTAGCCTGTTATAAATGGTTCTATTATTCTTGCAGAAGGGACGGGTAATTTGCACACTTTGTCATTTATCAGTAAGACAGGAGAAGGTATAGCCTATCAGAGGAATAGCCAAGACCCATATTTATTTGATTAACATTTTCAGAACATCCATGGCAAATCAAGTCAGCAAGAGTGCCCTGATTAAAAGGGGACACTTTTGTTCCCCATGTTGCCAGGATAAGCATCTCTGGTCCCAGCAAAAATGAGAGGCGATTCTGCCTCTCTCTGAAACTTTCTGGAAAGCAGAAGAGCTGTCCTTCACTTATATTAAAGTCTGAAGAAAAGAAACAACAGCCTGTTTCTTAGGTGGCGGTGGGAGTAATCTTTCAGTTTCTCATCTTTCCAGTCTTAAATCCAGTATCAACATTTCCACATCAGTTTGTGGATTATTAGGGACATGGGTGGCGCTGTGGGTTAAACCACAGAGCCTAGGACTTGCCGATCAGAAGGTCGGCGGTTTGAATCCCCACAATGGGGTGAGCTCCCGTTGCTCGGTCCCTGCTCCTGCCAACCTAGCAGTTCAAAAGCACATCAAAGTGCAAGTAGATAAATAGGTACTGCTCCGGCGGGAAGGTAAACAGCGTTTCCATGTGCTGCTCTCGTTCGCCAGAAGTGACTTAGTCATGCTGGCCACATGACCCGGAAGCTGTATGCCGGCTCCCTTGGCCAAAAAAGCGAGATGAGCGCCGCAACCCCAGAGTTGGTCACGATTGGACCTAATGGTCAGGGGTCCCTTTACCTTTACCTTGTGGATTATTATTTTTAAGTCCTCATCCAAATTTATCAGCAGATTCCCCCCCCCCCAATATATACATGCTTGACTAAAATACACATATTTGTAAGGCAGTGTTCCTTCATATATTGTAATTTTGTAAAGTATTTTCACAAAAATTGCATTTTTATGTGTGCTTGATCCTGGTAGATACATTTTTGTACACACTATTTTGGATGGAGAACAGCACTGAGAAATTTGTAAAAGTGTGACTTTCCAAAGATGGTTGTGCTCCGGTTCGCAAGTTGTTCCAGAAAGTGAGAATGAGGTACTTGGAACACTCTCGACAAATAATCCTTTACCTTGCGAGATCAGAAACTTAAGAACATTCCTTCGTTTCCCCTCTTCTCCAGTTTCAATAGAAAACAACTGGCAGTCTTCCTGCCCTTCAAACAGAAATGCACACACACACACTGACACAAATATAGGGAAAGTCTACAGAAGTTTGCTAAAAGGAATACCAACATGTGTATACTAAATAATACAACTGTTTTTCTTTGAAAGTTACATAAACAGTATTCACTGTAAACCTGTGTCCCTCCTTTGGTGTAATTAGGGGCCTCCTAAACCACAACCTGTTTTGTACACAGCAGAAACACATTTTGTCTAGCTGTATACCTTCCATTCCAATGGTGCCATAGTGTGATTTACCCAGCCGGAATTTCAAAGTGCAGTTAAGCATGTTGTTTCTCTTTGGAATCAATGAGTGGCATCCATCAAAGCACTTGGGCTCAGAGAACCTCCTGCCTCCTCCCAAACACGGCCCCCTGTGCCCCCAGAAGAAAGCCTCTCCTGAGGGTTCAGGGAACTTTCACAAAAGGCCTGAGATGGGGGAATGAGACTAAAGTAGGAGGAAAAATCAGACAGAGGCATCTTGCGCAAGTGAAAGCTGGCTCCATCCAATTCTCCTTGATTCTCCCAGCATTGCAGTTTCCTGCCCTATATTCCAACTCTTGCCTGAGGAGACACAGGGGAAAGGGGGAAGGAGCAAAAGACCTCCCTTCCTCTGAACGTCCTTGCATATACACTAGTTTGGGTACAATTTGTGCTTTTTTCAATATCCCGTTCATGAAACTCAGATTCAGACGAGACATTCAAAGAGGTGGGTTTTGACTCAACTGAATTCATTTCTGATCTGAGCTTCTCCTCACCACCTGGGCAGGTAGCGTCTCCATTTGGGTTCAGATCCATATAGGAGCCATATCATAGAAAGACCTCTCCAGCACACCTCCAAATGTGCTCTGGGCGTTCTGTAGTCTCACATGTACGCGGATGGCACTGGGGTCTAAAGCACTGAGCCTCTTGGGCTTGCCGATCAGAAGGTCGGTGGTTCGAATCTCTGCAATGGAGTGAGTTTCCGTTGCTCTGTCCCAGCTCCTGCCAACCTGGCAGTTCGAAAGCACACCAGTGCAAGTAGATGAATAGGTACAGCTGCAGCGGGAAGGTAAATGGCGATTCCATGTGCTCTGGTTTCCATCACGGTGTCCCGTTGCACCAGAAGCAGTTTAGTCCTGCTGGCCACAAGACCCAGAAAGCTGTCTGTGGACAACACCGGCTCCCTCGGCCTGAAAACAATATGAGCGTCACAACCCCAGAGTCACCCTTGACTGGACTTAACCATCCAGGAATCCTTTACCTTTACCTTACAATATAGCTCACCCCCTTTCAGTCTCAGGTTACCTCCCAACATCGCCACAGTTTAATGCCTTTGAAAAACTATCCAGCATCACTGACGTACATGGTTTGGAGAAGCCTTACTTCCCACTAATTTTAAAGGGACTATTCCAAAGTACTGCGGCTTCAGTTAGTCAGGTGACACAGGAAAATCCAATCTGATACCTTACCCTGGCACTCCAGTGACGTTCTGCAGCCTTACTCAAACTGAATTGATTCCGGGATAATACCAAAATATGCTTCGGATGAATAAATAATATTAAAATGTGCATGGAGGGTTATTCTTTTTTTATTATGTATTTTGTCTTTGAACCGCTCTGAGATCTATGGATAAAGGGTGGTATACAGATAATAATAATAATAATAATAATAATAATAATAATAATAATAATAATAATAATTCAACCAGTCTTTCTTTGAACGCCTTTTCCACTCCCTGCAATAATGGATTATTGTGTGAACACACTGAATCATCTTTTGTGATTCTTGTTGTATTCTCCATAATTATGTTGCTTTCAGGCTTATCTGGCAACAACAAGCAATTTATACATGAATTACAAATGTTACGGCATCAGTGGATACATTCCAAATGTCCGCGCTGAGACACTAATTAATTGAGCTGTAAAAACCCATAAGTTACCTTTGGTTCTTCCAATGGCATTACTTCCTTCCACTCAGCCCACTGAGACGAGCTCTTTTTCGTACTCATTCAGCGACAGTTGCATCATCGCAGCTTTGCAATGACTACAAAGCCACTGATCCTTCCAGCCTAGCAGAATTCCCCCTGCTGCATAACGCACAATGCGTTCTCTCTGAGCTGAAGGTCTGCAAAAAAATGCGCTTTGCAAAAAGGCTAAAACAATAATATTTGGGGTGATTAGGAATGCCAAACGCCAGACAAGTCTTGTAATATGAACCTCACCTTTGTCCAAGGTTAATGATATTATCTTTGTTTACCATGAAAAAGCTTGAGAAAGTCTTTTATTTCTGCGCTGGATTTGTTGAAATATTGCACACTAAAAAAAAAACACCTCCGAACAGACAACTCTGAGGACGACAGCTGCAAACCCTATATCACCCCATGATTTAGCGTATTACTGTGGGTACACCATAAAGCTGTTGGTCTCTGGACACTGGGTACTGGGAGTGATGTATTTACATTTTATTTATCTATAGGCTTAATACCCAAGCATTAATACACACACACACACACACACACACACACACACACATGAATGTCAGACTCAAAGGCAAGAGAGGTGGATCAGACTCCTAGCTCTTTCCCCAACTGGTAACCAACAACTTTTATGGCTACTGTATTCTCAGGTAAATCACAGCCAAGGTGTGACACCCTAAAGTGCAATGGTACTGAAGGAAATCATCACCATCAGCAACAAAAACTGCAGCCCATCTATATGGAAAAGACTTGGCAGGCTAGAACTTTAAAACTAAATTGACTATGCAGTAGAAAACATGCACAAAAGTCCCCTTGTCTGCCCATAGTGGGTAGCAATGCTCAGTGGAATTGCCATGGGAATTGCCAGGGGGGTGGGGTGGAAATGGCCCTAGAGAAAGCGAGACACACCTAGGTCCTGCTAAAATGGTGCAGAGAAGTATGATCTTGTGAATGCATTTATTTACAACTTAGGTTCCCAATATCTGCAACTTGCAAGACCACCTCCTTCCCTATAGACCAGGGGTCAGCAGGGGGCCGGTCCACTGTCCCTCAGACCTTGTGGGGAGCCGGGCTATATTATGGGGGGGTAAACAAATTCCTATGCCCCACAAATAGCCCAGGGATGCATTTTAAATAAAAGCACACATTCTACTCATGTAAAAACACACTGATTCCCAGACCATCCATGGGCCGGATTTAGGAGGCGATTGCGCCAGATCCAGCCCCCGGGGCTTAGTTTGGCTACTCATGCTATTGACCCTGGGTTCCTCATGGTAATTCCACCACCACGACACGTTTGGGGGATCACAGCCGAGGAGAGAGCACTCTCTGCGGCAACCCCTAGGTTGCAAAAAATTCCCTCCCTACAGAGGTAAAACTTCCATCTTCATTATGTAGTTTCTGTTTTATGCAGAAAACTTTACCCCAACACTTCTGCTATGTATTCTAGAAACTAACAAATTCTTTTGATTATAATCAGTTTTTACTGTTTTTAATATTGTTCTTTTAAATATATATATATTGTAACCCACTCTAGGACATCGTGGTAAATGGCAGGTAAGAAAGGTAATGTTTGTTTGTTTAATAAATTAATTAATTAGCAGACTGCTTAAAATATATTTTAAAAATCCCTAAGGGATTTGCAAAAGCAACAATCGTACAGCCATGGAACTAAAAATATGTACTCTGTGCTGCAGTAAAGGTCCACTGTATTAAGTGACATTTACTCCAAGGTAAGAGTGTCTAATGGGATGTGGGTGGCACTGTGGGTTAAACCACAGAGCCTAGGACTTGCTGATCAGAAGGTCGGCAGTTCAAATCCCCACGATGGGGTGAGCTCCCATTGCTCGATCCCTGCTCCTGCTAACCTAGCAGTTTGAAAGCATGTCAAAGTGCAAGTAGATAAACAGGTACCACTCCGGTGGGAAGGTAAACGACATTTCCGTGCGTTGCTCTGGTTCACCAGAAGTGGCTTAGTCATGACCCGGAAGCTGTACACCGGCTCCCTCGGCCAATAAAACGAGACCCCAGAGTTGGTCACGACTGGACCTAATGGTCAGGGGTCCCTTTACCTTTACCTTTAAGAGTGTCTAGGATTGTGATTGTGAACTCAATGTGACTTACTTCAGAGGAGATGTGCCCAGGATTGGGCTGGAAGTTATTCCAAACTAGCTTAATTTCAACAGAACTCAGGTGCGATTGCTTTCTCTGGGTTTACCTAGGTATGTGCTTAAGCAGGGGTGCTGGAGGTGAGGGATGAGTTTGTGAACATTTTTATCTCCCTAAAAAATAGGGTTATTTCTAATTTTAACCATCAGCAGAACTTTAAAAGCATTAAAAGTGTTGAGGGCCAATTTTCATTTTTGGTATGTTTTTGAAAGAGAGACGTTCAGGCGCATCACAAAGCCTTTTAATGAACATAAGCAATGGGCTTTAAAAGAGTTGGGACGCGGGTGGCGCTGTGGGTAAAACCTCAGCGCCTAGGACTTGCCAATCGTCAGGTCGGCGGTTCGAATCCCCGCGGCGGGATGCGCTCCCGTAGCTCGGTCCCAGCGCCTGCCAACCTAGCAGTTCGAAAGCACCCCCGGGTGCGAGTAGATAAATAGGGACCGCTTACTAGCGGCAAGGTAAACGGCGTTTCTGTGTGCTGCGCTGGCTCGCCAGATGCAGCTTGTCACGCTGGCCACGTGACCCGGAAGTGTCTTCAGACAGCGCCTCTTAAGTGAGATGGGCGCACAACCCTAGAGTCGGACACGACTGGCCCATACGGGCAGGGGTACCTTTACCTTTACCTTAAAAGAGTATTTTAAGTGCTTCAAAGGGGTTTTAAAAAAGAATTCTGCAGTACTATTTGCAGCTAGGTATTTACATGCTTCTGTGCACAGCAAGGGGTTTTTAAAAGGAGTCGTTTAATGGGCATCAGCACATAAACAGCTACAAGCAATAGATTTTTTGGGGGGGTGGGTTGCTGAAGAAGCATCAAGGGGTGGAAATGTCTATGAACAGGTGTAAAAATTTGCAAAAGAGCTGAAGGGATGGGGTTCCTTTTCCCCACTGACCTTTTCACACTCTTTGAAACAGCAGATGTTCAAAACTCGAGCATCACAAAAATTAGGTGCGGAACTAATTTTACCTACAACAAAGTAACCAGAAGGTGGGAAGAGAAGTGAGAATTGCATTTATTTTTGAATCTCTGGCCGAGGCTGAAAAAAAGGCAACTGGCGGCTTTCGTTCCCCATGGAGCCACCCGATGCACAGGTTTGTTTTAGAAGAGGCATTTGCAAGAGACTAGGAGAGGTCCTGGGACGCAGGTGGCGCTGTGGGTTAAAGCCTCAGCGCCTAGGACTTGCCAATCGAAAGGTCGGCGGTTCGAATCCCTGCGGCGGAGTGCGCTCCCGCTGCTCGGTCCCAGCGCCTGCCAACCTAGCAGTTCGAAAGCACCCCCGGGTGCAAGTAGATAAATAGGGACCGCTTACCAGCAGGAAGGTAAACGGCGTTTCCATGTGCGGCTCTGGCTCGCCAGAGCAGCGATGTCACGCTGGCCACGTGACCCGGAAGTGTCTCCGGACAGCGCTGGCCCCTGGCCTCTTGAGTGAGATGGGCGCACAACCCCAGAGTCTGTCAAGACTGGCCCGTACGGGCAGGGGTACCTTTACCTTTACCTTTAGGAGAGGTCCTAGACAGCATCTTAAAAAGCAGAGACATCACTTGCCAATAAATGGCCGTATAGTTCAAGCTATGGTTTTCCAAGTAGTGATGTATGGAAGTGAGAGCTGGACCATCAAGAAGGCTAATCGCTGAAGAATTGATGCTTTTGAATTCTGGTGCTGGAGGAGACTCTTGAGAGTCCCATGGACTGCAAGAAGATCAAACCTATCCATTCTGAAGGAAATCAGCCCTGAGTGCTCACTGGAAGGACAGATCCTGAAGCTGAGGCTCCAATACATTGGCTACCTCATGAGAAGAGAAGACTCCCTGGAAAAGACCCTGATGTTGGGAAAGATGGAGGGTACAAGGAGAAGGGGACGACAGAGGACGAGATGGTTGGACAGTGTTCTCAAAGCTACCAGCATGAGTTTGACCAAACTGTGGGAGGCAGTGGAAGACAGGAGTGCCTGGCGTGCTCTGGTCCATGGGGTCACGAAGAGTCAGACACGACTAAACAACAACAGGAGAGGTCCTCAATGAGCATAGTAGGACTTACTTCTGAATAAGCAAGCAGAGGCTTGTGGTGCGTGGCTGCACTCTTCAGCACAGGTGTTGGGAAGCGAATTGCATTCAACTAAATGAGGCCGACTTGTATATAAACAGGTTAAGAATTGGGCTGCACATCAACAAGAGTTAATAAGTTCCAATTACAGGTACAAACTTTTTTAGAAAATAAAAACACTGGTCAGACAAAAGTGGGAAAGTTAGCTAATGGTAAACCTACACACTGGCTTACCTGAAATTAAATACTTTGTGAAGTGGCTGTTTATACCTAAACCAAATAGCTAGCTGATACTGGTTATTTCAGCCTGGCACCAGTTTATAATGATTCTCATCGCAGAGAATTTTCAGTTTATTTTGCAGCTAATGTTGTCTGACTTCTTCCAAGGGGCCTATTTATACTACACATCATCTGTTCTTGATGGGCTTAGAACCAAAGTCTTGGATGGCCAGATGTTATAGATAAAGTGGTCCTGTGCTTTCCACTCTCTTTTTTAAAAATAATTTTTCATTAGGTTTTACAATTTTATATTCAACATAGTTATCATCAACACAAGAAAAAAACATGTAAATCCGAATCTCTCCCCTCCCTTGACTTCCCTCAACCTCCTATTCTGGTTCTTTAAATATTGCTTCTTCTGCTTATTTTTAAGTATTTTGGCTAAATATTCTTATCATTTTTATGCCATATCTTCCAAGTTACATCTTACGTTTTGTTATTTTCTCTATTATTTCTCCTTAACTTTTACACTTGTTTTCTTCCTTGTGTTTACTCAAGGAAGTCCACTTCTTTACAATATTTCTGTAAATACATCATAAACGGTTCCCATTCTTTTTTAAAGTCTCTCTTGTCTTTGTCTCTGAGTTTTTCTGTAAGCTTCGCCATTTTGGCGTATTCCGTAAGTTTCACTTGCCATTCTTCTTGTGTTGGTGTCTTGTTGTCTTTCCATTTTTGGGCTAGCAAAAAACTAGCCGTTGTTGTAACATACATGGAGAACCTCTTCTGCTCTTTTGGCAAGTCCTGTCCTGTAATAGCTAACAGAAGGGCTTCTGGGTGTTTTTTATTTTTGCAAATCTTATCTTAAACATCTTTTTCATTTCATTATAAATCATTTCCCAATAGTTTTTAATTACTTTACGATTACACCACATATAAAATGTGCCTTCTTTCTCTTCCTGTGCTTTTCATTCTTTTCTTTTTCCCCCCAAATTTTTTTATTCATTTTATAAGATAAATAAACAACACAAACAGGAAAACAAACAATACAAACAGATTCTTGTCTTATCCTTATTTTTTCTAAACATTGTTAGGTGGGCTTCCCCAAGTCCCCCCTATCTGATTTTCATTTTACCTCGTCTTTAGCAGTTTAGATATATCATAATTTCTAACCTATTTTTTTTATCACCCTTACTTTAACCATAAAAATCTTCACATTGTATCATTTGCAAATAATACTATTATAAAATACACTATCTTCTACTTCTAACCCTATAGCCTAAATCCACTTCCAAAGCTATTGTAAGATTTAAATATTAACATGTTTTTTCAAATATTCCTTAAACTTCTTCCAATCTTCTTCCACTATCTCTTCTCGCTGGTCTTGGAGTCTCCCGGTCAGTTCGACAAGTTCCATATAGTCCATCATCTTCATCTGCCATTCTTTGACAGAGGGTAAATCTTCTTTCTTCCAATTCTTCGCTATGCACTTTTCATTCTTGTGCAGAAGAAGGAAATTCTGCAAGTGCAACTTGCCCTGGCTTGCAGGGGCGGGGAAACCTGAGGGGTGGGGAAGTCCTTTCCTGCATTGGAGGCATCACAGCTCCTTGGCAGAGCGCATGCCTCACATGCAGAATGCTCCAGGTTCAAATCTAGGCATCTCCAATAATGACTGGGTAGCAGCTGGCAGGAAAGTCCACTGCCTGGCATTCCAGAGGGCTGCCCTCAGCCAGGAGCAGCTGGTAGGGTGGCAAAGGTGGTGCTCTGTTTTCCTCCCAGCATCTCAACACAGTGAGTCGCTGCCCAGTGATAATCATTCCTAGGCTACACGGACAGATAATATGACTTGCCATAAAGTGGCTTCCTATATTGTCTACGACCCTCTGTGTGATGGCCTGGGAATCAGATTCAGAGGCTGAACCTGAGGAATCCCAGCCTGCACAGGAGTCCCTGCCTCCAGGACCAGCTGAGTTGGGGCTGGGGCTTGAATCTGAAGGGCCCCCACCTGTGCCGGATCCTCAGGAGCAGACACCAGCTGAATCTGCTCTGACTCCAAACTTTTGGAGTTTGGGAACCAAGGCGTTTGAGAACCAAGGCCCCACTGTATATAGGTTGCAAAACGAAGACTTGCTTTTTAGACAAATGTGGATCTAGGAAATTCCTCCTTGTCTCCAGCAGGCTCCATCCAGCTCATGGGCAGTGGAAATCCATGTGAGAAGCTCATGGCTCCTCCACTGGACTAAGGCCAACACGTTTTCCATCATTTTGCATTTTCAAGTAAAGCAGAAAATCTATTGCTGGATTTCTAGTCCCATAAGCCACACCTTTGTAACATATTGGTTGTTCCAACAGTGCAGAAAAATCTTTATTTTTATTTAAACTGCCAATTGCAATAAATAAGGCTTTTAGGCTTAGGACTGTAGATCTGCTTTGTTGAGCGTTCAGGCCAGAATATATATTAAAACATCCTCCCAAGACATGTTTTCCACATTGTGAATGCTTCTTTATTGCTTTTTTATTTTATTTCTTAAGAAAACGCTTGTGAGCTAGACAGCTGGAACTGCTGTTATGTAAGTTTTTTTAAAAAAAAATATTTCAATAGTTTAACATGCTGACTGCAAAAAGACACTTACAGTAACAGTTTAAAATTCAGCAGGAACATTAATTAGGATCTATATAAAAACATAAAACTAGTTCCTGCCAGAGATTAACCATCAGCGAGATGGGCTTTTGGTAGAGGCCAGATTCTCTCACGGTGCCTCTCCACACCCTGAAAATCACAGCGTCTGTATTCAACCTGCACTGGTGTTCTGTATGATTTCACAGCAAATTGGCATGGGCTAAGTGAAAAGGGGGCTGTTTTTCATAAACAGCCTTGGCAGCAGGGACCCGATACACAAACATCCCACTGTTCGCTTTTTTAAAAAATGACCCAACTTTTGCAAGCATTCCCTGCCAGTGCATGCAAAACCTCAAGGGCTTTCAGGAATACTCAGAAGGAAGGTAAAGGTAAAGGGACCCCTGACCATTAGATCCAGTAGTGGCCGACTCTGGGGTTGCGGCGCTCATCTCGCTTTATTGGCCGAGGAAGCCGGCGTACAGCTTCCGGGTCATGTGGCCAGCATGACAAAGCCGCTTCTGGCGAACCAGAGCAGCGCACGGAAATGCCGTTTACCTTCCCACCGGAGTGGTACCTATTTATCTACTTGCTCTTTGACGTGCTTTCGAACTGCTAGGTTGGCAGGAGCAGGGACCGAGCAACGGGAGCTCACCCCGTCACAGGGATTCAAACCGGCAAACTTCTGAACAGCAAGTCCTAGGCTCTATGGTTTAACCCACAGCACCACCCTTGTCCCTTCACTCGGAAGGAAAGCTTACCCCCAAAAACCAACCAGCCCTACTGGTGCTCCCACCCTCTTTGCAAGCGAAGGGATTTGTGCTTCTCCTGCCCCAGCCCTGTGGGTCATCCTTTTGCATTAGGATCTCAGTCTTTTCTTTTTTATAAAGTGGTGCCCCGCAAGACAAATGCCTCACAAGACAAAAAACCCGCTAGACGAAAGGGTTTTCCGTTTTTCGAGGCGCTTCGCAAGACGAATTTCCCTATGGGCTTGCTTCGCAAGACGAAAACGTCTTGCGAGTCTTGCGAGTTTTTTCCCTCCCCCCCTTTTTCTAAGCCGCTAAGCCGCTAATAGCCGCTTAGCCGCTAAGCCGCTAATAGCCGCTAAGCCGCTAATAGCGCTAATCCGCTAAGCCGCTAATAGGGATGCTTCACAAGACGAAAAAACCGCTAGACGAAGAGACTCGTGGAACGGATTATTTTCGTCTTGCGAGGCACCTCTGTATACAATTTATTAATTTTATGATAACAAAAAACCAATAGAAGAAAAAGCATCACAATCTGAACCATACATCTTAATTGACTTCGCTCCAACTCCCCCTCCTGGTTCCATTTTTTTTACTTACTTATACATGTCCACAGAATCTTATACTCTTAACTATCCAATTTTAAAACCTTATACATATTTGGGGTGGTTCTGTGGGTTAAATCACAGAGCCTAGGACTTGCCGATCAGAAGGTCAGCGGTTCGAATCCCCGCGACGGGGTGAGCTCCCGTTGCTCGGTCCCTGCTCCTGCCAACCTAGCAGTTCAAAAGCACACCAGCGCAAGTAGATAAATAGGTACTGCTTCAGCGGGAAAGTAAATGGCATTTCTGTGCGCTGCTCTGGTTCACCAGAAGCGGCTTAGTCATGCTGGCCACATGACCCGGAAGCTGTACACCGGCTCCCTCGGCCAATAAAGCGAGATGGGCGCCACAACCCCAGAGTCGGCCACGACTGGACCTAATGGTCACGAATCCCTTTACCTTTACATATTATTACAAAAATGAATGTGGAAATCAATGCACAAATCTTACTGATTATGCCTGAACATTTTCCTCTCTTTTTTAAAGAAGGAGGAGGAGAGAAATTGTCCCGTATAGTTCATTAGTTTGTTTTGCCCATCTCCTTCATCCTCTTTGGCGGTGGCTTCTTCCGAATCTAGGATCTCAGTCTTTTTGCTAGTCTTCCTCCTCCTCTCCCTCTCGGAAGGATGCTGTGGATGACCTTGAGGACCAGAAGAAGTGCTTGGCTGTGGTTCAGATCCAGAGGTGGGTTGCCTGGGCACACCTGCAGGTGCTGGTGGTTTCTTTGTGAGGAACATGAGGGTTGGCAGCGGCCGCTGTTGTCTCTTGAGCTCCTCAAACATTTCCTGGCACAATGTTTGCCATCCCAGGGGTGAACTTGGCTGGCTTGCCATCCCAGGGGTGAACTTGGGTGCCCATCTGTGGCAGAAGGTTTGAAGTGACAACAGAGGCTCAGCGCCTTTTGCGTGGCGATTCCTGCCCCCTCCCACAGATGGAGTAAATAAAGACACCAGACACCAGAATTTAGGTTAATGGGCGAAAATGGCCACAACTTTATTGATTACAGGTAAGAGCGGTATTGGCTTTAGGCATTGGCCCTAACAGACTATCCGGTCTAACCGGGAAGGGTTAAGCACCAACAGGGGGAGCCCCCGAGATGCACATCCCTAGGCGCTCCCCAAGGGGTTACCGCTCGGGAGCACGCTTTAGGCCCTAGCCTCCGTAGGTTTCGGACGAGGCGACGCCCCCCGGAGTCCTTTAACGAACTACCCTTCAGGATTTGGGGGAGGTGATGGCGCTCCCCCCCCCCCCCCGACTTCATTTGCATAACAATACCCCTGCCAATGCCTAACCGCCAAAACCAAGGAGTTGTGACGTTTTGCTGCAAGGTAGGCACAAAAACCAAGTGGCTTCAAAATACAGCCAATTAGCCAAATGGAAAAACTCCTACCAGGCCCCTTGCGGCGACCAGCCGAAGCCCATAGCAAAGTCCGAATGCAAACCTAGAGGGCGGGTGGGTGGGAAACCACAGCTGCTGTAGGAAAGAAAAGGGGCGAGCCAGGGCTGCCCCGACCTTAAGAGCACCTAGTAAGCCCGCCCCTAGCGCCAGCCGATTGGCTGGCGCTGAGGGTGATGAATATTAATGAGACTGGGGAATCCCTGAGTCCCGCGGGTCTGGCGCCAGCCCCGCGAGATTGTAGACGGGGGCATGAGCCCGCAACCCCCCCCCTCTTTAGGTTGGGAGTGGCTTTGCCACAAGATGCAACCACCCACAGGAACACGTTTCTGGTTCAACAAATCCATTGACTTTTTGATTGTTTGTTTGTTTGTTTGATTGATTGATTGATTGATTGTGTTTCCATGCCACTTTTCATTCAAATGAATCTCAAAGAGACTTACAACAAATAAATAACCATAACATAATAAAACATAAATAGCACATCGTAATTACATAAAACATCATATAAAGTAATTAACAAATTATCAGTAAAACAGTTGCAATCTTTAAAAAAAAAATTTTTTAACAAAACAGCAACTTAAAAATAAGCTAAACCTTTAAAACTGGTACATTTGAAAATGTTCCATTAACATTTTATTCCTTTGCCTCAGCAAGTCCATAAAGTGATTTGCAACCTATTTTTTTCTTTTGTTTTCCTAATCGTTATATAAAGCCATGGCTTTAAAGTCATGTGGTGCTGTGGGTTAAACCACAGAGCCTAGGACTTGCCGATCTGAAGGTTGGCAGTTCAAATCCCCACAAGGGAGAAACGTGCTAAGAGGAAGGCACGCTTGGCAAATCCACACCGTGATCAACTCTCACCCGGAAACCTATGTCCCCACTGTGGAAGGACATGTGGATCCAGAATTGGCCTCCACAGTCACTTACGGACTCATTGTTAAAACCCTGTTTATGGAAGACAATCTTATTCAGCTACGAGGGATCGCCGGAGAAGAGAAAGAAGAAGAATAGCCCTGGGACTCAGCTACATTAGAGAAGAAGAAGAAGAAGAAGAAGAAGAAGAAGAAGAAGAAGAAGAAGAAGAAGAGGAAGAAGAAGCATTTTAAATGCATTGTGACATCAGATGGCACTGTGGAGTTTCGTCTTTCGGCAACATGATTCCCCATTATGAGGTTTACAATGTGTTTTCCTGAAACTTTTTTTGGATGTGTCTAGATACAGCCCCAGACTCTGTGCATGCCCACAGGAGTGCGATGCTCCCTTGGGCTCCCTCCAGCCAGAATGCGGCCTGGGAAGTCCTTGTGAGGAGACGGTCAGGCCATAGGGAGCTGAGTCCCCACGTATATTTCCTATTGAGGAAAAACAGCTTGTTCAGAAGTAGGGCAGGGAGGAGATAGCGCAGGTACAGTGTGAGAAAACCAGCCGTCCAAGAGCTAAGGTCAGAAATACATATGTTCTAAATGTTGGCAAGTGCTGATTCATTTCGAGATATTAAACTTTTCGGCGTGTTGCCTTTCAGGACTTAGCCTGCCTGACCCAGCAGCTGTTTCCTTTGGCTCAAAGCATTTATGACTTTATTTTGGACAAATCTTTAACGTTTTCATGTAATTTTTCCCAACTCAGCTTTGCACTTCAGAATTTGTTTTAGATTTTACAGTGGGGTCCCCCCCCCACTGCCCTCCCCTCTTGCCCTGCTTACAGCTGCAGTCCTTGGAGCCCCACAACTCGAGAGTAACTCTTTTCAGCAAATAACATCATTTGCAAAGCAGAAGAAAGAGGGACGGGGCGGAAAAAAGAGGACAGAAGAAATGAAGGGAGAAAAACACAAATGAAATGGAAGAAAATAAAACGGGGAGTTCGCTTTCCTAATTCTTTGCATCTCCTCAGAACAAACTAAACCTAAGGCTGTACAAATACTGAAGTGCACAGTAGACTAAAAATATTCAATAAACATTTACTGTGAATGAAGGCATTAGGAAAGGCTTAGGCCTTGCCTGAATTCCCATGAAATTTATAAATATTTCTTTCATTTGTTCTCCATTTACAATTAGCCGCGGTCAAGCTGATCAAAGACAGGCGAGGCCCTTTTGCATGTGAACCAGCATCCCTCACAATGACATTCACAAAGCAGAATGAAATATGAAATATCAGGTTTCCGCGGGTGTATAAACTTGTAAAAAAGCTGAAAGAATAGGAGGCTTTTCACACTGAGTAATGTGAAACATTTGGTGCGGATGGTCGGCCTCGAAAGAGGAAAACCAAGAGCCCAGATCCACCGGGCAATAAAACAGAAGCAGGCAAAAGTTTAAACAACAGCCCTTCGATGCAGCCAGTTGTTTTAAATATCAATTTGTAGAACTTGCCCCCACCAGAACAGCCCAAAGGCCCGCGAGAAGGGGCTGTTTCAGCTGCTACAAGGCAAACAAATTAAAAACAGGACATTGCGGATGTGAGAGGTTTTTCTTTCCTCTCTTCGTGCCATCATTATCTTCTTCTTGCTGCTTAGCATTTACCGTATTTTTCGCTCCATAAGACACACCTGACCATAAGACCCACCTAGTTTTTAGAGGAGGAAAACAAGAAAAAAAAATATTCTGAACGAAATGGTGGATGTATGATTTTTGTGGTTCATGCTGTGGCCACAGACATGTGATTTGACAGTGAGTTTGGGGTAGCCCAATGCAAAAATCCTGAGAATCCATGTGGATCCGTGCTTTGTAACCATGTTTTTGCACCATTGCGGACCCACAAAACAGTGGATGCGTGATTGTTTGGTGCAGGCTGTAGCCATGGACATGCTATGTGATCTGATGGTGAATTTGGGGTGACCCAATGCAAAAATACTGAGGATCCATGGGCTTTTACCTCCCCCCTCCCAGGCAGCCGCCTTTATCTCTAGCGTCCCTTATCTCCCCGATCGTTTGCCGATCAGCTGCTTCCTTTCAACACTCCCTTCCCTCTTGTTTGCCTTAGTGTCTTTTCCTTAGCTGGAGCAGTTTTCTGCTCCCCCTTTTCTTCTATTTTCTCTCCTCATTGCTTTAGTCTTCCTGTCTCCTCTCCTTGCAAGTTCCTGTCTTTACCTCCCCACTCCCAGGCAGCCTCCTTTATTGCTAGCGTCCCTTATCTCCCTCCCTGATCGCTTGCCGATTAGTGGCTTTGTTTCAACACCAACTTCCCTCTTTCAAAAAAAAAAAAAAAAGCATGATCTGCTTTTCTCCCCTGGGCAATTTGGCTCCAGGGAGACACGCATTCACTCCATAAGACACACAGACATTTCCCCTTACTTTTTAGGAGGAAAAAAGTGTGTCTTATGGAGCAAAAAATACGGTATCTAATGCGTTCCAAGGGTTTCAGTTTCGTTCCACTTTTAATTTTTATACCGCCTTCTTTATTACGATACACAAGGCAGTTCACAGCAACAAAATTATGGAAGTTGGGAACTCGGTAAGCTGGGCTTTAATTTGAGCTAAGACTGGCTGGGGTTTGTTCCCAGGAACCAATTTCACTGCTCAGGATCTGTTCAGAATCACCAACTAGGAAGAAAGCAAATCCCCAATTAATGCCACTACAGGAAAGACTGCACATACATTTAACGATGAAGCAGAGCTTGAGCCATTGCACGTCTCTTAATAAGCCTTCCATGGAAACAGAACGAAAGTGTTTTAAAAATAGGAACAGTTGTGCTCAGATGCTATTGCTGGCTTATGCTGCACTATAGGTTGTGGGCATTGAAGCCAGTGTTGCATAGCAATGGGCAAATCTACCAGTCCTCGCTGGTTTTGTTTTGTTTTTCCAATCTTAAATTCAGTTCTCCACATTTCCACTTCAGGTTGCAAATTTCAAAAAGTCGTAATGAAATTCATCAGCACCTTAATGCGAATTCCTCCCTACACAGCTAAAGCAATTTTGCTCAATAGGCATAATTTTGCAAAGCAGTATCCCCTAATATAAAGCATTTCTGTATGTAATTCTCACCAATATATGGTTTTTGTATATGCGTTTATGTAAGCATTATGTGGCTAGAGAACTGCATTGCAAAATTGGAAGAAGTCGGAATTTTGAAGGATGGCTATGTTTTCATTTGTGCATTTGTTTCATTTTGGAAAATGCAGATTTGATAGGCTTACCGTTAAATGGGAATAGAATCAAATTTCTCACCCATCCCTAGCATACTATAAAGGATTGTGTGTTCATAATAATAATAATAATAATAATTTATTATTTATACCCCACCCATCTGGCTGAGTTTCCCCAGCCACTCTGGGCGGCTCCCAATCAGTGTTAAAAACAGTACAGCATTACATATTAAAAACTTCCCTGAACAGGGCTGCCTTAAGATGTCTTCTGAACGTCAGGTAATTCTTTATCTCTTTGACATCTGATGGGAGGGCGTTCCACAGGGTGAGCGCCACTACCGAGAAGGCCCTCTGTCTGGTTCACTGTAACCTCACTACTCGCAATGAGGGAACCGCCAGAAGGCCCTCGGCGCTGGATCTCAGTGTCCGGGCTGAACGATGGGGGTGGAGATGCTCCTCCAGGTATACTGGGCCTAGGCCATTTAGGGCTTTAAAGGTCAGCACCAACACTTTGAATTGTGTTTGGAAACGTATGTTATGCTAATAGGATGGTGACGATCCATTTTAAAAGCCTGCTTAGCCGTGGAAATCACTGGGCCATTGGGGACCAACCAACCTCCCCCAACCTCTCCTCCCTTACGTGGTTTTTGTGTTGCTTAACTGGCAGGGAGATGAGAGAAACTATTAACACTACCTTGGACTCCTCAGATCGAGGGATGGAAGAATTAAAAAGAAATTTGCCAAAGAGAACATCGGCTGACAGATATTAATGCAGAGAATATTCCTGCAGGATAATTTCAAATTGTGTGATGACTAGATGTTCCCCTACGCATTCAGACTTTGGATAGGAAGAGATTGCAAAACGATGGGAGATGATGCTCCACGCTATAAAATGCAAACACAACAAAACCCACAACTCTGTCATCAACTGAAATTGATGTCGATTTTATTGATAAAGCACTCCCAGCAATAGGAAGGACGGTGAAGACATCCTATTATGAATGAAACAGACAGATGCGTTTATGGCCACCATTTCCAAGGGGAAAGCGCCAATTCTGCAATAAACTGTGGAAATAAAGGATATTTTATTCTGTTGCATTTTTTTGCGTGTTGAGACCTTTAAACCTCCCCCCTAAATAAATTCAGACAAGACTCAAATTTTGGTTTGGTTTTTGGCAGAATTTAGGCCACAACTTTATTGATTACAGTGGTACCTCGGGATGCGGATGGGATCCATTCCGGGGCCCAGTTCGTATCCTGAACAGAACGGAAGACGTGACATCACGTCTGCGCATGCGTGGGTCAAATTTCGCCGCTTCTGCGCATGCACGTGACGTCATTTTGACTGTCTCTACATGCGCAAGTGGTGAAACCCGGATGTAAAACGCTCCGTTACTTCTGGATTGCCGCGGAGCGCAACCCGAAAATACTTATCCTGAAGCGTGTTTATCCCAAGGTATGACTCTACAGTAAGTGAATGGTTGCATAGGCTCTGGTTCGACTAGCTCCCTGCACCATTGCAATTAGTGTTGACCCAGGGCAGCAGCATAGGTCAGCCTAGGGTAAACACCTGGATGATGATGATGATGATGATGATGGTGATGGTGATGATGATGATGATGATGATGATGATGATGATGATAATAATAATTTATTTGTACCCCGCCCATCTGGCTAGGTTTCCCCAGCTACTCTGGGCGGCTTCCACAGAGACCAAAAATACACTAAAATGTCACCCATTAAAAACTTCCATGAACAGGGCTGCCTTAAGATGTCTTCTGAATGTCAGGTAGAATGGGAGGGCATTCCACAGGGCAGGCGCCACTACCGAGAAGGCCCTCTGCCTGGTTCCCTGGATAAGCGGAAAGCCAGAAACAGGCTATCTCTGCCACCCAAATGCCCCCCTGGTCTCAGGCACAGGCACAACCCCCTCACAGGGGTTGACCAAACCATCAAGTCCCTGGATACCTTTAACAGAATATCCTTCACATAGGGATAGCGAAAGTGTTCTCTCTTCCCTATCACCTGAACCTTACAAGTTGTGACGATTTGCTACGCAGCAGGTGAAACCCAAATGGCAACAGCCAATCAGCCAAGTGGGAAAAATTCCTGTCGTGCCCCTGTCCCAACGACAGACGACACATGATGGCACAGCAAGGTCAGGCGCACAGCCCTAAATATAGGGAGAGGTGGGTGGGTGTTCCGAGGCATGAGCCGAAAGAGGAAGCTCTGGGTCACGTGATATATATGGGTCCCTTGATCCATTTAGCCTGCATCCCATTGGCCTGATTGAACCCAGCATTGAGGGACCTACCAATCGGGTGTTGTGGCTATCCAGACATGCCCACCCACAACACAGGGTTAGGTAGCCAGGTCCCACCACAACACATGCCCTCTTTAAGGGAGGACCCAATATATTAGATTATATTTAATTGCTGTTGCACTCCTTCACATCGGAGTGAACTCTGGAGAACCCGGTGGCACTTACTCCCAAGAGAACACAGGACTGTGTTGTTAGAAGGTAGGTCAGAAGTGGAGAAGGCAGCCTGGGACACGGATGTAGATCAGAGCAAAGGAGCAGGTTCTAAGCAGGGCTGGTGAAATGTAGCTGGGTTCCCAAGAGGCAGGACACAGCAATAACAGCAAGAATCTTTATTGCACTACATCACTGGGAAACAGGGGCAAAGCAACTGTTTATATACATTCCTGAAGGCCTGGGCCACTCCCACTCCCAACGTGATTGGCTGTCTAAACTTCCAAGCTGCAGATCACGGCTCAGAGTTCAAGGGCCAATGGCAGAGGCCCAAATCCTGTTAAATTAGCAAAAATGTACAAGACTAAAGAAAGCAAGTGTTGGAAATGTAAAGCAACAGAAGGGACTGTTTTTTCACATGTGGTGAGATTGCAAAATTATTAAGAAATATCGGGAAATGATTTATAATGAAATGAAGAAGATGTTTAAAATAAACTTTGTTAAAAAGTTAGGTATCACAAGAATGGACTTAGCAAGATCACAAAGGAATTTGTTTATGTATGCAACCACAGCTGCACAAACATTATTAGCGCAACATTGGAAAGAAGGAAGTGTCCCAGCTATAGAAGATTGGCAAGTTAAATTAATGGAATATACTGAAATGGCAAAATTGACAATGAAATTGAGGAAGAGACAACAACGAATTTAAGGAAGAATGGAAGGACTTTACTGCATATATACAGAAGCAATGTACACAGGTCCAATACATTGACAGGGTTTTGAGAATACTTGTAATTTTATTATGAATGGACAGTAATTTATTCAAATGGTTAAAACTTTATAATGGACATGTAGTACATTGATATACAATGGAATCAAGGAAGGGAATAAGGGGAAGTCAATCTGTTTTGTTTTGTTTTTGTTTTTATTGTGTTGAATCGGAGCACAGGAGCTCAGAATCCTTAGTCCAGTCTCAAGCTCAGGCAAACACAGAGACCGCTGGATACGTAGCAGCAGGAAAAGCCTGGCTCCAGGGCCAAGTGAAGTCACGCCACCCCCATCACAAAAACTGCCTGTGCATTCACACATTTTTATCAAGAGCACCTAAAGAGTTACAGCAGCAATTCTCCATGTTCTGTGCACATTTTAGAAATTGTGTTTGCTGCCACTTTTTCTCATTGATTGTGTTTATAGCCAGTAAGAATCCCAGGGCTGGATCTAGGCTGGATCTAGACACATCAAAGAAGTGTTTCAGTTTAAAGCCTTGTAAATTTAAAGGGGAAGAAATGGAGGCAGTGAGAGATTTTACTTTCTTGGGTTCCATGATCACTGCAGATGGTGACAGCAGCCATGAAATTAAAAGACGCCTGCTTCTTGGGAGAAAAGCAATGACAAACCTAGACAGCATCTTAAAAAGCAGATACATCACCTTGCCAACAAAGGTCCATATAGTTAAAGCTATGATTTTCCCAGTAGTGATGTATGGAAGTGAGAGCTGGACCATAAAGAAGGCTGATCGCCGAAGAATTGATGCTTTTGAATTCTGGTGCTGGAGGAGGCTCTTGAGAGTCCCATGGACTGCAAGAAGATCAAACCTATCCATTCTGAAGGAAATCAGCTCTGAGTGCTCACTGGAAGGACAGATCCTGAAGCTGAGGCTCCAATACTTTGGCCACCTCATGAGAAGAGAAGACTCATGGAAAAGACCCTGATGTTGGGAAAGATTGGCCACCTCATGAGAAGAGAAAACTCCCTGGAAAAGACCCCGATGTTGGGAAAGATTGAAGGCATAAGGAGAAGGGGACGACACAGGACGAGATGGTTGGATAGTGTTCTCGAAGCTACGATCATGAGCTTGACCAAACTGCGGGAGGCAGTGGAAGACAGGAGTGCCTGGCGTGATCTGATCCAGGGGGTCACAAAGAGTTGGACACGACTAAATGACTAAACAACAACAACAAATTTAAACATGGAAAACTGGTAGAGAAAAGGGGTACTCCACATCGCCATCTGGTGGCACAATGTCATATCGCACATACAGCGCATATAAATTGCTTTTTCTTTCCAGTCTAGCTGAGTCAGATGCCGGTGTTTTGCTCATCACCATGAATGGGTGGTGTAAATTTTGATGTCCAGAAATGACTGCCCAATTTATTATTTCAAATTAAGGCTTTTTCCAGAAAGATTAGGAGAGATAAAAGATTACAAACTGCTGGTGTAAACAATGCATATTTGCATAATTTACTCTGTTTATGGTATAAACCGAACTTTACTTTGCATATCGTGATGTATCTGGAGAGAAAATCAGCAGCAAATGCAAACAAAGGGGAAAGTGCAGCGCAGAGGGCTCAAGAGACACATTTATGCAAAAGGGCAGGCAGGATCATATCCCAGAAGGCAGGTCTACGAATGTCCTTGCATGAGGGAGCAGAAACTGTGCCTACCCACCCCTATACACACACACACTCCTGAAATTAACGCTGCTTTAACACAGTTTCCTAGGACTATTTTAATGGGGATATAGTCCTATATTGGGACGTGGGTGTCGCTGTGGGTTAAACCACAGAGCCTAGGTCCAGTCGTGGCCAGTTCTCGGGTTGCGACGCTCATCTCGCTTTATTGGCCAAGGGAGCTGGCGTACAGCTTCCGGGTCATGTGGCCAGCATGACTAAGTCGCTTCTGGCGAACCAGAGCAGCGCACGGAAACGGCGTTTACCTTCCCGCTGGAGCGGTATCTATTTATCTACTTCCACTTTGATGTTCTTTCAAGCTGCTAGGTTGGCAGGAGCAGGGACCGAGCAACCGGAGAACCCCGTTGTGGGGATTCGAACCACCGACCTTCTGATCGGCAAGTCCTAGGCTCTGTGATTTAACCCACAGCGCCACCCGTGTCCCTAGCTAACCTCTAATTTCTGGGGTTCCCCCATCTCTCTCTCTCTCAGTCTTCCCATTTTAGTGCTCCTTGGACAAGAAGATGTTACGGGAGTGGTGTAACTCATGGAGGAAAGCGTTCGTTCCCCCATCCCCTTAATACTCAGAATTTGGTTGTCCTGTAAGGAAAGGGCAGCCAGGTTCTCCCTCTCGCAAAGGGCTCCGAGATGCAGAAGGCCACCCAGTTAGTGGTCCATTTGATGAACCAGAATATAATCAAATTGGAGAAAACCGACCAATTGGAAGGACACAAGTCTGTGCATCTTTCCATTGGATGCATTTGCACAGGCAGTTCCTGTGATTTAGCTCTTACTTTGTCGACTTCAAACAGTTTCTCTTTTGTCCTATTACCATGCAAGTCCTGGCAAATCCCAGACCAGCTTGAAAGCATCACGTTTTGATTCAGAGTTTCCATGCTTCGCTTCAGAGTCTAGAGGGGGCCTTTGGACTATAAGCCACATTTACCAATAAAACATTTTATCCACCTTCCTCTAAAACATCTTTTCTGTACCAAACAAGGTTTCCTGGGTAGTGATTACAGTCTATATTATTCTACATACTTTTGGTTGTGTGTGTGGTTTTGGTTTTTTTATCTTCTTAGGATATGAAATCTTTATTTATGAAATGAAATTGCTTTTCAGACCTACAGGCATCAGTCCAAGGTTTTGGAAGATGTAACAATGAGGGCCATGATTCAAACCTCTTTCAAAAAACACGAATAAATGATTACCAGTTGTGATAGCCGTCCACATTTTTACAATATTTAAAAATATGTTTGGATATCCAGAAATGATCTTGTTATTTGATTTATTCCCAATCCCCTTGAAGTGTTTAATAGATACAATATGGTACAACCAAAAATCTTGCTTATTACTGTTATTAGCTTGGTAATTCTCCAAGATGAAATCATACTTTTCAGGTTATAAATATACATTTTTATTGTTGATTTTATGCTGAATTTGAAATATTGCTTCTCTGCTTTCATATTTTCAGTGCTGTATTACAGTACTATAAATCAGCTTAGCAGTAAAGGAATTCTAATTGATATCAGGTGATTCTCTTTTTTTAGGAAAGGGGAAAAGTTAAACTTACATCCTTTTTGAACAAAGATAGGTTCTGGTGAGGTACTTTTAATAAAATCAGATGTGTGCAGACTGTATCTGATTTATCTTCTTGAAAAGACCACTTGGTTAAAGGAATGCACAGCACACATCAAAGTGTGTGTAAAAACTCAAAACCGCCATAAAGGATGCCCTTTTAATGGGTGACTAAACACATAGAATCTTTTCCCCTAAAGTTTTCTTCTGCCCATTTTATTTTCATTTTCCATCTAATTAACTAACAGTTTCTGCAGCTTCTATTTATGCTCCTATATATATATATATATATATATAATTTTCGAGCCAATGAAATATCAACAAACCATTTGTTAACAACCCAGCATCTTATTAAAGTCAGTTTTACTCCAGGATCATTTATTTTGCCTCATTGTTCTCGCCAGGAGCTGCTCTGTGCAATCTGTCTGAAGCAAACGCATTTCATGTCGGCTGATAAACAGAAACACAGTTTAGGAGCGCCGGCCAAATGTTGAGGTGGTGCCTAATAGCCTACTGTCTTCCAGGAAATTGAAAAGGAATTGTATGAGAAACTTAAACCATCCCCACCAGCAGCACCGAATAATGTTGGAGAGAAGTCGTAAGGGCACCAGAGTTGCCTTGAACCTCTCGGGACGGTCCAATCTCTGGCAGCGCTCAAGGGGGACATGAAGGTGATGGATCTCTCCATAATATCCATGCAGCATCTGGTCCTCGGAGGTCTGCTTTTTCTAGAAATGGAGATTCCACAGAGTTCTTGTGGCCAATGCTGGCTTTTAGATCCCTCCTGTGCCTTTCCAAAAGCTCATCACCAGGTCTTCTAAGATCAATTTCTGTATGCCCATCTGAACCTTCCCAGACCCTGAAATCATCTTCGGAGGCCCTCCTTCGTGTGCCTCCAACATGTGAAGTCCATAGATTGGCAACACGAGAACAGGGCCTTCTCTGCAGTGGCTCCCTGTCTGTGCAATGCTCTCCCCAGGGAAGTTCGCCTGGCACCTTCACTATACACCTTTAGGCGCCAGGCAAAAATGTTCCTCTTTAACCAGGCCTTTGGTTGATCTGATTGACATCCTATGCCATTTTAAATTGTGGGGGGTTTTGTGGGGGGGGGAAGGTGGTTATTGCATTGTTTTTATTGTACTTTTCCATGTATAAGACTGTTTCCCCCCCTGTAAAAATCATGCTAAAAAGTTGGGGTCTTATACATGGGTAGTGTATAGGGTGGACGTTTGATTGGTTGCTGCCAAGGCTGTCAGCGGCTATTGTGTGTGTTATTGGTTGCTGCATCAATGGGTGGTGTAGATTGGCTGATGCTCCGGCAGTTGGGTGGGCAATTGGCAGCTTCTGCCAGCGATGGGACAACTCTGGGCAATCCCCCCCCCCCAAAAAAAATGGTCAACAACTCTGGGCAATCCTCCACACACAAAAAGCACAATCTCCCCGCATTTTCTTAAATTTGGGTCCCCAAAAATAGGGGTCATCCTATACATGAGGTCATCTTATAGACAGAAACGTACAGTATTTTTATTATGCATTTTGTGGTTTTATATTTATTCTGTGAACTGCCCTGAGGATATAAGGCAGTATATATAAATTCAATAAATAATAATAATAATAATAATTACTATTTACTTGATTTTATTCTGTATTTAACTCTTTGAACCACCCTGAGATCTTATGCTGATCTGAAAGGCTGGGGGGGGGGGGCTGCACAGGAGACAGGAAGGAGAAACATCCTGTTCTGCCCACTGGCGTGATTTTGGATATTGCCCAATATTCTGAATATTTCTTGGATTTTTTAAAAAGAGATGACGATTCTGTGTTCAGTACGTACCTAAAAACAAAGACAACAGCGCAACTGTGCCATAATAATTAAGAGATACAATTAAACATGAAATTGTCTAAGATAAAATCTACATTAAACAGGGAAGCAACAGAAAGGTATCACACCACAGAGGGAAAAGAAGATATACGCTGCTCGAGGTCAAATATAAACCATATGGAAGAAATGAAGAGAAATATAAAGCTTTGCATGGAACGGTGAAACGTTATCTTGAGGCTTCATGCGACAAATGCAAGGGTTTTTTTATTCATTGCCACACAGCACACATGCTGCTATGGCAACAACTGAAAGTGAAAGGAAAAATAACTGTGTTTCTGAAATATGAAGACAGCACATAAATGTTACTTTAAGATATTATTATTTATACCCCGCCCATCTGGCTGAGTTTCCCCAGCCACTCTGGGCGGCTCCCAATCAAATGTTAAAAACAGTACAGCATTAAATATTAAAAACTTCCCTGAACAGATGTCTTTTAAAAATAGGATAGCTGCTTATTTCCTTCACATCTGAAGGGCGGGTGTTCCACAGGGTGGGCGCCACCACTGAGAAGACCCTCTGTCTGGTTCCCTGTAACCTCACTTCTCGCAATGAGGGAACCGCCAGAAGGCCCTCGGCGCTGGACCTCAGTGACCAGGCTGAACGATGGGGGTAGAGACGCTTTTCAGGTATACAGGACCAAGGCCGTTTGACCAACAGTGGCTCAAACAGTGGCTTTAAATTGGGATTCAACAAATAAAGGGAGGATATGTGGTCCGTTATACGTCTATCTAACAGCTATGATTGCTATATTGAATCTATTTTCAGAAGCCACAGGAGAACAGTTGTTGAGGGGGAAGCTTTTGCTTTTCTGCCCTATTTTTTGGCTCCACAGAGGGATCTGCTGAGCCATTGTTGAAAGATGGATGCTGGACTATGGAGATTCCAGGAGGATCCAGCTGAACTCTTCTCACATTCTGGTGTCCTTTGGCAGTGATGTAGCATGTGTGCCACAGAGGACACAGGCACATTCAGCCGCCTGGTCTGTGTCACCCAAGATGGCAGCCACAGAGAGAAGAAAACAAGAGTCATGCCATTGTCTAGAGAGGTCACTTTCTGCTTCATGTGGAGAAGTTGTTTTTCAATGAAGCCCAGCGGCTGTATGGAGGAAGCACCGGGCGTTGAAATTTTGTGCCCCTGAAAATTTTTGGATGGAGAGGAGAGACTCCATCAAGCAAGGCCTCCTTCCACCTGCCTTGCCGCACCCTCCGGCCCTTGGTCTCCTCATAAGGAAGCTGTGCCTGGAGGAAGAACTGTGAGGGGAGAGACTCCATCAGGCAAGGCTTCCGTCCACCTGCCTTGCTCTACCTTCTGCTTCTCAATGTGTACTGTATTGTTTTATGTACTGTGGCTTGCCATTGTTTTATTGAAAACAAAAAAATTCCTTCCAGTAGCACCTTAAAGACCAACTAAGTTAGTTCTTGGTATGAGCTTTCGTGTGCATGCACACTTCTTCAGATACCGTGTGCATGCACACTTCTTCAGGTATCTGAAGAAGTGTGCATGCACACGAAAGCTCATACCAAGAACTAACTTAGTTGGTCTTTAAGGTGCTACTGGAAGGAATTTTTTTGTTTTGACTATGGCAGACCAACACGGCTACCTATCTGTAATTGTTTTATTGATTATTGTTTAGATATTATTGTAACTGTTGAGTGGATTTCTGTTTACCTTTTATATGTTGATATTATTATTATTTTATTATTTCTAATGATTGTTGAATGTTACTTTTATGATGGAGGTTGCCTATTTTAAAGTTATGTTTTACCATCACATTTTTGCATTGCATTAGATTGTTATAAGATGTACATTTTTTGTTTCTTCAGCTTGTAAACCGCCTTGAGTATTGTAAGATAGAAAGGCGGTATACAAATTTAAAATGATGATGATGAATTTTGTGCCCAGGGCAACCGCCGCCACCACCACCCCATGCTATGCCACTGCTCTTTGGTACTTCCGTGTGATCTCTGTGTTTCCACCCAAGTTTAATGCACACCCACCATTTTTTACTGGTTTGATTTATGGTAGCTCCTGCTGGCTTAGCAAAGCAAGTGCGAGTTAGGTCAGATTTATTCTTCTTTCGGTTTCGGCTCAAGCACCTGCAGCCCGTGTCCCTTCAGCTTAACTCTGAATGGCTTAGATGTACAGTGGTCCCTTGGTTCTCAAACTTAATCCGTTCTGGAAGTCAGTTCCAAAACCAAAGCGTTCCAAAACCAAGGCGCACTTTCCCATAGAAAGTAATGCAAACCAGATTAATTCGTTCCAGACTTTTAAAAACAACCCCTAAAACAGCCATTTAACACGGATTTTACTATCTAACGAGACCACTGATCCATAAAATGAAAGCAATAATCAATGTACTGTACTCTAAAATAAGTAAGACAGTATTGAAGATAAAATAAAAATTCATTTTTTTCCTTACCTGCACTGATGACGGTCATTGTTTGGATGGGCGTCTTTTATCCATTTCCGCAGTCGCAGTCGCACAATCAATCAGTAGCTGAACTGGATTCCACACAGCCACAAAAACAAATTAATTGAAAAAGCCTCAAAAACAGAACAAAAATAGCAAAAACAAAAGCACCAAGCTTAATCCATTCCAGAAGTCCATCTGACTTCTGAAATGTTCAAAAACCAAGGCGCAGCTTCTGATTGGTGCAGGCGCCCCAGAAACAATAGCCAACAGCAGCATCGGATGTTCAGCTTCCGCGAAACATTCGGAAACCGGAACACTTACTTCCAGGTTTTCAGAGTTTGAGAACCAAGCAGTTTGAGAACCAAGGTACCAATGTATTTAAAAGTGCATGGAAGGTAGATCTAACCATGGTAGTGATTTGGAACATCCTGGTTCAAGGGCATTATGCCTCTGAACACTGGTTTGCAGGGAACAACACACAGCAAGGGAAGGCTGCCTTTATGCTGTCCTGGTGGACCTCCCCCACTGTTTGAAAGAGGAGATTGGATTAGCTGGGTCCTTGTTATGTCCCAGCAAGGCTCTTCTTGTGAGCTCTTGCTCGCTCGCTCTCCTTTCAAGCTCTGCCTAAATTCACGCACATGCACACATAGCAGGTATATTATTCCAACAAAGCCTTGCAGATCCTCTGAGGATCTGAGTCCAGAGGAAGGGGGAACTCGATCAGCTGTGCCTTGTGAAATAAACAAAACAATGGGTTTAGAGGAGCTGCATTGAAAATGAAGCTCCGGCATTTTAGTGTCAAGTTACAGCGGTTGTCAAAATAAAGAAGAGTCTTGTGGCACCTGGAAACCTCACCAACATGGTGTGCTGTAGAGTTTGAAGGCCAAGGGAAGTCAGATGTACGCAGACAGTTGAAGTGAGGAATGGACCAAATGTATAAACACCTGAAATGTGTAAACGAGATTATTTTGATTATTTTGATGGTTTATTTAAGGCCTTTTGAAAGTCCAAATCTAAATGTCTTCAGACCAAACTGGGGTTATGAAAATATTGGCATAAATATATATTTGCTTGCTTACTTACCTACCACAAATGTCACCGGTGGAACTGAAATGTTGCTGTGCAAAGGTCAAAACAATTGGATGCATTGTAATTAGGTAAAACCAGTGCTTTTTTTCTTTAAAAAAATGTTTATGGGCACTCTCATTTTGACTCAAGAAAATCACCATTTTATAGTTCAAATTGGGAAAAATAAGTACAGCAAATGGACAAAAGTACAAAGATTCACAAAATGTCTAGGGGTATGTGTACCCAGTGCCGGATTTACATATAAGCTAAACAAGCTATAGCTTAGAGCCCCACTCTCTTGGGGGGCCCATAAAAATTAAAGAAAAAAACCTGGATGTACATTTCTAAAATATAAGATAAAAAAACAAAATAAAACCTACATACAGCAACCATGTTTTGTGTTGTGTAGGCTCCTATGATGTAAGTCATGGGCCCCGCCTGCTAGCCTGTTCCCTAAAATATCACTGGTTTGCTCCTTTCTTTATCAATTACTTTGATAAAATACATATTTTGCTATGTGCAAATGGCTTGAGATACCTATGAGGTCCATAAATTGTTGTTGTTGTTGTTGTTGTTGTTGTTGTATTGTTTTAGTATTGTTAGCCGCCCTGAGCCTGGCTTCGGCTGGGGAGGGCGGGATATAAATAAAAATTATTATTATTATTATTGTTGTTGTTGTTGTTTAGTCGTTTAGTCGTGTCCGACTCTTCGTGACCCCATGGACCAAAGCATACCAGGCACTCCTGTCTTCCACTGCCTCCCGCAGTTTGGTCAGACTCATGCTGGTAGCTTTGAGAACACTGTCCAACCATCTCGTCCTCTGCCGTCCCCTTCTCCTTGTGCCCTCAATCTTTCCCAACATCAGGGTCTTTTCCAGGTAGTCTTCTCTTCTTATGAGGTGGCCAAAGTATTGGAGCCTCAGCTTCAGGATCTGTCCTTCCAGTGAGCACTCGGGGCTGATTTGCTTAAGAATGGAAAGGTTTGTTCTTCTTCTTGCAGTCCATGGGACTCTCAAGAGTCTCCTCCAACACCATAAATTACCATGTAGCATATATTCAACACAAAAAACAGTGACAATCTGTTGTGGACAAAGGACAGCTGGACATAGAAAGGGCCCCATTACCTTCAGGAGCTTAGGGCCGCATCAAACCTAAACCTGGCCCTGTGTGTACCCCTGCGTCCCCCCAGAAAAAAAATGAACTGGGTGAAACACAGATTGCCTACAGCCCAGAGAGATGCTTAGCTGCATTAACTTGCTTGGCTTAGGTTCTAATCCAAACATGGGTGAAGAAGGAAGACTTGGGTACCTGAATCCCATGGCGCATCTTCTGCTGCTGTAGTTTTTGTTGCTGGAGGAAACTTGCAGTGACAGGCTCATCTACATTCATGATTACTGCCTAACTAATTGGAGGGTATTAACTTATTTTGGATGTTTATAAACTCTTGCTGAGACCCAAGGACCCTCTGGATTTCATGAAATCCTGGCCAGAGGTGGGGGGGGGGGGGTTGATCTGGGAAACCTGCCGTAATTGAAAAAAATCCACTTCATCTCTCAGTTCACAACATCACAGATCATCTCTAACTTAGGAACCCATGGCTCCGATTTAATGGTAATCATGTAACATCTGTTTAATTTTAAAATTTATATGGAGGCTTTTGGGGAAATCCCTTGGAGTTTTCCAACTTTCTCTTTCCTCGACGTACGGAGAGGATATAGAAAGTTAATTTCCTGTGCAGAAATACAAAATGACAGAAGGCTTGAGGTTAAACCTATTTACAAAGAAAATCACTGCCAATGTTTATAATATACTGCTCCGATTTGAAATATTTAAGGTGTTATTTGGCAACCAGCGTTCTCTTGGTATTTAAACATATTACAAACCTTGTACAATAAACTTCAATGCATTTTTTTTTAAAAAAAGAAGACCCTTCGTATTGATTTTTCCCCATTGAATTGTGAACTGTCTGCTCATATGGCTATCTGTTTACTTTAATAAACGAAGAACTTGTTGGAGGCTCCCATTTTCCCACCCTCAGGCTTGTTCTGGAAGGGCTTAGCATGCAGCACAAAGCCTTATAACCCAGAGAGAAAACAGATGAAATGTAATACTGTCAGCTGAGACATACATTGTTATCTGCAGTCCTGACTGCATGAAGAAGGGATTGCTTAAGTCAGTGGGTCCCAATCAGCTAATTACTGAGGAGCCCCTATTTTTCAAAAGCCAAGCCACGGACCCCCTACTTTTGAGAATTTTGATAACTCTTTGGAAGTTACTTCTGCAAAGCAATTTTTTGAACAAAACGTGGGGTAGCCCCTAATATGATTTTAGGTACAGTGGTCCCTTGGTTCTCACACTCTGGAATCCATTCTGGAAGTCCGTTCCAAAACCAAAGCGTTCCAAAACCAAGGCGTGCTTTCCCATGGAAAGCAATGCTAAATGGATTAATCCATTCCAAACTTTTAAAAACAACCCCCGAAACAGCAACTTAACATGAATTTTACTATCCAACGAGACCATGGATCCATAAAATGAAAACAATAAACAATGTACAGCAGTCACACAATCAATCCATCAGTAGCTGAACTGGGTTCCACACAGTCACGAAAACAAACACAAAAGAGCTGCAAAAACAAAATGCAAAATAAACAGCAAAAACAGACAGACCTCAGTATTTGGTATGGTTCTAAATTTAACTTTGTATAATCAAATAAAAATAATTTCCCCAAAAAAAGATAAATCAGTTGCCTTGGTCTCCCTGGTGCAAAGAGTGATATATAGCTGTGTATTGCTGGGTCAAAATCATCATCACGGTGTGATTTCAAAACCGATTTGGGCCAATATATTGAAAAATCGCACAACGCTAAAACAAACCATAAAATTTGTGATGTTACTATGCAAAAATGACAAAAAATTAGTTGGGGGAAGGCAAGGGATGGGGGCGTGGACCCCCGGGTGCATTCCCTGGACCCTCTGGGGGGCCCCCGCCCCCTAATTGGAGACCACTGGCCGAAGGGGGTGGGAAAGTCCAAGGATTTGGATGGAGGACCATTCGGATGGAGGACCAGACCATACAAGCATTTCAGAGTGACAAGCATGGGTTAGTGGCTAAAAGATGAGCATGGAATCCACATTGTCAATTATCTGACTCATTTCCCATTCAACACACCACTGGAGTATAAAGCCACTTCCGCCCTACGGAGGAGGTAGGATTGTGGGCGTCACAGGCACGATTGGGGGCATTCTCGGCCGCGTCACCTCCTGGCCGGCCAATCGGCTGCCTCAGGGGGCGTGGCCTGCCCTATTTAAGGCAGGACACAGCCGGGGATCTCCCTCTTTGCCATTCGCCAGCTGTTCTGAGCCTTTTGCTCTAGTGGCGGTTAGGAATTGGTATAGATCTGTAGATGGAAGAGGGGAGGTAGAGCCATCACCTGCCTCGCATATTGAAGGATAGTCCGGTAAAGGATTCCAGGGGTGTGGCCCTGTCCAAGCCCAGAGAGATGAGGGCCTAAGGCACACCCCCTATCGGTGACCCTAGGGGAGTTCCTGGTTGATGTGCATCAGCAGGACTCCCCCTACTGGTGGTTAAACCTTCCCGGACTTCAAGCAGATGGGCTGAAGTTGGATATAGTCGGTTAGGACCAATGCCTAAGCCAATACCACTCATCACCTGTAACCAATAAAGTTGTAGCCTTATTTAGACCATTAACCATAATAATTGTGTCATGTGTCTTTATTTCCACCGGGAGGGGGGGGAACTCGCCACACAACCCAAAATGAACTGAG
This sequence comes from Podarcis gaigeae, assembly GCF_964106915.1. Taxonomy (NCBI): domain Eukaryota; kingdom Metazoa; phylum Chordata; class Lepidosauria; order Squamata; family Lacertidae; genus Podarcis; species Podarcis gaigeae. Next base: position 28,679,856 of record NC_139694.1, on the reverse strand, counting down.
TTGTGTTGTGCTGCATCAGAATCTAAGGTGCAAGCAGTTGTCCAACTATGTTTTTCTGTGTGAAACCGGTTGTGTGCAAGACTTCTCCCTGCCCATAATCGCTGTTAACAGAAGCACCTAACTCTCCTTACTCTCTAGTCTAGTGCATATCCAGGAAAGAAAATTCAAAATAAGATAAGGTTCTTGCACCCCGCAGCGGGCGGCAAAATGCATAAAAACACTGGAAAAGCAAGCAAGCAATATGTCAGAGATGGCATCGCTTAAGAACCTCGTTGAGTAATGTGCGGAAATGTGAGACGCCCAGGAATGCTCTGTCCAGTAATTCAAGGCTATGGAAGATGAAGAAAATATTTGCTTTCAGATCCTTTTTCTTTCTCATTCCATTAGCAGCCTGTTATCAGACCAGAAAATCTGACTATCTGCCTCAAAATTGCTTACTGAAGCAGTGCCTTCGCTGACTGAAGAATAGTCTAGGAACTATTTAGCACAACAGCAGACGGAACAGCTGACATATGAAAGATGGTTAATTATTGCCTTAACCTGTTTTTTTGTGGTGCTTTAAAGAAGTATTAAGATCTGTCAGTGAAAGTAGGAAAGGAAGGCTGAGATTTCTCTGCCACTGTGCAAAAAATGAGGTGGAGGAGACACAGTGCGTGAGACTTCACTCTGAGATGTTCTTTCTAGAGTTTCCATTCTCTGTTGCAAGCATTAAAGGCGAGAAAGTACCATGTAAGTTGCCTTGAGTTCCTCAGAAAGAAGCTGGGATATAAATGTAGTAAAATACATACAGTGGTATCTCAGGTTAAGTACCTAATTCATTCCAGAGGTCCGTACTTAACCTGAAACAGTTCTTAACCTGAAGCACCACTTTAGCTAATAGGGCCTCCTGCTGCTGCCACGCTGCCGGAGAACAATTTCTGTTCTCATCCTGAAGCAAAGTTCTTAACCCGAGGTACTATTTCTGGGTTAGCGGAGTCTGTAACCTGAAGCGTATGTAACCTGAAGTGTATGTAACCCAAGGTACCACTGTATCTATCTATTCACCCTCTTCCCATTATATTATAAAAATGTGCACTCAACAGCAAACATTTTTCCTCCACTTCCTCTCAGTTTGGATAATCACCACCAAAACAATGAAATGTCTAGCATATTTCCCCCCGAGAATTCCTTACTATGGCGTTGGGTTACATCACCCTTTGCCAACTTGGTGCTCTCCAGATCTTTTGGACTATAATGAAAATCTGTGAGCTCTGTGGGAGTTAAAGGTAAAGGTAAAGGGACCCCTGACCAGTCTTGACCGACTCTGGGGTTGCGGCGCTCATCTTGCTTTATTGGCTGAGGGAGCTAGCGTACAGCTACCGGGTCATGTGGCCAGCAGGACTAAGCCACTTCTGGCGAACCAGAGCAGTGCACAGAAACACCGTTTACCTTCCCGCCGGAGCAGTACCTATTTATCTACTTGTACTTTGACGTGCATTCGAACTGCTAGGTTGGCAGGAGCAGGGACCGAGCATCGGGAGCTCACCCCATCGCGGGGATTTGAACCGCCAACTTCTGATCGGCAGTCCTAGGCTCTGTGGCTTAACCCACAGCACCACCTGCATCACACATAAGATCAAAGGAGCCAGTTCCTAGGGGCTGAGGTCCCTTCACGGCCCCCCATAAGATATTTGAGGGGCTGCCAACCCAAGTTGATGGGCATTGCCATTTAAATGGTGTGCATGCTCCATGCCTTGTGATCAATTATGTAGAGCGGGACTTACCTGTCCCCCTCCTGTTTTATTCAAGTTGGCATAAGATTCAGTCCTCAAGGCTGCAGTCCTAAGTACATATGCAACCCACCTGCTAGTGAAACACTACAAACCCTTACACACCTGTTGACCAGAGAATAGTTGCTAAATAATAATTTTAATAATAATAATTTTATTATTTCTACCCATCCCATCCAGCTGGGTTTCCCCAGCCACTCTGGGCAGCTCCCAACAGAACACTAAAATTAGAATAAAACTTCAAACATTAAAAACGCCCCTTAACAGGGCTGCCTTCAGATGTCTTCTAATAAAACAAATAGGTGTGTGTTGCACAGGCAATGGTGACTCTGACGCCATAACTTTAATTGTGTCTGCTATCTACGGCTGTCTGTCATATTGTTGCATGCCTTGGTAGCTCAGTTGGTAGATCATGAGGCTCTTGATCTCAGGGTTGTGGATTCGAGAGCCACCTTGGGCAAAAGATTCCTGTACCAGATGACGCTTGTGGTCCCAACTCTGCAATTCTGATGATTCCATGATCATCAACCTCTCTCCTAGCATGAATTGAGAGGGAATGCCCAGCCCATTCTTCCCTTCTTCAGCAATGAATCCACTTCTGAGGATGAGTTTATCCTCCTACTCCTCAGTAGAACTGCCGGTGGGAAAGGAGACAATATTCCCTGCAATGTGTTTTGTTTTTGTTTTTCCAGATGGCTGTTCCAGATGCCTTTAAATGAGGTATGCATTCTGTCATCCTCAATCCCCCTAAAAGTGGAGCCCTACTGGGATGAGGTGTGGACTCCATCAGCTGTTTCTGGGATGTTTCTGGTGGTGACACTCCATTAATATCACATTACTCGTTCCTGATTTTATAAGGGTGATTTGGACAGGAAATGTCCACAGCACCTTTGTGAGCATGACAATAGGACTTTAGGTGTGTGCAGATGTTCAGTGAATGTCTACTTTCGCTGCTCTTGACTGACCTCTACGCATTCCTCTGAAAGTCTGAACAGAGCCTAGATGTGTTTATGTCTCTTTGTGATTATGAAGCCTGCATTAATGATGGTTTTTTATTATTATTTCCTAGGTAATATTTAGCTTAACCAGGGCTTTTATCCCGCTGGAATTCACCAGAACAGAACTTAGTTCCAGCACCTCTTGAGTGGCACCATTGCCATTCTAAGAAAACGAGGAAGGTGTTCTTGGTGAGTTCCAGCACCTCTTTTTCTAGAGAAATAGCACAGAGCTGAACCATTTGCTTTCTTGTACCTCTTCAGCTTGCTATGGTTGCTAATGGTTGCCATATTCAGAGCCCAGGAAGGAATTTTCCTATAGACAAATGGACAAGTTTTGCCTTTGGAGAGCCAGTGTGGTGTGGAGAGCCAGTGTGGTGTAGTGGTTAAGAGCGGTAGACTCGTAATCTGATGAACCAGGTTCGCGTCTCCACTCCTCCACATGCAGCTGCTGGGTGACCTTGGGCTAGTCACACTTCTGTGAAGTCTCTCAGTCCCACTCACCTCACTGAGTGTTTGTTGTGGGGGAGGAAGGGAAAGGAGAATGTTAGCCGCTTTGAGACTCCTCTGGGTAGTGATAAAGCAGGATATCAAATCCAAACTCTTCTTCTTCTTCTTCTTCTTCCCCATAGCAAAAGGTCACAACTTGAGGCAGTTAAGCATTGAGCAGAATCCTAGTCCTTGAGTGATGGGTGAAGTGGTGCAGTACTGAACCAGAGATATTTTCAGGGTACCTGTTAAAGGAGTCTTGATGGATGTCCCTGTCCAGATGCCAGCATGAGGCTGACAGGCCATAGGACTTCCAACTGCAGCCTTAGGACAGCCACCTCAGTAGACTGACGTGTTGGGGAGACCATAATCCTTGTCACAGCCCTGTAGCAGTTCCAGACCTTTGGCAGGAGGCAGAAATGGATAGACACCCAATGCCTGAGCCAAAGCAATCAATAAAGTTGTGGCCGTTTTAAGTAATCAATCAATTACTCCCTGTGTCAAGGAGATAAAGAACTGCATAACTTTTAGAAGATATCTGAAGGCAGCTCTGGAAGTTTTTAATGCTTGATGTTTTACTATGTTTTATATATGCTGCATGAGTTTGACCAAACTACGGGAGGCAGTGGAAGACAGGAGTGCCTGGCGTGCTCTGGTCCATGGGGTCACGAAGAGTTGGACGCGACTAAATGACTAAACAACAACAACAAACATATATGCTGCAAGCCAAGAGTGGCTGGGGAAACCCAGCCAGATGGGCGGGATCTAAATAATAAAATTATTGCTAAAAGTAAGTAATCAATCAAGTAATCAGGTAAAAGTAAAGAACCCCATGACTGTTAAGTCCAGTCAAAGGTGACTATAGGGGTCAGCGCTCATCTCCGCTTTCAGGCCAAGAGAGTCAGCATTTGTCCGCAGACAACTTTCCAGGTCATGTGTCCAGCAGGACTAAACCGCTTCTGGCACCACGGGATACTGTGACGGAAACCAGAGCGCACAGAAATGCCGTTTGTGGTTCGAGGGCCCGACCCCCGCGAAGTGAAATGAAGACACAAGGACACGTGATATAAGGTTAATGGGCTAGAAAAGGCCACAACTTTATTGATTACAGCAGTGAAAAGGTATTGGCTTAGGCATTGGATCGAAACAAGTGGGTTTATTCACCAGTAGGTGGAGCCAGTTGATGCTAATCCAACTATAGGCTCACCCCTGAAGTCACCGAGGGTCGTGCCATGGCCTCCCGCCAAGCAGGCATCGGACAGAATACACGACCGCCAGATTCCTTTAACGGAATACCCCTAAAAATTGAACTAGCACTTCGACACACCACAACACATTATTCCAATGCCTAACCTACCCACCAATACCACAAAAGTTGTGACGATTGCTACGAGGTAGGCGAAAAAACCAAAAAGCCTAATGCCAAATGGAAAAACTCCTACCAGGCCTCCCGGACAACCAGGGTGACCAACCTAAGGTCCATAGCAAGGCCAATGACCTAAGCCCTAACTAAAAGGGAGTGAAGGGTGGGTGACTCGCGACGGGACGACGATGAGGAAGGAATGAGGCCAGAGAGAGGCTGGCACTGCAGTAAAAGGCTGCTGAACACGCCCCCTCCGCGGCACCTGGTTGGGTGGCCACCGGGGGGGCGTGAGCGCCAGCCAGGTGAGCTGGAGGCAGGGGGCAACGCCCCCTGCTAGGCGGTGCTCGGGCTCCCGCCCACAACCACTCCCCTCTCTTTCAGGGAGGAGAGTCTTTACCTTCCCTCCACAGTGGTACCTATTTATCTACTTGCACTGGTGTGCTTTCCAAATGCTAGGTTGGCAGGAACTGAGACAGAGCAACAGGAGCTCACCCCTTTGCGGGGATTCGAACCACGACCTTCCAATCAGCAAGCCCAAGAGGCTCAGTGGTTTAGACCACAGCACCACCTGCATCCCAATAATCAAGTACTCAATAAAGTTGTGGCCATTTTTAATTCCAGATCACTATCTGCCTGAGTTTGTACTTTCAAATTTCACCTTAAAATTTGATTAGGGGGAGGGAGGCACTGCGACAGGGACACCCACACCAACCAACACCACTCCTTTTGCTGTTCATGAAGCTGTATCTTTTCTCTGGAATCTATTGCACTGAATTAAAAGTTACGCATTTTAAAGATGACATGATATTTGAATGTAAAGAGGCATGTTGTGAATTGTACATTTGGTTAGGCCAATGGTCTAAAAACCTACAGCACAAATTAGCATTTAATTTGCAGGGAAATACCTTGAATAATTCAGCTTGACCATAAAGAAGGCTGATCGCCGAAGAATTGATGCTTTTGAATTACAGTGCTGGAGGAGACTCTTGAGAGTCCCATGGACTGCAAGAAGATCAAACTGATCCATTCTGAAGGAAATCAGCCCTGAGTGCTCACTGGAAGGACAGATCCTGAAGCTGAGGCTCCAATACTTTGGCCACCTCATGAGAAGAGAAGATTCCCTGGAAAAAACCCTGATGTTGGGAAAGATGGAGGGCACAAGGAGAAGGGGACGACAGAGGACAATATGGTTGGACAGTGTTCTTGAAGCTACCAACATGAGTTTGACCAAACTGCGGGAGGCAGTGGAAGACAGGAGTGCCTGGCATGCTCTCGTCCATGGGATCATGAAGAGTCGGACACGGCTAAACGACTAAACAACAACAACAATTATGAGGTTACCTGTTAGGCAAACCCTGTGTGGAGATCTACCAAATGGCTGAAGAAATCATGTCAAAAATGGTCCTGCTAAGATACTGGCAGTGAGACATACTTGTTAGGCTGTTATATCATTTTATCTAGCAGGGCCTTAGAGGTTATCGTACGTCATATGAGTCTGCGATCAGTATAAGCTGCTAACGAAATATTCAAGTTTTTGCGAAAAGACATTTGTTTGCCTCTCCTCGCTTTCCCTGACCTTCTTTCCCCCATTTTCCTGTCTCCTGCTTTTGCTTATGGTTAATAGTCGGAGGAAATGGAAAGTTGCCTTTGTGCGTGTGTGTGTTTTTACACTCTTCAATCGTTTTAAAGTAAGCCCACAGCCTTCTTGTCAGTAAATTCTAACGTTTCCAAGGCCATAAACGACATTCCACGCCATAAAATGTTGCAGGGAGCTATACTTTTGCTTTTTGGAGCGGTTCTTGAATTCCATCGCACTAAAAAGAATCAGAAAAGTGGGATTTGGAGGAGGAGGAGGAGGAGGAGTGTGAAGGAGAATGTGAAGTGGGGCCGACAGAAAGAGAAAAGTTCCAGGTTCACCCTGAAGCTCGTTTCCTCCCCTTTTCAACTTTCCAATAAGAGGATTATTTTAAATCAAGAGCATTGCTTCCAATGAACATGGGAGGGGGAAAAACTGGACATCAAAGCTTAGCACCTGAAGGATTCCACATGCTGTGGCTTAATAACACAATATACAGCATTACATAAATCCCAAGCAACGTTATTCATGGACACACATACAATAAAAGAAATTACTGTCGGGGTCAGGTAACCGATATTTAAAACCAGCTCCGTTCCCTATCAGGCTGTGTCCCCTCACATTAGAAGGGTGTTGACACAGGGCAATGAAACATTATTTGCTTTTAAAAGTCCCCCAGCCTCCCCGCCTGCCCCTTTCACAATTGACATTTCAGTTTTGGACCTGGCTCCTGCACATCTGCAAGTTACCCAGCGGAAATACCAGAATCTTGCATGCTTCTTTGATTGTTACATTCGAGATATCATGTGTGCTACCAGCTCAGCTGCTGCGAGGCATTAAAGTCAGTTACTCCAGGCTTGTAAAGTACTTTGGAAATGCTATAGACAAGGATTAGGGCAGATGAGTATCCCACATGTTTTCAGGAGGGATGATTAAAGCAAGGTTATACACTGCACAGTTAAAGTGATATATGGACTACATGCCGGGAACAATAGCTTGTGGCCCTCTCAGATGATTTTGGATCTTTTTAGTCTTTTTTTTAAATGATGTGTGTTTATTTCAAACCATTAACATTTCTAAGAAGAGCAGAAGGAACATTTTCATTGAGAAATATTTATGAGGGACAGGGGAGGGGAATGTGAACTGCATGTGGCTCTAAGATGTTTTGTTAAAAGTATTATCTAAACCGATGCAGTCATTAAATTTTCAGTTTTATGCTTACCATTTATGCCATTCTTTCAAAGTTTCTGAACTCTAGCACCCAAATCCTGCAATTACAGACCCTTCAAGCGTCCCTATTTTCCAGGGACAGTCCCAGATTTACAGAAGCAGTCCTGGTTTCCGATTCAATCCTGTAATGTCCTGCTTTCCCTTAGTATGTCCCTATTTTAATTGGAAAAATGTTGGTGAGGATGGAGTTATCCGACCTTCGAACCATCTGAAGGCAACCCTGTATAGGGAATTTTTATTAGTGTTGAATGCTTTCTTATGTTCTTATATATGTTAGAAGCTGCCCAGAGTGGCTGGGGCAACCCAGTCAGATGGGTGGTGTATAAATAATAAAATTATTATTATTATTATTATTATTATTATTATTATTATTATTATTATTATTATTGGGTGACCCTATTTTCATTGGAGAAATGTTGGAGGGTATCATATGAACAAGTCACTTCCCAGAGCCATTTAACTCATTATGGAACAAAGGGACAAAGCCTCATTCAAGAATGCACACAAGCCCCATTGAGGGATTCAGTAATAATAATAATAATAATAATAATAATAATAATAATAATAACAACAACATATTTGTATGGTGCCTAAAGGTGTAGAATGAAGGCACCAGGCAAACTTCCCTGGGGAGAGCATTCCACAGACGGGGAGCCACCACAGAGAAGGCCCCGCTGTCGTGTTGCCACCGTCCAGACCTCTCAAGGAGGAGGCAGACAAAGGAGGGCCTCCAAAGATGATCTCAGGGTCCGGGTAGGTTCATATGGAGAGAGGCGGTCCTTGAGGTATTGTGGTCCTGAGCCATTTAAGGCTTTGTAGGTCAAAACCAGCACTAAACGGTAGCCAGTGCAGTTGGACCAGGATCAGTGTAAGATGCTCAGACCATCTTGCTCCGGCGAGCAACCTGGCCACTGAATTCTGCACCAGTTGATGTTTCTGAACCATCTTCAGAGGCAGCCCCACGCATAACGCATTGCAGTAATCTAACCGTGAGGTTACCAGAGCATCGACAGCAATAGTTTGGCAATCCCTGTTCAATAACTGTAATGGTTCTAGGGGTTGCTCGTGCGTAAGTTGTCGCCACACCTGGCTGGGTTACCTGGGTGAACCCTTTCTGTCCGGACAGCCACCCATCCGTGGCTGTCTCAATCGCTGGCAGAATCCATCAGTGGGCGTTTCTTGAACTTCTTCCAGCAAAGAAGTTCTTTGACACCGAGTCTACTCCTACTCTCCCTGCGCGGAAGTCTTCTGCGCAGGGAGGGTGTGGGCAGCGGAGGACCCATTCTCTCCCCGCTGGTCTCCGGCGAGGAGTCCTGGAGCTCCCTCACCGATTCCCCCATCTGCCCCCCTTCTCCACTGGTGTTACGCTGATTTCCTTCCCCAGCAAATGGGCTGCCTCTCTCCTACTGGGACCCTCTCCGGCATCCCTCTGGAGCCTTCCCTCCGCCTCTGGCTCCGATGGCAGTTCCCTGACAATAACATATAACAATGTAAATGTTGTGTCACTGAAAACAAAATGTTGAGTATGGGGAAGAATGCATTGCTTGAATTGTTGAAATACATGTTACTACCTTATCCGTGTAGGATATTAACAATACAGCGGTACCTCGGGTTAAGTACTTAATTCGTTCCGGAGGTCTGTTCTTAACCTGAAACTGAAGCACCACTTTAGCTAATGGGGCCTCCTGCTGCTGCCGCGCCGCCGGAGCACAATTTCTGTTCTCATCCTGAAACAAATTTCTTAACCTGAAGCACTATTCCTGGGTTAGGGGAGTCTGTAACCTGAAGCATATGTAACCTGAAGCGTATGTAACCTGAGGTACCACTGTAAAACTAAAGCTGTAAGCCACCCATTTTTAAAAGTGACTTGCAAGGCAAGCCAAGATATAAGTGCTATAAAACATGGCTTGATCCCTGTTTTAACCTGTTCTTCAAAACGCCATGTCAGCATTTGTGAAGCAGGTTTACGTTATATTGATCACAAAAGAAGATATTTAAATGTGGGTTCAGTTCTCCCATTGAAACCAAGATAGGCTGCAACAAATGTTCTCCTGTTTCAATTTTTGGACACTGAGCTATTTCAGCAAGGATGGGGCAGGGGTTAAATCAGTTTTGAGAATTCTTAACATTATTTCATCCTTATTGGATGGGGGAGAAATTCAATTCAGTTCACATTTTTATATAACCCTGCCTAGTTCACTTTTCACCCAACAATACATGAACTGAAATGCAACAATCCTTAGGAATTTACACCTCTTCAACTAAAAAATGTGCACAGGGGAAATGTGAATTTTAAAAATGTTTATATCACTGAATATAACATACAAATATGCATTACAGTGGTATCTCGGGTTAAGTACTTAATTAGTTCTGGAGGTCCGTACTTAACCTGAAACTGTTCTTAACCTGAAGCATCACTTTAGCTAATGGGGCCTCCCGCTGCTACCGCGCCACCAGAGCACGATTTCTGTTCTCATCCTGAAGCAAAGTTCTTAACCTGAAGCAATATTTCTGGGGTAGCAGAGTCTATAACCTGAAGTGTATGTAACCTGAAGCGTATATAACCCGAGGTACCACTGTATATCAGGGGACATAGTACATAAAAATGTGTTTTTGAAACAAAATTGCATACAAAGATGTGTATATTAGTGGGGGAAGCACACTGACAGGCCGGTGAATTTTCCTTACGAGTTTTTAAAAAGCTGGTGCAGGAAAGTGGCTAAGCAAACTGAGGTTGGGGAAAATGAGAAACCGAGAAACACCTCAACAGACAGGTTCCTCCAACCCAACTTTCAGCTTAACTTAAACCGGCAGAATGGACAGCATTTGCAGCATTCCCCTTCCGTCCCCCACCCACAAGGATAGGGAGACCCTCTGCTGCAGATTTTGGGGGCTGCAAAGGAGCAGGAGAGGAGTGAAAATGATGCCAACCCTTTTTGTGTGTGTGCTATTCCTGAAAATAGTTTCATCACCAAATGTTCAGCATCAAATTGAATTGTATGTTTTTATCACGAGATTCCATTTCTTGGGCCTCTCCATTTTAACACAAAATTGTTTACACAGACCCGGAGAGAGTGGATTTTATTACACAGCAAGGAGAGATTTGGGATTTGGTTTCCGATTTTCCTCTCCCCGGCATCCCCCAAAATGAAACTTTTATAGCTCATATTTAAAGTGCTATCCATTAAGTGCACCTTATAAAGAACAGCACATGCAATGGCATTTCGGTAACAAGAGTAGAAGCTGTTCTTCCCAGGAGACAAGATCTGGCCTGAGCAATGTGAATAATCAAAGCGTATTGAGATTTTCAAAGAAACAGAGTTCCAAAAACCATAAACAGGAAAGATGAAAACATGAATCTCCTAATTACTTTATTGTAAGAAATTGCAAATACTCATAATAATGATCCACTGACATTACTCCATTAGTTAAGGTCTAAAACCTATGTTACTGGTATATATGAATGAAGAGAAATACTCCTGCAGTTAAAGGCAGGTTTACCTGAGAGAAAAAATAACACAATCTTCTCTTTTACTTTCTTGCAGCCTTCTCAGGAACAACGGAAACTTGTTCTTCCTCACATATATGATTGATAGCTACAGTAAGTGATTTTTAAAGAATGATGCTGAGTTCTGGGATCGAGTAATAAAACAAGTAACAGCTTTAACGAAGGATGTTGGGGAATTATTTTATTTAATTAATTTTAAATTGAAACTATTCCTCTCCTGAACAAGATAAAGCAGAAATAAAAAGTGAATAAAGAAATGAAAAGGTACGGTATGTTATATCACTATATATGCAAACGACTACAATTCCATATATGTTTGTCTAGTATGTAGGTTCGTGGGAGAAAAGCAATGACAAACCTAGACAGCATCTTAAAAAGTAGAGACATCACCTTGCCAACAAAGGTCCGTGTAGTAAAAGCTATGGTTTTCCCAGTAGTGATGTATGGAAGTGAAAGCTGGACCATAAAGAAGGCTTATCGCCAAAGAATTGATGCTTTTGAATTATGGTGCTGGAGGAGACTCTTGAGAGTCCCATGGACTGCAAGAAGATCAAACCTATCCATTCTGAAGGAGATCAGCCCTGAGTGCTCACTGGAAGGACAGATCCTGAAGCTGAGGCTCCAAGACTTTGGCCACCTCATGAGAAGAGAAGACTCCCTGGAAAAGACCCTGATGTTGGGAAAGATGGAGGGCACAAGGAGAAGGGGACGACAGAGGACGAGATGGTTGGACAGTGTTCTCGAAGCTACCAACATGAGTTTGACCAAACTGCAGGAGGCAGTGGAAGACAGGAGTGCCTGGCATGCTCTGGTCCATGGGGTCACGAAGAGTCGGACATGACTAAACGACTAAACAACAACGACAACAACAACAGTATGTAGGTATACAAATGTTATTATTATCCAAATATATATATATATTTATAAATGCCTCCCAAATATTGTTGTACTTGTCCATACAAAGTCTATAAATTGTGAGTGCTCTCATGTTTTCAATCCATTGACTTAAAGGGGCCATGGAATAATCCATTTACACTGTCCAGTTGTCAAATTCCATGTAACAGATAGATAATTCAAAAGGATATTATCCTCTGAAGGATATTGGAGAATTCTGACGGAAATGGAAATTGTTGAGGTTTGCTTATGAATCCCATATCAAGGATGGAAATAGTCTAGAGAATATGATCTGGCTTTGCTGTTGTTGTTTTCTGTCTGCAAATGATACACAATTAATGACTCCCCCCTCCTTTTCTTTGCATTGAAATGAATGGGGTAGAATAATAACTCTTGCAAGGAAGCACCTGAAAGCTTACAGAGATTATTTGGAATGGGAGAACAGTGGGGAAAGGGTTGTGTGCCTTGGTGGAAGTAGTGTTGGTGCTGACCTTTAAAGCCCTAAATGGCCACGGTCCAGTATACCTGAAGGAGCGTCTCCATCCCCATTGTTCTGCCCGGACACTGAGGTCCAGCGCCGAGGGCCTTCTGGCGGTTCACTCGCTGTGAGAAGCCAAGTTACAGGGAACCAGGCAGAGGGCCTTCTCGGTAGTGGTGCCTGCCCTGTGGAATGCCCTCCCACCAGATGTCAAAGAGAAAAATAACTACCGTATTTTTCGCCCTATAAGACGCACTTTTTCCCCTCCAAAAATGTGTGTGCGTCTTATGGGGCGAATGCAGGCTCCTTGGCTTCAGCGATAGCAACACGAAGCCTCCAAAGCCTGCGCTCTGGAGGCTTCGCGTTGCTTCCGCTGAAGCCAGGACAGTCTGCACTTTGAGGCTGGCGGTGGGGAAAGCAGCGCTTCCCCCATCGCCCGCCCCAGAGGATGGGGGGCAGCAGGAAGGTGCACAACGCCTTCCCGCTACTCTCCAGTCCGGCTTCGAGGTTGGTGGAGGGGAAAGCAGCGCTTCCCCCATCGCCAGCCCCATAAGATGGGGGGCAGCGGGGAGGCGCGTGAGGCGTTCGTGCTACTCTCCAACCCTCCTGTGGGCTTTTGCGGGAGATGGGGGAATTCCCCCACCTCCCGCAAAAGCAGGCAAAAGCCGCACGCTCTTTAAAGGGGCTGCGCGGCTTCTGCTGGCTTTTCTATGGGGGGGGGATTCCCCCACCTCCTAGAAAAGCCCACAGGAGCTGTGCACCCTTTAAAGAGCTCGCCACTCTTGGGGGCTTTTCCTCGAGGAGGGAGAAGGGACTCACTGGCCGTTTCAGTCCCTTCTCCCTCCTGGTCGAAAAGCCCACAGGAGTCACTCTGGGCTCCTGTGGGCTTTTGCGAGAGGTGGGGGAATTCCGCCACCTCCCGCAAAAGCAGGGAGAAGGCTTTGGAGTAGCGCACAGGCTGCGTGCAGCCTGTCCACTGCTCCCAGAGCTGCGGGGGGGGTCATTTTTTTTACTTGATTTCCCCCCACCCCTGAAAACTAGGTGCGTCCTATGGGCTGGTGCGTCCTATAGGGCGAAAAATACGGTACCAAACTTTTAGAAGACATGTAAAGGCAGCCCTGTTTAGGGAAGCTTTTAATAGGTTATTGTATTTTAGTGTTTTGTTGAAAGCTGCCCAGAGTGGCTGGGGGGACCCAGCCAGATGGGCGGGGTGTAAATAAATTATTATTATTATTATTATTATTATTATTATTATTATTATTATTAGGTCCTCATACAATAAACTAAGCCTATTGCAATACAGTGGTCCCTTGGTTTAAGAACAGCTTAGTTTATGCACAACTTGGATTAAGAATGCTGCAAACCTGGAAGTAGGTGTTTTGGTTTGTGAACTTTGCCTTGGAAGCAAAACATGTTCCGCTTCCTATTGAGGGTCTTCCATTTGTAAATTGAGTTTCCTGCTAATCAGAGGCTTCCAGTCTGTCAGCTGTTGAGTCCCGAGCACCCATACAACACAGAGGGCATATTTGGAGCTTTTGTTTTTGCTATTTGTTTTGCGTTTTTGTTGGTGTGGCTTTTCCATTTTTTTTGACTGTGACTTGTTCTTCGTTTTATGGGACTGACTTGTAACTGTGGCTTGCGACTTCATTTTTGTGACTTGCTTTTGTGACTGTGTAGAACCCAGTTCAGCTACTGGTTGATTGCGTGGCTGCAGAAATGGATAAAAGCCCCCCGTCCGAACAATATCATCAGTGCACGTAAGGGGAATCGTTTTTATTTTTTTATCATTTTCAATACTGTCTTATTTATTTTATAGGACAGTACATTGATTATGGCTCAATGCCTCGCTAGATAGTAAAATTCATGTTAAATTTCTGTTTCAGGGGTTGCTTTTAAAAGACTGGAACGGATTAATCTATTTTGCATTACTTTCTATGGGAAAGCATGCCTTGGTTTTAGAACGCTTTGGTTTTGGAACAGACTTTCAGAACGGATTCCGTTTGGGAACCAAGGTACCACTATACAAGCGTTTGGATATAACATGCCGCTTGGGTCAAATTCACTGGAACTCGCTCTGTGCAACAACAGCTTGAAGAATGGGAAAGGTTGTGGAATGAAAGGATAAAAATTACAGCCTGTAATGCTTTGAAAGAGAATATGATGAAAATGATGTATAGATGGTATATTGCATCAGTGAAATTAGCTAAAATGTATAAGACAAATAATAAATGTTGGAAATGTAAAGAAAAAGAAGGAACAATTTATCATATGTGGTGGGAATGTGAAAAAGTAAAGAACTTCTGGGAAATGATATATAATGAGATGAAAAAGGTGTTGAAATATACATTTAAAAAAAAAACAACAGAAGCATTTTTATTTGGTATTATAGGTCAGGACATTAATAGGCAAGATGTTAATTTTTTTTTACATGTAACAACTGCGGCAAGAGTATTGTTAGTCCAGAAATGGAAAGAAGAAAAAATTCTGACGAAAGAAGAATGGCAGACAAAATTAATGGACTATGCAGAATTGGACAAAATGACAGGAAGGATTCGAAACCTGCGGCACCAGAGATTTACAGAAGATTGGAAGAAGTATATGAATTATTTGAAGAGCAACTGTAATCAACAAATTACGCTAGTAGGACTACAAGAAGTTTTGTAAGGAGAAATATACGAAGTGTTACAAAGCAGAAAAAGATAGAGATATTGGTTATGAGTTTGAAATGTAATAGGGAAGATAAGGAATGCATACTGAGAGATTAGATTGGGAAATTTTCAGACAGGATTGATGGAAGTCAAAAATTTGAATAAGATGTAAAAGTATGTTTAATTACTGTTGAAAATTATATGTTAAAAAAGAACTAATAAAAAATTATATATATAAAACAATGCATGAAGCAACATCCAAATGGTGTGCAAATTGTTGGCCTCTGCCTTTTGGACAAATGGAAACTGTTGTCCTTCTGCCATCCTTGGGCGGCCACTTTCAGCCTGTTTTCCTACAGGCAACCATTCTTTGGAACCTTCCCCAATGTTTCCTAAGACTAAAGCAAAATAATATGTATATATCAATCCATGGACAGCTCAAAATTAGTTTGGGGGTCATCAGAAAGAGAACAATGTCTGACCGATAACCCAAGATGTCTTCCAAAGGTCACAACAGACTCTTGCGTTTCAAGGCTCCGTCTTTTGAAACTTGAAAGAGTCCTTACTGGCCTTTGCACCTGAAACCTCCAGCTGTTTCAAACCATCTCTAATCTATAGGATGCCCTTCACAAATAAAGGGGACTTTGTTTCCGCCTGACACACGGCAGGTTATTTAAACATCCACTGGAATGTGATATGTTGTCTTTCAGTAACGTGTTATAATTTAGCAGAGATTTACATGCATCCAACCCACAAACACAACTATTAGCCATTTATTAAGGTAGCCTGTTTGGCTGGTAAGGAATAAGAAGGTTTGATCAGCTAAACTGGAAAGTCTCCCAAAACAGATTAAAATCCCAGTGAATTTAACAGGCTCGGGGGGTGGTTGGTCCATTCTAACTGGTCTCCCACCCCAGCAGAGTCTTGTCAATTCCAGCCCCACCAGGTAAGGCTCAGTGGCAGACTTTGGGCTTTAAAATTTCAGCGGCTCCCTGTACAACATCAAAATTTGGTGCCTCACCACCTCTCAACATTCACTCGTTCCTCATTGTTGCAAAGTCCCCTGAGGCGTCTGGTTTATGGTTACCAGATGTCCCTGTTTCCTGGGGACAGTCCCCAGATTTACAAATCTGCCCCCAGACAAAATCTGTCCCCAGAATGTCCCTGGATTTCATTTAATGTCCCCGGATTACACTAGAGTGGTCCCTTGGTTCTCAAATTTAATCCATTCCGGAAATTTGTTCCAGAACCAAAGCGTAAAATAGGTACCGCTCCAGCGGGAAGGTAAACGGTGTTTCCGTGCGCTGCTCTGGTTCGTCAGAAGTGGCTCAGTCATGCTGGCCACATGACCCAGAAGCTGTACGCCGGCTCCCTCGGCCAATAAAGCAAGATGTGCGCCGCGACCCCAGAGTCGGCCACGACTGGACCTAATGGTCAGGGGTCCCTTTACCTTCAAGCCAATACCACTCACCTGGTGTAATCAATAAAGTTGTGGCCTTTTTTAGCCTATTAACATAATATGCTGCGTCCTTGTGTCTTTCTTATCCTCAAGCGGGTGGCGGGTCCTCGACTCACAAGGCCAGCTCTCCCACAGGGCTTAATGCTGAGGAGAGAGGAAGGCAGGGAGAGGCAGCAGCAGCAAAACATTAGCAGCCCTGTCTTGTGCCAACCTCGCATGGCAGAGAAGTCACAGAAGGTTCTCCCACTCACAGACCACCCTCGGCAGCCTATACACACTTAAGTGATTCCTGTGATGACAGGGGAAAATTTTAGAGCCTTCAGGAAACCCATTGACTTAAATGAAGTTGGCGCAGCCCCTGGACCTTCTGCAACTTAGCCGCCAGATAAGGTTACCCAAACCCTGAATTGCAGAAGGGATGCCAAGCTCTTTGGCTTCCCAAACTGCTTTTTGAGATGTATTTATTAAGAAACACTCAACAAATCCTCATCACATATCAGCCCCTGTCTTTCGGAGGGAACAGCACCCGGTGCCAGGTGAACACAGAGTCTTTGTTTATTTTGCAGGAGGGGGAATTATTAAGGTATAGGATAACATAATCCTTCTTTAAATATTATTACTGGGAGTACTTTATCACCAGATCTTTCGCTCCAAATTGAATTTTATTTTATCGCATTCCTCGGGCCTTATTTTAAGGCAAATTTGTTGACATAGGCAAGAAAATACGGCTCGGTTCTGTTCCGCGGCCATAGGAAATTTTGAGGGAAACCCTGTTCTCCGCGTCCTTGTGAATTACTGCCTTTTCCAGCAGTATGTCTTACAAGTAGTTCTAGGTTTTGCAGCACCTGGACTCAAGTCTCCACTGCCTTCAGGCGCTGCCATCTCACAGTGGGCTTAAATATCTGCATTTTGGCATGACATTAAATGGGAAAGCGCCACGTTCTTTGCATTCTTCATCTGGTCCTTCAAGCACCTGAAAACTGCTAGGTGTTGCACAAACCCGATGGTAGCTGGAGAGGGGGATATTTGTTTAGACAGCTGTTGCGTTATGTCTAATATCTTATTAAAGGCTTTATCTTTTAAAAGGCTGCTTTTATCCAAGAGAAGTCAGAATGTAGCTCAAGGTACAGATTGGAAAATTTGCTTAAGGTATACAAACTCTACTCGTCTCACCTGGGAACAGAGCAAAATTATAAATTTGACACCAGATGTCAAAGAGAACAACAACTACCAGACTTTTAGAAGACATCTGTTTAGTTTGCCTACCCATGGTTTAGGGCTTTAAAGGTCAGCACCAACACTTTGAATTGTGCTCAGAAACATCCTGGGAGCCAATGCAGGTCTTTCAGGACAGGTGTTATGTGGTCTCAGCAGTCACTCCCAGTCCCCAGTCTAGCTGCCACATTCTGCATTAGTTGCAGGTCTTAGGTGTTTAGAAGCTCTCCTCTCTTTTGCACACACCCCCCAAGATGTTTTTTTCCAGTTCGTCACCTGGAGCTAAAACAAACATGAGGAAAGGAGCAGCAGAACTTACATTAGGAGGTGAGGATTAAGTTGCTGTTCCACTGCTATAATAATAATTTATTATTTATACCCTGCCCATCTGGCTGGGTCCCCCCAGCCGCTCTGGGCGGCTTCCAACAAAACACTAAAATACAATAACCTATTAAATATTAAAAGCTTTCCTAAACAGGGCTGCCTTTAGATGTCTTCTAAAGTTTGGTAGTTATTTTTCTCTTTGACATCTTGTGCGAGGGTGTTCCACAGGGCAGGCGCCACTACCAAGAAGGCCCTCTGCCTGGTTCCCTGTAACTTGGCTTCTCACAGCGAGTGAACCGCCAGAAGGCCCTCGGCGCTGGACCTCAGTGTCCAGGCAGAACGATGGAGGTGGAGGTGCTCTTTCAGGTATACTGGACTGAGGCCGTTTAGGGCTTTAAAGGTCAGCACCAACACTTTGAATTGTGCTTGGAAACATACTGGGAGCCAGTGTAGGTCTTTCAAGACCGGTGTTATATGGTCTCGGCAGCTGCTCCCAGTCACCAGTCTAGCTGCCGCATTCTGGATTAATTGTAGTTTCCGGGTCACCTTCAAAGGTAGCCCCACATAGAGCGCATTGCAGTAGTCCAAGTGAGAGATAACCAGAGCATGCACCACTCTGGCGAGACAGTCCACAGGCAGGTAGGGTCTCAGCCTGCATACCAGATGGAGCTGATAAACAGCTGCCCTGGACACAGAATTGACCTGCGCCTCCATGGACAGCTGTGAGTCCAGAATGACTCCCAGGCTGCGCACCTGGTCCTTCAGGGGCACAGTTACCCCATTCAGGACCAGGGAGTCTTCCACACCTGCTCCTTGCTTGCTCTCCTTCCAGGCTTTGACAAGCAGTTGGCGACCCAAATCCTGTACCCTCTCTTTTCATATATGATCCTGGAGATGGACTTGAAAGTCTCTGCAGCGCTTGATGAACCATTGAGTGAAAAGAACGGAAGAAAAGAGGGACCGCTCTTTCATCCAATGTCTGGTGAGGAATATGGTCTTAAGAGCAGCAGTAGTGCCTGAAGCAACCATGTTTCTGCAGAATTGCAATATGTTGTTATGGATTTATCTGGAAAGCCGCTGGTGAACCAAGTCCTGAGGTCTGTGTGGCTAACCATATCAAATGCTCCAGCTGCCTTAAGAACGCGATGGACAAAAGTCTGGTGGCGATCGTGAGATTCTTCCTGTAATACTTGCTTGGATTCCTGTGCATGAAGGACATTCAGAGTTAGTCAGAGACAATGGAAAGGACCTGAATTCCTGAGAGGTCTGCTTTAATTTAAGCTGCAAGTTCTAGGTATTAGCACATGTATTCTTGGGCGAAATGTTACAGTTGGTGGTTTCCAAAGTGGTCAGGTTAGGGATGTTTCGCATCAACTTCCATCTGTACATCTTTGGTGGAAAAAAATCACCAGTATCCCATCTAGCCAATAGTCAGCATTTTGTATATTTCTCAGAGATTCCAGAGGGAGATATGTAACCACTTCCTAATCCACCATTGTCATCAGTGGTATTGAGAAGTATTTACTTATTTTGCTTGATTCCAATTCAGATTTAAAAATGATGTATTTTTATTAGAGGGATGCGGGTGGCGCTGTGGGTTAAACCACAGAGCCTAGGACTTGACGATCAGAAGGTCGGCGGTTCGAATCTCCACGACGGGGTGAGCTCCCATTGCTCGGTCCCTGCTCCTGCCAACCTAGCAGTTTGAAAGCAAAACAAAGTGCAAGTAGATAAATAGGTACCACTCTGGCGGGGAGGTAAACGGTGTTTCCATGTGCTTCTCTGGTTTGCCAGAAGCGGCTTAGTCCTGCTGGCCACATGACCCGGAAGCTGTACGCCGGCTCCCTCGGCCAATAAAGTGAGATGAGCGCTGCAACACCAGAGTCGGTCACGACTGGACCTAATGTTCAGGAGTCCTTTTTATTTTTATTAGGGAGGAAAGCTGTGGATACAGAACCAGTTCCAGCATCCCTCTGTTCCAAGGAAATGTTTTGATATAATAATTTTGCCTCCTTTCGCCTACTGTACAATTCCCCAGCAGCCCTTAATTGACAGCGACCTTCATTTGAAACACCTTAACAGCTGTCAAAAGCTTGAAAAGGAGAAGCAGATTTTGCCTTTCTGTCATGAAAGAGCATGTTCTTTTTAAAAGAAAGAAAGAAAGAAAGAAAAACGAAAATGGAAGAGCCAAGCTGGAACAAATTGCCTTTAAGACCTTTCGGAGGTTTTCTTTTGCTTTTTCCATTATCATTTTTATAGCGGAGATTTCTGCGAAGATTCAGAGTGACTCATTTTACGAGGCAGCTCTGTACCATCTGTACCAAAGAGTTTCCCATCGCTCTAGACGTTACGTTATCTCCTCGCGGCAGCCTGGACAGCGCAGGGAAATGGCCAAGCCAGGTCACATGCCAGTGGGCCATCACTCATCCCTCAAAAGGTGGGCAAGTTCTGGTAGCAATTAGGCTCAGCCCCTGGTTTTTCACCGTCTCTCTCTGCGGCCGTGGAGTCTTTCTTGCCAGCCCCCACTGGGCTCACAGGGGATAAGATGCACCTGAGCAGGGGGAAAAAATATGATGGGATCCTGGATTTGATTTTCTTTCCTTTCTATCTGTGGGTCAGCTTGGTTTTCATGCTGACAACAAACGTAGCGGTGGCTCAACGCAAAGCAATACCAAACTGCAACATCCACACACACACACACACACACACACACCCCTAAAAATATCCCAGCTTTGGGTATAATCCAGCAAAAGCAAATGGGTGCCCCCAGTGCATTCGATTTTAATGAAAGAAATGAGCAAGAAATTGAACTTTTAGTGTGGCTGGGGCAACCTAGTCAGATGGGCAGGGTATTATTATTATTATTATTATTATTATTATTATTATTATTATTATTTAATTTTTATTAGTTTTTTTAAGATATCATTCTCAACAGTAATTAAACATACTTTTACATCTTATTCAAACTTTTTGACTTCCATCAATCCTGTCTGAAAATTTTCCAATGTAATCTCTCACTATGCATTTCTTATCTTCCCTATTACATTTCAAACTCATAACCAATATCTCTAGCTTTTTCTACTTTGTAACACTTCGTGTATTTCTCCTTACAAAACTTCTTGTAGTCCTACTAGCGTAATTTGTTGATTACAGTTGCTCTTCAAATAATTCATATACTTCTTCCAATCGTCTGTAAATCTCTGGTCCCGCAGGTTTCGAATCCTTCCTGTCATTTTGTCCAATTTTGCATAGTCCATTATTATTATTATTATTATTATTATTATTATTATTATTATTATATTTTTTTAGGTCCAAATCTGTCCTTTATTGGGGTGCTCTGAACAAGGAGTTTATTTCTTCTTTTCCACATCCTACTCTGCTGCTTCCATGGCTCCCTTAGTCTGAATGCCAAAGAGCTGAGCATTTGCCCATGCCATGCACAGGCTGGCAAAGCCTTGAAATTCTTCTCTTCCTCCAAGATAACCCAAGCTTTCTTTTTTTTTTTTTTTTTTGTAGACCAAAAATGTTGTTGTTGTTGTTGTGTGACGAGTTCCTGCCCCCCCCCCAGTGGAAATAAAGACACATGATACAATTATTAAGGTTAATGGGCTAAATAAGGCCACAACTTTATTGGCTACAGGTGATGAGCGGTATTGGCTTAGGCATTGGTCCTAACCGACTATATCCGGCTTCAGCCCAATTGCTTGTAGACTGGGAAGGGTTAACCACCAGTAGGGGGAGTCCTGGTGATGCACATCAAATAGGAACTCCCCCGGGGTCACCGCTCGGGGGTGTGCCTTAGGCCCTCACGTCCCTAGGCTTTGGACAGGGCCACGCCCCCCGCAATCCTTTATCGGACTACCCTTCAATATGTGGGGCAGGTGATGGTGCTACCTCCCCTCTTCCATCTACAGAACAATACCAATGCCTAACCGCAGGCTACGTCCCCAGAGCCAGTCGCTTCGCTGGCCAGGGGGTGACACGCCGGGAATCCCCCAATCGTGTGGGACTGGGCTCCAGCCGCCGCGCGCATAGTGGGGCCGTGAAGCCCGCAACCCCACCTCCTCTGTAGGGCAGAAGTGGCTTTGTTGTTGTTTAATTATTATTGAAAGCAGCCCTGTTTAGGGAAGTTTTTAATGACTGGTGTTTTAATGTATTTTTAATCTTTTGTTGGAAGCTGCCCAGAGTGGCTGGGGAAACCCAGCCAGATGGGTTGGGTAGAAATTATTATTATTATTATTATCATCATCATCATCATCATCATCAATCTTTATTACGGTCCAGAGACCCAACAAATCATTACAAAGCAATACACAATTCATAAAGCCTACCTCCGGGTTAAACAAGCATTTTGTTCAGAATATAGGGATCATTTGTTCTTGCAACCACCAATAAAAACTTTGCCACTGCTAATGTTCTAGCATTTATCCGGTCTTCCAATAGGAACCTGACATAGTGAGCCTCTGATTTTCCCTGGAAAGTTGTTGTTGTTTAGTCGTTTAGTCGTGTCCGACTCTTCGTGACCCCATGGACCAGAGAACGCCAGACACCTCTGTCCTCCACTGCCTCCCGCAGTTTGGTCAAACTCATGCTGGTAACCTCGAAAACACTATCCAACCATCTCGTCCTCTGTCGTCCCCTTCTCCTTGTGCCCTCCATCTTTCCCAACATCAGGGTCTTCTCCAGGGAGTCTGAGGTGGCCAAAGTACTGGAGCCTCAGCTTCACGATCTGTCCTTCCAGTGAGCACTCAGGGCTGATTTCCTTCAGAATGGAGAGGTTGGATCTTCTTGCAGTCCATGGGACTCTCAAGAGTCTCCTCCAGCACCATAATTCAAAAGCATCAATTCTTCCGCGATCAGCCTTCTTTATGGTCCAGCTCTCACTTCCATACATCACTACTGGGAAAACCATAGCTTTAACTATATGAACCTTTGTTGGCAAGGTGATGTCTCTACTTCTCAAGATGCTGTCTAGGCCTGTCATTGCCCTTCTCCCAAGAAGCAGGCGTCTTTTAATTTCGTGGCTGCTGTCACCATCTGCAGTGATCATTGAGCCCAAGAAAGTAAAATCTCTCACTACCTCCATTTCTTCCCCTTCTATTTGCCAGGAGGTGATGGGACCAGTGGCCATGATCTTCGTTTTTTTGATGTTGAGCTTCAGACCATATTTTGCGCTCTCCTCTTTCACCCTCATTAAAAGGTTCTTTAATTCCTCCTCAGTTTCTGCCATCAAGGTTGTGTCATCTGCATATCTGAGGTTGTTGATATTTCTTCCGGCAATCTTAATTCCGGCTAGGGATTCATCCAGCCCAGCCTTTCGCATGATGAATTCTGCATATAAGTTAAATAAGCAGGGAGACAAAATACAGCCTTGTCGTACTCCTTTCCCAATTTTGAACCAATCAGTTGTTCCATATCCAGTTCTAACTGTAGCTTCTTGTCCCACATAGAGATTTCTTAGGAGACAGATGAGGTGATCTGGCACTCCCATTTCTTTAAGAACTTGCCATAGTTTGCCGTGGTCGACACAGTCAAAGGCTTTTGCATAGTCAATGAAGCAGAAGTAGATGTCTTTCTGGAACTCTCTAGCTTTCTCCATAATCCAGTGCATGTTTGCAATTTGGTCTCTGGTTCCTCTGCCTCTTCTAAATCCAGCTTGCACTTCTGGGAGTTCTCGGTCCACATACTGCTTGAGCCTTCCTTGTAGAATTTTAAGCATAACCTTGCTAGCGTGTGAAATGAGTGCAATTGTGCGGTAGTTGGAGCATTCTTTGGCACTGCCCTTCTTTGGGATTGGGATGTAGACTGATCTTCTCCAATCTTCTGGCCACTGCTGAGTTTTCCAAACTTGCTGGCATATTGAGTGTAGCACCTTAACAGCATCATCTTTTAAAATTTTAAATAGTTCAGCTGGAATACCATCACTTCCACTGGCCTTGTTATTTGCAGTGCTTGTTATTTGCAGTGCTTTCTAAGGCCCATTTGACTTCACTTTCCAGGATGTCTGGCTCAAGGTCAGCAACCACACTACCTGGGGTATACGAGACATCCATTTCTTTCTGGTATAATTCCTCTGTGTATTCTTGCCACCTCTTCTTGATGTCTTCTGCTTCTGTTAGGTCCTTTCCACTTTTGTCCTTTATTATGGAAATCTTTGTATGAAATGTTCCTTTCATATCTCCAATTTTCTTGAACAGATCTCTGGTTCTTCCCATTCTATTGCTTTCCTCTATTTCTTTGCATTGCTCGTTTAAGAAGGTCTTCTTGTCTCTCCTTGCTATTCTTTGGAAATCTGCATTCAATTTCCTGTATCTTTCACCATCTCCCTCGCATTTTGCTTGCCTTCTCTCCCCCGCTATTTGTAAGGCCTCATTGGACAGCCACTTTGCTTTCTTGCATTTCCTTTTCATTGGGATGGTTTTCGTTGCTGCCTCCTGTATAATGTTACGAGCCTCCATCCATAGTTCTTCAGGCATTCTGTCCACCAAATCTAAATCCTTAAACCTGTTCCTCACTTCCACTGTGTATTCATAAGGGATTTGACTTAGATTGTATCTTACCGGCCCAGTGGTTTTTCCTACTTTCTTCAGTTTAAGCTTGAATTTTGCTATAAGAAGCTGATGATCTGAGCCACAGTCAGCTCCAGGTCTTGTTTTTGCTGACTGTATAGAGCTTCTCCATCTTTGGCTGCAGAGAATATAATCAATCTGATTTCGATGCTGCCCATCTGGTGATGTCCATGTGTAGAGTCGTCTCTTGTGTTGTTGGAAAAGCGTGTTTGTGATGACCAGCTTGTTCTCTTGACAGAACTCTATTAGCCTTTGCCCTGCTTCGTTTTGATCTCCAAGGCCAAACTTGCCAGTTGTTCCTTTTATCTCTTGACTCCCTACTTTAGCATTCCAATCCCCTATAATGAGAAGAACATCCTTCTTTGGTGTCACTTCTATAAGGTCTTGTAAGTCTTCATAGAATTGGTCAATTTCAGTTTCTTCAGCACAAGTAGTTGGTGCATAAACTTGGATTACTGTGATGTTAAAAGGCCTGCCTTGGATTCGTATCGAGATCATTCTATCATTTTTGAGATTGCATCCCAGTACAGCTTTCGCCACTCTTTTGTTGACTATGAGGGCCACTCCATTTCTTTTATGGGTTTCTTGCCCACAGTAGTAGATATGATGGTCATCCGAACTGAATTCACCCATTCCCGTCCATTTTAGTTCACTGATGCCCAGGATGTCAATATTTATTCTTGCCATCTCATTTTTGACCACCTCCAACTTACCCAGGTTCATGGTTCTTACATTCCAGGTTCCTATGCAATATTTTTCTTTACAGCATTGGACTTTCCTTTCGCTTCCAGGCATATCCGCAACTGAGCGTCCTTTCGGCTTTGGCCCAGCCGCTTCATCAGCTCTGGATCTACTTGTACTTGCCCTCCGCTCTTCCCCAGTAGCATGTTGGACGCCTTCCGACCTGAGGGGCTCATCTTCCAGCGTCATATCTTTTATATGCCTGTTGTCTTTGTCCATGGAGTTTTCTTGGCAGGGATACTGGAGTGGCTTGCCGGTTCCTCCTCCAGGTGGATCACGTTTGGTCAAAACTCTCCACTATGACCTGTTCATCTTGGGTGCCCTGCTCGGCATAGTTCATAGCTTCTCTGAGTTCTTCAAGCCCCTTCGCCACGGCAAGGCAGTGATCCATGAAGGGGAAAGTTACCAGCAAGGATATTATCAGTTCAGCCCTGGCTTGCTCATATTTTGCACAATGCAACAAAATGCAACATTGTTTTATGGAATCAATGTCTTGAGCACATGAGCAAAGTCTGTCCTGGTATTATTATTATTATTATTATTATTATTGGTATTGGTACAATTCAGGGTTGAGGAAGCTCTGCTTTATGAGGCTCTGTGGAAAATGGCCATGTTGAACATACTTCACAATGACCAGACATCTGTGAAACCTGAAAGTAATAAAGGATACTTCTTCTTTTTTAGATGGCAAAAAGGAGGCTAAACATGTGGCAAAATATCTGTTTCTTGAGTTTAAGTAAACATTCTGCACGCCACATGCTACGGTAACCGAATGTAAGACATACATTTCCCCTAATCCTGGTCCTGTTTTGCTGAGGACCAACATTCTGAGCACATTCAAGTGATGAAAGATTCTGATTAACTCCGAGAGCCACAAAAACACCGGTACAAAGGAGCGGATTTGCCCATTCCCTCTACCTTGACCCACTAGGTGCTACTTTGCATTGACTTATACGGTAATTTAAGAAGTATTACCAGCCTTCCTTTTTCACTGTCGCTAATTTGTTTGGGAGGGTTAAACATTTTTAACAAACGGACCAAAGTTAAAAGACTTTTAAATCACATGGATTTCAATTGGAGGGTTAAATCTCTCCATCTGAAACACCCAGGACTTCCTCAGTTTGGGCTGGATGGTGTCACTTGTGATCTGTGACTTTTGATTTGCACTTTTCTGAATGTTACGATGCTGCCAAATAACATGTGCAAAAATTCATATACAAGGGTAAAGTGTTCACACATAAACAGATATATTAGTGAAACTAACATACAAAACTGCTTCGTATTAAAAAGAAATTTGCTTTGAAAAAATGTGTGTGTTAGGGAAATTGCATACCACAATGGGCATATTAGAAGAAAATTCACCCAAAAATGCTGATGATGGCTGCTTTGGTTTTTTAAAGCAAACTGTTGTGGAAATCTGGAGAACCAATCTTAAGACTGGATAAGAATGAGAAAGGGAGAGAGACCAAAACTAACAGATTTGCCCATTGCTAAGCTACAGTGGAGGAGATATTTGAATGTAAAGAGGTATGTTGTGAATTGTACATTTGGTTGGGCCAATGATCTAAAAACGTACAGCACAAATTAGCATTTAATTTACAGGAAAAGACCTTGAATAATTCAGCTTGACCATAAAGAAGGCTGATCGCCGAAGAATTGATGCTTTTGAATTATGGTGCTGGACCGCAAGAAGAGTCCCATGGACTGCAAGAAGAGCAAACCTATCCATTCTTAAGAAAATCAGCCCTGAGTGCTCACTGGAAGGACAGATCCTGAAGCTGAGGCTCCAATACTTTAGCCACCTCATGAGAAGAGAAGACTCCCTGGAAGAAGACCCTGGTGTTGGGAAAGATGGAGGACACAAGGAGAAGGGGACGACAGAGGACGAGATGGTTGGACAGTGTTCTCAAAGCTACCAGCATGAGTCTGACCAAACTGTGGGAGGCAGTGGAAGACAGGAGTGCCTGGCGTGCTCTGGTCCAGGGGGTCACGAAGAGTTGGACATGACTAAATGACTAAACAACAACAAACTATAATGACAACTTTGTCATCAATGGATCTGCAGAAGGAAGCCTCTTGCAAAATTGTTTTCCACCTGTTAAGTGGTTTTAAAATTTGCTTCATGTCAAGACAAAGGCAATAATGTTAAATCCTGCAATGCGCTAAATGATGGAACTTTCCATTACGCTGCATTTTCTGTATTGATAAGTTATGTCAGTTCAGAGCAGGAGAGAAAGAGATGATAGTACCATATGAGTCACTGGAGAACCAGTGGATAGTAATAATAAATAGAATGAAACATTTTATTGGAATAATGTATCATGTACTTGGTGTGTGTGTGGAAGGGAGAACCAGCGCCGGGGTGATTATTACTGCACATGCAAAGGACTTGCAGCATTTAATCTAAAATATTCTCTCACGTTGAAGCAATAATCACCTTTCCCGAATAGTGCCAGAGAGAGTCATATATACGGCTGAGAATAAATCTTTCGATTCCCTGTTGTCATGTGCAAAACTTCACCCCTCACGAGAAGGCAGCCGCCGCCACGACTGCTACTGGCATTTTTTTGGCAGCTAAAAAGCACATGTTGGATCGCCCCCTCCTTCTCCCACACAGTTTTTCAAAGTCTCTTGATAAATGTCTTCAGAGAAAAAAATATTTTATGAGGTGCTTACTTATAAAAATATATCTTTCAAGGCTGTGTACACATTGCGGCCTCAGATGCTAACCACACGCAAGAAAATATATTCACTTGCTCCAGAATGTGGATGGGGGCAGATAAAAAGCAATCAGGAGTCAGCCAAAGCTAAGGTGGAAACCATTAGCTGTGATTTGATCTTATTCACCTGTTGGCTTAGGATGGAAAATGTCCTCTGGTTTCAAGGGCTGCCTGCTCTGCGGAATATTCTTCCCTAAGGCAGGATCACCTTGTGGATAAGGAGTAAAGATACAGCCTTGTGGCTAGAGAATCATAGAACTGTGGAATTGGAAGGGACCCAGATGGACATCTAGTCCAACCCTCTGCAATGCAGGAATACGCAACTGTCCCATACAGGGATCGAGCCTACAGCCTTGGCCCAGTAGACCTGAAGGAGCATCTCCACCCCCATCGTTCTGTCCGGACACTGAAGTCCAGCTCCAAAGGCCTTCTGGTGGTTCCCTCCCTGAGAGAAGTGAAGTTACAGGTAACCAGGCAGAGGGCCTTCTCGGTGGAACGCCCTCCCACCAGATATCAAAGAGAAAAACAACTGCCTGACATTTAGAAGACATCTGAAGGCAGCCCTCTTTAGGGAAGTTTTTTAAGTCTGAGGTTTTATCATGTTTTTATATGCTGTTGGGAGCCGCCCAGTGTGTCTGGGGGAACCCAGCCAGATGGGCGGGGTAGAAATAATAAATTATTATTATTATTATTATTATTATTATTATTATTATTACTATTACTATTACTATTACTATTACTATTATTATTATTACCTTGGCGTTATCAGCACCATGCTCTAACCATTGGAGGTGTCCAAGAGGGTAGTACAGTGGACCCTTGGGTTACGTACCGCTCTAGATACGTAATCTTCGGGTTGCGAAAGTGCCAAACCCGGAAGTATATACTTCCGGGTTTTGCTGCTCTCGCATGCACAGAAGCGCTCTATCACACCACAGAAGCAGCACCTCTAGTTATGGATTTTTCAGCGTGCACACGGACCCCCGAAATGAATTAAATCCGTAACTAGAGGGTCCACTGTATACTAGTTTAAAAATGAAGACATGTTCCTTCTTCTGTCACTGATTTTAGGCTTCTTCATACAGCCATCAGCACTAATAATAATAATAATAATAATAATAGTAATAATAATAATAATAATAATTTATTATTTCTACCCCGCCCATCTGGCCGAGTTAAATAAATTAAATTAAATTAAATTAATAAAAATAAAACTTCTGTTTTTGTGATGGCCGCTTTGAAAGCAAGTGGGTGGGTGGCACCCAGCCCATGACAAACCACTTGGCGTTTACCAACACATGCAGTGAGCATCACTGGGCCTTGAATGTGCATGCCTTGTTCTCTCTGAGCTGGAAGAGAGACCAGACATCCAGAGGTTGTCTAGAGATGCTTGTTCTCCTGTGTCCCATGTCCATCACAGGATGTGCAATCCTAAATGTGTTACTCAGAAGTAAACTATTCTGGTTCCATGGGGCTTACTCGCTTAGAATTGCACCCCTAAATATATTAGTGATTTCTTAGTTCCTTGAATATACTTTTCAGAACGACAACTTCATCTTATAATATTTAGGTAGCAGTGCCTAGCACCATGGGCCTCATCTAAATATTTTGGCATATTGATTTGCTGCAGATTGATGAGTGAGCTTCATGGCATTATGCAGATTTAAGCCTGAACATTTCATAGTGGAGGCACAACATCTGAGCCATTGTTATCACATTAAGTGAAATGTACAAATTACAGGTTACCCGCCAGTTGATGATGTATACCGTATTTTTCCGTCTATAAGACGCCCAATGTATAAGATGTCCCCTATTTTGGGGGACTCAGATTTAAGAAAATGGAGGGAGATATATCCGTGTATAAGACGCCCCCTAATTTTTGACATTATTTTTTAGGAAAAAAAATTAGTCTTATACACGGAAAAATACGGTAAATCTGAAAAGGGACTCCATGACTGAACCAGATGCCCATCTTTGTCATATTGTTGTTCGCTATACATATTTTGTTCTCTCTCTCTCTCTTCCAGGCATTGCTCATATGGAAAGGGTTGATTGTGCAACAATTCATTTCAACCCTTACCTACACCTGGAGTAGTAATCTAGGAAGACCATAGAGGAGCAAGCTAACCTAAATTCCCTTGTACGACCCCAACACAATTTGTTATGGATTGTCCTAAACTGGCTACATCTGCAAATAGACGATCTTCTTTAGTCCTCATTCCTTCAAGATGTACTAATCTATTGTACAAATGCCCAAGAACAGCAGGGCAGCACTTGCTGGTAAATCTCTGGGGTAGATCTCACTTGTAGACAATGACTAATGTCTGTTTCACGCATATCTCTCTGTCCTAACATACATTTTGGGAGAAGCCATCATATGGATTAAGTTAGCAACACTCCTTCTTGCGCTTTCAGACATTACTGCCCCCGCTAAATCATTTGGAACCTGCCAGGCTTTCACACCTACTCCTCGTCCATGCTGGAAATTTCCAGGGGCCAATTCGTCTTGCTTCACAAATCATGGAGTTTGTAGCACTGGACAAAAAACTCTCACTGCCCAGAATGATTGGGAAACAGGGAAATGTTCGCAATATCAGCTGGTGGTGAAGCCAGTCATAACAGCCATCTTGTTCTGTTGTTAGAATAAGCAACTCAATAACAGAACCCACAGAAGATTTGGATTAGTTTGTGTCCGCTGATATCTCAATCATTCGCCTTGTTTTCTCTGCTTGAAATCTCAGACTAATTCCCCCAACCCCCCACACCAGAATGTCGAATGCAGAGGCTAGTTTTATGCAGGTTGATACCTCAACTCTTTCACAAAATTAAATCTAGAATGAACTGTTGAAGCATGCTTTGCAAAACATGTCTTACAATCTTTTGTTTGTGGCTGTTTATGACGGGTTGGAGAAGCTTTATGAGCCTGGGGACTGCAAAACTCTCTGAGCAACCACCTGAGGGCACATATCAGTGCTGGATGAATGGGGACAGATGCACAAGTAGGCGGTAATGTAAAATTTGCCTTGGTACAGTAGGTAAATTTTATATTACCACCTACTTCTGCATCTGTCCCCATTCAGTTAGGGACGTGGGTTAAACCACAGAGCCTAGGACTTGCCGATTAGAAGGTCGGTGGTTCGAATCCCTGCAATGGGGTGAGCTCCCGTTGCTCAGTCCCTGCTCCTGCCAACCTATCAGTTCGAAAGCACGTCAAAGTGCAAGTAGATAAATAGGTACCGTTCCGGCGGGAAGGTAAACGGCGTTTCCGTGTGCTGCTCTGGTTCGCCAGAAGCTGCTTAGTCATGCTGGCCACATGGCTGTACACCGGCTCCCTCAGCCAATAAAGCGAGATGAGCGCCGCAACCCCAGAGTCATCCATGACTGGACCTAATGGTCAGGGGTCCCTTTACCTTTTTACAGTAGGTTAGATG